>NC_089821.1:66299255-67586755 GCF_035046505.1 Tiliqua scincoides
CCAAATATCCAGAAAGAGACCAGATAATTCTTCCAGAATCTGGTCACAGTTAGTGTGTAAAAAATGAGAAGCCAGGCCATGGCCAAGAAGCACAGTATCTGGTCCCAACTAAAACTCGGAAAAAACATCTCTTTGTCAGAAATTGACATATTGCTCCAATGAAAAACCACAACAAAGCCAGGAGCCATGTCCCCCTTCTCAGGGGGAATGAAAGTGCCGTAGGCTGCAATCCTAGACACATTTCCATGGGAGAAAGTCCCACTGAACTCAGTAGGGCTTACTTCTAAGTAATATGCCTAGGATTATGCTGCTAAAGTGCTTCAGCAAAGTACCTAAGTCATGCCCTTTTGGGATAGGGGGCCATTAGTTATTTGATTTTTCTCTGTAAACCGCTTTGTAAACTTTTTGTTGAAAAGCGGTATATAAATACTGTTAATAATAATGATGAAGAAGCCAAGAGACAAAGCTGATGAAACAGTCAGGCACATATCAATGTAGATAGACTACATATCCTTGCAACTCATGTAGTTTAACTCTTGCACACTACTTACCAAACAGTGAAGGACACTTGATCTACTAGATCGGGGTGTCAAACATAAGGCCGATAGGCCAAATGTGGCCCCCAGGAGTAATTTATCCAGCCCCTATTATAATTGGGCTCTCCCAGCTTGATAATTGGGTTCTCTCATATCATGAAAATATGAACAAGATTTGCACATTTTCTCTTCTGCCATTAGCAGTTAATGAGTTTCTATATGAGAACAACATGCTTATTTCTGGCCATCATCTGCTTAATGATGTCACTTCTTGCTTAATGATGTCACTTCCTGTCCCCAACAGGCACCATGAGTGCTAACTTTGGCCCTTTGTATGACTCAAGCTTGACATTCCTGTACTAGTTAGCAAGGATAAAGGCTGTTAGTTACAATGTTGGCTCTGCAGGCTATTATAGCTTTGGTTACAGAAACTGAAAAGAAACGAACATACGTATACCTCATAATAGTAGAATAATGAAATCTGAGCACAACCCAACAGCCTAATAATATCACACTTCACTCCATCTGCAGCACTTGAGGCACCTTATAATAAACATGGCATTTACAGAAAAAGAACAGACATGAGAGGCTGTCTAGATGCAAGCAGAGGTAATTCCCAGACGAAAGTCCCAACCTAATAGCCCACAGATTCAACAAGAGAGTCAGGTGAACAAAAACCTATTCTGGCCACATACAGACAGACAGACAAGTCACTTGTTGTGAAATAAGGAAACAGAATATATGCTTCAAACATTTCTTACAGCAACTGTTGACATCAAGGGTTTCCTTAGTGGTCATGCAGTTCATCCTGAAGATTCCTAGGTTACCACTTTAAATTTATATCCCATCTTTCCTCCTAAAAAATAAACTGTTCAAAGCAACTTACACCAAAAAGAAATTTAAAAATTAAAGGATTAAAAAATACAAAAATAAAGCAGCAGCAGAAGATAAACAATATAGCAGCTAAAATTACCAAGCAGAAAAAAATATGAAAAATATGTAAAAAATACAGAAGAGACAAAGAATCCAAACATGAAACATATTCAGGAGGGGAAAACACGATGAAAGAAGTGTTGAAGGCCATGTTGGAAGGCTAGCAAGGAGGGCATAGTTCTAAATTCTACTTGGAGAGAGTTCCATAGCAATGGCACCACACCAGAAAAGGCTTTGCTCCTGGTCACTGCCAGCCTGGCTTTCACCAAGGATGACACACAGCTGACCTTAGGGGACAGGCCTGTTCAAATGGAAAGAGAGGGTTCCTCAATTCCTTGGTCCCAAGCCTTATATTGTGCACTGGTAAAATTGGACCTTCTATCCAAGTACTTACTTACTGATCTATCCTGATAGTAAACTGCTGACCTTGGGCAAGTAAGATTGCTCTTCTCAGTTTGAAGACAGTATTTAAGAACATATACATTAAAATACATTTAAGACAGTATTTAAGAACAGCCCCACTGGATCAGGCCATAGGCCCATCTAGTCCAGCTTCCTGTATCTCACAGCAGCCCACCAAATGCCCCAGGGAGCACATCAGATAACAAGAGACCTCATCCTGGTGCCCTCCCTTGCATCTGGCCTTCTGACATATTTCTTTCTTTTAGAGCTCTAGAGTAGGAAATGATAATCCCATGAGCTAGGGAAGATAGAGAGTTTTGATTCCTTAGGCTAGGACTATGGGATAAATGTCTTATTTCACAGTTGCTTTTTACTATAGTTGAAAGATGATGGATTTTAAGGCCTTTGATTTTATTATTTGCAGAAACAGGATGGCAGATACAAAGTGGTGGAGAAGGACAACTAAAGTTAATTTAATTTTCTGTCATTTAATCTAGGGCATTATAGAAGAAATACTGCTATGATGAGATATCACTTTTGAGAGATGCTAGATACCTCAAGTACATCATTAAATGTTCTGAGAATCTCAGCTTTCACTTCTACGTTTCAGAATGTTCTGGCTGTAGCCATGCTCTGATGTTTGTATGAGAAAATACCTGGTGAAGTTTTTCAAAACCAGAGAGAGGTTCAACTGGATTTCCAGGGGGCTGTGGGCAGTTCTCCAGCGCATTGCAGAGCTCATGGCCTTACACCATGACAAGCAAAGCAGAATTGTACAAATTGAGAACATACATATGTTTATGAGGTGAGAAAAATCAGACAGCTTTCATTTAGAAGGTATTAGCATACAAATAGCCATGATTGCTTCCCCTCTGTATCTGAATCCTTCCATTACAAGATGGGAAACAGTACAGAAAGTGATAAGAAACAAGTGAAAAATCCAACAGATTTACAATTGATTTATTTAGTTGCTATATAACCTGCTTTGTGAACTACTTTTGCTGAAAAGTGGTATACTGTATAAATATTCTTAATAATAAACTATCATGACAAGCTTTCATGAGCTAGAAACCCTTGCTGAATATTGCCATTTTTTAAAGTGAGATTTATGTCCATTTATTATTTTGCACAGGTGTGGATGCATATATACAGGACAGACAACAAAAGAATATTACTGACAAGTAATGGCAGCCATACTCAAAGTATCACCAACAATGCTTTATTTAATGCTTTATTAATGCAACAGTGCTCTTCTGCCACCTACACAAGACAAACAGATCACTGTAAACCCCCAAATGGCAACATTCAGAAACCAGTGGGAAAACATTTCAGGCCCAGATCCTACCCAACTTTCCCATTCTGACATAGCTATGCCAGTGGGGCACGTACTGTATCCTGTAGTTGGATTGTGGTCAAGGAGGCTTCCTCAAGGCAAGGGAATCTTTGTTCCCTTACCTCGGAGCTGCATTGCTCTTACCCTGGGTACAGGAAAGTTGGTTAGGGTGCAATCCTATCCAACTTCCCAGCTATAATGTAGCCCCAAGGCAAGGGAACAAAAGTTCCCATACCTTGTGGAAGCCCCCATAACTACTCTCCCACCATGCAGCACACACCCCATTCGCACAACTACACCAGGGCTGGAAAGTTGAATAGGATTTGGTTCTCAGTCTCTCAGGATACTCTATTGCAGACCTGAAAGTTCACAGTTACTTAAAACTACCACCACCAAGTTTTAAATGGAGAATCCAGGATGCTGAATTTAGACTTTTATAAGCAAATCTGATTCTATTCATAGATCTTGTAGTGCAAATCCTCTGTATGTACTACTTTGAAGTTCCACTGCATTCAGGAGTGCTTATTGCCAGGTAGGGGTGTGTGTGTGTGTGTGTGTGTGGGTGTGTAGATTGCAATCTGAATTAAAACCATGAGTTTTACTCCAGGTACAGGTGTAAACAGCAGAGCAAAGCTGAGAGGATTGGGTTATCAAAAAATTACTCCTATTGTTTGGCAATTATTTGGGAATTCAATTAACTGGTCTAAATCTGAAGTGATGCCACCGGGGACAGTATTTTACAGAATGTTTTCAAAATTTGGCAGTTTAGATGATGCGCTAGGAAATATCAAATCCCTAGGGATATAACATGGATGATCGGTTATCAATAAATTGATACATGATAAGATATATCAAGACCTGGAAAGATGTCTTCCCCTTAAAACTGTCCCCTTAAAACTGTTCCCCTTAAAACTGCGGTATAGTTAATATACTTAAAATGAATCATACCTTGTATAATCTATGTCTTATGTGCAACTGATATCTTATAAAAACCACAAGGATAATAAGCTTTAGACCTTGTTCTGGAAATTTTTATTGGGATCTTCACTGCCTAGGATTTCTTTTAGGTGGATACTATTACTTAATGAAGGGGGGTTTGGACTACCTGACCAGTATCTACCAGTATCTATGACTGCATTTAGTTCAGCAAAAAAAATAGGTTTATTGGACACCGCAGTGTCTTTATAGTAAAAGATTAATTAATCTCAATGCTGGTATTGTAACATCTTGGATATCCCTCTGAGGGTCGAATCCTATTCAACTTTCCAGCCCTGGTCTAGCAGTACCAATGGAGCGTGCGCTGCATCCTGCGGTGGGAAGGTAGTTATGGAGACCTTCACAATGTAACATTTGTTCCCTCACCTTGGGGCTGCATTGCAGTTGAACTGGTGCTGGAAAGTTGGATAGGATTGGGCGCTTACACATTTGCTTTGGTCATGTTCAGAAATATGTCTTTTGGGGAAGAAATTAACAGTATTAATATTGCACTACAACAATCACTGACATTTGCCAAAACCTATGTCCTTTAGAACTATTTACCTATATCATGGAGATTAACAGTGGGATAGCAGAAATTGGCTCTCTGTGCAGAAAGACTGATATTGAAAAATTGGAAGGATAAGTGCCCTCCTACTACTCGTCAGTGTCCTTATCTATTTTCAAGCACATGGCTTACAGAGGACAACTGTGAACAGATATATTTGCGGATATTTGCAAACCTTTCCTAGATGTACACATATAGCATACAAAATATGCAATAGTATAAATTGCTTGAATAGCCTTATATTCCCTTCCCCCCCTTTTATAAACAGATACTTAGTTTATCTTTGTAATGGTCTTGAAAATGGATATCTCAATATCTTTTTTTTGCAATTGTTTGTATGCATACTGCGTCTTAAATGTATGTTTTTACTCACATAAAGAATTTCAAAACAGAAATTTGCTCCAACTGCGAGTCACCACTGCTCTTATTTTTGTTCACATTTGGGCTCTTCATTGTGATGCTACAGGCCTTTTATATCCCTTGCATTTCATGGGACCCATGGTATACAAGGATCTCTTCCTCCGTACCCATGCATACACATCAGTCAACTACAAATAACATTTTATATGCCTAATAAAGGGGGCTCTACCCTATGAAAACTTGTATCATAATAAATCTTCAGAAGTGCCATGGCTATTGCTTTTGCAGCAGCAAAACAAGGATTGGGACTCAGGGCCCAATCCTATCCAATTTTCCAGCACTGGTGCAGCTGCAATGCAGCTGCAAGATAAGGGAATAAATGTTCCCATACCTTAAGGAGGCCTCTGTGACTGCTGACCCACCACAAGATGCAGTGCATGCCCCATTGGCACAGCTGCACCAGCACTGGAAAACTGGATAGGATTTATCCCAGAGAGAGGATACTTACTTGCATTCCTTCAATAACTAGGCCATAGTTCCTTCCATCTCCCCCAACTGGAGTCTAGTATAAACATTATTGTTATCTTTAACATTTATATAGCAGTGGTGAGTGTGCAAAGTACTTCATATATGCTATTCTTGATGTTGTCCTTCCAACAAACTGTGGGTCAGGACCCATCAGGGGGGTCACAAACCAATTTCAGGTGGGTCCCCATTCATTTCAATATTTTATTTTTAATGTATTTGACGATGCTACCATGGTATGTAACTGCATTTCAGGAAGTGTTACAGAGCTGTACTTTTAACAGGCTACTCTGTATATGCTTTTAACAATGACAGTCAATGGGTCTTACTGCTGGGTATGTGTAGGTAGGATTGCAGTCTAGGATTGTTAAAAGTGTTCCTGCTTGATGATGTCACTTCCGGTCATGACATCACTTCTGGTGGGTCACAACAGATTCTCATTCTAAAAAGTGGATCTCGGTGCTAGAACCACTGCCTTACAACGATCCTGTAGAGTAGTGGGTCTCAAATTCTTTAGAGGCCCTAGAGCAGGGCAGTGCAACTTTGGACAGCCAGGGCCAAATAACCCTTGCATGACTCCTAGCTGGGTGATGTGGGCTGACGCAGAAGTAATTGTTGTTGATGCAATGGAGGCCAGCCTCGCGAGAGCTCTCTTCCCCACCATGGCCTTGCATCACTCCAGCTGATGAGTGTAAGGGCACTCGGCAATGCCTGTCTGGGGGGGGGGGTGAGGAGCTGGATTGCCCCCAAGGGCCCCCAGAATCAGCCTCACATGCAGCCTACAATGGTGCTGTAGAAGCTGCTTCCTGATTTATGAATGCCAAGGGGTGTAGCTATATGGGCTGCAATGCTCCTCCCCAGTAGCAGCTTGATGTACAACATCAAATCTGCCCTGTTAGTTTCATAAACCACCAAAATTGGGTCGCACCCAATAGAACTGGTGGGTACCAGAACCACAGTTTGAGATCTGCTGCTGCAAAGTGTTATTATCCCCATATTGCAGATGGGAGTACAGAGGCCAAGAACGAGTGGCTTGCCAAAGGACACCTAGGAGTTACCTAGAGTACACCTAGAGTACAGGACAGACAAAAGAAAATATTTCTTTACTCAGTGTGTGGTTGGTCTGTAGAACTCCTTGCCACAGGATGTGGTGACAGCATCTGGCCTGGATGCCTTTAAAAGGGGACTGGACAAGTTTTTGGAGGAAAAATCCATTACGGGTTACAAGCCATGATGTGTATGTGCAACCTCCTGATTTTAGAAATGGGCTCTGTCAGATGCAAGGGAGGGCACCAGGATGCAGTTCTCTTGTTTATCTGGTGTGCTTTCTGGGGGATTTGGTGGGCCACTGTGAGATACAGGAAGCTGGACTAGATGGGCCTATGGCCTGATCCAGTGGGGCTGTTCTTATGTTCTTAGTGAGAATGCATAGCAGAGGTGACATCTGAACCATGGATGTACCGATTCACAGCTAAATATTTGAGCTGCTATGTGATTCCAATGCTTCTGGTTGAGTTTCAGTCCTTTCAAGCAATTCAAGCAATCTAATTCAGTCCTTTCAGGTCAACAGAACATACAAATGCTCCTTAATAAAGTTGGTGAGTTGTGGGCGAGAAGCAAGTTAGCAGGTAAAACCTGAAGTTTAACAGTTCAGTTTAACTCCTATCAACTGAACTGGAAAAATAAGTCTGATAAGTGTTTTGTACTCTCTCTTATCACTAGGGACCAGCCCCACACACTGAAGACTTTCTCCATGACCCTATACCACTATTTGACAGGGCCATAGAAATAAAGACAACCAGTAGAAAAAGTACAGCTTATCTCCCACTCAAGAAGGCACAGCATACTCTCCTGTAGATTTCGGTGGTCTGATGACTTTTGAAGAAGCAAACAAGCTCGTGTGACTTCAACTGGTTATAAATCCTAAGATCTGCCTCCCGCATTATTTTCTTTTTTCTGAATCCAAAGATAGTGTGTCTGCACCCACAGAATACTCTTCCTTGCCTGAATTGCTGCTGCCAGTCCTGAGATTCGGGGGGGGGGGGATGTTTCAGGGAGCCTTAAGCACTTCACTTCCCACATATTAAGCAATGCCTGTGGCTTCAGGCCCCTTCTGCCTTCTGCTGCTTTTTCCCCCAAATCGTCCTTGGGGGCCCAATCTAAACTGCAAGAGCAAAGAGAGGGGCTGATGATCACATGGTGACCCACCCAGTCACCTCAACTGCCACAGCATCCTTCCTTGATATGAGGCAACTGATTACGGTCAGCAGGCAGAGAGAGCTCAATGTGCCAAAAAGCGGGAAGTAAAATAGAAGTAGTCTCCATATTCAAACACACACAGAGACAGCATGCTCTGTTTAAGCAAGGAGGGAGAGAACAGCCAGCTGACAAGCCAGGCCTTCCCAGCAGATAGACAAAACAAAGGTGGCCTGACGCATGTTGAACTAACGCCACTTTCTGGCAATAAAACCTATGGAGAAGCTGTGCTTGTGCCAAGGTCCTGCGTTAAGCGGCCAGCCTTATAGCACACAAGCTTGACTTACAAGCTAACCTTGTGTATTGGGCCCACGGCTACCAGATTAAATGTGAAAACCAAGAATCAATGGAAGGGATGTTTGATCCGAGAAGTTGCCTTGTTCCAGGAGCAGCAGTGCCCAGGATCTCCATGGGGAACTGACTGTCTCTAAAATAATTCCTTTAAAATAAAGAGGCACCTGTGGTGGTAACACACATGCCCACCAGCAACTTCAAGTCACAAAGCAGGGAGTGTTAAACTAAAAGTTACATGACATACTAACCCTTTCAAGACATCTTATTCAACTGTGTCCCGAAGCACACATTTTAGTGAATGTCTGCACACAGCAGTAGAGGAGGAGGGTCACAAGGAAGGAAACCAGAAAGAAGGAAGTTGCCAGCTCCACTTATCTTCATGAAACATGTGGAGGGAAGTGAATGGTGAGGGAATGGAAGCAGGAACCACCTGCCCATTTCCAAGGAAGGTTTCTTCTTTATGCCCCCCCCCTTCAAGCATCATCCCACAGTTCCAGCCCCATTACCCAATTTCACACAGCTCTGCTATTTTTCACAAGGGTACCATAAATGCATGTTTACCATGCCCATGTCAAGGAGTTACTGCAGGCCCCAGATCAGCATATTCATGAGCAGACTGGGGATAAACACATATTTACGGCTGTGCGTACCATACAGTACAACATTAAGACCGCATCCCTTTACCACTGTCAGAGAAAGCCCTTTCATCTTCACATTTTCAGCTCAAACCTAAAATCCTCATGGGTTAGAAATCCTCCCCTGGGTCAAATCTCCCAGTTTCATTTTTTTGTTAAAATTAGCTTAGCCACTAGTGGGCACGTATGTTCACTTATTTTATCACTAAAATAAAACAGTGATAAAAATTATCACTCGTATTGGGGGGCAGTGGGACACAGAGAAGTAAGGCTAGCTAGACAGGAATAGTGAGTGGGCTCTTGAGTTATGTGACCTTTCAAAGAAGAGCCTTCTTGAACTCTCCTTGGGGGATTTAACGCTTTCCCTTCCTCGCCAAAAAAATTATTTAACCCATTTCTGCCCAGCCCACAGGTGCACACATTTGATCCCAGTTGCATATATGCAATGTTGGCAGAAATGACTTCAGGCCAAATTTTCCAGTGCCAGTGCAGCTTTGCTAATGGGTCGTATGCTGCATCCTATGGTGGGGAGGCAGTGACCAAGACCTCCTCCCTTACCTCAGGACTGGAAAGCTGGAAAAGACTGGGCCCTTCGACCAGATCCTGAGCGTGTCTACTCAGCAGTAAGCCCCACGGCGTTGGCTGGAACTTCTCTGAGCGCCTGGAGTCCCCTGCCCCGGCTGCTCCCTGCCTCAGTGAGTGTCCCACTGGAGACCCGCACTCACCGCCTTCAGCTGCTCCAGCCGGTCCTTCATTCTGGACAGGTGTTGCTATTGCCGCTCCACTCCGTGGGATCGCAGGCGAAACTCGCGACGGGGAAGGCTTCTCCAGGAAGTGGAGCGCCTGGACGGAGCAGAAGGCAAAGGTTCCTCCCTTGGCTTCTCCCTCTCGCTCGCTAGGAGGAGCGTGTGAGTTTCATCAGGGCGAGGAGCAAACCCCCTCCCGCGCGTAGATCTAAATCGGTCGCGCTCTCTGTGTGTGCTGATCCTCCAGCGCTGAGCTGGCCGCAGCTGCTAATCCCCAGTGACATAGATGGAGCGGACGGGGGAGGGCAGAAGAGAGGCGCCTCCCTCTTTACCTGGGCAGAAGTCTCTCTTAAAGAGGCGACAGCGCCTGCAAGAGCCTTCATTCTAAAGGTGCCCATCGCTGCATCAGCGGGGCAGAGACCCTCACAGGTGCGTGGCGAATCTTATCCTGAGTCTGGCATTTTGCAAAGTGGGACAAACAAATCAATAGTTCCCTGCACTGAGGAGTTTGCAATAAAAAAGATGAGGTTGGAGAAGAAACATGGGGGAAAGGAGCGGGGCAGTGGGTCCCAAACTGTGGGTTGGGACCCACTGGTGGGTCGGGACTTGATTTTGGGTGGGTCACCAAAGGATGATGGAAAGATCAGATAATTGATTGCCTCAAGCCCTGAGGCTGTTCAAAAATCAGATACTATAGCTGCTAACTGACCTGCAAGGAGCTGAGCTCCTGCAGTTTGCAAGCATGTTTAAATATAGGGAGATAAATGTTTGAGTTCTTTCTTCTGCTTATTATTGCTCATAAATTTATTAAATATTCTTTCCTTCTAGATCTCCTTTTTTTAAAGTCTGGTAAACCTAGGTGTGTCCCAAAAGAGTGTTGCTTTAAGAAGTGGGTCCTGGTGCTAAAAAGTTTGAGAACCGCTGGGGTAAGGGATACATATACACAAATGGAACAACTCTTATACTCCAGTTTTATACGTGTCAACTCAAAGGTGAGCTGCATTGTATTTTATGGGACAGACAGCCCAATCCTCAGCTGCCTGGTGCCCAGGGCTGCAACAGTGCCAAAATGGCTGCCGCTGCATCCTATGGATGCTGGGCAGCCGGCAGTGGCTCCCGATGTCTCCTAGGGAGAAGGGGACATTTGTCCCATTGACTGAGTGATGTGCACTTTTATGAAATGTAGAGCACAGTTCCTGAAATGGGATGGATCTTTTAGGTGCTGTTCACCCCCTTCTACAAGGTGAGAAGCCCTGCAATGGGGCAACTTGACTCTACATTGGCTGTTTAGCCGGTGCAAAGTAAAGTAGCCCCGTCTTGGGCCAGGAGGCTCAACACAGGGCTTTGGATCCGGCAGAGCTGAACTTTGCCAGTCCCGCCACCCTCCTGCCCCACTCCCTCTCCTGTTCTCCCTCCACCCTCCTTCTCCTCCTCCACCCTGGCTTACCATTCCACCACCTGGCGCTCTCACAGAGTGCCAGGTAGTCTGGTCGGCCTCCAACTGGTGCTGGCCCAGTGTGGGCTCACGTTGAGCCTGCTCCAGTGCTGGGCCAGTGCTGACTGCCGCAGGTGTGCCTTACAGCACATTTGCGACAGTGCACGCTG
This sequence comes from Tiliqua scincoides, assembly GCF_035046505.1. NCBI lineage: Eukaryota > Metazoa > Chordata > Lepidosauria > Squamata > Scincidae > Tiliqua > Tiliqua scincoides. Next base: position 66,310,424 of record NC_089821.1, read on the forward strand.
GCGCTGGGCCAGCTTGCGTCATTTAGTATTGGGCCCTTAATCCCAGGTAAACATGCAAAGAGTTGCAACCTTAGGGTCCAATCCTATCCTACTTTCCAAAGCTGATGCAGCCATGTCAATGGGGCTTGCACTACAAGTGGTGGTGGGGCAGTCATAGGCAGTAATTTAGACCTCTTTAGACTTTTGTTCCCTTACCTTGGGGCTCCATTGCAGTTGCATCTGTGTTGGAAAGTTGGATAGAATTTAGGCCTTAGACTTTCTGTTTTGACTAGTATGGGGATAAGCCCAATACTTCAAGGAAAAACAAGTGGAAAAAGGATGGGGTGGTAAAGCATTTAGTTGTTTTGGGGGAAAGCTTGATCCAAGGGTAACAAGGGAGAAAGGGTGCTATAAGGGAGCAGTAGAAAATTCTGGGCACCCATCAATGCAGGACATTTATTTTTTATTATACTAAATATTTTCTAATTACTATCTATTAATTATTGTCTTCTTGTTATGTAGTTAACAGAATGCTAGAACTGGACATAACTTAGAAGTTCATCTTGTCTTTTAAGAACTACCTTGGGATGAGGGTAAAGAGTCAAGGCTCTGGTGTCTCGAGCAGTGACATAGAATGCAAGCATTCAATCGATGACACTTGTCCATGCTGGCAAAAGTTACACCAGGTGAATTAACTAGCCACTGAAATTAACTCTAGGCAAGCATTTCTGCCTCCAGTGGTGGCCATTGGGATGGCCCTGAAAAATCTGCAGACAAACTAAAATGGAGAAGTTACCCATTCTTTGTTTCTACCACCTGGAATTAGTTTTGTTCTCAGTGCCTCTACACTGGCAGGTTGCCTAGATTTGAACTATCCCTGATAGATCTGTTTTTTTTTAATTGTTATATCAATTGCTATTATTCTTTATCTATTAGTACATTAGTCATCAATGTACATGACTATCTATGAAGTCAGGTTAAACCACTGTTTTGATTAGTGGATGGGGGAGAAACTGATGGGTGGTGCATGCCTCATAAGTGCTTGCTACCTTCCTTTGCCTAGTGCCTGTTTGGCTGCTCAGCCTTGCTGCTGCTCAATCTTCTTACTCCCTCTCCTTGGAAAGTAAGCAAGACATGGGAGTGGTTAACCTCCTCCTCCTCAGCATTACTGCTGAAAAACCACTGTTGAGCCTCCAAGTTGGGCTGCTGTGATCCTCTTGGGAAGACATTATTATCATATTATCATTTCCACTACTACCACCACTGCTTCTTCAAAAGAGACTGGATGGGGAGGATGCCCCCTATAGCTAATTTTGAAGAAACAATGGGCAATGGAAGAGGTGAGGAGGTGGAGAAGGCAGTGGCAATAGGATGGTGGTGATGGTGGTACTTATGCATGCACTAGAAAAAGAGGGTGGAATTTGGGTGCTGTTTTAAACACTGGTTCAACCTGGGCTGGGCCTATATATGACAGACAGCTCCCTGCACTGAGGAGCTTACCCTCTAGATTAAGGGTGGGCAAACATTTTGGTAGGAGGGTCACATCATCTCTCTGACACTGTTGGGGTCTGAGAAAAAAAGAATTAATTCATTTCAAATTTGAATACATTTACATAAAAGAATACATTAAAGACAGAAATTATATGAATGAACAAATTTTACTGAGCTTATTTATAATGCATGTGAGAACTATAATCCAGGCATGTAGAACCACATGAGAATTATGAACTGTTTGCCACACACCTCTTGCACAGTGAAAACATACAGGCCAAGCCAGAAACATATGGAGACATAAGTTGTTCAGAGGCAATGGGGAAGTTAAAATAAGGCCCAGGGAAAAGCAGAAAACTCACGGAGACTAGAAAACACCTTGCTCTATCTCGACCTGCAGCTTGCGTCTGGTGGTCACAACTGGAAACTGTGGGCCAGCTTGGGCAACAACAGTCTCTGACGGGCCCAGTGGCATCGCTAGGGAGGTGCAGGTGGTGGAGGCAGCACTGGGTGACGTGCAAGGGGGGAGTGACGTACTAAAATTGTGGTGGTTAGGAGTAACCCCATCATGTTACATACCGTTGGATGCAGAATTTCCAGCAGAATGCAATGAAAATAACTGGAGTGAAATATCTCCTTTCTATCAAAAGTTATTGGGGAAAAACTGGAAAACAAAAAATGCATGGAGCCCAATGGAATGTGAAACTGAGCCGTATCGCGTGTTTACACACAAGTAGGTGAACTTGCCTTAGTCCATCAGAAAGGGCTGTCTGAGAAGAATCCAACAACACCAAAATACCCCTGATCCAATGAATGTAGCCCCTAAAAAACACCAGAGAAGGAGATCCCTCCCTCCAAGCTGGCGAATGTATTGAGCCCTATGGAGAGCGAAACTAAGCCACATGGTCGTGTTTACTGGCAAGTAAGCAAGCATGCCTTGGCTCCTGGGCAGGTCAGACAAAGGGGAAATGTGAAGCCACCAGAATGGTCCTGATTTGATGCAACTGGAGCTCAACAAATGCTCCAGAAGGCAGTCCCCCCATAAAAAGAATGAAACAGAGACTTGACAGGGTAAGGTGAATTTTTTTCTGTTTTAGGCTGCAATTCTCTCCACACTTTCCTGGGAGTAAGCCCCACTGATTATAATGGGACTTACTTCTGAGTAGACAGGCATAGGATTGGGCTCTCAGACTTGTAAAGCCAGGTGGGTCCTGATAGTGATATGCTTATAATATCTTAAATTGAATTGGGTACTGGGTAGGAGTGAAAATCTTACTGATTCTTTTTTTTTGGGGGGGGGGGGGTGTTATTGCAGGCAGGTTACAGAGAAAATTCCCTTGGTGGAATAGGGCTTCCCCTTGTTTAATTATTTGTTTTACTTTAATTTAATTATTTATAATTATTTATTTTAAATTGCTTTATGATTTGCCCTGGACAGATTGTCATTTTAAAAAGTGGGTCCCAGTGCTAAAAGTTTGAAAACTGCTCCTCTGTTGGCATCCTTCAGTCTCGGAAGACTATGGTATCGCGCGCTGAATAGTGGTTCTGGAACAGTGCCTTCTCCAGTGCGCGAAGCCTGGGTAAAGTAGATATGGAGGATAGACTGTTACCCATGCAGCAAATCCCCCCTCTCCACATCGCTGAAATGGTCCAATGGAAAGGCAGAAGCCAATACGGTTGGTTCCAGCGGCGTCGCAGGAGTTGCCAGAACATGACTGTGTTTAGCCATTAACTGCCTCAGAGACTCCGGCTCCGGATTTTGCCTCGAGGTTGACTCCTGAAGCCTTTTCCATAACTGGATGTAGCCACAAGGCAGTGGAGGTCTGGGATCAGAGTTTTCCTTCTCTCAGATGAGCTGCCTTCCCAGGCTAAGGAGTCCCATCTACCCGGTGGCTGTTTAGTCGCCTCTTAGGACAAGTACAGCCAAACTGAGGGCCTATTCTTATCCCCCAGCCCCCAGGGGCTGCTCCAATGAGGTGTTAATATCCTAGGGGGAGGTGACACCACTAGTGACCAAAATCACTAAAATCACAGTTTGTAAAAATAATGCCATTATATATTATATATCAATCAACGTGTGATTTCATGCAGAATTCTATGAAACAAACTGCGTTGAAATATATTTATTCTATCAAAAGGTACAGCCAAAAAAAACAGTGGGGGCGGGGCAATGATAGATCACCACACCCACTGCATCGGTGTGATGTGCTGGCCTCCCGCACTGGGTGACTCGAACCCTAGTGACACCACCAAATGGGCCAGAGGCTTGTTGGAGATTGGGGGCTCCCTGCAGGCTGGATTGAGGGTCCCTGAGAGCTGCAAATGGCTCCCAGGCCAGGGTTTGTCCACCCCTGTTCTAGATCAGCAATTTTCAAGCAGTATGCCACAATACATTGGTGTGCTGCAAATGGTTAGCAGGTTGCAGCAAGAGTTGGGGGGGTCATTTATTAGTACGGCCTTTGGGGGAGGTGAGCCCCCCACTGGCAGCGCAGCATGTCTTGTCAATTGTCAAAAAACTGATGGTGTATCTTGGCAATTTTAGCCCCTTGTCAATGTGCTGTGTGCCCTACATGAGCCCCTCTTCATTACTGCTGACCTTTTGGTCGGCAGTAACGTGAGTAGCCCCATTGCGGGCCGCTTACCTTACTCGGGGGAAGGGGATGAACATCCCCTTCTCCCGAGGAGCCTCCCGCGGTAGCATGGGAGGCACAGGATTTGGCAGCAGCCCTTGTCGGTGCCACCAAGCCTGGGTGCACCGAGCCGCTCAGGATTGGGCTGTGAATCAGCAGCAGACTGGGAGTGGTCTGAAGGGGTGGCAAACTTGGGCCTGGCACCACTGTCCAGCCCACTTCTGGTTCAAGTCACAATCTGCTTCTTACTCGATTGAGCAGAAGGTAGACCATTTCACTCCTCACTGTGTCCCTCGCATGCTTTTGTTAAGTCCAGAATAGCTGAACTTTTGATTTTATGTACAGGGACAGTGTGAGGAACACAGTAAAGGTGTTCAGAGGTGTTTGGGGGTGATGGACCCAAGATAGTATCAGGTGGTGTTCCAGATCACACCATCCCTGGCTACTTGCCATCTGACCTGCTTTGGGTGAATTAGAAGATACTGTATTTTTAAAAATCAAACTGTGAGTGCCAGTCCATCAGAAATAATACATGGTAGAATGAAAGGGTAACAGCAACCCCCTAATCTTGGCCAGAATTAAGGCGCAATCCTAACCCCTTATGTTAGTGCTTTCCAGCACTGGCATAGCGGTGCCAATGGGACATGTGCTGCATCCTGCAGTTGGGTGTCACTCACAGAGGCCTCCTCAAAGTAAGGGAATGTTTCTTCCCTTACCTCAGAGCTGCATTGCCCTTATGCCAGTGCTGGAAAGCACTGACATAAGAGAGTTAGGATTGCGCCCTTATTGGCTGTAGCTAGTGTCACAGTTGGACCAACAGCCCAATCCAAACTAAATCTCCATGTGGCAATGCAGCAGTGGTGGTGCATCCTCATCTGTATCCCACTGGGGAGTTTTGTCTGCTGGAAGTTTCCTTAGGGTAAGGAGACATTTGTCCCCTTTCCCTGGGATAAGTCACCACAATTGCTGGTGCAAGTCCACACTGATCTGTGAAAGCAGATCAAGCTTGGCAAGTGGGTCAGGGTTCTGTGTGTGCAGGGTGACCAGATACAGTGAAGGACACAGTGCCTGTACCTTTAACCATTGTATTGAAGAGGGAATGTATTGAAGAGTCTATACAATGGTATTTGCTCACTTAAAGGTATAGACCAGGGGTGTCAAACATAAGGCCTGGGGGCTGGATGTGGCCCACGGAAGCTTTTATGTGGCTCTCAGGCTCTCATCTGCTGAGCAGTGCTGAGGTGTTACTGATGAAAGGGCAGCCCACATGAAAATTGGGCTCTCCCATATCTTGAAATATGATCAAGATTTGCATATTTTCTCTTCTGTCATTTGCAGCTAATGAGTTCCTAAGAGAGAAAAGGTGCTTATTTTTGGTTATGACCTGTTTAATAACATTATTTCCTGCCTAATGACATCTCTTCCAGCCCTCAGCAGGCATCATGAATGCTGTTCAGCCTTCGGTTTGAAACACGTTTGACACCTCTGGTATAGTCACTCCATTGTATCTGGTCACCCTGAGCGTGACCACTGCTGAAACTGCTTCCCTCTCAAACCTGTCCGAACCTCCTGCTCACCTGTCACTGCCCTAGCCTGCCCACCCCACCCCGACCCTATTCTACCTCCTGCGTGGACTTACCTGCGCCAGCAAATCTTTGGCTGTCCACCAGCACATGGGAGGCTGCTCTGCCTCCCCACTAGTGGGCTAGCAGTGCACATTGGTAGAGGCTGCTTTGCGACTGCCATGAAGTAGACTCCGCCACTGGAACATGTGGTACGCTGGTGCCTGGCTGGCACAGATTTGAGCCATTAGACTTGGAATAGATTCAAATCACTGCTCAGCTCAACTCTCTGAGTTGCCGTGGGTACATCACTCTCTTTTAGCTTAATCTACCCAAGAGGATTGTTCTGAGGCCAAAATGCCACCATGACTTCTTTGAGTGAGGGTGCATTACAATATATATTTCTTTTTTTAACCTTTTAAATTCAAAAATGAGATGTTGAAAGAATTCATTGTAGGCATAGAGGATATATGTTGTTATCCTGGTCAAGTAAACATGCCAAGTGATTACAATGCAGCACTAAGATGCTAATGGGCAAGGCCCAAGTCAAATGCTATCTGACACCATCCAAGTATGTTAAAGATAATAATTGATCTACTGAGTTCACTATATTCTGGTGATACTGCACTGTGTTGCTATTGAATTGTTGCCCATAAACCTTTGAGAGCACCCACTCTTATTTTAAAAGTTCATTGACTCTTTTCCCCCCTGGAACAAATGTACAAACTGTTGATGAAGATGTCGGAACTGTCTGGCTGGGGAATTTGTTAGAAAATGAAAAGTTCAGCAATTATATACACTGCCTTGGGACCTGGTTAAAACAGCCAAGACTCTTCCAAGTTCTCAGAAAACATGCAAATCACTGTATAATAATGATTCAGTAATGTAACTAACAATTTTGAAATGATTCCACTGCAACCAGTGGCATCATTATAGGGGTACAGGGGGTGCGCGTCACACCGGGTGATGTGCATGGGGGACGCACACACCATTACTGGCTAAAAATTTTAAAATCTTGATATTTTTGAATAATACCATCATGTTATATATCAATCGATGTGTAATTTCATGCAGAATGCAATGAAACGAACCACATTGAAATATCTCTATTCTATCAACAGTTATAGCCCAAAAAAAAAAACCCAGCAGGGGCAGCACGATGAAAAATCACCATGTCCACTGCCTGGGATGTTGCCCTGTCCACTGCATGGGAGCAGGTCCACCATAGGGGTGACGCACTGGGCTCCTGCACTGGGTGATGCAAACCCTGGTGTCACCACTGTCTGCAACTGTTTCTGTAAAGGAAGCGTTTTTGTATTTTGTTTTTTGGAATGAATGGATTGGTGGACAGGGTATGAAGTTATTTCCTTTCCAGGTTTTTATTGTTTTAAATATATGTATATCATGTTTTTAATGTTTTTAATTGTGAGCCGCTTTGAGTGTCCTCATGGGATAGAAAGGCGGGATATAAATCTCTTAAATAAATAAAATAAATAAATTTGCTGAAAAAAGAAGATTTCCGCATTTGCTTATTACTGTACACTCCCTAGTGCACATCCAGCCTGGCAGTGCAATGTCCCATTTCATTGTGCTGTATTCTAACTAATTACTATGGGCACTGTCTGCACCCAGTGTTGTCATACAATCTCTGTCAATGCCTTTGGACCTTTTCTTTTTTGGCCTTAAAAATTGTTTCTATCTTTGCACGAAGGCATGAAGGCACAGGGACACTTCCCCAAATCAGTTTTAAACAGCAAATGGAGGCCAGGAGACCACATAATGTGTGACCCCCATGTGCGCGGATGGAAAAGAGTTTAGCAGCATGTTTCAATGTATATATTCTGGTGTTGGCAAAATGGAGGGGGGGGGGAAGGATGCATGGAGTAGGGTTTGTGACAGTTGCACTGTAATGGCCAGTACCACCTTTCCTCTTCTTTAAAGTGGAAAAGAAACAGGATGAACGTTTTGTTCCAAGAGATAACACTGTGCAATGCAGTGTAAGCTAACAGCTGCAACAAGAACAATAGATAGAGAAATTTGTTTCCTGTGAATAAGATAGGTTTGCAGCCCAAGTTTTATGGAACACAATGGGCGTCCCTCTGAGTAAAATAAATACTGTAACACCATTTTCAAACTCCTCTAACAACAGATTATAAGAATGATAGCTGGTGAAAGCAGTGACCTTGGTTCAAATGCCTACTCATCTCTGGATTGTGGGTAGCCTTAGGCAAGTCACATTCTTCAGGCCTCAGGTCCCTTCCTGTAAAATGGGGATTATGCCTTATATGGAACTTTTGTGAGGCTAGATAAGATAAATTGCTATTTCCTGTCTTGAGCCATTGGTGATGAGACAGGCTCAAAATAGCAATCCATGACAATATTTTTGCATAACTGATGCCTAAATAAAGAAGGCATCCTGCCTATTTTAAATATTATCAAGACTCTTCAAGGAAAGTGTGTAGGTTGTTCCAAGAGGGAAAAAAAAATACTTGGTGGCAATCCAATCTGTGCAGTAGGTGGGTTCTGTCTGGACAAGGAATTAAAACCAAGGGAGGTGGGGCTGTTTCTTGAAAGTGTTTGCACAAAATGTTAATACTGGTCTTACAAAGCAATCCTATGCTTGTCTACATAGTTGTAACTCTAAGGCTGCAATCCTATCCACACTTTCCTAGGAGTAAGTCTCATTGACAATAGTGGGACTTACTTCTGAGTAGACATGCATAGGATTGGGCTCTAATTGTGTTTCATGGGACTTACTTCCAGGAACGTGTGTGTATAGCGCTGCAGCCTATACACGCTTATCTGGGAGTCAGCTCCATTGAACAGAATGGGACTCACTTCTCAGTAAACATGCATAGTACTTGCTATAAATCAATGTTCTGTCCCTCTTAATCCTATCCCATTTGTGCCACACATCCCTAATCCTCAGTAATTTATATGTTGAGATCTAAATCCAAAGCAATCCATACTCCTTATGAAGCTTTGTTTCCCATCTCTCACTGCAGAGGTTCTTTGTGAACTTTTTCATGTAGAACTTCTATAAGCCTGCCCAGTGAGCCAAGATCACAACCTTGTCTGCACTCTGATAAGAATTATGGAATCATACAAGCACAATGGAATTAGAATCTTCAGTTTGCCCATTAACATGATTGGAAAGGCACCAGTTACAAGCCTCTGTCAGGAAAATGGTGTGGAAAGAGCCCTGTTTGAGGCACATAGGCATCTCTCCTTAGATCTCTTGCTGATATTGTCCCTCTCTGAGAGATGGTCCCTCTCTGTTCTTCATACAATTCTCTGGAGACCCTTCAAACAAACTGGGTCTCTCATAAGTGGTCAGCATCCATGGTGAACTTGTCACCATCTAGCATTCAGGGCTTCCTAATGATGAGCACCCACATGCTCAGACATAGCTGGAACATTACGTAGGTCTTTGTGCAATCCATAAGAAAAATGTAGGAACGAAGTGCAGCATACCTCTGTTTCTTACAAGTCGAAAACATTTTTCTTTTTCTCAGTAAGTGATTCACCTTTTTACTGCACCTTCAGTGGCCGGATCCATGTGACAGTTGGCCACCCCCCAAACGAAGGTCTACATCCACATTGCTTGATTAGGAGATTTATCATTCCCACACAATTTACCCTTGCTGAAGTAAAAGCCACCCCAGTCTGTAATGAAGGGTATTCTTCACTGGAAGTGAGTGGTCTGAAGGGGGCTAGCCCCACACCTTCTGGTGCCAATGCGGTGATGTGCCAGCCTCTGCTCCTTGGATAGGAAAAGGGAGAAGGGATGGAGAAGAAGTGTGGAGGAAGAGAGAGTGGTGCCACTCTCCTCTCCTTCACGCTTCCTCTGCTCCTCCCTCTCCTTTTCCAATCCATCAAGTGGGGGGAGGAAAAAGAGGAGTAGTGGAGTAATTGGGTGAACAGAGGTGGGTGTCCCTTAGCAGTCTGCTGCCTGAAGGCCCAATCCTATCCAATTTTCCATCACCAGTGCAGCTGCAATGCAGCCCAGAGGTAAGTTCCCATACCTTGAGAAGGCCTCAGTGACTGCCTCCCCACCACAGGATGCAGTGCACACCCCTTTGGCACAGCTGCACTGGCACTGGAAAATTGGATAGGATTGGGCCCTGAGGCAACTGCCTCAATCAGCCCGCATGGTTGGTCTGCATCTGCTTTTATACAAGGAGTCAATTACACTATTAATTTTCCCTTTGCTTTATGTAGTTTAAATTATGTTCTTTAAAATGATGCTCTATGTTCTTTAAACTCTTCTACATTTGAAGAGCAGCTACATTCTGTTGAATCTGTTTTGAGGACATCTGATGATATTTTTTGGTTTGGGGTTTCCAGAATTTCCAGCCTCATCCTTTATATTCAGCCATTAGGGAGGACCTATTTAGCCCTTGAGAAACCTCTTCCGAAGGTCAAAAGGATCATAGAAAGAGGAGAGCCATTGTTTTGGCTGGCAGGCCCCTCCCAGAGTCAAGAAAGAACCTTGGAATCCCGAAGCTCAACATTCCATTGCTGGCTGACAAATACTTTGTATAACTTTTGAGTAAAGATGTCATTTAACATCTCTGATGCTAACTCTTTCACTGCTGATTATTTTAGCAGTATTATCCCCCTGAAAGACAACCATCATGTTTTCTTCCCATAGAGCAGTGGTTCCCAAACTGTGGGTCCTTGGGCCAACAATGGGTCACAACCCACTTTTTGATGGTTTGCAAAACTAACAGGGTAGATTAGGCTATGTGCACAATCTGCTATTTGGGTGGAGCACTGCTGCCCAATCACCATTATAGCCACAGAGGCTTGAGCAACTGGTAAACTTTTTTTTAGGTGGGTCCTGATGCTAAAACGTTTGGGAACCACTGCCAGAGAGGGATTTTGCTGCAATACTAATAAGCATCGTACAGTGTTTTGGTGTGTCTAAACCACTTTATGTCAAAAATTTCAGTAATCCTTACAATGTCCCTATAAGGTAGGTTAAGTATTATATTGCAAAGGCTGAGAGCTAGTGGTTTGTCTACAGGACTACCCTATGCATATTTATTAAGAAGTCTCACTGTTCAGTGGTACTTACTCCCAGGTAAATGTGCATAGGATTGCAGTCTTAGAGCCCAATCCTATCCAATTTTCCAGTGCTGGTGCTGCTGTGCCAATGGGGTATGAACTGCTTCCTGTGTTGGGGAGGCAGTCACAGAGGCCTCCTCAAGGTATGGGAACATTTGTTCCCTTACCTTGGGGCTGCATTGCTGTTGTACTGGTGCTGGAAATTTGGATAGGACTGGGCCCTTAGTGAATTTGTGGTTAAGTGAGGTTTGAACTAAGGACTTCCATAGTTCATCAAGCTTATTTATTATGGTCTCCCATTGAGCTTATTTACTACACCACTCTTCAAAATTCATTCAAAGAGAATTTTGTTGGTAAAGCTGCGCCCATCTTCATGCCATCAAAAAATTTCATCCGCTAAATCTTCACCTGCCGTGCAGCCAGGGCCAGCCCAACCATGAGGACAATTGAAGCAGTTGCCTCAGGCAGCTGATTGCTGGGGGGCACCCACCTCTACCTACATACCTCCACTGCTCCTCCTCCCACTGCCAGGTTTGGAAAAGGAAGAAGGGGCAGAGAGGAAGAGAAAGAGGGGAGGGGAGGCGAGGGGTGTGCTGAGCTAGAACATTGGTGAATGGGAGGAGCAGAGGCCAGGGGTAAAGAGGGGCAGCATTTGACATCCTGCCTCAAGCATTTGGAAGTTTTGGCCAGCCCTGCATGCATCTCTCCAAAATCCAGAGACCTGTCAGTCAAAAAGTTGGTGGGCAATGGTGTCCGCCAAATATGCTTATTCTCACAGTACAGGCTGCTTCCTGTGCACGAAATAGGTGAATTCTCCACAGCTGCCCAAATCTGTAGCATTCCTATTTGAGCCGTGTCCCATATGCCACTTTGGAGGCAAACAGCCACCTCAGAGGGGCATTTGGGGTGGTACGTTGGCACAGAAGAAAAGTGCTAACCCCACCACTTCCATGCATGATGGTCTTGGGTTGCATCAGGCCCCCATGCTGGCTTTTGGTTCTCAAAGAAGCACTTCCAGCTTACTTCTGGGGTTAATATCCACCAATTAAGAATAGGGTGCAATCCAGAGGTGCCCTTAGGCTGGCACAAGTCCCTTGCGCCAGCCCAGGAGGGTCGCAAATGTGCCATAAGGCATGTTTGTGCATTCTTGGGAGTTGGTAAGACTGGCTTGCAGAGCTAGCCTCTGCGCTGATGGAGGCAGTGAGCCTTGTATTGGCCCCAGTTGGGCCAATGCAAGGCTCTGGGGTGGGTGGGGAGGAGGCAGGAGGAAGGCGTTCTGAGGCGGGGAAGGGCAGGCGGTGGGCGGCCCCGGGGGTGGGCGGGTAGGGAGCAGGAGGTGGAGAACTCCTGTTCCCAAGCCGCTTTGAGCTGCTCTGCTATCCTTGGACTTGTGCTACCTCAGGAGGTGTCACAAGTCCAAGGAGACCCATAAGGGCCAGTGTGCTTTACCCAGAGCCCCTATCCCACGCTGGATACAGTGCAAGCCTCTTGGTTTGCCTGTTCCAGCGCAGGATAGGATTGCACCCTTAATGTCATATGTTGTTTGGCCATACGAAACAGCAACAAAAAAGGAAGGGCAGTACACACCAGACAGAAAAGGAAGAACTTTCCAAATAGATATAGAGAAAAGGAGTGAAATACAAAGTATTTTATTCAGCGAAGCTTGTTTTGGCTTCATCTTCCTCAAAGGCAAAAATGACCATCTATTGCTGGAGGGAGAGAGAGAGATTATCCTATGTAAAATAACCTCTATCTGTTTTCATATTTTGCTCATTTTTCTCTGCACACACTCAAAGCTTCCATCCTTCTATTTTCTTTCTTAAGAATCTGCAGCCACTCAGACATTTGAGATGTGAGCAAACCTGACATAACTTCTTTGCTCAATTTCTGACCTTAAAAGATTAGGATTAATATACTGTGGCCTGTATTAAATAAAAATATAATAGAACGTTTTAAGCTGCAATCCTATGTACACTTACATGGGAGTGAACTTCACTGTACAAAGTGCAACTTGTTTCTGAATGAACATGCATAGGATTGCACTGCTTTAATGCACTGGAGTCTGCTGTACCATTTGCTGCTTGATACACTGCCCACTGAAGACTTAAAGCGATGAAAAGGAGCATCTATCATAATGCAAGGTGTCTGATCACTAACCATGACCCTGAAGATCAACAGGCCTTTCAGTTGGCTTCAAATAGTTCCTCTAGTTCTTTGTGTCTTTTGAAGGCAGAGCTGGGGGAGAAGAAAGAAGTGGCAGGAAGATGGCTGCCTTTCAGGGGCACTCAGTTCACGTCTTTCTCAGTAACAGCCACTTTACTGTGGGGAGATTCTGGATCAGGGAGAAAAGAAAGACCAGCTATAGTGGTTTCCTTCACAGGGCTGAGAGTTAAAGCTGGAGTTCAGACTGGGTAACAGATTAGAAGCCCACTCATTCTCTTCCCCTTAATTTTTTAATAGTTCTCTTAATGTTGCTTTATAAGGCTTAATATTTATCTGAAGACGTCCTGTTCAGGAACTTCTTTCAAGTGCAAGTTTCCTCTTGCTTACTCATAGGAACATATATTAAATAATTGTAAATGTTTAAAGATATAAAAATGCCCATTTATGTTTCTACAGAAGCATCTGAATTAGCTCTATGCCTTGCTGAAACCAGCAGGACCATATGTGCCCTTAAACCTAGTTTCAGCAGAGACTAAATATTCCCTTTGCAAATTAATGCATGTCTGCTTTGGATCTTTTGGACATTGTCTCTTAGATGGCTGCTTTCAAGCATTTGTTCAATTTCCTTTTCAATATTTCAATAAGGGCACACCTGGAGTATTGTGTCCAGTCCTGGTCGACACATCTCAAAAAGGACATTGTGGAAATGGAAAAGGTGCAAAAGAGAGCAACAAAGATGATTACTGGGCTGGGGCATCTTCCTTATGAGGAAAGGCTACAGCGTTTGGGCCTCTTCAGCCTAGAAAAGAGGCGCCTGAGGGGGGACAATATTGAGACATACAAAATTATGCAGGGGATGGACAGAGTGGATAGAGAGATGTTCTTTACACTCTCACATAACACCAGAACCAGGGGACATCCACTAAAATTGAGTGTTGGGAGGGTTAGGACAGACAAAAGAAAATATTTCTTTACTCAGCGTGTGGTTGGTCTGTGGAACTCCTTGCCGCAGGATGTGGTGATGGCATCTGGTCTGGATGCCTTTAAAAGGGGATTGGACAAGTTTCTGGAGGAAAAATTCATTATGGGTTACAAACCATGATGTGTATGTGCAACCTCCTGATTTTAGCAATGGGCTATGTCAAATGCCAGATGCAAGGGAGGGCACCAGGATTCAGGTCGCTTGTTATCTGGTGTGCTCCCTGGGGCATTTGGTGGGCAGATGAGAGATACAGGAAGCTGGACTAGATAGGCCTATGGCCTGATCCAGTGGGGCTGTTCTTATGTTCTTATTTTTGTTTCAGTTTTGAAAGTGACAACAAGCACATAGAAGAACTAATCCAAACCATTTTATTAGCAAAGGCATCCTTGCATGATCATTTGATGTCTGGCAATGCTGACTTCAACATATCAGGCAACTACAGGCAGAGTTCTTATGACATTTCAATTGCAGCTTTTTCATTCATTCATTCATTCATTCATTCACATTTTTATATCACCCATCCTCCAAACAGCTCAGTGTGGTGTACATAGTTCCTTCCCTCCTTTGGTCTTCACAACAACCCTGTGAGGTAGGTTAGGTTGAGAGATAGTGACTTGTCCAAGATCACCCAGGAATCTTCATGGTTGAGCAGGGACTTGAACCCTGATCTTGCAGGTGTAAGAACCACTACACTGTCCTGGTTTTCCATAGAGGCAGTTCACATGCTCAGTTGTGAATTATCACATGTTGTGTGATTGAGTGACATGATACTGAGTGATTTGGCAAATCAGCTTTCAGTTCCATGAGACCTATTATACACTTGGCTAGTATCATGTGTTCCCATTATGCTGCAACACTCATTAGTGCATCCAAAGTTCTCATTGGGACAATGTTTTCTTTTTCAGAACTCTGTGCAGTGCATCTTTCAGCTCTTTATTCCTCATGCTATAGATCAAGGGGTTCAGTACAGGAGTGACAAAAGTGTAGACCACAGACACTACCCGACCTTCCTCTGGTGAGTAGCTGGAACTGGGGCGTAAGTATATTAAACTTCCACAACCGTATTGTAAGAGAACAACCATTAAGTGAGAAGAACATGTGGAGAAAGCCCGTTGCTGGCCTGCTGCAGAGCGGATATGCAAGATGGCCATCACAATGAAAACATAGGAGATGCAGACTAGGATGAAAGGGACAGTCAGTATTATGGCACTGATAATGAAGAGGGTAGCCTGGTGGGCCTGTGTGTCACTACATGCTAGCTTCAAGACTGCAGGAAAGTCACAGAAAAAATGATTGATCTCATTGTTGCCACAGAATGGAAGGCATAAGATCAAGATGGAGAGTTGAATGCCAAACAAACAACTCATGGTCAATGTCCCAGCTACAAGACTCACACACACTTTCCAGCTCATAATGACCATATAGCGCAATGGGTGACAAATTGCCACATATCGGTCATATGCCATGACAGACAACAGGATACAGTCAGCACCTCCCAAGAAGATAAAGAAAAACATCTGTGTGCCACATCCAGCCAAAGAGATGGAGATTTTCCTCGCAGAAGCAAGATTGACCAGGGTGAGTGGGGCAATGACACAAGAGTATGCGATCTCCAAAATGGCCAAGTTAGCCAAGAAAAAATACATGGGAGTGTGGAGGGAGCGTTCAGCACGGACAATGAGCACAACCACAGAGTTCCCAAAGAGACTCAGGAGGTACAAAACCAGAAAAACCCAGAAAATCAGCACCCGCATTTCTGGGAGGGTTGAGAAAGGATGGAAATGAAAATGTGTCAATCTGGTGTGATTTTCACTCTCCATGTATGATCTGGTACAAGAAGGGAGAGGCTCAATTAGCTGCCGTTACACCAGATTACTCACTGCCAATTCCAACAAGGCACATCAATTAATTCCTAAAACATACAGTGAACCAAGTTGTCATTGAAGGGAAGAACTCACCCTTTCGGCAAATGAAGATAAATATTTGGATGTCAGCTGGAAAGACAATAGTTGTCTTTTTTAGTTGTACAGTACAAACAATCCAGACATTTCAGTTAATGCTTCTGCAGACAATGATGAATACATTTTAAAGTGAGAACTGTGTAGAACACTTTATATGTTGCAAGGACTTCTTGTACCAAAGCTTTTCATGGATGAGCCTCAAGGCGAGCTTCATTTCCCCACTCTCTTCTATACCACCAGTTAACTTTTTCCTGCTCTGTTGCTACACGTTTATTATTTTTTATTATCTGCTACTTTTCCCTTCCACTTTAACAATGGCTGGTTTTACTGATATTTCTTGCAAACCACCCAGGGTAGAAATGTTAAATCAACAAGGAAGCCCTTATTGTTAACTTCCTATACCCTTTATCCTGTTTAGGATAAACTTTATTTGCATGGCAGACATCCTTGGCAGACAGCACTACTGATATCAGTGAACTCACTTCTGTATCCATGGGTTTAGGATCAGGTTGTGAGACTGCAAGCTAAATCCCATCTCGATTCTGTACTGCATTCGGTGTCATCTTTGATACTAAACAAATGATACACCAGCATTAATGTAGCTGTTATTTGCCTGAGCTCAGGATTTGCTCCCTGAAAATAACACATGTTATACTTACCTTTACTTCTCTTCATTATGAGAATTAATCAGCACTCCATCCAAAGGTAGTGGCAAGTAAGTGCCATTCCTTTGTTTTTAAAGGAACAACTCATGACAACTAACAGTTTGTTGTATTACGCATTTGCAAACCATACTTAGAGTGATAAAATAGCGCTGGATAGAATTTTCTACACAATTGTCCCTCATTCACTCAGTACTTCAGAGTGGAGTGGGATGAGTGGGATACAGCCTATTTTTTTCCCTAAAAAGAAAAGTCCAAAATGTAAACTGGTGGTGCATTGTCCATCATTTCAGTGTTGTGCCTCAAGTTTTCACTGGAAAACAATGAAGGTAAAAGATGCACAAAAATAAATGTATCACACTAAGGGCGCAATCCTAACCTGATGTCAGGCCAGCCCAAGTCCCTGGGGCCAGCCTGGGAGGGTTGCAAACATGCTGTAAAGCACATTTGTGCCTCCGTGGGAGGAAGCCAGGCTGGCGCTCCCAGAAGCGCCGGCCTGCGGAGGCTGACGGAGACCTCCATGCCAGCTTCCTCCCAGCTCCTTGCGTTGGCTCGGATGAGCCGATGCAAGGGTGACAGGAAGGCGTGGGGGAGGCGGGGTGGAGGAGGAAGGGTGTGTTCCTGGGTGGGGGGAGAGAGGGCAATGGGCGGCCCTGGGGACAGGCATGTGGGGTGCGGGAGGCAGGGCAGTTATGCCGGATTCCAACCCCTGTCCCCAGGGAGAAGGGAGCAGCTTCAAGTTGCTCCACTCTCCTCGGACTTGAGCCATCTCTTGGGGTGGTGCAAGTCCGAGGCGATCCATAGGCGCCAGCAGCCCTTAACCAGGGGTAAGGGGAAAGGTTTCCCCTTGCCTCTGGCTAAGCCGCTTCTGGCCACAATCCTGCGCTGGATACAGCGCAAGCCTCCTGGCTTGCCTGTTCCAGAGCAAGTTAAGACTTCACCCTAAATCAGGATGCAAAACCTTTTTTTGGATGTGCCTAACCTTTTTTTTATGCCACATAAAAAGTTCCATCATAAAACCACATAATTTTTTCAGAATCAAAAATATTTCTCTAGAATATCATCCATATATGACCAGCCCTCCATCCCCCTCACTACCCCTGTGAAGATATGAAGCTATCTTCTACTGGGTCCATCTTAATCTATTAGTTCACACTACATCAATATTATCTACATGGATGTTCAACAACATCCAAGATCTCTCCCACCTTCTCTGGAGATATCAGGGACTGAAACTGTGAACTTCTGCATGCAAAGCAATTTCTCAGATACCATGAACTGCAGCCTTAACAGCATTCATCCTGAGCATTCTCACAACTAGCTCACTGTCAATGGCAGACACTTTGTCCAAACTCACAGATGCAAGCATAAACAGCCCAATCCTTTGTATATTTACTCAGAAGCAAATCCTGCTGTATTCAGTGAGGTTTTGTCCCAGGTAAGTGTGCAAAGGATTGCAGACTAAGAGCCAATCCTATCCAACTTTCCAGCACAGATGCAGGCACAATGCAGACTCAAAGTAAGGGAACAAATGTTCCTATACCTTGAGGAGGCCTCTGTGACTGCCTCCGCACCACAGGATACAGTGCATGCCCCATTGGCACAGCAGCACTGGTACTGGAAAATTGGATAGGATTGTGCCCTAAGATTCTAATTCTAATTTAAATTATTGATCAGGTGACAACAGTTTTTTACTTGATGTCAGCATATAGCATTTTTTGCAAAGTACCAGGGCAATCTTTCATACCTGTTATCAAATATAACAGCAGCTGCAGCTATCCTTTCTTCACAGTCCTGAATATTTCTGGCTCAGAGGGCTTTATTTAACTTCCAAAGTCCTTGGGGAAGGGGCTGAGCTAATCATGACACCTTTCACACAGTCGTTAGGAAAGTAACACTCATGAGACCTGAGTGAAAAATAAAAACTTCATTACAGCCATCTCCATTTCTGGATAGCCCTTCAAATTTGACAGGTTGGTCCTATTTGATGTACATTTTTCACCACTTGCACACTAGTCATTTTCTCTGCTATTCCAAGGCAGATGTAAATCAGAAAGCCAATGACAAAGACGGTGAGGGCATTGGGGATTCCGGGACTTGAATTCTGGACTCTTATACTCTGAAGCCAGGCCCTCCTAATGAGTGGTATGGAAGGTTATGTACTTAGACCAAAAAGACCAAAGGGTGGGCAACATCAAGCCCAGCAATTGGTCAGGTATGCTGTAAATATGAGGAGCAAAGCCTTCTGCTTTTCTCTGATCAACAAAGCCGTGTCTTTTCCCTGCTGAATTTCAGATGCCTTGGATTCAACAGCCCATATTCCAGCATTCAAGTATGGTTGCCCATTGCTCCAGGCTCACTGTGACAATGTTTAAGAACTGACGTGTCTGGGTCAAGATCAGTTCATGCCACCGACAGAGTGGTTATTGAAATCAGTCGGCAAATTTTTGAAAGCATTCTTGGATCCAGCTGGATCTCTGAGCCCCTGAACCATTTGAATCAATCTGTGGTCACTGCAGAGGTTACAATAGATTATGATCCTAGCATTTATAACAGGGATGGCCAAACTGCGGCTCACAAGCCACATACAGCTCTTTGACATGTAATGTGCAGCTCTTCGAAATATGTTGGGTGAAGTCTTTTTTGCATCACAACTAAAATAAAATGTAAAATGTTTTTAACTTTATAATTATTTACCAAGTATAAACTGAGAGTGCACTGGACTAAACAGGTTTAATGTTCACAGTGAGTAAAAATATTTTCAAATGTAAATAGTTCTTCAATATTGTGGCTTTCAAACAGCTGAAGTTTATCCTATGTGGCTCTCACGTTAAGTAAGTTTGATCACCCATGTTTATAATGTAGTGGCACAGGCAATGCACATACACTTCCAGGCAGTGTTCCCTTAAGCTGTGTGGCCACCAAATTCCGTAAAGCTCAGAGCTTGACTTTCCAGAAATCCACAGATTATGTATGATGCCATTGCTGAGCATCCAGAGATGCTGCCGCCCAGCTGTCAATGGAGTTCCTGCACTGGTATGGACCCCTTAGCGGGAACTCTGCTCCCAGGGCCAACCCACAGATGAGACGACCTGAAAGCCTTGCATCAAACAAGTTCAGGGAAGCAGCAAAATGAGGAATAGTATCCCACATCTTCTTGCCACTTCCGGTCGCCTACCATTGATGGAGGTGCTCCAGTTCATGTTCTGAACTGCTTCTTCCTTGCTCAAAGTGAGCTGTAAGAGGATCCAGGTAGCAACAGCCTATTTTGTCCTCTTCCTTATTTATTAGGGGAAGGGAGTGGAGAAGGGCATTTTGCGCAGCATATTCTAGTGGCTGGGAGCAGTGACTGGACCTGTCTCCATTTGCATACTTTCTGTTTCTAGTCCACTGCTGAAGAACAACTCTGGAATAAGACCTGTGACATGTGTTGGTCCAGTAGTGTACTGCTACAGCCCCATGATTGTCATAGTGAGCGTGCATTGTACAGTGGGGTACTGTACAGTGTTCCCAGAAGCATACCAGGAAGTCTGTCCTTGATGCTGATACATTCTGTAGTCCACCCTCTGCTCTTCCTGGGTAGAGTGTCTATCTGTAGATTCTCCCCCATGTTTAGAAACACTGGAAACCCAATGTTCCAGGTTGGCAAATGCAGGACACAACTACACAAATGCATACATTAAGAACATTCACGTGTTTTTATCTATTAAGAAAGAATTAATACTGAGCACTTCGGATGTAGGTAGATTATGAAGGCCAGTCATTTCTCACAGCTTAACCACCGGGTTTTTGTGAGGATAAAAGGGGGTTGAGGAATGACATGTCAGGTACATAGAGCTCCTTGAGAGAAGGGACTTAAATTTGAACAAAATGCCTTGCTGGGAGGGAGGAGGCACTGAGGAGACATATCGACATTGAATTAAAAGGCGGCCGGGGGGGGAGAATCTGCTCTTTATTGTGCCTTTTCTTCCTCAAATGGAAATTGCTTCCTATAAAGTCTCAGCCAATTGAAAGTGGTAGCCAAGAAGTACCTTGAGTAGGGCTCGCCTTTCTCAAGGCTCTCTGTTATGTTCCCCAAAGACAGACTCACTGGATGTATGTGATTGACTGAAAATCACCTCATGACTGCAGCAATTGGCTGAAAGTTCTGAAAAGAATTATCAAACTTTCAGCCAACTGCTGCTGAGAAGAAGGGCAGAAACAATTGGAACCTCCTTGCACTGAGAAGATTGCTGTAGATGAGAAGGCATGCCATCTGACAGCCTAAACCTGAGCTGCTGGGAATGTGGGGCTGCTGCAGCCTGCTGCTCCCTGCCCCCTGCCTGCCCTCCCCCATCTCTCCCCACCCTGGAGTGCCTCCTCCCACCACGCCCACCACTCACCTCCTCCTGGGACAGATCAGGAGGGGGTACAGAGGGGAGGGGCTGCATCTTGGCAGTACCAGTGTGCATCAGATCCTATCCTCTCCTTCCAAGGCCACCCCGCTCCTTTTCTCTCCTTGGACATAGTCCAACAAAATGGTGGCATAGGTTGGATGCAACCCATAGGCAATCGGGCAGCCTCCTGAAGGGTAAGTCAAAAATATTTTTGCTCACCTCCTGCTGGTTGATTTCCCTCCCCCCCCCCATTGGGTGCAGCACAAGTTCCACCAGTGCAGCTGTATCAGCGCCAATGGTGGGGGACAGAATTGGGCAGTAAGTCTTTAAGAGCCCAATTCTATCCCCACCATCCTACGCATTGCATCTGTCCCTTTGGAGTGTGCAGTGCATCCAATGGTGAGGGACACACCAGATGTCCCAGGAGAGTAAAAAATTTTTCACTTACCTCTCTGTAGGCCACTAGGCCATCAATGGGTCTCATAAATCTGAGGAGAGTCAGGGGGCGGGTAGAGGCCAGGAAGAAGGCATAAGATCCTGGCGTGCACTGCTGCCACTGCTATTCATCCCCTGTTGGCCCAGCCCTCCCCACCCCAATACTCCACAAAACCACCCATGACCTACCCCCCACTGCCAACTTTCCTGCTGCAGTGTAGTCTGAATTGGCCATTAGTGAGGTGAGTATGTGGAGCCTCGGGCTGTTTGTGCCTGTGGCTGCAGAGCATGCAACAGTGGTGCGCCTTTCTTTCTGCCACAGCAAGACTCATGTGACAGATTGTGACATCTGTAGTCTTGGGATATGATTGGGACATCCACGCATTTTTTTTTTCCTTGCCTTTCCTTTTTTCTTGTAGGTGCCAAGCCCCATTTGTCCCTATGGAGCGTCTCTTCTGCCTAGTCAATTTTTCAACTACCTTTTTCCTGCCTCACACTGTGGTCAGGACATCTAACGGGCTGTATTAATTATCACTGCAGTGAATCAAGTGGATTCTCTGCACTGACTCTTTTTTTTTCTTTTCTTTTCACTGACTCTTTCATTCTTGCTCTCAGGCATTTGATTTCATTCAACAGTATCCATATTTCCAATCAATACCATGACAATAGTGACATTGCATTATACAACCCCTGCTTTAAGCAAATAGCATTTCTTTCTAGGAACAGCCACAGCCCAATGGGTCTGTAAAGGATGATGACAGCCAAATCCATCCACTTATCAAAGATCTGCATTTTCAGTCTCACTTGTGTGGGAGTGTCACTTCTGAGTTATTGACCGAATGCTGTCATTTTCTCTGAGATATGACTCTTCTTCTCAAAGTGCATCTCAGAGCATCTTTTAACTCTTTATTCCTTATGCTATAGATCAAGGGGTTCAGTACGGGAGTGATAAAGGTATAGACCACAGACACTACTCGACCTTCCTCTGGTGAGTAGCTGGAACTGGGGCGTAAGTATATTAGACTGCCACAGCCATACTGTAAAAGAACCACCATCAAGTGAGAGGAGCATGTGGAGAAAGCCCGTTGCCGGCCTGCTACAGAGCGGATGCGCAAGATGGCTGTTACAATGAAGGCATAGGAGATGCAGATTAGGAGAAAAGGGACAGTCAGGACAATTACACTGGTAATAAACAGGGCAGTTTGGTGGATATGGGTGTCACCGCATGCCAGCTCCATGACAGCGGGAAAATCACAAAAAAAATTGTTGATTTCACTATTGCCATTGTTGCCACAGAATGGCAAGGTCTGTATCAGCATAGACAACTGAAAACCAAAGAAGCAACTCATGATCAGTGTCCCAGCGACAAGTCTTACGCACACTCTCCAGTTCATCACAACAGTGTAGTTTAGTGGGTGACAGATTGCCACATATCGATCATATGCCATGATGGCTAGCAGGACACAGTCAGAGCCTCCAAGGAGGGTAAAGAAAAACAGCTGGGTGCCACAGCCAACCAAGGAGATGGAGACCTTTCTTACAGATGCAACATTGGCCAGAGTCAGTGGAGCAATTGTACAAGAATAGGCAATCTCCAGGACTGCTAGGTTAGCCAAGAAGAAATACATGGGGGTGTGGAGAGAGCGCATAGAGTATACAATGAAAATAATAGTAGAGTTCCCCAAGAGGCTCAGCAGATACAGTATCAGAAAAGCCCCAAAAATCAGGGGCCGCATTTCTGGGAGGTTTGTAAATGGATGGAAGTGAAAAATGGTCATTCCAGTTTGGTTTTCACTCTCCATGTAAACAGGTAGGTACGTTCTGCAGGGAGATTAAAAGGAGGACAAATTACAGGGAAGCTTACATTGCAATCAAGAAATTAAACTCCACAAAAAACTTAAATTGCAACTGCAGTTCTGGGTGCCATGGGCTGACAGGGGTTGGGATTGGGCTGCTCATCACCTCAATCTTTTTCATATATACTGCTGCCAAGTCAGATCTTCCCCACCCTGTAGTTGTGCCTCTGATTCTTTTGTACCTATACATGGACTTTTCATTTGTCTCTGTTGAACTTCATGTTGTTGATATGGCTCCAGTG
Organism: Tiliqua scincoides; assembly: GCF_035046505.1. Taxonomy (NCBI): domain Eukaryota; kingdom Metazoa; phylum Chordata; class Lepidosauria; order Squamata; family Scincidae; genus Tiliqua; species Tiliqua scincoides. The sequence goes on from NC_089821.1 coordinate 66,333,833, forward strand.
ATCAAGCCGGTCAGAGATGGAAAAATGGCTGCCTCAGATGACATCTCTTGGGCTGCAACTATAGCCTGGCTTCAAGAAGACATCACTTTTGTAAATCTTTTGTACAATTTAAGCATCCTAACTACATCCAGTATTAAAGCCCTCTTGTTTCATTTTAAACAGCTAGACATTACAACCTGAAACTCTTTACCAGAGAGAACTAAAGCTAACTATACAGTTGTACCAATTAAGTGTTAAAAACCCACTTTACAAAAAAGTGGATTTTTAACACTTGTGATTAGTAGATGGAGCAATTGCTGCAAGACTGATAGCTGATGTTTACAGCTGATGATTTTATATAGTTTCGAGCATCTTTTCCTGGAAGATTCCCATACAACCAAGAACTTCACCTAGATATGTAACAACTTATTCTATGTTATTTTTGATCTGATAGCTAAAGATCTTTCAAAATCTCTGGAAGCTTGCAACACTCTAAAACAATATTGATCATTGTGAGAAAGCACTGCAACTGTTTTATGAAGTGTCAATACCTGCTACCAACTTGACAAAAAATACTGCCTTACAAAAGTTTGATATGATATGACACTGCGGTTAATTGGGCTTTCTTCAGTATTTTAGCCTGAACCTCATTTGAAGCAGCCTCAAATACTGTAACAGAACAAGGAGCACTCTTAGGTTCTTATTTGGCAAGAACACTGGTTGATGGCAATCTGCTGCATAGGCTTTCAGCTGATTCAAAAGGGAGATTCCTCTCTGATGAGTTACATAGGAACACAATAAAAATAATAAAAAGTATTAATGTATTACATGATGAAATTTCAACTGTTTGTGGTGTAGTGCTCCAAGACTTTTCAGGTTGGAGCTGAGGAAAGTATAAAAAAAATATAATAGATAGCAGGAGATGGCTCATCCTCTGCTTTGTACCTAAGAGAGGATAAACTAAAATGTGGGAAGCAAACACTGTAGCTGGCCACAACAATGAGAAATGAAATGATTGCTTTTCCATTTAAAGTCTCATTGTTTCGTTGCCAGCTTAAAGTGATTAAGGGAAAACAATTCACTGACTTTTCTCTGAGGCAAAATGCTAGTCTTTTTCCACAGTACTTAGAGCTTCCTGAATGAATAGTGGCTGCATCTGGAATACCTTCAGTATAGCATATCAGTATGTAACATAGAGCTGGCAAAAGCAGAGTAAACGTTCTGCTAAACCATTTTTGTACTTTAGAGCCTGTGGTATTTTTTATGCAGTCCCCAAATACTGGTGGAGGTGTGTCTGGTTTACAGCTTTCATCCTTGAAAGCACGTTCTCTTTCATACTGCTACATTTCCCCAAAAGAACTTGAAACATCAATCCAGAACCTTCTCTGTCTCTCTGTTTCTCTTTGTGTGTGCACTCAAAGTAGGTTCCCATTTGCATGTCCCATTTATATATAAGCTTGAATCCACTTAGCCTGCCCAGATTTTTTTTTTGAACAACCAAAAGAGGGATAGACAAACCACCTAGAGTAAGAATATTAGAGCTGATTCTTTTTTATTTTATTTTAATTTATTGAATTTATGCTTGGGGGGGGGAGGTATTCATTTACAAATCTTTTTTAAAAAAACATTTCTAAATGACCTTTCTGCCCTAGGGCAGTCCAGAGAATTTGCCAAACATTTTTGAGCTTCAGAATTGTTGGTCAAATGAAAAGGATTTGACTTGTTCCCACAGGTCTCATTTTATTGGTTCAACATTGTAGCAACTCATCTGACCAAACTTCAAACAGGCAGGCATGTTTCTTTTCTCATAGAACAATTAAACATGAATTTCTTTGGTCACTGTCTAATTCTAATGGTAAAACTTGTCCTTAGAGTCAGCAACACATGCAATCAATCACCTGGGTGTATGCAGATAGGGGTTTTCTTACCTGTCTTAAAAGTAACAGCAGCTGCTGCCATTCTTTCTTCATGGTTCCTGATTCTGGAGCCTTTATATACTTTACATGGCCCTTAGGGAGCAAGCTGCTATTGCAGCCTTCCATTTCTTCCAACAGCAACACATCAGGAAGGGATTCTATTGACTCCTGATGTGTGTTTGATTAAAACACTCCTTAGCATGGAGAAAAATGACTTTAGTGACTAGTTTCTCATTACTGTACAGAGTCTCAGGAATTCATTTTCTCACCCCATTTCAGTCCTTGTGACAGGTCCTCTTCAAGTCACTCTGTGGGTTGTTTATTGATCTTCTATGCACACTCAAAGAGGAAGCACAAGTGAGTTCCTGTTTTCTAGTCCTCGTGGAGGAGAGTCATAGTCTTCCTTGTACCAGACGAAAGATGCACAAAACCAACAAACCTCAAGAATGTCAGGATCCTTCACCGATCGATTGAAGGACATTTTTCTAGACCCATTTGGTCTATGTAACCAATCATGAGAGGTTATCCAGGATATAGTACTGTTGCCCACATCGAACACCTGTGAGTCCTTAAGATATACTTCCTATGCATTCTCGTTGTTGTGGTTGTTACTGGGTTATTTGTGGAATGGCAAACAGCTTTCAAGTTCTTCCTAGTTTGTACATGTGCCTTGTGTATCACATGCTCAGTGATGTCCTCAACCATTTTTTCATACTTCATGGATGAGAGTGAAGGATCCTTTTTCTTTATTTGTGTGCTTATTTATGAATTTTACCCTGCTTCTTCTTGTGTCTGCAAAACAACACACATTTCCAAATAATTTAAAATATGCAAGTAATTTAAATTATTGATTCATAATCTTATTGGAAAATTAGTCTTCACTCCAGTTGGTATTATATGCCATGGGGATTGCGGTCCCATGCTTATGGGTCTGCTATGCTGCCCACCTTCCAGCGGTCTAGCATTCTTTATGGCTGTTGTGAAAGGCAATACACAACATAGCTGTCCTGCTACTATAAGCAGCAAGCAGCCACAGCTACACACCAGAGGCCCCAGGAAAAACCACAGCACCAGCAACTCAGTGTGGGCGATGGGCTGAATGAGGCAGGGTGGGTGGAATGGGGCAAGGGTGTTTTGAATGGGGCAGCGAGGGAAAGTGTCAAGGCCACAAAGGGGCAATAGCAGTGACAGCAGTAACGATAGCAGGAACTGGCTTAACAAGAGTGTTATCGTCTTATGCAGTACTTGTCCGTGATAGCAGTAGTAGTTGTACTTGGGAGGCGAAGGGCCAGAGAGAGGCCAGACCAGGAAGGAATCCAGCTGGAACGAGGAGTTCTATGAAAGACTAGAACTATTCAATTGTAAAAATCCCTACGGGGGTTTAGAACAGCCTGCCTACGTAAACCGTCTTGGATTAAAGTCTGAGGAGAAATCTGAAGACCAAAGAAAGGTGGTATATAAATACCTGGATAAGTACTTTGGAAAATTGTACAAGTACCAAATTTCTCATCTAGTTTAAAATCAAGACTCTGGGAGTTTACCATCATGAAACAGTTAAGTAAACTGATCAAATCAGATGGAACAACTTAAAACTCTTTTATGACCAGGTGGCTTTTAAAAACATCTTTCAAGAAAGAATACAGGTTTGCTTATAGATTGGCAAGCAAAGATTCAGATGTTGGCAGAGCATATTGTCTTTTGTAAGACTGGATTGTTACATAACTTTGTAATGAGGCATATGACTGATAAAATATTATTATTATTATTATTATTATTATTATTATTATTATTATTATTATTGTTGTTGTTGTTGTTGTTGTTGTTGTTGTTGTTGTTGTTGTTGTTATTATTATGTTCCTCTGTCTCATGGAAAAGAATGACAAACTGCCAAAAAACAAACCAGATAATCAAAACATCACAATAAAACACACACAGCAGCCCAAATGCATGTCTGAGTCACTGGTGTGTCCACTGCTGGTTCTCTACATTGGGTACCAAAATGTTCTGCGGATTCTTATAGATGGGTGACTGATGATGGTCCAATGGAATGTGTGGTATGTATTAAACCCCATTATAATTGACAGCAATTCAGAGTCCAATCCTGGGCTCGGTGCTGCAGCTTCATGCTGCCGCACACTGTCACAAATGTACCATAAGGCACGTTTGGGAGCCTCACCACCGGGCTACCGTCCATGCTAGCCCAGCACCTGCCAGTGCTGGGCTAGCATGGGGCTAGTGCAGGGTGGGCGCCCAGCCTCCGCTGCTCAATGGTCTCATGGACCGCTGAGCCACAGCACAGTAAGCGGGGGCAGGGAGGGGGGCGGGAAGGAGGTGTTCTAGGGAGGGGGGAGGTTTGCAGGGGGTGGAGAGAGGGCAGAGGGAGACATGACGGGGAGGTGGGGGCGGGGAGGGGTGGGTGGGAGGTGTGACAGGGAGACGGGGCGGGGGGAGGGGAGGTGTGCTGGGGAGGGAGGGAGGCGGGTCCGTGGAACTCTGCTCCACCGAATCCAAGACGTTCGTGGAGGGCTCGGCGCCCTACATGAACGCATTTACTTTACCGGCGATCTTTTGGTTGGCGGTAAAGTAAGTAACCCCATTGCAGGGCTGCTTCCCTTACCCAGGAGAAGGGGATGAAAGTCCCCTTCTCCTGAGGTGCCACCTGCTGTAGCCCGAGGCGCACAGGATCTGGCGGCAGCTGTTCTCAGTGCTGCCAAGGCTGAGCGCCCTGGGCAGCTCAGGATTGGGCTCAGGATAAGTACTTTCAAAATATGGAACAACATAATTTACTACTGGGAAATGTTAGAAAACTTTGTCCCAGTTATTGTTCCCTTTAAGTATGAAATACAGCCCTGAAATTTGTCCAAAGGTGATCCTTCTCTTAAAGGTCCCAACATTTCAAATAACCTCACAGGTAGTAATCTAATGGCCCTTGAGGTATTTTGTTTGATAACTTCTTCATCATTTCTTTAAATACAGAGTAGAAATCTACCTCTTGGGGTTTTGTGGACTGAACAATTAGAAAAGTTGTAATGAAGGCCAAAGTTATTTACTTTCGTTCAGACAGTTAATTTCAGGACTGGGTGCCTCAGAGTCTTGTTAAAACAACACCATCTCTTCTGCTACACAAATTAACAGAATTCTCTGATGACTATGAATGACGCATTAGAGCTTTACAAGCTCATGCATTTAAAAAAAGAAAAGAAAAAAGGTATTTAGTTCCCTAAAGAGAAAGTTGGCCCACGTAGAGATGCAAATATCTCTCTAGCCAAGATTGTATACATTTCAGTTTCAATTCTCAAACCACATATACCAGCATGAGTCCCTCAGAGAACTGGTATATACATTTCTGAAATCAAAATTCATGTAAGGTACCTCTGGTTTAAGTAGACATACACAATCAGTTTCAGCTTCAATTCCTCATCTACAAAAGAACCAGTGTAGTTCAATGGACAAGGTGACTGAGGGCTCAGTCCTAAACCTGGGCAGCACTGCTCTTGTGTGCCACTTTGTGACAACTGAGAGAGGGACAGCACTGGCAGAGAAGCCAGTGCCAGTGGGTGCTCAGTGCCACTCAGACAGCTGCCAGGAGTCTGAGGAGGTGAGTCACCCATCAAGCAGTGGGCAGGTGGTCTTCCGGGGTGGAGAGGGTGGGCAGAAGGCACGTAGGGAGAAACCTGGTGGGGGGAGGGTGGCCCAGGGTGGTCCAGGCCCAGAGGGGGTGGGGACAGCAGTAGAGGCTGCCGCCGAATCCTATTCCCCCTCCCACACCTGAATGCCTTACACTGGCTACTTGAATCTGCACCAGCTATTGAGCTGGTGTAGATTTGAGTAGCCCACAGAGGCTGCTTTGTTCAGACACAGGGTAAGGGAACAGATTTTCCCTTATTGCGAGGAGACTACTGGTTGTCTCCCTAGCCCTACAGAATACAGTGGCAGCCATTTTGGTGCCACTTTACTGTGGCACCAGCAGCCACAATAGGATTGGGCTGTGACTTTTACCTAGAAGTTCAAACGTTATCTCAGATGGAGCAAACTTGGACTATCACTATTCTAGAACAGAGAACCACTAGTGTCTTACCCAGTGTTTGTGAGGGCTAGCAAGGTGTAAAAGTGAAACGGGTAAAATCTCAACTGGCTTCATAACTGTGCTGCTTGAAATACTGGAAGGATAAATGAGATACAAGTTGTAAAACGCTGCATAAAATACAAATGAAAGACAACCACAGGACATGTTGCTGCTTCCAGATTGATATGGCTATAGAGATGGAGGCCTTTCCTGTATTTATTTCCTGAAACTGCACTTCTTTTCATGTTTCAAAGTCAGTCAACAGTCAACAAAACCTTTATTAGGCATAAACATTTGATGGGTGAAGACTCTGTACAGAAACCGTAAAGAGAATAGAAACCTAAGCAGTACACAAATATATGTATATTTGCGCACCTACGTGTACACACAGATACAAACATACAATACATTTTACATACACACATGAATTATTTAAAAGACAGAAAACAATCAGTTACTCTACAGATATTGCCAAGATGTAATCTACTCAGTGATTGCTTGGTATAGAAAGCTTGGCTCAATTCAGATTACTCAAATTTAGGAACTGTGCGACTGAGAGGGTTGTATGCTTTACGTCACCTGCTAGAAGGAATTGAATTATAGCGTTCTCAGAATGCCCTGTTTTAGTATTGAGCAAGGGAGAGAGAATTTGCTGTCTTAGCGCTTGATATCTGGGACAGTGCAACATGTGTATGGATGATTCTACTTCGCCTAAATTGCAGCTACATAAGCGATCTTCCCAGGAGGCGTTTCTAAACAGGTTTCAAAGAATTGTAGAATAATAGAACTGGGGCGCAATCCTCACCCACTTTCCAGTACTGACATAAGGGCAGTGCAGCTCTGAGGTAAGGGAACAAATATTCCCTTACTTTGAAGAGGACTCCGTGAGTGGCACCCAACTACAGGATGCAGCACACATCCCACTAGCACAGCTATGCCAGTGCTGGAAAGTTGGTTAGGATTTAGACCTTGGACACACAAGCTAAGATTGTCCAGACTAGTGCGTGCTGGAAGCAGAAACCAGGATCAGTACAGTGCAGCCAGCAGAGCAAATAGATACAAATGGCTGCAGCTAGCGGCATTGCTACAGTGAAAAAAACCAAAAACAAATAAAATACTTTCTAACTCACAGCATGTCTCTTCAGAGAAAGGGGCTACAGATGGCTGCAATCTGACCTGAGTCTTTGGGATGGGTTGGAACTTCAGGTCAAATGTGTCACGTGCAATCCAGTGCTGTTCCATCTAGGGAACATAACAGCAAACTTCAAAGCTCAATCCCTGTAGTTTTTCTCAAACTGTGGGTCAGGACCCTGGGGGCTGGGGCTAAGAATAAGCCCTCAGTTTGGCTGTACTTGTTGTAAGAGGCGACTAAACAGCCACCGGGTAGATGGGACTCATTAACCTGGGAAGGCAGCTCATCTGAGAGAAAGGCTGCTAGCGCGCCTCCCTGGCGTGCTAGCAAGTATTGCCGGGCTTTCCCCCCCTTTAGCCGGCAGCAGGGAGTCGCTGCCAGCTGATTGGCTGGCTAGCCAAAAGGGGGGTGGGACTGGAAAGCTCCTCAAGCGTGCATGCGCTGGAGGAGCTCAGTCCGTTCCTGGTGAGCAACCCCTGCCTGCCCGCCCTGTAGCTAGTTTGGGATTAGCTGGTCGCTCTCTGAGGGCTGGTCAGGAAGTCTTAATCACCATCTAAATTGGCTCTATGATGGTGGTTTTTTCACCTACCTCAGACTGGCTGTGGAGCAGGTTTGGGTTATGATATAGGTATTTAATGCCCTGGTCACTGGCGGTAGAAGTGCGGGGTGGGTAGGCAGAAGACCTTCTCAGTGTCCAATCTAAGTCAGCAAGGACAGGGGGTGAACCAGAACCATTCCCATGATGCCTGACTGACTCAAGGAGGCGGGCTGGCTCACCCCTTGTTCGAACCTGGGGGCCTTGCAGGGGTGACCTGAAGGCATAGCAGTTCAGTTGACTTACCATCTTTGGGCAACGTTGAGAGGTGGGCTTAATAACAATTGAGTTACGCCTGGAGTCGGGTGGAAGCCCTATGAGATTGGGGGACAAAGACGGCTAGGACCGTTTCCCCCACATAGGAACCCGCACTTGGGATGGGTTTTGTTTACCCCTTTGTTGCCCTGTTGCAATGTTTTCTATTCAGTAAAGTGGCCCATTTTAATTCCATACCTGTTGTCGGCTGTATTTATTTGGGGAATGCATGGTAAGGAAAACTCTGATCCCAAACCTCCACTGCCTTGTGGCTACATCCAGTTATGGAAAAGGCTTTAGGAGTCAACCTCGAGGCAAAATCCGGAGCTGGAGTCCCTGAGGCAGTTCATGGTTGAACACAGTCATGTTCTGGCAATTCCTGTGATGCCGCTGGAACCAACCGTATTGGCTTCTGCCTTTCCATTGGACCATTTCAGCAACGTGGAGAGGGGGGATTTGCTGCATGGGTAACAGTCTATCCTACATATCTACCTTACTCAGGCTTCGCGTACTGGAGAGGACACTGTTCTGGAACCACTATTCAGAGCGCAATACCATAGTCTTCCAAGACTGAAGGATGCCAACTAAGGGTCAGGACCCACTAGATGGGTCACGAGCCAATTTCAGATGGGTCCCCATACTTTTCAATATTTTATTTTCAATATATTAGATTTGATTCTACCATGGAATGTGACTGCATTTGGGGAAATGTGACAGATCTGTACTTTTATCAGGCTACTATGTATATGCTATGTATATGCTATGTATGTATATGCTATGTATATGCTATGTATATGTTTTGCTGTCATCACGGTCTCTGTGTCAGCAACACGTTCTTCAACACGAAGCCCCAACATAGAGTCTCTTGGAGACACCCAAGATCAAAGCACTGGCACCAGCTCGACCAGATTCTCACCAGACGCTCCAGCCTTCCCAGCATCAAGATCACACGCAGCTATCAGGGTGCTGCCTGTGACACCGACCACTCGCTGGTGTGCAGCAGAGTGAAACTGCAAACAAAGCGACTGTACCACACAAAAAAGGAAGGAAGACCTCGCATTGATACGAGCAAGACCCGGGATCAGAGAAAAGTGGAGGAATTTGCACGAGCGCTTGAGAAATCTCTTCCAGGCCCGGTCGATGCAAACGCATCCAACAGATGGGAACATTTCAAGAATGCCATTTACAACAACGCCTTGTCCATATTTGGCAAGAAGACCAACAAGACGGCAGACTGGTTTGAAGCCCACTCTGAGGAGTTGACACCAGTCATTGAGGAAAAGAGGAGAGCTCAAGCAGCATACAAGGCCTGTCCCAGTGAGCGCAACCTGCAGGTCCTCCGAGGTGCTCGCAGCAAAGTCCAGCAGACTGCCAGGAGATGTGCTAACGACTACTGGCTCCAGCTCTGTTCCGAGATACAGATAGCAGCTGACACGGGCAACATCAAGGGGATGTATGATGGTATCAAGCAGGCCCTAGGTCCAACACAGAAGAAAATTGCCCCTCTGAAGTCTGCCGCAGGCGAGGTCATCCAGGATCAGGTGCAGCAGATGGAACGCTGGGTGCAGCACTACTCTGAGCTATATTCCAGAGAAAATGTAGTCACCGAAGAAGCGCTGAACAACATTGAGTGCCTGCCTGTGTTGGAGGAGCTTGACAGTGAACCAACCCTAGAAGAACTTCACGTGGCCCTGGACTCCCTTGCCTTTGGCAAGGCACCTGGAAAAGACAGCATCCCTGCTGAAGTCCTAAAGTGCTGCAAAGAGATCATTGTCACTGAGCTGCATGAAATCCTCTGTCTTTGCTGGAGAGAAGGTGGAGTACCTCAAGACATGAGGGATGCAAACATCATCACGCTGTACAAGAACAAAGGCGACAGGGGTGACTGCAACAACTACCGTGGCATCTCTCTCCTTAGCGTTGTAGGAAAGTTGTTTGCCCAAGTTGCACTAAAGAGGCTCCAGGTACTTGCTGAGAGCGTTTATCCAGAATCACAGTGTGGATTCTGAGCCAACAGGTCCACCACTGATATGGTATTCTCCCTTAGACAACTGCAGGAGAAATGCAGGGAACAACGACAGCCACTCTTTATAGCCTTCATAGATCTCACGAAGGCTTTCGACCTGGTCAGCAGGGATGGCCTCTTCAAGATTCTCCCCAAGATTGGATGTCCACCCACGCTCCTCAGCATCATCAGATCCTTCCACAAGGACATGAAAGGCACTGTTGTCTTTGATGGCTCCACATCAGACCCCTTTGACATCCGAAGCGGCGTGAAGCAGGGCTGTGTTCTTGCACCAACCTTGTTTGGGATCTTCTTCGCTGTCCTGCTGAAGCAGGCCTTTGGAACTACAACAGAAGGCATCTATCTCTGGACCAGATCAGATGGAAAGCTCTTCAACCTCTCCAGACTGAGAGCAAAGCCCAAAGTTCAGCTGAAATGTCTGCGTGACTTCCTCTTTGCCGACGATGCAGCTATCACTACCCACTCTGCCAAAGATCTCCAGCAGCTCATGGATCGTTTTAGCAAGGCCTGCCAAGATTTTGGACTGACAATCAGCCTGAAGAAAACACAGGTCATGGTTCAGGATGTGGACTCACCTCCCTGCATTACAATCTCTGCACATGAACTGGAGGTTGTCCATGACTTTGTGTACCTTGGCTCAACGATCTCCGACACTCTTTCTCTCGATACCGAGCTAAACAAACGCATCGGTAAAGCAGCTACCACGTTTTCCAGACTCACAAAGAGAGTCTGGTCCAACAAGAAGCTGACGGAACATACCAAGATCCAGGTCTACAGAGCTTGCGTCCTGAGTACACTTCTGTACTCTCCTGCAGCGAGTCATGGACTCTTCACTCACAACAGGAGAGGAAACTGAATGCTTTCCACATGCGCTGCCTCCGACGTATTCTCGGCATCACCTGGCTGGACAAAGTTCCAAACAACACAGTCCTGGAACGTGCTGGAATCCCTAGCATGTATTCACTACTGAAACAGAGACGCCTGCGTTGGCTCGGTCATGTCGTGAGAATGGATGATGGCCGGATCCCAAAGGATCTCCTCTATGGAGAACTCGTGCAAGGAAAGCGCCCTACAGGTAGACCACAGCTGCGATACAAGGACATCTGCAAGAGGGATCTGAAGGCCTTAGGAGTGGACCTCAACAAGTGGGAAACCCTGGCCTCTGAGCGGCCCGCTTGGAGGCAGGCTGTGCAACATGGCCTTTCCCAGTTTGAAGAGACACTTGGCCAACAGTCTGAGGCAAAGAGGCAAAGAAGGAAGGCCCATAGCCAGGGAGACAGGCCAGGGACAGACTGCACTTGCTCCCAGTGTGGAAGGGATTGTCACTCCCGAATCGGCCTTTTCAGCCACACTAGACGCTGTTCCAGAACCACCTTTCAGAGCGCGATACCATAGTCTTTCGAGACTGAAGGTTGCCAACTGTATGTATATGCTTTAAACAATGATATTAAATGGGATTTACTCCTGGGTAAGTGTGGGTGGGACTGCAGCCTAAGGGCCCAATCCTATCCAATTTTCCAGCACCAATGCAGTCGCAATGCAGCCCCAAAGTAAAAGAAAAAATGTTCCCATACCTTAAGGAGGCCTCTGTGACTGCTGCCCCACCACAAGATGCAGTGCATGCCCCATTGGCACAGCTGCACCGGCACCGGAAAATTGGATAGGATTGGGACCTAAGATTGTTAAAAAATTTTCCTGCTTGATGACATCACTTCTGGTCATGACATCACTTGTGTGGGTCCTGACAGATTCTCATTGTAAAAAATGGGTCCTGGTGCTAAAAGTTTGCGAACCACTGCTATGAAGGAAAGATGAAGGAGACTAGAGCATCTATGGCTAATACACATGCCTGTTCATGCTCGTAACAACAAATGATCTGGACAAAGTTGGAGCACCACCTGAGGTGATGTCAAATGTAATGACTCTCTTCTGCCCGTGCCTTGAATTGCTCCCTCTACCACTGCTTCTTCTAAGGTTGACGGAAACTGTGGAAGTGTGCAGACGATACAGGAGGACAAGGAAAAAGTTTGAGGAGCACATGGCCAGCGACATTCAGGGAAATAATGAAAGATTTTTCAAATATGTTAGAAGCAGGAAACCTGTCAGAGAAGCTGTTGACCTGCTGGGGGGAGGGGAGATAAAAGGGGACTTGAAGACTGAGGAAAAATTAAATGAATTCTTCGCATCTGTCTTTGTGGCAGGAGAGCTCATGCAGAAGTAACAGATTTTTTTGTCTTGGTCTGGCTCCATTCAAGCTAAGAGCTAGAAAAAAATTAGTAGAAGGGACCCTGCAAAATTAGAAGGGGCCCCACAAAACTGTTTCCAATTGAGCCCTGCAACTACTAAGGCCGACCCTGCCGGGGTGGGTGTTGGGTGTTGGGAAGAACGGGCCAGGGAAGGGGAGGAATTGAGGAGCTTATGGGCAGGGAGGGAGTAGGCTAGGCTGCCACCCTATGCAGGCTTTCCTGAGAGTAAAATCCAGCAAGACTTGACTCAAGTTTAGTCTAGAGTCACTGCCCCTGTGACTTGACTCAAAAAAGAGTCATAAGGTGAGCACTTTCCAAGTCACTGAGCCACCCCTTTGCAACTCTAAAGGACTCAAGACTCAAGCCCCCCCCCTTTAGAAAGCCCACCATGGAAAAAAACAGGGCTGCTGCTGGGCTCTGTGTGTGTGAAAGAAAGTTCACTTTAAAGACTCCCCTGCTGCCCCATCCCATCTGTAAAGAGGGTGAGAAGGGGTGGGAGGGACTGCGTGAGAGCAGGGACAGAAGTGGCAAGCGGGAGGAGGGTCACAAGCAGCAGCGGCGAGGCTTACCAAGATGACCTGATCCTTTGCAACCCTACTCAGAAGTAGTCCCACTCCAGCCGGTCATTCAATGAGGCTTCCTCCACTCAAGTAACAGCCATGTGGAGGAAAGCAGGGTTGCGACAAACCGCCTCCCCCTCCACAACTTCCCTGCCTCTCTCTCTCTCTCTCTCTCTCTCTCTCTCTCCATGGCATTCTGCAGCCAGTTGTAAAGCAAGAACCCCCTTGGGCTCTTCTTCCTGCATCCAATGATCATCCATTCCTTCCTTCCTTCCTATCACAGATGGGCAAAAAGCCTGCTCCTCGCTCTTATTCATTGCAAGAGGAAAACATTAACCCTTTCCCTGCCTTCTGACTGGAAATTTCCCTGCTGCTCACCCAGTCTGAATGATGGCTCCACAAAGTTTTTCACACCACAAAAATAGTAGGCAAGCACACCCAGACACGGGCAGACTTGAGTCAGCATGCGTGGGGACGAGTGCTGAGTCAGGTCACCCCTGACTTGAGTGTTTTTCAGTTTTCCATGCACATGACTCATGAGTCAATGAGTCACCAAAATTGTGCATTTTCACAACGAATTCTGAGTCATTGACTCGAGTTCCCATTCCTGGTAAAATCTCATTAAAATCAATTGAATCTTTTTCTGAGGAAACCTATATAGACTTGCACTGTTTATCTTTCATTATTTGAGATGCTATCATCAGTTAAATTCATGGTATTTCTGAAATAGAAGTTTTTGTTTCATAATGACAAACAAAAATCTATTGAACTCCAGCTATCTGAATTCCTGGTCATGAGTGAAAGAAAAGTTAATGTGCACTGAGAAAGAGAGCAGGGGAAGAGGCTTTCCAAATCTTAAATTACTGTACATTGACATGGCAAAAGTGAGCCTATAATACATAATGGAGTGGCTAGTCAAAAAGGTGATGTGAAACAGGAATATTGCAAAGTAAAATTACAAACTTTAATGGGAACATGAAGAAAAGAATATATACATTAACAATATAGAACAGTGGTTCTCATACATTTAGCCCCAGGACCCATTTTTAGAATGAGAATCTGTCAGGACCGCTGGAAGAGATGTCATGACTGGAAATGACATCATCAAGCAGGAAAATTTCTAACAATCCTAGGCTGCAATCCTATCCACACCTACCCAGAATTAAGTCCCATTGACTATCATTGTTAAAAGAATATCATAGTAGCTTGTTAAAAGTACAGGTCTGTAACATTTCCCCAAATACAGTCACATACCATGGTGGCATCAAGTCTAATATATTAAAAATAAGATATTGAAATGAATGGGGACACACCTGAAATTGGCTTGTGACCCACCTAGTTGGTCCTGATCCACAGTTTGTGAAACACTGATAGAATATTATGAGATAACTGACAAGTTTTAAAAAATTTGGGGTGATATCATCAAAGAATTAACCCTGCATAGTCCTTAACTGCAGTAGGCTAATAAAAAAAATGTGATAAAGAAAGAGAACTACATAAAAGAACTTGTTTAATAATTCTCAGTTTGGGATTTTGAAGGAATTCAACACTGTACCTGTACCTACCATGGTTTCAAACATTTTCTTTCTTTAAGAAATTCAAGGAGAAAGAATTTGTTTTGAGGGAAAAATACAGAAGTTGAATCAATTTTTGTAGAGAGGCCCATGAAGCATGCTTTGTCCAAAATTTATATAATTCTTTTGAAATTTTTTTGTGAGTGAGAACACGTGATGACCTAATGAGAAAATAGTGTCAAGATACCAGCATAGTTATACATTTTGACACAAGTGTCAAATTAGAACCAAAATGCAGCCATTTTTGGAAAGTCCATCTCCATAGTTTTCCGGACTTTGATTAGCAAACCAACTTGAAGGGAATTCTGATCATTTTAAGAACCAAGGGTGTGAAAGGAGTGTGCATTGGAGAGACTGAACAGACCAGCTCCTGAAAAGAGATGACTGAAGGGAAGGAGAGAGATACACTAGAAGGGCTATAACACATCAACCGATCAACAATACCCTCTTTGAGAAGGGGAACTTTAATGCAAGGAAGAGAGCAACAGTTTCTTATCAGAACTCAAGGCTGTGTGAAGGAGGAGTAGAAGAGCCCAAATGCCATTTTAGCAATTAGGGAACTCTTTGTACCTTTCCTGACCCAAGCAAATCCTGCCCATTTGAAATCCCCCCCCCCCCAAAAAAAAGAGGAATGGCATGAAAAGAGGAGCCATCCTGGAAGGCAAACCCCTTTCTGTTGGAACCATCTCCAAGGCTCTAAAAAAAGTACCACGCAAAATCCAAGGAAGAACTCTTTTATTTTTTCTGATCCAAATGGGCCATCAGGCTACTGTTATGCTTATTGATATGCATCACGTAATCTGGGTTTTATATGTGCTAGGGACCGTTTATCCGAGTCTCCACTTGTTCCTTTTATTTACTGTCTCTGGAAAAAAAAATGTATATAAACCATGACCTTATGAACCTAAGATAAAGTCAAAATAATAATCCAATTTATACCACCGTTCAACATCAAGATATGACACAGTCAGCATACTGCTTATTTTAAAGGCAGATTTGGATCAATAATTTGCATTCTTACTTCTGGGATGATGGGCAGCCCAATCCTGAGCTCCCGTGGCATCCACTTCGGCGGCACCAAAAATGACTGCCACCGGATCCTGCATGCCATGGGCTACCGTGGATGGCACCTCAGGAGAAGGGAAGTAGCCCTGTAATGGGGCTACTCAAGTTACCACCAACCAAAAGGTTGGCAGTAAGGTAAAGGCGTTCGTGTGGGAGCCCCAGGAAGCTGGCACGCCAAGCTCAGGATTGGGCTCTAAGGTTGCAATCCTAACCTCACTGTCCTGGGAGTAAGTCCCATTGAACACAATAGGACTTACTTCTGAGTAGACCTGGTTAGGATTGTGCACTAACCTCTTAAGTACCAGGTGCCGTGTACCTTTAGCATGAACCTGGCTAGCAGACATTTCACTAAATGGCATGATGGTGCTTCTACCATCGTCCCCTCTATTCCAGTCCTGAAGGGCAGCCAAGCACTGCAGGTAGTGCCACAGAGGCCAGATGCTGCAGATGAATTTCATCAGTTGGCTATCCCTATTCTGTACTGTTGCTACCAGTCCCATTTTTCTATCTTCAGTGGAGGCTGCCATTTCCTCATCAGTGGCCAAGAGATATCATTTTTGTCTGGGAAAGAACTCTTCTTCTAAAGGCTCTGCTCAATGCATCCTTTAATTCCTTATTTCTCATGCTGTAAATCAGAGGGTTCAACAGGGGAGTAACAAAGGTGTAGACCACAGATATCACTCGACCTTCTTCTGGTGAGTAGCTGGAGTTGGGGCGTAAGTAAATTAAACCACAGCAGCCGTACTGTAAAAGGACAACCATCAGATGGGAAGAGCAAGTGGAGAAGGCTCGTTGACATCCTTTAGTAGAGTGAATCTGCAAGATAGCCACCACAATGAAGACGTACGAGATACAGATTAGAAGGAAGGGTATGGTCAGTACTATGACACTAACTATGAAGAGAGCGGCCTGATGGATATGAGTGTCACCACAAGCCAATTTCAGGATGACCGGAATGTCACAAAAAAAATGCTTGATTTCATTACTGCCACAGAATGGCAGGCGGAAGATCAGGATGGTCAGTTGGAGGGACAACAGGAACCCCAATAGCAAGGATGCAGCTACAAGGCAAGTACAGACTGTTTTGTTCATGATGACCAGGTAACTCAGTGGGTGGCAAATGGCCACATATCGATCGTATGCCATAATGGCCAGTAGGACACAGTCAGCCCCTCCCAAGAAGACAAAGAAGAACATCTGGGTGCCACATCCATTTAAGGAGATGGTGGCATTTTTCCCAGACAGAAGGTTGGCCAGGGCCGGTGGCGCAATTACAGAAGAGTAACAGAGCTCCAGAGCAGCCAGGTTGGCCAAGAAAAAATACATGGGATTGTGGAGGGAGTGGTCAGCACGGACAATGAGCACAACAGCAGCATTCCCGCAGAGGCTGAGCACATAGAAGAACAGGAAGAACAGGAATATGACCAACTGCGTCTCAGGCAAGGCTGAGAAGGGATGGAAATGAAACTCAGTTTGGTTCTCATAACCCATGAACCTGGTAAATAGAATCTGTAAAAGAAAATATGAAGGCAATATCATTTCAGTGTTCAGAAAGACAGCTTATAGAAAGACAATGCACATCAATTGATACTGAGACAATTTACCAACATAAGGCACAAGTCATCATCATCACTACACTCATATGAGCAGCCAATGGCAGGAGTACGAACAGCAGCGAACCATCATGCATGGATCATTTGGGCTAATCTGCACTTTTTCTAAAGCCATAAAAATATATATATATAAGCCATAAAATGTATAAAGGATAATTTACATTAATCTAGTCTGCTTCTCAGCAGAGATAAAAAGGGCCCTTTTATTTAGACCACCAACGGCAGGTTCCAGCATAATTTACAAGACGTGATCACTAACATACAAGTACAGAGGAGGGCAGTCACAGTGCACTGATATCAAGGCCAGAGAAGGTTTCTGTAAAGGGAATGTTTGTTCCCTTACCTCAGAGCTGCATTGCCCTTATGTCAGTGCTGGAAAGCACTGACATAAGGGGTTAGGATTGCGCCCTCAGTCCCACTTCCCAGCTGTAATATGAGTATAACAGTTCCTTACCTTACACAGAAGTTGAAAACCATTCACTAATGCCAGTTTTGTAATTTGGAATGAGGATGGACATGCTTGCTGGCAGAAGATGTTGGCAAGACCACTTTGGAACAGAGGAACAAAACCAATCAAGAAAATAGCTGAATGTGAAATCTTGGTTGACCCCACTAGTCACATCATTAGGGCTATAGGTTCCTATTCAACCAAGACCTTAGGAATAGAGTGATGCTAATTTCAGCCTGAACTACAATGGGAACTGCCTGAATGGCAAAAGCTCTCCCTCCATTGATAGCTGGGAATGTTCAATCAAAGCTTGTGATGAAAAGCAATTTGACAACAAGTGTCTGAGGGATGAAAAATTTAAGACAGGTTAGAAATGCAGCTCTGAACACCAATATAGTTGCAATCAGGTTCCTCTTTACATGTTATCATGAAGCTCTTCCCCCAAAAGAGTGTCTGCCTCCTTGATACAAATGGGGATATTTCTATTTTGCTACAGTTACTGTGTTTCTTTTCTTTTCCTTTGTGCACTTGCAGTAGTTGCGTGCTTGATTCTATTCTAATGCACAAAGGACTTCTTTTTCATTATGCATTTGTTATTTTTGAACCTGTGATTTTGCAAGTGTCTTCTTTCTTTGTTCACAATCCTACAGTCCTTTGTCTTGCTTTTGGAAAAAAAAGATTATTATTTAGTTAATGTTTATGTTAAAAAGGTGGAGACCCACTGATTAGCCCTTGGAACCCCTGCGATCCTAACAGCATTGTGTCCACGACACTGAAAGCCTGACAGAAAGGAAAGCTTCTTCTGCCTTAACGATTGAAGGCAGAAGCTCTTCTCCTTGTATGTGGCATGTCTCTTTCACATTATTAAATCTAATAAAATAAAAGAAAGAGAATAAAGGATGGGGGAAAGAGATTGCCTTATGCCTCTTGGTAAGTTCATGATTGCGTTTGGTGTCCCTTATGAATAGAGAATGGGAAAATTATGAGAAAGACAGGAAGATCAGTAAAAACATTGTCCACTGCAATATCTCA
Organism: Tiliqua scincoides; assembly: GCF_035046505.1. Classification (NCBI taxonomy): domain Eukaryota; kingdom Metazoa; phylum Chordata; class Lepidosauria; order Squamata; family Scincidae; genus Tiliqua; species Tiliqua scincoides. The sequence goes on from NC_089821.1 coordinate 66,352,340, forward strand.
CCTGTGTTTTGCTGAGGCTCCTCTGCTCTTTTCAATCAGAAAGAAAAATACAAGTCAGGATGAAAAGGAACAGCTGCAAAGCTCATGGCAGGTCTTTGGGGCCTGGGAGGGAAGGAGGTACAGCACTTGGACATATCCCTCTCATTCCCCACTTTTGAAGATCCTCCTTTTATAGCAAGACTGGGAGGCAAAATGACAGGTTTTGGCTTTGCAGAGGCATCAGGCATGAGAATGAACTCTCTTGTAACTGTTCCTGAGTTTGAGTTGGGTAGGAGGGGGGTGGGTGAGGAAGGCTTGGAATACTCGATGCTTAAAAAGTAAACGCCAGCAGAGCCACAGAAATACAAACTGCATCATTTACAACCCCAATGGGATGAACTTTGCTCAGGACTGCTGAATGAGAAATAGCAAATCCTAATTAGAACTTTGGGGTTAATTGCCATCTTAGCCTGGGAGGCAGGGGATCATGTTTTCAGAGTCTTTGGAGGAAGGAGTGCTGCTGCTTGTGGTGTGTGTGTCCCTCTCCCTTTCACCCCATTGCTAATTAACTGTCAAGCTTAGAAACTACCAATGAGTCTAAAACACTCAGGTTTCCCAAATATTGTTAAGAAAACTTCTTTTTAGAGCCAGCAGGACATGTATGTACATATGTATGTATGTATAACATTTGTATACTGCTTTTCTACAGGGATGTACTCAGGGCAGCATACAACAATCAAGGTAAAAACAGCACACTTTAGTATAGCCATTTTCAACCACTGTGCTATGGCACACTCGTGTGCTGCAAATGGTCTACAGGTGTGCCGCGGGGGTTTGGGGGAGGATCATTTGTTAGTAGGGCCACTGAAGGATGCAAGCCCCTGCTGTCAGTGCAGAGTGCCTTGTCAATTGTCAAAAACCAATGGTGTACACTGAAAATTTTCGTGCCTTATCAGCGTGCTGTGAGTTGAAAAAGTTTGAAAATTGTTGCTCTGTCTAGTAAAACAATAAAGATGCAGCCATTAGAGTGTTTGACTATGCATTCCAGGTTTGGAATGCAGCTTCCTCCAACTTGGAGGAGAGGTGGGATAGAAATGTGAAGAATAAAGGTCAAATTTAGATGTTAAAAAGTTGGAAATGTGTAATTTTGACCAATTTCAACATTTATTATGATTCGTGTCCAGCTTTATCCCCTTCTAGGTTTCTTTCGTTCTATTTCATGCACTGTGTTTCGCAAAGAGAGCACATAGAATTTCCTCATGCAGTGACAGGGAAGGAAGATCCCAATACAGTCCTATGCATTACTCAGAAGTAATGAGTATTCCATGAAATTCAATGAAATTTACTTCCAGATAAGTGTGCATAGGATTGCAGCTACAGGGTCAAATCCTATCCAACTTTCCAGCCCTGGTGTGGCCGTGTCAATGGGGCATGCACTGCATGCTGTGGTAGGAGGGTAGTTATGGAGGCCTCCACAAGTTTAGGGAATGTTTGTTCCCTTGCCTCGAGGCTGCACTGCAGCTGCACTGGCACTGGAAAGTTGGATAGGATTGGACCCTTCGTCTGGCAATTTCTTCCCATGCTGTTAGTGTCTGTGTAGGTTCCCTGTCCACTATACAGAATATGAGGATTCTGAACCTTCTGGACAGTCATTTTTGAAAAGTTCATCCTCACATTCTACCTCTGTCAATAGGAAATGGAAGTAGAGATACTATGCTCATTCTGAAGGGGTAAAATGGACAGCAGGCTGGAAGCAGACCACAACCACAGGACCAGGAAGAGTTAGTAGGTCAAACTCTCCCCAATATCAGATGTCCAAGCAACAGGACCTTCTTCTACGGCACCAAGCTGGAAGCACCAATTCACCACATGGCTTGGGAGGTCCAACGTAAGGCAATTGACAGAACAGCTGCATCTTCCCTGAGTGGAAATGCAGGAAGTGAAGCATTTATTGTGAAGAGCAATCTAGTTGTCTGCCTTGCAAGGACTACATGGATGCAGGTTGTGCTGAATTTGCAGAGGGAGGTGGAGAAAGCCATGCCACAGTTTACACCAAAACCTTTCCTGCTCATAAACGACAACAGCAAAACAATACAAGTCAAACCTCTTGTGCTAAATGTGTAGCTCAGTCCTTGGCAAGTCTTTTCCCCTAGACATAAACTGTCTAGTAACTTTGGCAGTGGGGGATCAGTACTGGGGCCACAGCTCACAGTGACAGGTGTCTAGTCCATTCCCCTGGTGCCGCAGTCCCAGCTAAAATAACCCCTTGAAGCTGAGCTGGAAAATGGTCCCTTTATAGAATCTGCTAGCTGAAGTATACACTTTACTTTGCACCTAAAGAAAGATTCATTTTCAGGGTCTAGGCTACCATCACCAAATCTAGATCCTGGCCCAGCATTTGCCCTAACCCTGTAGAACTTTCTCAAGGGAATAAAATAAAACTAAAAAGTAGTTAACCAGCCCCTAGAACTATTGAAAATCACTTGGCACAGAACATTGTGCTCTGCTGCCTAAAAAATACAACAAATATTCCTCCCTAAAGCTCAAGAACCTCTAAACAACTGCCATCTACCACCAGCCGAGTTTATCCCCATCTAGATGCCAAGACAGGTTTGTCTTTTTTTTAAATAGTCAAGCTTTTCCAGTCTGCCAGCTATTAATCTGATCCCAACCCCACTTACAGGCATGCCCTGGTATCCTTGGATTTGGGATCCACGGTTTCAGTTATCTACGGATACCATGGATACCAGGGACACCTCTTAAAAAGAGAGGGGAACATTTTAAAAGTCTAGAACAGAACCCCAGTGGATATCGGCGTACACCTATACCTCATTACACCATACCTAGTTATCTCTTTCCTTTTTCCTTAAAGGCACTTCTTGTTTTAACCTGTTCTTTGTTAAATCTCAAAGTGCTAAGGACTTTGCTAAGCAAAGTTTTGCTAAGGACTGGGGTCCAGGCATGGCTGAGACTGAGTGTCTCCTCTTTTCTGTTCACATTGTTATGATGCTTATAGATTTCGATCGACTGTCTATAGATCTATGCTCGGTATTGTTTTTCCTTCACCAAGACCTGCTTCTGCTCAAAGTTGATCCGATGTTCAGTACTTATATTATGTTCAACTACTGCTGACTTGTCAGTCTCCCCCAGTCTGCGGTATCTTTGGTGCTCTTTTAGTCTAGTACTAACTGACCTTTTGGTAGTGCCAAATGTAAACTTTACTGCACTTGCACTGAATCCTGTAGACACCTAGTGTATCCCATCTGGGATCCTTCACAGAACTCAAACACTGCTGAACCTTTTTTGTTGGTTTAAAGACTGATTCAATGTCCACCCATTCCAGAATTTTACTGATATGGTCAGTTTCTCCTTGGATGAAGGGTAAAAACACTCTTGTCCTGTGACTCCTTTGTTCTTGTATTGTTAGAACACCATCCTTTCTAGGAAACAGAGACTTCTTGACCAGTTCTCAGAGGTACCCATTTTGTTCTAATGCCATCTTAACATGATCCAGTTCTTCTTGAAGACATTGGGGCTCTGAAATTCTTTCCACCCTTTTCATTATTGTATTGATCAGACCCCTTTTTTGTTTAGGGTGGTAGTTGGAAGTAAAGCGTGAATAGCGGTCTAGGAGCCCAATCCTGTGGTCCACACTGCACCTCCGTGGTGCGGACCATAGTTGCAGACGTAAGGCACGTTTGCGGGGCTTACCGCCAGGCTCCCGCTGCAGGTGGCTCAGCTCCGGCCGGCGCTGAACTACTGCCAGGTGGCGCCCGCGTTCTGCAGATGGGTGGTGCCTGCAACCGCCAGGTTGCGGAACGGGGAATGGGGGCGTTCCCAGGGGCATGGGAGAGACGTTCCAGGGAGGGGGCGGCGTGGTGGTGGGGGGCGTTCCCGGGGGCGGGGGAGAGGCGGGTCTGCAGAGCCAAGCTCCGCAGGATCCAGGGCACTCGGGTAGGGCTGCTCACCCTACACGAGCTCCTTCACTTTAGCAGTGACCAAACAGTCACTACTAAAGTGAGTAGTCCCATTGCGGGGACTTCCTTCTTCCCCTTCTCCCGAAGAGCCTCCCATGGTAGCGCAGGAGGCTTTGGATCCGGCAGGAGCCCTTTGTGGAGCCACTGGGTCCTGCAGCTCCAGGCAGCTCAGGATTGGGCTGTTAGTGTGTGGGTTTTCTAAAGACCTTGTGTCCCAAAGTGCTATCATTATCCCTTATTACTTAAATGTCCAGTGCTTCCCCCTCCCCAGATTTTTACTACCAAAAATTCACAGGGAGAGTGTCCTTCTTAAGACCTGTAAGATCTTTCTTTAGGTGGTAACTCCAGCTACAGTCAGCAGCCTTAATGGTTACATTTCACTTTGCTTGCAGGGCCTGACAGTTTCATCACCATCACACATATGTTTAACATATCAGTGGAAACCTGACACAAGTGGATTGATAGTGCAGCAAATGTGGGCTGGGATATAAAGTGGTCGTGTGTGCAGCGCTCATATGGGTGCCTCAGCAGAAGCCAATCACACTCTAGATCCATTAAAACTATTTACTACACACAGTTAGATGTATGGCTTGTTTCTCACTCTAATCATGAATAAAATTTTTTGCATAGGGCAAACCTTTCAGTGAGACCCCCTGATTCACAGCATCACATTAGAGAGATGGGTTAGGACACTTTCCATAATGAGCCACTGTGGATCTATCACCTCCACCTGGGCTGCCCTGCGCATTTCCCAGCTCCCTGCCCACCACCTTTGAAAAAGCAGCTATGTGTGGATGGAGGAAGTGAGGAGAGGGGTTGCTTAAGATTATTGGTGTCAGTTTCTCTCCCCCTTTCCTCTCCTCTTCCCTACTTCCTGCTGCCACCATTGCCCTCATCTCTTTCTTGTTCCCTTCCTGCTGCTGATTCAAAAGGCAGAGAGGGAAGGGGAAAGAGAAAGGAATATGGGGGAGTGTGGAGTGTGCAGGAGTCAGTCAAGAAATGGATAACATTTCTTGAACCAGCCTGAGGTGTGTGTTGCAGCTGCCTGTGGAAGCTTGGAAAGCACAAGAACTGTTCAGCTAGGACAATGACTGCACTATGAAGGGAAACATCTGGAGAAATGGAGGGCTCTGTGAGTTTCTCTCAGAGAATTACACTTGTAAAAACCCCATTTGAAAAAAATGAGGTTTATAGTCAGCCTGCCTATGTAAACCACCTCGGGTCTATGAGCATACAAGAAAGGCGGCACATTCGTACTGTAATAAATAAATTAATAAAATATTAATTGTAATAATAATAACTTAATTAAGCCTTACTGAGTGGATTGAAATAGGCTGATCATCATGAGAGACTGTGAAGGTGCATGATCTTCCTTTGTCCCTTTCTGCCCTCTAGTGGTTCTCTTTTATTCAGCATCCATACCAACATCGGGCCATCTGTTCCTGTGTAAAATATTTATAATCTTGCCTCATGCTGTGCGTGAGGCAGTTTACAACCTAAGTTAAAATAGCGACATCCCATAATCATAAAAATGAAGTTACAAGCAAAGAAAACATCCAAAACCAGCAAAAATTATTTCAATACCTAGTCAAACTCAGCTCAGCTCCTGCATGCTTCCCTAAACAGAACTGGCCCAAAGCCCCTTCTGAAGTTTATTGGGGATAAGCTCTGCAGAAGGTCCCTTCTCTGGAATGCCATTCCACACCTCTAGGGCCACTCCCTAAAAGACTCTGACTTCTATCTTGTTTCAGGTAAGAGGGACACAGCAAACAAGTCCTGAACAAGTGGTTTCTTTACAGGCAAACTTCCAATCTATGCTTCCTTTCTACCTCTCACTTCTCCAGGGCTGACTTTTTGGCAATTGGGGAGATTTTACTCAATTGGGCCCCACACATGGTGGGGGTCCCACACTGCCCTTCCACCCATCGCTGCTTCCAGTTGGTCCAACGTTGGGTCACTTCAGAAGCAGCTCCCACACACCGCTGCTGCCAGATGGTCTGAAATTGGTGCCATGTAGGCAACAGCATTGCGCCTTGCTCTTGTTGGAGGAAATTAAAAGTAGTTTCCTCTTTGGGGGGAAGCAGAGTAGCTTAAGCAGTAGACCCCCCTTTGGGTATCACCCAAGGGAACCTCCCTCACCTGGCTGACTGCTATTCAATAAAAAAGACAAAGAGGCAATGGCTTGTTAAAGTTGCAGAAAGAAGTTATTTGCTTACAGTTCCATTGAGTGTATATTTACAGCATCTGATTAGGATCAGAGGTTCAGCTAATACTTGGAGATAGCAAGGCCCTGGAGCTGCCTCGCCCTGCATGCCTTGTGTTCAAGATGGCCTGGGCATCAGAGCCCTGGTGTGCGCATCTTAACAGGTCAGTGGTCAGAGGACAAGAGGAAGTGCTCAGAAGAGAAGAGAAGGGTAAAGGGTTAGGGGGCCACACCCCACAAGGATAACAGAGAGAACAGGTAGAAAGGTCAGAGTCACTGGGCCACAGCTTGACCCCTTCTGGACAGCATCCTGCCCCCTCTGGACAGCAGACGGAGTTGCATCAACTCCAACAGCTCTTTCCCTGTCCTCACAACTTCCGGCGCCATCCTCTCCCCCATCTTGCTCTGGAGCGGGCTGCTGTGGATGGGGCAGCAATGGGTGAGAGTCAGGGAGCGCTGTGGGCTGGACGTGCGCGCCCTCTGACCGACCTCCCAGGTGTCTATTCTGCACAACCACTAAAGATATAGGAGTTCGATCCACATGCACAGAAGTAAAAGATTTTTTTTTCTTGGCCTGGCTCCATTCAAGCTAACAGCTAAAACAAATTAGTAGAGGGAGCCCCCAAAAAATTAGAAGGGGGCCCTGGCAAAAGTGATTCCAATTGGGCCCCACAGCTCTTAAGGCTGGCCCTGCTCCTCTTCCTCCCTTTCTACTAGGAATCCTTCTTCTCCATGAAGGGGCATAATCCATGCAATAGCTATAACTGGTAGAAGGTTTGCCCTGAAAGACACAAGGTAGGTTAGGGAAATGAAGATAAACAGAACCCTTCCAGGCAGCCACTCAGGAAACTTGAGCTGATGCCAATAAGTTGCTTATGAGCATTGTCTATTACTCTAAGTATGAATATATTGGAGTTAACAAGATTTTTGGCAACAAGTTCCCCTCTCCAGCAAAATGGGGGAGTAGTTTATATGAAGCCTGTTGGGCACCCAGAAGCTTAAGGGTTCTCAAATTCTCCATGACCATGTCATTAGATTAAACTAATCATTAAATCATTCTTCACCAAGAAATTAACATCATTTAGGGAAGAATGGCAGAAATAATGACAAAATGGGACAAATGGAGGAGACTTCATGAATTTTGTCAAATGTTTGCAATTCCAAAGTGTTTGGGCAGCTTGAGTGAATTAAGGAAGTGGTTTTATTCTACAATGCTAGGAGGACAGCATCCTCTTTAACTTCTGATGTATGGGAAAATTTTAGACTGAGTTTTGAAGTACACGTTCAGCAGACACAATGGTCGATCATGTAGTGTGCAATTGTTCTAAATGTAGCATAGTCATTGTGGGTTTTCTTTTAATTATAGAACTTCATCAACATGGCATTGCAGATTTCTCCCTGGAGGGTATCATAGATAAGGTGAAGTAGGGTAGATTTACAATCTTTCTGAAGGTTTTTGAGGATGTAGATCTGGAGCAGCGATTAGTTATTTGTCCAGTAGGTGGCAGTTACAGAATCTATTCTGGCTCTATGCTGTTAAACAGAAAAAGAAAACACCACTCCTACATTGATGCTGCCCTACATTTTACCTTCTTGGAGACCAGTGTGGCTCAAGCATCCTGCATATGTAGGGATCAGGTACACTGACCCCTTACATTAAAGTCAAATGGCTGTGCCGATTATATTCTGTTATTCATTATAGCTGAAAGGTCATTCTGTAGAACCAAATGGAATGAAATACATTCTCTGTCAGTAATAAAAGTTGGTTCAGCAAAAATTCAGAGCTTCTAAGGACACACTTTCCATCTTCATAGCCTACAAAGAGAAGAAGCCGACCTTTTAAAATGAAAGCTGTTAATATGATGCAATCGCTTTTCAGAGGCTGAGACTGCAAGTACAACACCAAATATTATTGCTTGCAGTATGGTTGTGAAAACTGAGCAATAAATAAACGTTATTTTATAAAGATGAAGAAGGGGGAGGTAATACTTGCAGTGGTGCAGCCAATATCATATTCCCCTTCCTGCTCTCTGTCTGCTTTCCCAGGTTGACTTGGACTTGTGCCAGCCAAACTGCACAGTGAGCCCACAGTGCACAGTGGGGCAGTGAGGGCTTACTCCCTGGTAAAGGAACAAATGTTGCCTTACCAGGAAGAGACTGCCAGAACTGACATCCCACAGGACAGAGCACACACTCCGGTGGCTTCATCAGTGGGAGAGGATTTTGGTAGAATTGGGCTGCCAGTATTGCTATTTCCTCTGAGAGTTTTTGGGTTGAAAAGTGGGACAAGATATGTTCTAATACAATAAAGAAATCAATAATATTGATTTTATCACTGATAAAATTGATAATATTTTTGATAATATTGACTTTATCACTGATTTTATTGTGATATCAATAATATCACAAATTTTGTGATACTGAGATGTCAGCAGGGTGACCAACTTTAGATATCAAACATCCTGGTTCCCTGAATACACACACACACACACACACACACACACACACACATACAGAAAGAGAGAAAGAGAGAGAATTTTTCAGCCAAGATAGGCTCCCAATCTGGCTTACAAGGGAAATTCAGTTTACTCCTATTTTCCTATCTGTATTGTTTCAAATTCAAACACAGGTGGGAAGATCTCCCAGTTTTAATGACATTTGAGCAAATTGGAACAGCTCTCACAAGGCTAAGGTTCTACACTGTGCAACTTATGGTCTAGAAACCCCGAAGTGTATTGACAAGAAGACACAGAAAACAGTTTGTTCGCTCACTTGCTAGTGTTCCTCCCTCTATCTTTAGTAGCCCCACTTCACAATTTGAGAACTGCTGAGCTGACAGCACTGTCCCTAATTTAATATGTTCTCTTTCTAGTTGCATCATAAGGATGATTCATAGTCACTCAGCAATTGATCAAGAGTCTCATGGCTACCGGTTCTTTTTCTGTCCATTTCAGTGGCGCATATTTATTGTTAGTGTACTAAAGGACCATCATTCCATGGGAGTAGGAAGGGAGAGGGACAGAACAGTTTCACGATTTTTTCCAGCCCCACTCATAGTTACTGCTCTACTGTTTTTCCACATTGACAGCCCAATCCTATCCACACTTTCCTGAGAGTAAGCCCCATTGACTCTAATGGGACTTACTTCTGAGTAGACATGCATAGGATTGGGCTCTCGCTCCTCTAGTGCAGAAACATTGTAGAATTATCCCACAACTACACTGGCTGAGAGCACAAGGAGGAAAGAGCAGAGAGCTCGTCTTCCACACATTCCAGGGCTACTTTCAACAGACCACCAACTCCCAGCCTTGTCAAAGAATGTTCCACATTTCCTCCTTCCTTTCATACCTGAATATTTATTTATTTAAGATTTATATCCCACTTTCCCATACTGAAGCAAATAAGCTTTTATAAATCAGAGAGCAGCTTCAGAAACATATAGTCCCCCTCTCCTGCAACTTGGAAGCTGCCTTCAGCATGGGGAGAGAAGGAATGGCAAGGGGGCTTATTGCTCCCCCACAGGGTGTTCTTGTTAGTGGTGCCTGGGCTGTTCAGTGTCAGGAGTGGTGGTGGGCAATGTTGCCCTCACTGTTACATTTTTTTCCAAGGGCTTTACATTTCTCATAGGTATGAATAGCAGAAAGTTATTTATATGGGAGAACATAAAGGGATGCACTGAAGGGAACCATTGAGATAAGGCTAAAGCATACATTAAGAAACAAGCTTGTATAGTCACATTCTGGGTCTGTTGCTTGATTATGCTAGAAGTGACCGGGATGCTGGGAACTGGTGGGGGGGGGGGGAAATGTCCATCATACTGGGCAAAATTTAAGCAGACTGAGGTCTTGTAAATTGCAAGGGCCCCTGTGTGCAGATGTGGGTGTGTGCAGTGTGCCTCTATGTGCTCTGCACACAGGCACATTGCATCCCACTGAGAGATCCACCAAGGGCTGAGCAAATTTGGCCTTCACTGCAATAGTGCAGAACCCTTGAAGTTGGATTAATGTCTGCCCTGCCTCTGTTAATTCTAATCACAGAGACACAACCCTGTCCTCTACATCTGCATAGCCCATCTTGAATTGTCTCTAGGTCATGCTGCAGTGTCAGGAGGGTGACAGGAATTTGGGATCTGGATTATATACAGATAGACAAATGAATTTACTCACCATGTATCACATCTCATCCCATAAGTGAATGTCTGCATGAGCATTTTACAGTTTGCTGTTGGAAGATTTCTCCCACTGTGGTATTCTGCACCTCCCAAGTGGTATCTCAGTGTTAATACCACTGGAATAACCTGCAGTGGTTCTTAGCATACAAGGTACAGCATCATTCTAGAATTCATTCTAAAATTCAGAACAGCTTATCAAACACATCACAGATTGTACTTGCTATTTATGGTTGTTTTACCTCATGTTTTAAATTTTTTGTTCTTTATACTAACTGATAGGCAGCCCAATCCTATCCAACTTTGCAGCACTGGTGCAGCTGCAATGCAGCCCCAAGGTAAGGGAACAAATGTTGCCTTACCTTGAGGAGGCTTCCTTGTCTGCCCCACTACTGCAGGATGTTGTGTACACCCCATCAGCACAACTGCATTGGTGCTGGAAATTTGGATAGGATTGAGCCCATAGTCTTGCCACTTTCTACACCTGATAAAAGGGACAGTAGTCTTTGATAGTTTATGCTGAAACAAATACGTTATTTTACAAATGCTCTAAGAGTTTTTGCTATTTCAACATAACTACCCTGCTGGAAAATGCCACAAGAGGGGGGGGCACAATTGAATCAAACACAGTACTTCTTACCACTTGGAAAAGAGTATGAGGGTCCAATGCTATCCAACTTTCCATCACCAGTGTAGCTGCAAGTAGTTGGCTTTCCGCCTGGGAATACCAGGTGCTGTAGGCTTACACCATAGTCTTTCTAGAATGAAGGTTGCCAACCATTCGTAGCTGCAATGCAGACCCGAGCTAAGGAAACAAATACCTTGAGCAGCTCTCTGTGTCAGCCTCCCCACCACAGGATTCAGAATATGCACAGCTGCACTGGCACTGGAAAACTGGATAGGACTGGGCCCTGACAACCCAATCCTATCCACACTTTCCTGGGAGTAAGCCCCAATGACTCCAATGGGACTTACTTCTGAGTAGACATGCATAGGATTGGGCTGTGAGACAGCTATTCCCAGCATGAAATGCAAAATGGGAGAAACTGTTAAAATGTGGATTAACTCTAATACTTAGGATTACAGTCAAAACGAACAAGGGAAGTAGTTCCCATGAAAATCATACAGGACTAAAAACTAAGACAGAAATTCTGATTCCATGTGTTCCCTCCCCCAGTCTTTTGTTTTATGAGGTCATCTCACTGTTTGGCAAATTTTCCTGATCCTCATCCATTCAGACAACTTCCAATTTGCCATGATTTGCAGAATTCAACATACTTTGACTTCTGTTGCCCAAGTTGTAAGAAACACACTAATAGCCCAATCCTAACGTTGGCATGCACTGGTGTGGCAGTAGCTGCACCAGTGCTCGATGATGTAAAAATGCTTTTTGACACCCAGAGAGTAAGCAGTGCTGGCGAGAAGGCCTGTGCTATCCCGCTGGCACTGAATCCAGGGGAACAGCCTCCGATACCAGTAAGTACAGTGCTGAGCAGTGTGGGGGCAGGGGTAGGGTGGTGGAACGGAGGAGGGGAGAGGGGTTTCGAGGTGGGAGAGGGCAGGGATGGGGTGGTTCAGGCCCAGGTGTGGGTGGGTGCAGCAGAAGAGGAGTCCACCATATCTTAACCCCTGTCTCTGGCCTGAAAGCTCTACACAGGGCTATTCAGATTTGCACCAGTGATTTAGATGGTGTAGATCCAAGTAGCCCCATTGAGCAGGCTGGGGCTTGACACGGGGTAAGAGTATAAATGTTCCTGTATTATGAGGAGACCTACAGCCTGCCCAGTTTCAGTACTGGATACTGTGCCTAGGCCATGCAGCCCCACTGCACCAGCGCTGAACAGGATTGGGTTGTAACAGACTGCAAATTCTATTATTAAATTATTATTCTGCAAATAAAATAGATTGTCATACATCTGGCTATCTTATTAAGGGCACAATCCTAACCCACTTTCCAGCACCAGCATAAGGGCAATACAACTCCGAGGTAAAGGAACAAACATTGCCTAACCTTGAGGAGGCCAACGTGATTGCCCCCCAACTACAGGATGCAGCACATGCCCCACTGGCACAGCTATGCCAGAGCTGGAAAGTTGGTTAGGATTGCGCTCTAACTTATTCTGGTTCTCATAGGCATGTTCAGCTTTAAGTATAACTGGACCAATTGCTCCCAGTTTGGCCCCACACCAAAGGGGGCCATGCTAGGATAAGAACATAAGAACAGCCCCATTGGATCAGGCCATAGGCCCATCTAGTACAGCTTCCTGTATCTCACAGTGGCCCACAAAATGTCCCAGGGAGCACACCAGATAACAGAGACCTCATCCTGGTGCCCTCCCTTGCATCTGGCCATCTGACATAACCCATTTCTAAAATCAGGAGGTTGCGCATACACATCATGGCTTGTAACCCATAGTGGATTTTTCCTCCAGAAACTTGTCCAATCCCCTTTTAAAGGCATCCAGGCCAGATGCCGTCACCACATCCTGCGGCAAGGAGTTTCACAGACCAACCACACGCTGAGTAAAGAAATATTTTCTTTTGTCTGTCCTAACCCTACCAACACTCAATTTTAGTGGATGTCCCCCGGTTCTGGTGTTATGTGAGAGTGTAAAGAGCATCTCTCTATTCACTTTATCCTTCCCATGCATAATTTTGTATGTCTCAATAATCTACTGTAGTTTTGTATGCCATTTCATATTTAAAATGTGCTTAGATCCATTTGGTTCATTAACTCATGTGCACATTTTTATTGCTTCCCATTCTACCATAGAGATTTTGGGCACAACCCTACCCTGCACTGGAACAGGCAAGCCAAGAGACTTGTGCTGTATCCAGCGCAGGATAGGGGCCCAAAACGGCTCAGCCAGAGGCAAGGGGAAACTTTCCCCCTTACGTCTGGGTAAGATGCCCTTGCCCCTATGGGTCTCCTTGGACTTGCGCCACCTCCTGAGGTGGCACAAGTTCGAGGACAGCAGAATGACTTGAAGCCGCTCTGAACTCCCTGGGAACAGGGGTTGGGATACAACGTAAGTGCTGGATCCCAGCCCTGCCTCCTGCTCCCCACCTGCCCACCCCCAGGGCAGCCCAACACCCACCCTGCCCCCCATCCAGGAACGCCCGCCTCCTCCCTGCCCACCCCAGAGCCTTGCATCAGCCCAGCCGGGCGACACAGAAGCCTCCATGGAGGCTGGATTCAGCCTCCGTGCACCGGCGCAGCTTACTCCCAAGGAGGCGCAAACGTGCTTTATGGCATGTTTGTGACCCTCTTGGGTCAAGTCATTGTCTGGATTGTGCCCATAAAGTCTGTAATTCATTTTATTTATACCTCTAAGATTCTACAGACTTTGCTGTGATCCTGGGGCCCTGCAAAAAAAATAATGTTTCCAATTGAGCCCTGCACTTCCTAATGCTGGCCTAGCTCATAAACTTGGAAGAGGCAAAGAGTAAACCACCATCTTATTTTCACACAGCTACTAGCTTGTTGTTGTTGTTTTAATGAAAGCTGAGATTACTGAGATATACAGTAGCATACACTCAATTTCCTTCACTAATAAGAGGGATGTCTGTTAATGCCAAAAGTGTGTTAAATCCAAATGCATTGAAGTCAGTGGAGACACACATGCACAAAACATATAGAACTTGTTTTTAATGGAGCAGAAAACATCCATTGTTTCCAAAGCCTGTTAAATCAAGGTCTGTAAAAACAAGAGTTTGCTGTACTGAACTGTGCACCCCCTACATAATCCTGCACCTTTTTTCTGCATTTATGCTGAATCATGGGTGACAACAATAGAAAGCAAAGGGTTGGGTACTCCAAACTTGTCTGCTGGATGCAATCTGAGCATCCATGCCTGTGTAAATAGCATCTGGCTTCAAAGGATTGCATTGTTAAACTCTAAAGCAGGAGTGTCAGACATTAGGCCCTTGGATGGAATGCGGCCCCCAGAAGTAATTATCCAGCCCCTGTTATAATTGGGCTCCCCCAGCTTGATAATTGGGTTCTCTCATATCTTGAAAATACAAACAAGATTTGCACATTTTCTCTTCTGTCATTTGCAGCTAATGAGTTTCTATGTGAGAACAACGAAGTCCTTATTTCTGGCCATCATCTGCTTAATGTTGTCACTTCCTGCTTAATGATGTCACTTGTGGCCCTCAGCAGGTGCCGTAAATGCTAACTTTGGCCCTGTCTGCAATGAGTTTGACATCCCAGCTCTCAAGCTTTATACTGTTCACTAGACTGAGCAATCTACAAAGGGTCCAGTGGCACCCTGAAGACTTAGGGCCCATTCCTATCCAATTTTCCAGCACTGGTGTAGCTGCAGTGCAGTCCCAAGATAAGGGAATAAATGTTCCCATACCTTAAGGGGATTTCTGTGACTGCTGCCTCATCACCAGATGCAGTGCATGCCCCACTGGCATGGCAGCACTGGCACTGGAAAATTGGATAGGATTGATGATGAACAACAGCCCACATGCATGAAGCATTTATTCTCAGTGGGCAGTTACATCTTCAGGGGTGTGTAGAGCACTGTTTCCCAACCAGTGGTACTCATACTTGAGGTGGTGTCTGGTGGTACTTGTGGGGCTGCCAGACTTCTAGAACCTGGCAACCAAGACCAGCATGGCACTACGACAAGCAGTGGTATTGTATTGGCAACCTTCAGTCTCGAAAGACTATGGTATCGGTGGTAGGAGGCTCAGATCCCAACCCTATCCAGTTTTCCAGTGCTGGTGTAGCTGTGCCACATGCACTGCATGCTGTGGTGGGGAAGCAGTCACAGAGGCCTCTTCAAGGTACCACTAGGTACTGGTGGTACCTCTGGTGGTACCTTGAATAGGCGGTCCATGTGAAGTGGTACAGTGGGGGGACAAACAGTGAGAAGGGTGGTGTACAGCAGGGAGGTGCAGTGTGTGGGGAGGCAGGGGAGGCAGAGCCTCCCCACCGGAGCCCTTCAAGAAGTGCCGCCGCCGTGTGAGGCATGCTCTGCGCGTGGGTTGTGGGTGCTTGGGTGCCTCACATGGTGGCGCTGCTTCTCGAAGGGCTCCGGTGGGGAGGCTCTGCCTCCCCTGCCTCCCCGCACACCTCACCTCCCTGGTGTAGAGAGCACAAAAGGCCCTGAAATGCAAGGACTGAGCCATTTCCAGGCAAATCTCCTCCATATGCCCCTGCAGGAGGAGCTGCAGTCTGGCTCTTTAAAAGGACACTCCCCCTTATAAAAAGAGGCACTGTCTCTTTAACAGCAGGACAGGGAAAGGCCCACAATGCGCATGCGTATTGAGTCTACGCAAGACGAACCCTGTCTGGAGGATCTTACACGATGACGTCAGGACGTAGGGCACGTCGTAGGGGCGGGGTTCCGGACCTGGAGCAGGGTCCGCGCGGAGCCTCCCGGGCGTTGGGGGGCGGGGGAGCCTCCGCGCCCCGCAAACCATGTTCCGCTACCAGGTGAGAAGGTGCCCGACGGCTCATGGGAAGTGGGCGCGGTCCGGCCCCCCCCGCGGGTGGAAGAGGATGGAGGCGGCCAGCGCCACCCTTGCGGTGACCTTTGACCCTTCCTTGGAGCTCTGCGCTCGCCCGCTTCCCTCTTCGAATGGTCCCACCGCTCGTGCCGAAAGAGGGGCCGCTCTAGGAACGGGGGGGGGGCTGGGAACAATGACCCAGGAGGTTGCGTGCCCTAGTGTGCAAGGGGGGCAGGCAGGCAGGCAGGCAGGCAGCCTGGGCTGGGGAAGGCGAGAGAGCTGCGCACTCAGGGGGGTGGGGGGGAAGGCTCAGAGCAGGTCCCAGTTGATAACTAGCAGCATCAATAGACATTAAGCTCTGCCGATTCCCTCGCCCTGGAGCCTGTCCCAGGCACCCTCTTCACAAACGAGCCACCCGCCTCAGCCACTGTTGGCCACAGGGACGTGTGGGGGTGGGCAGGTGAGGCAGAGCCTCCCCTCTGGAGTCCTTTGACAAGTGCTGCTGCCGTGGGAGGCACCCAAGCACTCACCACCCATGGGTGAAGCGTGACTTGAGAGTGCTTGGGTGCCTCATATGGCAGCGGTGCTATTCAAAGGACTCTGGTGGGGAGGCTCTGCCTCACTGCGTGTGAGTTGTGGGTACTTGGGCGCCTCCCATGGCAGTGGCACTGTTCAAAGGACTTCAGTGGGGAGGCTCTGCCTCACCTGCCTTTCCACTCACTGCACATCCCTGTTTGGCCATAGCTTACTGCAAGTGCTTTCCACTGTGAAGCCTTTTAGGAAAGAGAACACTGAATGTGCTTGGGCATTTTTCCTAATGGCTGTTTTCATGCAGTAACATGATTAACATGTAGAGTAGCCTTGAGATAGTACAACATGAAAGTACTGTACTTTATTGTTTGTAGACTAAAGAGGCCTGTAAACTTGTTATTATGGATCAGGATGGGTTTTCTTTAGGAGGGTCACACGGAAGTCGCAAATGTGTGAGGTAGGACTGTGGTAATGAGGCCTGTTAATCGAATTGCCAAGTTTGAGGTGTAGGAGAAAACTGATGGACTGGGGCCAATGATTAGGATCCTGAGAGGTAGCAGTCGTGGGGGGGGGGCTGTCTGTGTGGTAAAGATGATGCTTGTGAACCCCAGATACCAATAGCTCTCTGTGTTTTGATGGGCTCTTTATAATAAGCAAGCATCTCTTGAAGCCAGTCAGGTCTGGGTGGGAGATTGCTTGGGAACCCATGTAAGCAGCCTTGAGCTTCATGATGGAAGAAAGCTGAGGTGTAATTGTAATTGGTACCTCCACATGCAAAAACATGTTGCGTTCCTGAATAGTACAAGTAAGCGACATGCCTGTGGACTAGTGATGTTTAGATCCCAAAGGCAAACTTGCAAATATTACTTTAAAAGGTGCATCTGCCTATCACATTGACCCTTGACAGAAGAAATGGACATGAGAAGTCATTTTCGCTTAAATAAATGGTGGAAGTGAAGAGCAAAACATTCACCCTTTTGTATGCTTTCTGTGCAGTGTCATACTAATGGAACAAAGCTATTGATCTGAGCAAGTGACAGATTCTGTGCTCTTCGACCCTGTTTAGTAGTAGCCTTGTAGGCTTCAGTGCTGAAGGAACCTTTCCATAGTTGACATACATTGGGATATAGGCATGAGAGGCAGTGTAATATTTAATAAAAGGCTGGACCAATTTGATAGAATTGGGAAGAACCAGGTTCAAACCTTCTCTGATGCTCACTGGGTGACTTGGGCATTTTGCTATGTGTTGGTCTAAATGACATCCTGTGGTTATTGTGGGGAGTGGGAAAACCATGTACTTCTCAGACTAAGGAAGGGTGAGACAAATGTGGGACATGAAATAAAGACTGCATTCAAGTGTCAGCCTGCAACGTTTGTCTAGTGCAGGGCTTTTCAAACTAGGGCGTCACGACGCCCCAGCCTGTGGGCCCTGGCCTCTGCCCCCTTAGGGGGCAGGGGCAGCCTGGAGGCAGGGAGGAGGCAGCGGCGTGATCCCCCGGATTGCGCTGCTCAGGGGGCTGCAGGGGCTTGGGTGCACTTACCTAAGTCTCCTGCAGCCTCCCCAGGGTGTGGGGAACCCGGTGCAAACCTTTGGGAGGGCTCCCTGCAGCAGTGAAAGTGAAAGCGGAGCGATCGTGTTCCACTTTAGCGGAGGTGGGGCGCGATCGCTCTGCTTTTACATTCACTGCTGCGGGAGCCTTGCCAAAGGTTCGCACCGGACTTCCTGCACCCTGGGGAGGCTGCAGGAGGCTTGGGTAAGTGCACCCAAGCCCCTGCAGCCCCCTGAGCAGCGTGATCCTGGGGATTGTGCCGCTGCTTTCCACCAGCCCCTGCTGCCTCCCCCCCACCCCCACAAACACTTGCCTTGTTGGCATCCTTCAGTCTTGGAAGACTATGGTATCACGCTCTGAATGGTGGTTCTGGAACAGAGTGTCCTCTCCAGTGCGCAAAGCCTGGGTAAAGTAGATATGGAGGATAGTCTGTTACCCATGCAGCAAATTCCCCCTCTCCACGTTGCTGAAATGGTCCGGTGGAAAGGCAGAAGCCAATACAGTTGGTTCCAGCGGCGTCGCAGGAGTTGCCAGATCGTGACTGTTCAGTCATGAACTGCCTCAGGGACTCCGGCTCCGGATTTTGCCTCGAGGTTGACTCCTGAAGCCTCTTCCATAACTGGATGTAGCCACAAGGCAGTGGAGGTTTGGGATCAGAGTTTTCCTTCTCTCAGATGAGCTGCCTTCCCAGGCTGACAAGTCCCATCTACCTGGTGGCTGTTTAGTCGCCTCTTATGAAAAGTACAGCCAAACTGAGGGCCTATTCTTATCCCCCAGCCCCCAGGGGTTCACAGTTACAGTGGCTCAAACTCTCCATGAGAGTTTGAAAACCACTGGTCTAGTGGGTTGTATTCTGTTATCTGGGCATTCCCATGTGAGATGCAAACTGTTACTCTAGGTTCCTTGGGAAATTTAACAGATTGAAGCTCTTGGTGGTCTTCTAATATGAATCTTTCCATTTTATCTCCAACTGCAGTCTTTCCCATGATACTGTCTATATCTAAAATGGCTTCACTGTGGCTTTAGTGGCATAAGTCACCTGGGCAATTCAAGGGTAGCTCTTGGAGCATGCTCAAGATCATATCTTGCCCATATTGACCTTTAAGTATTGTGCCCCACAATAATCATGGTAAAAGTGTTAGTTTTCTTTCAGTATCTTTTTGGAAAAGTGAGGATTCTAATCTGCGTAAGTGATTTCTGGGAACATGAAATAAGAATTTAGGGGTTAACATGGCATACAAGGGTATGCTCTTGTGCATATTGTGTGAGAAAGTGAACAGAAGCCCTTAGCTTGCATGTGTAGTCAGAAACTCTTACCTACTCGTATTCCCACCAACTAATCATACAGCAACCAAAGAAACTCCTTCTATTATTATTTTTTAAAGACCTTTTTCAATCTGTTTTGTGCATGCAATTAGTGCTCAGTAATACTGTTTGGTGGAGATCCATGTTTTCCTCCAAGTTTGCCCTATTGTTGTTGGACAGCTCATAGTAAAAATATAATTTCTTCCTCCAGTTTGACAATTATGCAACTGTCCTTGGAACTAACAGGGTAGTGTCTGTGACATGGATGACTAAGGCTGCTGTCCTGTACACACTTGGAAACACACCTGTACACACCTGTCCAGTCCACACCATCACAGCACATTCTCTCTCTTAAAATGTTTTGGTGGCTACCCTCTTAGTCATTGATAAAAGCTCTCTAGACTTTTCCTTGAGATGGAATCCCTGGGAAGATGAGGACAACAAAATATATTGGAGTTCATTTCTCTTCTGTTGATACAGAGCGATGAAAGTCTTGCACAAAGCCTACTTTAAGGAAATAGTGCTGTTGGTGTACACTAAGCCCAAAGATGGTTGAACTCTGGTGGATAATGTCAGGTTAGCACATTGATTAACTGAGTGGTCAAAAATGTCATTGTCTTCATGGCAACATCCCTTTACCTTGGCTTTTAAAAATAAGTTCTGCTATTTTATTGTTTAATAGTAAAAACATAACATTTCCATTTTTAATTTAATTTTTTACAAATTTAGTACTTCTAAGCTGACCCTGGTGTTTCAGGATAAAAGCCAAAGAGAATAACTTTTTCAGTGAATTGTATACTTTACCTATCAATGTGCAGTCCTTAAAAAATCATTGTGTTACAGTGTTAATTAATGTGTTTTTTTTAATGCTAAATTTCAAAACTGTTAATCTTTTTTGTTCTAAAAAAACTAACACTTTAAAAATATTTGACCGGTCAGTTGACTAAATTGCCTCTTTTGGCTGGTCATATGTCCAACCCTAGGATAGTACTTATCAGATTTATCTTGGACAGATGTCTCCCATTGCTCATATTGGACTCCTGGATGTCCTTCACCCACTGGCTCTGTTTGCCAAACTGTGTCTTTCAAAAGAAACCAGATGAGACAGTGTGCTAAGAATGTGCTTCCTTTGGGAAAATATATTGGTTGGTTCTGTTTCCTGCCTTACTATCAGTTTTGGTTCACTGCAAATACCTTTTTTACATGTGTTTCCTTGGGTAGCCAGCATAATTCAGATAATGATACCTTTTATTAGAAATTAAAATATCACTATGATCCAAATGCAACTTGAATTTTCTCATGAGTACAACCATTCTGTGTAAGTACCACACGCTGGCATAGCAAAAAAGAAGTGGTAACCTAAAAATATTGAACAATCCAGGGTGCAATCCTAACCCCTTATGACAGTACCTTCCAGCAGTGACATAAGGACAATGAAGCTCCAAGGTAAGGGAGCAAACTTTCCCTTACTTTGAGGAGGCCTCTGTGAGTGACACCCAACTGCAGGATGCAGCACATATCCCATTGGCACCGCTATGCCAGTGCTAGAAAGCACTGACATAAAAGGGGTTAGGATTGCGCCCTCTGTTGCATATGTAACAGATGCTGTCTTGTGGGAGAGAACATTGTCCTGTAGAAAAAGAATAGCCAGACTTCCATTTCTGAGCTCCTTTTTAGCAATTATTCTCTTTAAAACCAATAAGATTGCTGCAGAGTGCATTATTTGTGGGATGCACTTTCACTGATGCATATAACACAACATATTGTAACAACATACTGCCACTTTGAATGCCCACTAGGAAGCTAAAGCAGGATGTAAATTTGTAAATAAGATACAGAATTTTATGAAAAATAAAGGTTGTGAGCAAAGGGCGTGACACAACCAACACTTACTTGCCTGGCTGAAGAGAGCAATTGATGCAGATCACTTCTACACAGATCTCAATACCACCCCCTTTTCTACTTCATGCCGTCCCGCCCCCCCAAATTAAGACCAACATTTGTCATCTGAATTTCACAATGCCCGAAGAACCTTTTGTAGAGTTAAGAATATTACACTATGAAAAAATGGGGATTAAGTGAACGTGACAGAATTAAGATTTTGTCGTGGTAGAGAAATCAAACTGGCAAATGGGGCTGTTGGCTAGATTTGACCAAACATGATCTCAACAGAGGTTTCTTCTTTGATGTCCTGAGCAGTATCTGTTGAAGTAATAAATTGTGTTTGCAAGTCCCATCCTTTTTCACAAGGATGAAATCCTATTTAATCCTGATTCACAACATAGAAAATACTGCAGAAGTAGAATTTGCACTGGGAGTGTTGTCTGTGTAGTCCGGGGCAATGGTTCTCAAATTGTGAATCTGGGACCCACCAGTGGGTCATGACCCAGTTTCGGGTGGCTCATGAAACTGCCAGGGCAGATTAGACTATGTGCATCAAGGGTTAAAAAGCTGCTCCTTGGCTGGGGGGAGCACTGCTGCCCAATCACCATTATAGCCACATCCCTTGACATTTATAAATCAGGCATTGGTTTCCAACTTAGATTTATCAATCTAAGGCATTGGTTTCCAACTTGTGGTCCATGGACCACAGGTGGTCCATGAGAGCCTGAGAAGTGGTCTGCAAGGTCTCAGAAAAAAGTTCACTTTCTATCACTTCCAGAGTCTCACCAAGTGAGTACTCCCTGACATATCACCAGAGGGGGCAGAGAAGCACCCCCTGCAGCCACACCGGCAACAAAAGCAGCAACCCACACATTTTTTTCCTATAAATTATAAATTTAATAAATCTTTTCTATTACAAATTTAATTGTGTTTTATGTGCAGGGAGGAGGGTGGGGGGTTGCATGTCTTCCATGATGATCCAGTTTTTGCTTCAGTGGTCCTTGGGCTCCTAAAGGCTAAGAACCAGTGGTCTAGGGCCTCAAAAAAAGTTTGTGAAGCACTGGTCCAGGATAATAGATCTGGAGATTGTGTGGCAGGTTCAGAGCAGTTGAGATGAGTGTGTAGGTATGAAACTACAGTAGTTGTCAACCCACTTCCTTATGGAAGTGGAAAGGTTTTTCTAGTTCTTGAAATCATAGTGGTTTATGTTTGGTGTTGTGTTTCTGTTTACCTTTTTAAGTCCCTTGAGGACTGCCCTCTGGATGAAGATGATGAAGCCTTTCAGAACTTGGGTGAGGAAGATGAAGATATTGACCAGTTTAACGATGATACATTTGGAGCTGGTGCAGTTGGTAAGTTGTGTAATGTACTCTTTCCCACTTGTAAATGAAACATAGGAAGTTGCCTTCAACTGAGTTAGAACTATTGGCCCATCTATCTCAGTACTGTCAACACTGATTGGCAGAAGCTCTCCAGGGTGTCAGGCACAGGTCATTTCCCCATTGTACCTGGAGTTGCCACGGATTGAGCCTGGGACCTTCTTATACTAAGCAAGTGCTTGGCCACTGTCATGTGCTTGGCACACCGTTCCCCACAGTGTGCCCAATTGTCTTGCACTGTCTGTTCTTTTAGACAATGTCATCGTTGTGTTGAAATGTTCTAATTTCTTCCCTGTGGAATAGCATTTGGCCCAGCCTTGAGTTGCACTGTTGATAGTTGGGCTACCTGTGGAGCCCTGTCCTTATCCCAGTCTTTTGCCCAAGAGAGTATTGAATTGTAGAATGAGGAGTGAAGGATATAGAAAGCATTCCAGCAAACAGTCTTCCTATAATTTCTTTTAGATGATGACTGGCAGGAGGCCCACGAGCGCCTGGCAGAGCTGGAAGAGAAGCCTGCACCTTCAGGAGAGCAAGCGAATCAGGCAGTTGCTGATGAGATGGACCTGCTGGGGGACCATGAAGAGAATCTGGCAGAGAGACTGAGCAAGATGGTGATTGATAATGAGTTGGAAGATCCAGCCATCATGCAGGCTGTGCAAACCCAACCCCTGGTACAGGTCAGTAGGGTCAGCTACAAATGGTGAAGTGTCTGATCCAGGGGTGTTAAACATAAGGCTCACAGGCTGAATGCAGCCCACGAAGGCCGTTTTTCAGGCCCTCGGGCTCTCCCAACATCACCATAAGTTGCTGAGCTATGTTGAGTTGCCACAAAGGGCAGCTAGCATGATAATTGGACTCTTCCATATCTTGAAAATATGATCAAAATTTGTGTGTTTTCTCTTGTCATTTGCAGCTAATGAGTTGCTAAGTGAGAAAGTGCTTATTTCCGATCATCATTTGATTAATGACATCACTTCCAGCCGTCAACTGGCATCATGAATGCTATGTGGCCTGCTGTATGAAATGAGTTTGACACCCCTGATCTGATTCATATGGGATTGAATGGGAGGGTTTTTCTGTGGCTTTAACTCTTTGTTGACCATCAATTTTTTTTAGCAGCCACAGCAGCCAGGTGGCCTCAATTCAAGCATCTGGGATGGACCTTCAGTTCTCAGGCGCATTAGAGGGCCCCTTCTCACTCAGGTACAGTACTCTTATTTTCCTCCTTTTCCATGGAAAAGAATCACAATCTTTCAGACAACTGGCTGTTTTTCCCTGCTACTTCAGTTATTTAATGCTTATCCTAATGTGTTGCATAGAAGATAATGACACTGTCTTTTCCTAGAACATGGTTCTCAAACTTTGAGGTAGATTTACTCCTTCAATAAGTCTTTGTGGGAGAGGGTCAAGGGCAGTGAAGCGATCCCCAGGATTGTGTTCCTAAGCGGGGGGGGGGGCGCGGGCGCGGCAGTGGTGCTTTCACTTACCTGTCTCAGTGAGGGCTGCTGGATGCTGCAGAAAGTGTGGGTAGCCCAGTGCAGCCCTCCGCAGGGCTCCCCGAGGCTTGAAATCTTGAAACAGAGTGATTGCAGTGCACCTTCTGCAAGCAAGAACTGCTTTGCAATCACTCTGTTTCAAGATTTCAAACCTCAAAGAGCCCTGCAGAAGGCTGTGCTGGGCTCCCTGCAGCCCTCACTGAGACAAGTAAGTGAAAGCACCCTCCTTTTGCCCCCCTTAGGGACGCGATCCTGGGGATCACTTCCCTGCCTCTCCTCTTCCTCTGCCCTCGAAGAGATGGGGGAAGCATTACATGAACTGGTGGGTTGTGACCCACCAGTGAGAATCACTGGCCTAGAAGATGTCAGTGTTCAGTTCTGAAAAATCTAAAAATAAACATCTCAGCTCACTTCCAGTTTTGCAATCAAAAAGCGAAAATGGGTTGTAGTCTTTATTTTTAGATTTTTTGAGACTTGGGGAGCCCTGCGGACGCTTCCGTGGGGCTCCCCACACCCCCAGGAGGCTGCTGCTGCTGCTGGTGAGTAAAACAAAGCCCCTGTCAAAGGGCGTGATCCTGGGGATCATGTAGCTGCATTCCCCCCTCCCCAACAAGATTTACAGCAGTTTCCAGACTTCCATAGAGTTTAGGAACTGCTGACTTAAATGGTTTTAAGGAAGATTTTAAAAATGCATAGAGAACAGGCCTATTAGCTATGATAGCTCAGAACCTTCTGACTGAGAAGGCGCATACCCCTGGATACCAGAAGTGAGCTGCAGTAAGGAGGGCTGTTGCCTCACATCTTGTTTGTGGCATAAGCATCTGGCTGACTAGTTCAAAACAGTGTGCTGGATTAGATCGGTCCTTGGTCTGATTCAGCAGGTTAGTTCTTATTTGGACTTGGGAAATGTGATTTAAATTCATGTTTCCATATTGACCCTGTCTCTAAAACACTAATTGGAGGAGTGGCTTTCACTTCAGTGAAACATATTTGCCAGATTCACATGGGATAAGAACATAAGAACAGCCCCACTGGATCAGGCCATAGGCCCATCTAGTCCAGCTTCCCGTATCTCACAGTGGCCCACCAAATGCCCCAGGGAGCACACCAGATAACAAGAGACCTCATCCTGGTGCCCTCCCTTGCATCTGGCATTCTGACATAACCCATTTCTAGTTGGGTAACATTGGTGACATAACCCCTGCTAATTGGGTAAGAGGCACTTTTTCAAGTGGGTGCTCCTTTTTTTAGCAGGGGGAGAGTAACTGGCCCACCTCACCCCAGCACTGTCTGTTCTAGTGGCTGTCTGCTGGTATTCCTTGGCATCTTTTTAGATTGTGAGCCCTTTTGGGACAGGGAGCCATTTAGTTATTTGATTTTTCTCTGTAAACCGCTTTGTGAACGTTCAGTTGAAAAGCGGTATATAAATACTGTTAATATAAATACTGTTAATTAAATTAATTAATTAATTAAATTCTAAAATCAGGAGGTTGCGCATACACATCATGGCTTATACCCCGTAATGGATTTTTCCTCCAGAAACTTGTCCAATCCCCTTTTAAAGGCGTCCAGGCTAGACGCCATCACCACATCCTGTGGCAAGGAGTTCCACAGACCGACCACACGCTGAGTAAAGAAATATTTTCTTTTGTCTGTCCTAACCCTCCCAACACTCAATTTTAGTGGATGTCCCCTGGTTCTGGTGTTATGTGAGAGTGTAAAGAGCATCTCCCTATCCACTCTGTCCATCCCCTGCATAATTTTGTATGTCTCAATCATGTCCCCCCTCAGGCGTCTCTTTTCTAGGCTGAAGAGGCCCAAACACCGTAGCCTTTCCTCATAAGGAAGGTGCCCCAGCCCCATAATCATCTTAGTCGCTGTCTTTTGCACCTTTTCCATTTCCACTATGTTTTTTTTTGAGATGCGGCGACCAGAACTGGACACAATACTCCAGGTGTGGCCTTACCATAGATTTGTACAACGGCATTATAATATTAGCCGTTTTGTTCTCAATACCCCTGTCTGCCTCTTCAGACTCTGCCTCTTCAGGTTCTGCCTCTTCAGACTCTGGAACTATTGATATTTATATTTGGCAAAAGCCGATTACTGGAAACAGAAGCCCAGCATTAAAGTGGAAAATTATCTGAGCCTTGGAGCTCCATAGGTCCAAGTGGGTCCAGGTGACTATGCTTCCCTTCCATTTTAAATCTATTAATCCTAAAAATGCAAAGCACTCTAGCAGGCTGCAGGTGACAGAGCAGCACCTTTCTTTGATCCCTACCTTGTTCAAAGAACTGGTGGTACAATCTGTCAGGGAAGCACAGGTTGCTTAGTTACAATTTAATTTCCAGTGCACACATGCCTGATCTGTCTGATCTCGGAAGCTAAGCAGAGTCAGGCCTGGTTAGTACTTGGATGGGAGACCGCCTGGGAATACCAGGTGCTGTAGGCTTATACCATAGTCTTTCGAGACTGAAGGTTGCCAGCCAAGCAATTTCCAGTGCACAGGGCTATACTTGTCTGTCTGCTGGTGTCCAGTCACAGGTGCAGTCCTAAGTTGCCACTATTTATTCTCTCTACCTAACTTGCACTTTCCGCAAGGTTCACTTTCATGACTGACTGAACAAATTATCAGTAGTGCACCTCCTGCTTGAGAATGAAATGTGCTCGGCTAAGTTACCTATTTCTCTTTCCCAAGTAGTGAGAGCAACTAGCAGATGTGTTTCTCCCCTCTTCTGTACAGGAGGTGCCATCTGTCTCTGTGCTGGAGTATGCCCTACCACAGAGGCCTCCACAGGCCCGAGAAGAAGAGCAGGACCTCTCGGAGCGGGCACTACCCAGGCGGTCATCTTCACCAGTTATTGGCAGTCCTCCTGTTAGAGCTGTTCCTATTGGAACCCCGCCAAAACAGCCCACCATGCCTAACTTTAACCAACAGGTATTGCATCTCTATTTTTCCCCCTTCTGTAGTGAGAGTGGTTAGAGATCCTGGTTTGTGGCATCAAAGAGGAACAGATAAGAGAGAGCAACTGACTAGCCTTGGAATGTGCTGTGCAACATGGGGGTTTGCCATCAAGTGTTTTTCAGTACGGCACCTACAGAGTCAAGAATATCTTTCTTCAATTAGTAGTTTGTTTCCTTTTGGAATATTGCTTGCCCTCTCAACTCCTTTTTCACCTTTTGGTGAGTCACAGCTGTCTTCTTGTCCATGCATGTCTTTTGCCTATGCATGTCTGCAAAACCAGGAAAATTATTTTAAATGTCTGAAACCTGGCATTTTCCAGACAGCATTTGTTCAGTGAATGGCAATATAAAGACCCTGCAAGTATGTGATGTCTGTTCAGGACTCTTGGAGTGAGATGTAGGTTATGCCTCTTACTGAAAAAGCCCCTATTCTGTCTTCACTATAGATGACTTATGTGTTTTGGATGCAGTGAAAATACTGACTAGCTATGTTTATATACCCTTGCAAATATGGAAGAAGCAGTCTAATATTTGGGAACATGAGGAATAATGGGTAGTTGAAACTTTAACTTGTGCTTCCGCTACCTTATTTTTCTTTTTTCCTTTGTTTGATAGATTCTGTGTCCAAAGCCTGTGCACATCAGAGTCCCAATTCAGCAGCGTTACCCAAGTCCCTTCAATGAGAGGATGTCCCCAAACCAGCTCTGCAATGTGACGGTAGTTCCAACCACACAATTCTGTTTTGTTTGTGCTCCAATATCTAGCCTTGCCTTCTCCCCTTTGCCAATATTCCTTACAGTTCCAGTGTTCTTGAAGGACATTTTTCACAAACAGAACCTTGAGTCTCTTCCCTATCACTGTGTCTTGAAATAAACCTCTTTAAATAGAACTTTACCTTGGTTTCAGTTTCATTTTGCTATTCTTGTAAATATTCTCTTGGTTGCTTATGGATATATTTATGTTTAATTGTTTAGAAACACTTTTTATATTGTGAGCCACCTTGTGGAGCTCTGATGGAAAGTTGAGATATAAAGAGTTGAAGTTTAATACTATCGGGAGTTCATTATACAGTATACTTGTTACAAACTCTAGCAGTTATCCCAATTGTGAAATGCAGGTTGAGACTAATTATTCGCATGGGTCCCGTTCCATGATGGCAAAAAATGCACTACAGCAAATCAGTTTAAAAAACAAAGTTTCTTTGCTCTGGTGATTGAAAAACAGCCTTGCTGACCTTTTGACTCTACGATAAGAGTCATTAAGAAGACAATCCATCTGTCCTCCTCCAACCGATTCACTCAGCCCCTCCCTTCACCCATGCAAAGGTGCTCAGGGGGAAGGGAGGAGCCGCTGGAGAGAGAAGGATTGATGGATTGTCAGCCAGCTGCCCTCTCTCTTGCTCATTAAGGAGGCTGTTGTTAAAGGACTGTTCAGTTTTTTAAACTGATTTTAAAGGGATGCATTTCCCCCCTTCTCCAGGGATCAGCACATTCCTTCTCATTTGCAGTGGCCATTCGTGTTGAGTCAAATCTGTGTATAAAAAATCCGTGTATAGATAGGCTGGACCTGTACCAGCAAAACCTTTAGTGTGGTCCTCCAGTGTTTGAATGTATTGTCTACTACTACACTGAATTCTGTTGTCTTTCTCTCTCATTTCCACCCTGTTTCCTGTTGTGGTGTCTAGAAATGGCCCATGTACTGGATGTTCGCCTCTTCTGTCTTTCCTGATTCAGATGTCTCTAGCTTCTGTATTTCATTTTTTCTTTGCCATCTGAATGTGTCCAGAGGTGGAACTTAGTAATGTTCTTATTGAGATAATTTATATAGCATTCATGGTGTGTTTTGTTTTTCTCTCCCCAGAACTCCTCGCTCTTAGGCCACCCATTCCCTCCCAGCGTTACTCCTGTTCTCACCCACCTCCAAAGAGCACAGCTCCTAGGAGGTGCACAGGTAAGCATCTGAATACTGCCTTGTTCTTTGTGTGTTTCGTGGCACATAGGATGGTGTGCAGATCATCTCTTGCTCTGCTGTAATGAGTACTACCTCTTCAAGTCCACCAGCTGCCCATTGTACTCCACTGAAAGCATTCTCACAAAAATCGCCAGTGATCTCCTTGCCAGAATGCAAGGTCTCTTTGTTCTATTCTTTCTTCTTGATCTTATCTGTATTTGATTCTGTCAGTCAGTTGCCTTCATGACTTAAGCCTCTGTGAATCTGTCCTCAGATAATATTCTTCATATCTAGTCTGATTATTATTCAAAATTTTCACAGGGGGAAGCCCTTCCTCCTCTTCCTCTTTTTCTTATAGGGTCTGTTCTTAGTCCTGTGCTACTCATCCTTACACAGTGTCCTGTGGCTTTCAGTATCAGCTATATGCAGATGAAACCCAGCTATACCTCTCTCACCCCTGAACTTTCTCCTTCTGTCCAAT
Source organism: Tiliqua scincoides (assembly GCF_035046505.1). Classification (NCBI taxonomy): domain Eukaryota; kingdom Metazoa; phylum Chordata; class Lepidosauria; order Squamata; family Scincidae; genus Tiliqua; species Tiliqua scincoides. The sequence continues at coordinate 66,381,673 of NC_089821.1, forward strand.
TCTGCATCTCAAATTGTATCTAAATTCTGTTTCTCCGACTTCCTATCTGACAGATAAGCTTGGGCCCTTCATTACTGTCTCAAGCTCAATATGTCCAAGCCCAAACTTCTTAATTTTCCCCAAGCCCTCCTTCCCTTATATCCTCTCCTTATCATGTTGCCACCCACCCCTTAGAATAGGCTCACAGGTTTGACTTTATCTTTGACTTCTCGCTCCCTTTGTTTTCCAGTTGATTGTCACCAAATGTCATTCCTCCCTTCACAGTCTTGCAAAATCTGACCTTATCTCTTGCCTCTGGTAGTCTCCCTCCTTGACTATTGCCATTTCCCCCTTCCTAGTCTTCTGTTAGCTCATCTTCATTTCTTTGTCCTTATCCACAGTGTACTTCTGAAGTCATTCATCATACTGATAATGTCTCACTCCTCCTTTCTTAGTAGCTTAATTTTTGTGCTGGGATTCAGCACAAGCATTTTGTCCTTGCATTCAAAGCCTTCCATGGTATCTCCTCACCTGCTCTCATTTCTTATGGCTTGCTATGCTCCTGCCCATGACTACCTCCACCACTCTTAACCATTCAGCAGTCTCCTGCTCCCTCAAACATTTCTACCCTTTCTCCTTTGTTGCCCCTTGTGCCTGGAACCTCCTCCTGAACACCTGCAGGATGTTCCTCACTCACAACCTTGCAATCCTGTCTGGAAACCTACCTTTTCTGAGATACCTTTTGGAATTCTGTGTTGGTCCCCGTTTCCTACTGTAACCAGTGGCATAGCTAATGAACATGTAGCCCGTTGCGGAGCTCAAAATGATGCCCTGGAAGTGATGTCACAAACAGAAGTGACATCACGCACAGGCTTTTAAAAAGTGCAAATTGGGGGGAAACCTGCCTTCTTCTCCCCAGCAGTTCATCAACCACTTGATCTGCCACCTTCCCCCAGCTAATGGCATAGATAAGGCATCTATTTGCTACCTGGGATCAAAGAAGATTTTGTAGCCCCCCTCCACTAAATTTAATTAAGTAAAGAAATAAAAAGTGTGCCCCTTATTGGTTAGAGACACTGTGCTAGGGTGAAGAGGGATGGTTATACTCTCCCTGCTAAATATAAGAGGAGCACTGCTTGAAAAAGTGCCTCTTTACCAGTTAGCAGGAATAGCTGTATTATGATAAATGGAAATGAGAGCTGATTCATATTAACACCTTATTGGTTCCATGCAGTATCATACTAACATCTCATTGGCTTTCAGAACAATCAGTCTCATAGGTCAGTTCTGAGTTAAAGAAATCTGCTTTATGTTCCTTAAGGCAGTTATGTTTTTATTTTCTGGTTAATTGGCCATAACTTTTGATAGAATACAGATATTCTAATGTGGTTTGTTTCATTGCATTCTGCATTAAATCACCTTTCCAATGATATATAACATCATGGTATTATTTCTACATACCTAGATTTTCACAATTTTTGCCACTAGTGTCAAGCTCAGATTGTTGCTCTCTAAAGCTTGTTGCCCGGTGCGACTGCTACACCCTGCACCCCCTTAGCTACGCCACTGACTGTAACTAAACTTAAATTCATGACCCTGGATGGATCTCGTATGTTTACCTTTCCCTTTCTCTGTAGTCACCTAAAAGTATTAATTTTTAGGCTGTAAGCTGCTTGGGACAGGAACTTTTTTGTCTTTTTTTACCCTTATGTGAAGTGCAATGTACATTGATGGCACTGTATAAATAGCAACTACTCTTGTTGACAATTCTGTCTCTCCTTTCTCTCTCTCTCTGTACTGCCTTATCAAATGGATCCGGTATTTGTACCAGTGATACTTCTTTCTCTTTCTGATTCCTGCAGGCAGGCAGAATGTCTCCCAGTCAGTTTGCTCGGGTCTCTGGACTCGTTAACAACCCTCTTGCGTCCATGAACCCCAAGCTTCTCCAAGGCCGAGTTGGGCAAATGATGCCTCCAGCCAGCGGGTTTCGTTCTTTTTTTGGAGGACCGCCTGCACCACCATCACAACATCACTCCCCATGTCCTGGAGCGCACTTGCAGAATTTAAGGTACCTTGTATACCTCCCCTTCATTTAGTGAGTCAGCTAAATTGAATTGCATTTATGAGACTTCAGCTGTACTTCTCTGAGAGAGAACTTTATTCCTTAGGCCTCAGCCACAGATGTTCAGGCCGGACACGACCCACCTTCACCCGCAGCACCGGCGACTCTTGCACCAGAGACAACAGCAGAACAGAAAGTGAGTGTTGCATGCAGCTGTGTGTGTCTGTGGACAGCTTAAAAAGTATGTTGACTGTGCAAGGCGGTTAACATGAACCTTTAAGGCCAAGAGATGTGGTTTTGTGAGAGTTATGATGCTTGGCATCAAGAAATTACCCAATTTCTTGGTAAACCAAGTAAACCCAAGTAAACTTGGTAAACCAAGTAAATTTCTTGGTAAACCAAGTAAACTTGGTAAACCCAATTTCTTGGCAAACCAAAATTAACCTGAGCAGATTAGGTGCTTTTGCAATAAGTCTGTTTTGAGTTGATTGGATTTTCAAAGAATAATTAGAAAAATGGCAAGAATTTCAGTGAATGCAGCTGACTTTGTGAATTATACTGGACCACAGTGTCATTCTGCAAGTAGCCACGTGCATAGAATTCCTTGCTACAAAATGAGATGGTGGCTACCTGCATAGCTAGTTTTAAGAGATGGTCGGTAGGAATTAGCATATATGGTAGGCCAACAGTTATTTGCCATGATAGCCAAAAATAGAACCTCCAGATTTAGGAGCAGTATATTTTTGAATAGATGAGAAAAACTGGGAGGTGGTGGTTACCATCAGCTTTTCAGGCGCTTTTGGTTGATCACTGGTGGAGAAATGTAGCTTGGCTTGGCCAGGCTACAGGACACTACAGTTGTACTTCCAGCCTAGTATTCTTCTGGTTTTTTAAAGCCTTCAACAAAATTGGCCTCTACCAAGAAACTTTTTTTCTTCTGAATCTTCTAAACTTCTAAATCTTGCACTGCTTGTGTCCTGTGTCACTTTTATGTCACTGTTCTCTGGCGGGTTCCTGAATTTTATGGCCCTTCTTTCAGTCAGCACCGGAGTCTAAATGGGTCAGCAGGGGACCGAGGGAGCCACCGGAATAGCCATCAGGAGCAGATTCGGAAGGATCCGTATGCCAATCTAATGCTGCAGCGGGAAAAAGACTGGGTGTCCAAGATCCAGATGATGCAATTGCAAAGCACTGACCCATATTTAGACGACTTCTACTATCAGGTTGGTGCTTCAAAAGGCTACTGTTGACCAGCATGTTCTAGCCTATGCCACAGTGGAGTGCAGAGTCCATGGGCACTAGCAGCTGAATGTTTTGGCCATACTTTCTTCTGTGCAAGCACCTTCTCATTAACAGCCAGAGAAAACTGGACCTGTCTGTTCTCCTAGTGAATTCGCTTTGTCCCCATGCAACACGTTTAAGACCCATGGTAGCAATTCGCTTTCTGTCTTATTAAGGGTACCGAGCTGCTGCTGCTGGGCTTCTAACCATCTTTCTGTGCCTTAGAACTACTTTCAAAAGCTGGAAAAATTGTCTGCGGCTGAGGAGATGCATGGTGATGGTCCTAAAAAAGAACGTACCAAACTAATCACCCCGCAAGTGGCCAAATTGGAGCATGCCTACAAGCCAGGTAAGTGTTTCTTATCCCTGTGCATAGAGGCCTAGTCTACACATACTGCAGTTACTTGAGACTGCAGGTAGAGAGTATTGTGTGTTAAAAACTATTCCCTGCAAGTAGAAGACTAGCACATAGGGAAGGAGGGATGGGAATATCTTCCTTGTTATACTAGTTTGCTGCCTACGTGGATGTATTTAACTTGGGAACTTTCAAAAACGCTGTTTTCCTATTCGCCTGCTGTTTGAAGTGTTGTGGTCCATTCCTCCTTCCAGAGCTCCTCATTCTGCTGCATGTGTAGATGAGACCCAACCTGCTCTAGTGAGGGGAGGAAAGGAAAACAAACTTAGAAACAACAAAGACCAGAAGGGCTTGTAGGGCTTCATTAAGGCAGGCCACTGCATAGCTTAATAGTATTTGTAGTGCATTGAGTGGAAAGTGCATCATGGGTATTATCCTTGGTATACTTGCTTTACAGGGTTGTTACAAGTAGCGTTATCCCCACATTGGAGCTGGGATTGAAATGAGTCGCTTGCTTAAGAAGTTCATGCAGAGGCAAGAATCAAACTGGGGAAGTTCTGGTTCACATCTCAGACCTGCTCCAGTCATGCAGTTATTCCCTAGGTTTCAACTTGCATGGGATTTGCAACCTCACATTCACTGCAGTTCAGGGCTTACTTTTGGATACATACATACATAAACCTTTATTGGCATTAAGAACAATATAACAGCAATAGCCAACACAGTAGCCACATTACCAAGAGAACAAAAAAAGAAAAACCACAACAAGGGATTGGTAAGGTAAAGGGGAAAAAACAAGAGGGGAATATAAGATCAGGGTGGGGATTTTAACTTAGAAACTGCGAAAAGAAATTCTGCTACTGCAATGGTAACATCCGCCGAGTTGTCACTCAAAAGGGCATGTAAGGGATTGATAAAAATATCGGAGAGAGAAGACAGCAAAGGTTTCAGATGTTGATCCCGGAGAGATTGGTGGGCCAGGCAACAAAATAATATATGGACCACTGTATCCGGTTCAAGAGAACAAAAGAGACGTAATCTGCGGTCATGCGGAATATTAAGGAATCTGCCAAAGTGAACAGCAGATGGAAAGATATTAAATCTCGCAAGCATAAACGCTCTCCTCTTGCTAGGGTTAATTAACGTACTGAAGTAGTTGAGCGGACGCCCAAGTGAAAGGAGAAGGCCAAAAAACCAGGGAGAACAAGTGGGGTTGAGATTGGAAGAGAGTTGGTTAAATTCAGATTCCCAAAGTTTGGATTTGATAATTGAATGGGCCCTATGAAGATTAATGTCTGCAAGGGATTCAGGAGACAAGTCTAATGATAGAAGTTTAGAATCAATAAGTTTAAACCACTTAGAAAGATAAGAGTCTTTTAATAAATCTTGCAAAAGGAACTCAGAATGTGAACTTAAATGCAGGTGAAGCCAGAACTTGAAGGTAAGGGACCACGCGATGGTAGAGGGGAGGTGGATCCCTAGTTCGAGCATGAGGGTAGATAATCTAATTATATTGGGAACCCCCAGGATTTGTCTAAGGAAGGAGGCTGCCACTCGATCCAGATCTTGATTCGCAGCCTCTATCCAAATGGGGGCACCATACAACAGTTGAGAGAGAATTTTGGTTTTGAATATATGAAGGGCAGCAGGGACATACTGATTGCCACTAGAATGATGGAAACGGGCAGTCGCATTTAAGTGGAGTGAAGATAAAGAAATAACGGATTTTCTATGAGGAAGCCAACTATGACGAAAATGAAAGGTGATCCCCAAATATTTAAAGGTTTGAATTTGTTGAAAAGAAAGATTACCTATCTTCCAGGGGCGCGGGGCCCAGGATTTAGCGAAAACTAAAATTTTAGTTTTCTCAGAGTTAATTATTAAATCGTTGGATAGACAGTACTCTTGGAAGGAGAACAATGAATGGCGTAGGCCCAGTCTTGTGACAGACAGAAGAACTGCATCATCTGCATAAAGAAGGATAGAGAGAGGGACACCATTGAGGAAGGGAGGGAAATTCTGACAGCTAGATAGATGCGAGAATAGATCAGCCAGAAATAAATTGAAGAGGAGAGGAGCAATTCCCCTATTCTTTGCGATTCCTCTATTCTTCCCCTATTCTTACCCCTCCAAATTTCCCGGATTGGCCACCCGTTTCTCCAGATGAGGTGGTAGCGCTGATTAATACTCTGAAACCCGGGAAAGCTCCCGGCCCTGATGACATCCTGAGCGAAATTTTAACCAGCAACCCCTCTTGGTGGTTGGAACCCTTATCCAACCTTTTTACCCTAATTAATCAAACTGGCCTTTTTCCAGATTCCTGGCTTTCCTCAACTCTTGTCCCTGTCTTTAAGAAGGGTGACCCATCTGGGAAATTACAGACCAATTAGCCTTCTTTCCTTTATAGGGAAGCTTTATTCTAAATATCTATTCACCAGATTATCAGCTTGGGCTTTCTCCAAAGCACTACCAGGTAGAGAACAAATCAGCTTTCGCCCAGGTACCTCCACTGTTGATCATGCCTTTTTACTTTCTTATCTAGCCAAGAAGTATTCTGTCCTTCATGGTGCCAAACTCTTCGCAGCCTTTATAGATCTCCGCAGAACGTTTGACTCTATTAACAGGGCCATGTTGTGGAATAAATTGGCCAGCGGGGGGATTGATCCCCGTCTCCTTTTTTTAATTCGCCGCCTTCACTCATCTAATTCTTGTAGGGTTCGTCTTAATGGCCTGGGTACCACTTCTGATAAAATTCCCATCAATAAAGGAGTCCCCCAAGGATGTATACTTTCGGATAAATGTCATGCTAGTCCCTCCTCCTGTGGTTACCCTCTGGCAGTCTGCAGAAATCCCACAAGCACTTGCCTGCTGAAAGGGGCAGGAGTTCTCGCTCCCCCCCCCAGGCTTTGCCTTTCTGAAGATAGGAAACTTACTGGTTTGGGCATATGGTGTGATTCCCTGTCCCAACATTCACTGGAGTGCTTTCCCCCACATTGCTCAGTACAGTTCTTCAACCAGGGAAGTGGGGTCTCCCCCCCCTTTTGAAGAAATGGATGCCCCTCCCTGGTTCCAAGGAGAAAGTTTCTACCAGAATTAATCCTAGTTCATTTTTTATGACTGACTGTGGTTTCCTAGGGCAACGTTCCCATTCAGAAGCAGGAAGGAGAGGTTTTAGGTACCTGTGCAAGTCCCTAACCCAGCATTTCCCAACCCTGTTTTTGGTGCGTCATGGGCCCATCGAGGCCAGAAAGCTGCAGAACAAAATGGTGCATGACCAGGAAGTAGCTTCCAGGGTGTACCTGTGCACTCCCTATGTTATTAGCTGTGTTTTATGCTGTGTCACCAAACTGTGTGTCGCACAGGTGCACCAGAATGCCAGATGCAAGGGAGGGCATCAGAATGAGGTCTCTTGTTATCTGGTGTGCTCCCTGGGGAATTTGGTGAGCCACTCTGAGATACAGGAAGCTGGACTAGATGGGCCTATGGCCTGATCCAGTGGGGCTGTTCTTATATTCTTATTGCAACACAGTTTGGGAAATGTGGTGTGATGCAGCCAGTGACGCAGGGAGTGTACAGGCACACCCCAGAAGCAACTTCTGGGTCACATGCCATTTTGTTCAGCAGTTTCCTGGCCTCAGTGGGCCCTGGAATCACTGTGGATGACGCAGTGGGCTGCCAAGGTAATAAATTTGGGAACCCCTGCACTAACCAAATCAATCACTGTGCTATAGCGCAGTTAATTCATGCTCAGTGGTGGCTGGTCACTTGACTTTCTCCCTCCCCAACTTCAAATTTTGGGGACTATAGTAAAAGTGAGGATGAGGAACTTCAGTGGAGAACATGGCCAAGGGAAGGAAAGTTCCACACATTTCCACCTGCTCCAACTTCATGTGATTTTTCTTTGTGTATTCAGAAAAACAAGCTCCACAACTACCCAGTGCACATACAACCACTACAGTACACTACACCAGCTCTGGGTAGCTGATACAGAAGTGTTATTTGGGAATTAAAGTGCTAACTAGAGAGGGTCAGAAAGCTTAGAAGTTTGTATATGGTGGCAGATTATCAGACAGGTTGATTTGTAACAATTCTTCTGTATTGCTTTTTCCTTGTGCTTGCAGTGCAGTTTGAAGGCTCACTGGGGAAGCTCACAGTCTCCAGTGTGAATAACCCCCGCAAAATGATTGATGCTGTAGTGACGTTACGAGGTGAAGAAGATGTAAGTTCCCCTTGATGTGGATCCTCTGTGGGCATCTTATTGTCCCTGTTCCTGAACTTCAGTCTTTCCTCTCAGCTGTGGGCTTGTGCGGTTTTCTGCCCTTTCATGTTCTGCTAAGGTTACTGAGCAGAACTTTTTGTTGTGGAAATGTGAGAATTTTTCCTAGCAAGTCTTGCATTCTCTTTTACTAGGAGACAAAAGAAAAGCAGGTTCGTGATAAGAGACGCCAGACTCTCTTCACTATTGAGAAGGTGAGCTTGAGATTTGAATTCCTTTCATTTGAAAATTCATCCAGACCACTTTGAAAGGGGAGGGGCAGCTATGTCTGTGCCCCATGGAAGGGGTGGTGGCAGCAACTTAACTGAAATAGGTTCCGGGCTGCCAGAACACCATAGACCAAGGATATTCACTTGCATTCCTCTCTCCTTGTAAATAAAGTGAAATTTTCAGAACTTTTTTTCTGACAGTTTAGCTGTGGTTACTTCCCTTACTGGGTTAACTTTTTGTACATAGTTCAGTTTTTCTCATAAATGATTTCTAAATGGGTTGTGTGATTAGACAGGCACAAATGCTAATGTCTAGAGTAGTGATTTTCAACCTTTTTCATCACACAGCACACTGACAAAGCCTTAAAATTGTCAAGGTGCACCATTAGTTTTTTACAAATGACAAGGCACACCATGCTGCCAGTGAGAGGCTCACATCCCCCAGTGGCCCTAATAATAAATGATCCCTCAAACTCCAGGGGCTCATCTGCAGACCATTGGCAGCACACCTGTGTGCTACAGCACAGTGGTTGAAAATCACTGCTCTAGAGAAAGAATCTGCTGAATTAATAGCCTTTGGGAGACAATGAGATTTTTGTACTCTAGCTCATATGGGAGTGAATGTTCTTTAGATATTAGAACTGAAGTCTTGGATTGTTATGTGATATGAAGTTTACTTGTCTGTGTTTTGATACCTAGACATTCAGCCTCCTCCTGGATGTAGAGGACTATGAGCGGCGCTATCTCTTGAGCTTGGAGGGTGATAGGCTAGCTTTGATGGAGGAGAGGAAGCAGAAGATCTGCGACATATATGACAATCTGAGAGGGAAAATACCCAACCAGGAAAGGTAAGAATCTGCTCTGTATGATACTGAGGCTCTTGTTTAAGAGAAACACAGATGTGAGATCTTTTCCCTTCAGTTGGCTGTTTTTGCTTCTCTTCATGAAGAGCTCATTCTTTAGTCAGCATTTTACCACAGCCTACAACTTAATCTTCAGTGTGCTCACCATCACAGTGCCCCTTGGGCGTGGAGAATAGCTTGCTAGTATTCTACAAACCGAATTGATAAATGGGCAGAACAGATGCAAGATAGGAAGGCCATGATAATGGTGGCATCTGAAATTATTCCTGTTCTAAAAGAAAACTTATCTTGAAATCTGTCCTTCTGCCGTGGCACTTTGCATGCTCAGAGGGTAACAGAAAGTCATCCCAAGCCTGGATATATCTGTTTTTTAATCTGAAAGAAGAGTAATTACAGTTTGATCACTATAAGTTAGTGCATGAGAAATGAGATCTGTAATTGAAAGTGCTCTGTACAAGGGAATAAATTTACCTGTTGCTATCTTCCAAATCAGAGGGATGTAGCAAATGTATACTTTCCCAAGTTACAGACAATGTTTGTGGAATGCAGTGTGGTCACTGTTCCCCTTAAAATCCTCTCCGACCAAAACTCTCAAGTTTAGAAGGATATTGCCTGGATTACTAGACATTTAACTTCAGGAAGAATGAGTACTGGTTTCTGAAATGGATCAGTGTTGTGGCAGTGGAAGAAGCCATGCCCTTAACGTGTTCTCATGTTCACAGCACTCAGTATGATATGAGAGTGCCTGATTTGCATGCCACTCTGAGAGAAAAATGAGGAAGTGTCATGTGCTCTGGTGCTGCCTTACAAGAGGTTGTTTGCTTTCTTCTGGCAGGCAGAGTGATGACCCTTTTGTGCAGATTATGTGTATTCGGAAAGGAAAGCGACTGGTTGCCCGGATCCTGCCCTTTTTGTCCACTGAGCAAGCAGCTGACATCCTTATAGCAACAGCCAGGAACTTGTCCTTTCTTATCAAGAAGGATGCTCAGGATGAGGTAAAAAGAGGCAGATGTTTCAGTCCAGGGGCATCACTCATGTCCAACAGCCCACTTGCGTATCTAAGACTTTATCTTACTAAGGTAAAAAGTGTTCCAAGCTTTGGATGAGTTTAAACTCTTCCAACATCTTTCATGTTCCAGTTTCTTTTCCCAGTGAATTTTATGCTTGACAATGTGGTTCTTCAGACATATTTTAGCAATGATTGTCTGCTCTAGTGTAACTCAACCTATATGACTAGTGGTATGGCCATCTGCTATTTCTCTGGATCACCATCTTTACCTGAAAATGGGTGCCATGTACTACCTCATATAATGCCTCAAGGGACTTATAGCAATATAATTAGTGCTTAATGATCAGGATAAAACTAGTTTCCAGCCTTGATGTGATACTGCACTTCGATCCACAGAAACAACATTTCAGCCTTTCTTCATCTCTTGAAATGTCTTTCCTCAGTATTCTGTTGCTCATTTAAGAAGAAACTTGTGTTCTTTTTTTGCTGGACCCAAGGTTCAGGAATCTGCATGTTGTCGTCTGGATTTGTTCCTCTCAGGCCCCCTCCTGATATGTAGCATTGTTCTAGTCTTGAGTAAATGGTACAGGTATCTTTTTTGTGTTGCCTCTTTCTCAGGTGCTGCCCTGCTTGTTGAGGCCCTTCTCTCTTGTTCTCTATCATCTTCCACTGGGGACTGTGGCCAGCGTCCTGCAGCAGCTAATGAACCTACCTCAGAGTGCAACGGCACCAGCGTCTGCTAACCTGCACCTCACAGCTGTGCTCCAGAATAAGGTTTCTTCCCCTCCTCATTCTGCATCTCCTACCCCAAAGTACCAGTTAGTAGTTTTGCTGCAGGGGGGTGTTTCTGTTCAGGTTCTAAAGGTAAAGGTGGTCTGTTCAGTCATTGCTAATAAGAATTCAGCCCTGTTGGCAGCAGCACTGAAGCTGGAGGATCAGGGCTACAGGCTTGGACTTTTTGGAGAAAGCCATCCCAGATTTTCTTCTTGCCTTTTTTTCTCAGCTTGAGAGAAAAGATCCTATAACTGAAGAAATGGATTTTCCTAATTGGTGTGGTCTATTTAGCACTCAAAGCTGCACACAAAATCACTGACAACCATCTGCAGTGTTGGCACATCTGATGACCCATTGGCTATATAACAGAGAGCCCTTGTACACTTCTCTGAATGACACTCTGAAGTCAATATGCGGGTTCCAAGCAGCATCTCTACATCTTTCCTTGTATTATGGGGTACAATGAGTGACTCTCATTCCAGTTGCATACCTGCCATTGGCTGCCCTGGGGCAAATGGCCCAGGCACCGGTCGCTGGGACCCCGCAGAAACCTCTCTGAGGCTCCTGGCAGGTGGAAACTGTGCTTCCGGTTTGCCGGAAGCACCGTTTATAGCGCTGGGGAAACTCACAGAGGTTTCTCTGGTGTGGGAGGAGGTCATGTGAGGCTCCGTGAGTCTCTGGTGAGTGGGGGGGATTTCTACCCGGGAGGGGCGGTGATAGCTCCCAGGGGAGTGCCATCGCAGAGCTTTGCCCTGGGTGCGGGGCTGCAGAGGTCTGCGGCTGTCTCAGTCTGCTTTTTGTAACTCTACTTTGTATGCTCTAGTTCTTTAATCCTAACAGGGAATTGCTTAAATTGATTCCTAACATGCAATTCCTTTAAAATCACAGGAATTCGCTTCTACTAAAGCACATGCCATGTAATGTGTTTAGCGTTGCTGAACTAATTTCCCCCTCTTTCTTTGCAGTTTGGCCTCTCCCTGCTGTACTTGGTCTTGAGCCGTGGGGAGGAATTGCAGAGTTCAGATTCTACTTCGGAGGTCATGCAGGACAACCAATGGTGTGTCTCAGTAGCCCATCTCCAGTTGTCTACTTCTCAAACATGTATATTTTAAATAAAAACAGGGTGTGATTTCTAAACTGTTGTAGAGAATATCCTACAGTAGGTAAAGGCTAGCTGAATAGTTGGAAGTATACACTAGGAATCTTTCTGATTGATACAAATACCACATGATTGTAAGCTATGGGAATCAGATGTGGCCCATCCTCCAAAGAGCTCTCTGAGGAGCATTTTGTCATTGCCAGAAATTTTACAACAGAAGAATCAAGAGTCCTTGGACCTGTTGCTGTTCTTAATGAAAGACTGTAGATGGGGAAAGAACATTTCTGTCTCAAAGCTCCTGGGAAGGGTAGTGGATGGCAGAGACACAGGGAGGTCACTCAAAAGCAAGATGCCTCCTTGCTGCTGCAACAGTCCTTGCCAAAGAAACTGGCACTGCAACCACTACTGATTTCAAGGAATCACACTGGCTGACATAGTCCTACAAGGATTAGATTCATGATCTCTCCCTCCCAGTCAATGATTGTAAAAAATTCAATAGCTGCAACACTTGCTATAGCTTTTTTTTACTGGCAGTTCAGTTAATTGCTCAGGTTTACTTCTTGAATTTATAATCCTAGCAGTAATTACAGTACTTATGCAGACTTGATGATCATGTTCCTTTTTTGCCTTTTCTGTTTCCTTAAAGTTGAATAAGACAAAGATCTTTTCAGGAACTGACTCAATAGTAAACCCCCCCCCCCATTTCCCAATATGTCACTGATGTATCTGTACAGCAGTCTGAGAATAGTGTCCTGGGCCAGATTAACCCATTTATGCCCAGCCCACAGGTGTACACATTTAATCCCTGTTGTGTATATGCAACATTGGGCAGAAATGGCTTAACTCAAGGTGACTTCTTCAAGCCGTTTCTGCCCAACATTGCATATACACAATAGGGACCAAATTGGTACACCTGTGGGCCGGGCAAAAATGGGTTTTAAAGTCAGAATGTATTGTGTTCACCTTGTTTCCTGAAAGTTAACTTACAAAACATGGCTTTCATTATCATTTCCTGGTAATAAAACCTGTGGTACAGTAGACATGGAAACCAGGGAAAGCTATTTGGTGGCAGACTTCCACTCCTTTATCAAGCACATTCTTACCCCCATCATTTTGTTTTTGGCAGGACGGAGTTGATGTTTATGGCAACCAGAGAGCTTCTCCGCATCCCTCAAGCAGTCTTGCCCAAGCCAGTGTCTACCCCTTCTAATCTTCTTTCTCTCTTCTCTCGCTACGTTGATCGGCAGAAGCTGAATGTGCTAGAGACAAAATTGCAGTAAGTATGTCCTTATGTCCCCCACATATTTATAGATGGTATGGGCCAAGGATGGTGATGGTCAGAGTGGGCCTAGTACTGCTTTTGTACTATGTACTATGTGCTTTTAGTACTATGAAGACTGCCTTTGCTTACACTCTTCATAGTTGTTCTTGCCTGTCACTTTATTGGGTTTCCCTACTGGCAAAGCTCTAGCTCGTTCTTTGAAGCAGAGACCTGCCTCTTGGAGTATGTGGCATTATAGGTTGATAGCACTCTCTGTAAATAATAAAACAATACTCTCCACTTGAAGTTGATGCAAAGGATGGGTGTGTGCTTGGGGTGGTTTTTATATAATTGATAGAAGTATTTGAAAAACATGTTGTTTAACTCAGAAGTAAGCTCATTTTGTTCAGTAAGACTTAGGCTGTAATCCTATCTTACTCATCAGAAACAAATACCTCCAGTTGTATATTTAATTAACCAAATGGAAGGGTGGCTTATGATTTTTGAACTGAGAAAAGGCCATAGTTTAAGTTTCCATATTCTACTACTACTGCAGCTAATCTGACCACTCATTTTCTTTTCCAGGTTAATTCAAGGAATACGATAGAAAATCTCAAACGGCTGTCACTGCTGGTTTCCGTCATGCTGCCATCTCAGAGTATTTCAGTGGGTGAAGAGGAGGCAGTGCCTTCTCAGATAAAACCCTGTGGGATTCTCTCTCTGATCCCACACAGAAGATTGCTCTCTTGCTCTGAGCTTGGCTGGGGATGTGCTTTCCATCTCCAACCCTCATTGCCAGTTTGCAGTTCCGCATGTCCTTGCTGCATTGAATTCACCCAAGGCACACCCCCTTCAGCATTTTAATGACTGCTGCTGCTTCTCTTCCCTACACAGGCCCCATTCCCCAGCACACTACTGATGGACTAGTAGGGAAAATTGTCCTACCTTTCTGTCTCATGTCATTAAGAACAGAGGGATGGGGAGGGAATTAATAGTTGTAAGTTAACGCCCTCTGCTGTGAAAATTGACAGACTGGATGCTTCTGGGTCTCGTGTGTTGGAGTGTTAAATTATGATGATTCCCTCTGGCCCATTGGTGTGTTTTCCCTTCTTCCAGTACCATATGCCCCAGTGTGGCATTGCCAGTGTTCTGGGGGTGGGGGGAATTCACCTTTTGGAACCTTGTGATGAAGCAACATCATCTTTGCACATTTGTCTAGTCTTCCCAAGACTCAATTTTCTGCCTGAGCTTTTTGTCTCCAATCAGCAGCTTGCTTCATGTGCCAGCTGGTCAAGGTCCCTTGTAGACTAACTAATGAGGTACTAGGAATGAATTCCCCTGGAACGGATTAATATTAACAAATCTCAATAGCCACACACAGCTAGGTCCTACTGGTTTCCCACCCCCCGTTCCCAGAATGCAGTGAGGTTTTTAATTTTGACTTTGCTTTTAAAAACAATTTGCACATGTAGGTATTCTACAACCAGTAAAATTCCTGTTACTAGCCAGCTGCCTTTCCATGGTATTGCCCTTCCACCTCCCATATCCAAATTTCTCACTAACTTGCCTGACACATCCTTCCCTCCCATCCACTCCCTAACCCTTGCCTCACCCTTCTCATCACTGACTCCCTCCGATGCACACGATCAAGTGGTCCATTATTATTATTATTGTGCTTTTACTTTTTGGTTTGGTTATGATTAATGAAATTTCTAAATTTACATTTTTATAGGGTATTGTAAATAAAAAAAAATTCTATACTTGTGGGGAGTGTGTACAGTGGTGTTATGTGGAAGCAGCTTGTATTTCTCTCAGCAGGGACTGTGTCACACTTGAACCCACTGCTAGGTGCTTTTTCACAGAAGAGAAACCACATGAGGTCCCTGTAACTGGAGAAACCTGGTGTAGGAATAAAGTGTGAATGAATGGCTTGCTCCATATCTGTGGAGGTTTCGCAGCCTCTTAACAGAAAATATGCTGCATGGATTAGTTACTGAGACAAGTACTTCAAGTTGTGTGATTCTGGATTGGATTAAACCACATATTCTTTCAGTCCTCTTGCTTCTTGCTCTGCATAGTTTGCTTGTGATAATTGAATCTAGCCCAGTCCTATGTGTTTCTACTCAGCCTCTTTCTCAGATTTCTCAGCCTCTTAACAGAAAAGGGGAGGGCTGAGTATGTAGGGGATTGATAACAGCTGCCTTGGTTTCCTTCCACCCGGAAGTGTCAGGCTGCAGTGTATTTGCATAACTCTGGAATTTAGCGTTTTTTGTTAATCGTGCTGAGTCACGGAATGGAACGCAGATAAATAGTACTGTACTCCACCTGTACTGTTTTTGGTAATTGATTACGACAGCCGCAATAGGCTAAAGTGTGCATAGCTGTTGCCCAGTGAGATGACTCAGAATGAGAAGCAGTTCCGTTGCATTTCATATGTTAGCCAGGATGTCCAACCTCTGTTCATTCGCCATAGTAACAGATGATTGATTGCAAGCTAGATAACAGCAAAAAAGGCTCTACAGAACTTCTCTGTAGAAAATGTCTCTGAGACCCACCCTTGCTTCTAAACAAATATTGATAGAGGTCTCAATAACGCAAAGTTATTTACTGCTTGTGTAGATAATCTCTTGCTGTAACTAGATGCCAGAGTGTAGTAAGTTGATACAACTACCACTGATTCTTGAATACAGGCTCAACCTTCTTATACATGGATTTTTTGTACACGGATTTGACTCAACACGAATGGCCACTGCAGATGAGAAGGAATGTGCTGATCCTTGGAGAAGGGGGGAAAATGCATCTCTTTAAAATCAGTTTTAAAAACTGCTTTTCTTAGGGCACAATCCTAATCAGGTCTACTCAGACGTAAGTCCTATTTTGTTCAATGGGACTTACTCTCAGGAAAGTGTGGTTAGGATTGCAGCATTACTGTTGTAGAGAGTCATGCAAGTGATCATTCCATTCTTCAGCTGAGCCAGGTAAAGGCAGGGGGTCCTTTGCATTTCTAACTGTTGACTGCCTCTAAGAAAAGCTGTTTTTAAACCACAATTGTAAAGGGACACACTTTAATTTTTTTAACTGCTTTTATTTAACACATTTTATGGTATCAGCAGGGAGTCCCAGAATCAAGCCTCTGCAGATGTTGAGGCACAACCTTATTCTAATAGGAGCAACAGAGGGGCAAGAAACCTGGAAGTGGGTCTTTAAATCTGTTTCCACTGTTCTTTTTATCTACAAATTTTTATCCACAGCAGATAACAGGGTATGACCTGTATAAGTTGATCTCACAGGTAAGTCGAAAGCAGGTTTTGAGTCCAAAATCATTGAATTTTCTATGACCCTCAGATAAGTCAGGGGTTAAACTTAGGGGGGTGACTGACTATAATTTTGTCTTATTTTATCTGAGGCCAGATCCTGAAAAATAACATATCAGTAATTGTTACCTAAGAACTGTACAGTTCTTAATTCATTAAAAATTTGGTAAAAGATAATAAGATTTTTATTCATTAACTTTTTTAATTCTGGTCTGCACAACCTTTTTGTAAACACTCAAAGGAAATGCACTGTAAACAACATACCAGTAAAACCATTAATAAAATGATTCTTTAAGGTGCCTGGTGTGTTAAGCCAGAGGCTCTACATATAACACATAACTGGGAGAGTGCAATTCAATTCATAGCGGAGAGACAAGCTATCAAGGAATGAGCATGAGCAAGTGCAGCTACGCATGCTTGCAACCCTATTTACTCAGAAGTAGACTCCATTGCTTTCCATGGGTCAATGGTGTGCTGAATTGTAGCCTTTGTTTCAGATGGAAATGAGGATTATACCCTGGTGTTTAAAAAACCAGACCTCTGCCAAACATTTGCAAAATGGAAGGAGGCTGCAGAAGGGTCTGCTAAAGAAAATGAGGCTTGCTTAATTTAAATAGAAACCTTGAGCTCTGGCTTGCCTCTAGACCAGACCTCCTGCCCATTACTAATTACTGTGGGCTTTGGGAATCCAGGAGGCCCACCGCTTTGCTTCGTGGTCTGGCCAGTTCCCACTGCCACGATCTGCAGCTGATAACAATGGTCCATTAATGGGATTTAGCAGCCAAAAGCCATTGTATTAACATAAATAGAGAGAACCCTGCTGGATCAGGACCAGGACCTATTTGGTCCATTATCTCATAGTGGCCCACCACGTGCCCCAGAGAGCCACCAAGACAACCAAAGCCCTGCGTCCTGGCGCCCTCCCTTGCACCTGGTCTTCTGAAGCAGCCCGCTTCTGAAACCAGGAGGCTGCGCATCTCCACCACGGCTCGACACCCGCGATGGACTTTCCTCCAGAAACCTGTCCAGTCCCCCTTTAAAAGTATCCAGGCCAGGCGCCATCACCGCGTCCTGTGGCAGGGAGTTCCACAAGCCTCTCGGCTTATTGCTCGCGTCTTCGTGCGGCTGTGAGCCCCGCTGGCCGGAATGGCACTTATGCTACAGTCCTGACCACGCTTTCCTGAGAGTAAGCCCCATTGGACAGAGCAGGACTTACTTCTGAGTAGACCCGGCTAGGATCGTGCCCTTACTTTCTCAAACAACTGTCTGCCTGGCAGTTCCGGAGGCTGCGATCGATCCATCCTTTGCACACTCCTGAGATCCAGCAGCTCTTACTCCCAAGTAAACCCGCCCGGCGTGAAGATGCGGGGTTGCCGCGCGGAGAGCCCCGCCAGCCACTCCCACCCGAAGAACAACCAGCAGCCTGCACACCAGCTCGCGCCCAGCAAGCAGAGCGCCCCTTCTACGATGACGTCAGAGTGGACGTCCCTCCTCCAGCGAGCTTCCTAATGGCTGCGGCGAGGGACAGACAAGAGGAGTGGCCAATAGGAACGGCGAAAGGGAAGCCGGCGGGGAGGTACCGGCTGCCAATGAACAAACAAGGCGCTTTTGGGGACCAGTAGCGAGGGAGGGGCGGGGCCTGGGGGACTCCTGCCCCCGGAGTGGGCGTCGCCGCCAATGGGGAGGGCGGGGTGACGGCGCGACGCGGACGGTGGTGGGGGGAGGGAGCAGCCAGAAAGGTGGGAGGCGCTCAGCCGCCGGCTGTTGCTCGTCCCCCGTTGGCAGAGGAGGCGCTTCGGGCTCGCGGGGGCTGCGGCGCTGAGCGGGGCCATGTCGGAGCTGCGAGCGGCGGGGCCCGGGCCGGGGGCGGTGCCTGGAGGAGCGGCCGGTGTCGCCGCCTCAGGCCCGGGGGCTGCTTGCGGGCCCGGCCCGGCGACTCCCCTGCCCTCGCCTGGGCCCGGCGGCGGAGGAGGAGGCGGCGGCGGCAGCGGCGGGACGCTAGGCCCTGGGGGACCGGCCCCAGGGGGGGTGACAGGCGCTCCGGGGGGCAGCACTTCTTCCGCTTCCGGGTCGAGCATCTCCGCTTCCGGGTCGGCACGCGAGGGCTGGCTGTTCAAATGGACCAATTACATCAAAGGCTATCAGCGGCGCTGGTTCGTGCTCAGCAACGGGCTCCTCAGCTACTACAGGTGAGGCCACGCCCCCTGCCCCTGGGGGGCAGCTGGCCAGGCCTGCCGGGCCAGGGACTCTTGCTCTGCCTGCCTCCCACCCCTGTCAGGCCTGGAGGGCGGGGGACCCCGAGCCTCCCCTGGCACTCCCTGCCACGTGGCACCAGAGTGGCATGACAGCCTACAGCCTCCCAGGGCTCCAGCCCTCTGGAGTGCTTCCCCCACTGGCCTCAGTAGCACGGAGCAGTCCACAGTCTGCTCAGTAGGCAGGGAGGTGCGGTGGGTGGTGAGGCAGAGCCTCCCCCCCAGCCCTTCGAAAGGCGCTGCTGCTGTGGGAGGCACCCAAGCACCCACCACTCACGTGCTTGCCTTGGGTGCTTCCCACGACGGTGGCGCCTTTCGAAGGGCTCTGGCGGGGAGACTCTGCCTCCCCACCCACCACACCTCCCTGCCAGAGTGTTCCCCTCTTGCCCAACTCTGTGGTGGCCTCCTCTCCTTCGCTCGCGTCCTCGCTTCGCCCTGACTTGCACAGAACAGGAATGGCTCATGTTCAGGCTCCACATGCAGCTGCCCTTAAAAGCAGAGCATGGCACCTTATCCTCCTTCAGTTAAGTCTCAAGCTAGCTGCGGATCGCAAAGTCACAATTACCCCGGGGTTTCCGTCGCTTGTAAAAGCATTGCTTTCCTGGCATCGCTACTGTCTAAGGGCCCGGTCCTGTCCAACTTTCCAGCTCTGGTGTAGCCCCGAGGTAAGGCAGCAAATGGTCCCGTACCTTGAGGAGGCCTCTGTGCCTGCCTCCCCACCACAGGATGCAGTTCATGCTCCACTGCCACGGCTACACCAGCACTGGAGGATTGGATAGGATTGGGCCATCAAATCCTTAGTAATGAGGGAGATTCCTCCAAGCAGGTTACTGAGATAGCCCAACATATGTGTGTTGATTTCATTGAGGAAGGCTGAGTTATAAGTGTGACAAGTCCAGGCAACTGAGTTCTTCCCTTATGGCAAGATTCAATTTGCATCGACCTTTAGGCAACTGGTTCCCAAGCTGCTTTGCTCATCTTCAGGCGATTGGACTTCGATGTGAGTAGCTTCTGCTAATCCAGAAACACACAATTATGGGTACAGTATTTATCACCTATTTATCAAAGTGACCCTTTGCAGCTTAAGAAAATAAGAACAGCCCCTTTGGATCAGGCCAAAGGTCCATCTAGTCCAGCTTCCTGTATCTCACAGCTGCCCACCAAATGCCCCAGGGAGCACACGACCACAAGAGACCTGTATCCTGGTGCCTTCCCTTGAGGCTTACAGAGTTGCCTGCTTCAACCATGTGATTTCATGTAAAATATTAGTTGGTGTAACTGTGGAAGAGTCAAGGACATGCAGTTTTCTTTGATATCCTGCAAAATCTTACATACCCCCTTTTAGGCAGTATTTATAAGTGGACCAGGCTGTCCACTTCCACGAATTCTGTTTCAGTCATAAAACAAGAAGGGAGAACTGGTAGGAAGCAAATCAGATGGGGCTCTTCTGGAGACAGACTGTGAATTGTATTCAAACCCTAGCTTCTACTGGTGGGAGAACTTATGATTGCCTGTGGTGTACATTTTCACTGGTTTCCTCCTTCCCTCTCCAGTTTCGTCTACCACATGCTATCCTGTTCCTTGGGGACCTCAATCTTCAGGACCATATTTTAGGAAGGGGCAATTAGTTGATCCATACTTTCGCCAGTTCTTCCACAAGTGGAAGATGGACTGCAACCCTATGGTTTCATTATTTTACTAGTTAGGTGCTGAATGTACAGTGTTAATGGAGTGCTTCTGAAATTGCTGGGGAGGGAGACTAGATTTACCTAGACTTTACTCATACAGCTGTAGTGTTCCTCAGTTGTCCAAAGACAATAGGAAGATAAATGGCACAATGGTGAATGGATATTTTTTGCATTTTTATACCATCCTTCCTCCAGGGGTGATGTCCATATTCCCTCCTTTTGTCCTCACTACAATCATGTGAAGTAGGTGAGGCTGAGAGATAGTGATTGGACCAAGGTCACCCAGGAAACTTCATGGCTGAGCAGGATCTTCCAGGTTCAAATCCATCTTCCAAACTGCTATACCATCCTAAACTCTGTATCTGTATTGAAAAATAGGATAGTGAGAGGAACTTTTAGAATCTGCTTACTGATTATGTATGTCCTGTTTAGTCCACTCCCCCTTGCCAATTGTCTGTGTAGATAGGATTGCCAAAGTATACATATCCAAATCTTCTTGTGATTGCTCGCGGGGTACTTGGGTTTCATGGTACAGTACTTTAGATGCAAGTTCAATAGAGGCTTCCTGTGTTTCCCTCCCCCTCTTCTTCTTTTTACCCCTCTTGAAATGGAATCCATATGTCATTTCATAAATAAATCCTATTTGAAGGGATGAATTCAATGAAATAGTGAAAAGTTTTACTTGTTCTTCTCCAAATAGTTTCACAGAGGTTTTCTGGCTTCTTTGGCTACTGTAGGCAGCTAAGTACAAAGGAGCATTGGAAACTTAGAATTGTACGTTCCAGTTGGATAAACACAAATGGTTTTTTAAAAAGAGGGTTTTTTTTAATTTAAACTGATTTTATCTTTTTAAAATTTCCTTTATGGTAAATATTTCTTTAAAAATAAGTGGTTTAAAAGGAAATCTGAGTTTAATAAAAACATATGTTAAAACCTAACATAATTTGTTAAAACTGAATTTTGACCATCCATCAAGCACATTGAGTTAAAGTCTGTTTTTCTGTGTATAAAAAGGAAAAGCATGTGTGAAAATATATATCTGGATTTAAGTATTGTAAGTGGCATAATGTCATGTATTCTGGGTTTCCTTGTGTACCCAGGAACTGGCAAGATATTGGAGGCACAAGGATCCCAGAGATATCATCCTTTACACCAGGAACAGCCACCAAGCCCATATGGGTGGTTGTGTATTGTGTGTGTTTCCAAGTATCTGAACTCTGGAACTTGTAAGGTTTTAAATTATAAATGTTTGTGACTCTATCAGTGAAGTACTATGGGGGCTCTCTTTCCACCATGAGGAGTAATTCTATCTTGCCCAGTAACCTGCTCTTTCTTCTGGACACTTGTTACAGCCTGATCCTATGCATGTTGACTCAGTGGGATTTGTTTCCAAATAAATTTGCTTAGCTTTCCAGTAAATAATTTTGCTTAATATTCGGGCACGTGAACAGAGATGGCCAAGCAGAAATGTGCCTTCTCTCTAAATAGATACAATTCTGCAGTTGAGAAGGCCATTGGTTTTTTATTATGCTCCTGTGTCATTTACAAATTATATTTAGTCTCAAACCAATTTGTTTTGTTTGTTGTAGCAACCAGTTAGAGGTCATGCTTGTTCAAGAAGTATATGAATTTCAAAATGGTAAACTTGATTTAAATCTGTCCATCTTACTGAGAGCTATCCTCTTGTTAAATTAATTGATATCATCTGTGCGTTGATACCATAGGCTTTGAAACGATAGCTTATTGGTCTGGATATATTGAGTGGTTTTGGACGTTTTCAGCACAAAGGAGAAGATGCCACTTTTTGCTTATGTATGGGATAATGTGGCACCTTTTTGGGGGCATAAATTTAATTTCTTCTGCCCTTGTCAGACTTGTGTTGTCTCCTATATCTTGTTGCCACTTTCACATTTAAGAAAAAATATTAGGGTAATGCTGACTGATGACAAATTATGCATGGGAAGGATAAAGTGGATAGAGAGATGCTCTTTACACTCTTACATAACACCAGAACCAGGGGACATCCACTAAAATTGAGTGTTGGGAGAGTTAGGACAGACAAAAGAAAATATTTCTTTACTCCGCGTGTGGTTGGTCTGTGGAACTCCTTGCAGCAGGATGTGGTGACAGCATCTGGCCTGGATACCTTTAAAAGGGGGTTGAACAAGTTTCTGGAGGAAAAATCCATTATGGGTTACAAGCCATGATGTGTATGTGCAGCCTCCTGATTTCAGAAATGGGCTATGTCAGAATACCAGATGCAAGGGAGGGCACCAGGATACAGGTCTCTTGCTATCTGGTGTGCTCCCTGGGGCATTTGGTGGGCCGCTGTGAGATACAAGAAGCTGGACTAGATGGGCCTATGGCCTGATCCAGTGGGGCTGTTCTTATGTTCTTATGACAGACAAAATTTACTATTTATTATCAAGGGCATCTTTTTTTGTACCCAGGTTCCTCAAAGATGTAGGAAAATCAGTCTTTCATTTAAGGTGTCTCTGTACTACAAATTTAAACCAATTTGATGTGGTGTAGCTGTCTTACAGCCCAATCCTATGCATGTCTACTCAGAAGTAAGTTGCATTTGAGTCAATGGGGCTTACTCCCAGAAAAGTGTGGATAGGATTGGGCGAAAGTTTCCTACAAGAATTTTGGGAGCAGTAATTTTGTGAGGATGCTGAAACATTTCTAATAGATCCCTAGTTTTTGCACATCTCTGCAGCTCCAAGGACTCCTTGGTTAGGGGTTGAGACAGTTAACCATTTTAAAAGTAATTTACATTTATAGTGCAGACATGCCCCTGTTCTTTGGAATTTCTTGCTATTCCTCTAGGATCCCAGCCTATTTGAAAATAATCCCTCTGACTTGGTCAATATAAGTGATGTATGTACAAATTCAGTGCCATATGTAGATCCTTGACTTAGCTGCGTGAGATTGATCAACCCCATTAAAAGAGTCTTTGGCAGCTCCTGGGCCTCAATTGTCAGGATGTGATGATGAGAGTCCAAGAGTGTCCTACTGTGATGTTTGTAAAGCATAGTAATAACAATGCCTAGTTTGGCTGTTTGTTGTGTAAAAATGTGTCAAACTTGATTTGTGTGTTTGGCAGGGAAATGTAGAGTAGGGGGACTTGCAGGGCTTTAGTGATTTGTGCAGGGATGGAGATTTAGAGTAAATATCAAAGGAAAATTAGAATAGCAAATATTCCTGTAGCTCAGTGTTTCTCAGCTTTTGTCTTCCACCATACCACTTCACACAGTCCACCTGTTGGAAGTTCCACTGGAAGTAACTGGTGATGACATCATCTGGTTTGGGAAGGTCAGATGCGATGTGACAAACAAGAGTAAGAGGCTCAGGATGGACAGGAGGGCTTTTTCCAGCACAGAAAAGCATGCTTTGGAGCTCTGCCCACGGAGTCGAGCCTCCTACCACTGTTTGTTGTGTTGCAGTTCCTTGTTTCACTGCCAGATGTTCCCATAAGTACTACCTGACACCATCTCAAGTACCACTGGTGGTACCCATACCACTGGTTGAAAAACACTGCTGTAGCTTTGTCTGCCAAAACTATGAAACTTTCTTTGATGAAGCTTGTTGGTTCTTCTGCCACAGGAGACATATATGTGGATGTCTGTCTTTCGCCCTTTGTATAAAGGTCTTCAGCAGTGTGTTGCCCTGGGGGGGGGGCAAATGTCCCTATTATTGGGATACTCAAGATACTCCTTTTCTCCAGATCTAACAGATGACTGCTTAATTCTTAAGGTGCGTGTTGGAAACACCCAGAGCCAATTATTTGGGATTTTGTCCCCATGCAGGTGGCTTGTAGCAGAAGACTGTCTTGTTGAAAGTTTCAGTGCAAAGGAATATGTTTAGAGGACATAGTTCTTTAATCAGGGAGCTTGTTAGCCAAACTACTGTAGCTCACTCTGCATTATTCATAAAGTAACTAGACTTGGGAGGAGAACAAGAGGGCTTGGGTTTCCTTGGTGGACTCTGCTTGCTGAGAGGGTAGAGTGACCAGTTACTTTTTTCCCAGCCTCTGCTATGTGGAGTGCAAAAAAGTATGGCATCTGCAGTGCCAGATGCTGGAAGTTTCTGTATGTTCTCCCCAAGCAGGGCTTGTGTACCTTGCCACCCATGTTTTTCAACCTTGCAATAGGAAGGAGATGGTTCTGCTTTGTACCAGGGAATACATGGTGACCTTTGAACTTATCCTGGGTGTGATCAGGGGAGGGATTGTGTGACCATTAACACAGGCCAAAGGAATGCACCTCCTAATGCAGTGGGTGTGGTTCTGCAAACTTGGGTGGACAACAGGCTCAACTTTGGCTTTAGGGAATGTTGGGAGAGGTGGGACTGGAATAAATTGTGACATTGCTATCCCAGACCCTTGTGTCAACATTCCGATTGCCTCATTAGTTAGATCAAAGGGCATATTCAGCCATTGGGTTTGTATCAGTGCATTCTCCCAGCCAGCTCCCTTCTGGGGTGTGTATGTAGATAAACCTACCCACACAAATAAATGCATTGTGTTATAGAAGTTCCTCATTGCTGTTGAAGAGTCTCCCCAATCCAGGATTGTTAAGGCATGGGCAGCGTTATCCCATGCTCAAACATGGACAGTGGGTGCCACAAATAATCCTGTCTCTTCTCACTTGCTCTCTCCTTGCATTAGAACTATCATTATGTGTTTCGTATGTACATATATGTAATTTTTTAATAGGTTTATAGGCAAGAGTATCATGGATCAGCATAGTTACCCCCACCACCACCTCCAAATGTTTCTCTGTGAATGTTCTGCCTATGTTACATTTTAGTTTTAATGCCTCAAAGTACTTGCAAGTCTGGCTGAATCCCAGTTTTGAATGTTAAAATCCATGACCATCTGGCCTGTCCACTCTGTGCGTGTGTGTGGCTGACTGACTTGGTCAAATTAACAGGCAGCTCTGTGAAGTTCAAGAGATTGCCCTATTAATAGAAACGCCTGCCAGTAGTGATCACAGTAATGAAGAAGTTTTTCCTCATTCGGGCTTTAAAGGGGGCTCGTATCAGCCTGGGAACAGCTTCATATATGGGGAGGGGGAAAAAACTACCTAGGAAAAGAAGCAAGCAATTTATATTTACCGGTAATTGCCAGTCAGTGGTATATGACTTTGAATGACAGTGGTGAATGACTTCCATAAGCAGAGGGCCTAGAGCTTTCAGCAAAAAAATTGTGTGATTGCCATGCAGTGGGCAAACTTGCCTCCACACACTCAAAAACCAGAATTAAGGAGACCAGAAAGAGAAACCCAATGTAGTCTAATGCAAATGGTGAGAAGCTGTCTAGACAATTAGCTGTGTGATAACAGTGGTCCTGGATAATACAGTGCTACTTCATTCTGTTCAGATGTTTGTGTGATTGAGCTGGTGGTGGGAAAAATCCTGCACATAAAAAATTAGCACGTTAGGGAAAAGGCTGCCTCTTTGTTTTCTATGTGCATGGATATTTGAATCCTTCCTACATCAAATCATGTCATTCCCCCCCCCCCCGCTGTATTTTGGAATGATATAGTCCAAGAATAGTGTTGCCATACACTAGACTAGGCTGCTATAGTTGGATCCTGGAGACCTGGAATCAAGTCCTATCTCTGTTGTGGGCTGATTTTATGGCCTTGGCCAAGTTGCTAGTTCAGCTTCCGTTTTCTGTCTGTAAAAGTAATCATTGCCACACAGGAGAATTTGGAGGACAAATACAAAATATGACTTTATAAATCAAAACGAGTGATTTCATAGTGGCAGGAAGGGGTGAGAGGAACTCAAAGCACTGGAGGACCAGGGGTATGTAGAAATAAGGGGTCAGAAATCAGAGGTAATAGAGACAGTATTCTGAGTGGTGGTATTTCTTATTCTGGATTGCAGAAGTGCTGCTGCTATTGTTGTCCACATTCATTGAAAGCTTCAACCTGCCCCCTCTTTTTTCTATAACATTTAATTTAAAACACTTGCACATTTTTTTGCTGGGTGTATTTCTTTGCTTCAAGAACTAGAAGTCCTCCTTGTTGATTGGCAGCTCATAATTCCTTGAATGCTGCTTAATTCTGTGATGTTCGTTCACTTTCATTCTGAAGTTTGCACAACAAGCATTCTAAGACCAGTTCCTACATATGGGAATAGTAGCGGATTGATTTCAGATCAAGAAACAGTGGTGTTTCTGATGTTCTAATGTTGGGAAGCAGCAAATGGGGATGCTGGTTGTATATTCTAGAAGGGGATACGGTGTCCTTTTTCTGTTATCCTCATTGCAGAGTTTGTTCATTCTCATACTACCCACAGATCAAAGGCAGAGATGCGTCACACTTGTCGTGGAACCATCAACTTGGCCACTGCCAATATCACCGTAGAG
The DNA here is from genome assembly GCF_035046505.1 of Tiliqua scincoides. Classification (NCBI taxonomy): domain Eukaryota; kingdom Metazoa; phylum Chordata; class Lepidosauria; order Squamata; family Scincidae; genus Tiliqua; species Tiliqua scincoides. Next base: position 66,408,474 of record NC_089821.1, read on the forward strand.
GACTCTTGCAACTTCATCATTTCCAATGGAGGGGCGCAGACCTACCATTTGAAGGCCAGCTCAGAAATTGAGAGGCAGCGCTGGGTCACAGCACTGGAACTGGCCAAGGCAAAGGCCGTCAAAATGCTGGCAGAATCAGGTAAAGATCTTGTTGAGGGCAATGAGACACAGAGCAGAATGTGGAAAGGGGGAAATAGATGGAGCTGGTTGAGGGAGGAGGAATCTAAGAGATTAACATGGATAATGGGCTCTGAGTACATTTGGTATTGGCTAATGGCATTGGTGACAATGGAAAGCAGCTGAGACATCACTGGATTTGTAGTGTAGATTTTATTTTTAAGAATACTTATACCACTTTTTAACAAGAGTAGTTCACAAAGCGGTTTACATAGTAAAATAAGGCAATAAGTAGTTCCTTGTCTCCAAAGGGCTCACAGTCTTAAACAAAATACAGAAGACACCAACAACAGCCACTGGAAAAGATGCCATGCTTGGCTGAAGAGCGACAGTTCTCTCCCCCTGCTGAATTTAAGAGGGCACCACTTTAAAAGGTGTCCCTTTGTCCAGTTAGCAGGGATGCCCACTTAGCAGATTTTCCTCTTCTTTCTATCCCACTCCCCTTTTCTAATAGTGATTCTGGAACTTCCCTTGGTGATTTAGAGATTGAAACTTTCCACCTGAAGTGCTTCCAGGTTAAGAGAACTGTGCATAACAATTGCTAGTCTATTTCAAGCATGTTACAAGGTTAATCTAAGCCACTGACTATTGCCACTTCTTTTGGCAAGGAATTCCAATCATGTGTGTTGTGAAGAAGTACTTTTTGTTTCTTTTGAATCTTCTGCTAATCCTTTCTGTTGGGTGATCCCTAAGTTATGTTATTATGAGAGAAGGATATAAGTTTCTGTCATAAGAACATAAGGACAGCCTTGCTGGATCAGGCCAAGGGCCCATCTAGTTCCACTTCCTGTATCTCACAGTGGCCTACTAGATGCCTCTGAGAAGGCACAATACAACAAGATACCTTTATTATGTTGCTATTCCCTTGTACCTGACATTCAGAGATATGCAACCTCTGTGGTTTAGCCTACAGTCATCCTAACTTCTCACTTGTCCTGTCTCTCTGCAACATTTATAACTTTATAAACCTCTTTTGAGAATGACATTCTGCCTTTCCTGTCTTTTGTGCCCACTGTTACTTGAGAGAAAGTTTACAGTGTTGAGATAGATAATTCAAGAAGTTTTGGAAAAATGGCATGGTGATCAAGTAGTGCTGCAAAATGGGAATAAATTGTCAATATTCTATAATGTAAATGAGACCCCTAGCTTGAAATAGGAGCGAACAGTTGATGTATACAGTGAGCAGTAGGGTACTTGGTTTTCTTAGTTTGTCTCCTGGGGGTCACTGCTATTGAATTCAAACCTGAATACTTTGCACAATTCAGAAGTTCCTGGTGATCTACCCTTTGAATATCTGTTGTACAGGAGGAATTGGTTCTCGAAGTCCCTGATGAGAGAGTAGAAACTTCATCATTTGTTTCATGGAAGCTACTGAACAGGGATAATTTTCAGCCTCAAGACCCTTTATCTAAATAGTTGGTTGCATGAACCTGTCCCGTGGTTACCTAAACTGGTGGCCAATGTTGACAGCAGAGAAAGATCTGATAATGTGTCTGGTGTAGTGATGCGGCTCCTGTCTCAGCATGAAAGTCATACAGCTACACCTTATTCTTTACAGATGAGTCGGGTGATGAAGAATCAGTTTCTCAGACGGACAAGACAGAATTGCAGAACACCCTGCGCACCCTCTCCAGCAAGGTAGAGGACCTCAGCACATGCAATGACCTGATTGCCAAGCATGGGACAGCATTGCAGCGCTCCCTCAGTGAGTTGGAGTCCCTAAAGCTGCCTGCAGAGAGCAATGAGAAGATCAAGCAGGTCAACGAGCGTGCCACACTCTTTCGCATCACTTCCAATGCCATGATCAATGTAAGTGTTCTTCCAGCAATTGGCTGTGAGCCTCCTAGGTTGAAAAGCTCTGTTACCAATAGAAGTATAGAGTGCTTATTTGGCAGACTTATTTGGATCTGAACTCTCTTAGGCAGAGTCCCTGGCTTTGGGTGTTGCATTGATACAACTACTGGAGCTGTGCATTGTTGATCTCAGTGAAGATCCTGTGTCCTCGATTGTATTTTTGTCTCTTGAAAAGAGAGATAATCTGCTGTGCTATGTTTTGGTTAACTTTGTTTAGCTTTCAGATTCACTGGCTGTAATGTCACATGTGTAAGTAAAGCATAAAACTTACACAAAAAAAACTCCACACAAGCAAAATTCCTACTTATCCTGAATTTCCTGTAGTACCCTGTACTCTTTCGATTCATCATGGTTGCATTGAGCCAATGAATAGGATGGCATTAAAACATGATCACCCACCCTGGAGTATAGGGAGAGGGCAGAATAGACATACAAATCAATAAACTGTATGGAATATTGGACTTCTGAGCCCAGGAAGAAGCAAATGAATGAACCCTAATGGGTAACCTGGGGAAGCAGCTTCTAGAATTGTATTGAAGCTTGACAAGGCTGAGATTTGATGATTTGAAAACTGCTGTTTTATTCATCTGTCATGGAGTACCATCAGACTAGCCTTTCAGAAGTTTGGGGGAGAGAGAATGTTCTTCTCCCAGAGGATGAGGGAACAGCCAGAATCTGAGAAGTGTTCTGTGGTAGGCACTGAACTGTGCTTAGGCTGCAGTTGTAGGCATGCATCCATGAGAATGAGCCCCATGGAACATGGTGGGACTTGCTTTTGAGTGAATATGTGAATTCTGTGTCCTTTTGTTTAACTTTGCTTAAGAGAGCTGGTATTTACTGTAGACTGTGTAAGTTCAAAGTACCTGATGATCTCTTAATAGGAATGTGATGACCTGGGTTAGTAACTCACGCACTCTTGAAACTGCTCTGGAATGACTTTGACATAGCTGAGCTGGGTCAGACAGATTTTACTTTAGCAGGTGGTGCCATCACATGTCTGTCTTTACTCCTAAGAGTGGAAGCCTCTAGGAAATAAGAGCAGCCAGGAATTTCACTCTCATGTTTTCTTTTTTTAATTCTAGTAGCATTCTCACCCATTGCCCATCCCTGCTGGTCAGGTATGATCTGGGATGGCTTTATGTTTTGAATTGAACATTGTACAATCCAGTGGCAAAAAAGAGAGCCAAACATTTCAGGCATATTAAACAAGTGAAAATCAAATAATGTTCTAATATTCTGACTTGATGCACATATGAAAAGCCATAAATTGCAAAGAAAGGAAAATAGCTAATTAGTAATAATTGGCTGTTTACACTACAAAGGACCTCAACACAGGGGAGTGAATGGGATGGAAACTCCAGTTTAGAAATCTTGTCATGAACCAGGATTGCCACCTAAATGTGGAGGAAGCCTCCAGGTGGGTTAAAAGAGAAAAGGGAAAAAAGTTCGCTTTGTGTATACTCAGAAACAAAGGGTGGCCTTTTCTGGAAGCTGCTTCTCTCTTCTGCCAGAATTAACCACCATGCATGCACCTTCATGTTTCTGCTCTTGGCAAAGGCACAAGTTTGTATAGTTGCAACGCATGGCATCTTTCACACTGTCAAATACCAGAGCTTTCCTGCTTTGCTGAAGGAAAGGTTTCTTTTTCTTTTTCCTACTATTTAGATCAGGGGTGTCAAACTCGTTTCATACAGAGGGCCAAATGGCATTAATCGTTCCTGTTGAGGGCCAGACGTGATGTCATTAAACAGGTCATAACTAAAAATAAGCACTTTTTCTCACTGTCGTATGCAAAGGGGGGGTTTAGGTGCTCAGGGTTCTTGGTTTTCAAACCCTAAAGCCCTCAAGGCCCCTGCTCAGTAGTACTGCCACCACCCTGTACGTACCAGTGCCTCAGTCCAGGGACACTGAGACCCTCTAGACTTAATTCTATCCCTTGCAGGCACTGAGCTCTTTCTCCAATTAAAGCCTCAGTCCTCAAGTTACTAGACCTCAGTGAGCACTTAGTAGCTTGCTGAACGGCTAGGCAGGATTCTGAACCTTTGTCCCCAACAGACAATGAACAACTTAGTAAAAGATATTTTAGTTTATTAAGTACATATGGTTACACACTCTACAATAAGGCAGCAAATGCTAGAGGCATAAACATCTAGGAAACATATTTAAGCTAGCTGGCTGTCTCTATTAATACCTATCTCTCATCTGGGTCAGTTACTCTTGTAGATCTCTTAGCTCCAGAGCTACCTATGGGGCCAGATGCCCATGATGGACAATGGAGCTCACATGCGTGCTGGATGTTGCACCCAAAACTCTGTCCAAGAAGGACCCTCTCCCCCCGGGCACTCATTATTATGCTTCTTATGCTAATAGTACTGAGGTCACTTCATACTTATTAGACTGTCCAATCAGTCTTGAGGAACAGAACCGTCTCGAAGTTGGCCTGGTTGCTAACCCCTCTTAGTTCTTACCCTTCCCAACTGGAGATCCACAGCTGCACTCAATCGATCAGGCACCTCTGTCTGCTAAGGTGCTAAACATTCCAATTGGTTGTAATTCTTGTCATCTGTCCTTCCTGGCCAGCAAAGGAGAGACAACAAATCCTTTTGTTTATTTACTCACATTCTTGCAGCTGGGAACTTCTAGCAACTTCTCAGTTACACTGTCTTAGTTTGGTTCAGGCTTCACATGCCAACCTAGGCCTAATATGTACTTATTCATGACAGTCACTTAGGAACTCATAAGCTGCAAATGCCAGAAGAGAAAATATGCAAATCCTGGTCATATTTCAAGATGTTGGAGAGCCAGATTTTCATCTGGCCTGCCCTTTCAGCAGCAACATCTCAGCACTATTCAGCAGCTGAGATTCTGAGGGCCGGTTGAAAAGCTTCCAAGGGCCGCATCCGATCCCCGGGCCTTATGTTTGTCACCCTGATCTAGATGTAGAGTAATGAAACTCTAGCACTTTTCTATAAAGTGAAAGCTTTCCACAGATGTGTCTGCATTTAGAGCAGGCCCTGGGAGGGTTTTCCCATACTTTACATTTCTCTGCCCCCTCTGGGGACCCTAGTCTTAACTTTCCTGTCCCCAAGTTCAAGAGCAGAGTTCCAAGAGTTCCTCCCTCCTTGGCTATATTGAGCAATTGTGCTGTTTTGCATTTAGGAAAGACTTGTCAACTATGGGTAATGGCTGGACAGCTTCATCTGAGTTGCAGTGTAAGGTCAAACAGTTCCAGTGCTATATTTCTGTGACTTTCACAAAGGCTTCTTCCACATCCAGGATTGTGGAATGTTTTGTTTGCATTGTAGTAAACTAATGCTCCTGACTTGTGTATTCCAAGCATCTCTGCTCAGTAAGTGCTATTTCTGAGCAATAGCACCTCTGAGCTTGCTAGGAGACTGGTACTGCATGCTTATTGGGCTGCCCTGTGGAAGATAACAGTTATTACTTCTTAAGAGAAGCATTCTTCTACAACTTCTCTTTACCCAGAAGAGGATATTGTTTAACATTTGAAACTGCAAAGTCCCAAAGGGCAGGAGGCACTCTGATGCAGCTTTGGCTGGGCAAGTGGAAAATGTTGTCTCGTTCTGGTCTTGCTCACAGGCTTGCCGGGATTTCCTGATGCTGGCTCAGACACATAGTAAGAAGTGGCAGAAGTCTCTTCAGTATGAGCGAGACCAGCGCATCCGTCTGGAAGAGACATTGGAGCAATTGGCCAAGCAACACAACCACCTGGAAAGGGCCTTTCGTGGAGCCACTGTCCTTCCAGCTAATTCCCCTGGCAGTATGGATGCCTCTAAAGGTAGGACTTTGGACCCAGTTTCAGCAGGTTTTTCTTTTGACAGTCTTCTCTCGGGGGGGGGGGGGTTCCTTTTTTCCTCATGTATCTTTTAGTCAAAATAACTCCTGCTATGAGACCCTAGATCTGAAGTTCCAGGAAATCCAAATCTTTGTTAATCAAAACCATGGGAAATTAAATGAACATATCTTCTTCTTACAGATCGATGTTGTTCATCAAAGGGAGATATGAGTGATGAAGATGATGATAATGAGTTCTTTGATGCCCCTGAAATCATCACCATGCCTGAAAGCATGGGCCACAAGTGAGTGATCATCTGGCTCACTGAAAACTGTACCTCTGAGCCTTTGACACAGCAAATACTCTTTCCTGCTTTCATAGCCTATTTTTTTAGAACAGAATAGAAGAAAAGAGAATGGAAGAGCACTCCAAAGTTCTGGAGCCACTACTAGGAGCAGAGCTTTGTCGGAGTATATCTGATGATGATCAGAAACTAGAGTGCATCTATCTTATCTAGCCAGGATGGGGAATGAGGGAGGGGGGTTCCATATGGGAGAAGACTCTCCCTGAGATGATCCGGATCCATGCCTTTTAGGAATTAAAGGTTAAAACCAGCACCTTAAATTGAATCTGGTAACAAACTGGTAACCACTGTAGATGTCTTAAAGTAGGTGTGAAATGATTGTGCTATCTTACTCCCAATGGTAATCAGGAGGCAGTGTTTTATATCAGCTGAAGTTTTAAACCATCTTTGAAGTAGCAGCAGGTGGAGCACATTACAGTAATCTAATGCAGTTGGGAACTCACCGTGACATGGGTCACAGTGGCAAGATCTCAGTCCTTCAGGAGTGAATGCAGTCAGCAAACCACCTGACACTGGAAAAGGGCTTTCCAAGCTACAGCCGCAACCAGAGATTCCAGGCAGGTCCAGGGGTATTCTCAGGCTGCTCCTTAGGGGGAATGTGATCCTTATTTAGAATAGCTAGCCAGCCTGAGTTCTCTCTCATTATCTCTATCCACTGCCACCTGGATCATTCCATGTCAAATCATCACACTATTTCTGACTCACCTCCTTAGATTTTTATGAAATATAGGGTGCTTATTTGGCTACGGTATAATGCAAAAATATCAATTTTAGCGGCCTATGTTCATTATGTGAAATTTTATAGCTATGTAAAATTTTAAAACTTCATCAAAAATGGCATGCTAGTGATACTTTTACTAGTTGTAACTCAGGCACTATTTGGAGTATAGAGTTAGGAGTGTCTCATTTTAATAGGCTTTCATATAACGTACAACACAATGGGTTTAATATCTTGTAATTTTTTTATTGTAAAATCAGTTTTATAAAAAATTGACACTTTTAAAATTTTGAAAAAAATCTCAAAATTAGTTCATACTTTTCTGTAATTACCCCCAAGAAAAAATTTTTCTGTTTTTCGTGGTGTCTGAGTTACAGCTAGTTATGAGTATCACTAGCATGCCATTTTTTGATAACATTTTGAAAATTTAGCCATTTATATTATCTCTGAGTTTAAAAAAATTTTAAAATGCATGTTTTCAGTAACTACATAGGATCATCTGACAAGTTTTATCAAAATCTAAGAATGTGAGGCAGAAAAATATTGTGTGATTTGACATGGAATGGCCCACCACTGGGTTAACTGAACAGGAGAAATGAAGCTGAGTGTCATCAGCATATGTCATTGAACCCCATATTCCAAGTCACTTGCCAGTGATTTTGTGTAGATATTACATAGCATGGGAGACAAAAGTAAACATTATCTAATCCTGCAGGATAATTCTTATGGAAAGAAACAATAGACTTCCAGTACAGCTTTCTGGAAATATCTCTAACTCCCAAGCCTTAGAGGTGGTCCAGAATGTTACCATGGTCATTTATACTAAATACTGCTGAGATACTCAGAACCAAGAGGATTAGATTTCCCTTGTCTCTCTGCCATCATTCAGGGTGGCCAAGATATTTTGTCCCCAGACTCATTAAAAAGCAAAATGGGTCTAGAAATCTGCATTGTTGAAAAAGCATCTGAAATTGAATCTGAGACCTTCTGTGTGCAAAGCCTGAGCTCCGATCTGTGGCCTTCCTTCTCATCTCAAATTTTGTTTGACAAATAGTCATTTCTTTCCTTCCTCTCTAAGCCATTCCAAACTTAAGGAAAGAGAGATAAAGAAGGCAGAGATTCCTATATCTCATCTAACCCACCCCAAATTAGTAGCCCAAACTATTCATGTGTCCAGTTGTTGCTAAGCAATAGTTTCATGCTGTCTTTGGCATCTGGATTCTAGGCTATCCTTATAGTGTTCCTCTCCCAAAACTAGTCAAAGTAGTTATGCCCTTTTTTTTAACTTGTAAAATGTCAGGACCTCTGGTCATCCAAGGCCACAGGTGTTTAATATTTGGCACTGTGCTCATTTCTTTTCCATTCTGACAAAGACATGTCCTGTTCCATCATGTTGTTCCTTTGTATTACTGCTTTCTTTCTTTGGCTAGGAAAAAATATCTCATCTGGAGCATCCTAGATCCCTCTCCAGTGTTTCTCATGATCTCTCTCTCTCTCATTTCTTTAGAAGAACTGGCAGCAACATCAGTGGTGCTAGCAGTGACATCAGTCTTGATGATCAGGTAGTCCATGGCTTTAATTTGAGGGAAGAGATGGGAGTGCCACCCTTTTCATCTGCTGCGTTCACACATTTCTGAGTGACTTATACACATTCTTGCCTACTAAATTTGTATTGCCTGCATAAAAAGTTGGATTCAGAGAGCAGTGGGTACAAGTTTGGGAAACATAGAAAGAGAGGGTGAAGGTCTAGGATGTTGCTCTTCCTCATGTGATGTTGCCTTATGTAAGACTTTTATCATGCTCTGTGGGAGAGCTACATATGGGTTTACTGGATCTACATATGAGTTTACTAATGGGTTTACCATCTCCTTTTTTTAGAGATGAAGGGAGAATAGAGGACCATACATAATTTACAAATAATTACATTTGGTGTACTTTTCCCATATTTTGCTCCATATCTTTGTCCAGTTAAGAGCATATGTCTTAATGCATTGAGAACAGTGATTCTAGGTATAGCTAACTATCTCACAGTGCATAGAAGAATGTGCTGGAGAAGGGAAAAGGATCTTTCCCAAAAATTGAGAGTTTCCATGTACTCAAACTCTCCTGCTTAAGTGCAGGTTAGGTTCTAGACATCTGTACTTAAATTGAAACTTACTTAAGTTGAAACAATATTATCATGCCTGCACTAAAACTACTGAAGGACATACTGCACCTGCACAGAAATGCTGACACAGCTGTCCATGATGTGGACATTCATAACTTGGAGAGCTCAGGCAACTCTTCCTTGACTGTGCAGGGTTCACTGAGCACCTCTGCTGTGTCCACCTCCCTTGATGACTTTCCTGTTTCTCTCATAGTATAAACATCAGTTGGAGGACACCAAGAAAGAAAAGAGAACTCGAATTCCCTACAAACCAAATTACAGCCTCAACTTGTGGAGTATCATGAAGAACTGCATTGGCAAGGAACTCTCCAAGATTCCCATGCCAGTGAGTCCCCTTCTTTTGGCTTGGGTAGCACGATGTGGGATTTATAGTAGCATACCCCACAGGTGAAAAGGGAGGAAAACCATTCCCCCCCCCACTTTGTCCCAAGGCGGGAGGTTAATGATAGCACCCTGCAACAAGCGGTGTTGGGATAAATTCATGGCATGTTTACTGTGTTCAGCCCTGTATCACATACTTTGTCCCAGAAAGGCTCCTTTGTGTGTAACTTGCCACTTCTGCCTCCAGGTGAATTTCAACGAGCCCTTATCCATGCTGCAGCGTCTCACAGAGGACCTGGAATATCACGAATTGTTGGACCGGGCAGCCAAGTGTGAGAGCTCTCTGGAGCAACTCTGTTATGTGGCTGCCTTTACTGTGTCGTCATACTCCACCACAGTCTTCCGCGCTAGCAAGCCATTTAACCCCCTCTTGGGGGAGACCTTTGAGCTAGACCGGCTGGAGGATAATGGGTACCGTTCACTCTGCGAGCAGGTAAAGAGCACAGCTCATGTCTTTTCTGATCCTGAATTGGAATGCTGAATTCAGGATAGTTTTGATATTTCAGTCTTAAGAATAGGAATGTACTTCAGTGGAACTTGCTTTCATAGAAGTGTGTTCATAACATACATGTTTTCAGGATTTCTGCAGGAACATCTTCCTGCCTCTCCATATCCTGCAAAGGCTCAGTTGCTAGGACCAAATACTGTATTCCCTTTTTTACCGTCTTTGTCCTGTCTCTTAGGTGAGTCACCACCCTCCAGCTGCTGCCCATCATGCTGAATCTAAGCATGGCTGGACCCTTCGTCAGGAGATTAAAATCACCAGCAAGTTCCGTGGCAAATACCTCTCAATCATGCCACTAGGTGAGTTTGCTGCTGTGTGCTATTGCCACAGTTGTAGGAAGTTATGATAGATTAATGGTGCCCTTTGCCAGACTGAGTTCTGCTTGTATTGCCCATGTTGTTCTGGAGACTGAGGTTTTCAGTTCGTTAGACTTTCTGGAAAGATGATGGGTCCCATCTTGTCATATATACGCACATTTTATTGTCATTAGTGCATTTATCCTTGTTGCACTCATAGAACACATGCATTCTTCAGAGTGCTTATAAGAGTAGGCACTTCTAAGAGAACTAATGCTGTGGACTAATGCCCTTGAGTAAATCAATAAATTCGTAGTAGAGTTGGGATTTGAACCGGGTCTTCCAGGTCAAATGCTCCTATCTTCCTGACTTGGCCCTAGTAAGGTATCACTTCTTCATTATGGAGTTGTCTTAAGTGCCATCTTCCTATTCTAGGCACCATCCACTGTATCTTCCATGCAACTGGCAATCACTACACATGGAAGAAGGTTACCACCACGGTACACAACATCATAGTGGGCAAACTATGGATAGACCAGGTGAGTCAGAAATGAGAAAACTCTTTGAGATAGTATTAGAGACACATATGTGCTTTGTAAGATAGAGCTGGGAGATAGAATCTTTCGGATCCATTTTCCTGATTTGCTTGAGTTGGAGACCTGCTCAGCAATTGCACAGCTCCACGTTGGTATTTTGCATAAACAGTGTTGAACCTGCTAAACTCTGCCCCTTCCTGCTTCTTTTCTTCAGTCTGGCGAAATTGAAATTCTGAACCACAAGACCAATGACAAGTGTATCCTCAAGTTTGTTCCTTATAGCTACTTCTCAAGAGATGTGGCCAGAAAGGTAAGAGATAGTGCTGTTTTAACTGTTTAGTGTAGAGTGGCAAGGACAACACAGGCCTCTCTGTGACAGAGAAGGGAAAGGTCTTTTCACTGTTCAATAGCAAGAGGGTCCATAAGAGGCAAGAGGGTCACTGGTACATAGAGCAAAGGGGCCACATGTTCAGCACCTAATGAGTCCATTCTCTAAATGTATTTCATCTGCTGGGATGTAGCTTGCCCAGCTTTTCTCTCCAGAGTGGAAGTCAGGTAGCAACCTGAGTTTGAAAAAATGTTTTTCAGCTGCTATAAAGCAGTCTTTTTGAAAAGGGAATGATGACAAGAATGCTGTCCCCATTGAATGCTGTCCTTCATGAGCTCTTTCCATTGCAGGTCACTGGAGAGGTGATAGATCCGTCTGGAAAAGTGCACTTTGTGTTATTGGGCACCTGGGACGAAAAGATAGACTGTTTCAAGGTGACACCAACTAGCATGGAAAATGGTGCTGAAGGCCGGCAGAGAGCACATGAGGCAGAGGACAGCAGGGTTTTGCTGTGGAAGAGAAACCCACTCCCGTGAGTAAAGGAGGTAGTTTGGCTCCCCCAAGTGGGTTGCCAATGCACAGACATGCTGTCCGTGGTGTGGAGTGGCAGAGGCTGGTTTAAAGCATGTGTTGGCTTAGCTAGCTTTTGTTGAAGAGAGAGAGAGAATCAGTAAGGAGTTTAGGGTAGGGCTTTGTGTTAGTTCTTCCCTCTCCCCCTAAAAGTCTTCAGAATTCTATTCTAAGAATTGAATCAAATGGTGTGTGTGTATAACAATGTGTTTTATTAATCATGAGAATAAGCCAAAGAATGCAAAACACTGAAGCCTTTCTCCTTGGGTATCTGCATTTGCATCACATAGTCGCAGGATATGTCCGGCATAGATCAGTGTTCCACTTACCCACTGTCATCCCAAGAGCAAAGTTAGGAAAACTTCTCAAACTGGAACTTAGACTGGGGTGCCTGGCCTGACAGAGCCTTGCTGCCAATCTGATGCCTTTTTCTCCTGTCATCATGCAGGAAGAACGCTGAGAACATGTACTACTTCTCAGAGCTAGCTTTGACGCTTAATGCCCCAGAGAATGGCACTGCTCCCACAGATAGCAGGCTTCGGCCTGACCAGCGACTCATGGAGAACGGACGCTGGGATGAAGCCAACGCAGAGAAGCAACGTCTAGAGGAAAAGCAGCGCATCTCTCGCAAAAAACGAGAAGCTGAGGCCATGAAGGCAACAGAGGATGGTAAGAGGCATTCAACTTGATTTTCTACTCATTTTTCAAAAATTATGTAAATGTATGAAGCTGCCTTATTTTATCGGACCACTAATCCATTAAATTTAGTATTATCTACTCTGGCAACTGCTTTTAAAAATAGCATCCTTCTTGATGCTGCATCCTGAGATTCCTTACCTGAAAGTGCTAGGGATTTGCCTGGGAAGGTCCCAGGATTAAGCATATGCTCTGCTGCTAAGCTGTGCAAAAAATATGGCACTGTTTCCTGAGATAGTACCAGCCTTTTTCATGAAATTTGAAAACTTATTCCCTCTCTCTTTGCCTTCCTCCTACCTCCAGGAACTCCTTATGATCCATACAAGGCTCTATGGTTTGAACGGAAGAAAGATCCTGACACCAAGGAGGTGGCCCATGTGTATAGGGGAGGCTACTGGGAGAGCAAAGAGAAACAGGACTGGACCATGTGCCCTGACATCTTCTGAGTTGGAAGCAGCAGGACTGTTAGGAGGAGGAGGGGAAGAAGGATGGAGGGGAGCAGCTGATCATGTGACTTCCTGCCTAGTGCTTTCCTCACTGAATCTGTCTGTCTTAACCAATCACTTGTTTTGAATCAATCACCCAAAGCAGAATCCAGCGGTGGTGATTGGCTGGGTTGCCTTAGCTGATTGAAGCTGATATTGATGTCTAGATCCCTGGATGACTGGGGTCATGTATGACTAGAGGACTGCATTCTCCACTTTCCCATCGTGAGAGTATTGCTTTGCTCCCAATCCTACAAGTTTGGGGAGGAAAAGGGGGACAACAGTGTTGCACGAATTGGCCCCATTTTCCATATGGGGACAAGCAAGTATAGTCTTGAGACCATGAATGTATGCACCATAGGATGGTTAGGAGAGATACAGAGACCCTTCTGCAGTGTTGACTGTATGGGTTGCACACTTGTTCTTTTCTCCTGGCCCCCAGAGATAGGGTGCTACACAAATGAGGCTTCTAAAGCACTGGTACAGGGCAGGGGAGGGGGATCGGTGCAAGCAGTCCTCTCCAGGAGCCATTATAGCTCTTGGTTCATGCAGGGGGCAAAGCAACTAATTGTGTCCTAGAGATGAGGCAGTGGGGAGACTTGCCCTGGTCCCAGTGGAACCTCTTTTGATCCATTACCAGCTGTTCATACAGGAGTGGGAAACGAAGCTTACTCTTTTCCATTCTCAAATTCACACTTCGTATGTCTTCCCCACATGCACTCAGGTGGGGAGCTACAATGAGGATAGAAACTCCCTCTGCCTAAAGCCCCTGGCCTCAAGCAACCTCTGGCTTAATGCACACCTGTTTATATGTATATTATATATATGTAGAGAAAGAGAGATCTAATTTTTGTTTTGATTTTTTTTCTGTTCCTTTCATCCTGCAGACCCATTTTGTAACACTTGTCCCTGCTTTGTCTCCCTCCACTGCCCAAGACCTAGGGAGATACTCTGCAGAAAGCATGACAGTGAACAATGGCTTGTCTTGCCTTTTTTAAAAAAATAAAAAGAAAGAGAAAGAAATGGATCCGATCTGAGGCAGGAACCAGAGCTCAGTGCTGTCACTTTTAAGGCTCTTCACGCTGGGCAGGCATAAACCAGGTCTCCCTCAGTTCTCTTGAGGAACGAGGATATTATAGAAACCCCCAAGCTTGGCTTGCACAGCTCTGGTTGTAGTTGCCAAAGCTGGATTGAAGTGGATGGAAATTATGATTGAAAAGGTGCTGCCACTGTGTAAAGATGGACAAGGGCACAGAGGCTGCCCAAGTCAGGCCCCTGCTAGAAGAGCAGGAGGTGGTAGACTAGAGGCAGCCCCTGCCCTTGGCTAAGGCTCACACAATGAGGTGCCTTCCTTCTGTATTTTTTCTCCTATTTTTTTTTTCTGTTTTGTTCCTTGACTTCTGAACTTTAGCCACTGAAGGGTAAGAGGGGATAAAAAGGTTCTGTCCAGGGCTGCTTGCTTTCGAGATAGGAGTCATCTTGCTGGCTGGGAGAGATGAGGCCATTGCTGCCTTTCCCAGCAGCAATGGGCAGTGCTGTTCCATGGGAGAGAAGGAGCTTTGGGTGGGGTCTCTGCACTACTTGCTGCTTGGGCCCTGTTCAAAGTCTGTTCTCTGCAGCCAGTGCAGGCTGATACTCCCTTGTATGGCATAATGGAAGGTTTAAGAGAGAGAGAGAGAAAGAGAGACTATCCCTGCAATTCTATTTTTGGGATTTTTTTTTGCCTTATTGTCTTTTTCCAAGAAAACTAAATTAAATAATAAAACCTTAAATATTCAAAAGTGTTTGTGTCACTTTTCACTATCAGAACTGAGGAGGCTTAGTAGTATATTTGTCTTTCTCACTTTCTTCAGCTGGGCTGCATGTATAACAACAACAACAACAACAGGTATTTATATACTGCCGTTCTTGGTCTTTATTCAAGACTTTATTCAAGGCGGTTTACATAGGCAGGCTTTATTTAAATCCCTTATTAAATAGGGATTTTTACAATTGAAAGAAGGTTCTTTCTTTCAAGAACCACTACATTCAGGTGTTTCATTCCGATCTGGCTTCACATTCTGGCCTCCATCCTCCCTTGCTCAGAGCAGATGGAATAGCTCAGCTTCAGCTTGTCAGCTGCTTCAAGGTCACACAGTGCCGGTGGCCTCGAACTGGCGACCTTGTAGAAGTTATCTTCAGGCAGACGGAGGCTCTACCCTCTAGACCAGACCTCCTGCCCTCTAGACCAGACCTGTATAAGACCGTGTGTGCCACACAACCTGCACTTTTTCATCTCCTTGCTGTGCCTTGGGCAGGGCCTAGGAGAAGGGGGGTAAAGGTGGTAATTTGTACCTGGGCCCAGGAGCCAAAGGTGGGGACTCAGAAATTTCCTGGGATCTTAAGTTTTCTAATCTCATCCAGACTCACTGCCCATGTGGGATGCTGGGGGCATTACCGTGGGCACATTGAGACTACTGCCACAAACATACATTCCTTAACAGTGTCACATCAGAGGAAACTGACCTGCTACAGTAGCTCTTTGGCTTGTGGATCTGCTAACCATGAAGGGGTGTAGAGGAGTTCAGTGACACAGCTGCAGGACTGCAGCTACTACAGAAGTCAGTTTTGGTGTACAGAGGACACTTTCCATTCTAGTGTGCGCCTAAATACAATGATGCTAATCTCCTGCAATGATTTTCTATGTTTGAAAGATTTTAGAGAGACTTGGGGATCTTTGGTTTTCTGTATCTAGCTGCCAGTGCTGGGCAGGCAGGCAGGCAGACCTGAGCTCTGCATTGGGAAGCCTGGTAGACCTGGGCTCCAAAAACTATTCCGCTATTGCCAGATTCCCCCTGCCTGTTTTGCCCCCACCCCATTGCCACCCCCCAATCTGTTTCACCCCCTCCCTCTTTGCAGGGTGACCAGATACAATGGAGGACAGAGTGCCTATACCTTTAAACATTATATAGAAGAGGGAATTTGGGCATGTGCAGCTCAATGTGGAAGAGTTTAAAAAGATGCACCTGCCCAAATCCCATCTTCTATACATTGTTTAAAGGTATAGGCACTCTGTCCTCCATTGTATCTGGTCACCCTGCTCTTTCAGAAGGGGCCCAAAAGAAACTTTGTACCCCCTAATAAAATTCCTCTCGGAGGCCCTGGCTTCTCTAGCTAGTTCCATGTATAGCTATGTTGGATCCTGAAACAGAATGGTTTAGAGTTTGACCTTGGAGTCTGTCTGCAAGGCTACTTTTTGAAATCCATTAGGTTGTAAAGGGCGGGAGAAATCCTTACTGAAACTAGGTAGGCTACTTCCTGGTAAAAGTTGGATCTTGCCAACAACTTGATCTGTCTCAGGTTCCTTTAGCCCAAATGGTATGTGTCAGAATCGACTGGTGTTGAGAAAACTCTATGCATTTAGGCGTCTAGGCTGAGGTCCAGCTGTTAGACTGAAGAACTGTTCAATAGGGTCAAGTACTATATTTAACCGAGCAGATCTTGAAAGCACATTCCTAACAGTATTTCTCTGTACTAGGAATGATTCTGCAGTGTAAAATCCTTTAGCTAGTCCCTGTGTACTCTGCAGTATCTGGGGAGGGGGCCAGGTGGATTGGTGCACTGTCAACACTGTTACAAGCTTTCAGCCTTATCATTGGGTTCACAGTTACTATAATGTCAAAGTACATTTGGGCTCTTCAAAACCATCATGCACCCGCCTGCCACCTCATTATAGAGTATATCTGTGGCACCTCTTATTTATCAGCCACTGTAAGTTCACTACCTTCAGAATTGTAAGACATTAACCAATATTATTTAGGAGAGTAGTAATTGGGTATTTTAATAATAAATGCAGAACTCTGATAATAGAGCTAATCAGAATTTTCTCAGCAGACCTGATTTTCTATCGCAGCTAGGTTGGTTTTTAAACTAATACGCGTGTATTTATGGGTTATCTCTCTAGCCCCTCTCCGCCTAAAAATATATTCAGATCCTCACTGCTACCAAAACTTGCACTATGCGTCTAAAGTCTTACCTCACAAATCTTTTAAAACACTATTTCTCGAACTGTGGGTCAGGACTCACTAAGTGGATCAGGAGCCAATTTCAGCTGGGTCCCCATTCATTTCAGTATTTTTAATATAGTAGACTTGATGCTACCATAGCATGTGACTGCATTAGGGAAATGTTACAGATCTGTACTTTCAACAGGATACTCTGTATATGCTTTTAACAATGATAGTAAATGGGACCTACTCCTGGGTAAGAGTGAGTAGGATTGCAGCTTAAGATTGTTAAAAAAATGTTCCTATTTGATGTCACTTCCAGTCATGACATCACTTCCAGTGGGTCCTGACAGATTCTTATTCTAAAAAGTGGGTCCTGGTGCTAAAAGTGTAAGAACCACTGTTTTAGAATTTTTTGAAAACTCAATATATATAGGGATATGGGTAAACCTGGATTATATCTGGACTTTCAGATGGCGATTGACACAGTCCCTTCACCAAAGGCTCCTGAGAACTCAACAGTCAAGAAATAAGAGCCGGTCCTGTTATGAATTAGGGCAGGGGCCAACAAATCACTGTCCTATGGATTGGATCTGGCATCCTCGAATTACCAGCGTGGTGATAGCAGAGGCTTTCTGTTCCGTGCCCCAGCCCCCTTGTTTCATTGCAGATCTCTGAAAGTTGCACTGGGCAGCTGCTTTTGGGTGCAGAGCCTATAGGGGTGCAGAGCCTGCATGGGTGATGGGCAGTGGAAGCAGCTGCCCGCCATCATCATAGAAGATGAAAGGGCAGCAGGTCTGGCTCAGCTGGTAGAGCTGCCGCCTTGTATGCCTGAAGATCTGAGGCTGCCAGTTTGAAACAACTGGAAGTACCTGAGAACTGATGACACGCTGATATACTGATGAGCTGACCCTCGGTGGCAGAGAGGAGTTGCCGTCAAGTGGAGCGTGGGAGGCGAAGGGCCAGAGAGAGGCCAGACCGGGAAGGAATCCAGCTGGAATGAGGAGTTCTATGAAAGACTAGAACTATTCAATTGTAAAAATCCCTGCAGGGGTTTAGAGCAGCCTGCCTATGTAAATCACCTTGGATTAAAGTCTGAGGAGAAATCTGACGACCAAAGAAAGGCGGTATATAAATACCTGTATAAATAAATAAATAAGATCCGTAACAAAACAAGGGAGCTGTGCTGCAGGCCAGGGTTTGGAGACCGCTGGATTAGAAGCTGGTTGAAGAATAGGAAACAGAGTGGGCGTACATGAGCAGTATTTGTAATGGGAAGAGGTAAAAAGCAGTGTGTCCCAAGGATTGGTCTTGGAACAGGTGCTTTTCAAGGGCCAGCTGGCTGAGGAAATATATTTACGAATTCCATAGAAGCACTGTTTGCAGGCATATACTAATCTGAAGCATTTGTGCTCATAGCTCAGTAATGGAGAACACTTGGTATTGAAGGATTTCAACATGCTGTAATTGCTCTCCTACGACAGGTGTGTGAACATAGTGGTGAGCTTATATCAGTTTTTCTTTCTGTCTGGGGACACCAGAACTTTTGCCCAAAGAATTTGCCCATAACTTTCACCTATAATGCTGATTTCACTTCACCCTCTTCCAGTTGGCTTAGCTCTCAGTGATCACTTAAGCAATTTCTGCCAACAATGCATATATGCAACAAGGACCAAATGTGTACACCTGTGGGCTGAGCAGAAATGGGTTAAATTATGTATCCAAATGCTTTGCTATGCTTTGCTTCACTTGCTATTAATGAAACAGTTTTACTTAAGTCATTGAAAGTCTGTCTACTGATGTCAGTCTGGTAAGTCATTGATAACTGGTAAGTCATCAAATAACTGGTCATTGATATGTATAAAATGGCTTGGAACTGTATGATAGAAGAAAGGCAGAGTAGAGGGTAATAACAGAATAAAAATGAAAATCTAACACGTGTCAAGTACAATGGTGACACTGTAGACTTTTGTGTCGCCATTGTACTTGACACATAACTTTATGGTAGATTTTTGTTTTTATCCTGTTCCATGTACCTTCATGCGAGTAGATTTTTCACCCTTTTGAAGGCAAGGAACAGCTGCTAAAACCATAATAAAGCAAACTAAACTAGCCCAAGCAAGCAGATACAGTCCCAAGGCAGGAATCTATGTAGAATCTGATGATACAATATGCAATGTAGAATCTGATTATACAACAGCCAACTCTCTGGTTAGTGGTAATGATAAGGTGTCACCCCCGAGGACTACATTTCACAGCAACCTTCTTGTCCAAGTAACACTGATAGGGTAGGAAGGACCCTGACCCTTGTCCCTAACTCTCATTCTGTCCAAAACGTTTAATAGCTTCCAACTTACAAAGCATTCCACTGGAAGATAATGAGGGCAATATTGTAAGAGATGAAGTGGGTAAACAGCCCCTGGAATGCTTATGGTCACAACTTAGGCCCAGACCAAACCTGTGTAGCTATTATGAAAGAAAACACCTCCATAAGCTTCCACCTTTGGGGGGCTTGAGGCCACACATTCACTGTGCTCCAGGGTTTTCTCTGTGGCAAAAACCAGACTGGTCTTGCCTCCTGTGCTGCCAATCATCCTTCATCCTACAGTTAGTCTGTAAGTGACCCAGCCACACTTGCCAGATGAAAAGGGTAGGAACTTGCCCCTGAGGATTTGCCTTTCTGGGGGCAGTAATGTCCTGCTCTTGCCAGTGTCAGCTGGATTTGAAAGCAACTTGTTTTCTATACTTCTGAGCCGGCATGCATAGGGTTGGATCTGATAGCTCCTTTTCTTGCTTGTGGAGAAAAAAAGGCTGTGTCTCTTTTGCTTTTTGAATAAATTGGAATCTCATGTATGGAAGAATGGTGGGAAAGCCTCCATCTGTTGCTTTTGGGAACCAAAAGAGATTGCAGCATACACGCACACAAATGCAGGGGGAGAGAGACAGCCAAGAGTGAATGGAGAAGGGGGGCAGGAAAGGTGTTCTAGCCACTGCTTCAAGCTCTCTACCTGAGCTGCTGTCCTATGCACGCTTTCCTAGGAGGAAGTCCCACTGAACACAGTGGGATTTACTTCTGAGGCATGATGAGGATTGTATCAGAAGTACCTTTCTCTGTCTTTGTAGTCCACCCCCACCTCTTTCTGATCCCTTCTTTGTTGGGGGGAGGAGTTGTAAGTCACCTTTCGTCTGGTGGGGAGGGTCAGACTGAGGGCCACATGCAAATGAGCATTTTCCATGGAATAAGAGCATGTTAATAATAATAATAATAATAAACTTTATTTATACCCCACCCTTCTCCCCAAAGGGACCCAGGGCAGCTTACAACATGTTAAGAACAGATTAAAACATAATTTAACAAACAGATAAAAACATATTAAAACACATTAACAGATACCATAAAAACACTAAATATAAAAATTTAAAAAATATAAAAACAAACAAATATTACAAATTTTTTATTAAATTTATTACAAATTTAATAAGCAATACTCACACAGGTTTCCTTATCCCATGGGTTTCATGCTATGGAATATTCAAGCATCACCTCCACTCATGTTCCTCTTAATCTGTGAGTTCACAGCCTTTCACGTGGATTTTTTAAGGTGGCAGAATCCATATGGATTCCAATACCTGTGAGTCTGTTAGGTGAGATGGCATCTTAGACCCTCTTCCTCGAGAGCCCTTCTTCAGTACAGCTCCTCCTCTCATTGGTTAGGCATTCAGGGGCAGCCATCTAACCCCTTTGCTTGTGGCAAACAAGATGGAAAGGCACAAAAGGTTTGGGAACATTTGCCATTGATATGAAAACATTGATTTTGTTCAAGACAGAGAGAGAGAATTCTCCTGTTGCTGAAGCGACTTTGTGTATGTCAATAACTATTGCTCATGTAGCGTGCATTAACCATGCCATCGAAGACTATTTCTGGACTCTTTATTAACACACTGCTAACCAAGACAGTGTTTTTTAAAATAAATAAAGCCTTGTTTGTTCCCCACAAACATGTTGGGCCTAACTTTGGTCAGGATCTGTCTGCCCAAGATTTTTCACACTTGGGCAGTGTGAAAGTCCTGCCCAGGAAGCTACAAGAACTCATGCAAAGCATTGGAATATTTCTTGTTTCATCCAGGATGCAAAAAAAAAACAACTCTGTGACATTTTACTAGCCACAGCACAAGTACACCTATTTGGTTACCAAAGAAAGCAGGTGAGCTTGTGTGAGTCATTACTTTGCCCCTAATTTCCTTCACAGGTGGTGCATAAAGGTAAGATGGGTCATGTTCTCCCCCCCCCCCACACACACACAACACTATGTAGATCACATTCTTAGAAAAAAGGAGGAGAGGAACACAAATGCAATAATTAGATGAGACAGAAGTAAAGCAAGGGAGGTTAACACTAATTGCTTTTAAAAAGCCTGAAAAGAGAGGTAAAAAATCAAACTGGTTCATGTACAATTTCCCAGAAAATTGTTTATCTCTCAAAAATCCTTACACACATAACATAATGTATATTCAAGAGACTTGGTGCCTTCAGTGGTGATTACTAAGGCCATTCAAATGCATGCTAGTTTACCCTGACTACAGGTTCTGGGTTCTTAAGACGCGGATCAGGGACCTGGCATCACTCTGTTTATGGCTGTGCTGCCATCCTCTGGGCACATGTGGGAACAGCACTAGCTTCAGGTTCACACAACTAGCCACGTTGTTAAAAATACACTCAAACTTTGAGCATAAGTCCCATAGGAATTTTGAAGTGGCTGAGTACTGTCTTCAGGTCCTGTTAAGGCAGCCATTTTCAATCACTGTGCCATGGTACATTGCTGTGCTGCAGATAGTCTGCAGGTGTGCTGTGGGTGTTTGGGGGAGGATCATTTGTTAGTAGGGCCACTGGGGGATGTGAGGCCCCTTGCTGTCGGTGCAGTGTGCCTTGTCAATGGTCCAAAACCTGATGGTGTGCCTTGACAATTTTAGTGCCTCTTCAGTGTGCAGTGAGATGAAAAAGGTTGAAAATTGCTGTGTCGGGATGCCTAAAGGAAGGGTAAAATCTTGGGTAGACATCTGGCAATAGGGTGGCAATCCTATGCATGCTTCCCTGGAAGTAAGCCCCATTGGACACAGTAGGCATGCATAGGATTGGGCTTTCAAGTTTTATAGGATGCCAAAAAGCAAAATTACTCCCAGGAAAGTGGGTATAAGATGGCTGCCTTTTGCCAAAGATCTACCCAAGATTTTAGCCTTCCTTTAAGCATGCCTTAGGCTTAGCAGGAGCTGAAGAGAAAACGCGGTCACCTCAAAACTCAGGTCTGCATATGCTCCAAGAGAGAGCTGCAAGACAAGTGAGTTATCAGCTGAAGGGGGAGCCTGTAGGGTGTCTCACTCCAGGCGAAGCCAGGGGCAGTTCAACCCCCTTGAGAAGCTGGGACGCACCCCAGGTGGTCACAGCCCTGAGGGATGAGGCCCCTCCAAGGCATTCTGCTTGCAACCCGTTCTGGTTTCTGTGGCAACCTGGTTGGCACCATCCACGTGTCATGGAGCTTTGCACCCGGCTGCTCAGCGGAGGCGCCTCACCGAGGTGGAAGCCATGCAGGGCATGTGGTGGCGGGGGAAGGCAGGCAGGTGAGGCTGAGCCTCCCCACCCACCAGCCCTGTGAGGTGTACAAGCATGCACGCTGCTGCGCTCTCTGAAAGACTCCAGTGGGTAGGGAGGCTTGGCCTCACCTGCCTCCAGCCCCACCCACCGCACCACACTCACCTAGTCCAGGGGTCTCCAGACTTTTTGGCCAGACACAATCAGAGCGCAGTTCTGGTCATGTTCAGTTGAGTGGGCCAGAGGCTTTCAGGGGACAAGAGGTTGGCAGTGGTCCAGAAAGAGGCTTGCTGCGGGCTGCATCTGGCCCCGGGGCCGGGGTTTGGAGGCCCCTGACCTAATCTCCAGGAAAGGGCAGCAAGCCTGCCACAGCCAGAGTGTCCGAGGGGAAGCTTTCCGCAAGGCGAACTCAAACGTCCTGGGTCTGTCCACCTGCAAGCCCGGCAGGACTGCGGGGGGGGGACAATTTTCTGGGGTGGGGGCCCTCCCCCTCGGAGCCACTCCAGGCGAAACGGAGGCATCCAGTGGCGAAGGGGTGCAAAGCGCTAAGGTTCAATCCTATCCACACTATAATGGGACTTACTTCTGAGTAGACATGCGCAGGATTGGGCTCTAGGTTTTGCAGGGAGCCTCTCCGCAGCGTGCAAGCGACCCCTGTGCTGCTCTCCCCGCCCAGAATGGCTCCGAAGGGGAAGAGGAGGGGCCGCTTGCCTGCGAAACTCAGCGCTTCGCACCCCTCCAGCTACGCCACTGAAGAAGGCACGGCGGGGTGGAGGCAGGGGACGAGGATGCCTCTCAGACAGCCTCTCTGCCCGATCGCGCCTCTCCAGGGGAGACCGGGAAGGCGCCTCTGATTCGGGAGGAGGTGAAAGTTTCGGGCTCCTCTTCTGCGGGATGGAAAACTCTGGCCAGTGTAGACGGGAAAGGAGAGCGCGGAGCGTGAACGCCGCTCCGCAAGCCCAGTGCAGGCTTGTGGAAGGGAAGGGAGGAGCCCAGCGGACGAGCGAAGAAGG
The DNA here is from genome assembly GCF_035046505.1 of Tiliqua scincoides. Classification (NCBI taxonomy): domain Eukaryota; kingdom Metazoa; phylum Chordata; class Lepidosauria; order Squamata; family Scincidae; genus Tiliqua; species Tiliqua scincoides. The sequence goes on from NC_089821.1 coordinate 66,431,933, forward strand.
CGCAGTCGGCGGGCAGAGCGCACTTGCTGGAGCCGAGCCGGAAGAAGCGGGTGGAGCTGGCGCAGACTCCTCTTTCCTGGCGAATGAATGAACGCTGCTGATGAACCGCTGTTGGCCCAAGTGCGCGTGGCTCCGCCTCCAAGGGAGCTGCAGTCCCAAGAGAGCAGTAACTGTTTCTCGCGTCCTGTAACAACAGGTTGGTGTCATCGGAAAAGGGAAGAGAACAGCGCGAGAGGCGGGCTCCGTGGCGCAGCGGAGAGCGCATTGGGCCTCCAGGAGGGCTGAGTGATGGAAAGGTGGTGGGTTCGCGTCCCACCAGAGTCACCCCCTTTGGGGAAGAAGAGTGACGACTCTGTCGATTTGCAAGCAGTGCGCCTTGTAAGGGTCCTCTCGATCCCTTTGACGGGGGAGCGAGTCTCCCTTGTAACTGAAGCGGCCCAACTGAAAGCATCACCCCCTGGAGAATGAACGGTGCCATCTTCCAGGCCTTGGACGGGCTGAGGCGAAGGGGCCTGCGGTGTGCACTTGTCGCTTGATATCTCCGAACTTCTTTTTTGTTGGCAGGTTGAAGCAGTTATTGCAGCCTGTTCCTCCTCTGGTTTTTTCAATGGGTCTCAAACCGGCAGACAGGACTGTCCCTGGAATCTCGAACCCAGCGCTTCAGGCTCTCTGCTGTTGGCAAAGATGCCGCCTGCAGGGCATGCAGACCGCTCTGGAGACTTCATAGAACCACAAGGTCTAGTATGATGAGCTTGCCGGGAGCTGGTTTCTCTGTTCTCTTTGGGGACACCAGCTTCCTCCTCTGGAGAAAGGCAAGGAGACATCTGAGGATTCCCCTCACCTCAGGCTGTAGAGATGGTGTCTGCGCAGACATGATGCGGCCCATGGAACTTTAACCGACCACCAGCATAACGTGATGGCAACTCCACAGAGTTGCTGTGGGGATAAACCTGAACACTGGGCTACATGCTCCTTGCTAAGCTTCAGCGTATTATCCCTCCGAGACTCCGATATTCACCTGCCAGTGGCTCTCTGCATGGAAGATCTTAAATCAACCTTTCTCAACCAGTGGTACTTGTACCACTGGTGGTCCCTGAGGTGGTGCCTGGTAGTACTTTTGGGACTGCCAAACCCTGCCACCTGGGGAAATATGCCTGTATGAGTTCATATGGGGTTTGCCTAATTAAAGCCGCATCCAAAATTCATGTAACTGGGATGTGGTGTAAAAATGCAGGAACTGAACAATAAATTAAGCAAACAAAACATGTGGCAGGTACTAATATATGGACAATACAACAAAGTGTTTAAGTAGAACATGATTTTCAGGGTTGAAATATGTCCAAGACTGAGAAGAGCACCCGTGGAGGCAGAAGATCGCCCAACCTACATAGCCTCCCCCTACCTGGATGCACCCCTTAGTAAGATCCAAGTCAAGCTTGCAACTGCCCCATCTTCCAAATAAATTTTTTTCCCCTTTTGTTTCTGGAGTTGCAAAGCAACTGGCTGTTGGAGTGGAATGTTCTCTTGCATGAGGGTGGGGGCTGCAAACTCCCTGCAACTGCTCTCTCCCTGGCTGATGGATGCTCTCTCCCTGGCGTTCTTCCTCTGGTCTTGCCAAGACAGGTACTCAAGGCAGGAGGAGATGGCTAAGCCCACAGCTTTCCCTCTTCCCATTGCTCTGTTCTAAGCTGAAGCAATCATGAGGAACTCCATTTGCAAGAGAAAACCATGGCTATGGCTGACGAGCAAAGGGAATATACACTTATATGAACAGAAAAAACAGAATCCAAATTTCAAAAAATTGAACTGATACTGGTGAGGTTTGATTCCATTTCCAGGAGGTGGGATGGAGAGTTGGTTGAAGAAAAAGAGCATAGAGAACACTAGGAAGATGGGAAGTTTGGAAGGAATTGAGTTGAAGAAGTCCTGCTAAATTCTCATTAGCTATTTTCTCCTTAGCCTTTTCCAGCAACTGATAGAACAGTGTTCTTCAACCTTGGAATTGGAACCCCAATGGGGTTAATCTCAGTTGTAGGATCATGTCAAGGCCACTGGACTAAAGCACCACAAGGTGAAGGGGGAGGCATCTGGAATATCCCTTCAGGTACCAGGAGATTGTGTCCCAGTTCTGCTCAGGTTACACAGGCCAACACACATTTTGCTTCCTTAAACATTACACCAATTCCTGTGTATATTTGGGGTGCTGATTCCAAAAATGCCATCTGTTTTGCCCTATCACATCTAGTTTTGGAGATATAGTATAGCCTCTTTAGTGAATGGTTCAAGCAACTTCCTCATGAGGAAGCCTACAGCATGGATCCTATTCTCCATGTTGGTCTGCAAAACCCAACTCAGAACTTCTCCAGTGCACAGGCAAAACAGGCAGCACAGGCTTGAGTAGCCCCATTGCAAGGCCCGCACCCTTACTTGGGGGAAGGGGACAAACATCTGGTGGCCCCCATGGGGCTGCAGGATACAGCAGTTGCCATTTGGTGCAATCACCATTTTGGGGATAGGATAGGGCCATTAGAGAACAGAATAAATAATTGTTGAGAATAGAGCTAAACATGGTGGGGTGGCAATGGTGGCAACTGGTAATTCCAGGAAGAAAAGAATCTTCTTTCTTTACTGAATTTTGCTACATGGGTTTTGGGGCAGGACTGAATCCTTATATAGACTTTGATCTAGCAATTGACCATTTATGAAATTGGCCAAGATCACTAGGATTTTAACATTCTGTATATGTTTATTCTGTATATGTTTATACAATTTTGTATCTTCCTAGTACCAGACAGAAAGATCTTAGAAGTTAACTCTGTCCTAGTTACGCAGTAGCACAGTTTTCATCTTGGCTGTCACATCCAGAGGCACAACACAAATCTAACATAGCTGGTTACCTCTTTTTCCCTATTTTGAAGAGACAACCCCCAAGCTCCAATCAACTGGTCTGGTACCAGAAAAGTCCATAATGGGTGGTGATGCAGTGAGCTCTCACACCAGGTGATGCAAACCCTCTGCCCAGTATGGAATGGAAAGTTCCATTCCATTGCAGTAGGTTCAAGTGTGTGGCATGGCCATCAAATGTTGTTTGGGTATTTCATTGATTCAGTTATGGAGCCACTCATAAACCCTTGGGGCTCCCCTTTTCACAGTTTTCAGCCTGTGGCCCCCTTCAGATGTGCCAGGGCTCCCCAAGGGGGCCATACGGCCCCCACTGAAATGGCTGGGCTACAGCACCTGACACATCGGAGGCACTCATGGTGGGACAAAACTCTCTCCTCCACAATACGCTTTGCCCCACCAGTGCCTCCACTGTATAGATCTACTTCTGCCATTGTTTTCTAGGAGCCCTCCCTCTCAGGGTGACCAGATGTCATAACTGCAAAAAAGAACAAGGCATCCCAAAATGTAGGACATCCAAGAAAAATGAAGGCTAAATTTAAAAAATGACAAAATTAAAGCTAAAAACACTCATATATTGATTTCATGGGGTTAATTTAAACACTCCATTACTTATTATTAAATTTAAAACTATATTGCATATAATTTATCAATTGCAAGAAGGCCGTGTGCTGCCCACTAACAGGGAAAAGGAGGACACTTAAGCTCTTTTTCAGGACACAAGGCTAAAGAAAGAGGCCATGTTTTGGGGGGAAAAAGGACCCTGCTTCTTCTCCTTCCATCTTTTTCCACCAGACTTTTGAAAACCAGCAGTTTTTGTTCAAGAGAGGCTGGCCAGCTCTGTTGGGCCTTCATGCCAGAGGATGGAGGTGAGGAGAACATGCTTGGCTGGCTTAATAGGAGCCTGGTAAATCCCTGACAGCGTCATGGAATGGGCGCAAGAAGAACCTCTGACCATGTGCAGAGAGCGCTTCTCCTTTCTCTCCCAGTCCTTCCCCCACCCCCCACTGAAAAACAGGACTTCTAGTAAGGGTTAAGCCCTGGCATGGGGGAGCTCACAAGGAGGGGATCCTTGTCTTCAGAACTCCCCCCCCCCCACACCTCCCCGCCAGAAGCACAGAAGAGACCATCATGCGAGGTGAGGGTGAAAGTCCAAGTCGTTTCCCAGGTTTCATTCCCAGAACCGAGACGTGGATGGCAGCAGCTCCTCCCTCCGGTCCAGGCACTGGGAACAGCGCAGCGGATGGCCAACTGGTGGTGTTGATGAAAGGGGTCTCCGCCTCCTGGGCATTTCCAGCCGCGGATGTTTGGGTTGAAGGTCGTTTTAGCAAGCCTTAAAAGTGCAGAGGAGTCACCAGAATGGCCGAGTGGTTAAGGCGTTGGACTTAAGATCCAATAGACAAGTGTCTGCGTGGGTTCGAGCCCCACTTCTGGTAGCCACCCTTTTAGAAAAGGAAACACAGTTCACTAGTGATGCAAACCTCCCGCCTACTTTTAGCCTCCTGGACGGTAGCTGCATTTCCAAGGCAAGAGCAAAGATTGATTGTCTTCTGGCCAGTCTTTATGATGCACCTGTAACTACAAGAGGTACTATTGTATACTGTATAGCAGTGGTTCTCAAACTTTTAGCACCAGGACCCACTTTTTACAATGACAATCTGTCAGGACTCAGCAGAAGTGATGTCATGACCAAAAATGACTGCTTGCAGATACTTGCCATTGATAAAGGTAGGAGTTCGCAAGAGGAGGTGATGTGGCGCAATGCATAGTGCGTTGGACGCTGAGTGAGCAGGGATTCAAAGGTTGTGGGTTTGAATCCTGCTGGGAGGATCAACTTTGAGAAAAAAGGATAGCAGGTCCGCGCTTGTGGAGAGGCCCTGCAAGACTGGAGAGGTCTTTTGGCTTGGGCGACCTCGTCCAGATCAGAGTGTTTGGCACCTGGGCAGGAAAGAGTTAAGTCCGGATGTTTTCTGACTTCTTTTGCTGATTGGCAGCGCCGATCCGGCGAGATCTCTCGGGAGCGCAGCTTCGTTTCCCTGCGCGCAGAGCTCCTGGTCTGATGAATGACCTTCGGATGTCCAGAGCTGTGAATTTGATGGCTGCAGCGCTTCTGCTCCGGGTATTTTGGCTGAGCATCAGAAGAGACATTTGTCCACGCTCCGCGGAGCGTTCCGCTCACTTCAGTGGTTGCGGCAGGGAAGCGATACAAAGTACTGCAGTCTCGTTCCGGTAGAGCCAGAACTCACTCACAGCCCCATCCTTTGCAGGTCTACTCAGAAGTAAGTCCCATTATAGTCACCGGGGCTTACTCCCAGGAAAGTGTGGAAAGGATTGCAACCTCAGCGCTCCATCCTATTCGTGTCTACTCAGAAGTAAGTCCCATTACAGTCAATAGGGCTTACTCCCAGGAAAGTGTGGTTAGGAGTGTACTCCAAGTAGCCATCAGCTGGTGATTCAGCAGGAGCAGTAGGGTCCTGAGGCCTCTGGGGTAAGGGCCTGAAGAAAGACTTCAAGAAGGAGATTCCAGAGTCCCAAGTGTGGAGCCAGCCTGCTTGCCTGAGAAGACCTCCAGTGCCCAAGTGTGGAGGGGTCATTGGCTATAGAAATTGTTTGGACAATTGGACTAGTTATAGTCTTGCCATTCTTGTCAGCTGGTATTAGAGTAACCTATAAGTAATGGAGTATGTTGGAAATGCATGCAAATAAAGCAACCTTTATTTAGAAATAAAGTTTGCTTTGTTGTGGTCCCATGCTCATGCTTTGCCAGGCTCTTAGTATATAGAGCAACATGTAGTGTTCATAGTGGAGAAGAAAGGGGGAAAGTTTTGTTGGAATGTGGGTGCAATCCTGCATGAAAGATTTGGAAGGGGCAGTGTACTGTTCAGACACCTAGGATTCTTTACCTGCCCTCTATAATATCTGTAGGAGGTGTGCCCCTTTGCACAATTTCCTTCTTCCCACATGCGCTCACTCGCACACTCTCTCTCTCTCTCCCCCCACCCCCATGACCACCAGTATAGCATCCTGAGCTCTCCTAATAGTAGACAGGCATTACTCAGGCCTGAGGAGAGGGGCAAAACCCCAGGGTTCAAGCTTCTAGGGGGCCCAGGCCATGACAAAATTATTCCATTCTGATAAACATTTTCATATAGTTTCAATCTTGCTTGTGCTAGGTTAAAACTCAATTACAAACTTGTTTAAAATATGTAGCAGCATCTGATTTTTAGGAAAATTTACAAAAGGGGGGCCCAATCAGGCATCTTGACCAGGACCCATTGCCTGTTCTCAGTGACTCTGGCATTATCTGAGAGCATCCCCTCATACCTGCAAGAACAGCCAGTATCCCACTGGTTAACCAGATGCTTTTGATTTATAATTCAACTGAGTTCTCATCTTCTTCCTTGTTTAATTTCATATATATTTGAACAAGGGTTCTTAACCATTTTATGATTACAGACCCCCAGTGGATTGCCCAGCATGTCCCCATATCCCCTTTGCCAGACTATTGAAACCATCATCATCACCAGTTCTAGTAGGTACCAGTATGACTTCAAAAGATGTCAACAGTTAGGTTTTAACTTTCCATATGGATAGCTAGGAACAGAATGCCTCAATCCATATTTATAATGGTGATAGTGATCTAACAGTATTTTTTTTTCCATTGTTCAGTGATCGAGTTCCATACCCCCATCATTTTGTTCCCATACCCCCTTTGTATTGTATTGGCAACCTTCAGTCTCGAAAGACTATGGTATCGCGCTCTGAAAGGTGGTTCTGGCACAGCGTCTAGTGTGGCTGAAAAGGCCAATCCGGGAGTGACAATCCCTTCCACACCGGGAGCAAGTGCAGTCTGTCCCTGGTCTGTCTCCCTGGCTATGGGCCTTCCTTCTTTGCCTCTTAGCCTCAGACTGTTGGCAAAGTGTCTCTTCAAACTGGGAAAGGCCATGCTGCACAGCCTGCCTCCAAGCGGGCCGCTCAGAGGCCAGGGTTTCCCACTTGTTGAGGTCCATCCCTAAGGCCTTCAGATCCCTCTTGCAGATGTCCTTGTATCGCAGCTGTGGTCTACCTGTAGGGCGCTTTCCTTGCACGAGTTCTCCATAGAGGAGATCCTTTGGGATCCGGCCATCATCCATTCTCACGACATGACCAAGCCAACGCAGGCGTCTCTGTTTCAGCAGTGAATACATGCTAGGGATTCCAGCACGTTCCAGGACTGTGTTGTTTGGAACTTTGTCCTGCCAGGTGATGCCGAGGATGCGTCGGAGGCAGCGCATGTGGAAAGCGCTCAGTTTCCTCTCCTGTTGTGGGCGAAGAGTCCATGACTCGCTGCAGTACAGAAGTGTACTCAGGACGCAAGCTCTGTAGACCTGGATCTTGGTATGTTCCGTCAGCTTCTTGTTGGACCAGACTCTCTTTGTGAGTCTGGAAAACGTGGTAGCTGCTTTACCGATGCGCCTGTTTAGCTCGGCATCGAGAGAATGAGTGTCGGAGATCGTTGAGCCAAGGTACACAAAGTCATGGACAACCTCCAGTTCATGCTCAGAGATTGTAATGCAGGGAGGTGAGTCCACATCCTGAACCATGACCTGTGTTTTCTTCAGGCTGATTGTCAGTCCAAAATCTTGGCAGGCCTTGCTAAAACGATCCATGAGCTGCTGGAGATCTTTGGCAGAGTGGGTAGTGACAGCTGCATCGTCGGCAAAGAGGAAGTCACGCAGACATTTCAGCTGGACTTTGGATTTTGCTCTCAGTCTGGAGAGGTTGAAGAGCTTTCCGTCTGATCTGGTCCGGAGATAGATGCCTTCTGTTGCAGTTCCAAAGGCCTGCTTCAGCAGGACAGCGAAGAAAATCCCAAACAAGGTTGGTGCAAGAACACAGCCCTGCTTCACTCCGCTTCGGATGTCAAAAGGGTCTGATGTGGAGCCATCGAAGACAACAGTGCCCTTCATGTCCTTGTGGAAGGATCTGATGATGCTGAGGAGCCTGGGTGGACATCCAATCTTGGGGAGAATCTTGAAGAGGCCGTCTCTGCTGACCAGGTCGAAAGCCTTTGTGAGATCTATGAAGGCTATAAAGAGTGGCTGTCGTTGTTCCCTGCATTTCTCCTGCAGTTGTCTAAGGGAGAATACCATATCAGTGGTGGACCTGTTGGCTCGGAATCCACACTGCGATTCTGGATAGACGCTCTCTGCAAGTACCTGGAGCCTCTTTAGTACAACTCGGGCAAACAGCTTTCCTACAACGCTAAGGAGAGAGATGCCGCGGTAGTTGTTGCAGTCACCCCTGTCACCTTTGTTCTTGTACAGCGTGATGATGTTTGCATCCCTCATGTCTTGAGGTACTCCACCTTCTCTCCAGCAGAGACAGAGGATTTCATGCAGCTCAGTGACGATGATCTCTTTGCAGCATTTTAGGACTTCAGCAGGGATGCTGTCTTTTCCAGGTGCCTTGCCAAAGGCAAGGGAGTCCAGGGCCACGTGAAGTTCTTCTAGGGTTGGTTCACTGTCAAGCTCTTCCAGCACAGGCAGGCACTCAATGTTGTTCAGTGCTTCTTCGGTGACTACATACCCCCATGGGTTATGGATATCCCCAGTGAAGAATCCCAGCATTAGAGTGATGCCACTGCTGAACAGGTCCTGCTTCTAGTAGATTCCTGCCAATTTTGTTTAGCAAAGGCCCCCAGAGCAGGGCCTCTGATGTAGAATTCAGTGCAGGCAGGTTCTGCGGCCACTTCTCACCCAGAAGCTACTGTAATGCTATGCACACATTGTTGGGAGGAAAGTCCAAGTGAACTTACATGGGAAAGCCTTCTAGGTAAACATGCATCACACTGCAAGACAATTTTGGTGCTAGACAAGAGCTGCCTAGATGAGTGATGACTGTTTAGAAGTGCATTTTAGGGTAGGGCATGGGATAAGTAATATTAGTGCCAAGTCATCAAAGACAAAACATAAAAGAAGAAAAGTTCACAACGGCATAGGCAACAAATCTTTTAAGCTGCACATAAACTCCCTTCCTCTGGAGTCCCCTCGCTGAAGTCTAGACAATTGCAAGGCTTTCCTAAAGTACACATTTTCTGCCCTATGAGCACATCTCCATAGCTAATCTTAATGGCTTGTGTCGGTGACTTTGACAGCCCTTGGTCTTAATCTTAGTACAGTCTTCAAGAACAAATCAGTTTCACAAGAGCAGAACAGAGCAGGCCTCAAGGTTTTTTGCAGCTCTGATCCTCTTAAAAGCTCATAAAGATCAGTGATATGAATACAAGGTACAACAGAACTCCAGGATACCTGCAGAGACAGAGAGATGAAAGGTAGTCTGAACACCTAATAAATCTTAGACTAGAAGGTCATAGGAACATGCTATTCTTCATCTTGAAGCTATGCCTGCAAAAATGACTGCCACAAGGTTTGGTTTTTCAGTGAAGGGGAGATTCAGACAAGTCGTTCTTCCCTCTCACAATCATTGCCCAGTGGGATCTGCATGGAATTGTAGGTATGTCTCCCAGGCACACATTGGCAGTGTGAGCCACATCAAATATTCTCTGTGGTATATTTAATGACCCTGCCATTTACATGTTATCTTCCATCTGATCTGGCTCCATCTGCTCAGATATGAACCTGGTCCTCATTGGGTGGCAAGCCTGGGTCTGGGCTATACATGTCAGACTGTAGGACATATGATTGAATGTTTCTCCATACTAAAAACTCCATTCACAGAGAGAGAGAGAGAGAGAGAGAGAGAGAGAGAGAGAGAGAGAGAGAGCCTTCTCCCCAACTGCCTTCTGTGTATGAATTGAGGAGCATTTAATCAGTCAATTTTTATCTGCTTTCTGAAGTGACACCTCCCAGACAGAGGCTTATAATCTGGGCCACAGTCAGAGGGCATCATTGAAAGCAATTGTCTGTTGTCATGCAGTGATGAGAAGCATGCTTTACACATGCAGAGGGTCCCAGGTTCAATCTCTGGATCTTTCAATAGGGCAGTGAAAGATTCCAATTTAAAACTCTTGAAGAGCTGTGGCAGCTCTGGCACCCTGCCAGCTAGATGGAGCAGTGCCTGTGCAGACATACATTGTTTGAAAGGGCCCCTTGCTTACCAAACTGTTTTTGCAAAAATGGGAAATTGGGGTAGGAGGAAGCCTATAGCAACACTGCAACAATTCCTGAAATTGACTAGCAAACCCATTCTATTTTGAAGGCTAGGAAGGGAGCTACACAGCACATGTGGGGGAATTGGCATGAGGATGCTGCTCTGGTGACTCAGCAGGAATGCAGACTCAGCAGGAGTGACTCAGGTGACTCATCAGGAATACAGAGTGCTGGATTTCTTGGGATTCAAAGGGATCCTGTTAGCAGGTTAACCCATTTTTGCCCTGCCCACAGGTGTACACATTTGGTCCCTGTTGCATATATGCAACATTGGGCAGAAATGGCTTAAGCAAGAGGACAGATTGTGAATAAGTGCAAAGAAATTGGAAGAGTTGGCTGAGACATGGAGATGTGGCTACAACTGGGTGCTATGATAAAAAAGGGAGCAGAGAAGGGATTTGTGGTTTGCTGCTTTTTCTGCCAGTTGCAGCTGCAGACTATTCTCTGCCCTCTCTGGGGGCCCATGGGGGACTGCTAGCTCAGCAAGATGCTGGAAGTGATCAAAAGTGATATTTTTTCTTGAGACCTCATGGACCACTTCTTAGGGTCTCGCGGACCACCTGTGGTGCCTGGACTACAGGTTGGGGACCAGTGCTTTAGCCAAATTTCCACAGCAGTTTCACGCCAAGGTAAAAACAAAGAGGCAAAGTAGGGGTGGGGGTGGGGTTGTCTGGCAACAGAACCCTCTGAGGGCTGGTTTGGATTATACACATGCTAATAGTAAGTTTCTCAGCATACGAAGAGAGGCAATTCAGATGAACCATTCCTTCACACAATTACTGTATAGGAAAGGCCTTTCACCCAGACGCAAAGGGAGGGATCAGGACCATGTGGACCATTTAGTGCATTATTATAATGGCTGTACAGAATACAATGCTACAAGATCCAGTTCCCAAGTTAGGCAGAATCTTCTGTGCCGGTCAGTATTGGTCAACAAATGTGCTCCAGAATGAGGCCGAAATCCCATACACAGACCAAAAAAAGGAGGCATTGTATCTACTAAATAGGTATCTACAAACAGTACGTGATTCCTGCAGTCAAATTATTGTGCATGGGCCTACTTGCTTGCCCCGCCCTCCAGACTTTTGGTTTTGTCGTAATTGCAGGAGACACCAGATGGTGCCATTGTGCAATCACAGAAGCACATGGAAAACATGCTCCAGTCTTTGGAAATGCTGTGGTAGCAGGATAATTTGGAGTAGGAATTCTCATATTTTGTTCTATTAGGTCTCCCCAAACAATTCATGGCATCCTAATATAAGATGAGAGACAAATGCATGGAGGTAAGGCTTATTAATGACTACTGGTACCTATTGGCTGAATGAAACCTCCATGTTCAGATGGGGTGTATACTCCTAATTATCCAAGCTTGGGGATGACCAACAGGAGATCACTATTACCTCCATATCCTGATTGTGAGCTTCTAAAGGCATCTGGCTGACCACTGTTAGAAAAAAAAATACAGGAAAAGAAGAACCTTTGGTCTGATCCAGCAGGGCTGCTCATATGTTCTTTGGAGGAGGTGGCTTGAAACATTTTGCTTAGTTCAGGGTAAGCAGAACAAAAAAGGGGAGGGGAGAGCTCACCAATCTCTCTCTCCCAGATTTGGCTTGAGCCCAAGTGCCGCATGAAGTAGGGTACAAATTTTACCACTCCCCTGCTGCCACCGCTACTTCACTCTTCTTGCCCACACTAGGCAGGAAAGCAGCCCAGGATAGGCTGGGCTAGATGAGAAGGTGCAGCATGATGCAGTACAATGATCCAGAGCTCTTCCCGTGACCTCTAACTTCCAGGTCTGCAACCTGAATTATGAGGTGGTTGCGGCGGCAGCAGCAGTGGCAGCAGAAGCTTTTCTTCTACTTCCAGCTGTGCTGAAGGAAGAAGGGGCTGCTGATGACCAATCCTTTTTCTGTTTGCTTTCAGCAAGCAGGGAAATCATTGGCCAGCAGAAGGTCCAATCCTAAACTGGGCAGTGCTGGGTGCTGATCTCTAGTGTCTGCACTGGGTGTTTAAAATGTGCTATAAAGCACACCTGCAACACCCTGCGCTGAGTTAGCACTGGCGCCGGCCCAGCACCAGTCAATGCTGAGCCCAGCATTGGCCGGATGCCTCCCAGAGCTAGGTAAGAGCTCTGGGCAGTGTTGAGGGCTTTGGGAGGGAGGTGTTCTAGGGTAGGGGGAAGAACTGGGGTGGAGGGGGGCAGGAGCGGTAATAATAATATAATATAATATACAGTATTTATATACCGCCTTTCTTGGTCTTTATTCAAGACTTTATTCAAGGCAGTTTACACAGGCAGGCTTATTAAATCCACGCAGGGATTTTTACAAATTGAAAGAAGGTTCTCTCTTTCAAGAACCACCACGGTAGAGTTCTGCTCTGCCAGATCCTGAACTCTGTGTCAGGCCAGAAGGCCTCGTGTCAGCAAAATAGCTTGCAGAGCCCCATTGCGGGGCTTGGAGCTTTCCCTAGGGAAAGTTGACAAAAGTCCTCTTCCCCCAAGGAGACCTCCAGCGGCTGCCGCAGTGCTGCATGATGCTGCAGTAGCCACTTTGGCGCCACTGCACCTGGCAGCAGGGCCACCTTTAGGATTGGGCTGCCCAGCACCTCAGTGACTGGTGGACTAGTGAGGGTGGCAAGCAGATGCAGGGTGCAGAGCACCCAGTTCACCACCACCACTACTTGCCACTCAACACAGGCATTTCAGTCAGCAGCATGGACAGGCCTGTTCTGCCCTCTCCTATTTGCCATTGGAAAGACAATCTCTCTTTTCCTCCTGAGCGCCTTCATCTGACCTGGATTTGCAGTCTGTTACAGTTCTTCCTAAGGTTGGCTTTGCCTGTTCACATCACACTGTGTGTGTGATCTTATCTGGTCTAACCTCTTTCTCTCATGCACCTCAAATGTTAAATGCCTTCTTTTTCAAACACATACATTGTGCAGCTCTGCTGCACTTTGCAAATCAGTTGCAAAATACCCATGTTTTCAAATCATGTTTGAAATCAACTGAACCAGTTCCGGGGCAGGGCAGGCTCTTTACTGAAGCTTGGTTGACCTGAACCACGGCCAAACCAGCACAGCTTGGGTCACAACTGAAAGCAAACAATGGAAGAGAGGCTGAAATGGAAAAACAATGATTTGACCAGAGCTTCATCGATGACCAAGGATTTAGACTAGGGTCACTCAGATCTACAAGTAGATCCAGTACTGGAGTCATTGCATTGTGCTAGCCCTCCCCCAAGACAACGGCCTCATCTAGATCATCCAAGCCACAGCACTGGCCTTTTCAGCAGAACGACAGAGTAACTTTCCAGCAGGAACCTGCCCAGCATAATCGGGAGGGGAGGAGATGGAGTGCTGTAACTATATGAAGAAAAAGGAGTGGGGCCGGCGTCCAAACAACCACCTGAACAGTACAGGAACAATACATGGAAATCCATGGCAAAGCAGCACAATCCGTCTGCAGCCATATCCTCGTTCTGACTCCATTTTCATGCTCATACTGTAGGAGCCACGCTGACCCCCATCCTGAAACAATATTTGAAGTCATTAATTGCTTCTTTTCGTGATGGGAGCACCTGTTTCCTGTAGCTAAGGGAAATGATGTGTGCCATGTAACAGCTGGCGATGTGTCAAAGTAGGGGGGGGGAGTACATAAAAACCCCACTGAGGAAAGTGTGACACTTTTAGGAGTACAGGACACAGCTGGGTCTTCATTTCAGTTTCTGAACTGTCTGTTTGAGTCGATAGACCCAATACCAAGATCATCAGGGCTTTTCATCCTAGATTGAGAGAGGGTTCAGCCCTAGAAACGTTTTCCAAACCCTGGAACATAGGAGGTCTTAATGGAGGGTCAATTTATGTTGTTGCCTAAGAAAAAAAGCCCATCCAGTCCAGCTTCCAGCACCTCACAGTGCCCCACCAGATGCCTCAGGGAGCACACAAGACAACCTGTATCCTGGTGCCCTCCTTTGCACCTGGCATTCTGAGGTAACCTACTTCTAAAACCAGGAGGTTGTATATTCCCATCATGGCTTGTAACCTGAAATTTTGCTGTCCAAAATAACTTCCTTTTGTTGAGGGGCTCTAAGCCGGCTGCAGGAACATTTATTTGACTCACAGAGCAAGCCGCCCTGTGCAAAGCATGCAAACACCCTGGCATCTTGTCCCCGTCCACCCCTGCATAACATCTCCTGTGGCTGAAGTCTCCTTTGTATCTTGTTTTTTGAAGACAGTGAAACTCTTTGAAGACAAGGAACATTTTTTTCCTTCGTTTATTTTGCTATGGAAATTTGAGATTTTGTTGTTGCAAAGTGGTATAAAAGAAGTGATGAATATTTGTGTCCCTGATGTCTTGCTTTGTATATAAGGCCCTTGTCTTTAAAAGAACTGATTGTTCTTCTTCTGGTTTGGTTACATGCAGGAACTTCTCCCATGCTCCAGAACTGCAGCATTTGGAGAATGCAGTTTTGCCCTCTTCTCCCAGATGTTAATATAAAACATAAGAACATAAGAACAGCCCCACTGGATCAGGCCATAGGCCCATCTAGTTCAGCTTCCTGTATCTCACAGCGGCTCACCAAATGCCCCAGGGAGCACACCAGATAACAAGAGACCTCATTCTGGTGTCCTCCCTTGCATCTGGCATTCTGACATTGCCCATTTCTAAAATCAGGAGGTTGCAAATAGACATCATGGCTTGTAACCCGTAATGGATTTTTCCTCCAGAAACTTGTCCAATCCCCTTTTAAAGGCATCCAGGCCAGATGCCATCACCACATCCGGTGGCAAGGAGTTCCACAGACCAACCACACGCTGAGTAAAGAAATGTTTTCTTTTATCTGTTCTAACTCTCCCAACATTCAATTTTATTGGATGTCCCCTGGTTCTGGTGTTATGTGAGAGTGTAAAGAGCATCTCTCTATCCACTCTGTCCATCCCCTGCATAATTTTGTATGTCTCAATCATGTCCCCCCTCAGGCGCCTCTTTTCTAGGCTGAGGAGGCCCAAACACCGTAGCCTTTCCTCATAAGGAAGGTGCCCCAGCGTGGACAGGGCCCACAATTATTTTGGGTGGGATCAGCGCAAGCCATTCACTCATCTCCCTTCCCACCTGCTTTCCCATGATTCACCATAGTGAGGATGCCTTTATTGCTAACCACTACACTGAAAAGGTGAAAGTAAAACAACCAGAGTGGAAACCCCAGCCAGGCTCAGGCAGTGCCAGTGAGCCTAGGACAGAGAATGCTGTGGTCTCCACCCTTCTCCAACTCTACCTCTAAGAATGCTGGCTTTGAGGAAGGGGGAGGCTTCAAAGGATGATTCCACAGCTCCCCTGGCTGCTTTCAGTGGCATCCCAGAGAGCAATGGCTCACTATTTGGCAACCACTGGTTTAGGGAATGGGGGCTATAGATGTCCTCTTATGTTTAGCAGATGGGACAGCTACAGTCCTTCTTCACCCCAGCATGGCATCTTTTCCATTGGCTGTTGCTGGTGTCTCTTCTGTATTTTTTTTTTAAGAGTATGAGCCCTTTGGGGACCAGGAACCAAACTGCTTTGTGAACTACTGAGTGTAGATTCTATTCAGTTGCCAGAACTGTTGGATAATATTTGAGCAGCCGTTGCCTTGTTCCAGGTCGCTCACCCATGAAGCCTCTAGCATCTTCTGCCCTATGAAAAATTGTAGTTGGAGTGAACATGACCATTTTTCAAAGGGTCCTGATTCTCCCTCCCTCCCTCCTCACACACACTTCACTAGCTGAGCCTAAAGTACATTGCTACTTTTAGACAGTTACATGAAGGTTTGAATTCTTTCAGATTCCTGATTTAACAAGTGTTTTTAAGTTCATAAGGTTTTTGCTCAGATCATTCCTTCTGAAAGGGAGAGGTTCTCTGGAAAGAAGTTCAGAAACTTCCTGCTGACATTTGTATTGATTTATTTGAGAAAGTGAAGTTTGTTTAAATCTTTACAGGGAAATTATTTTGGTGGAAATAAGAATGGAGAAACCAGTGCAGTTAAGCAGTTAAGAGTGTAGGATTAGGATCCAGAAGTCTTAGGTTCAGAGAGCTCACTGGGAGCCTTTGAGCTAGTTGCCACCATTCAGACTAACAACCCTACCTCATAGGGTTGTTGTGAAGAGAGGACAGGGGCAGGGTAAGACTCATGTATGTTACTCTGAGCTCCTTGGCAGAAAGGTGGGATGGAAATGTAAAAACCTGGTTTCTTTGTTCTAAATATTTTTATCATGCAGAGTGGGATCCCCTGTGTTTCTTTGCAAGCCTCATTTTAACATTCCCTGATAAGAGCTGGGTTTGTTCTGGGCAGGAACCTGGTTTTGTGACACTGCACAGTTAGAAGACAATCTTTCGACTCCTGTAACCGAGAATGCACCCGTAAATGTCTTGCTTATGTAAAGTCATGCTTTGAAAAAGAAACCAAGCAGTGCAGAGAGACACATAAAGATGTTGGGAGGTGATATGCTGCATCTACACAATTCCAGTTACAGTTGGAAGTTTGGAGAGAATTTAGCAGGAAGTAGGGCAAACACAAAGAGACAAAAGGAAACAAAGGATTGTCACTACAATATGGAGACTGATATAAATGGGACAAATTCTGAGAGCTGGTAAAAAAAAACCCCATTTGCACTAGAAATAGGGTTGTATCCAACAAGTTTTAAGAAAGGATGAGGAACGTCTTAAGCATTTAATTCAAGTGAGTTTAGTTCAAAGACAGAGAAATGCCTGCATGAGAAAAAACAGATAAATTATAGCTTTCAGTTTTATTACAGTAGAAGGTGATGGTGGGCGATGTGTCAGAGGAGAATTTTAAAACTTCTCAGAAGCAGGTAATATAGGTACAAAGGTACTATAAAAGAATAAGAGAAACCATGAAGTGAGAACCACCCACAATGCATTGCATACAATTTAAAATCACACACCCTGAAGTGAGGTGTTACAGGATTGCATCTCTGGTGACAGGGCAGAGTAAGGCAGCATCTAGGGGAGGGAAATGGGTGAGTAACTAGAGGGTGTGTGTGGAGATGTTTAAGCCAGAAAATAATAATGTGAATGATGATAATGTGCATTAACTGAAGTGGGGAAAGATTCTCTTGCTTTAAAATGTGCACATGAGGTTGGTTTTCTTTAATTCCTGTCCATCTTGTATAGGGGAATGCATAATCTGCTCTCTGAGTCCACTGCATAAGATTATTACTCACACATTGCCATGCACATCATTTACTTGTTTGGAACTACCTCTGAATTAGTATCATTAATCTGAGATAAAGCCAACATTGGGGTTAGGTTCTGTGTTGGCCTTCCCAAGGTGCTCTCATGTCTGTATACTGCCACCTCCTCTTCCTCCACACCATCACCACCTCCTCACTTCCTCCAACCACTTCTTCTAAATGGGCCAGGCTGGGAGTATCCTGGGAGCAGACTCTCTCAACTGCTAGCATCCTCTCCACACAGCCAGTTTACAAGTAGCAGAGGAAAATCAGGCATGGAAAAAGAGGCAGACATGTCTCTTTTCCTGGTCACAAAAGCAATCAGGAACAGGGATGCAAAGGTGGTGATCTCCTCCTCCAGCTCTACTGCTTTAATATTAAGCAGTGTTGCTGGAGGAGGAGGGTCTCCAAGGAGAGTGCATGAGAAGGAAATGGGGTAGGTAGAGACTAGGTGGTGCAGTCTGGCAAGTGGCAGGAGAGGGGAGGGAAGCGCAAGCCATGGGGCATCTCCCCCAGTTTGCTGCCTCCCACAGCCTGCTGCTGAAAGCAAGCATTTCTGTCTGCCTCATGGGTGGGAAGCCCTGTCTGCACCTGGGGAAATTAATCATGCATACAGTTTCCCTTGCAATCTTTCTCAGCTAAAATTGTTTCAAAAAGAGGAAGTCAGAAGCTAAAAAAGAAGAAATGACCCAGAGAAAGAACTCAGTGCCACTACTTGTTTCTATGGCATGAAACTAATATGAGGGTGATGATGATGATGATGATTAGTGGCAAAAGTCAACACTGGCCCTTAATTTTTATAATGAATTGTGCAACTACTGTATTCCAAACCCTCTCACTAATTAAAGATAATGTGAGGGCAGACTACTCATGTACAGCTGTCATCTTCCAGCTCTTCCCCTTTCCCCACATGCATATTTCTGTTGTGATTGGCGACTCACAGGACTAGCACACTTACAATTTCGTTTCTGCTGATGATACATTCATTTCTGTCTTTGTCCAGCATCTCGTGGAATGGGTTGAGGTCACGTGCAGCTGAAATTGAGAAATAGAACTGGCCTGAGACCAGCTGTCTCCGACTTTCTCTTGTGCTTCACTTCCTTCATCCGTCAGACGAGAATAAAGCTTCCCCATAACAGGGAAGGGAATATAAAAATGTATTTGTGTCAAGTTTTGTTTTGCAGCCAAAGATTCTAAATAACATCATTAGATACAGACCAAAGATCCCAGCACTTGTGGATGCTTTGTCTGCTATGCAATTGGCAGTTTCAAGTTTGGCTCAAGACATCCAGTTTGAGGGATAAGCAATGGCATCAAAACAAAGGGCAAGCAAGGGAAGACAAGATGCCAGACCCTCACCTCCGTGGTTACTGGGTGCCCAATCCTATCCAACTTTCCAGCATTGATGCAGTGACAATTCATCCCTAAGGTAAGGGAACAAATGTTCCCTTACCTTGAGGAGGCCTCTGTGACTGCCTCCCCACTTTATTGGCATGGCTGCATTGGTGCTGGAAAGTTGGGTAGGATCGGGCCCTAAATCTTTTCAAACTTTCATAGCTTGTCTTTGATTTAAGTACTCAGTTCTATGACCCTGACAATCTAATATTCCTCAGTCCCCATTAACTGACACACACACACACACACACACACACACACACACACACACACACACACACACACTTACTTTATGGACAACAAGTCAAGAAAGAAAGTGTATAGACATCTTGCTCACTGTCAAGCAGCCCTTGCCTACATCCCTTCTTTGGACCACTGCCCAGGTCACTCTCACTTTAAAACACCATGCAGGAATAAGACACAGCTATCACTGTTTCATCCTTTTTTCTATAGCACTAACCCCATTCTCACTTGCAATACCACAAGCCCTGCCATCCTGTAATTCCAAGCTTCCCTTTAGTTTGTCATGGTTTGATCACTAACTATCTGGTCACTAATTATTAGACAATCTCAGTGGAGATTATCACCTTGGCCATTTGGATGGTCAAGTCACAGCCCACCAGCAAGGTGGGAGGAAATGGGGAAAGAGATTGCCCCAAATGCATAGAAGGTCGGGCCGAGGAAAGGAATGGTGTGCTTTTGGAGATGTCTGGAAAAGTTGCTAAGAGATTTCTGGAGACAGGAAGTTCATGGTTTCAGGGGTGATGCTGTTACTTTGGGATCAAAGTCATGTAATTTGCACTGCTGTCCCTGAGCTTATTTCTGTACCTGTCACGTCTGCTCAACCTTTAAATTTGAAAACCGTGAAGATGCCATAAGTCTCCAGCACTTCCGTTACCAAAAGGAAACTGGCCACAGAAAAGGTTGCCCCAAAGTCTCTCCAGTCTGGGAAAGGAGAAGTGCAAAACAAACCATATCATCTTTCTGTTTCCATTAGCACTCTTAGCATAAAAAGAAGGAAGCATCTATTGACTCACCAAGCCACTGAAATAAAAGCACATTGCTATACAGTACTATTCAGATGCTTCTTAACCCTAACCCTGTTCCAGCCATGAGTAATTTCACAAGCATCCTTCTCTCCTTGATTCTCATAATCTGGGCAAGCCAGGCACTGGATCCTTCTACAGCTGGATTCCAAGAATGCAAGCGAGCCGTGAATCTTCCTGCACTGGAAGTTCTTCCTGGAGGTGGCTGGGATAACTTGAGGAATCTAGACATGGGAAGAGTGATCAGCCTAAACTACTCATTATGCAAAACTACAGAAGATGGAGCTTACATCATCCCCAATGAGGTCTTCACTATTGCCCGTAAACAGAGTTACCTGGAGCTCAATTCAGAGATCATAGAGTCTTGGATGGATTACCAGTGTACCACGTCTGTTTCCATCAATGCAGAACTGTCCTTTTCCTATATCAGTGGGAAGTTCTCCAGTGACTTCCGTAGGATGAAAACCCACCAAGTGAGAGACCATGCTGTAACCACAAGAGTTCAGGTCAGAAATTTGATTTACACTGTAAAATTTGACCCTGCAGCTATTTTAGATGAAGGCTTCCAGAGACAGCTTGTTACCATTGCTAGCTACCTAGAGAACAACCATACTCAAATGGCTGACTACTTGGCAGAGATCTTAGTATTGAACTATGGCACTCATGTTATCACTGGGGTGGATGCTGGAGCCAGCCTTGTCCAGGAGGACCAGATCAAAGCCACTTTTGTCCATGACAGCTGGTCCAGAAAAAGTTCTATCACAGCTGCAGCTGGGGCCTCTTTCCATAACATTATCCACTTCGACAGCAGTGTTTCAGTAGGCACAGAAGACTATTTCACCAACCAGTACCTGTCCAACCGCACCAGCTCAAGGGTGGAGAGCTTTGGGGGATTGCCTTTCTATCCTGGGATTACTCTGAAAACCTGGCAAGAAAGCATCACCAATCGGTTAGTGGCTATGGACCGTTCAGGCTTGCCTTTGCAGTTTTTCATCACTCCAGTCAACCTGCCTGGATTGCCCGGCCCCACAGTGAAGAAATTGTCTAAGACAGTGGAATCCGCCATCTCCCGCTATTACACTTTCAACACCTACCCTGGTTGCACAAATGCAGCCTCCCCCAACTTCAATTTCTATGCCAACACAGATGATGGAACCTGTGAAGGGACAGCAACCAACTTTACCTTTGGAGGAGCCTACCAGGAATGTGCTCAGCTAGAAGGTCCTGATGCTGTAGTGCTCTGCCAAGACCTGGAACAGAGGAACCCACTCACTGGCACCTTCTCCTGCCCTGTGGGCTATGCCTCAGTCCGCCTGAAGTCCCAGCAACTTGAGGAAGGCTACAGCCACTTGGATTGCCACAGGGAGTGCTTAGTCTGGAAGATATTTTGCAAGTGGGTTTGTAAGGATGTTTTTACACTCTCCAGGGTGCTCCTGAGCTCATACTGGTGTGCAGCAAGAGGTCCGGTCCCTGAAAATTCAGGATTCTTCTTCGGAGGGCTCTTTACTGCCAAGAGCACCAACCCCATGACTAATGCCCAGTCCTGTCCACCCAGCTACTACCAGCTGAAGCTCTTCAACGAGCTCAGGCTCTGTGTCAGTACAGATGAAAGGGGACGAAGGAACTCTGTGCCCTTTGGAGGATTCTTCAGTTGCCAGGTAGGAAACCCACTGATGGGATTCCACAATGGAACAGATAATGATCCCTACCCTAAGAGGTGCCCAAACGGATTTAGTCAGCATCTGGCTGTTATCATTGATGGATGTCAAGTGGAATACTGCGTCCAGGCTGGACTCTTCACAAATGGGGCATTGCCCCAAGCCCGGCTTCCACCCTTCACTCACAAACCTGCCATAAGCCTTGTAGCTACTGACACAGTGGTGATCATGAGCAGCAATGGAAGCCAGACCTGGATCAAGGACTCCCAGACCCAGCTGTGGAAGATTGGCAGTCCTGATGACATGCACAACAGTATGAAGTCAGCTGGGAGTGCCAGTGAGAGCCTTTCAGGTGGAGAGGCTGCTGGGGTCACAGTTGGTGCTACCACTGGCTTGGCCATTCTGATTGGCCTGCTTGTCTACAGCCGCAGAAAGTACAAGAAAAGGGCGTTTAAACAAATGGGGGAGGAGGCAAAGAACCTGATGACAGACAACCCTTTGTATGGATGTATACCTGAAATGGAGGACACACTCCAGCAGGAGCAGGAAAGGCAGTCAGTTTAGGGGAGGGGTTGATACCTTTAATCAATATATTGTTATAAGCTTCTGTCTCTCCCACCCCCCCTTTAGCTTCTTCCTGCTGCCTCTTCTTCATCTGTTCTCAGTAAGTACATGCAATAGCAACTTCTTTGCACATCTCCCCAATATTGTTTATGGGCATAGCTGCAAGGGATTTTTGCAGGGTGGTGGGGCAAGGTAGACTTGGTAGAGGCCACACTCACAGCACCTAACTCAACCATTGTTCCATGCTAGTCCACCTGCCCATCAGCAGTGCAGTTGATGGTTTGAAGGGAAGAGGCAGTCTGCCAAAGGCTGTGGTCTGTACAAAGAGTGGCTTTGATAAGGGACACCCCCAAAGTGAAGGGTGGTGGAATCAAAGAGGTCATCATGAGCAATGTGGTTCATACAGGGGAAGGGATTTCTTTCCAAACACTTTCAGGGATGCTGATTTTCAAAAGCAATCTCCAGAAAGTCTGTAGGGCTCCAGACAAATAGAACAGTGACTGCTTGCAGGCACCTGAAGTGTGACCATTTGTATGAAGGCTCTGTCTATCCTGTCTGTTCACACTGAGACACACACACACAGGCTAAACCAAGAGTAACGAAGGCTGTGGCAGAAATGCTTCTGTTAAAACATGGATGATGTTGGGAATGGCTCCACATCCAGTGGTGGTCTCCCTTCCAATGCAAAAACAAACAAAACAACAACAAAAAAACCCGCTTCAGGGGACAAATTTCATCAGGGCCACAATGCAGGGTTAAAGGTTTTAAAAGCCCTTCCCCGCTCCACACTCCTGATCCTATTTGGGTCCCACAGCAGCTGCTATTTCCAAATTAAAAAATACATACACAGGGCCAACTACACATTTAGCAGAACATGTAGTTTAGTTGTCTTCCTTTAACTATTCAGATGCTGCTGCAGCAGACACCATCAAGGCAGAGATGCACCACCAAGCGTAGGATAACCAAGGATGTCAGCCCTGTGGAATCCTAGTCCTGCAGACGCAGACCAAGGTCCTCTGGAGAGAGCACCCTATATTTTTAATTTGTCTCAGCTACCTCTAAAACTCTACTTTCTTCTTGTAGGGAAGTTCTACAAGGCATTAGTGGAGAGTGTCCTGTGCTGGTCCTTTGTCAGCCCCCAGGGTTCACAGGACCTATCACAAGATTGCTGCAGCCAGGACAGGGTGCATGAAAAATGTCCTATTTGCTAGGGGGTGGAGGGTAAGAATCTCTATAGTTGTTGGATACAACTTGACAGGGACACTTTCTCCCAAGTACAAAGTGGACAGCATGAAGAAAAAGCAGACTCTCAACCACCAGCAGTGCTGGAGAAACAAAATCCAGATGATAGGGACAAGTTCTAGTTTCTTTTCCTCTCTTCTTGTACTAATGCAAAGATAGCAACTGCTTAGAAAAGAAAGGGCTTAACTAACCTTTGAAAAAAGTGCTTGGAGCTATTCAGATGGATGAGAAAACATGGTTATTGTCATATGCACGCACTTAGAGGAGAAATAGGGAGAGGAGAATGGGAAAGGGAGGCAGAGAAACCAAGAGAGAATTCAAAATAACTCAACAGTTCAGCCCTCGTTCAGTCAAAGTACTGAGATGCCAGAAGGCAGAAAGTAGCTGCAAGGCTTTTATTTTTCAACAAGACTCCCCCCTCCCACCACCACTTGTGTGGTGACACAAGTGCATTTTTGAATGTACAAGGCTGAGACCCACATTCCCTGGTGCATTAGCACCATTTTATTCTACTGAGAACAGTGTCTCTGCGATCAGCCAGCAGCCTATGCTCCATTACAGGAATATATAATCTCACAGGAAAGGACAACAGGAAAATGGACTCTTCCCCAGAGTCAATGAGTCAGCCACTTTTTTCTCTGAAAATCACGGCAGGTTATTGACAAGATTTTGTGTTTTTGGGTTTTATTTGATCCAGCAAAGGCAACTGTATATATGCATTAAAATATACTCTAAGAACGCAAAAATATATCGTGATCTTTTATAAACATAAATGCAACACATTTGGTGGGAATAAACCCAAATAAACAGGATTTTGCGCAAATGCACTTTAAGGAGCAGATGAACCGTCTCACAGATTTTCTCAAAGTTGCTCCTAATTGAGTGCCCAGGCATGCATCTTCCTGTTTTATTGCTTATTATAGTAATATGAATACTAGGTTGGTGGTGGAGGATCAGTTTTTAAAAAACACACAAAATACACCTCAGGATTCCAAACAGACATAAGATAGGACGAAGATGTATGCACTCAGATTTTACTGAATCAAACAGTGGAAACTACACACATTGGCAGATCATTTCTGTACCAAAAACCACAGTCAGTACTATATAAAAATATTTCTGGATTCCATACATATGAAACCCATATTCTTTCATCAAAGATAATGAATACGTGAAGTTTATCTATATATAACTAGTTTTGCCTCACTAGTCTGTTTCCGGGACATATGTGGTCACAAAATATGGAATTCCTAGCAAGGAAGAAAGTGAGAGAATGAATGGCTTGGAGAGTTATATCTCTAGAAGTGCTAGGGAATGTAACCTTGGAAAAGGAATAGGTAACTGTGTAAGGCAGTGATGTTTCATTCCTTGGACTCTGGAAAACCAGATCAGACCCATCCTAGTTTCTGAACCTTTAACAGACACAGCCTATTGTTGTTTCCAACTTTTTTTGACAGCCGTACAGATAGGGGCTAAGCACATGCTTTAAAAACAAGGAAAGCTGAGATGCTTAAGATTACAAACCACAGCCCAGATGGCAGATTCTGCGCTTGCCAAGGAAACACATAAAATAGACATGACCCCGATTATGGGTTCTTGTGGTGAATGGGATGCAAAAACATATTACTTTCAGCAGCTGCCAGGATCACTCCAGGAAAGAACTTGTGGTTTCCAACCCTTTTCCTGGCAGGCTCTGTGCCTTTAATCGCTGCATGACAGGCAGTCATTCAACAAACTTAGAATTCCTCAGGACTGCATCTTCAGGCAAGGGGAAAGCTGCACCTGTTATATTTCTGCCTGTCATGCAGCTGTTAATGGCTACAAAGCCTCTGTCAGGAAAAAAAGGTCAACAACCCTTAATGAATGTGAGTCTAGATTCCAAGACTGGTTCAGAATTCAGGCGAGAAATTTAGCAAGGCAATTCTGCTTTGTTCCTTCAAATGATTTTTGTTCCATCTGTGAGATTCTGAATATGCATGCCATTTCAGAATTAAAATCTCTCTTTGGGTCTCTGCCTTTTCTTATCCCATGGTATGCAACCATAATAAACTGGTTTTCAATCAGCTTCCCTCAAGTCTGGCTGTGAAAACATTGTTGTGACAGAAACAATGCCCTCTTGTGGCTGTCTGAATACTGGCGTTCACCTGCTCAGGAAACAGAAACAATGAACAAAAGACAGATGCACAGACTCAGAAAACACAGACACACAACATTTTTAAAACTGGCAGTGGAGTTTTCCTTTTATTTTACACCCCAAGGGTGCCATTCTCAGGCAATGCAACAAACTAGAGACGGGCAAAACGCACCGTTCACAAACAGCAAACGAACAATATACAGCATGGTCTCCCCCCTGCCCTGCCCTCCCACCCCCAAGACCACTACTAGTATCCCACATGACCTGCTTTGGGGTATAAGGAGGACAAAGGGGAAGAGATTCTTCCATCACCCCTGCTTCCCCTCCAGGACAGCATCGCATCAGGCTTGTCATTTGCTAGGAAGTATAAAATTATCAACAGCTGAAAGTTAAAGGCGGAAATAAATCAGCCAAAACAAAGTAAAATAAAAAGCAAATCAACTCCCTTCAGCTGAGAGACAACAGTGGCTGGCAGGTCACCCTCCAAAACTTCTCGTGTCCTGGAGGCTAAGTTACTTCTGAAGGAATGCCATGGTTATTCAAGAAGATGGTGCTTAAAGTGTTTAGAAGAGATAGGAAATCTTGTTCCTTGGGGCAGTCTTTGTTCTCCAATTAGACCAGCACTCTGTGAAACAAAATACACCATGGGAAAGATACATGTAATTTCAAATGCAAAACATGTGGGAAGATATATCAAGAAAGGAAACCCCTGAAGGTTTGTCGGAAATCAGGGCTTTTCAGATCTGTGATGTCCCAAATTCCTTTTTACCATCATTAAGTAGTAATGAACTACCTGAGAACATATTAAAGAACCTGGTCTCAGGAGGGACACACAGAGTTGGCAAAGGGCAAGCAGGACGTTATTTTGGTTCCTCTGTAAGAGCCTAGAGGGAGTGATTTTTCAAGCATATTTAGACCTGCAGGAGAAAGTAGGCATACTGGAATGTTAACACTCCCTTGGGAGCAGTGCTGAGGAAAAAGACAGGAGGATACACAAAAAGGTGGCATATACCCAGGAACCCAGAATTGGGACAGCATTAAGAACCTCAAACACTGCTGAATTAACAACCCTTGTGATGCCTCCAGGCTCCTCCTCATTCACACACACCCTACTTCCGCCACCACCTCAACAAGCAGTCAGTCAACCTCCACAATGTGCCCCATTCCATTCTTGCTTGCTTTCCCTCCAAGCCATTTCCTCATCTGAGCCTGCCCCACAGAGATTTCACATGGGTTGTTAAAATTGAATAAAGTCAAGTAGTAAATAAACTATGGCAGGCAGAGGGAGGGAAGGGGGGAAATCTACATGGATCTTATGTATCCTTGGTGCAGCCTTTTCAAGATGGCCACCAGTCTCATTTCTGTACCATGGCAACCTGTAGCAACAGCAGCACTGAGCCTCTAGGTCTAACTTAAGTACCATTTTGTTATACATCCTAGCCTCAAAGTATTTCTCATACATTACAAATATATATACATACATATATACGACAAACCCCCCAAACATGAGGTAAATAAATTCAAATCAGTATCCAGGGGACTTTCCCATACAAATAGTTCAAAGAACCCACCCAGGAGCATGTCGGGCAGAAACAGAAAATGTCTCTCTCACCTCCACCCACCTCATCTCCACTCATTCTAATTCACAACAGACATAAACAATCCCCTGGGATGCAATAAACAAACAGAAAGAGAGGTCACGGCACATGGTTCTGTACTGGTCTGGAATTAAGTACATGCAAAGAAGCAGAGACTGGACCTAAACTGTAAACAAGTTAATATTGCATGATGGAGCCCAAATGGGCACAGCAGAGCCAGCTGCAGAAACAAGGAATAATTCTCACTTAAGTCTGGAATGGACTGACTTGGTTTGAAGGCAGGAGTGAACTAGAGCCTAATACCACCAGGAAGAAAGCAGTCTACTGCCTTTGCTTGTGTACCAGCTGCAACAGATTCACTCTGCTCTGCTTTCCATTTTGAATTGTATTGGGGAGACTTTCATGCAGCTGACCCAGTTTGGAATGTATCAAAGAGAAGGTATTTCCAACCTACTTCTCTAAGGAACTGGGTCAGATCCTAGCAGTAAATGCAGGCCTGCTTCTTAGCTAATCTGGAACAGGACTGGGGAGGTTGGGGGTACCAGACCAGCAAACAGCACATTTCCAACTCACATTGAGCCCATGACATAAAAGCAGCAGTGACATGACCACATGGAACCAGGCACCTAGCTGGGGGAGAAAACAAGAAAAAAGACCAGGGCTGGTTTGAATCTTCAGTGCCTTTGGAATGGAGCGACCTTCATTGCTCCTGAATGGTACTACCACAGATGCCAGATGAGGCTGCCTGTCCCCCACAAGGCATACTTTGTTTTTCATAGGTTTTTAAGTGGGTCCCTAATCTCCCCACATGAATACATCACTGCACCCCATTGAAGAATGAGGCCAGGTATCTTAGCTACAAACTTACAACAGCTTTGGCTACAGAGGTTAATGTAACCTCAAGCCTCAATAGGACACGCTGCCTCATGCCCAAGATGAGCTGGGAAAAGCCTCCATGTTCATTTGCTCCTATTCACCAAGCGCCATGGGCCATATGAGCGCAGACCAGTGATTTCTCATCTTAGCAAGTCCTAAAGCAGACTGCTGGATGGACAGAGACAGGTCTTTTAAGAGGCAGGTGGTCGCTGTGGCAGGAGGAGGAGAGGGTAGAGCAGGCACAGTGGAAGAAGGAAGGAGCTTTATCCATGGAATCTTGCTGCACCTGTAGCTCCACCCCCAGGACAAGGCCCTTCCCCTCTCCTCCCACACTCTCAATCCTTTTCCTGAGCCGCACTCTCCTCTGTAATGCCCTGAGCAGCCAACTCAGCTAGCACATTGTCTAGGTAGTTGGAATCAGGGTAGCCATGGCCAGTAAGGTTGGAGCCAAACTCTGTCTTGTGGTGAATCTCATTCCAGATCACCGTATCCGACTCGCCGGTAGTGCTGGACGTGCCAATGGCAAAGATCAGGCGCCGATCCCAGGCTATGAGCAGCAGTTTCAGCACCTAAGGGAGGGAAGAGTATTGGGAAAAGGAATTTGTGTTAGATGAGTTATGTGCCAAGACCATGCTAAGGGTTACTTCACTGTGCACACTATGTGAATCTGATGCATTTCTCAAACAATGGATGTCGGTATGCAGAAATCCAATCAATATGTGAGTACAATTTCCACAGTTTCATTGTTGCAAAGCTGAGGTAACATTAAAAGCTCACACAATCAAAGGCATGCATGCATTCCTGTAGCATTCCTTTTATAAAGCCCTCTCCTTCTCCTGCCGACTTCCTTCTCAGTCCAAAGGTAGAAAGCTCTTATGGATCTCAAGCATGTAGAATGAACTGTTTGAGTAGATAAGATGCTTCTTTCCTAGAAAGACTATGGGAAAGCTTGCCTGGAGTGCAAAGTGAATAACTGCCCCAGGCGAACTGGGTCTCCTCATGGATTATTTTTAACTCTCTCTTTAAAAGGGAAGGGGGCTACCCACTACCAGTCCAGAGCACATGGACAAGTTGAGCCGCAACAAGGAAAGAAATTTTTCTCAACAAACGTGAAAAAACCTCATTTCTGTACTTGAGTCTAGACTCTGTATACTATCATTGGATCATTTGCTTCACACACCATAATATGGAGGAGCTCTCCATAGCATGTTTTCACACTACACATACACAAAATGAACTGCCTGTCACATTTTGAGGTGTAAGTGGGCACAGGCTAAATCTGCAACATAAAGCAGACATTCATGGCAAATCAATTAGGAGCTGATTAGTCCACATCACCCACCAATCTCCTCCTCTTTCTCTTTCTACTTCTCTACCATCCCTGCCCCCATTCCAGACTATTTCTACATAATGCTTAATGCCACTTATAATAAGGCATTCTGGAGTGCATAAGCTAATATTTCAGGCAAGAGGATTTCAGTTTTCATTCAGTATTATCTGGGCTTTTGAACAATTATCCACCTCAGCTTCAAAACCAGGAAATACTTTTGAATATTCAAAAACGCAAAGAATTTTTGGTGATGTGTGACTGAGGTTCACTTCGCAACAAAGCTACCCAGGTGCCTTTTTCCAAACTGAGCAGTGACCTCTAGAAACTGCTGTTAGGGGAGGGAACTGTTTGAACTGTGAGTTTAGAATATCAAGACCGCCTGGAAAGGTTTTGGACAGAAATGCAGATATTAAAGGGCTGCTTTTGGGAAGCAAAATGCAAGACAAAGACATTCAACAGAAAGTCATTAGTGTAACTGTTTCAGTACCAGATCTCCTTCATACAGAAAAGGTTGCTGACTCCTTCCCATGCTTAAATATGGGAGTGGGGAGAGAAAAGATTACAGGTAGTCTTCAAGTGAGGTTCTCGAATGAGGGTGTTTCCAGAAAGAGGATTCTGAAATATCTCACATACAGCACAATTCTAATTTGTGCTGGAACAGGGAGGCCAGCAGGCCTGTGCAGTATTCAGTGCAACTTTGGGGCCGACTGTGGCTCAGTTAGGGGCAAGGGGAAACTTTTCCCCTTACCCCAGAAAGAGTCAAAGTGGCCCCAATGGGTCTACTTGGATCTGCACCACTTCAGGAGATGGCACAGATCTGAGCAGAGTGGAGTGACCTGGAGCCACACTGTGTTGCCCTGGAAACAGGGCTAGGACCTGGCATAACCGCCAGGTCCTTGCCCTGCTTCCCACTACCTGCCCACCCGGTCCCGGAAACACCCGTCCTCCCCAGAACACCTCCAGCCTCCTCCCCACCCTCCCCATGCCCCCTCAGACCCCTGCATTGGGTGAGGTCGGATGACACAATCTTACCATGCCAGACCTGGATCTAGCGAGAGGAGATCAACACAACTCCTTGCGCTGGCCTCCCCAACTCTTCAGTTGACACAAATGTGCCTTACAGCATGTTTGCAGCACCCCCAGGTCGGTGCAAGTGACTTGGGACCACCAGTGGTATAGCAAGGTCATTTGACACCCAGGGCCCATAAATTTTTGTCACCCCATACGACATAATTAATGATTTGATTATTAATTATTTATTAATTCATTCATATTTTTATACCACCCGTCCTCTAAGCAGCTCAGGATTTGAAATGAATAATAATAATGGTCAGAAAATAAATGCAATGAATATTTCCCCACAAGCAATGGATGAAATTCTGCATCAAATGGTGTAACATGATGGTATTATTCCTAAAAGCAATGATTTCCAGAATTTTGGTCACTAGGGTGTCACCCCTGCCCCCAAGAATGTCTAATTGACCTGTTTTGAGTTAAGGCAGTGGTTCTCAAACTTTTAACACTGGGACCCACTTTTTAGAATGACAATCTGTCCAGGACCCACTGGAAGTGATGTCATGGCTGGAAGTGACATCATCAAGCACAATGAAATAAATAATTATAAATAATTAAAGAAAAACAAATAAATAAGGGGAAGCCAGCCCTGTTCCACCTAGTGAATTTTCTCTGTACAGAACAGCTGCAAGAACACCCCCCCCCAAAAAAAATCAGTGAGATTTTCAGCCCTCCCCAGTGCCCAGTTCAGTGTAAGTTCTTATATTTCAAGCATAGCACTATAAGGACCCACCTGGCTTTGCAAGTCTAAAAACAAACAAAAATTGACCTTACCCGCTCAAGCCTCTGTTTTATTCTTTGGGGTTAGGCTGCCTTCTGGAGCATTTGTTGAGCTCCACTTTCATCAGATCGGGACCATGCAGCTAGCCTTACATTCCCCTTTGCCTGACTTGACCAGGAGCCAGGGCACGTTTTCTTACTCACAAGTAAACAAAACTGTGTGGCTTACTTTTGCTTTCTATAGGGCTCAATACATTCAATCTGCTTGGAGGGAGGGACTTCCTTCTTGGGTGTTGCTTTCATTGGATAGGAACCATTCTGGTGTCACTGGATTCCTCTCAGCCTGCACTTTCTGACTAACTATGGCAAATTCACCTACTCACGAGTAAACGTGCAATATGGCTCGTTTCATTTTCCTTAGGGTTCTATGCATTTTTCTGTTTCGGTTTTTTGGCCATAACATTTGATGGAAAGGAGATATTTCAATCTGGTTTTTTGCATTACATTCCACTGTGTACAATGATGGAATGGCAAGTGGGACTGGGGGGTGGTGCCACTATGACCCACCAGACTGACCTAAATAAGTGCCACAAATGCCATGTCTAGCTTATGTATCAGCATTCAACATTTTGCATTTGCAACTGCATGTGTGGAGAACAATCTTCCTGCTGTGTGTCCTCTCCCATAATTCAATTTGAAATATGACCAACTAAGTGGCCCAATCCTATCCAGCATTCCAACAATGATACAGGCATGGTGCAGCCACAAGTTAAGGGGACACACATTCCCTTACCTTGAGGAGACCTCCAAGACCCTCCCCCATAGGATGCAGCATATGCCCCACTGGCATGGCTGCATTGGTCCATGGCTGCATTTTTTAGGCAAAAGTAACAGATTCGATTTACAATCATAGACTTTATAAGTCATTCAAAATGAGTTAGCATCATTACTCTCTTACACAGATGTATAAGAAGCTGTGAGTTTTCATGGAGTTGCTAAAGGTCATCCAATAAGCCTGTGGCAGAACCAAGAATAGATTAATCTAGCCCAGAAAACAAAGCAGAACCAAGGCCTTCCCTGGCATGGCATTAAAGTTCATCTTAAGAAAGCCTTTGCCAAAGACTTTTTGGGAAGCTTCCTAAACTCCTACAGTGAGAAGATGCCTCTTACCTTTCTGCCTCTCTCGCTGTCTGGGAGGTAACAGTGACGAGGGAAACCCCGGGCAGTGAAGCTCTTCCCAGGATTTGGGTGTTCTGATCCCTAGAAAGAGGGAATGAGAGACAGAGAGATGAACGAAGTTGCCTTTAAAAATATTCTATGCAGATGGTTCAAGGGGTGTGAGAGAGATCTGGTTAATCTCGAAAGCAGATCCCACTGTCCACTGTAGGATTATCTAAAGACTCTACCTACAGCCTACCACACTTTCCCCTCTCAGCTGCAACTGTGGTTCTCTTCTATGGTCTCTGCCTGTGGAACTAGCTTCTTACCTGGACCCCTGGTGGGATGTTGTAGATAATTCTGATGGTTTTGCAGTCTAGGTGTCCAGGCAATGAATGGGGAATAAGATGATACTCCATCTTCCCAGGAGGCTGTGTGCCAGTCTTCACTCCATAAATGGTTTTGCATGTTGGACACTGCAAGCTCCCATCCTGAAAGTACGATAGGCAAGCAATAAGAACAGGTGATATGTTTGGAATAGCACAGAACAAAAGACACTGAACAAAAAAGGTAGAAGGCTGACACTGGACAATACTGCTCTCAGCATCATAAGAAGATCAGGAGAGAAACTGATGGCTACTGTCACTAGAAAAGTACTGAAACACCATCCATTCCCATGTGGAAATCTATAAGCACAAAAAATAGGGTTGGAGCACAGGTCCTCCCTTCTCTCCCATTCTCAATTTGGTGAGCCTCTGCCTTCAAGGGACAATTAAGGAGTCCTTTATAATTAAGGGGCAGGAAATCCAGGTTTGTTACTGAGTGCATGTTCAATAGGGACCCACAACCACTCTCAGCTTCCCACTAAAAGTGACTGTTTAGTACACTATTTTTTTCAAACATAAGTCTGTTGTATTCTAACTTTAAGTGTACAATTAAGACATCTCATACAATTTTTAAAAATGCAATGTGCAAAGCATTCATAAGCCCCAATCCGTAAAAAAGCCAAGCTAAGGTCAAAGTTAAGTGGGGGAGAAGAATACAGGTGGGGCCTTGGTATACTTGGGGGATCCATTCTCGGACTCTTTGCTGATACCAAAAACTGTGGATAATCAAATCTGCGATATCTGCCTCTGAAGGGGACTGGAGCTGTGCTCCAGTCCTCTCAAGAGGGCTTTCTGAAACCTGCAGAGGCAGCGCACATCCGCCTACTGCCTCTGCAGGCTTCAGAATGGCCCGGAGAGGCAAAAAAAACACCACTTACGGTTGCCTCTGCAGGCAGACACACACTGCCTCTGCAGGCTTCAGAAAGCTCTCTGGAGAGGACCAGAGCACAGCTTCGGTCCCCTTTGGAGGGCACAAGTGGAGCCGAGTCTGGCTCAATATGAGTTTGGGGGACCTGTGTTGAGTCAGATACGCGGATGAAAAATCCATGGATAAACAGGCTCCACCTGTATGCCACTTTAATAGTAATCTCCTCCCAGGCATGATGGACTCAGCAATGCTTCAGAAACTCAGAGTGCTTCAGTGCCTTGGCTCTGCCAAAAGGAGAAGCTGCGTTCATATCAGAGCTGTTTGAGAATGTGACATGCTGGCAAACTATAGCATGACACCGGCAACTTATCACAATACACTTCCTCAGAGATGAGCCTCTCTAACAGTGGGCTCCAACCTTTGTCTAATTTGCACAAATCTGATTCTGAGCCAAGTTAAGATTCTCCAATTAATAAATGATGAATATTTGCATGTATGCCTTTAACTGGCATAATCGCCTGTGCTTCATGAAGGAAGGAAAAGGAACTCTGCCCTATTCCCAAATCACTGCAATCACTTTGGCTTTTATAGGTTAAACAGGACATTATTTTTTATTTTATACATGAGATTAGCAAAGTGTGCTTGTTTTTTATTCAGTAAATTGCAGAAGGACCAGGATGTCTTTTTCAGCAGCTATTCCATGATAAACAGTAGTTGTGGCGGAGGGGGGGAATGGGACAGACAGCTAGGTAGGCCAATCCAGTTGCTATTAGTTGAACAAAACATAATCACATGCTTAACATCTTGATTGAACCGAAGATTTCACCTAGGCACTGTGTTATCTAAACAGCCAAAAGGCTTAGAATTGCTTTTAAGGAGGGAGGCCATGCCCCAGGAGACGTTCCGGACATGATTAGAATGAACATCCAGTTTGCCAGTGCAAACCGGAAGTGCTTTCTAGTTGTGTCTGGGAGGCCTTCTGAGGTGTGGGGAGGCTGCCTGCAACCTCTGGAGGGCTGGATGAGCCCCCCCCGGTAAGTAATTTCAGCACAAAGCAGCCCCCCCCCATGGATATCATTATCTGCAGAATTTGGTATCTGTGGAGAGGGGGTCCTGGAACAATGAGATCACAGCAATGACAATGAGATCACAGCAGTCTGAAATACATTATTTTCAAATCTGAAGACGACTTTACCATGTCAAAAATTGAGGGAGAACGCTTCTCTGACAGCAACTTTTCCACATCACTATTAACTATTCACTGAGTACTCAGAATACATTTTTGAGTTCTATATGAAGGACCAAAAGAGCTGTTCACTCCTAAGCAGAACTGATTCACTAATTATCAGCCTGAGAAGCTGCAGATTAATCCTGCCTCATCTTTGCCTTCCTCTCACCAGTAACACACCTTGTTTCCATTGTTGTACATGGCCACGAGACAGTGGAGGTGGTATATGTGGCCACACTTGGACAGCTTGCCCACCAAGTCTGGCTTGATGGCAGGTTGGGGCCCCTTGTAACCTGAAGGGGCAGAGAGGCGCTCCATACAGATGGTACAGTCCTAAAGAGGAGTAGGAAACTGTGTTAAGTAGAAGAGCAACACATAAACATACACAGAAATATTGGTTGGAAGGAGCTCAAGCCACTAATTGCCTGCCTGCCACCTCAATGTTCTCCTTGCCAAAGATGCAATAAGCTTGTGTAAATCTCAGCTGCTGCCTCTTTCTCCCACTCCTATTCCTCTTTCTACAAATGGCTTCCTATGTTTGGGAAAGCCAATTTCCTGTCTACAAATAAAGATCTTTCCCCCTCTCACTTTTAAGTCCCTTTACAAGGTGCACTTCTTTGGCAGTTTTCCCCAAACAACAGCAGTACCTGCATCTCTACTGAAACTCCCCTAGTTCATTTTCATTCACTAATTAGTTGTCAACCTCTGACCTCTCATTGTGCAAATGTAAACTCTAGAACAATGCCTAGAGCACTATGAGACAAATATAGAACAGTAGGATTACTACTGTCAAGGCAATTGAAGCCCAGCAATAAAAAAAATTCTGCACCAGGATAAACCATAGTTCACAGAGCTTAAGCCACCCCCCCCCCACACACACACAAATGGGCTGGATCCAAGGTGCTTTTCCGCATGCAGAAGGTGACTTCTGTTCATGGAAGGGCTGCTTTCCTCTTGATACTAGACTACTGCATGAGAAAAGTGAAACAAATTCCAAAGTTGCTCCTCCTCCTGCACAAGCAGAATCATGTAAAGCTGCAGTTCTCAAACCCGCAGGGAGTTTGAGGACCACAGTAAGTCCTTGTAGTGGAGAGGGGAGGCAGTGGGGGCAGGGAAAGAGGCCAGGGCCCTCTGGCTGGGGCATCACGATGCCCCAGTTTGAAAAGCCCTGACGTAAAGTACTGTAGAAACAAGGGTGGTATTAGGGATCAGCCATGCTGGGCACTGGTCGAGGGCCCATGCTCACTTATGGGCATACCTATTCAGGATGACCCTGAACCCTTGGCATTAGCAGAGGTGGTGCTGAATGCGTCACGGGGGCAAGGAGGACACGAAATAGGGTGCCCAGTGCAGGACTTGTCACAGGGCCCTCAGAAACCTAGTGGTAGCACTGGCACTATATGAAAGCTATGCATAACAGAACTGCTGTGACACAAATGTATGCGAA
This sequence comes from Tiliqua scincoides, assembly GCF_035046505.1. Classification (NCBI taxonomy): domain Eukaryota; kingdom Metazoa; phylum Chordata; class Lepidosauria; order Squamata; family Scincidae; genus Tiliqua; species Tiliqua scincoides. The sequence continues at coordinate 66,467,936 of NC_089821.1, forward strand.
ACAGCACTAGTGGCTATTTTCTATTTGTGAAAGTTCACTGGATCCAACCCAATACATAGAACTAGACTCACCTCATCTGGAGGATGGCGCACCTTCTGTAAGTATTTTTTCAGCACCTCTTCAGGGGTCTTACCTGGAGAAGAAAGAGGGCTGAGTTTAAAAGAATCAGCACAGTGAAGGCATAATTTCTATAAATGAAGTGAAAGAGAGTGAGACAGAGCATTCTAGAGCTTTACTCAAGGCTTGAGAAGGCACCACAATCAGAATTATATTGCCTTCCCCTGTTACAGACTTGCTCACTTGCTTGAGTAATCTGGAGCTATTAACTCTACACTTACAGAGTCAAAAAGGGTTATCACACCAAGCCATAGTTTATGAAGCTTAACTGTGGTTTGATGTGAAATAAATTGAAAACCACAGTTTGGGATGGGCTGGCAAACCAGAATCAGAAACTATCGTTTGTAGCAGATTTGCAAGTCATGCTTTGCTCTAATCATGATTTGGCATGATGTTATAACTAATGACCCATAGTTAGACCGATCTCTCCATCTTCAAAGGTCACTGCTCCAAAGAGACAAGAATGCTGAGCAGATGGAAATATTAACGGAATGAGCTGAGCAGATGGAAAGAGCATATTAGTGCTTCTCACTAGTGGTTCCCTAAGCACACTCATTCTATGCACAGTTTTTAACAAGGACTAACAGGTGTGCTATGAAATCATGTCTCGCTTTTCAATCTAGACACCCCCCCCCAACTGAGTGCACCTCCGGCGGCTGCACAAGAAATATTTTCGGTGATTCTCACTTAGCAGTTTTGCATTCCACTTGCAGTATTTACCACATTGTGAACCTGGTGACATTGATAAGAGAGACATAGAATTTGTAATAGCAGAACACCCATGGACTCCCCACCATTAAGGTTAGAAAGACAAGTCAAAAACACAGGTCAAGATTCAAACAGGTGCAACACAACGGACCCCCACAAATGCCACCCCATGATGATGGTACCTCTTCAAGACGAAAAAGTCCATTCAGCCACTAAAATGTTAAACAGGAAGCATCGGCATAATCCGAAATGCATAGGGACCTTGTCCAAGAAACAACAAAGGCCCAGGATAATACGTGCCAGGTGCTGCAGGACTCTGATCAGCAGGAAACAGATAGCTGATAAGAGGACTGTAGGGTCACAATTTGGCTCTGTGACAAGGGGAGAATCTCAACAGCCCAAGCCAATATGTGCTGCTACCAGATACCATCTGATTTGAGAAGAGAACACAGCAGCACACAGGATCGCTGAAAGCATCATTTCCAGGAGGAGGCAATATGGCACAGCTGTGCCTGCACCATCCCTGGTGTTCAGCCACTAACAATCATCTCCAGCAGCCAGTATTCCTAGTGAGAGATCAAGCTCCAGTTCAGTCATCACTGCACACAAGCTGCTGCTCTGCTTGTTCTGAACAGTGTGGTTATAAACACTGTTTCATACTGTGGGTGTTGGGGGGCAGAGCAGGCGAGGGAAGGTCAGGGTTCCCTTTTAAAAAGTGAGGGAGCACACATTGCTCCCATTTTCTACAATGATTAAGTGCAGTGATGTAACAGATTACTGTAACTTTATGCTCCACACATCATCAAATACCTTGGTCTCAGAGTATTAAATAAATGGTTTCACTCCTGCCATGCTTTTCCTTATCTGCAGCACCTTTTATTGAGTTCCCAATTCAGTTTTTATTTTCTGAGATCGCAAACTGCAGTCCTTCAAGGTTTCACATAGCACTGTAAAACTGGGGGATGGGGGTGACATTACTCCCACTGGATTGCAGTCACAGGTCACCAAACACGTGGCTGTGGGTGGGGTTGTGACAGATTCCACATATGTTTACTCAGGCTGAACTCGGTGAGTGTAGCATAGGACTGAGGCCTGAAAATGGCCACCTGAGAAAAATCTGCAGCTGAGTATGTTCTCAGCAGGGCTTTGTTCATAGAGAAAGAGATGCCAAGGCTCCAGCATCACCCTTGAAGCCTATGAAAGCATGAAGCCTATAGAAATTCAGTAAGGAAAATGCACTCTGTACCAGTTGCAGGCCTACCATTAGGTCCAATGGGGCAAAAGTCCCAGGTGCAAGCCACTACGACCCCACGAAAGCCTCTCTGAGCCTCCAGAAAGGGGCGGAAACTGTGCTTCTGATTTCCTGGAAGCACAGTTTATAGCATTGGGGAACCTCAGAGAGGCTTCCCCGATGCAATCATGGGTTGCGCGAGGCTCCATGAGGGGGGAGGGCGGATTTTTGCGCAGGAGGGGTGGCAGCTATAGCCCGCAGGAGGGTATCATTGCGGACTTTTGTCCCAGGCACAGAGCTGGGGAGGTCCGCTGCTTCTCTGTACCAGTTCTGGGGCATGTAATTGTAGTTCTAGCTTTTATTTTCCAGGGATAACCAAGGCACTGAAAACAGACTGCATGGCTCAGTCCTGGAAAATCCTGGCATAAATGGAGTCTTCAGTGTTGGCAGCACAACTAGTAACTTGTGCATTACTATCTTTAAATACATGAGCCCTGCTGGAACACACCAAGGGCCCATGAAGTCCACATCCTGCTGACTACAATGGTCAGACAGATGTCTCAGGGAAGCCTCCCAAAACCAGCACATTGAAGCAATGCCCCCCACACATTGTCTATTCCGCAGCAACTGGTGTTCAGTGGCCCACCCTGTTGGCATTGGAATGGGGCAGGAAAGAGTTGTGCTGGAAATAGGGCTATGGGCCCTTCTCTTTTATAACTTATGCTCTTCATACCCTAGCACCTTACATCTCCAGGTCAGGCTTCTGGCTTCCCTTTTTTTCAAGATGCACAGAAGAACAAATTCTTCACAAGCAGATGTGAAGCACTTTGGAGAAGGAACAGCAAAATAGGAGAACAGCTGTACTAAACAGTACTAAAGTGCAATTTCAAAGTACAGCTGCCTGGGAAACCGAGAGGAGGTGGGGTAGGGAATGCGGATAAGTCAATGGCAGGAAACAAAATGCAACAGATGGGAATCATCTAGGGGAAGTTTTTGGACAAGCAAACACTGGTCAAATATTTCCATTTTCTGGCTATTAATGGGTGAAGCTACACAGCAGAATGGGAAAAAATAGAGGAGTGGTGAGGGAGCAAACAATGCTTCAGAACAACATTTGGATGACAATGACTGTGATAGAAGGAGACAGAAAGAGAAAGGAAAAGCAGCAGTCTACAGACTGGTTCCTGCAAGGCAAAAAATGCATTGTATGATCCACAAAGTGGAGAGCTGCTCCAAGATTTTTGAGCAGAAGAGTTTTTGGCTAACCTACCCCCAGAAGTAGCCAACCAATGATAACACAGAAGAACATGCAGGGTCATTTTGCCAGAAGCTGGGCAATGTTGAACAGTTTGCGATAACATTCAGAGATTTTTCTGCCTACGGTCTTTTGCAGAACCCTATCAGTTCTACAGTTCAATGAACAAGAAGAGGTTCTCCTTTCTTACCTTTCTTGGTTTGCTTTTTGGTGGTCTTGCGGCAAGTATTGGAGATCCCAGGGATGGATTTGATTTCACTCTTGCTGACTGGAGGGGGATGTAGAACCAGTTTTGGGGGACGAGTGAGGCAGACAGGCAGACCTGCAGCACTCATGAGGATCCCTGTGATTCCTGGGTGGGACAAAAGGGGGAGGGAGATTTGAGAAACTGGTTTTTGCTGCCCCACCAAAGCCAAACATTTTTAACACTTCAAACACTGCCCCTCTGTAACCTTGTGTCTTGCCCCTCAAAACAGAATAATTTAGAGAAAAGAGAACTCTTAACATACTCCCCATCTCCAAGATAAGTGGTGCTCTTTCAATGTTTTATCTCTTTTATGTCCCTATCTGCAATACTTATATTTTCTGTGCTTGCAGCATTTGCTCTGTGCTCTGAGATGGAATTTCATCTGTGGGGTAGTCCCACCTTGTGGTGTATTGGCAAGCAGACCTAGGGGTTGGCAAGCAGGCTTAATGCCACAACACAGGCAGCAGGTCTGATGTTGAAGCTGAAGGACCTAGGCAATTTTCCCCCTGAATTTAAATGTACTATATACTACAATCCTCTATTACTCTCTTAAGGCTGCACTTCCGAACTATAGTGGTTTCCTACAGAGGAAACAGCATTTTCTGTTGTGGCATCCTGTCTTTGGAAAGCTCCCCTCAGAGATGATCACCTGGGGCCTGATCTGATGAGATTTCTCACTTTTATTTACCCAGGCTTTTTGGACTTAACATGATGCTGCTGCTATTTGAAATGTGGAGGTTTCTTTGCAATTTTTATCTGTTTTACTACTTTACTCTTGCACACAGAACATTTTGATCACTAACTTTCTTGCAATGTTCCTTTCTATACGTCTGCCTTTTCTCCTGCATAATCTCCACCTACCCTCTGCCTGAAAAGACAGCTTCACACCATTCCCCCATTATTGTACTCTGATAAAATCCTGCTGAAACCTTTCAAAATTCCTCCATACCTATCATAGTCCCCCCCAGGTGTCCCTTATGTAGGCCAAGCAGAAGTCAAAAGTCATTTATGCTTGACCTATTCTCACAGTTATTTTACTCTCTTTACCTGCCAGTGCAGGGTTGACCGGACTTGAGCCATTTAGATTTTTCACAGGAACTGTAGGGACCCTGCAAAGAAAGAATATAGGGTTTAGAAGCGGTTACTGAATGATACAGTATCACACAGGGAGGAAATCTTTGAGAACTATGTTAATGTGCAAAGCAACTAGGCAAGGACTTCAAAGGACAGCTCACAATTCCTTGGAAGACCAGGCACTCTGTGGGCAAGAAAGATGCTGTGTTACATACTACCATCACCCACAAATTTTACACAGGATGGGAGGCTTCCCTCAGATTCTCTGATCTCTAAACAGATTGTGTTAAGACTGAATGTGACAAAAAAAAAATTGAGTTCCCACTAAACTAGCCTAGTAGGTTAGATTCCTGCCTTTGGCTGCTAGCAGCCTGAGGCACAAACACACTCCCTGGTTGAGCAAGGAGACCCGGTCTGGGAGGGGCAAGCAAGCTTACAAGTGAGGGTGTGTGACAGAGCCAGGAGAACTGGTTTGGTAAGGATAGTCTGTGGTTGTGACAGGCATTGTGTCAGCAGGACTCCTGAAGAGACATGTCTGTACAGGAGTCTAAGAAGAAGATCAGAATGATACTGAGGCTGGTCTTCGGTCCAGGATAGGTCTCTGCTTGACTGCATGGCAGATAGGAGTAGTCAGTGTGTGACCTTGTTTGCAGGGTTCTCTCTGAGCAAAGGTACATGCTTCTTTTAAGGATGCTACCTCCACTGTTAGTTTAGTGCTAAAGTTCTACAGGAGTTCCACCTTCTGTTCCGAGACAGAATGCTGTTTACTTAGCATCCCGGGGCTTTGTGCCAACCAGCCACAGTTTTACAACCAGACTGCAACGAAGGGTCACTTTACACACATTGCCTTAATTCAATGCAATACAAATGTGCATTTTTATACTGGAGGCAAGCTATGCAAGAGCCCCCCATTCCCAACATATGCAACGCATGAGCAGAATCATCCACACTGTGGTTGTACGTTGATACCCAGACTGGAGTTATTGTGGCAGGACTGGGGGGGGGGGGATGACACATTTTCCTACGCTCAAATATACTCACATTTTAGAAAAAATGTATACTGCACAGATACGACTAAGAGTTATGTCTAGATATTCAAGATGGGAATGTGGCTGTGTAGCTCAGTGGCAGAGCAACAGCTTTGTGTGCAGAAGGCCCCAGGTTCAATCCCTAACAGGACTGGGAAATTGCACTGAGTGAATTGCCCATGTGAGTCAGCATAGTAAACCCTCAGCTACATAAACCAAGGGTTTTAGACCTTCAAGGGAAGGGAAAATCACCTCCACCACAGGAGCTAAGGACCGGAATTTCAGTGAGGAGGAAGTAAATGCAACCCCATAACCCTCTTAGAATGCGTCTACATGACTACTACATGCGCTCCTCGTTCATCAACACACATAGGAGTTGACCTAGAAAACCTGACTCTTTCTCTCCTAGGAGTGCAGGACTATGTGGATGTCACAAGCTGGGCCACACCCTATCCAAAGGCATGACCTGCAGGAGCTGACCCAGCCTGAAGAATCCTGCACATCTTGGTTTGCATGAATTGGTCTAAGCCCTGAGAGCAAATTTGAAAGCCTGAAGACGACACTTGCTGACTACAAGTTTATGGCTGCTAAAAATGCACAAGCCTGGTTAGGCTCTGAAGTAAAAAAAACACAGCCACTAGGGAGGCATCTGGAACAGGGGTAGATGAAGAATGTATAAGACAGTGAGGCCTGAATCACAGACAAGGGCTAGGGACCTTTCCAGCTGGACAATAGTTGCTGTAGTGACAGACCAAGACCGATCTGGAGACAGAGGATCCTCTAATCTAAAGACAGAGGCATTTCTAAACCCTCCCCCATTCGCTAGCACCCTTCTCACTGCTCCTTTCTCCAGCTCTTTAGAAACCTTGGTTGGGTCTCCAAGTTATTCACAGAGCCTTTTGTTCCTGGAAATGTCACCTTGGCCCCTTCCTCCCTTGCTGTCTTCCATGGGAAAGTCTTTTGGAAGGGTCATGGGCAGCGAGGGGGGCACAACTAACGACAGAAGGCCGATGGCAAAGTCACACAAAAGGGAAGAAACACGCTAATTAAATGGCCAAGAAAGAGTGCTTTGGTCGGGGGAGGGGGCTGAGAATGGGGTGCCTTCCAGAGTAGGCAGCAGTGTGAAAGGCTTTCTATGGGCCTTTTGATAGGAATTCGACCCAGATATGAAGAGGAGAGAAAAAGAATGTTTCACTCCCTCATTAAAATTCAAAAGGAGTTTGCAGGCCTCCCCTATGTTATGGTTATAGGGGTCTGCAGTATTTGCTGGAGCAAGGGAGAGCGGGGGGTGGGGGAGTTTCCCCCATAGTCAGTATTAGCTCTTCATTAGGATTCTTCTATCATGCTGGTAGTATGGGCTGTATGTATTAATCAGCGAACAGCTTCACGCCACTCAACATCTGTCTAGATTTTCAGTGAGGTTCCCCCAGTTTACATAAATTGGTGCCTCTGTACCAAAGCCTATGGAGCTGTCCCAATCAAAACGCCAGTTTCCTTTTTCCCTGTCCAAAAACAGCTAAAAGAGAAAATGCTTTTAAATTCCCAGCTCAAACTTTAAGGAAACATTTCAAAGTAGTTATGCATCTGGCTGGTTCACCTGGTGAAAAAACCCTGCACAGATGCTGAAACTTGACATGGTGACCATTTTTAACATGAGTCAAGAACTGGTTTGAATCACCACCTGTCTACAGCAATTCTCCAACTGATGTTTGATGGCTATTTCAGAAAACCAAATCAGTGAGAGAAAGGGGAGAGGAAATCTCAGAGGAGTTTCTCCCTTACTGACCAAAGAATATGCCACGTGTAAAACAACACTATCTATACAAAGGGTGTGGGCTCCACATCCCCATGGAAAAAAGGGAAGCCATTCAATTGGCAGGATCCATAATTCAATCAGGAATCAGTTCTCTCAGACACTGGCAACGGATAGTACTCACCCAGAGGCAATCAGCACACGGGACTGGGCAATGGCCAGGCGCTGCAAGTTGGTACGATTCAGTGTATTAAGGCTGGCATGAGTCACCTTGCCATTGGCACTGGGAGGGCTGGCAGGAGAACCAGACATGGTGAGGGCCGGTGTGCTGGCTGCCTGCCTCCGGCTCACTTGAGATGCCAGGGTCTTCAATGAGCTGCGCATGGTGGCTGTTCCATCTTGGGACTTGTGCACTGATGCTGGAGCAGGGAGTTTGGTGCTACCAGAAAGGGAGACAGCTTTACGTGGTGGAGGTTGTGGCTGCTGCTGTTGCAGTTGCTGTAGGCTGGCAGTTGCTCCATTCCCTCCATTGCTCCCAGCTGCCACAGCTGCCTTGATGCTCATGACCAGGAGGCACTGTGGACACATGCAGGCAGGAGCAGGGGGAGCACTGGCCACACCAGGACTTGCTGGCCATGACTGGGATTTGGGCAAGGTACCAGTGACCAATGGGTAGACCATGTCAAGGCGGCGGCGGACACGGCGCTTGCGCTGGGTCTGGCGGTTGATCTGCCCCATGGTACTGAAGTCGATGATGTAACAGAAACCAATTGAAGTGAGATCAATCCATGGGTGTTGTTTCTCAAAGGCATGCTGGATGGTGATACCCACTTCCATGTCATAGGGTGTCCAGGTGCCATTGTCATTTTCCCATTCCCACACTACACCCTTTCCCGGTGCTGAGGAAGGGTCATAATAACTGCGCCGCACTGGCCGAATGGTGCCTGCAGGAGAGCAATGGAAAGAGGATTTTAAACAGGAAAGAATTCAGATTAGAGCTCTAAATCACAGGAGTGTACTTGAGAATTATACGTGGTAGATTGTTTTTAGGATCTCTAACCAGCAGAAAAAGCTGGTACAGTACAGTGGCTAAGATTATGACCCAGGAAGTCCCTGACTGAAATCTCACAATAGCCACAAACGTGAGGAGTAGATAACTATTTTTTTCAGCCTCAGTCCTCTCCCCTCCCACACGCACACAAAATCTGCATTGTGGACCCAATACTGACCTCCCTTACAGGGTTGACTTGGTGGTAACTGAGATAATGGTTATAAAATGCTTAATTATTATCTTTGTTTAAAATATTTCCATCCTGCTTTCTCAGTTAAAAACTCAAGGCAATGTACAATAATAAAAACACAAAAACAGCAACATTAAATATAAACAAAATAATTAGCAATAAAATTATACATTAAAAGTCTGGAAGAATAAAACATTTTCAGTGTCGATTTAAAGACTGTCAAGGGTGTCATGTGAACAAGCTTCTCAGGGAGAGAGCTCCAGAGGTAAGATGCCACTACAGAAAAGGCCAGTAGGAACCCCATACTGACTAAGGGTCCCATCCTACCCAACTTTTCAGCACCGGTGCAGCTGCAGTGCAGCCCCATGGTAGGGGAACACATTGCCCCCATACCTTGAGGAGGCGTCAATGACTGCCTCTCCCCCACAGGATGCAGCCCATGCCCCTCTGGCATGGCTGCATCAGCACTGGAAAATTGGACAGGATTGTGCCCCCTGGGGCCTCTGTGAGATACAGGAAGCTGGACTAGATGGGCCTATGGCCTGATCCAGAGGGGCTGTTCTTATGTCTCTGCTATCTGCCAACCAAGTTTGTGTCAGTGGCAAGTTACAAAACAGGGTCTGTGAATCTGATAGTAAAACTCGGGCAGGTTCATATGAACCTTACAGCACTTTACAGTGCTCTCTAAAAATGAAAGTATTATTATGATTAAAGAGTAACTAAATGAAATCTCAACCCTACAGCAAGCTCCATCACTGATTGTCACGAGCCAAGGTGTGAAAGGTATTATCCAATCATCACCATTTCTCAATCTCATTATGGAAGTGGAGGCTGGATCCATGAGGCAGCTGGAAAGGAAATAGTAATTGACCCCTGACTGGCAGTCTGTTATTGGTGTGGGAAGCTGAGTTGAGGTTGTGGTGAGCAGGGAGCAGCAAAACCCAAGCACAGTGAGACTGATTCAGGAATAAGCTCAGTGGTTCATGGAAAGCCATTTCTTTTAAAAGTGCTCTCCACTTTGGATATGCAAAAGTCTAAGTGGATTGGAGAACATGTTTCCCCCATGCAGTTTCTTCACAGAACAGATATGTGTGCCTTACAGCTGAACTGGGACCATCAGATACTACTTAAAATCTGACATTTCTATTTATTCACATTGTAGTGCTGCACATCATATATACTGAGGGCCCAATCCTATCCTTTCCCTCCCTCACTGATGCAGCTGTGCCGCTGGAGCACATGCTGCATTCAGTGGAGGGGACACTCCCAGAGGCCTCCTCCTGGTAACAGAACATTTGTTCCTTTACTGGGGAGAGGGGAGCTTCCAGCACTGGAAAAGATTCAAGACCTGCACCAGTAATTTCACTGGCAAAAGTCTAAGTAGACTTACTTAGGAGCCCCTGGCCCCTATGGGTCTCCTCAGACTTGCGCCACATCCTGAGGTGAGTCAGAGGAGAGTACAAGTCCGAGGAAAGCAGAGCGGGAGTTCCCTGGGAATGGAGATTGGGATTCATTCGGCATCCCAGCCCTGCCTCCCACTCCATACCCGCCCCCAGGGCTGCCCACCGCCTGCCCTCTCCCCCACCCTGGAACGCCTCCCTCCCCCACCTCCTCCCTGCCCACCCCAGTCTTGCCTTGGTAGAATTCAACCAATGCAAGACTTGGAACCTCTGCCAGCGTGAAGGTTTATTCCAGCCTCCACAGGCTGGCACATCTCAACCTTGCCGACTCCCAAGGAGGCACAAACGTACCTTCTAGGATTGTGCTGTAAACATATATATGGTGCATTACTAAACAACATGTAATTGAAGACAATGTTTTCTGTAGTTCCCACAACGCAATGATTATTTTGGTACATTAGTGCAGCAATTTCTTACTTATTTACTTGGAGTTTGGGAAATCATATTACCTCTTTTTTACGTTTTTATATAGAGAATCTCTATGTTTTGTTTAAAACAAGTTTCTAAACTTTAATGCTGTGAAGAAAAGGAAAAAACATTTGAACAGTGTTTGGCACAATCTCAAAAGGAAGAGAACTGCCAAGAAGGATTTCCAGTGGCCTAAGGGATGCTTCACATGTAACTGATTAGCAAACACATCATCTGTTCAGTTTTGTGGTTTTTTCCATGGAACCCCATTAACATGAGAAGTGGTCACATGCATTTATTTCACCATGTGTTCACTGCAAAAACATACTGCTGAGAGCTGAAATTAGACCCCTACTCCCCATGAGTAATGGGTGAAGCATCCTTGGAGATGGAGAATAGCTCCTTGCCACTCCCTTACAGTTAATACTTCTCTGGGCCCTGCCTATGTGATCTACCCCAATCCCTCTGCCTTTTCCTCTCAATCAATACATCCTTACAAGTAGAGGCTAAGTTCTTTGAATCCCTTGCAAGCAGAATTATGCAAAAATAAGCAAATATATGCGCCTTCATTCGGAGCACAGATTTCCTGTTTTTGTGCTTCTGTCTTTTTGCTTGTATTACATGTCACAGTTCAGGACTCTTAAGTACTACCGAAAAAACAACTGGACAATGCTGAAAAAAACAACACAAAATAAACATTCTGTAAACAATCCTCTCACTAAATACCTCCTAGCCCTCCAGGATGAAATCAGCTGAAGCATCAAGTACACAACAATTATCTGATTATAAATGATAACATCACTGGTATTAACTAATTATAGCACCATCATTAACTCCTCCTGCCAGTGATGTTTACATGACCAAGAGCCCCAGCAGTTTTTCACTGATAAAAGACACTCACATACCACTGGTGATAAGGGAATCCATCCTGTGATAAATATTTAAACAATCAGCAGGATTAGTAACCACTACAATATTATTCCATTGCTAATATTAACCCTTGGACCCCAAAAGTCATTGTTACCATCTGTGGATGCAGAAAACAACTACTCAGTTAAAGCTTATATAATCCAACTAGAAAAATGCAGACCACTGCTGCTATTCCCTGTGGCATTTTACATCTAGCCTTTCTGCGTATCCTTCAGTACTCCCATTTGCTTTGTTTTAACGTCTGGAAGATGCTCAAGGGGCAGTTAGAATTTAAAAAGGAAGACCATAACTACTAGTGCTAAAATTATTTTTTATCACAACAGGCCACATTTGAGACCTCTCAGGTTATAACCACACATCACATTTTGACCATTAGTTCTATTACACAAACCAGGTACATGAAGCCTTCTGACATACTACCCTCATTTCATCCACAAAATTAGCTAACAAGAACTCAGGCGGTTTCATCTGCAAGTGGAGTTAATGGGCTTAAGGATAATCTGATTAGTGACATTCTAAAGCACTAAAATCCACAGTTTTCATCTGTGAGGGATGGGCCTCCCTAAGGAGATAAAGGCAGCTACTAAGGAAAGTAAAAGCTCCCCTCCCCAACTTATCCAGCAGTTCGGTTTTTCCTGCATGACTTAGGTTGGAACTACACATTGCAAGGGAGACACAGAGTTCTTAACCTCATCTTTGTCTCACAATGCTAAAGCAAGGCCTGTAGGACATCTGCTGGGGAGAACCAGCAGGAGGGAGAAGGAATGCTTAACCCTTCCCCATCACCAATTCACTCTACAGCTGATGCAGTTGCACCAATGGTGTGATACATCCTGCAGTAGGGGGTGTGTGTGTGTGTGTGTGTGGGTGTGTGAGACAGAGGCCTCCAAGATAAGGGAATGTGTATTCCCTTACCTTGGGGCTGCATTCCAACAGTGCTGAAAACTTGGGATAGGATTGGACCCACAAAGATTTATTTTAGGACAGTGAAGAACCAAAATGTACTTTGACAAGGTCTGGAGGCAAGTTGAGGAATCTTTATGTCTACTTTTGGGACAGCTTGCTAAGTGGTGGTGGTAATACTGTGATGCTTATGGAGGATACAAATGATTGGACACCAGAGTAATTAGATCTGATATAAAGTGCATGTATTCAACAGGCACTGGTACAAAGACGGTATTGAGATTATGTGAAAAATACAAACCAAGAGAATCTCAATTTGAGGATTTATGTTTAATTCTGCGTACAACTGCTGCTCAGGCCAACTAAATATTGTTATCAGGTTTCCATATTTTTAAAAAAGCATTCAAAACAGAGAATAGCTATTTATTGAACAGATTATTTACCAAAAATATGAGAGGCAATTCTTGCTTCATGCAATGGATGGTGCAAAACAATCAGACGCTGGCAATCTCCATTGAAAAAAATCTTAAAGGCGCTAGGTCAATACTAGTCTGTACATCACTGCAACCAAGGTTTATCAGTAACTTGACCCAAAAAAGAACTGGGGAAAATAAGATTATTATTAGAATAAATCACTGGTGAAAAATCCTTATCTAGAAATTCTGTAGATTTTACTTTAAACTGAAGGACATTGATAAAAACAAAATGTTCAACCTGAACTAAGTTCACCAAAATGAATTTCTAAATTAGAAAAGAAAATTAAAGAAGTCTATTTTCACTGCAAATCAAGAAAAGAAATAATATAATCTAGAAGTATGCCTGAGGATAAATATTGTATTAATTCTACATGCTAATAACTATCACATGAAGTGGTCAGCAGGAATGCGACCGTCAAAACAATTCATTTATTCTTACCCAGTGACCCTTTTCCTTGCTAGTGCAAAGCTCTAAAGTGCACCTGCAGCTTCCTGACTGCAAAAGCTTCCCTGACCACTTCAATAGCTTCAAATGCAAACTCCCCCCCCCCCACACTCCTCATGCAGACATGAAGTGCCTTCCTTTATCCAAGTACATGTGCAGGAGTAGTTCAAGCACACTGGAATGCATTCAAGGGTTTAACAGAGGCAATAACTTTAAAAAATGGACATACATATCGGAACTATGGTTTTTTAAAGGTTCAGAAGTACATTTACAGTGCACTCCTCTGCATGGTTATTTGGAAGTTACCGTAATCTCACTGTGCTGGGGGGGCGGGACTTGCTCCTAGATAAGGGTGCACTAGACTGCAGTCTCAAAAAATTTCTGAACTTTTTAGTGCTACTAGTGAACTGATGCTCCACGCTAAAAAGGAAGAGATTGGGCAGACAAACAAAGTGCACACCGAGTAGTCCTGATTGTTCCACAATCCTTATGTGTGCCTGCACACTTGCTCTGCAATGTTATGCACAGATATCTCAACACAGCATGTACAGAATGTAGGACTGTAGTCAGTTGTTCCAGTTATAGCTTGAAATCTCTGGCACCATATGAAGGCCCCTTGACTTCTGTAAAACATATATCAAAACCATATATGTTTTACAGTCGAGTCCCAAAAGAGGGATAGGGGAGCAGAGTGATTGGAATTACCAGGTCAAAATTATCAGCTATAAATTCTGTGATTTTACATAAAGTTCTCCTATTGAAATTTCAAGGGTACCTAATTTTTCTATATTCCTTCATTCCAACCCAGCTCCCACTAATCTCAATATGATTAAGAGAGGGGAAGGATGTGGAAACAGCTCAATGTACAAAGCTGGTTAAATATAAAAAGTAAAATTGTTCACTAAACAATTCAAAGTTGCTTAAAATTTCAATGCAAAATAACCCTTGTGAATCCATATGCCACATCATTTCCAGTGCCAACATCTCCCCCTCCCCCAGAATAAAAAAAAGACAGATCAGCAGCACCACACTGATTTGGAGGTCCTGTTTGATTTTAAAAAATGAACAATTCCAGACATGACTTCCAAGGTAAAGAGCAGCAGAACCTCTAACAAGCACTAGAAACATGTTGCCCCAATGCAGATGGCTCATGTGGATTAGCAGGTGATCAAACAATAAAAAGAAGGGATAAACCTGGATCATATATTCTGTCAATTGTAGTGTAAGCCTGCATGACATGAAAGGCTTTATGATTTGGTAGTGAATGTACTGTAGCATACGCTGTTCAGAAGAAAGACACTGTTGTGACTGGCTTCCACTCGACAAAATGTTTGCAGAATTCACTAACAGGAACATTTCCAGATGGAAAGGGAAGATATGAATTAGTAAGGATAATCAGTTTACCAGGGCTAACACCTGGATATTTTCTTCCAATTCCAATCTTTCAGAAGTTCCTGGATTCATTAAGCCTGATGAAAAATAAAATCCTGCATCAGGGAAGGCCACAGACACCAACACAACGTATTTCAAACAGAAAAAGATTTTCTAAGGAAATTATGTGGGGCAGTGGGCTCTAAGAAATAATCATGCATTACAATGCCAGAGTCTGCAACAAACCACAGTGCCGCTCCACACAGACTCTATAATTTATTATAATCCATCAGAAGTGGAATGAGCCAGTATTTGGGGGGGGGAGGGGGGAAGAGAATGCAGGAATGTCAGCATCTGGCCCCATCCAGCTCCATCCATCAACTTTGTGGGAAAATTCTCCCCGCCATCCCTGCTCCCTGGGTCATTCTGAGACAGGCCATCAGCCTTCCATTCAAGAAGGGAAGAAAAGGGACAATAGCTATTCAAGACCCTGCTAAGGTCACAACCCCTCTACCATCAGAACTTCTTAATGACCCAAAACAACAACATTCATAGCAACTGGGGAGGCCGGGGAGGGGAGATGCAAAGAACAATCGCCCATTCTATAAGGCAACTTGGGCTCCAAGCAAGTTGCCCACCCTTGCCCACCCTTCTTTGAGGCAGCTTCACAACAGGATATTGACAGCATTCTCAGTTCCTAAGAGAGCCAGCAGATTCTTCTCTGCCAAAATTGTGCCAATATCCTAATCCTAAAAATCCCTTGCACTTAATGGGACCTTGGCCCAGGCTCACAAATGAAATCTCATTTTAAGGAACTTTAACCGGCTTTCATTCTGCTCTGTTCTCACTGAAAGGGTGTTGGAAAGGAAGAGAGGTTTCCTCTGCAAAGGGCATGTCTGCCCTACCTGAAATATTTGGTCAAGTGAATATTATTAGGCTGCACAAAAAGAAATGAAGAATGCGTCCCATCTTAGATGAAAAGAGGGTTATATCTATCTCTATGCGTGTGTTCTCAGAGCTCCAGGCAAAATGTGAAGCATATTACCTCATAAACTCTTGATGTTTTCACTGTGTGTTTACACACTGCAGGGAGCCTTAGCTGACCCTGCATCATGGCAGCATGCGCGCAAAAAAACAGAAAACCTTTTATCTGGAAGTGTGAAACAAAATTTCCAGTCTGTCTTAGTGATTGAAATAAATGAAGCAGGAAATGCGATTTATTCTAGTACAATTAATTTAGAATTTTTAAAATTATAGGCATCTGAATGCTACTTCAAAGAGCAAAAAGCACTGGGTGGGAGAAGGCCCAGCTGTTTTATAGCTCCCACCAGACTCTTGTCTGAAAGGGTAGATCTCTGTCAAATGCTGGACATTTCCACTGCTGGAAATGGCTTCTATGTGATTATTTCCCCCACCGTGACCATAACCTTTAGCTAGCATTGCTGCTAGCACAGAGACTCTCCGCGTGAGAAGGAACAAGGAGATGAAGAGCAGTATTACACCTCATGGCACAGTGCAGTTAAGTAATCCCACAGAAGTTCTTTCCAGCAATCTCTTTATGATTCCCATTAACAGGTACACCAGCTCCTGCCAGAAAAATTACTAATACAGTACTTCATGTATAATATTTCACATACAGATTACAACATACTGGGAAAATGCTCCACCCCAAGCCAACCATCTTCCTGAACAGTTTTGTCCAAGAACTCTTATTGCCTTGTCACCTCTGCCATCTCCTCAGAGGTATTTTTCATAGAGCGCAATCCTACCTTGCACTGGAACAGGAAAGCTAAGAGGCTTGCAATGTATCCAACGCAGGATAGAATCCCAAGACAGCTCAGCCAGAGGCAAGGGGAAACTTTCCCCTTACCTCTGGGTAAAGCATGCTGGCCCCTATGAGTCTCCTCAGACTTGTGCTACCTCCGGAGGTGGCACAAGCGTGAGGAGAGCAGAGCGGCTTGAAGCCGCTCTGATCTCCCAGGGGTTGGGATTTGATATAACTGCTAGATCTCAGCCCCACCTGACCCTGGGGCCGCCCAATGCCCACTCTCCCACCGCCCTGGAATGCCTCCCTCCTGCTCACCCCAGAGCCTTGCATCGGCCCAGCCAGGTCAACGCAAGACTCACAGAGTAAGCGGCCACAGATTTGGCCTCCATGAGCCAACACAGCTTACTCCCGAGGAGACACAAACATGCTTTCCAGCATGTTTGCGACCCGCCTGGTCGCCTCTGGATTGCACCCATAGCTAAGTACAGGATACAGGTATTATGTTGTTTGTTCCAGATCTGGAAAAGCAAGACAGGATGCCAAAAGGGATTTTAGGCATCCTTTAGTGCAGAATACATCAAGTCTCCTAATTTCTTTTGCCATAGCAACAGTAGCGTAGCTAGAGGAGGCGCAAAACATTAAGTACTGTAGGTGCTGAAACGCACCGTGTAAGTGGCCACTCCCATTTACCATCAGAGCCATTCTGGGCAGCGACAGCAATATGCAGGATACGCCATTTGGTTTGGCAAGCACCTACACCAGCTATTTTCAACCACTGTGCCCTGGCACATTGGTGTGCCGCGACAGGTCCACAGGTGTGCCACAGGAATTGGGGGGAAGGTTATTTATTACTAGGGCCAATGATGTGAGCCCCCACTGGCAGCACGGTGTGCCTTGTCAACTGTCAAAAAACTGATGGAGTGCCTTGACAATTTTAGTGCCTTGTTTATGTGAGATGAAAATTTGAAAATCACTGACCTACATGTTGCTGTTGCTGCTCGGGAATGGCTCCAATGGCAAGTGTGGGGGCTGCTTACATGGCACGTTGTGGCACCTGCAGTACTTACCATTTTGCCCCGCCCTGCTACACTATTGCACAGCAAGCGCAAAGAGAATACACAGACAAAATATGAAGTACAAGCAGTTTCTCACTCCCTATGACCCTATGACCCATAGGCCAAATCAGGCCTGCCATCTAAAACAGCCATTTTCAACCAATGTGCCGTGGCACACTGGTGTGCCACGAATGGTCCCCAGGTGTGCCACGGGAGTTTGGTGGAGGGTCAATAGGACCATTGAGGATATGAGCCCCCCCCACCAACAGCAAGGTGTGCCTTGTCAATTGTCCAAAAACCAATGGTGTGCCTTGACAATTTTAGTACCCTGTCAGTGTGCCATGAGACAAAAAAGGTTGAAAATCACTGATCTAAAATAATTTAGTCTCAAAAAGATATTTCCATCCAGCCCCCAGTGGTCCTAAAAAAGAATTCAAGTTTATAATCCAATCTCTGTAAGGCTTACAATGTAAGCAGACCAAGGACAGGAGCTTCCTTTAAGCGTCATGGTGCATGCATCTCCCTGCACCATGCTCATCTCTTTTTTCTTAGCTCTATGGCCTAATAGGGAGGCTCATGCATGTGTATTGAATGTGCACGCATTCTTACTACTGACAGACCCAATGTCTGGCCCCTATGCAGAAGCTTGCTGACCCCTGCTCTACAGTATTAATGCTCTAATCCTAGGAGCCTGCTGTGTCACCAGAACTTGTGCTCTGGTTGTGCAGTGCACTTTCCAACACCACAGGATGCAAAAATCTGGCAGCCACCACAAACAGTAAGCAGAGGCAGCTGGGCCACAGCAGGTACTGCAGGACTTACCAGGACCAGGGAAGCAAGGGGGGAGGCAGTGGGTAGAACCAGGCAAGGAAGGGGAGGAAAGGGGCAGGGACTGGGGCAGAGAGGGGTGTGTGTCAAGGGCAGGAAAGGGGTGATTATCTGCAACAGTGGCTCCACCTATCCCCCTTCCAGGCCTTGATCTAACTACTCAGGTCCACTTGGACCTGTGCCACCAAAATAGCTGGCATAGGTCCTAGTAGACACATTGGGGCAGTGGAGGCTTGCCCTGAGGCAAAGGAACAAATGCTCCCTTACATCGAAGACTCCTCTTGGGCCTAAAACTCCCCTGCATGATGCAGCATATGCCCCTCTGGTGCTGCTACATTGGGGGCAGGGGGGAGAGAGTTATGCTGGATTAGGCTGTAAAATATATTAAGCCACTACACTCTTTTGGAGTTACCTCCTCCTTTCAAGAGGCCATAGATACTGCCATTATCAATGTAAGAGTTTGTTCCATTACACAGATTGATCAGATTTCAGTGCTAATACAGCAATGGCCTCATGTGACAACTGAGAGCAGAGCTAGGATGGTATATAATGGGTAGAGTGCTGAGTCTGAAACAGAGAGATCTGGATTCAGATTCCCACTAAACCATGAAGCTCATGTGGTACCTTTCAGTTATTCACAATCTCTTGGCCTAACCTATCTCACAGGGTTGTGAGGACGAAACAGGATAATACCCGTGAACTTGAGCTCCTTGGAGGAAGGGGAATGTATAAATGTGATATCAGCCAGAACATGTTCACATGACTGTATTCATGCATGCATGAAATGCACCTGAACTCATGAGAATGTGTGGGTTCTCCACGCAGCTAACAAAGGCACCCTACAAGGCCATTGCAGGTTTCACAGCCTGCATTGCAGACTTATTGTCTGCACAGGGATGTCCAAGTGGATAAACTTCTTGGTACAGAGCCTGTGCTGCTAAATCTAACTCAGACTCCTATCTGTAAAATGGAAATAAAAGCAACTTCACAACTATTAAAAACTGTAAAGTGTTCTAAATATTTAAAGTGCAATATAGGATAGCAATAAAATGGATCTCTGGGTAGAATTCTCAACTCAGTGAGCAGAAAATTCCTTACTCTTCTTGTTTTCCCCAGGCAAATGAATGCCTCTTCTAGCTCTAGGGAACCCCTAGGCTGGAAGAAAACTTTTTTGTTGGCATTCTTTGTCAGGTTTTCCTTTTCCAAGAGCAAAGCAAACATTAATCTCTGCTTGTCTCGGAGCTGACAAAAGGCTATAGTCAGGCAGGCAGTCTGCCCGGCCCACTTTCTTTCCTGACCCAGTGGCTCTAGTGCCAAGTTGGGACGAGGTTAGACTTCAAAATTAGTTTGATTCTGCCTGAGCAAACTCAGCCAGGGAGGTGGAAGGACAGGCAGACATATTGCTGTTATCACCGTGGCAACCACTCAAGAGGCCTGGAGAAGGACAGGACTTTTATTCAGAGCAAGGGAGTAGACTTGGGGAAGGGGTGGAGAGCGAAGGAGCCCAGGACATAATCACACAGACAAGGAGTCGGTGTGCATGCTAATTATTCTTTAGAGGGTGCCAAAGCCCTTCACTAAGTGCAAACTTCGTTAGAAGTATTCTGCAGCTGCAGTGACTTAATGATGCGGGGGACTTATGCACAATATTGTGGGATAGAGTGCTAAGTAGGCGGATGCACTTATATCAATGCGCTTTCCACATCAATAAAAATATAAAGATCCACAACTAAATTCTGGGATGAGGAAAATGTCACCAATATTATCACCACCGGTGTGTTCCTCAAGTCTTCCCTTCATGCGAATAGCGAAAACCTCTGGAGGAGACATAAAAGCGTTTTAGGAAAATCGAACATATTATGGCAGCCATTTTCAACCACTGTGCCATGGCACACTGCTGTGCTGCGAATGGTCCGTAGGTGTGCTGTGGGAGTTTAGGGGAGGGTCGTTTATTAGTAGGGTCATTGAGGGATGTGAGCCCCTTACCAACAACATGGTGTGCCTTGTCAAAAAACTGATGGTGTGCCTTGACAATTTCAGTACCTTGTTAGAGTGCCGTGAGGTGAAAAAGGTTGAAAATCACTGTGCTATGCAAAGAGCAAACAAAGAAATTATGCTCATGTTCTCTCTGAAAACACTAGAATTTGGGAGCGCCCAATGAAACCAATTGGTAGTTAGGTGCAGGACAAGCAAGACAAAACATTTCCTCACACAACAAATAAGCAACTTATGGAATTCATGGCCACAAGCATCAACTGTGTTAACAAAGGTTTGTTTAACTCATGAAGAGCAGGATAGAATCACCAGAGGCTGGAAACAAACAAAACTGACAACCTTCCATTATACTGTACTCAGTTTGTGAAATTCTTGAGGCAAAAGGTTGCCCACAAATGGAGACAAAATGCTAAACTAGATCAACTAGAAACGTTCTGACCTAGAAAAAGCCATATTTTTATAGGGTCCAGGCATCCACATGCAGCAACACCTGAACCACTGGATGAATACTTGAGGAGAGAGAAAACAACTATTCATCTTTATTTTGCAAAGGTAGCCAGCAAACTACCTCAAACCTTCAAAGGTCAACCAGGTGTTGCTGTTTCTCCCTCGCACCCCCCCTTTCCCATTATCACTGCCCTTTGAAGTGCTTCTGTACCAATTGCCATTTTCCTTACAATATGACATGTACGCAAACGTATGCATGTCTGAAGTATGTAGAAGAGAGTTGGTCATTCGAAGAGGAGAAATGGGAGACAACACTAAAAGCAGCAGGTACCCAGAACAGGTGATGGCTTCTAGAATGGTAAGTGATAGTCTAGCCCCCAATTTATATAACAATGTTTATATGGTTCTTTTACTAAATGTTCAAACCTCTTATTATTATCTCCTTAATCTATATAATTATCTCCTTAATATATATAATCTGTAAAACTAGAAAGGCCAATATTATTACACTTATGATGGTGATACGCCAATTCATGCTAGAGCTTAGATGTGAATTGGGAAATTTTCTCTTATATTAGACAAGTGATACAGGAGAGCCAGAATTTCTGAATGGGAGCCCAATCTTAGGCATGTCTACCCAGAATTCAGTCCCACTGCAATTAATAGGACTTAGTCCCAGGTAAGTGTGGACAGGATTGCAGCCTAACAGCCGAATCCTAACCAACTTTCTAGCACTGATGCAGTCACAATGCAGCCCTGAGGTAAAGGAACAAACGTTCCCTTACCTTGAGGAGGCCTCAATGACCCCCCCCCCCCGCACCACAAAATGCAGCCTGTGCCCCATTGGCACAGCTGCATCAGCGCTGGAAAGTTGGTTAGGATTGGGTTGTAAGTTAACAAAGGTTTCACCAGTAGGTACCCAATATCCAATCAAGTAGCCTTCAGCTCGAAGCAGATATAGTGTAGTTCCACAGCAGAAATAACTTCTGTAAAGCTTCAGACCACACCAAGCATTCTTTCTGCATGCCCTATTTCATGCAAGGTACAAATGCATCAATGCTCAGACATAAACGTTATTCCTCAGTACTGAGTGATACAACTTCAGCACTGCAGATCTGAATCCCTCCATCACACAGCGTACCTTCAAGACCAGTCTTCCAAAGATGCAGCTGATTTTCAATAACTAGGCCACAATACTCAATTTCCATTATTCCAGAAAGGAATGATGCATATGAACGTGTGCATGCCTCCTTAGAAGTAAATCCCATTGAACTTAATGGAATTTAGGGCGCAATTCTATCCTGTGCTGGAACAGGCAAACCAAGAGGCTTGCGCTGTATCCAGCGCAGGACAGTGGCCAGAAGCGGCTTAGTCAGAGGCAAGGGGAAACTTTTCACCTTACCCCTGGGTAAGGGCCGCTGGCCCCTATGGGTCTGGAGGTGGTACAAGTCCGAGGAAAGCAGAGCTGCTTGAAGCCACTATGTTCTCCCTGGGAACAGGGGTTGGGATCCGGCATAACTGCTGGATCTCAGCCCCACCTCCCTCTCCTTGCCCATCCACCCCCGGGGCCACCCACTGCCTGCCCTCCCACTGCCCAGGAACGCCTCCCTTCCGCCTCCTCCCCACTGCTTAATTTTGGGGCCTGCCTCAGAGAGGAAGCCAGCATGGAGGCTTGCATCAGCTTTCGCAGGCCGGCACTCCTCAGAGCGCCAGCCTGGCTTCCTCCAAGGAGGTGCAAACATGCCTTACGGAACGTTTGTGACCCTCCTGGGCCAGCGCATGGGCCTTGTGCCAGGCCAAATCATTTCTAGGATTACACCCTAACAAATATATTGTAGGCCAGATTCTACTTCATCAAATTACTTGATCTATTTATTATAATGTATACTTCACTTGATGCAGCTTACTTCATTAAACAGTTAAAATGACTATATTGGGCAGCAGATATCACTCTGAGAGTAAAAAGTAGGATGCAAGTAGACTTCCCTAGCTGCACAGAGAGGGTACCATCTACTTCATGATGGTACACATGATCTGTGTGCCCCCACAGAAGGATATTCATAGAGTCTCTCTGGCTCATCTTAGTAAATGGGAGACAGTATATAGGAGGAGGTGCTCCTTCAGGTATCCAGGATCAAAACCACAGAGGGCTTTAAAATTCAGCATTTTGAACTGGAATAGTGTTACATTTTCTTCAGTTTGTGCCAGTTATCATTCTTGCTAGTATATTCTAGACTAGCTGTAGTTGCTGAAGACTCATCAAAAGCACCATCATGTAGAGCACATTATAATAGTCCAGTATAAATCATTGTATCACAATAGCTAAATATCAGATCTCGTGCATGAGGCAGAGCTAGAAAAAGGCATTCTTGCCCACAGTTGTCACTTGACAATCAATCAGCAGTGATTGGGAGCACCCCAACATATGAACCTCATTCTTTGGGGGAGTGTAACTGCATCTGGAGGAGGCCTCTTGCCAACACCTAGATCAACTTACAGCACAATCCTAACTGCACGTGCCACAAAGCACGTTTGTACCTCCTTATGAGCAAGCCGAGCCAGCACACAGAGGTGCGATGGCACATGAAGATTGAATTGAGCCTCCACGGCAGCTTGCAGGGCAAGCCTTACGTCTGCCCAGCTGGGCTGACGCAAGGCTCTGGGGTGGGCGGGGAGGAGACGGGAGGGAAGTGTTCCGGGGCAGGGGGTGGGCAGGAAGGTAGCGGGAGGCAGGGCTGGGACCTGGCAGTTATGCAGGATCCCAACCCCCATTACTGGGGAGTTCGGAGTGACTAAGCCGCTCCGCTCTCCTTGGACTACTGCCACCTCAGGAAGTGGCGTGAGTCCAAGGATACCCATAGGGGCCAGGGTGGCTTACGCGGATGTAAGGGAAATGTTTCCCTTTACCTCTGGCTGAGCCACTTTGGACATCTATCCTGCACTGGATACAGCACAAGCCTCCTGGCTTGCCTGTTCCAGCACAAGATAGGATTGCACCCTTAGGTGTCCCTACTCAACAACTCACAGCAGAAAGCTTTTCTTGGACTCTGCCAGCGCAGCGGTCATGATGCCAACCTAGAGTGTTGCAAATGTGCTATAAAGCATGTTTGCGACTAAGCAGCGCCATTGTGAAGGCCTGTGCTGGCCCACCAGCACTGTATCCAAAGGAGCGGCTGGCGGGAAAAAAAGTGCGGAGCAGGGTGGGGGCTGGGGGAGGGTGGAACAGAGGTGGTGAGGAGGTGTAACTGGGTAGTGGAAGTGGAATGGGGTGGACGGGCCCAGGATGGGTGCGGGACTGGCAGAGGAGGCCTCCCCCATATCCTTACCCCTTTCCCAGGCTTGCCGGCCCTTACTCAGGGCTTCCTGTGATTTAGCTGGCTCAGATCTGAGAAGCCCCACTGAGCAGACTGCGGCTTTACACGATGTAAGGGGACAGGTAAGGGGCGTTAGGTAAGGGTTCCCTTACTCTGAGGAAACCCCCAACCTCCTCCTAACCAGACTGGATACAGCATAGGCAAGTGGTTCTCACACATTTAGCACCAGGACCCACTTTTTAGAATGAGAATCTGTCCAGGACCCACTGGAAGTGATGTCATGACCAGAAGTGACATCATCAAGCAGGAAAAAGTTTTACAATCCTATGCTGCAATCCTACCTACACTTACCCAGGAGTAAGTCCCATCTATTGTCATTGTTAAAAGAATATACATAGTAGCTTGTTAAAAGTACAGGGTTGTAACTTTCCACAAATGCAGTCACATACCATGGTAGCCTCAAGTCTAATATATTAAAAATAAAATACTGAAATGAATAGGGACCCACCTGAAATTGGTTCACGGCCCACTTAGTGGGTCCCGACCCACAGTTTGAGAAACACTGGCATAGGCCTTGCTATGCCAGCACAGGTTAGAATTGGGCTGTCTGTCTTTAAGATGCCTCAGGACTCATTGCTACTTTTGAACATCATTTAGCTGAAACTGAACCAGCATCAGTTGCCACTTTAAAAAAAAACAACAACTTTAGCTGTATTAATAAAAAAAGTAAAATATACTTATATTTTTTCTAGAGGACATACAAAAAAAAATTAATGGATCCAAAACTATAGACCAGATTCAGGTTCTTCTCATGGACTCCTGATGTATTCCTTAGACATCATTGCTCTCTATAATAATATTTGGAAAAGGAATATTTAATAATATTGCCAATCAGTGTGAGCACCAAAAGACTGGCCCTATCCTTTGCAGTGCCCCCCTCACCCCCCCCCATGGATTTTTACATCTGCCTCTCCCAATTTTTGGCCTCCTTCCCTCTTGCTTTAGAATCTGTTTAGATCTCCTCCTGAAACATCCCTCTTTGCTTTCTCTGCACTGGTTTCAGTGCCCCATCCTCACCCTTTTCTTTCTTTCTTCCTCACCCAATTTCACTCTCTCCAGTATGCAGTTTCCTGCATCATGACAGGACAACTGTTGTTCCAATGGGCTGTGGTGGCCTGATTCACCTGTTATCTCCTCCCAGCTCCTCTCCTGATCCAATAGCTTTGCCCCTTCTTGAAGTGAGCTCACTGGCAGCAGCAAACAGGGATTCCCAGCCAAGGAGGCTGATGGCTTTCCCAAGGTATTTTCCTCTTGTCAGCAAATGGCTCAGCTCACTGTCTCTCTCCCACCTACAGGATTCTTTTTTCAGTAATGAGATTACATTTGCCTCACTGAAAGTATTTCTGAAATACTTTATCTAGGGGCATTTAACCCTTGGTAAATCTCTTAATCAAGAACACTTATAGAAGCACAGGGAGAAGGAAAACCCCGCAGCAGAAACACAGGAGCACCATTCACATCTCTGCCTATGACTCGAAAACCTGAAGCCATAGCCCTGCTAATAAGGATGTCTTTATACAGTGGTTTGTTTTTTTTGTCAATTTCATACTACAATTCTGGCCTCTTGGTTCTTTCTAGCTGACAACATGTTAACTGACAATAAGTAGCAACTGCCACCACCCCCACTTTCTTTGCAGAATTCTAAAGATCAGCATACATGTTTGATTAACAGCGTTTAACATTTACCTTGGAAAGAACCAGTAATTTACACCCACCCATTCAAACACACATGCTTCCCCTCCCTCATGCTCCAAGGGCAGTAAGACTCTCAGGGTGCACACTCAATGTAACATAGATTTGTTACTACCCCTTAAAAACTTTTTCATCATAATCTGGGTATGTAAACAGTGTATTTCCCCCTCCTTTCTGTTCAAGTGCATGGGTGCTGTAGAAATTTTTCCTGTTTTAATGAAAGAGTTAGAGGGTGGCTAGATTTTGTGCAGTGTAAGGAAAGTACATATTTACATGTAACATTCCTTCTCTTGGGAATCAGCATTGCGAGTTGCTGATCAAGTTGCTGATCTGATGCTGTTCGCACTTGCTTTGAAAATCTACATACTGTGCACATAAACATTAAAAACATGATTATATCCTATTTTATTTACACACAGAGAGAGACAGAGAGAGAGAGAGTTATGTTCTGTCTGTCTTAGAGAAGTGCAGCAAGGCTCATTGAATCCAGTGGACTTTACTCCCAAATAAGTACAGCCTGAGTTTGCCTCAGTGCACAATGAAAAACTGAAAACTTTTTTGCCCTTGCCTTTGTCTCATTTTTATAAGGAAGGCTTGCCATTTCACTGTCACATGCTCAGCTCTTTTGCAGGTGCAAATGCTGGGGAGATCACACATACTAAACAAGACATTTGAGAACAAGGCACATGACCATACTGAGGGTGTAAGTGCTGGAACCTGTTTCCAAAACTTGTACCCATTAGTGTTGGCAGTTACTACAAGCCAAAGTACAATTTGACCTATGCAAAGACTGGCAAGACATCCAGGTGGCACAGAAGCCCATCTAGGTGAACTCCCTCTTGACTGCCCTGCTGTTGCAGTGACAGTAGTAGCTTGAGGGACGTGACATGCCAACGCACCATGCACACCTCCCAGGAGTTCCTCTCTAATGCAGGATGCATGATTTCCATCCCAGCGTGTGTCCCTGTCCCATCTGGTTCCCTCCTCGCCTGGGATCTGCCCAGACCGCCACTCTTTTAGAGAACAGGGAAATAAAGAGGCTGACCCGCACATGTGCAAGAAGCTGCCTTTACATACTACTTTTTTACCCGGTCCCCAATTCCAATGTGTTTCTCAACGCGGCCTTTGTTAGGTACCAGGGCAGGGAAGCGAAATCTGCCATGGAAGATGGGACAGGGCAGGAAGGGACCAGATCACAGGCAGGCAAGCAGCCAACGTGGTGGGGTCAGCCTTAAGGGGACGCAGAGTCACTCACCAGTGTCCTGGCGGAACTGGTGCATGGACTGCAGATCGATGATATAGGGCGAGAGCCGGTTGTCCACCTGGCCGAGGACCACGCTCCCCCCGGCTCTTGGACCTGCTCGGATCACCGCCTCGATATGGTGGCTCACTGCTGGGCTGTAGGGTCTCCAGCGACCGTGTTCGTTCAGCCATTCCCAGACCACCACGGCGGAAGCCAGCAGCATCTTGGATGCGGTCCTCTCCCAGATCCGAGCACCGCCTGGAGCCCCTTTAAAGTCCGACCCGTCGCATCAAGCCCTTTGCAACTCTGCAGCGTCACGGCGAGTGGGGAGCTGCTCCTTGGATCAGTTCCAGCGGGCTTTCTTCCTTCTTTAGAGCAGTCTATATGTGCAGTATGTATTTTACCTCCTCCAGCCAAGATGCGGCTGTCGTGGCAAACGGTGCCTTGAGCCTTCTGGGGTCCGCGGCGTGCAAAAGCAGCCTAAGAGCCTTCTGCAGCCCTCATCCCTCCTACTCCAAGGATCTCGCCTCCACCGCCTGTGAAATGCGTGCATTTAAAAAATAACAAGGACCCATCCAGTCAGCGACCTGGAAAAGCAGGTTCCGTCATTTGCTCTGCGAAGTGGCTCGGAGGGGAATTTCTCCCTGCCTTTGCACAGCCCAAGGAGGGTGACTCAGTTACACCAGTTGCATCTCCTCCTCCGACTCCTGTTTTTCTCTCTGCAGTTGCATGGGGGATCCTTCGGAGCAAGCCCTGCTCGGAATTTCATGCTCCAGTTTTTTTCCCCTGCTCCTCCTCCCTGTGCACTGGATGCAGCAATCCAGCTCCAGCTCCACCTCCCTGTTGCTTTCCCGTCTGTCTGCTTCCTACGAGGAAGCCGGGTGAGGGTGAGTTGGATTTTCTCGGCACAGCACACGACATGCAACCCCCCGCCCGACGCGATGCCCCCCTTCCAGCGCTGGGAAACAACCACCCATTGCACGGCCGGGGCGCTGCAGCCCTGCCTATTGCAACCCGCTGCAACTTCCCCGCCCGGGCAAAGGCTTTCGAGTAGAAGCCGCAGCACGAGCTCCCCAGGAACGCAGCGTCTCCGGCACACTCGCTCCCTCCCCTTCTCGCCACCATTACCTCATGCTCAGCCACCCGCCCCTAAGCCCACCCTCCGGCCGGCGCCGGGACGCCATCTGCTGCCGATGCAAGGCGAACAGCAACCGCAGGCGGGACTGAACCACCTCTTGCGAAACAGGGGTGGGCAATGAGTAGCCACCACGAGACCGGGCAGGCAGGCAGGGGCACACCGGACCACATGGGTGCAGCATTACTTTGTTGCAGGTGTGCTGCTGGACCAGAGGCCTTCACAGTGGCTTTTGCCCTCTTCCAGTGTTTGAGAAACGAAAACAGGTGAAGCTGGGCGAGTTGAGAGACTTCAGGCATTGCTGTTCCAGCTAGCTAGAAATCTAGCAACAAAATCTGTATGGTCTACAGCAGCCATTTTCATCCACTGTGCTGTTGCACATTGGTGTGCCATGGAGGGTCTGCAGGTGTGCCGTGGGAGTTTGGGGGAGGATCATTTGTTGATAGGGCCACTGCAGGGATGCGAACACCTGCAATCAGTGCAGACTGCCTTGTCAATTGTCAAAAAACTGATGGTGTGCCTTGACAATTTAGGGCCCAATCCCATCCAACTTTCCAGCACCAGTGCAACTGCAATGCAGCCTTGAGGTAAGGGAACAAATGTTCCCACACATTGACAAGGCCTCTGTGATTGCCTCCGCACCACAGGATGCAGTACACGTCCCATTGACACTGCTGCACTGGCACTGGAAAATTGGATAGGATCGGGCCCTTAGTGCCCTGTCAGTGTGCCATGAGATGAAAATGGTTGAAAATCACTAGTCTAGAAATATTTATTACAATTATTAAGAACTCTTCAGCATACAAATGAAATTGATAATGGGAGAAGGGAGAAAATGACATGAGGACGCTGTTTGCCAATCACAGTCATAATCCATCCAATGTCTTCTCTAAAACCTTCTAGACCAGTTGACTGCCTGCCATAGACTGGGACGGGGCAAAAGCCCCATGTACCAGCTGCTGGGACCCTGTGGAAGCCTCTCTGAGGAAAGGCTTTCTCTGAGGAAACTGTGCTTCCAGTTTGGGAGGAGGTCATGCAAGGCTCTCTGAGCCTCTGATGAGTAGGGGGGGCGGATTTCTGCCCAGGGGGGTGACGAAAGCCTGCAGGGGGGGGCACCATCCAGGTGCGGGGCTGCGGAGGTCCGCAGGTGTTCTAGACCAGTGTTTTTCAACCAGTGGTACTTGTACCACCGGTGGTACTTGACGTGGTTTTGCTTATACTCCTGGGAGCCCCAGACCCCCACCCTGGCAGCAAGACCAGCAACACAATGCGACAAGCAGCGGTCGGAGGCTCGGCTCAGCAGGCGTTCCAGCATGTGCTTTTCATGTGCTTGGAAAAAGTCCCTTCCGTACGCCCTGAGGCTCTTACTGGATTTTGTCATGTTGTATCTGGCCTCCTGATGGAAGTAACTGGTGATGACATCATCACTACTTACTTCTGGTAGTACAGTACTTCCAATAAGTGGACAATGCAAAGTGGTACAGCAGGGGACAAAAAGTTGAAAAACACTGTTCTAGATAACACTGCATACACATAACAGTGCATTTTAAATAACTAGTGCTTCTCTGAAAACTTGAAATTATGAAATTATTTTGAATTCTTTCCAGTTTCGATTCAGAGCCAAATCACATAGCCAACCATCTCCCTTTAGTGTGCAATAAGTTCAGTATGTTTCATACCTTACTACTGTTCAAACAGTCTGAGTACCTGAAGGATCAGAATGCCATGTAGGAAGAGTAAGGGGGGCAGTTCCTACTCATTTGTTTTCTGGCCATACATTGATAGTTTTTTAAAAGTCCTATATGGCTGGTTTACAACTGGATTAACTGCTGATTGTTGCACACAATTGTTACATTTCCAAATCTGAAGAGGAATGCCTGTTGTGCCTGCAGTAATCAAACAATCACTTCACAGTATGTCTAGCTATGCTGCTCGCAGTAGTGAATCAAATCTTACCATGGGTTGTCACTATTCTATATTTCTACAACTAAGGGCGCAATCCTAATCCCTTACATCAGTGCTTTCCAGCACTGACTTAAGGGTAACGCAGCTCCAAGGTAAGGGAACAAACATTTCCTTATTTTGAGGAGGCCTCCGTGAGTGACACCCAACTGCCACTCTGTCAGCTGGCAGGAGGTCTAGCTCAGTTGGTAGAGCTGCCGCCTTGTATGCCTGAAGATCTGAGGCTGCCAGTTTGAAACAACCGGAAGTACCCGAGAACTGACGACACGCTGATATACTGATGAGCTGACCCTCGGTGGCAGTCAAGTGGAGCGTGGGAGGCGAAGGGCCAGAGAGAGGCCAGACCGGGAAGGAATCCAGCTGGAACACGGAGTTCTATGAAAGACTAGAACTATTCAATTGTAAAAATCCCTACGGGGGATTAGAACAGCCTGCCTGTGTAAACCGCCTTGGATTAAAGTCTGAGAAATCTGATGACCAAAGAAAGGCAGTATATAAATACCTGTATAAGTAAAATAAATAAACTGCAGGATGCAGCACAAGTCCCATTGGCACCGCTATGCCAGTGCTGGAAAGTACTGACCTAAGGGGTTAGGATCGCGCCCTACAGTGGCTACAATCATATGCTCATGAGCTGTTGAGTTGATCCTTTGGAGTACAGTAGGACTTCTGTCGAAGCATGCATAAAATGAGGTTCACAGCTGAATATTCCATAACTGCTATTATGCCTTAATTTATGCAGCAGACACAATCATGGCACTGCCATATGTACACACAAATATACCCCATAACACTGCTGGTGCCAAAACCAGTTTCCACCTAACTCTGTCATTGACCTATCGCCATACATTCAGTTTTTTTAAAAAATGCATATATTATACACTGCTCAGCAGAGGCAACTAGGGCTGAAGGAATTCAGGTGCTGGCCCAAAAGGATCCTTCCCTCTTTAGCACTGGAAACTGAACCCATTCTTTGCATTGAATGCAATTCCTTGCAAGAAGGAGCAGTAGATAGCAGACATCATCATGAGGGTACAAACTCCTGCTGTATATGCACCATGCCAAGGACTTTTTCACGGAGCTTGGAGCAGTGGTATCCCATTCATGAGGCTGAATGAGGTAAACTCTCACATCTGTTCACCCAGTCACCTCCACTGCTCCTCTTCCCAGTTTGTGGATTGGGAAAGGAAGGCAGGGACAGAGCAAAAGAGGAAGTGTGTAGAAGAAGGTGGTGGGCTGCAGCATCCAGATGCTCAAGTCTACCACACTTCCTCTTCCACTCCATCACTCACTTCCTTTGCCAGTCTAGGGGCTGGGAGGAGTAGAGGCTGACATCACCAGGTAAGAAAGGAGCAGTTGTTAGCTTCAAGTGCCACTTCAGGCACAAGATGACTTGGGTTGGAGGCAACAAGGGCAGGGTTTACATTAGTCCTGGCATCCTATCCTAATGCCCCCAGTGTCAGGTTAGCTGCGTGTAACAGTGTGACTATTAAGGGCTACATCAAGACATTTTCCTCTTGTTTTTAACAGCAAGCAGGGTAGAGCTTTCTTACACAGGATCCCCTGGCAGCTATTGCAATGCACTGGTATTGGACTCTCCATTTGTTTGTACAGTATTACCATTGCAAGATCAAATTAAAATCAATGTCAATCTGGAGTTGCAATGTCTGTGGAGCTTTTTAAAACACAAGACATTTAGTAATGCCATTATGCTGTACATACAACTCCTGTCACAAATATGCGCATGCTTGCAAACTGCATACTGACATGCCCCCAATTTTCATAAATTTGGTCTATGGCTGAGAATTGCTGACCCCAAATCCCACATCATTTGTTAACAAACCTAATGTATACAATGTCATTTGGGGTTCTTTTTTCCCCACATACTAACTCTGGGTCTTATGAGAAGACTGGGTAATAAAAGTTTTAATTCTGTGATCAAGAACTGTGATCAAGAATTGTGTGATCATATGGATGATATTTATAGAATGTCTGTTATTGTATTTTGATTAATGCCATGATCTATGACTTATGTACAAGTAAATGAACAAGTAGCAAATGCATTAAACCCCAGTTTTACGAATCTTGCAATGTGAAAGTATAAGAAATGGTTAAAGTCCCAATAAAAAGTCAACTTTATCCTGAAAGTGTCCCCTAAAAATCTCTATAAAGAGAATGTCACCAGCCTTTATTATCTCAGAATGTATCGATAAAACACAGTTAGAGTTTCAATAAGAAACTGCAGTGGTTCACTTCATACAAAAGCTGTCAGAAGCAGCAGAGAGCTTTTAAATAGGTAAGGCATAACCCAGTGCCAGAAACTTCAAAGCCTGGCTGTGAATTCAACATGCCTATTAGTAAAAATCACTACAAGGAAATGAAGTCCTGGAAACAAGCTTTTTGATTTGTTTTCACTGATTGTTGAGTGGTGATGCCAGGTGAGCTATTGATTCATTCCATTACAGCCTGCACCTGAGAGGCTTAAGTGCTACGATGCAAGAAGACAAGTCATTTAACATGGGGATTGACTGTTAATGACTGTTATTTGTTAATACCATTATTGCTAACAGCTAGGTTTTTTCAGATCTTGAATGCTGGAATGATGAAACTGGGCACACACTGATGACTACAGAAAGTATTGTGGCACCTTAGTGCCACTTCATACATTATAATTTTCCAATGTGCATGTTTGTGTATGTGTTTGTTATACAGGTGCCTATGTCACATAGTGGGGATTGCCTCTCCACCATGTTATGTGTGAAGGAGCATTTAGAAACAAATTGGTTTATTGTTGCATGGAACTTCGTAGACCACAGCTTACTTTACTGCTGCATGTCAGATTGTATAGGTTCCTCCCCCTCCCCCCAGTCAGGAAGCTTTTCTTAGTCATAGGTTGGCATAAGCTTCAGCCCTGCAACCATAATGTGAACTGTAGAAGTGTAGTGGGTGGGTTGCAACAGAAGAAAATAAAATGCATTGGGAAGAAGAGTGCTTCCACATCTTCTTAAAGTCAAAAAGTAACAGACCTTGTTGCAGGAAAGAAGATCAAAGGTCTTCCCTCCCTCCCTTCCTTCCTATATTTAGCTAGACCCTGTACAGAAAATAGAAATAACAAAGTTCCTGCCTTCAGGCTCACAATTTAAAGAAAGACACAACATGTTAAGGAGAAAAAGAAAGGAGAGAAAAGGAATGAGAATTCAACATTAAATGCAAATTTTGAGGGATTTTCACCATAGAGAAGCCTAGGATATCAGCTTGGAACATTTTGATCCCATAAAGAATAGTGGTTAACCATCTTTTCAGCTATTATATGGTGGTGGTGAATCTCCCTTTGCCAGGGCAAAGTGCCCAAGTGTTTGGTGGCAGCCCAGCTTCAGACATCCTTGGAGCATATTGATTTTCTGAACCCATATCAGTCTGACTTTTGGATCAGATTTGGGACTGAAACTGGTCTGATCCCCCAAGTGGATGATTCTGCATATAAAATGTAGCAGCCAGGCTGTAAATTGAACTGACTGCCATGAACAGGTCACTGCAGTATTGTATAGAAGATTCTTCATTGACTTCCATTTTATTCTGGGCACAATTCAAATTGCTGGTTTTGATCTTTAAAGTCCTAAACAATCTGGGGAATTGGTATCTAAAAGGATTGTCTCCTCTTGTGTGAATTTTCCCACTGAATGAGACTGTCTTCTGAGACCCTTCTCTGAGTGTTGCATGGTTGGAAGTTAAGTAAGTGGCTACTGAAAAGAAAGCCATTTCTGTGGTGCCCCCCACACTGGAAATCTCTCTGTAGACATGCTTAACTGACAGTATTACTAGCCAAGCAAAGTCCACCCTCTTCTCCCAAGCTTGTAATGGTCTTTAAGTTACTTATGGCCCAATCCTATGGGCATGTTATGCCAATGGAATGTATGTTCTACTGGCATAAAGCGCTTTACAGCAATTATGCCAGTGAGCGTGGCCAGCACAAGCAGTAAGCAGTGGTGTCCGTGTTCCAGTGCACCAGAGATGCCCACCAGTACAGGTAAGGCTGCAGAGGGGCTGGAACAAGGAAGGGGAGGATGGAATAGGGAGAAGGACCGGGTGGAGGCCCAGGAAGGGGGTAGGTTAAGTGGCAGTAGCACCTGCTGAATCCTAATCCCTTTCCCAGGCCTGATCTGCCTTCATAAGTCTGAGTTAACCCATGTCGGCTGCTGGGGTTAACCCCAAGGAAGCCTCAACATGCCAAAACTCCCCTGTAGTATTCAGCAGATGCTGCATCATCACACAGGTAATTAGATAGGATTGGGCTGTTATTGTAACTTATCCGTTTCTTTATCTGGGGATGGGTTGGTTGTGTGAAAGTGTGTGAATTAGATGCATACTACTGTTGAAAAATAATTTCCTGTTTATTTTATTGCTTTTTATTCTTGATGTCTTCTCTCTCTTATTATACAGTATTCTCCCCCCCCATAAACGCTACTTGCTTGGACCCACACCTCCATTTTTTAAATGTCATGCTCCAGTGTGGTGTGCCTTAAGTGAACAGATGTACATGTGTTTGTTCCCTGGTGTGTTCATATTACTACATATGTTCAAGACCACATCTGGTTACATTTGGTCCTGAGAAGACACCTGGACTCTAACAACAAATGTGTAACAACTGTGGATTTGTGCAAAATAAATAATAAACTCAGACAGGGATCTCCAAACTTTTTAACTTAAGGGCCACATTGCACACCTGCCACAGAGTCAAGGGCTGGGAAATAAATAAATAAATAGCATGCATACATGCATCCTCCTATCAAGCTTAGAGCACAATCCTGTGCATGTCTGACCCCTGCTAATTGGGTAAGAGGCACTTTTTCAAGTGGGTGCTCCTCTTTTTAGCAGGGGGAGAGTAACTGGCCCTCCTCACCCCAGCACTATCTGTTCTAGTGGCAGTCTGCTGGTATTCATTTGCATCTTTTTAGATTGTGAGCCCTTTTGGGACAGGGAGCCATTTAGTTATTTGATTTTTCTCTGTAAACCGCTTTGTGAACTTTTAGTTGAAAAGCGGTATATAAATACTGTTAATAATAATAATAATAATATAATGTCTACTCAGAAGGAAGTCCCACTGTATCCAATGGGCTTACTCCCAGAAAAGTGTGTATAGGATTGCAGCCTTAAAGCTCCCCACTTGACATATCCCCCCCCTCACACACATACCTTCCCAGTTCCTTTACTTGCCCCCCCAACATGGTAAAGGAGGCAATTGCCCTCAGATGCAGCAAGCTCAAAGCCCAGTGGTCTGGAAGCCAGCACACCTCCTTGCCAGCTGCCGCCGCCTCCTCCTCCTCCCAAGCTTAAAGCACAACTCTATGCATACCTACTCAGAAGTAAGTCCTATTGTGTCCAATGGGGCTTACTCCTAGGAAAGTGTTATAGGATTGAAGCCTTAAAGCTCCCCACTTGGCATTCTCCCCCTTGATGAGCTCCCCTCACCTCCGGAGGATTATGGGGCTGCCGCTGGCCAGATGGAGAGGCTCCTGGCAGGCCGAGGTCTGGAGACCCCCAAACTAGAACACTGCTTAGATTACATATTAAGAACACATTGCTAATAATCAAAATATTTAGGCCTCATAACACTTGCCGAAGGAGAGTAGAATTGCAAACAGGGAACTTTTAAAGATCAGCCTTCAAAGACTATTTAGAACCTATCTATGCACAGAGTCTAGTAAGATGGGAGCACTGTGGCTTGCCAGCTTTCTTCCTGTCAGAGGCTCAACAGCTATGCCTCAACAGCTCCATGAACAATAAAATAAACAAGTAAACAGACAGTTGCAGTTTGTCCCAGCCTCGAGAGTCTGTTTTGCAAAAATGCTGCAAATCCTTTTGGATTTTAGCCATTTGTACAGCTGTTTCAAGCCTGTGCCAGAAAAAAAAAGATGATTTGAGAGACTAGGAGTTTAGTCAATCATGTGTGTATCATGTGGATAGATGCCCCAAACCACAAAGGACATCAATATAATTAAAAAAGAGCATGACTAACCTGGGATTCTGCTTACTAGCTTCCTAGGTTCTAAGCAAGTAGTGTCAGGTGCCAATAGAAAAAGCAATCACATGGGCAACTTTTTGCTATGTCTGTTCTGTTTTCCATGAAGAGAGAGACAGGGCAGGAATCTCTGCATCCATTTTCTCATCTCTTTGCAAATATTGCCACTATTGTGAAGAGCATAGCTTCTCAAATCTCAGGAATATAGGATTGGGCCATTAGTGTAGTATGATGTGGTAATCCTAAAACCAATGGTCTAATTAAAAAACTGATTGTATACAGTATACCCACTTGCTGAGACAGCTTCATTTGTCATGCTGGCAATATGTGTATCACTTATGCCCAATTCTATCAGATCAAACTAACTCAGAGTAGAAAGTTGCCTGCAAGAGCTCACTAAGGTTTCAGACAGGAATTTTTCTCTTTCTTACTTGGAGTTTGAACTAGGTCTTTCTGCATGCAAACCATGTGTCTGCCACAGCATTCTGTTACAGAGAGGCCAGAGAGCATTAGATATAACCCCTGATAGGCTGCCTTGCCCCACTCCCACAGATCATCATGAGGGTACTGTAAAGACAATACCAAGTGACCTGAATCCATACTTGACTCCTGCAAACTCTGCTCTGCCAAACATGACCATATGCAAGTCTCTTTTCTCAGATAGTAACTCATTTCTCCTATGCTGCCCTTTATTACAATACCTCCAATCCTGCATCCTCTTGTTTTCAGAGCTTTCATTGCTGCAGAATGGCACAAGTGTGTTTGAGTATGGCTGTCCTTTCAAAAACCATAAAGACATTTACCACCTTCTTAGCCGCTTCCTCTTTTGGAAGACAAACAGAAAAAAAAAATGCTTATTTACTCATGGCTGGGCAATTTAGGATTCCTGAAATTGATTAGATCTGTGGTTCTCAAACCTTTCAGCACCCGGGACCCACCTTTTAGAAACACAACCTGTTGGGAACCAACAGAAGGGATGTCATGGCCTGAAGTGACATAATCAAGCAGGAAAAATTTTAGTACCCCAAAGTTTTAACATGGTAGCCTCAAGTCTATTAAAAATAAAATATGCATTGCAATGAGTGGGGACCCACCTGAAATTGGCTCGCGATCCACCTAGTGGGTCCTGACCCACAGTTTGAGAAACACTGGACTAGATAAAGCCAAGTGTGGCTGTTTACATAAAGCTTTCTAGGGGGAAATACTTTTCTAGCAGCAGACTAGGTGACTGGGTTATCTGATGCTCACATGGAGACACTGTCACTTTGTGAGCTTGGAGGATGGGAGGGGATAAGCAGCAGCAGTGCTTTCTGCTCATCTGTTCACCTACGCTGTGTGCTTGAGTTCACAAAAGAGAAGGGTGAGCCAGGGCAGTACACTACTGCACAGTCTTTTGCTGCCTCCAAGTTCCTAAAATAAGAGGCAGGATCTCTGGGTGAGTATCTGGCAACCCTACTTCCCAGTGCAATCTGGATGCATGCACATTCTTCTGTGGGTCAGAGAAGAATGAAAGGAAGGAAACAATGCTATAGGGAAGCAAGAAAAAAACTAAGTAAGCAGTATCAGCTGGACATAAAGTATAATGTGTGAGCTGGAAGTGCTCACAAATGCTGAGAAGCACAGAGAGGGCAACTTATAGACTACAGTAGTGCTGTGTCACCTGGACAGATTAGATGAATAAAGAACTTTCAGACCTGTTTTGGTGAGAACGGGGTTCAAAGTTTGTAATTTTTCCACTAGGACACCAAAATGCATAAAGATAGCCTTGATGCAATATTTATTCTTGGAGCAAAGGCGTGCATTTTTTTAATTTTGTCTTAAAAGTAAAGTGACATTTTTCTCATTGCTGTAGTTCTACAACAGTATAGTAATCACAACTGTAGTTCTGGCATCTATGGCCTGATAAAAACATTGAAAAGATGAGACTCTGTATTTTCTATCTCAGGTAAGTAACTGAGATCAATCACCTTGCTAGAGTAGCAAACTATAGAGTCGCACTGTAGACCACAGCAATAACAAGGAAAGAGACTGAGATGCACCTGCTCTGGGGTCTACACCAAGGGGGGGTGCATGATTACCTTGCACCACTTAAAAGTTCACCTGGAGGACAGTGCTCACTGCAGTGCCTTCATGCCTCCATTCCTTTTGCTCAGTGGCACCCCCTTCAAGTGGCAACCCTTCAAGGGGGAGTCTCCATAGGAGAAAAAACAGGGGTGCGAAGCCGCCAGTGCCTTCTCCTCTAGGGAGAACCCAGAAGTGATGTCACAATGTCACATGATGTCATGACATTACTGCCCCGAGCTCCAGAGCTTCTAGGTACATCTCTGCTATAGAGTACTCTATAGTGCTAAAGTAGTGCTAGAGTAGCACTATAATTACTAGTAGCTAGTATAACTATTACTACTAGCTAGTAAAATTACTAGTTGTAGAGTAGCAGTAAAATTATAATCATATGTCAAGCACTTCCATGATATTCTCAGGATCAGAGCTATAGCTGCAAGTCATAACCCCTTTAATCTGTTATACGCATGCCTTTATTTTTACAGTATTACCCTGAAGAAAAAGGGGCCGTTTGAAGCCTAAGAAACTTTTATAAGTCCTGTAAAACAGAAGATTACACATATAGTACTGAAATGCAGAATTTTCCACTAGGTACACAAGCTTCCATTTTACCATTTTGAGAGTAAGACTTTTGCCTTTATATTGGTGCAGTGCATTTTACTTAACCCTTTTTTGGGGGTTGAATGATTATTGGGGTGGTAATTTTTCCTTAACATTGCTCTCTTCTTATTTCACCCCCTAGTGCTTTTCACCAGTATTTTTTAAACTGGCCACTGCCAACTACAGACCTGGGTTCCTGTTTGCCTATGCAGAGTGAAAATGCCAGCAGTGTGTGCTGATGTGAGCTTTCTGTAGAGTTTTGCAGCTGACAAGGTCAATCACAGCTGCCAACTACTGGCAGTTGGGCTAATGGTCTGCTGGAATGCAGCAGGAACAGAGAGTATCTCAGCGGTTTTTATATTGCAGGCACTTGACCGGCATTGTTTTCTCATAAATGTTTCTTACTTCTGTCAGCCAGTAACTCACAGATCCCGGCCACAATAACTTATGTGATTGACAAAGCTGTGAAATTGATTTCTGAGACCATAGAAGTTCCTGTGTTTAAGGATTGCTCATATGCTACAGTAGAAATTTGTATTCAAGATATAGCACCCTTCATCTTCCCCATAATGTATGAGATGGCTACACATCATGTGCAAACATTGCACATGATGTGCAAACATGTGCAAACCTTGTTAAAGCATACACAGAATACATACAATGAAAACAATGGCTGTAGTTGCCTCACACATTATGGAGAAGTATGTACTTGGTAAATCTGTTAACATGCTTGTTTCTTCTGTTGCACATACATTTACCCTAAGAGACATGAATTACTGATCCACCCATTATGTTAGTCAGGAAGTGTGCCATTTCCATGAGTGAAATGGGGATACTTCACACATTTAACATAAAAAGAACCCTGCTGGATCAGGCCAAAGGCCCATCTAGTCCAGCTTCCTATATCTCACAGTGGCCCACCAAATGCTTTAGGGAGCATGCAAGACAACAGACACAACCTGTGTCTTAGTACCCTCCCCTGCATCTGGCATTTCTTGTTCAGTAGTAAAACTTTTAAAAAACAAGCATATGCATGAAAAAAACACATGCTTGAAAATGTGTTTCTTATAAAGGTCCAGCTGCAGTCATCAGAAAACCAAGACTGACTTTATCACTCAGTTGAGTGTAGACTTGATGGCAATCCCAGGTGTGTTGCAATATCATACATGGACTTGCCCCCGAAAGCACAGGATCACATATGACAACGGCTGGAACTAAATGTACTCTTACAAGAATTCGTGTATTTTAAAGCATCCTAGTGCTCCATTAAACACAGGGCCGGCCCATTCATGAGGCCAACTTGGGTTGTAGCCTCAGGCAAGACATTGGCAAGATGCTCACCTCCATCCACCCGTTTGCCTCCACTGATCCTCCAGAAGCTGGGACATCAGCAGGTAAGGGGAGACAGCATTTGGCATGCCATCTCAAGTGCCAGAAGGTTTTGGGCGGATCCTGATTAAATATAAAGTGGGTTGTTGTTTCAGAGCATCACAGCTTTGTAGAAATGATAAGATAACCCATAGACAATATCCACTGATAGTTCAATTTTGACCTGGCAATCTTAAACTGGGGAAAAAAAACCTGGTCTCTCAATTGCTAAGGCCTATAGTTGTTGCAGTCAAATCATGCCTGGTATGCTCAGAGCTCTCTCACATGAATGCCACAGTTATAATTGCCCCAGGAAAACAAAACCTCAGGAGACATGGAACTCCTTTGAAAATTCATTATTATTCACTTAATGAGGAAACTAGTTTATCTTCTGGAGCATGTGACGGCCCTGTAAACTAGGTCACAGGCAGCACCAAGCTCAGCACTGCTAACTCGAAAACATCACTGGCCATCACAAAGTGTGCTAAACATTGTGGGGGGACACACACACCTTTTTTCTGTCTGGGGTTCTCCCCAAAAGATACAGAAAATCAGTTTAAACAGAAAACATTTCCTAGCTACAGATAATATAGCTGCTAAAGCTAAACAATGACTCTGCTTTCCGCTAATAGTACTATTTTCCTCTAACTATATTTCCACTAATAGCTCTTGGCAACCAATTAACCTCTCTGAATCCGAATCTCTATTTTATTTATAATCAGTGTGAAAACAGTGTGAAAGTGGGAATATACAAAGTCTTGATGCTGTCTTTGTAGCAGACATTATGTTGCAATTATGTGACTGATTACTAAAAATGCTGTACAGAAATGGCCAACAGGACCAACTGAGTATTTGGGACCTGTCAGCTGCCAGTAGGGGATTCCAGAATTCTTCAGCTCTCCTTCTGTGCACTATACTAAATGTTTGCCCTCTATTTTTTTCAGTTTTTACCAAAATTAAGAAACTTGGTCCAACCCAGAAATCCTCATACAGAAAAAAGTCATTAACAGATGCTCCTTTAAAAAGTGCCGAGGTACAGAACCCAGTGCAGCCATATTATTGGATTAAGAGGAAGTTGAAAAACCCTCTCATCTATTGCACATCTGTGCATGTAAGCACAGTGCAGTGGGACCACTTCCTCCCAAACCAGCATCACCTTCAGTACATAAGCAGCAAGCCACCTTCAGTACAGTCAGTTGGACATAATCATACTGGAGTGCTGGTGTTAGAGTTGAGAAATGTGGTTTCAAGTCTTTGTTTTGAGCCCATCACCAACTCTCAGCCCAACTCTCAGGTAAAGGGGGGGGGTAAGAATTATGTCTACCAACTTTAGCTTCTTGGAGGGAGGGTGGGAGTAAAAATCCCTTGATTGCTCAGGAGGCCTGTTCTTTAGTTACCATACTGATTAATATATATTCTTGATTAATTTGGCTGATGAGGGAGGCTGAGATTCAAGGCAGCTCTTTGTGTCACTAACCATTTTGTTTGATGCTTGCAGGGTGTGGCTTGTTTAGAGATTCAAATCTGCTGACCAAAGCAAAGAGTGGCCAGTCATGCAATTTCCCAACATGCAAAAGAAAGGAGTGGGTTTGGGTGATTGCTGTGTAAAACCAAAGTTTGGCCTTTTCTCTAAGATATGTGGGACCTGAGACTTCCTGCCATCAGCCCATTCCAAATCCCACCAGACTGGCCTGGGTCGTGTTCTCCTAGCATGTACCCAGCACCATGTTCACATGAATAAAAACAATGGATCAGGCAACAGCATGTGACCTGGTTACTTTGGGAATAATTTATTTGTATGAAATGTACCTAGTCATTTGATCATGTTCACTTTGTAGGTGAAGATCCAGGATACAGAGTTAGTTGTGTTTTTTTAAAGTCCCTGCTACTTCCCTGTAAGTAGAGGGAAGCACAGGGGTGTGCATCCCACCCTCCACTCCACCCCTAACATTCAAAGTCTGCAGCTGTAGGGAGTATCCAAAGAAGGCTGGTGATTCATAGGCAACTCAAGAAATTGTCCTAATGCAACACACTTGTGGTTAACATTACCTCTTGTC
Organism: Tiliqua scincoides; assembly: GCF_035046505.1. Lineage (NCBI taxonomy): Eukaryota > Metazoa > Chordata > Lepidosauria > Squamata > Scincidae > Tiliqua > Tiliqua scincoides. The sequence goes on from NC_089821.1 coordinate 66,510,187, forward strand.
AAAGTACAGTACTGCAGTTGTTTGCTGCCTGAAATTCTCAACCCAGCATCCTTTAAGGATGACCAAGCTTTGGACTTCTTCACATTCATGTAGTTTCCAAAGCTGCTGGGGGCAAACATATAATTTGCCCCCAACAGCTTTTTAACACATTTCTACAGAATCCCAAATTAACAAAGATTTGTCCATTATATTTAATATCCACTAGTAGATGTAATTAACCTGAGTACATAAACCAAACCTTGATTAAATATCAATGAGCTGAAGCTGAGTGGAAGCTCATTGTGCAATTGACTAGCCACAAAAGGTATGCAAGGGCAGGATTTCCCTACAGACCTAGAATGTTTCTTCCTTTGAATTCCTCCCATCTCTGCTCTTTCTAATCCCAACCTCCTGCAGGAAAGCTCTCTGCTGCCCCCTTCTTGCTTCCAGTGACTCTTCTTACATCCATGTCTGCATCATCAGTTGCCTCAACATCAGTACAACAGGGAGCTGGAGCAAGGTTCAAGGAACATATGGGGTCATGATGATGTTCAAAGTCCCTGGGTCCCAAAGTACATTCCAGCCATGCTGGTGGTGCACCCTTTCACTGACAGAACCTTTGTTGGTTCCCTCTTAACACATCTCATTTTGGAGGCTTCTTGAATACTTGGTGATCTCTCAGAACCAGGTTTTCCTTGATGAGACAGATGATCTGAACCTGTTTCAGTTTGATTTTTAGTGACTGAAACAGCTTTGATCACCTTGGTGGACAACTTATACTGAGAGATGAACTGGAGGACCCTGGAGGATTCTGCAAGTTCTCCTTTATCTCCTGGGTTGTTCAATAGTCACATGACAGTACAGGGTGAATTTGTTCAGAGATTTGGGCTACAGAGTCATCAGCATGTTGATGACACTTTATCTGCATCTTGCTTTATCATCTGATCCTAGTGCTGTAGTGGAGATCCTGAACTGGTATTTGGCAGCTAAATGGAACAGGATGAGGAGAACAAGCTGAAACTCAATTGGGACAAGGCAGAGGTACTATTAGTAGCATGTTCTACTAATTTAGGAGATTCTGTTCAGCCTACTCTTGATGGGGTAGCACGCACTTTCTCAGACCAGAGAAAGCACTGCATCCTGCAGGGGGCAGGGTGGCAGTCCTGGAGGTCAGCTCCAGGTAGGGGAATATTTATTCTCTTGCCCTGGGGTAAGCCTCTGCTGTCCTGATCTGTCCTGATCTACTAGAACCTGCAGCAGCTATTTTGCTGGTGAAAGTCTGAGTGGAGCTGGGTTGGTGGATCAAGGCCAGGAAGAGGGATAGGATATTGATGGAATTGCTGTTGCTGCTATCTTCCCTCTTCCCACCCTCAACACAAACCCTCTCTGCCCTGGCCCCTGCCTCATACCATCCACCCCTGTCCTGTACCACCCACCCTCCCCCACACCAACTTACCAGTGCCAGAGGGTCCAATCCTATCCCAACTTTCCTGTGCTGATGCAGCTGTGACAATGGGGCATGCGCTACATCCTGCAGTGGAAAGGGGGAGTCATGGAGGCTTCCTCAAGGAATGTTTGTTTCTTTGCCTTGGAGCTGCATTGCAGCTGTATCAGTGGTGGAAAGTTGGATAGAATTGGGCCCAGAGCCACTCACTGTATACTGCAGCAGCCAGGTTGCACTCTATGGTACGCTGCATTTTGTGACCACTGTAAATCGCAATCTGGCTGTGCTGATGGCCCATAAGATTGGGCCAGAAAGTGTAACCAAGAGAAGGGCCTTGTTGGTAGTGGCACCAACTCTGTGGAATGCCTTTCCTACAGATTGTAGGTAGCTCCTACTCGGCACTGTTTCAAGTGCTATATTAAAACCTGCCCTTTCTTTCTTCTTTTGAGAGAGAGTAATGGTTGGCTGGTGACAGGCAGTAATTTGGAGTTCTTTGGGTGTGGATGGTATTCTAGTTTTTTTTATGATGCTGCTGTAATTGTTTTGTTGTTATAATTTGTTTTGATTGTTCCTACCATAAGCCATTTCTGCCCAACGTTGCATGTACGTAACAGGGATCAAACGTGTACACCTGTAGACTGGGCAGAAATGGGTTAAGTCCAATCTTATTTAGATGCTGCACTGACATTGGATCAACACTGGTGCAATATCTGTCATACTCCAAGCCCATCCAAGTAATATTATACCGGTGTGTCATCAGCATGTCATAAGTGCATCATTGGTGTGATGACAGCATGACATCCAAAGAGCCATCACCACATTCACACAGTCCCAATGCCAGTGGCCAGAGAAGTGCCGCTAGGGTGAACAGAGCAGGAGGGAGGCAGACTCAAGGCCAATGGACTGGAACCTCAGTGATAACTATAGTCAGGGTCAATATGTTCCAAGATGCAGAATCCCAACTCTCTTCCTGGGTGTCATCTTACCCCGAGGCGACCTCCAGCTGCCAAAGATCCCCTGTGGTATGCAGCAGAAGCCGTGTGGGCACCGCTGCATCACCAGGTGGGGATTTAGGCTGAATTGGGCTGTTTGTGCTACTTTGGTCAGTAGATGGCACTCTATAACACCTGCCATCCACTGTCCGCTAAGCTTTTCTCCATTGTAAATAGGTACAGTTTACTATTCAAGTGCAATTTCTTTATCCATGGGAAGAAAAGCTTCCAACAACTGAGACAGATTAAACCATTTCTCACTGAACAGACTAAAAGGGAGGGGTTTCATGCAATGATGCTTGGGGAGATGTTATCTTAGGTCAGATAAACCTGAATAACATCTCCCCAAGCATCATTGCATGAAACCCCTCCCTTTTAGTCTGTTCAGTGAGAAATGGTTTAATCTGTCTCAATTGTTGGAAGCTTTTCTACTTTGGGTAGACAATTGCTTCTACCCAGCATTTTTTTGCTTGCTCTCGATTTCTCCGTCACACTTGTACAGGTGCTCCCTTTTCTCTGACTTTGCTTCTGTGCTGTAACAGCCACATGAGAGCCTGAAGTTCCCCATTGCTACTTTGGCATTCTGAGGAAAGCGAACCTGTCACATTTTTGCCTACTATGGTGCTTTTGAAGTCACAGGACAGTTGCCTGTGGCACCGAAAGAAAAGTGGCACCATCAAGTTGCTTGCTCTCCCTTCCCTCCTGCATTTCACAGATTACATTATTAAGGGCGCAATCCTAATCTGCGCTGGAGCAGGCAAGCCAGGAGGCTTGCGCTGCATCCAACGTGGGATTGCAGTGAGCAGCAGCTCAGCCATGGGCAAGGGGAATCTTTTCCCTTTACCCGTGGGTAAGGGCTGCGCGCTTTTATGGGTCTCCTCAGACTTGTGCCACCTCCGGAGGTGGCACAAGTCTGAGGAGAGTGGACGGGGGTTGGGATCCCGCCATAACCGCTGGGTCCCAGCCCTGCCCCCGGCTCCCTGCGTGCCCGCCCCTGGGCCCGCCCTCTCCCTGCCCAGTAACGCCCCATCCCGCTCCCTCCCCATAGCTACCTTTGCCGCTTATGTTGGCGCACTCACGCCGACACAAGCAGCAGCGTGGGAGCCATGGAGGCTTCTGCCTCCGTCCATGCACATTTGCGACCCTCTAGGGCCACCTATACCGGCATAACTGCCAGTTAGGATTGCGCCCTGAATCTCATTAATAGGAGGGTTTGAAAATGGTGCTACTTTTTCACAGATTTCTTTATTTGAAAGGTAGAAAGCGCTTTTTATTCTGAGTTCTCATTCCATGTTCTTATTCTTATTAATTTTAAATGCTTTAAAAGTGTACTAGGTAGGTGATATAGGTATTATAGTGTCAGAAGATGTAGCCACAGTATTATTTCTAAGTGGAAAAGTAATCTATTTTAATTTCCGGAAAATCTTAAACACCAAAAGGTGGTGTTTTGTGTTTTTATGTGTATTTAAAAAAACAACAAAAAACCCTACCCATTAAACATACAGTAAGCTGCAGTGTACTGGTTACAGTGAATCTCTCAGATTTGTTGAGTGTTGACATGGTGTAAAACTGAAGACAATCCCAGATTAATTTCATGATTCTCTAAAAACAGATTTCTATTTCTCCACTCTTCAGACACACTCCTGTTACTGTCAACAGTCATTGATGGTTTTTCTGACCTTTTGGACATTCAAAGATCAACAAGATACAAATGAATGGCCTTGATGAATTCATCCCACAATTGCCCGTCTGCTGCCCTATAGGAATTGAAGGTATAAGAACAGGCTCAGCTGTTAGCTGTAAGTAACAGAAAATACACAGATCTTGACCATATTTTCAAGATACGAGAGATCATGTGGGCCACACTTTCAGCAGTGACACATTGGTACAGCTCAGTAGCTGAGAGCAGCTGGTGGTGGTGGTGGTGGGAGAGCCTGAGGGCCAGATAAAAAGCTTCCGCAGGTCGCATCCGGCCTACAGGCCTTATGTTTGACACCGCTGATGTAGCTTATGTGTAAGGCTTAGCTGCATGAGCGATTGAATACGTTGCATAATTTTATTTCTTATCCCCCTTCCCAATTATTACAATAAAAGTGACCTGCTGCTGCCTCTTTAACCTTGCCTCCCTCTGTCTTTCATGCCATTCGACTGAGCTGTGCCCCTGGCCACTGCACTTGGTTCTTGCACACACAATAGATTTGCCCCATGTGTCCAGTCATAAAAGCATATCCAGTAATAAGTATGCATGAAAGAGACATTATCAGGATTTGACAAGCCAAGAAAGTTTATATAGGAGGAGCAGCCACTATGATCTAGTGTGATCTAGTGATCTAGGAACAAGAGAGACACCATAGATGTCTTTCACCTGGGACCTCCCCAATGCATATAAGACCAATCCAGAGAAGCAGGGTTTATCAACAGTAGCTTCTAACGGTTCCCAAACTGATAAACAGATCTATTGCAACCCACACGACTCTATGGCCAAGCCTTCACATTTTTGCCTATCTTCACTCATGGATTATGATATTGAAAGTCAAGCACAACCAGGCCTTGGCCAAAGTAGTGCATAGGAACTTATAAGAAACAGAATATCCCTCCTCTGAAGCAAATACTCTTGTTTACTCTGTGCCCTGGAGATTCATGATGCCTTGCATGCTTGACAGCTGGGACTGAATGGGTGCTTTAGTATGCTTGAGAAACACCTTATCTCAAGGTGCATCCACTGAAGAACTATAGCTGTTTTGTTTTCTAACCAATACCTTAGTCTTCACCTGATGTCCAAGCCATCATTCTGATTTAAGCACTGACAATTCCAGCCAGGAAACCCATTGTTCTCCTTTGTGTGATTAGGGATATCTGGGATCCCTGGAGCCTCTCAACTGGTATTCACCCACACTCTCACCTTGCTGCAAGACCTCTGTGTATTGCTTACACTGAGTACTCTGGATCATGCACCTCTTTCCTCTCTCTGTCTCCTCCCCTACGTGCCCAATGAATCCCCTCAATTGTCAATTTAGTTCCCTCTATTCTACTTAGCATTTCACAGTACCAGCCTGGGAAGTGCGGGGGAACCACGGCCAAGCTGGGTGCACAATGGTCAAAGATCCCTTGGGGTACTGTACATGTATGCTTGGAAAAACTGAAGGCAAAAGGAGAAGAGGACAGCAGAGGATAAGATGGTTTAACAACAGAAAGAGTCACAGAGGCAATGAACATGAATTTGGACATCACTCCAGAAGTTAGTGGTAGGCAGGGGGCCTGGCACGCTGTGGTCCATGGGGTCACAAAGAGTCGGATACGACTTAACGACAGAACAACAACAGCAACAACTTGAGTATTTGTGGTAACAGTTTGCATTGGGTCTTGAGGCCTGTGGGAGTGGGGCAGCTTTCAAGTAGACTTTAATTCTAAATGGATGGTAAACAGTCTGTGTCCATACAAGTCATTTATTGCAGCCTAGCCTATGGCACACAGGTTGAGCTGGGCACGGGACAGAGGCATACACATAGGCAGTCTGGGCTGTCCCCCTCCCTCTCCCAGTGACACAAAATCAGGACACATCCTCCATCCAGTGGATAGTCCAGGGAACAAGAAGACACACCTCCCTGCCCCCTGTTCTGGACACATGCAGCACCCAGTTAGTTACTTCTGCAACTACCTACTTTCTTCTGCAATCTGCTAACCAAAAATAATTAACCATTTCCCTCCACATAGAGCCCTTGTCTCTGCCTCCTGACTGAACATAATGTACCCTACTGCTGGTTGCTGCTGCTTACGCATATCTGAATGCCCAGCTCCGGATCACCACACAGGTCTTTCAGGCAGTACGGAAGCAGCACAACATCAGAGTACACAAGCAGCACTCCCAAGCCATGTCTGGGCAACTTGAATATTCCAAATTCATGGCACTTTCCGAGTCCGTAGCCCCAGACTCGAGTATTTGCCCAAGTTGTTGAAACGTGTGACTCAGGTCCGCACAAGTCAGCAAAAAATGTGTGTTTTCATGACTCTGACCCGAGTCACTTAACTTGAGTCCCAATCCCTGTGTTTCTATTCTTTGAACATTGCTGGCCATGGGTTTGGTTTTCTCTGTTAAAGAGGTGGAAGTGTCAGAAAGCTGATCTGATGAGTCTAAAGGGGCAACTTTCTTGGTCAGGTCAGCTGTGAAAGGGAGACAGCTTCACAGAAGAAACATGGTCCGAAACTGGCATTTGACTTAGTTACTCCTGATTTGTTCACATTGTTGTACTCCCAAAGAAGAGAAACTCATTAAGATGGATTATACATTTATGCACATTATGTTTACAATCATGATCTAGTAACCGTGGGTTGAGCTCCTAATTTCTTTGCGTCCTTTCAACTTCATGGCCTAACCAGGCATTTTTAATGGTTTTTATCTAGTACATGAAAAAAGGAGTTGGGGGTGTAACATTTTATTTATGTGAAAAATAAAGGGCTATTCCAGTTAGGTGCAGGGACCAAAAAAAATTCAGGCCTTGATAATGCAAGAGAGGTGCATGAAGCAATGCTGCAAATCTCCTCCCCTTCAAAAGGGCATGCATGCCCCAACCCTCCCCTTACTTCTCTGCCTCCCTCCTCCACAGCCCCACTGCCTCTTCAAAACAGGCAGGCCTTGGAATGTGCTGGGAGCAGAAGATTCTACCACCCCCAGAGCACTCCTGCCTACTCTGGTTTTAAGTAGAAGGTTTTAAGAAGGGGAGGAGGAAGGAGGTGGAGGCGGCCATAAGGTCCAATCCTGTTCCAATCATTCCAGAAGAATGAGCAGAAATCACAGCAGCAATACCGCTTCTGCAGTACCGCTGCTGCTACCTCAGTCCTCCTCCTCCTCAAGCTCCGTACTACCCAAAGCACAGGGCCCAGGACAGTCATTCTGGTTTGCCCTATCTTAGGGACAGCTCTAGAAACACACACGTACACCCCATGGCTGTGGTGGGAAAGACTGGGTACTGGTGGCAGGCAGAGTTTAGTGAGTTACACAAGGCAAAGAAAAGTTCCCTTATTATTCCTCTTCTGGCACACCATCAAGCATTTGTTTCCAGACTGGCTCTCTAGACAAAGCTTATGCTCAGCTCTGAAACGAGATACTGTCAGGCCACAGGAGGCACTTTCACCCAAACAATGCATCTGCTCCAAACGCAAGCAAGGTACTGGACAATAGCCTGCTTGTTCTGTGGGCTTGTGGGCATCGCTTAAAAATGCAAAATGACAGCCGCATCACTCCTCCTCTGGTGATAAAGTGCTAGAACATGAGACTGGAGCCAAGATTGTGGGTGCCCCATGCTGAGAAGGTCAACTGCTGTAAGAAATGTTGCCGTTTTTCCTTCACAGATTCCTACTCAAATTCTGCCCTGTGTGGGGTGTGTGAGCATCTTTTGCAACCCAGCATGAGGTCAGCCTGCTGCAACACTGGGTGAGCAGGTGCAATGAAGGGGGGGTTCAGTAGCGTTCCCTTTGGTGGGCATGAAAATGCACTTCTATTTCTGTTCAGACCACTACAATTACTCCAGTGTGAATCCAACCAAAATGGTTCCATTGCATGCTTGGGTCCTACTCTTTCAGACAAAAATGTTGACTTCACACTGTGCCAAGGCAGCTCTGTCATAATTCCTACTCACAAAATTAGTGCACAGTTAGCATATTTGGTTCCAGAACTGAAAAGGTCAGGCATGAGACTGGGTTGACCACAGATCCAATGGAGGACAGAGTGCCTCTACCTTTAACCATTGTATAGAAGAGGGAATTTTGGCAGGTGCAGCTTGACATGGAAGGGTTTAAGAAGCTGCACCTGCCAAAATTCCTTCTTCTACAATGGTTAAAGTTATAGGCACTCTGTCCTCCATTGGATCTGGTCACCCTGCATGAGACAGGGTGCTACTTTTTCCCTTCCAGCTGCATAAACAGAAGGTAGGCAATCAGTTCTGGTACAGCAGCAGGTGCTGTGATTGTTGGAAGGAGAGAACAAAATGCCAGCCAATGGAGATACCTCATCATGATTGTCTGTCGGCTTTTACATAACAGATGTACAAGAGGAAATGGGTACTGGGTTTTTGCCTGGCTCAGCTGCACTGACTCAGCCCCTGGTGGATTACTGTAAACCAGGCACACATCAGTAATTCTAAGTCATGTGAGCAAACACAACAGACCACAGGAATTGCAAGGGAAGCTGCTGTTACCAGCTCCTGGAGCACTAGTTTTCACTGGTGGCTGTGAAGAAAGCCATAGCTTGTGTGTGGACAACGGACATTGACTGTAAAATAATCTGTCAAGGAATATAAGGATAGCCCTGCTGAATCAAACTAAAGATCCGGCTTGTTAGCAAAGCAACCCCTTTTGGATTTAAGTATCCATTTTGGACAAGCAAGGCTATTGCATACTGACAGGGGGTTGTGCCTTTAAGTTATTAGTCTGGCAAGAATGGAAACCACATGCAGGACATTTGTGCTTTTAATGAGCAAAGTCTGCCTATCCAGGAAGCTTGGCCCTAGGACAATGAGAATTTCTACAGACAACACCAACTCAGCAGAATGCAATGAGCTACTCCTTGCCACAGGCAAATGGGCATAAGAACAGCCCCACTGGATCAGGCCATAGGCCCAGCTAGTCCAGCGTCCTGTATCTCACAGCGGCCCACCAAATGCCCCAGGGAGCACACCAGATAACAAGAGACCTCATCCTGGTGCCCTCCCTTGCACCTGGCATTCTGACATAGCCCATTTCTAAAATCAGGAGGTTGCACATACACATCATGGCTTGTACCCCATAATGGATTTTTCCTCCAGAAACTTGTCCAACGTATCTAGAGCAGCAGTTCTCAAACCTTTTGGTCTCCAGAGCCCTTTGGACTCCTAAAAGAAGACTTGGGTAGCCCCAGAGTACCAGTGCCCAATGCTAAATACCAGCAAAGAGATGGAGCAGGTGGGGAATGAGAAAGGAGGCCACCTGGCTAGGTAAGAGGGTGGGATGGCAGGACCCAGACAACTCTCACTCCTGTAAACAGCTGTCTTGATTACATCCACAAACTTTTTTTTTTTAAGGGCATACACATGGAGCTACTGTTGGGTTGTTGCCTCTAGTCTGTTCACACATTGGTGAAGAACTTGCTCACCTCTCATAAGGGTGCAGTCCCCTTCTGTTGGATTGTAGCTAAAGATAGGAAAAGATCTAGCAGCTTCTGTCCAAGGATTTTGTTTTGTTTTCTGCTAGTGTTTTAAACTCCATGTCAACTTTGCCAAACCCTGTTTTGAAACAACCTTATTTCCTCTCGACCTGTTTCTTGTGTCTTTAGCACATCTCCATCCCCTCCCTGTTTCTTATCTGCCTTGTTTATTCAGTCTGTTTATTACTCATTACTACCTGCTTGGTCTCGGGTCCTCAAACTACAGCTTGTCACATTTCCCAGACTGCTCAAACCTCACTACTGTTTTGGTTTTTGAGCAAAATTTGTGCAACATTTTGAGCAGAATCTGATGTTGGAAACCCCTTTACAGAACTGGGCGAGGGGAGATTTTCAAGAGCACTCTGACTTTTCCACACCTTGGGGGTTGCAGCAGAAACCTACTGAAATTCACCAATTGAGCAAGTCTACTGCCCAATCCTGTCTCACACCACTGGGGAATAACCAGTTTCAAATTAATGTTTTTAGTCCATGAATTCATCACAGAAAGTTAGAGAATAAAAGTCTTTAGAGTTTCATATCATCAGACGTATCAGATGATAGTATCAAATTAGTAAGTCCATGAAATGCAGCAGGAAAAAGGAGGTTGATCAGAGTTCTTTAAGGATTAATTCAATAATATTTAACTAATTAGTAATAGAAATGCTATTAGTATGTTATACTAAAAGTAGCCCACAGAAACAGCATTTCTGTCTTGGCCATTGAAGGAATAGTTTCATTAGACAGGAATACAATCACCACATCATTTGATCCTCAGTTTCAATCTTTGGTATCAAAGGGACCTTTGTTCCGACAAACAGTCTTATCAGATACCCGTCTTGGAAGAGCTCTGCTAATGCAGGCCTGGTCCGTGTGTCCTGGTTCGATTGCAGGCTGAAGGTGTGGCTCTTCAGTACATGCACTTAATGGCTGTGCTTGGTGCAGCTGAGACTGCAGCATGTTCTTGGCAAAGGAGACCTGCAAGTCCTTCTCTATGCAGTCTCTTCCCAACCTGACCTGGTTGCTGAAGGGATCAGGGGCTTCCAAGCCTGCAGGAGGAGGCTTCAGCTGAGCAGGCTCTCTGTCCCTGATGAGTCTCTCTGCCTCCCACCCCCTCACCTCCTAGGGTTAGGGTTGGACAGATGAGGCAGGGGACAGAGATGGCATCTGGTGTCCCATCTCAGGTGCCCAAATATTTTGGGCTACTCCTGCATGGATGACTCAACTATGACTGATGTTCTTATGGAGGAACCTGAGGGCTTCCACAATTCATTGTTTGAAAACCCTTGGCTAAGGCAGTGATGGCACCATAAAAAAAATACTGGGGGCAAAGAAGGGGTAAAATGCATTTCTGGGTGGAGAGGCAAGCTGAATCCCAGATGTTCGATTTCTGAAAGAGAAACAATAATATAAGAACATAAGAACATAAGAACAGCCCCACTAGATCCGACCATAGGCCCATCTAGTCCAGCTTCCTGTATCTCACAGCGGCCCACCAGATGCCCCAGGGAGCACACCAGATAACAAGAGACCTGCATCCTGGTGGCCTCCCTTGCATCTGACATAGCCCATTTCTAAAATCAGGAGGTTGCACATACACATCATGGCTTGAAACCCGTAATGGATTTTTCCTTCAGAAACTTGTCCAATCCCCTTTTAAAGGCACCCAGGCCAGATGCCGTCACCACAACTTGTGGCAAGGAGTTCCACAGACCAATCACGCGCCGAGTAAAGAAATATTTTCTTTTGTCCTAACCCGCCCAATACTCAATTTTAGTGGATGTCCCCTGGTTGCGGTGTTGTGTGAGAGTGTAAAGAGCATCTCTCTATCCACTCTATCCTTCCCATGCATAATTTTGTATGTCTCAATCATGTCCCCCCTCAGGCGTCTCTTTTCTAGGCTAAAGAAGCCCAAACGCCGTAGCCTTTCCTCATAAGGAAGGTGCCCCAGCCCAGTAATCATCTTAATCGCTCTCCTTTGCACCTTTTCCATTTCCACTATATCCTTTTTCAGATGTGGTGACCAGAACTGGACACAATATTCCAGGTGTGGCCTTACCATTGATTTGTATAATGGCATTGTAATATTAGCTGTTTAGTTCTCAATACCTTTTCTAATGATCCCAAGCATAGAATTGGCTTTCTTCACTGCTACCGCACATTGGGTCGACACTTTCATCGACCTGTCCACCACCACCCCAAGATCTCTCTCCTGATCTGTCACAGGCAGCTCAGAACCCATTTGCCTATATCTAAAGTTTTGATTTTTTGCCCCAATGTGCATGACTTTACACTTACTTATATTGAAACGCATCTGCCATTTTGCTGCCCATTCTGCCAGTTTGGAGAGATCCTTTTGGAGCTCCTCACAATCACTTCTGGTCTGGGTGGTGATTGAATCAAAATCACCACCCAGAAAAGCTTTGTGTCCTCTGCAAATTTAGCCACCTCACTGCTCAACCCAGTCTCCAGGTCATTTATGAACAGGTTGAAAAGCACCGGTCCCAGGACAGATCCTTGGGGCACACCGCTTTTCACTTCTCTCCATTGTGAAAATTGCCCATTGACACCCACTCTCTGTTTTCTGGTCTTCAACCAGTTCCCAATCCATGAGAGGACCTGTCCTCTAATTCCCTGACTGTGTAGTTTTTTCAGTAGCCTTTGGTGAGGGACCGTGTTGAATGCCTTCTGAAAGTCCAGATATATAATGTCCACGGGTTCTCCCGCATTCACATGCCTTTTGACCTTTTCAAAGAATTCTAAAAGGTTCATGAGGCAAGACTTACCCTTACAGAAGACATGCTGATTCTCTCTCAGCAAGGCTTGTTCATCTATGTGTTTTGAGATTCTATTTTGGATGAGGCATTCCACCATCTTACCTGGTATAGATGTTAGGCTGACCAGCCTATATTTCCCGGGTCCCCTCTCTTTCCCTTTTTAAAAATCGGTGTGACATTTGCTATCCTCCAGTCCTCTGGCATTGGAGGAACAATGCCATTGTGGCCATTTTGGCAATCCTCGTGGCCATTTTGAGGGACAAGTTGCATATTTTAGTCAAGAGATCTGCAACTTCATTCTTCAGTTCCTTAATAACTCTTGGGTGGATGCCATCAGGGCCCGGTGACTTATTGATCTTTAATTTATCAATGAGGTCTGAAACATCTTCTCTTTTAACCTCTATCTGACTTAATTCCTTGGTCAGGAGGGGCCATTTGGGCAGTGGTATCTGCCCGAGGTCTTCTGCCTTGAAGACAGATGCAAAGAACTCATTTAATTTCTGTGCCATCTCTAGGTCTCCTTTTATCTCCCCTTTCCCTCCCTCACCATCCAGAGGGCCAACCGCTTCTCTGGCGGGTTTCCTACTTCTAACATATTTGAAAAAGCTTTTATTATGCCCTTTAATGTTGCTGGCCATGTGTTCCTCATAGTCTGTCTTGGCCTCCCGTATCACCTTCTTACATTTCTTTTGCCACAGTTTATATATAGTTTGCAAGTAGGCTCCCATTCTAAATATTTTCTGTGAAGCAAATCTGGTGGGCTTTGAAGGAATTCACTTTCAAGGAAGCAAGCTTGGGATGGCAACCACATTTTAATTTCCACTGTATGATTCAGCGACAGGTTCAGCAATTGGAGACGGACAAACTGTTTCTTGTCTAGGAGGCACTTGCCCCTCTTACCTGCCTGGCGCTGCTTATGGGCAGAGGCATACAGGCAGCCACTTCCCCCAGTTGGCAGGGAAAGCTGGAATCTCTGAGCTGCTGCCCACCCCATAGCTCAGATGGGGAAGATCAGAGAGTGAAACAAATGAGCAAGTGCATCTAAAAGGGAACTGCTAAAAAGTCTCTGAAGGTTTTGGTTCTAGCCACAGCCCCAGGGGAACTACTTCAGATAGCTGCTGACAAGATATGGTCATGTATCTGCTTGCAGGGGCCCTCATTCCCCTGTCTGACAAACGCTGACCATGGACCAATTGAGCATCTCTCTTGCTGAGTTGCTAGTCTTTCAATCCCGTCCAGGCATGTCTTTGGTGGCTGTTATGTCAACTGAAAATCCAAGGCAACTGAAATCCTAGAGGCCAACCCTTTCATCTTACCTACAGCAGACATTACCTACAACAAGACGGGTGGCTGATACTTGCTACTTGCTTTGTCCATATCCTAGCTCAGTAACGGAGGTTCAGAGGTAAGCTCAAGCTGAGAACATGATTTGCAGATTGTGGCTAGAGAGAGGCAAGTTTGCCTTGAAGGTTTTGCAAAATATGAGAGTCTCTTGGCATCTCTTGAGGCTAGAAGGCAGGAATTTCCCTGCTCCTTTTCTTTCAGATCAGGTTGGGATGGCAACAGTGCCCTGGCCAGAAATGCTTTTACTTAGTTTCCAAACTTTGGAATTTCCATCTCAAGGTCCTTGGGAGGGAACAATATCTATTCAACTAGCCTGCAAGGGGGGAGGTGCTGCAGAAGGGACTTTTGGAGACAGGTTTCTGTTTCTCTTTTGCTTGGCAATGCAGAAGAAAGTCAGATGACTCCTGTGACTCATCTCACAGTCTCCTGAGCAAGGGGCACACCCATCAGGGATATACCTCACACCCACACGGATTGGACAACTGTTGTTCCTCTTTTTTCTTTCTTTCTTTCATTGTCAACTCCTCCTGTAAAAAAATCAGAGCCTTCCTGTAGGAACTAACAGACCCAGGGTGGAAACCAAGCTGAGTGTGCGTTTGAGGCAGAGAGAGAAAGAGGCGGTGGAGACTGTGTAAGGAAGCAGCCTTGCCTTTCCTTCACCATGGCCCTTTGGCTTTGGCTGCTCTTTGTATCCCTGAGGGCTGAAGACTCTGGTGCTCAGGATCTAGGCTTCAAGGCCTGCAAGAGTGCCCTTAATGAGAAAGTGTTGGAAGTGCTGCCTGGGGGTGGCTGGGACAACCTGCGCAACATGGAGATGGGATTGGTGATGAACCGCAACTACTCCCAGTGCCGGACCACAGAAGACGGCGAATACATCATCCCCAATGATGTCTTTGTGGTGCCCCACAAGAAGAGTACGGTGGAGATACACTCAGAGCTTATTGAGGACTGGTTAAGCTATACAGATGCCTTTGCCCAGTCTGTCAATGCTGAGGCTTCCTTCCTTTCCATGCTGAATGGCAAGTTCTCCTATAGCTCCCAGGAGATCAAGGTGCACAACATCTTTGATGAGACAATCACTACACGGGTGCAAGCACGTTACAACATCTATTCTGTGAAGGCTCAGCCATCCTTCACCTTCCATGAAGACTTCCGCCATCAACTGGTGAGCATCGGCAACCATCTGGAGAACAACCAGAGCCGGATGGCCGAGTACCTCGCAGAAATGCTTGTTCTCGACTATGGTACGCATGTCCTCACAAGTTTGGAGGCTGGTGCCAGCCTCCTACAGGAAGACCAGCTGAAGCGGCAGTTTTTGATGGAGAATCAGTCTGAGAAAGCAGCAGTCACGGCCTCAGCATCATTCTCCTTTTTCAACAAGATCAATGTGGGAATTGGGGGCTCTTCTCAAGTGCTGGATGAGATGACTACAAGCTACCTGCAGAACACTGTGGATTCCAAGCTTGAGGGCTGGGGCAGTGTGCCCTTCTACCCTGGCATCACCCTCCAAAAGTGGCAAGAGGGCATCCCCAACCGCTTAGTGGCTATAGGCAAGTCTGGGTTGCCACTTCCATTTTTCATCACTCCCCAGGCCTTGCCAGAACTTCCAGAACCTACAGTCAAGCGAGTGGCCGCGGCAGTGAAAAAAGCCATCCGCCTCTACTATGCTATCAACACCCACCCAGGCTGTGTCAAGCCCGAGTCGAGTAACTTCAACTTCCAGGCCAATGTAGATGATGGGTCCTGTCAGAAGCCCAATACTAATTTCACCTTCGGCGGAGTCTTCCAGGAGTGCCGTGGGGTATCAGGGGGGGCCACAGAGGAGCTTTGCCAGGCCTACCGTACTCAGAACCCACTGACGGGAAGCTATTCTTGCCCAGACAACTTTTCTGCTGTCCTACTACATGGTGAGGAACGTACGTCCAACAAGCCGCAGACCGAGTGCCATAAGCAATGCCACTCCTGCTGGCTTTTCCTGAAGTGCTGCAAGACTGTGTGTGGCATCCGCTACTACCCCAGCACGGTGCGGTTCGATGCCTACTGGTGTGCTGCTACTGGCCCAGTGCCTCAGAACACAGGCTTTCTTTTTGGAGGACTGTACAGTCCTGGAAGTGAGAACCCAGTGTCCAGGACTTATGGTTGTCCTGCTTACTTCTTCCCCCTGGAACTCTTTGCTGACCTGAAAGTGTGTGTCAGCAGTGACTATGAGATGGGCTCCTGCTTTGCAGTGCCCTTTGGTGGCTTCTTCAGCTGCCAGTCTGGGAACCCTTTGGCTGGGTTGCTGAAAGGACAGAGCCCTGGGGTCCTACAAGACTTTTTCTACCAGGACTCCCCTACCAAATACCCCATGAAATGCCCAGTTGGATACAGTCAACATAAGGCGTTCCTGAGTGATGGCTGTCAAATCCTGTATTGCTTGCAAGCTGGGGCAATTTTTGGCCAGCAGTTAGCCCCTGTCAAGCTCCCACCCTTTTTGCGCACACCATCCCCCATAGCCAATCTTCCAGAAACCATCCTGGTGAGTTCTGATGACAGCCAGGCCTGGGTGAAAGTCCACCAGGGTGGATACTGGAGGCTGGCCAATGCCTCAGATGGAAAGGAGCTGGCCCTCCTTTTCCAAGAACAGTTTCCTTCAGGACCATCAGGAGGTGCCATTGCTGGAATCTCAATGGGAGTGGTCATTGCCTTGACACTTTGCATTGTGCTCATAATCTATAGAATCCGGCAACGCAGGAACAGAGGATACCAGGAGGTGCAAGCTGGGCCTCTCCTAGCAGATCAGGGGAGCTATGGAGGCACAGAAACATCTCCAGAAGTCAATGCTGCCTGAATTCTTTTCAACTTGGACCCCATATGACAAAGATACAGACTTTTAAGTGGGGGCCTGATTCTGAGTACAGGGAGAAGGGCTGAGGGACAAAGCAAGCATTAACTGTGAAATGTCCTTGTCCTGATATCAGGGTTTGTGCAAATCGTTTTGGCCAGAATAGCGATAACCACCTGCAAGAGGACAATGTTTATGTGAGTACATGTAAACAGGGTGTGGGGAAATAAAGAACTAGTAGCTACAGTGAGTAGGGGTGTGTGTGTGTGTGTTAAGCTTATGCTGGGGTGCAGGGAAAATAACTCAAACTTCAAAAGCAAGTTCTTAGCAGTCATTTTGCAACTGCAAGGGCAAGATGTGAGGGGAGGGGATGAGGAAAAAAGCAAAGTGGGGGCTTGGTGTATAATTCAGAGGCAGATCAGGTCTATGACAGCAGCAGCTTAAGAGTTAATGCATATGAGCTTTTAAAAATGTCATTGTCTTTTCTAACCGCTTGCACTGGGCATAAGTATTGCTTCAGTAGCCATCCAATGTCCCCCCCCCCCCGCTCTAATAAATTTTTTAAAAATACTTTTATCCTTTGTGTGACCACTCTTAATCATTGCATTACCATGTTGCTGCTGGGGACAGGGGAAAGAGTACTGAATTAGCATAGCTGACTGGAGTTTTGCAAGGTCCCCCTTGGAACATCTAGCTTAATCTTGCCTTGGGAGTTTCCATCGGAATGTGCTCAATAGGTTTCCGATATGTGCCATTATTGAATTCTCCCTCCCCCTGCCTCTCTGTTTGCATTGATGCAGAGAAAATGATACCAGACTTGCCCTTTGGTATTTATTCCATTTGCATCCTACCTGCCTCTAAGGAATTTAGGTGAGCAAATGTGTTTTTCTTCCAACTCTGTTTGGTAGATTAGGCCAAGAGAAAATGACATGCCTAAGGGCCCAGTTCTATCCAACTTTCCAGCACTGATGCAGCCATGCCAATGTATGCTGCATCCTGCAGTGATGGGGCAGTCATGGAGACTTCTTCAAGGTAAGGTTTGTTCCCTTACTTTGGGGCTGCATCAGCATTGGAAAGTTGGACAGGATTGGACCCTAATAATAACAGCCGCTGACTTTCAAGGGCCAGCAGAGTTTTGAATCCAGGAGTCCTTGATCAAAGTCCAAACGCTAACTGCTACATTTTTCCTAGCACCTTTCTAAGCAGGAATGTATTCAAAAGATGAACCCAATTCATATTTGTACACACTGTAGAGATATGTTATTGGACTACTTAGAACAAAGCCTTGCTTTTTCTGATCAGGCAACAGTGTATCAGCTACAACCTCATTTTATGACAGGGAGGAGACTACACAACAGTAATAGACAAGCCTGTCAGCAAGGATTGACTCAGGTTTTTTTGCAGCCGCTTTTTCCCACAGGAAGCAGCTGTTCGCATTCTTCACCAGGAGACAAAGTCAGGGATGGGCACATGTTGAGATAGGAATTAATTCAAAACAAAGTTGTTTGTTGGCTGAGTTTACTGTGAAGTACAAGCAGCTACTACATCACAGGCAAAACTGCAGTTCCCTCCCCCTTTCCCCATTGTAACATTTATATTGTCGGCTCCTTGGGGCAGAGAACTATCACATGTATGGTATATCCCTTCCACCAAGGGCAGTGTAGATGATTTTACTCCCTTCACTCTGAGGAGAGAGAGAGAGAGAGAGAGAGAGAGAGAGAGATTAGCCCAAGGTCACTTAGAGGGCTTTATGGTGGAGTAGGGGAAGAGAGATTAGAATCTGGGTCTCTGTAATCCTAATATGACACTAAACCACAACACCAGGCTGGCCTCTGTATATGCAACTCAGTGTCATAAACACTGCTTGTGCAATTATAATACTGTACCGTACTTAGCATTGACCCGAGACACATTATCTTAATAATCCTTCCAACCACCTTGTTTGGTAAACAGGCCAATGTTATCTCATTGGTTTTCATAAGCCAATAATGCAGGGGGGGGGGGGAGATTTCACATGTACTCCAAAGTCCCTTTTTGTGCATAGAGAGCAGCAAGATGAGGCTTGTATAGCTCCCACAATCCTGTGCTACAATGAATGCTGCCTGCAGGAATTCAAGAGAAGTTACACGACTGAAGAGGACAAATAATTAGCACCTGGCCTTTTGCAGTCCATCGCATTTGCTAAAAGGCACAGACACGCTTTTTCCCTTTAGATTCATGTTACTCATGAATCCAGGCACTCAAGTCACCTCTGAAATGCAACACTTCATCCATTTGCAGCTTTTGACAGAACAGGATGCGAAAACCCCAAGCTGTGGCTATGAAATGGACTACCACTATCTTTGGCTCCTAGCTTCCATACTACCTACGTATTATCCATGTATGGTATTACAGATTGGGAGCTGAGGGCAAGTCTTGCTGAAGGCCACTGAGTAAGTTTAGGGCAAGATTGTAATCACCAGCCCTCCAGCTCACATTTCATTCTTTTCAACACTCATCTCTCAGGAGACAAGAGGAATTATTTCTACAAGTACTTTTCATACCATTAGAAAATCAAATCTTATTTGTCCTCACTACAAATCTGTGGGGAAGGTCACCATGATTGCAATTTTAGCAACAGAAATCCCTGATTTTGAAGCCACCACTTTGGACTATGGCAAATTAAAACACACCCAGTAGTTAGCACAAAAGGATTTAAAATCCACTCTGTTCCACACTCGCTTCTGTTCAACTCTGGCAGGAGATGTTTGCAGAAAAAAGGGAACTGACTGCGCTATCTTAACCAGCAAACCCAAAGTTGAAACATCTGCCAGCCAATTTTCCATGTCGCAAACAGGTGGAAACTGTCCCTTCTGATCAGAACCTGAGACTCTGTGGTCCTGTGAAATTGGGGAAATCCCCCCCGCCCCCGCCTCCAGCATTTGGACACTTGGGTCAGCACACGATCAGCTTGGCTGCTTTAGTTGGTGCAGTCAGACAAAGCAGATGAGATGCTTGCTTAGCAATATGGGTTGCTAAGCATGTTGGCTTGTACCAGTATTGTTAAGCAGCAATTTAGGCTGCAATCCTATACACACTTAATTGGGAGCCATTGAACTCAATGGGACCTGTTTCCAAATAAACATGCAAAGGATTGCAGCACACACGGGAAGGAAGGTTAAGAACCTAGAAATGTAACTGCACGCTTATTGGATTAATCCAGGACAGTGTTTCTCAAACTGTGGGTCAGAACCCACTAGGTAGGTCACAAGCAAATTTCAGGTGGGTCCCAATTCATTTCAATATTTTATTTTTAGTATATTAGACTTGATGCTACCATGGTATGTGACTGCATTTGGGGAAATGTTACAGATCTGTACTTTTAACAAGCTACTATGTACATTTTTATCAATTATAGTAAATGGGACTTACTCCTGGGTAAGTGCGAGTAGGACTGTAACCTAGAATTGTTAAAAATTTTCCTGCTTGATGACATCACTTCCGGTTGGTCCTGACATATTCTCATTCTAAAAAGGGGGTCCTGGTGCTAAATGTGTGAGAACCACTGATCTAGGACATTATTAGTCCAGAAGACATACTAATATAAACTCTGAATTCTGCCCATCTTTGAACTCTCCATCCTGAGGACCAAGAACAAGGTTCTGCTGTTTAGATGTTTCTGAGCCCAGAAACAGATCAAGCCGTCCTGACGGGCTTCAGCACCCAAGTCTGTCCTCCAGCTTTTGGTAGCTCTGTGGACTTGTTTCCTTTTTATCAGCTTGGGCAATTAACTATAGGAGTTTTGGCAATTTGTAATGGTCGAGACGGAAGGTTGCCAACCAACAATTCACTTCTACCTGCTTCGGATCAGCCATGCTCTCTCTCACTTTGTGGTTGCTTTGAAAAGGGCAACAGGTGCAACATCCCTTTGAGGTAATACTGTACAAAGGGCAGGTATGCTGGCTATTTTAAGACAGCATAGTAGCTTATTTTTTCTTAAAAGGGGTACAGCCATTGATTTTTTCATCCCAGAAGTTTCATCTGGGTGCTACTTGAGATCACATTGATCCTCACTAGGTGCTAAGCTACATATGTGGTGAATCTCTCCTATTCTCCCCGTTGTTGGACTTTTCTAGCACCTTAGAGGCTACTGGGATGCTTCAGCATCCTGAAGGGGCTGCTGAGGCATTTGAAGACAGTCACCATTGAAGGCAAATTTTGTGTTTATCATGGTAAGACAGTCAGGAGGATTTATGCCCATTTGGCACAGAGGGGACTATTTCAACAGATCTTACCTTCTCTTCCTCCTCCCCAACTTGTTTTCCAGCTTGTCTTAACATTCAGTTCAAGGAAGGGTTCTAATGAACTCAAAAGCTGGCTCTTTAAGATTTTGTATCATTTTGGTTGGTTCTAATAACTGTATCACTAAACTGCGACTATGCAGAAAAGACTTAACTTGCAAGTTTTCATTTCATTGCACCCTGCTGTTAGCTACAAGATCTGAAGTCCTTATCGCCCCACCCGCAGAGCTCTTGATTCAACTTGAAATATTCCACGCCATAATATTCTACTATTTGAATCATTACTGCAAATACACTGTAACAAATGGAACAAGCACCCTCTTTTGTTAAAAATAAAAACCATTTTATTTAATAAAAATCAACTGCCATACACTCTTGTGCAATAAATCTTCTTAATAACATTATGTGCCCCTCTCCCAAATGCAAGGAAACAGACCTTCTTGCGATGAAAGGTCATAATCCTGAAGGTGCTGCGGATGTTTTCACAATGTTTCCAAGTTAGAGGATCAATGGTTAAAGTTCATTTCTTCAGTAAGTGTTTAGCTCACAATATTTAAAAAATAAGGGAACACCCAGAGTCATTATATTTCACACATTTCCAAAGGTGTCAAAAACTTGCTAGAAGAAATATTTCATATTTTTTAAACATGAGATAAATATAAACACTCAAGTTAGAAGCAGCACAATAGATCAAAGTCAGCCATCTGCCTTGTTACCTTTTACCTTTCTTTAGGCAATATTATATTATAAAACGTAGTTGGTAAGAGACATCAGAAGATGCTTTCAAAGATATGAACTAAAATATAGGACTGTAGAAGGTTTCCACATAATTGTCCCATTCTAAGGAAAGATTCTTTTGGTTTTACAGAATTGACAGCCCAATCCTATTCACACTTTCCAAGGAGTAAGCCCCACTGACTCTAATGGGACTTACTTCTGAGTAGACAAGCATAGGATTGGGCTGTGAGTCAACAAATTAAGACATCTCTAGCTTTATAGAACTCTGTAGCCCTATGTCTGGAATTATGACTGGTCTTGCCTCTCCAAGAATGGTATTTGCTCAGATGTTCAAGGTCTGTGTGAAAAGAACGTAGGCAGAGCAGAAACAGCTCTTCTGCCCTCCACCACAACCAGATGAGGAGGCCTTTCCTCCACATGTGCAGAATGTTACTAAATATCTCTGGAGTCAAAACTTGGGAATTTTATGTTGATTACTATGGAAAAGATATACAGTATATTAAATATGGGCAGTGTCTGCAGCAGACTTCAATGTTCAGAGAAAGGATTACAATGTCACTTGGTTTCCCCTGCTACCCTTTACAGTCCAATCTTATGCATATTTACTGAGAAGGATGGCCCACCAAGTTCAATGGGATTTCCTCCCAAATTAAGTGTGCAAAAGATTGCCACAGCCCTAGCTATGTTCCCCTTCCCACATACCTCCTATCACCTTTTGCATTTCTTACCTCTTTCATTCTGACACCATGCTATTTCTTGCCAAACTACACCTTGGAGGACACACACACACACACATATGTTAAGTTGGAAATAAATTTATGCCAAATCCAACTGTAGAATTTGGATTCCTTTGGCACAGAAACCTGCACAAGGCCTTTCACATCCTCTACATACACAGACCCTCTTCACTTTAGAGAGAGGTGGCTTGCAAAATCATGTTCTCTTCCAGTTTCTTTAGTGCACTAAGCAAAACCTTAACACCCCAGTAGTAAACCACATGCTTTGCAACAGATTATCTTCTTTGGTTCAATTTTTGACATCTCTCGGTAAAAAGATTAGATAGCAGATGACAGAAGAGACCCCTGGAGAACTGTTGCCTGTCAGAGCAGGCAGTCTTGGGCTACATCGACCAATGACCTGCCTCGGTACAAAGCAGCTTTGTCCATTCTGTTCTTCCAAGATTTGCTCAAGGTCATCTAGCTGAAATGCCTTCTTCCAACTGAAATGCTAACCCTCAAGTGATGACACATTAAAGCCTGGACTTTGAGTTGCTCATTTGGATTGATTAGAAAGTCTCAGCTAGTTTTTGAAGTCCAAAAGTTTTCTGACCTTCGAACTCTGCATATGTTGAAATGAGTGGGTTAATTCCCTCAGCAAGCTAATTCAGGCTGCAATCCTATGCACACTTTCCTGAGAATAAGTTCCACTGAAGACAAAGGAACATAGTAACACAAGCATAGGATTGTGCTCTCATTTACCCTAAATATTCCCCCAAAATTTTCCATAGTAATCAAGGCAAAGAAGAAGAAAAAAAAGGCTTATCTTCACACTCACACACATCCTATTTTCCTTTCAGCTAATTTTAGATAGCTGTATACATGGACAAAAATGTGAACCAAATTGACCCTTTGGATTAAAGATTTGCACCTGACCTAAAGAAAGAACTATTTTCCCCATCATTAGTTAATTGATTGCTCTGTTGCAATCCTATATCTACTTACATAGAAACAAACCCCATTGAATTCAGCAAAACTTACTTCTGAGTAAATATGCATAGCATTATCAAGTCTATTAATATATAGTAGCCCCCCATCAACAGTTTCACTCATCCACGGTTTACAAATTCCCCCATCATGCAAATGACTTATCTGTCTCTGTTTGCAGCCCTCCTGTCACAATTAATGTTGTATTGATTGCAGCCCTCCAACCCACTTCCTACAGGCTGCAATCAACACAATGCTAACAGGATGTGGATAGCACTGGTGACCAAGATACACAGCACATATCCCCCAAGACTGTACTGCTTTCCAACAAGTTCACAAAGCAGTTTACATTGCAAATGTAATAAGAACTGGTTCCTTGTCCCTAAAAGGCTCATATTCTAAAACAGGGGTGCCCAAACCCCGGCCCTGGGGCCACAAGCGGCCCTCGAGGCCTCTCAATGCGACCCTCAGGGAGGCCCCAGTCTCCAATGAGCCTCTGGCCCTCCAGAGATTTGTTGCAGCCCACACTGGCCCGACACAACTGCTCTCAGCGTGAAGGCAACTGTTTAACCTTTTTGCGTGAGCTGTGGGATGAGGGCTTCCTCCACTGCTTGCTGCTTCATGTCTGTGATGCAGTAGTGGCAGCAAAGGAAAGGCCAGCCTTGCTTTGTGCTATTGCAAGACCTTCATTCATTCATATAAGTTCATCTTTAATATATTCATTTATGAAAACTCATGTAAATTTATTCAAATTTTAAATGTAAATTAATTCTCTCTTTCCCCGGCCCCCAACGCAGTGTCAGAGAGATGATGCGGCCCTCCTGCCAAAAACTTTGGACACCCCTGTTCTAAAATAATTTTTAAAAGACACAAAGGAGACACCAGCCTATGGGAGGATACTCTGCTGGGTTGAATGGAGACTGTTGCTTTCCCCCTGATAAATACAAGGAGTACTTAAATGGTGCCTCTTCACTCATTTCTCAAGAATGGTGGCCAATCTGAAATTGCTCAGTGTCTTAAGTTAATAAAAACAGATGAAATTTTTGAAAGTAAAAACAAAACTCTGATTTGTGTGCCACAGATGTTCTGCAGGTGTGCCACGGGAGTTTGGGGGAGGGTCATTTATTAGTAGGGCCGTTGGGCGATGTTAGTCCCCTACCAGCAGCATGGTGTCCCTTGTCAATGGTCCAAGAACTGATGGCGTGTGTTGACAGTTTTAGTTCCTAGTCACAGTGTGCTGCAAGATGAAAAAGGTTGAAAATCGCTGGGTTAGTGGCTAGTCTGGAAATGTAGACACTTCCAGAATTTGAAACTTCCTTTGTACACAGCCTTTCCAACAGCGGTTAAATTTAATTCATCTTTAATGAGTCCAGAACTCTTAAGCTAGTGAAACCTTTTCTGACAGAAATAAAACTTATAGAAAAGTGCTTTCCCTGTGTAAGCAAAGTAGATGCAGAGAATTTCCTGATATACAAGATATACTATCTTCCATCATTCAATTTCAGTAATGAAAAGCCTCATCCTCTTCTGTACCCTGTTTTTACTGGTCAGATAATATACTGCAAAGGTAGCCATATTTAGAACTTGGTTCTGAAGATGACATGACTTCTTGATGTGGCTCTTTTGAACTTTGAGCATGACATTTTCACAAATTTCCCCAGCTTTTTTTTTTTTTTTTAAATAAAGATTCCACAGGCATTTCACTTCACCCATGTTGAAACTCAGTATTCCCAGAATGTGGATTTATTTAACTGGTAATAACAGAATTGAAAGTCTGACCCAACTCCTCCCATTCATGAAACACCAGGATATTACCACAGTCCTTTTCAAGAGGTGAAACTTCAGGGCAGCTTGGTCTTCTCAGTTGGCCATGAAAATTCATCCTGGTCTAGACTTAAAAAGAATGTCTATGAAGAGCACAATGTCCCAGGACTTAAGTAGACCTCCCCTACTATAGCCCTTGACCCAGTTGATAGATTTAATTTTAGTTACATTTGCCTGAGCAAAACCAGAGATGGTCAGATAGCTTGCTGACAAGGTATTCATTTTGTTAATTTACATAGGTCAAACATCTCTCCCACCAATGGCTACTACAGTCTTGTAACTTGGATGCTAGCACACTATATTGATGAAAACTTCAAACCACTGTGTTGCAGCAAACAGTGATGGAACTAGATGGAAATCCTTGCATAGTCATGAACCTTGTCCAGTGAGTTCCCAAACAAATTCTGAGAAGATTGTTGCAATGCTGATATACTGTAACCTACTCCGAGTGCTTAGGACAATCTGGGGGAAAAAATCTTAATAAATTACGCCACCATGTGATCATTGAAGTTACCACATGAAAACGATGGTTGTGTGAACAAGCCCAAGTCAGTATAGTCAAATGACTTGAAATTTGAGGACTCTTCAAAAAGGAAATAAATACTAACATCAGGAAAGCATTTCAATCACATCAAAGGGCTCTTTCTGATTGCACGGTATCATTCTAGAACTCCACAGTTGAGGGTGAAGCAGGAAAGAATCCAACAGAGAAGGGTAGCCTCACTTTTTCTGGGCCTGAGCCATGCAGTAACTCACATTTGGGATTGCACCTTCCTCTGTTTTAACAGGCCTGGACATAAGGTGTAAATCCCGGACAGACCTGACAGCCCAGTGAGCAAGCTCCTGCAGTACCTTCATGCCCCTCACTTTTTGCTCAAATGATGCCCTTTTACTAATCTCTCTGGTACCTTCCAATTCTCTGGCTGGCACACTGTGTCCCAGTGTTACCATTAGTTGTTCTAGTTGGTAAGACAGAGCAGAGACTTGAAGTATGACTGAGTGGATAGATTCATGGAAAGCGCCATCAGTTGGTGTCAAGTCGGACTTTTGTGCTTCCAAGATCTCATTCAGCAAGAACTCAAATGCCCGATAGGCTTTCAGGTTGTCTGCTAGCCGTTCAGCATCTGATATCTCACTCCAGTGTTGTTCAATGCTAGCTGTTGGCACACCATCCACTGAGTCAAGGTTGATGTTTTTGTCCAGTCCTTGCTTCTGAGCCTGGAAGCATACAGATTGGAAGGGGGGGGGGAACAGTTTTCAGAAATAGTAAATGTTTTTTCTTGAATGCACTCACAACCCACATCAGTTCCTTCTGTCAACAAAAGCTATCACTGTCACTAAGAGCGAAGCACCATTAATTGTATATTAATTCCACCACTAATTCCAAAAGGAATTACACTCACAACAACTGAAGTTGGGTAACAAATCAATTGATTCAATTGTTTTGCCCTAAGCAGAGCCACCGAGAGGAATTTTATCAGGGGTACAAATTTTCTTGTGGGTTCCTTCACTTCTCCCTTCTCACTTCTCCCTTCAAATATGAATTTGAAGGCCTCCAAAGCCCCCTTTTTGGGTCCCTTTGGAGCTCCTGGGCCCCCTTTTTGATCCCAGGCCCAGGTGCAATGGTCCCCCTGAACCCCCCTTTCAGAGGCCCTGCCCCTAAGGAAAAAAAGAGATGTACTGGCCCTTAAGAACCAGAATGTCACTTTTCAGCTGAGCATCTGAGAGGTGTTCTGCCAAGTGATGCCTTGGTAGAAGCAGCACTACTGGAAAGGTGACCTGTGTGATAACACAGGCTAACACACATTTTGCTTCTTTAAACGTTACACCAATTCCTGGGTATATTTGGGGTGCCGATTCAAAAAATGGCATCCATTTAACCCTATCACGTCTAGTTTTGAAGACACGGCATAGCCTGTTTAGTGAATGGTTCTACACCATGGCTTCCTCATGAGGAAGCTGTTTGAACTATTCGCTAATGAGGCTATACTGTATCTCCAAAACTAGATGTGATAGGGCAAAATGGATGCCATTTTTGGAATTGGCACCCTAAATTCTTATTAAACCACCATAAAGTTTGGGAAAAACTTTTCTGATCCTCAGTTTTGTAGGCCTGTGTAATTGGATTTTCCCAGCATCTCTGCAGCTTCTTCTTCCTTTCTCAGCCCTCTTGGTCCACCTCTTTCTCTGTACCATTTTTCATCTTTTGAGGCCCTCTTCCATCTTTCCTTCCCAGTACCTTGGCAGATACTGCTGAAAGAGTCGCAATAGTAAGTCTCTTCCAGTACCACCCTTTCAGCACTGTCACTTTGCAGCTCAGCAGCTGAGAGCAGTTGATGGTGGTGCTGGGAGAGCCCAATTATCACCAGGTCAGATAAAGAGCTTCCAAGGGCCCTATCCTGCCCACTGGCCTTATGTCTGACACCCTTAATTTAGCTCATGTCAAGTCAGACAGGTGGAGACAATAGACTGAATGCTGTTGTCATTCCAAATTGGAAAGCAGGGTCAGGAGATGAAGTTAATACGCTGGCATCTGAGGACTGTAGAAAATCTTCAAAGGCTCATGCTGCAATGAAAGTGGTCAGCCAAAGGGAGCAACCTTAAATGCCTTGAGAGAAGAGAGCATTGTTATGAGACACCACAAGTTTTTTGTACCAAGTGTTGCCAACCAAGTATTCTTCAAGGGGAGAATCTTGGTGGTGTGATTACCATGAGCTTGGAATATACTGTAGTTCCCAGTACAAGAAAGGGGCAGGCAGAGAACTCTCTCTAGGGAACCAGTTGATAGTTGGGAGTAACAACTTTTTTGATATACAAATTGAATTCTTCTATGATTTCTTAGGGCCCAATCCTATCCAACAGCATGGGAAAAAATGGTAAAATCTGACATTTTGCTTTCTTATCTCTTGCAATCATTAGTAAATATCCTTTTCTAAGCCTCTTTTTCTGGAACAGGGAAACTACCAAGATATTACTGAACAATGAGACTCCTAATTCAGAATGACTCCTAATTCAGAACTCCTAATTGGATTGCCTTCAGGAGTCATTCTTTGTATGCGCCATACAATCTTGGTGGTTTGTTCTATGCCAGTTTTGTTAGAAGTTTTGGAGCAAATGGTGCACTATTTGTGCTATCTGACTGGACAAGGCCATTTGGTAAGACATTTAGGTAGGAGACTATACTGCTCCTACCTAACTAGACTAGACTACTTTGCTGCTATATAGGATTCCAGTATCATCACTAGGGTTTGTGTCACCCAGTGCGGGAGGCCAGAGCATCACCCCCATGATGGACCTCCTCCCATGCAGTTGGTGGGGCAACAACTCAGGTGGTGGGCATGGAGATGTACTATTGCCCCACTCGCACTGGTTGTTTGGCTATACCTTTTGATAGAACACAGATATTTCAAGGTGGTTTGTTTCATTACATTCTGCATGAAATTACACGTTGATTGATAGATAACATGGTGGTATTATTCCTACAAACTGATTTTAGTGGTTTGGGTCACTAGTAGTGTCACACACCCCCAAATGGGGGGGTATCACCTTACTTACACCTTATTGATTCATGGTGTGTCACAGTAACATTGACTGTTCAAACAATCAATCTCATTGGTCTGTTTTTAATTAAGGAAATGTACTTTTGTTACATAAGACAGTTGCACTTTTATTTTCTAGTTTTTTTGGCCATAACTTTTGATAAAATTGAGATATTTCACTCTGGTTTTTTCATTGCATTCTGCTGTAAATTATGCATTGAATGGTACAAAACATGAAGGTATTATTTCTAGGAAGCGTGATTTTGGTCACTAGTGGTGTTAACCGCCCTTTGTGTGTCACCCAGTGCGGTTTGCGTAACCCCCTAGCAACGCCACTGTAGGGTCTATATATGAGGACACAATGCATTCAACCAGTTCTGATATGGATTTCAAAGGTCTTCCAAGTAGGGAAAGTTACATTAGTCATCCCCGCAAAGATGGTACTATAGTGACAGTTTGAATTCCTGTTTCCCTACCCACATCCCACCAGGTCCACTAACACCAACACCATCATGTGAAACCCCCCCCCCCACTCTGTCTTGGCCTAAAAGTGGTAATCTACTCCTTACCTTGATAGAACATTTGTCCAGAAAAATTGGTGAATGGGATTCTCCTTCCCTACCCATGCATGGGTTGACTGATCAATACCAGGTTATGAGGTGGAAACCACTCTGATTTCTTGATTTTTTTCCTAGGTTTTCAGGACACAGGGGCACATTATTGGCATTTTTCGCTGTGCACTATCCCATTCTTAAAGTTGTGGTTGGATGGTTCTGCCTATGGGCAGGGAGTGTGCACACACAATTTTGAGTTCCAGTTATACAATCCATTTTTCCTTGTTATTAAGCAGTTTTCAAAGGAAGTGACGTGAGGCTGCAGCCTTCAGATGAAAAGGAGATGCCCTCTCAAAGGCCTGAACTTAAACACTCAGTTAAACTTCTTAGTCTTACCTTTCAAACTGACATAAAAAGGCCAGTGGTGGCCAGATAGGACCAACTGATTTCTAATTAGTGAATCTTTCCATAATTGGATTACTTGGTAGAATCATAAATGAAAGTCACCCCAGCCTGGCTGTGTTAATAAGCTTCAGTTAGACAGGTCTCTAACTTGAGAGAGAAGGAATTGCACAAAGTTCATTATTCTTCCCCCAAGGAAATGCTCTTTTCACCTTTTGTTGTTTCACAGCTGGTTACATCTTGTCTTTTATAGTATGTGAAAACTTCTGAATTCTGGAAAAGTGTAAGTCAAATACTTCACTTCCTTCAAAAGAGGAGCAAGTGAAGGCATTGCTGGATTTTAAGTAGAGCAAGTTATTAACTTACTAAATGCATTTACTTGGAAGTAAGAGCCAATTGCATAAACGATCTGAGTAGACAAACATGATTGCACAGTAACAGCTTTAAGATAGTAAACAAAGGTGTTCAAACGTCAGAGTTTAAGATGACTTACATAGGACTCCAGGAGGCTACTGACATCTGAGCGCATCTTCCTCAGGAGATGAATGGAGCGGCAACAGAGATCACGATGGTGGGAGGTCCCAGCAGGCCACTTTGCTGAAGCCATTACCCGACTTAGCTGTCCCAGAGGTGACAGCAGTCCCTGAGGCACTGCTGCTCACACAAGACTGCGTATCCACAAGACTCCCTTGCTTAGCGTACACATTCCAGATCAAGAGAGAATTCTCCACTTGTGTGCCTAGCTCTCCCCCTCTTCCACCCCCCTGCAGGCCTAGGGAGAGACTGCAAATTCCTGGCAGTGGAGTTTAACCCTCTGAAATCAACAAAGGCAGTGTTCACCAAGTCTCCAAGTTCTGTTTTCAAGCTGAGCAGTCATGAAGTGATCTACATTAATCCTCTCCCCTCTGTAGTGTGCTAGCATCCTCCCCTTCTCTGCTTTATTTTATACCTCTTCTTTTAAATTCACTAATAGCCAGGTCAGCAACATGCTAATCCCTGTAAATCCAATACCACAAAGCCCAACAATCTACTATGAATGCACAAAAGCAACCAGTCACACCAATGATCAACTTTTGCTGGATTTTTATTATGAAATCATTCGCTCCATTGATGTCCTCTGACCGAATTCTCTTATTGATCAATGCTGAACTTGTGGGTGAAATTACAGCACTATTGCCAGATCATTACCCTCTGACTGGCAAAGTGAGCAGATAGAGCTTCCATATTCTTCTAATGAGGTTTCCCTGGTGTTTTTTTCAGCAGATTTTGGAGAGGTTTTGTTCTGTTCTTGCACAAGGATGTAAAGTAGGAATTTCTTACCTACTGAGAATTCCAGTTCTGGGAAAGGAAGGCTGGAATTCTTACTGCTGGGATACCTCTCCTCCTGGAAGGTAGGATCGGAACCTCAATGAACAGATACTCCTCCCATGTTGGGGGTGTCCCCTCCTGTTCCCCCAGTCCAGACTCGAAGAGCAGGAA
The DNA here is from genome assembly GCF_035046505.1 of Tiliqua scincoides. NCBI lineage: Eukaryota > Metazoa > Chordata > Lepidosauria > Squamata > Scincidae > Tiliqua > Tiliqua scincoides. The sequence goes on from NC_089821.1 coordinate 66,541,240, forward strand.
AAGACCTGATGCCCCCTGCTCATCAGCAGTGGCCTGGCCCTTGATTGGTGGCATGTCCACCGCGAGGGTTGACTGTGGCGATACCTAGCCAACTGTAGGAGTAACTACAAACAAATAACAACCAACCACCCCAACAACCACGCAAAAAAACCCCACTGGGGTTTTTCTCCCCTCCCGTGGAGAGGCCTGAGGTAGCAGTGTACCCCCCGAGCTGGAGAAGCGGTGGGGAGAATGCCAGCCTTCCTTTCCCAGAAATGGAATTCTCAGGTAAGAAATTCCTACTTTCTCTGAGAGGGGAGGGCTGGCATTCTTACTGCTGGAATATACCAGAGCCAACCAGAAGGGTGGGCCAGCGAGTGGTCGCTCACAGCCTCACCACCTGTTGCAACACCTTACGCCCCATAGTGGCGCCTGATGTGGCTGTGGTTATCCAGTAGTGCTTGGCGAAGGTGTGGACCGAAGACCACGTCACTGCCCTACAGATTTCAATATGGGATGCGTACCTGTCGAATGCCACCGAGGTGGCAGCACTCCTGAGGGAGTGAGCCATGATCCCTTCTGGGGGAACTTCCCCTCTGGCCTGGTAGGCCAGCCATATGCACGCTTTTAACCAGCATGCTAGCGAGCTGGCTGAGGCCTTGTGGCCTTGGTTGGAGCCCTTGTAGGTTACAAACTTCCGGGACTCCGACTTCCTAAGGTCTCTAGTGCGCCTGGTGTAATATCGTAAGGCCCTACGCACATCCAGAGCGTGCCATGCCTTCTCCCTGGGGTGCACCGGCTTGGGGCAGAAGGATGGGAGAATCAGTTCCTGAGCCCCGTGAAATAGGGACTTGACCTTTGGGACAAAGGTCGGATCCAGGCAGAGTACCACCTCGTCCTTATGGAAAATGCACAGCTTGGGGTTGATGGACAAGGCCCCAAGCTCCAAGATCCTCCTGGCTGAGGTAATCGCCACTAGGAAGAGAACCTTGAACGTGAGTTTCCTAATGGGGACTGAGGTCAGAGGCTCGAAGGGTGCCTGAGTGCGGGCCTCCAGAACCTTGTTCAGGTCCCAGCTAGGGAACCTGTGGACCGTCGGGGGTTCAGCAGTGCCACCTCCCTCAGGAACCTGCGGACGTGAGGATGGGATGACAGGGATTCCCCTGAGCCCGCTCCCAGCATGCTGCCGAGGGCCGCCAACTGTCTCTTGAGTGTGTTGGTGGATAGACCCTTGTCCAGGCCCTCCTGCAGGAAGGCCAAGACGTGCTTTAACCCAGCCTTGACTGCCCTGACCCCCCCTAGCCTCCGTCCACCTAATAAAGGTGCGCCAGGTGAACTGGTACACCTTCCTGGTGGAGGACTTATGTGAGGCCAGCAAGGTGACCGTGACCCTGTCAGAACACCCCAGCCTGACTATCATGCTCCGCTCAACCTCTATGCTGTCAGATTGAAGAGGTGTGGCTGAGAATGTGCCTGGAGCAGAAGGTCCTACTGTAGCGGGAATGTCCAATGGTTCTGTGTTGACAGGCGTAGGAGCTCTGGAACCACGGATGTCTGGGCCACTTGCAGGCGATTAGAATGACTTCGGTCCGGAACTGCTTGATTCTGTTGAGGAGATGCTGGAGTAGCAGAACTGGTGGAAAGGCATACAGAAGAGCCTGAGGCCAGGGGCTGCTTAGATTGTCTATTGCCTCCGCCCCCTCTTATGGGACCCTTGCGAAGAACGTTTGGATTTGCGTGTTCTCTCTCATGGCAAAGAGGTCCAGGAGTGGAGTCCCGAATCTCTCTCTCACCAGGCTGAAGACCCGTGGGTTTAGCTGCCACTCTGTCTCCAGGATCCGCCACCTGCTTAGCCAATCCACTGCGGCATTGTCCGCTTCGGCCACTTGCTCCGCTTGTGTGGCTATGAGATGGGCTTCGGCCCAAGTGATGATGGCTGCTGCTTCTTTGTGGAGGGCTCCTTGTTTGTTCATGTAAGCCTTGGCGGTTACTTTGTCCATTCGCACTAGAACTTGCTGGCCTTGGATCAGGTGGGCGAATTTGCCCAGCGCCAGACGGATGGCGCTGAGTTCCAGCAGGTTGATGTGCATGCGGGACTCCTCCCTGGACCAGGCTCCCTGGGCGACCGCCCCCTTGTGTGGGTTCCCCACCCCAGAAGGCTGGTGTCCGTGGTGATCACTGTCCACTCCGGGTTGCAGAGTGGGGAACCCTCTGCCAGTTTGGAGTGGCTCCTCCACCACGCCAACTCCTTCCTGACCTTGGGAGGAGTGGAGGTCTTGTAGTGGACGTTGTTCTCTATCTCTTGCTGAAAGCGCAGGAGGAATCTCTGGAGCACCCTGGCATGGAAGCGTGCCAGGCATGGTATAATGTCCTGGGAAGACACCATCATGCCCAACAGTCTGGCTAGCGTCAATGCATCCTGTTGCTGTGTCGCGAGCAGTGTCTCCAGAAGTTGCCACATCTTCTCGTGCCTCTCTGGGGACAGAGAGACCCTGTACTTGGTAGTGTCCAGGAGCAGGCCCAGGTGCACCAACTGGTGGCTCGGTTGCGGGCAGCTCTTCTTCCTGTTGATCATGAACCCCGCTTTCTTGAGAGTGTCTACAGTGATCTGGATGTCCCTTAGGGCACAAGCCTTAGAGGGGCTCGGATCAGGATGTTGTCCCGAGGTCTCCATCTTGAAACAGCACTTCCAGAGGAACTGGTTCAGGCACTTGAGGATTGATCTTGTGCTACCATTCTTCTTTGGGACCAGGAAGAAGGTGGAGTAGTCTCCCTTGCCCCTCTGTGCCGGTGGGACTGGCTCGACTGCTCCGATGTCCAGCAGGTGGCAAATTGCCGCGTGCATGCGCTGGTGCTTCTCCTGTACCTTGTACTGCGGCACCCTCCAGAAGCGGTTCCTGGGCTTGGTCTTGAAATCCAAAGAGTAGCCCCTGGTCACTATCTCCAGCAGCCAGGCATCTGTGGTGATCTTGCTCCAATACGCCGCAAAGTGCTGGAGGCATCCTCCAATCTGGGGGCCCTCCATCTGTGGTCCGGCGTCATGCAGAGTGGGTGGGCTTGGCAGCCCTGTGGGAAGAGGAAGGAGAATCTCCTCCCGCGGGGGGGGGGGGGTGAAGACTTAGGGAAAAATCTCCACTTGGCCCATCGGGCTTTGTGGGAGGCAGAGTCCCTGAAGGAGACTCTAGGTCTGAATGCGGGGCGTTGTCGGCGAAAGGACTGGCCTGGCCTTGTTGACTTGCCTGCCTCCTTGTGTGCTGAGGGAAGCACCTTATGCTTATCCCTGCCTTCTACCAGCAAGGGGTCAAGGGCGTGACCAAACAGTTTGGACCCCGTGAAGGGGAAGGCTACCAGACGTGCCTGGGAACCCTGGTCTGCATCCCAGTGTCGGAGCCAGATGTTCCTCCTAGCCACTACATTTGCAGCCAATGCTCTAGCGCTGAACTGCATGGCCTCCAGGGATGCATCTGCTGAGAAGGCTGCTGCTAGCGACAACTTCTTGAGTGTGGGCCTAGACAGGAGCTTGTCTGAGGCCATCAGGTCCTCCACCCAGGCCATAAGCGCTCTTGTCATAATGGAGGTGGCAGCTGATGCCCTAATGGCTAAGGCAGAGGCCTCAATGTCCCTGTTGAGGGCGCTCTCCACCTGTCAGTCGCAAGGGTCCCTGGGGCCCCCCTCCCCCTCTGAGGGCAGCATGGCTGCGGAAGATAGTGCTGCAACTGGGGAGTCCACGCCCGGGACCTTCAGCTGCTCCATAACATCAGCTGGCAGACAATAGCGTTTATCCACAGAGCGTGGGGTATGCCTGGACCTGGTGGGTGCCCCCCATTCAGCCTCTAGGGCCTGCCTGAAGGGGTCTGGGAAGGGGACCACAGCCTTCGTGGTGGCCTTCTGGGGACGGAGGATCTTGGAGCTGGGCCTGCACGGCTCTGAAGCCTCACTTGCCTTGGTTTCCCCTTCGTCACCTAAGTCCAAGATGCCTGCTGCCTTGGCCAACAGGCGTGGGTACAGGTCCAAAGGGAAAAGCTTGCCCCCGCTTTCCTCTGGAGGCCCTTCATCCTTACCAGTGAGCTCCCCCTCCTCCCTGGAGTCCTCAGACAGGTCAGGGGTGACTGACTCCCAGGGGTCTGAGGAAGTTGCCCTGCTGGGTTCCTTGGTCCGCTTGCAGCGGTTGGGCTTGTCTGACTCGCCCTTTGCACCCTTGCCCTTATGCCGCTTGCGTGGCGGGGCTCCCTCTCGGGGCTGCTGGAATCGGAGCTGGATGAGGATGGGGGGGCCGTTTACGCTTCCTCTTGCCCCCTGTGGGCTTGGGGCTGCTGGCTTTCCCCAGGATCCGTCACACCATAGCCTCAATTTGGGCCTGGGACAGCGCAGACATCCCCCCCGGACTGGCCCATACTGGCTTATGGTAGGCCCATGTCCCCCAGGGGTAACTGCGGTGCCAGGTGAGTCCTGGTACTCCTCCTGTTCTTCTTGGGGCTGCAGCCCCAGGCACTGCAGGTTCCAGTCCTCCATGGGGGGGGGGGGGCCTTGCAAAGCTGCAAAACTGGAAAAGGTGAGGGAGGGGTCAGCTCAGCCTGCTGGGGCGCTCAACCTTCCCCCCTGCCATGCTTCCTCCCCCTTGCCTAGTGGGCCTGTCCTGCAGGGTAGGGCAGGTAGCCCGTGTGGGAGGTGCTGCCCAGAGGGGGGGGCCTTTGCCGCTGCCCACCTGGAGGGGTGCCTACCCTCCCGGTGACCCCACTGTGAGGGGTGCGGTAGCGCTGCCCGCCGGGTGCACTCCCCGTTGGCGTTCCTGCTCCCTCCCACGCTCACCCACTGCTGCAGAGAAGGGGTGGCTGCACTGTCTGGGGCTTATTATTATTATCATCAGTATTTATATACCGCTTTTCAACAAAAGTTCACAAAGCGGTTTACAGAGAAAAATCAAGTAACTAATGGCTCCCTGTCCCAAAACGGTTATGGGGTCCGCTGCTGCTGCCATGACTGGAGGTCTGCAGGGGGCTGTGCCGGATGAGGGGGGAACCCCGCCGCCTGCCGTCTCCTTGCCCGCTCCACTGCCGCTTGGGGGAACGGCTACCGATGGGCTTTGCTGCCCCGGTGAGCCCCCTGCAGGGCGCAGCGTTGCTGGAGCCTGTGGAGTGCTCCACTGCTGGGCTGCCACTGGCCTGAGTCCCTCCTGCGGGGAAGGGGGGGAAGGCCCAAGATGGTGCCCACTGTGTGGCTCCGGTGCTCCTGCTGGCTGGCCGGGAAGGGGGTCCGAAGCCTCCCACACTGCCTCAACCCGCTGTTCCTGCCCACTTGCAGTGAGGGAGAAGGCAGTGTTGAGTCCCATCAGCAGACAGGCTCTAGCTGCTGTGCAGAGCCTGGGAGGTGGGGGGGGGTTCAAGCCCCATGCTCCAAGGAAGAAGGCAGAAAGAAAAAATAAAAAAATCACGAAAAAAAGGTCCGTCCTCATTCCTAGAAGGTAGGACCGGAACTGGGAAACAGGAGGGGACGCCCCCAACGTGGGAGGAGTATCCGTTCATTCAGGTTCTGATCCTACCCTCCAGAAGGAGGCGCATCCCAGCAGTAAGAATGCCAGCCCTTCCTTCCCAGAGAACATGCCTTTTCTAGTGAAATAACTGGCTATAATCCTTGTGTTAATCAACCTTGTAATATGGTGATCTTGGACAGCAAGATAGAGCGGCAGAAGACTGCAGCACTCTTTGTGTGTAGACCATCAGATGAGGGAGGGAAGATGGGAAACATTTCTGTGTGCAGTACTTTTATATATCCCAGGCAACTGGAGTGAATCTTTACACAAGTTCTTCTCCCCTGGAGATATGAGGCTGTGGACTTCATCCTCATACATCTGCTCCATTGCCTTCACACTTAGGAAAGGCAGAGGTGCAGTTTCCAATTTCTAGGGATAATAGCAGCCTAATTGCACAGTATCTTCCTGAATGACAATTCAATGTTTAAAGAGAAACGTCTAGCTAAACTAAGTGTACCCCAGACAATCTGATCTTCCATGAAATCTGTTACAGGTAGATTACCCCTTATCCAGACACCTGAAATCCAGACATTTGTTTTCTGTAGTGTGAACACATGCAATGCAGGTACAGGTTGTAAGTTCCGTCCTCTGCTCTGTGGTGTATAAATGTACAGACATTGTTGAAAAATGTCAATAGGCCAGCAGATGCCCATATAGGTCACAGTGAAAAGAGCACTTCTCATTATATTTATGCAATTATTCCAAAATCCAGACAAATCCAAAATCCAAACAGTCTGGGTAAGGGATACTCAACCTGTACTTCTATGTATACAGGGAAACACTTCAAGGATGGGTGGGATACATGCTTTCTAAATAAGCAAATGAAATATTCTTATCTGGTTGCTTAACTATTAGGCATTTAACCACCTTGAATAAAGTCAGAAGAGTAATCTGATAACCAGAAAGGTGGTATAATTATTATTATTAGTCGTAGTAGTAGTAACCTGATGTAACAATATTCCAGATGTGCAATGCTGTTAGCTACACTGAATCCAGAATGCTGGATTCAGCATTCAGAAAATTCTGCTCTGCCTCAACTCCTCTTTCATCACCCAATACGGGTGCCAATTCAGTGGTTCTTTAGTTTGTTATCAAAGGGGAGCTACCCATAGACTTCTGTCTCTATTCAGAGAACACCCTTTGAAAATACACACAAAATCTGAAGTGTCTCTGCTTAATTACATTTTTAAATCTGGTGTTTTATACTGGTTTATTATTTATTTTATTTGTACTGTATTTTATGTTTAATATATTATGAGCCACATTGAGCACCTCTCACTCTGGAGGCGGAAAGGCATTTTAAATACACACTTCCCCCTTAAATTCACCTTCATTCTGAAGAACACTTCTCCATCAATTCAATGACAGAAGCAAAATGTTGTTGTGGCCAAAGCACTCACAATGTTAGCTAGCTTTTCCAGTCTAAAGAGACTCCAGGTTTATTGTGACTAGAGTTTCTGTAGGTTAAACTACTTAATGACCAATAAAGACAGTTGTCTTGAACACAGCCTGAACAGCTACAATGGACTAATATAGCTACTGCTCTGGTTATCTTTCCAGTGTAATGATGCAACTTCTCTATGGGCAGCAACCATGGTGGTGTATAGCATTATGGCTAAGGCTAAACTACAAATCAGAACACTCCTTTTGAATCTCATCTCAGCTATGAACTCACACATGGCTTTAAATTAAGCCAATCCCTTTCAGCCTAATGTCCCCATCTGCAATGGGGGAACAATAGATTAACCTTAGTGTTACTAAAAGGATAGGACTACACATGTGAAACACTGATCATTTGAAAGTGCAAACTTATTGGATAGGTTAATCTCATGGGTCCTCTCCCATTGAGCTGATGAACTATCTCCTGACGGAGCAAGCACAGATCATCATTCTGTAAGTGGCCTCACCATAGTTACGGTACTTTGTTCACACACATTCCTCATGAGTAGGGACGGCATTGGACAGAAGGTTCTCCTGCACCACTGTGGATGCATAGAAAGGGGTTTACATTTTTGTCCTACAGCCAATAGTGGAGATGTAGTAACTGGCTTCCTTCACACTTGTGCATTCTCCATAATTAGCAGGCAACAATTCAAAATACATGGGTAGATTTATTTTGTTTCTATGATACCCAACTGTGTTTAAAAGAGACAACAGATAAAAAAAACAGAGTATCCCTTTTTATTATTTTATTTACTTTTTGTATACACAACCCTTTATCAACATGGATTTATCACTGCCCCTCCCCCTGGTGCCCCACCCTAAATCTCCATCATCACTTTGTGGAAAATTTTTTTTAATGCAACAAGGCTTTTAAGCAATCAAAGACTTGTCAACTCAAGCTTCCCTTCACAACACTAAAAAATAGGGGTGTGCCACAATGCAACACAGCTCTGTTGCCACCCAGTGGCTACTACTTCAGGTAGTTCTGCTAAGTATTGCAAATCTTTCCCCCATCTGGTAAGATTTACAATGCTAGTGCAGTTTGCCCCAGTTCTTCACTACCACCTTGGAAAGCTTCTCCAAGGATTTAACAATCTTCCCATCTTTCTTCTCCCTCCTCTGCAAAGGTTGCAGCGTTGTGCCATTGTTTAGAAATTGTTTCAAGATGCACCATTTCTCCTGCACTACCTATGCTAGTCTTTGCAAAAAGCCAAAGCTTCCTGTTCTCACCAATTGCATCCTATTGTTGTTCAGATAATATGCTGAAAATAAAATCCCATTTCATCTGACTAGGATATAAGATTATGCCAGCTCATGAAAGGGGAATGCCTACCACCCTTAACATTAGGAGGAAGGAGATAAAATGCTTACAAAGCCAAAATGAGTTTAGATAAGACAAGACTGTAGAAGTGCATCTGGAGTGGGTCAGTTTCAAATTAGTTACTGTAAACCATCCTATATTAAGGAGGGAAAGAGAAGCTTTCAGCACCATGCTTCCTTCCCATGGGAAAAAAAAACTTACTAGATGAAAATACAAATGTTTATTGCAACTACTAGAATTGATTGAAGCAAACTGCATGCCTACAATGGGAACAACATGACAGGGACGCAGCAGGAACGTTCTGTGTCAAGACATTCTGCGTTCATCAATCCAGAGTGGAATTTATCCACCACCCAAGTCTTATCCACTACCCAAGAGTGCAAGGGGTTGTTGCCAACACACAAGACAAGTTTAACAAAACACACGGGCACACACACCCTAATGAAACAAAAAAAGGTCAACAGAACTGTCTAGGAAAAGCAGCCAAGAGGTTGATGGGCAACTCAAGCATGGGAGTGAACTTTAAGTTGATTGCCTCCTATCTACATCCAGCATCTCTTTTCTGGAAAAATGACAAACCCCAACAATGCTGGGAAAAATATATTCTGTATTAAGGTTCGGTTTTCATGGCAGAGCAGTGGACTACAGCCAAGATCAAGGGTAGTCTTTTAAACAGTGTATAAAAAAAACAACTTTCAACTACAGACAACTTTCTAGTCATTGACATTATCACAGCCCATGTTGGACTTGCACAATAAGCAAGTCTTAGCAGAGGCGTAACTGACTGCTATGGTGTCTGGGGAAGTGACATCACTTCCAGGTTATTCTTGGAGGATGGAGCACGCGCACTGCGACCACTTCAAACACTCTATTCATTCTCTGGAGGCTCCCAGCCCCTACAGAAGGAATGGGGTGAGTGCAGTGGCCACAGCATATGCCTCCTACATAACTAGGGCAGAACCTGGAAGCAGTCACACCCCTGGGCAAAGCACCAAGAGCTGGTGCTCTTCAGGTTCCACTCTAGGTTACAGACTGGTAGGTTGTTAACAGACCTAATCAGGCTGCAAAACAGGGAGAGGTGGTGGGCCAGAATCACTGATAAGCTACAACAGGTTATTTCGGTGCTTCATGTAATATACCTTGTTGATGTTTTGCTTCCAAACTAAAAGGGGCAGCATTTAGACTTCTCTCTAGATAAACAGCACTAGAAAAAGGTGTGGCTAGGAATGTGTGCTGATAATGCTAGCTAGTGCTGCAACCAAGGGTTTAGAATTATGTGAGGCAAGGGTCAAACCCTTGACCAAGGGTTTAGAATTATGTGAGGCAGAGCCCTAGACTACGAAACTTTTGTCCTTAAGTATAAGCACCATTCTAATACAAGTTGGCAACATAAAACTGTTTAATAATAATCATGCTCAAAAGAATTTTTTGGCTAAGTCCTTGGTCATGCGAACATACTAGGTCACTAAAAAATACACGCTATGTTCGCAAAGGTGTTGTGCCACCACAAGTTCTCAGACAACAGTCAAGAGCTCATGCTAATTATGCCCTAAGTAAATCTTTTGACATGTCATCGTTGCTGTTCTATGTTCCCCACAAAATACTAAATACATTCCATGCTTTGGTGATACTCAAGCCACCAAGGATCACAGAAGTTAAAAGATGTCCAGTTAAGTGAGAACACTGGATGCAGGGTCAAAGAGAGCTGCAGTTGCCACCACCCCATGTCAGTTTTGCCTCTAAATATATTTCAAAGACTGAATCTCAGACACAGTGTGTGCTAGAAGGTCATCAAGCTATTTAGCAGTTAATGAAACCTTCTCAAGAAAAGTTTGCTTGCTCTTAATGGCATTAGTCCATCAAAGCTATACAGAAACAGAAAGCTAACAATGCAACGTAAGTGAGCAAAAGGTTAGGAAGCCACGGGAGGAATGAATGACTGCAGCAAGTCAAAGCTATGAAAGCAGCCACTACTCCTCCACGAAGAAATCCTTCCCTTTCAAACAACAAAAATACCAAACAGGCTCCCCACTGTTCATCAAAAGGGCATGAAGATCGACTTTGCAATATGAGCACTTTCTTCATTTAGGCTGAGGGACTGTTCCTAAGGATGGTTTGCCAAGAGGCTGCTCCCATTTTATGCCCCTTCCAAAGATTTCAGTTCTGGAAAAAAAATCCTCACTAGACAGCAACTAAAACAGATCTTTAAAAAAATAACCCAACACAATAAATAAGGAATTTGTTATCACAACTTAAAAACGAAGACATGTTCAAAGTGCAATTTTTCCCCCCCGCCAGCCTAGCCCCATTCTTACTGCCTCTCCTACACAGGACTGTTGCAGCCAGAGCAATTATGCACAAGGATGGAACCCCACTTCAACAGTGAGCACCAGAGTGCCAGTATCCCTAATTTTTCCTTACAGATGCAGAGGGGAAGGATGGGAGAACGGGAGAACTATAAGCTGTCTTACAGCTCATCTGCTGAGGAGTCCTAAAGTGCCAAACTATACTCCCAAGCCCAAGAAGGAAAAAGAGTCAGAAAAGGGCCAAAATTCAATAATGCATAGAACAGTATTATATAGCTGGAGAAGTAAAGGTAGGTTCTGAGACTGAGATACTGGTCCAGAGGAGAACACACCATCAAACTTGCAGTACGGTCAAGAAGCAGGAAGTTTGCTTACTTTGGGAAGGCAAGGAGAGGGATAGGCTCTGGCTGCTTCCCTTCTCTGCATTGCAAGAATTCCTTTGCTTTGTAAGTCTCTGTGTAAAGGCAACATTCCTCTCCAAGGGACTGTGAAAGAATGTGCAGGGATCCACTCTGGAAGGGGGGTGAGGCAGGGCAGAGGGGGAGCAGGCCCTTTAGTTATTTGACTAGTAATTTTAATTTGTTTAGCTTCTCTATGTTGAATAAGTTTTTTTTCATTTATTCTTTAAATACAAGTTCAAGTTGTCCCAACACCCATCTGCTCCTTTCCCACTAAGGTCCTGTAGAATCAGAATCTTCAATTAGAACTTCAGTGGTGGCTCCAAGGATCTCTGTGTTCATGACCAACCCTTCCGCAGTCTCACTACTACCACTGCCAAAGATCTTTCCATCTGCCATCAGATTGACCCGGTCACCCCCACTGCAATATGCCTTAGGCATCCCATCAGGGTTCAGCAGCAGACATTCTCCAGGAGTGGTGTTTCCAAGGGGATCTGGAAGAAGGGGAAGACCCTGGCCATCAGTAGGTGGGACAATGGACTCTGGACTGGTGCCCAGGATGTCAGTGCTGGTGATGAGGGCGCCTGCATTAGCTGCCAGTGCTTCAGCAATAAGCACCTCTGGGTGGCTCTTGGCCTTATGTGCTACAATGCTGTCCTTTTTCTCAAATTTCTTTCCACAAATATTGCATGAGAACTGGTAAAAGGTGTCTGCATCATGTTTTTTCATATGCCAGTTCAACGATGCCTTCTGCCGGCAGGTGAATCCACAGATCTCGCATCTGGAGAAAAATTCAGCAGGGCAGAGAGAGAAAAGTGGTAGTGATCAGGACATTTGTGATTTACAGAAGAAATACAACCAGAATACAGAGAAGCCGTCAAAGAATACAACTCAGTTTGCCTCACCCCACATGACAATACAGCAGCATGACGTGACACTACTCACTGTAATGGCTTTTCGCCTGTGTGGATCATTCGGTGAACTGCCAGGTTGTGGGAACTCTTGAAAGCACGGGCACAATATTCACAGATATAATCCCTTTGATCTGTAAAGCAACAGATTGTATTTTAGATCAAAACTTGCTTGTAAATCACATCCATGTTCGTACATTTGAACACTGCCTTGTGATCCCTACTCCAGTACTACTGAAAATATCAAATATCTTTCCAATAACAGCAAGGTAGCTTTTCAAAGATAGCTGATAAATATTTTTCAACTACATACACAAATCAATAGAGAAGTAGGCAATGTGAACCCTCCCACACTCACTCCCAAGCCATTCCTGCAAAAAGCATGTATTGTTGTATTTATATAGAAGCTCCCCAACTTACAAAAACCACTTTGAGCCCCAACTTCTAGTTTGAAGCTAATGTTTACGGAAGCTGCTCAGGAGCATTCCAAGTGTCTCTGCAGTGAAGCTGACAACATTCAGAGTGAATAGGAAAACACTAACAGGGACCCAAGTGTGAATGGCTGCTTCCCACGGTCAAACTAATAGCACTGACAGCCTCCCCAAGTGAAACTGACAACTACAGCAACAGAGACAGGCATCACAGTACTTATGAATAGATCCCTGGAACCTTGCATGTTTATAGATAGGGGAATTTCTGTAATCTGCCTTTCTTCCATCAGTTGGGAGGCAGTCACGGAGGCCTCCTCAAGGTTAGGCAATGTTTGTTCCTTTACCTCAGAGTTGCATTGCCCTTATGGGTGCTGGAAAGTGGGTTAGGATTGCGCCCAAAATCTTATTCCTCCCCACCCTTTTCTCACTTTAAGACAATAATGCGGAGGCAAAAAGCAAAAGATTTTTTTCTTTTAATTCTTTCTGGAGTGAGAAAAGAGTTGGCTACAAGGACATTCTGCTACAGAGGACACTTGCTAAGGGAGGGGGGACTGGGGAAGGGGCAGGAAGCAGCAGACATGGGAAGGCATGCAGTGAACCGAGTTGAGCAGAAGAATTGATGCAGACTGAGTAAAGACACTTCAAAATGCCTGGTACTATGTGGCAGCAACAATAGAATCTGGTCTGGCAAACTGCTAGAATCAGTCGTCCAAAACAAAACCCAAGGAAAATACCATGACTAGAGATTGCAAACCAATCAATCCTTTGCACCAGAATGAAATTCTTGGTCACCATGGTGACTGGTTTTATGGACTGCTGATACCAATAATTGAGGCCTAGTCTTGTCATTGTATGTCATCCAGGAGACTGGAACAGGAAATTTTAGGGAAACGGTGAACTAATGGGCAATATGACCCAAGCACACAAACTGTACTATTATATTCTTAGAGGCTTTATTCCATTTTGCTCAAATGTAGGGCAATTGCTACAATATAAATCAATTCAATTCACTATGCTTCTTCATATTTGGATTAAAGAGTCTTGTGTCCAAGAAAACTCTCATTCATTTTTTGTACACACACACACACTCTCTCTCTCTCTCTCTCTCACACACACACACACCCTACCCGAGTGGAGATTTTGGTCCTCAGCCCATATTACCTGTATGATGTTTGGCGTGCCGCAGAAGTTGCTTCTGGAGCCGGAATAGTCGTCCACAAGAAGGATGAGGACATACATATTTCTTTTTCAGTAAATGCTGATATTTGATGTGATGCTGAAAACAAGAAGAGCTTAAAAGATTTACTGGTAATAATAAACCTATTAAATAAAATGACAGAAGTCAAACCTAGCTTATAGAAAATGCTAGTAAATCTTATGCTTCCATACAAAGGGAATAGGATACTTACAATTTACTACCAGCTTCAGATAAAAGCAAAATTCATTATGCAGGCCTTGGACTGAAGAATGACTGGGACTTAGTGACAAGATAGAGACACAGGGGTCTACTGAAATTTCTCAATTTTTACAATTTTCATGGATGCTAGCTTATATCAACTACCAATAATTTCAAGTAGACTCAAACAAATCTTTCACCAATTAGCAATGCCTTTTTGGAACTATTCAGAGGGGCTAATGCACGCAACAATGTTTCAATGCTTTGAAAAAAACCAACAAAGCAGGTTTGCAAGGAAATAATTTAGAGCAGAAAAATTGCAGAGGAGAGACAGGGTGATTTAACCCTTTATCCTGGGCCCTAAGAAAGTTTAGCAGTTTGGAACAGGTTCAATTCACTTGCTCCCTCCCTGTTTTAAATTCCCTTTTCTAAGAGGTGCTGAGGCACCACTACATGTCCCAGCTCATGGTATACTGTAAGCCCCAGAGCAGGAACTGGTCTTCAAAAGATGTCTTGTAAAACTACACTGCCAAACTATGGCAGCATCAACTATAGAAGAATACAGTCATTATGAGGCAACGACTATCCTTCAAAAGGGAACCAGAAGAGGGAGGAAGGAAGGGAAGCAAAGACATCATTACAACCTGCTCCTGTTGCATTTTATGAACACTGCAAGTTGCTTTGAGGACTCCGGCCACAAAGGTAGATACAAGCCAAACAAACCCTTTGGACTTATCCGTTATCTGCAGAAATAGTGTCTTTATGTTATACAAGAAGGAAAGTTTCCTCATGCATTTTGTGAGAAAAAAATCAAGTGAATACAAAGAAACCTGTACTACGACATCAGCAATGTAACACTCTCCAAAGCGATAGCAATTATTCTCACCTGTAGATAGCGAGGATGTGCAAGAACTGTGCCACAACCTTCCATCTCACAGCGTACATATTGTATTGGGGGCTTCTTCCTAAGAGGAAAAAAACAAAGAAGAGAAATCAGTAGGAGAGAAGGTAGGTAACTGACTAACAGAACAAATGTAGTACCACATTTTTCTTATGGTTACATTGGCAAGGACTAGTTTTATTCATAAGAGATGGACATTATAAGAAGCTGCCTTTGTCTGCTAGTATCTATTGCTAGTACTTTTAAGATCAGTTATTTAAATTGTCTGCCAGCCCCAGAAGCAGCTCTTTGGAATATTAAGTATCTGAAATTTAGAAATATATTGAAGGTATTTTGTTATCACCTTTGAAAGGAATGGTTCACAGTTTATTAAAATTTATAGGCCATCTTTCTGCCCCGTTTAAAGTGGTGACTGCAATGTTTTGTTTGAAGTTTCTGATTTTTGTCCTTTCAGGTGTTTTAAGCTTGACACTTAGACACTACACAGACTTCTTGATTAACATTCTATATGGATTCTAGTGGAAAACAAAAAGGAGTCCATATCTTTATAGAATCTTAATTCTGATGAACTTAAATCACAAATGCCAATGCAATATAGAGAATGATAGCCCAAAGAAGGGAAGCAAATTAGGTCTATCATAATCACTCCTACAAATAATCCATCTATTTGGATTATCAAGGACAGAAAACAGTAAATCAAGGACAGAAAACTCAATTAGATCTCTTTTGAAAGAGGGAATGTGAATGTACACACACCCTGACTATCTTAACACTATCTGAAGAGCGCAACAGCAAAGAACTACAGAGAACTACACACACACACACAGATGCAACCCTGTTATCTGAAAATCTCCTTCCATTTCCTATATGCAAACCTAAGAGGATGGGATCTGTCTAAACAATAACTTGGCATAATCAGAGTTCAGTTAACTGGGTTTATACTTTATTAAGACTGGGGGGAAAGAAAGGAACTCACCTCCTTTTGGGAAGTCGTGGGCTCTTGTCATCTTTTCTCCTTCTTCCTCTCCTTGGACAAGAGATACAAGAGGATAGCTCAATTGTAACTTTGCAAACAGGAACTATATTCTAGGTGGTGAGTTGCTTAAGAAAAAGACCACCACTTCAGTATACAGAAGCCTCAACAGAGGTACAACTCATTCCTGCACAATGTGATTGAGGTCAGTAAATGCTCTTCCCTTACTCAGACCCATACATAACTCACTTCAACACATCAGAATCCTGCAAATAGACCACAGGACTTTTAGAGACCAACTAGTAGCACAAATTATTTTCCTGGCAAGAATATATTTTCATTGCAGGATGTTTCACAGAATGAGAAGTGTTGACTTCGCTAGCTTGCTGAGTCATTTTTTGTATTTGCTACCAATTCTTTTCTGTCCTGGTCTTACAGTTCATGCAGAGAAAAGAGGAGTATTTGCCCTTGTACCAACTGGTCATTTGTACAAGGCACAAGTAGTACCTTGCTGCTTCTGCTTCATACTGCAAAAGCCTGAGGGGAACAGAGAAAAGTACCATTTCCTTCATGGAAAATATAGGAGAAAAGGATGGGTAGTTTCCACACAAAAAAATCCAGCATGCAGGATAGAAATCACTCTTCATTTTCTCCCCCAAATTCTCCACATGAGGAAGGCGGGATGCTTGCCATCCCCCAAATGGACCTTGTGTTGGAAGCACAGGAGTGCTTGCAGAGCAAGGGATGGGGAAGGGAACCCTTCACTGACAAGCATGCAAGTGAGTTTATGTAAAAAGAGAGGCAGCCCTAGCAACAGCTGTTGCGAAAGTGCTGCAAGGTACTTTGCTGCTTGCGAGCAATGAGCAGAGCTGGCAGAGGCCAACGGGACACAGAAGAGAAGCATGCATTGGCAATTGTCCCTGCCAAGTGGTGAGGAGGCATTTCAAGGAGTGGTTCAGGCTGGGAAGGGGGATGAGGACGGCAGCAGAGGCTGACATGGAGCATGACATGGCTCTCTTCAGTTCTACGCCAGCTATTTAGCTAGTGCAGCTTCAAGTTGACCCATTGGGGCCACCAGCATACTGAATCCCATGCTTTGTTGATAAATGAAACAGAATACAAATTCCAGATTTTGAAGAATTATAAAAACATGATACTCCCACATCATTTCCCCACCCCTCACAGTTATAATTCCTTACAACCGTGTTTCTCAACCAGTGGTATGTGTACCACCAGTGATACTTGAGGTGGTGTCTGGTGGTACTTGCAGGACCCCTGGACACCTGCCACCCAGCAGTGAGACCAGGAATGTGACACAACAAAGAGCGGTAGGATGCTCAAATTGGTGGACAGAGCTCCAAAGCATGCTTTTCCACACTCCAAGAAGCACTCCCTTCCACCCTGAGCCTCTTACTGGTGCTCGTTGTGTCAAATCTGGTCTCCCAACTCAGAAGTAACTAGCGATGATGTCATTGCCAATTACTTCTGGTGGTATTCTGAATAGGTGAAGCAAGTGAAATGGTATGTGGAGGAAAAACACTGTAAGGTAAACACTGCCTTACAAGATTGTTTCAGGGGAAGAATGCAGAAAAATTAGGTTTCTTCAAAATCTGGAATTTGTATTCTGTTTCGTTCATCGACACAGCACAGGATCTAGTATCGCAATAACTTCTAGACTGCAACTTTCAGGGTCTCTAGGTAAACTAAGATTTGAAAAAAAAATTATCAGGGGGGAAACAAAGTTACACAGAATCAAGAAGCCAGAAAGAAAAATGGGCTGGGCCCACCTTCTTAGAAAATGTGGCATATACAGCTCAAAACCTGGTTATTTACTTCCAGTGGTCCACATACTAATGTGCACATCATATATTTTCCAAAACAATAAACAGAAACAATAATTACCTTTGCTAAGTGTAATGCTATGGGAAAGAAGCTTGATGCTACTAAGCTCCTACAATGTTAGGCATTCATAAGCAAGACTAAGAAAAATTACTTTCTACTACATTTATTCCATTACAGATATGAATAGGAGACTGACTGCCCAATCCCATCCACACTTTCCTGGGAGTAAGCCCCACTGACTCTAATGGGACTTACTTCTGAGTAGACATGCATAGGATTGGGCTGTCAGCTAGGTCTCTCAGGAAGCATTTAATTGCAAACTTCAAAAAGCTGGTTATATTGCAACAAGAATTCTACTCCCACATTCAATCGAAGAAATCAGCACTGCTGTTAGCTTTATCTGGAGTCTTGTCCATACAGAGGAGAAAAGGGATATTCATAAAGAATCTTACTCACTTTCTGGGGGGTTCCTCATCTTCTCGAAACTCACTTTCTTCTTTGACTTCCACTTCTACTTTAATCTCTTTCTGTTTCTCTCTTTCTTCTTTTCCCTTCCCCGGTTTTTTCCTTTGCTTTGGAGCTTCCCTACAGATACACACATGCACTCACTTAAGAAAACCTTTACCCTCCTAATGAGTTCTGTAGCTCAATTGCATCTGGCAGCTTTTAGATCAGGGGTGTAAAACTCGTTTTATACAGAGGGCCCAAGTTAGCATTCAGGGCACCTGCTAAGGGCCAGATGTGATGTCATTAAACAGAAAGTGACATCATTAAGCTGCTGATGGCCAGAAATCAGCACTTTGTTCTCACAAAAAACTCATTAACTGCAAATGACAATACCAAATCTTGAACGTATTTCAGGATATGGGGTGCCCAATTTTCATGTAGGCTGCTTTTCAGCAGTAGCACCTCATCACTACTCAGCAGCTAAGAGCCTGAGGGCCGGATAAAAAGCATCCAGGGTCCACATCCGGCCCCCAGGCCTTATGTTTGACACCCCTGTTTTAGATGAGTCTTCAACAAGATTTTAAAGAAGATTTCAGCCCTTCATGGCCCCCATCCCTGTTAATAAAATTTGGAATTCCTCCTGTTCAGTAAGCAGTTGCTCATTTTAATGAAAACTTAAAAGAAAAAAAGTTAAGTTTGTGTTCCAACTGCTCCTGTTAAGCTGCCAACTGATCAAACTGAGATCATACAATTCCTCTGCCTGAAAAATTGTCTACCTGTCTAAGTGGGGCTTATAGGTTTCGTCTCTTGGATCATCTTTGAAGGGAATTTCTTCCTCACTGATGAGCACTTCTTCATCACTGTTGACAGGTGGGGAAAAAAGAAAGCAAAGTGTTGGTCATGGAGCTGCTTATTCATGCATGAAACATTTTTTTCAAACAGAGAAGATCAGTATAAACATCATACACTTCTGAATCCTATGATATTATTCTGTGTATATACTAGATAATATTTTAATTGTGCATGTCCATCTATATATCTGAAACCTTTATTATTGTTTAATTTGTAAACCACCTTGAGTGCCCTTAGCAAGATAGAAAAGCAGGGTATAAATTCTATAAATAAACAGCAGTATGGAAAAGTTAGATTTGCTATGAAGGACAAAGCAACCACTTCTAGAATGTGTGATTGAGATAGCATGCTACCTGTTCACTTAGCAGGAAACTATATCAGTAGCAGTTTAAGGACTCTAATTATAGGAGTGCAATACATTAATCCCTACGTAATATAATTAGAAACAACATGGTCTAAAAATCTATTTTACCTCTTACAACCTTTTAGATGGCTTATCTTTTGATAAACATTGCACTTTACAATATACACAGAAAAGATTTCTCTCTAGCTTGTCCCCTCACCTGCTCAAGAAATTCCTTTATATAACCAAGATGACAATTACAGCACCAGTTCAAGCCCAAACCTCTAGTCCTTGCTAGTGTTATTTTATTTAATACATTTCTATCCTACCTTTCAAAAACCTCTCAGAGTAGCTAACAAGATAAAATATAATACAGACAAAAAATTCACAACATCACTATGTAGCAGCTAAAACATTAGTACCTAAGATGCAATTTTTAGGAAAAGAAGGTCTCTAAACAGAAAAGTCCAATTTCTTTTTAAAGACAAGTGAGGAGGCCATTCAGAAATGGAAGTTCTATAACTGTGGGGAGGATTTAGAATAATCCCAAGTTTCCCTCACGGACAAATTGCAGCAACTACTTCAAATATACCAGAGTGCAGCTTTAGCTTGCCATATATACCAGGAAGATTTCTTACAATTTTGCTGGTTCTAATGGACTCATTTCTGACATTAAAAAGTGACCATCACCACAACTTTTATATGACCACACTATGGATCCTGAGAAGCTCATGGAAGGGAACTACCCTACCTTCTCTTCCTCACTACAACTCCCTGCACCCTTCTGCCCCAGTCACTCCCAAGGGTCAGAGAAGCAAACAGCATCAGAAGCTGCAAGACAGGGAAGACAGACCTTTCTGTTGACAAAGTGACCACAGTCACATTTTGGGGTAATAACACTACAGTCTTAGATCTTGACAAGAAAAATTGCTAAATTTGAAAGAGTTTAAGGATCTTTTTATAATGAAGTCAAGGACCTTTTGTACAGAAGATTTAGCTCCTGAATCATTCACTGCCCCAACTGAAGCATTATCTTAGCCAACATTTGTTATATTTGTATTCTTCATTTCCTCCAGGTAAAGGTACCTTGGAATGACATTTTAGATTCCCAGCCATCCTCTTTGAGCCAGGGTTTCCCACGTTCATATCAGTCCTCTAATAACACACCAAGGAAAAAAAAAACTACTCCAATTAAAGCTTCTTACCTGATTCCAGTTGGAGATGGATGGTCTTCAGTGACCTCTACAGAAGTAAAACAAAAATAAAGATACTTAGATACTCAGTGAAGTCCAGACAGCAAACAAGTTTTCAACAGTTCCTGCCACAGCACAGTGTTACATGAAAACATTGTAACATACTGAATCTCCACAGTATGCTAACATAAAGAAGTGCTATTTCCAGTTTTACACAACAGAAAGACAGACTGGTTTGCCTGAGGCACACAGGTAAATAACCCAACTGAATGGATCTTATGCCATTTTAATACACAGTTTGCATTTAAACCATTATGTTATATATGTACCCCATCTCTGTTGTATAGGACTAAAGTAAACCACCTTTCTCTGTCAAAGTCAACTAAATAATGATGCTCAAGGTACATGATTCATGACTTGGAAATCACCACCTCATTAATGAAAGTGTACAATTGATGTACTAAATTCCAGTGTTTTCTTTTAACAGCAACTCAAAACACATACCAAATTCTAGATGATCTGTATTTGGTTCTGACTTGCAGATGAGCTGCAGAGACCCAGTCTTGGATCTAGAGCTCCGTGAATTCTCTGCATCACACTGGCGAACAGATGCTCGGTTGCTACGCCAGCCGCGACTTGGTCGGGCTGTACTGACTGGAGTTGCAGTGGCAATAATACTGGAGACTTCTTCCTCTTCCGTCTCTTCTTTAGGATCTGTAATGCCAAACATTTTTCATTGCTTACGCAGAACAAGAACACTGAGAACTTGCTTATCTGTGAATTCTCCTTCTACTTGTTCATCTGACTGATATGCAGACATTCCTCCATCCACTCAAATTCTTTCAAAGAAAGGTTTGGCTAGGAACACCTCTGACTTCTGCCCGGAGGTCAGTCACTGATATCATAGCCATGAAAACCTTCAGACCCAAACCAAACCATCTCTTGAACTAAGGGAAGCTCACAGGTAAGGAAGTTCTCTATTTGATCACCCTCCAGCAGTGCAGATTTACAGCTGAAGAATGGAAAGTACCTTTCTGCCAAAGGCCACCTCAGCAGAAAGAGACACATTGGCCTTATAGTGCTAGGTGAAAATATGCATGGGGGACCAAGTACCAAGACTCTGCAAGACAAGATGCGGCCACAAGTAGTAAAGTTTTGACAGTAAGGAAGAACAGAAATATTTGAATGATTCGCGTGGTGTCTCATCAACATACTCAGGTGGGGTGTTATGGACCACCAAGGAGAAAGGTTACCAGTAACCCTGAGAAAATAACAGATATGGAGTGGAAACACAGTAAGAACCTGTGAGAAATAAAATGAAGTCTTGAGCGGCCACTTGTCTACAAAAGGTGTTAGGTTTAATGCCCAAGTCAAAACCATTCTGAAGAACTACAGGAGATGCAGATGCAACCATAGATGAACACACTCTAATCTAGTATCACAGCACAAAACATATCCAGGACCCCTGATAATTGCTCCCTGCTAACTGAGGAAAGACACACCTTTTAAATGGCATCCTCTTAAATTTAGCAGGAGAAAAAGCAACTGTCTGTCTTCACCCCAGAATGGTGTCTTCTCCAGGGGCTGTTGCAGGTGTCTCTCTTGACTGTTGTTTTTAGATTGTGAGCCCTTTGGAGACAGGGAACCATTTATTTTACTATGTAAACTGCTTTGTGAACTATTTTTGTTTAAAAGTGGTATTCTTATATAAATATATTTATATAGCTATAAATATTATCTATTAATACTTATATACCACTTTTCAAAAAAAGTTCACAAAGCAGTTTACATAGTAAAATAAATGATCCCTTGTCCCCAAAGGGTTCACGATCTAAAAAATTTACAATTTCAATGACACATACATTCTACACATATACATACATGATATAGATATTTACATTATCTAAATAATAATAATAAACCCCAATGATGAAGTCCCTTCTAGTGGTAAGGAGGATGTCTGCACCCCAGTCCTGCCTTTTTAGCTATAGATGTTAGAGCAGTATGGTATACAGTAACAGACTCAGCATGAGCACAGATGACTCGTGGAACGCAGAAGATGACTCAATGGGGACTGGATGAGGAGTTGTGTTCCCTCTTAGGGATCCATGCCAGTGCACAGACTGTTTTCACAGCTGCTTGGCATTGTGATGCTGCCTCCAGATGTTCTGTGATGATGTTATCACCGAACACCTCGGTTGCCAAGCTCCATGCTGTGCAGAGCTCAGCTGAGAGGTGCATGACTTTGCTCCTTAGCAGGAACAGTGGTAAGGAGTTTGAAAATGTTTGCAAACTGCAGATGCAAGACCATCTGGTAGCAACAAGTATCATACTGGCTAAACTAACTGAATCTTGATCAGTACTCACATGACTACAGAAAATATGTAGAGTAGCCCCCTTGACAACAGATGTGGAAAAAGACTGATGACCTATGCATGGGTGTTTCAGGAAGTCTTGAATCTCTGCACTGAGGTCCCAGATAAGAATCTGGAATGTTGGCTCCATTCCCAAGGGTTGAGGTTCTCTCATTACTGTGCACTTCTAGGTATCTGTACTCCTAGCTCTGACCAAGTGCAGAGAAATCAATCCTGAAATTTCTGCCAGAATGCCAAGGTGCACCATCAATCTCCTACACTCAAGGTCAGTGCAGCAAGACCCCAGATTGGATCAAAGATTTGTACATGTCCCCATCTGGGTCACAGAGGTCCCCCAGGATCAAATTCATTTGGATTTTACTCACCCTCAGGGAGAATCACTATATCATTTACTCAATCCTTTCCATTTACTCAGAGTGACCAGAAAGATTATAGGACTTGAACAGTTTCTGGCAGTACTGCTGCCATCTTCAGTAAGACCACCAGCTTTGGCAAGAACAAACATGACAGCTAGTGACTCAGGGTCCAATCCTATTCAACTTTCCAGCTCCAGTGTACCCACAATGCAGCCCTATGGTAAGGCAACACATGTTTCCATACCTTGAGGAGCTCCAGTGACTGCCTCTCCACCACAGGATGCAGCGCATACCCCACTGGCACAACTGCACCAGAACTGGAAAATTGGAAAGGACTGCACCCATAATCCACGGCCAGAGTCAGCTCCTAGAGACCACTGTGGAACAGGTAGTCAATGACAATGGAAGATATTTCATATGGCTCACTGTTGCTTATGTAGCCAACTCAAATGACTCCTCTCTGTGAAGACCTTTCAAGTACACTAAAAATATTCTTGAGACCATGGTATTGCCACAGTTCTTCTTAATGAGACTTTCTTCTGTTGGTTTGATCCCCAGATATGGTGACTCCATAGTAGTGGTGGTGAAATACTGATAAGCAATACTTTCGTTTCATCAACAGTATGGGTCTGTGAACGAACTGTACTCCAAGTTGAAGAAGTCAATTTCATCAAGCAAATTGCTGGACCAAGTGACCTGATCTTGGCACAGTCAAAGGAAGGATGCCTGAATATGAACCCCTTTCCAAGGTTTAGGATCACAAGGAAGAAACACTCAGGGTACTTCATAGTGGCACGGTGGCTCTAAATGGAACAAGTGCAAGCTCCATAAACAGTGCTTCCTACACTGAAGAAAATAAGTTCTAGAGTCTTCACTTCTTTTCAAAGACACCAAATAGATTAAAGAGAGCTGTAGTGAAAACTGGGTACAAAATGAATCCAAGCTTGACACAATGACCTCTTACCATCATTACTATGCAGGTGGTGCTTACAAAAGGGTGCAGCACGCAGCACAATGGCAGTAAATTGTGAATTGCAGAAGCTCATAATCCCCCCACTGCACCCCACTAAAACGAAACAAAATATAGAGTATTTTCCCCCTCACACTTATTCCTACTTTGAAACTTGTTATGCTTCAATCTTTTAAAGACATCACTGAATTCATCCCAAACTCTTGAATGTATACTTGTTTAAAACAAGTATATAAAACTGAAAAACAGCATAACATCTGTCTCTGCATGCTTTCATTCACCCTCCTTCAGTCTTTCCTATTTGTTCATCAATTTAAACAGCCTTACCAAGTAACTGTATGACATCAGAGTGGGGTGGAATTGTCTCCAGCAAGGGTGCTCAAAACCTGGCCTGGAGACCATTTGCTGCACTCGGGCTCACTGGAGACTTGATGGAGCCCATGCAGATCTGACACAACTGCTCTCAGTGCAAAGACTGACTGTTTGACCTCTCACATGAGCTGCAGGCCAAGGGTTCTCTCTGCTGCTTGTTGTTTCACATTTGGGAAGCAGCAGCGGTAATGAAGGAAAGGCCAGGCTTGCTTTGTGCAAGGCCTTTTATAGGCCTTGAGCTATTGTGAGACCTTCATTAATTCATATAAGTTCCAACTCTATTATACTTATGTAAATTTATTCAAATTTTAAATGTAAATTAATTCTCTTTTTCCCAGTCCCCAACGCAGTGTCAGAGAGATGACGTGGCCCTCCTGCCAAAAAGTTTGGACACCCCTGGTCAATAGCAGCATTTTCCAAACTGTGGGTCGGAACCCACTAAGTGGGTTTTGAGTCAATATAGGAGGGCCACATAGCTTAGGCACCACTGAAAATACAGAGCTAAAAATAGAGCTGCTGGGCAGGGCAGGCTCCCAGTGGAAGACAGGTATGGTGTTTTGCCCTGAAGAGATGAGAAGATGGGACAATGGAAAGGGAGGGGTGACGACTGTGTGATTAGAGAAGGATCCAAGTCCACATTCTGCTTTGACTTTTAGTTTAGTTAAAACTAAACTGATATCACTTCCAGCCATGACGTCACTTCCAGATTAATGATATCGCTGTTGGTGGGTCCCAACAGACTGTCATTCTAAAAAGTGGGTCCCAGTTTGAGAGACCACTTGTCTATACTGTCTTGACCACTCCACCCTACTATCTTACATATATACTCTCTTGTTCTGCCCAAGCTGTCAAGAAGGCTTTTTTTAAAAAGAAAAAAGAAAAAGAGAAGTGAATTAGTAAAGTGTACTGGCAGCAGCAGACAATGAGGGCTCAGGTGAGAGACAGGAAAGATGAGGGGCAGACTGGCTCGCCTGAGAAAGAAGCAGAATCCCATCTATCAAGGCAATATGTTCACAGGATGGCATCACCAGCCTGCCTCATGAGCAGGCCAGCCCTGCAGAAAGCAGTTTTGAAGACTACATATATAATGTGCCATTTTATTAATGATCAAGTTTGCCAACCATGCTAATTGGGTTAAGATGACTTTTTAAAGTAATGGACTTTTTAATTAAGCAAGTGGAAAGCAACGGCCTCTGTTTACAGTAATACCTTCCATAACTCACTTCCTTCACCATTTCGCTACAGTACTCTTTGTCCTGTGACTGACAGCTATTCCAGCCACTGGGAAGCACAGACACAACCAGTGCCAGTTTCCTGCTTCATAGACATAAGAGAGTTATGTCTCAAGAGTTATGTCAAATTACATGAAGTTTTAAATAGACAAATAGTTACACAGTCAAATGACACTCACTACCTGACAAAACTGGAATTGATTTAAGACAAACAGAAGGAAGCATTTTGCAAAATGTTGGATTACATTATAGAACTCATTGTTTAAAATATTATACAGACCAACATGGCTTTCTAAAAGATTTGACACGGTCACAGAAGATGATTTCACCAGTTACAATTACACCATTAGAACTAAAAGTGACTCCATGCCCAGAAGCAGTACTTTTCTGTCTGCCAAAGGCTGAAGACAAATGACAGCCATTGTCATCATGCCTGTGACCTTCTCATTGGGTCATGAGCTATCTGTAGAGTGTGGGACTAAAAAACATTTTATATGGCCTAGCGAAGCAATTCTTTTGTTATTAGGGGCATTCAAATCTTACCTTTCACAGCCGTTTTATCCACATACCTAAAATAAAGAACATACATGTAGTAAATTTTCTGTTGCAAGACTCATTCTAAACATGATAATTGCTTCAGCAAAATATAATTTTTTTGAAAAGGCACACCATAGGACACACAGTTCTAATCACAAAGGTTGATACTTAGGTGTGCCTTAAAAAAAAGTGTAAGCACCCTAGATGTCAATAGTATGTTTCCATTTTTCACATACAGACAAAAATGCAGGCTGCTAGTCAACCTGTCTCAGTGGAGAAACCAGGATTGTGGCAATCAGGGCCTTGATACTCCATTCCATGAAACTGGGATCTCCCAAAAGCTACAATACTATACAGACTTACCTGACAGCAAGCCCCCCTTTAACTCAGTGGGGCTAGTTTCTGAACAGACACGCATAGGACTGCATACTAAGCTTTAACTGATAACACAAATCCAATGAACATGCAAATTGGTTGTGTTCCACAAACTTGCCAGCATCCTACGTGACTTCTAGGCTTAGCCCACTTTCAGGCTGAAATACACGTAGGATGAGCAATACAGCAACATAAGGGAAATGGTTCATCTCCTTCACTCTCCTTGTAGCTTAAGTGACAACCCTGCCAGGTTATGCAGCAAACTAACATCTGGATCCAAGTGGCAATCCTATGGATCGTACTCAGAAGCCAGCCTCACTCAAGTTTTAGGAGTGACTTCTAAGTGTGGTGTGGTGATGTGGTGTGATCTGCAGACACAGAACCTGCAGATATGGGGTCTGCCTGTGGTGCAGGCCAAGGAAATGCATGTGGAAGGAAAACAACACTGGAGAGGCTGGTCAGAACCCCACAGGCGGCGAGGCCTGGCAAGGGGCAGCAAAGCAGCAGATAAACCTCTATCGAGGCCAGGAAGTGCTGCACCTGAACGCCAGTCAAACAGCGGACCAGGCACATCACCGCCTTCACGAGCATCCGCCTGTCGAACGTGGGAATAGAGACGGTGCCACTTCGGGGGAAGGTCTTACGAGCCCAGCCCCGCCCCGGCCCGAGCGAGCAGAAAGGAAAAGACTCACGCGCCGCGCGGGGTCCCCTTCTTGCAGGCGGTGCCAGGCGGCTGTTCAGCCTCGGCGGCGGGCGGCGGCTCCTCGCGCTCCTGGCTCCGCCGGGCGCCGGGGCTGTTGCGGTGCCGGCGCGGGTATTCGGCCTTCCGCCGGCGGGAGGCGGCGACCGCGGCAGCTGCTGCGGCCCGGCCCCGCTCGCGGCCCCCCCGGAGAACGCGGCTGCCGCCAGACTCCTCCCCTCGCTCGGCGGCGGCTGCGAGAGGAGGCGGGGGACGCCGGCGGCCGCTGGGAGGCGGAGTCCGCTCCTCCTCCCTGGCCGGCTGCTCCTGCGGCGG
Organism: Tiliqua scincoides; assembly: GCF_035046505.1. NCBI lineage: Eukaryota > Metazoa > Chordata > Lepidosauria > Squamata > Scincidae > Tiliqua > Tiliqua scincoides. The sequence continues at coordinate 66,568,738 of NC_089821.1, forward strand.
CGGCTGCGGCTCTTCCTCCTGGGTCTCCGGCTGCTCGGACGCCCCCGGCATCAGAGCAGCGGGCGGGGGAGACCCAGCGGCGGCTCTCCTCCAGCGCCTGACAGCAGCGCTGCGCTCACCCCGCCTCTGCGCGGCAGATTCCCTCCTCCCGTCGCGTGGGTCCAGCGCCAATGAGCGACGGGTTCGCAGTTCAAGCCGGACGCAAGATCCCCCCGCTCTGGCCAATCGGAGGCGAAGCTGCAGGACGCGCCCCGCCCACCCGTCTCCTCAGCGGGCCAATCGGAGCGGCAGGCCGGGCCGGCCAATCAAAAGGCCGGATCGGTCGAGAGCGCGCACGGGCGCGCGCTGACTGAGTCCTGGCCGTGGCGCGCGCCTCGTGGAACTGGACCGTTTAACAGTCACGCCTCGCGAGCCAAGTTGAGGGGGTCTCGCGCCGTCCCGCGTTCCAACGGTCCGTCACCAGTTTGGAAACGGCGCTCCGCAACGACAGCTGTTGGTCCTCTCGCCCCCCGGACTCGCCTCAGTGTGGGCCGCTCTGGTGTCCGCGAGCCTCCGCTTCCAAAAGTGAACAGACCGAGAGCCGGAGCCTTCCGAGGACGGCCTCTTCGTGCCCTCACGTCGCCCGCGCTAGTTGGAGTCCCACGCGTGGGGAGGCAGTCACGTAAAAGAAACCCACGCCAAACAAAAACACGGTCGCTTCTCCTTTAAGAAAAAAAGCGCCGTCGTGCAGCGGGTGAAAGTCGGTGACAAAATGGCGTCCGAGGTGGGGAGGCAGGACTTGTGGAGGACGCACGCACTTCCGCTCTCGTGGTCGAGGGTGCGCGTGCGCCGCTCTTGTGGCATTATGGGGGGTGTAGTTTTTTAAACATTCCCTGCCATGGGCAAAAGGCAGCAAAGGGAATGGAGCTTTGAAGGTTTCCTGAAAAGTGTTCCACTTCCACTCTTGCAGTGGTTCTCAAACCTTTTAGCACTGGGACCACTTTGTACAATGACAGTCTGTCAAGACCCACTGGAAGTGATGTCATGGTTAGAAGTGACATCATCAATTTAGGCTTCAAACCTAAGCCACAATCAGCCAAAGGTCCTGTTACACAGCACACACGAAAATATTTCTTTACTCGGTGTGTGGTTGGTCTGTGGAACTCCTTGCCACAGCATGTGGTGATGGCATCTGGCCTAAATGCCTTTAAAAGTGGATTAGACAAGTTTCTGGAGGAAAAATCCATTACTCAAGTTTCTGGAGGAAAAATCCATTATGGTTACAAGCCATGATGCTTATGTGCAGCCTCCTGATTTTAGAAATGGGCCATGTCAGAATGCCAGATGCAAGGGAGGGCACCAGGATGCAGGTCTCTTGCTGTCTTGTGTGCTTCCTGAGGCATCTGGTGGGCCACTGTGAGATACAGGAAGCTGGACTAGATGGGTCTATGGTCTGATCCAGCAGGGCTGTTCTTATGTTATTTTGCATAGCTCTGAATTCAAACATTCCAACTTGGAAGTCAAAACAGAACATGGACTTTCCATTGTCCCATCTTCCCATCTATTCAGGGCAAAACACCATACCTCGCTCCCACTGGGAGCCCTCCCTGCCCAGCAGCTCTGTACCCTCTATTTTTAGCTCTGTTTTTTCAGTGGCAGCTAAGCAATGTGACCCTCTTAAATTGGCTCACAACCCACTTAGTAGGTTCCACCCCACAGTTTGAGAAACGCTGCTATAGACCTGGGGTCTCCAAACTTTTTGGCCAGAGGGCCGCATCAAATACCTGGCACAGTGTTGGGGGCCGGAAAAAAATTTAAATTGGCTCACAACCCACTTAGTAGGTTCCACCCCACAGTTTGAGAAATGCTGCTATAGACCATTCCATTCCACTGATGTCCTACAGATACTTGGTAAAGCTTTTTAAATTGATGAGCAAGTAGGATAGACTCCTGAAGGAGGGTGAATGAAAGCATGAAGAAACAGAGATGCTATGCTGTTTCTCAGTTTTAAACAAAAGTCAAAGCAGAACACAGTCTTGGATCCTTCTCCAACCACACAGACCTTCCCCCTTTCCAGAGTCCCATCTTCCCAGCTTTTCAGGGCAAAGCACCAGGCTTCTCTTCCACCAGGAGCCCACGCAGCTCAGCAGCTCTGTACTCTGTATATTCAACTCTGTATTTTCAATGGCAGCTGAGCTGAGCTGAGTAGGACTGTTCTTCATCTAGTTCATCCAGTGGTGCTGTTCTTATGTTCTTATGTAGGTGATATGTGATATGTGAAATTAGCTTACGGCCCACCTAGTGGGTCCCAACCCGCAGTTTGAGAAATGCAGTACTATTGTATTCTGTAGACTCCTCCCTGTGTGGATAAGAGAGCAAATGAATGTATAAATTCAAATAAAGAAGACATGGTTTGAAGCTCATTGCGGATGGCCTTGTTATGAAACAATCATTTTGGACACAAAAATACTCAGAAAATGCTACAGATGGATTTTTTTTCCTGTTAGGGCTTCTAAAATGTTTCATGATAAGTGGAGACGGGGAGATGTAGTGATGGGAGAACAATGTCTGCTGAATTTCTTCCTGATGCCTGGGTTTAAAGTTGCAGGGGTTATGACTTAACATAATTATTTTTGTTACAGTTCTTTAAAAGCATGGCAACAAAACATTGTAACCTGTAAAAAGCAGAAAAGCACTGTAACATAACTTTTCTCTCCCAAGAAAGAAACTATATATGGTAAACAAATATTGGGGTAGTGGAGGATACAAGTCCTTGGAACTGGAAACAGTGTAAAAATGGAATGGGCTATTGAAACATACCCCTGGGGGCTGGGGATAAGAATAGGCCCTCAGTTTGGCTGTACTTGTCATAAGAGGCGACTAAACAGCCACCGGGTAGATGGGACTCGTCAGCCTGGGAAGGCAGCTCATCTGAGAGAAGGAAAACTCTGATCCCAAACCTCCACTGCCTTGTGGCTACATCCAGTTATGGAAAAGGCTTCAGGAGTCAACCTCGAGGCAAAATCTGGAGCCGGAGTCCCTAAGGCAGTTGATGGCTGAACACAGTCACGTTCTGGCAACTCCTGTGACACCACTGGAACCAACCATATTGGCCTCTGTCTTTCCATTGGACCATTTCAGAGACGTGGAGAGGGGGGATTTGCTGCATGGGTAACAGCCTATCCTCCATACCTACTTTACCCAGGCTTCGCGCACTGGAGAGGACACTGTTCCAGAACCACCATTCAGAGCGTGACACCATAGTCTTCCGAGACTGAAGGATGCCAACAAATTGAAACATGCAAAACAAAGCATTGAAGAACAATATTTTAGACCTGAAACTTTTCAAAAGTGTGCTTTTACTGACTCCTTCCAGGTCCAAACCATCTGGAACACGGAGAACAGACATTTTCTAACTCAATATCATGCAAAACATAGTGGCATATTTTAGAGATGCATGAAAATCTCATGGTAAGTATGTTGAAAATGATGCCCATATAGAATTGAAATTGGTTTAACTCCATTTCTCAGCCTAAACCTATTTTTAATTTTAAGATTATATTGTAATTGTTCAGAGTGATGGATTGAGCCATGAAGTCTCATAGGAAACTATGCCCCTGTGCCTGTTCCAGTAAAAACAGCTTTGAATGACTGATCTTCAGGCGCCAAACAAAGCAAGACTCTCATACAGCACATTACCTGGGAGTGATGAAATGAAACCTGAATGACCCAAAACTACACATTCTGAAACCCAATCCAAGGAATAAACAGTTTTCAGGAAAAGGGACAGGATCCCCAACTCATTGGACTAATTTGTGTGATATAATGAACAAAAAACATCAATTCTACCTGCTGATACCTGTTCTGGGCTATAAACTGTTTTGCAGGAAAAAAAGGTTGAAATGCCAATTCTAAGATATTGAGATCCAGGAATGGGTAAGTCCAGCATAGCTTGACTCATTGAGTCATGAGTCGACTCAACTTGAAAATGAGTCCTAATGGGTGGACTTTCTGCATCGCCCAGAACATTTTTGCAACTCAAAAAGACTCAAGTCATGAGTCTTTCCCTTTAAAAAGCCAGCCACAGCTCTGCAGAAAAAAAATGGACCTGCTGCAGGGGAGTGTGTGTGTGTCAGTTCTCCTCCCCTGATGTCCCATCCCATCTGTAAACAAGGCAGGAAGGAGTGGGACAGACTGCATGAGAGCAGGGACAGAAGAGGAAGGAAGATCACTCACAGCAGCTGAGAAGCTTACCAATATGATACGATCCTTTGCAGTTCTACTCAGAAGTAGTCCCATTTGGTTATTCAATGAGGCTTCCTCCTCCCAAGTAACAACTGAGCACATAGGAGCCATGAGTTTGGAAAGTGTGATCCAAATGATCCCCCCGCCCCCCCGGCTTCCCCACCTCCTTTCTTCCCTTCCCCTCCTACCAGCCAATTCCAAGGCAAGAACCCCTTTGGGGTCCTTCTTCTGCCCTACCTCATCTAAAGAAAAATGTCAGACCACCCATCCTTGATCCAATGATCATCAGTTCCTTCAGAGATGGACAAGAGAGTCCGCTATCACCTTCCATCTTGCTCAATGCAAAACCAAAACATTACCCCTTTCCTGCCTCCTGCCTGGAACTTCCCTGCTGCTCAGCCTGTCTGAATTATGGCTCCACAAGGTCTTTCATGCCACAAAGAAATAAGCAAGTACATCCAGTCACAGACTGGAGTTTGTATGCATGGGGACTGAGTGCCAAGTCAGTGGTCTCAGACTCGAGTCAGTGCCAGAGTCTTCGATGCAGGTGACTCGATAGACTTCAGTGACTTGGACTCAAGTCACTTGACTCTAGTTCCCATCCCTGGTGAGATCTACCAAAATTGTAAGTCCCATTGAACTAATTGGGATATTTACCCCTGGGCCTGTTCCAGTAAAGAAACGGTTTATCACAAAAAGGGTGGAGTCAGAACACTTGTTTTGAAGATGTGGTTGACATGGTATATAGCAGCCATTCTCAACCTTTTTTGGCTACATATCCTTAGGTTCTAGGGTCCTCCTGTCAAACAAGGATACAACACAAACGAATAAACAAAATGCATTTATTGAATACCAAGCCTGTGGCACCCTTCAACATCAGAACATAAGAACAGCCCCACTGGATCAGGCCATAGGCCCATCTAGTCCAGCTTCCTGTATCTCACAGCGGCCCACCAAATGCCCCAGGGAGCACACCAGATAACAAGAGACCTCATCCTGGTGCCCTCCCTTGCATCTGGCCTTCTGACATAACCCATTTCTAAAATCAGGAGGTTGCGCATACACATGGCTTGTACCCCGTAATGGATTTTTCCTCCAGAAGCAAGTGTGCCTCCTCCTTCAAGTGTGCCAGGGCTCTCCTTCAAATATGCCAAGGCTCCCAATATGGCTTCTGTTGAGAATGTTATATAGTACCAATGGGGAATAATTACAGATTGTCCCTTGTTATCCACTGGGGTTCTGTTCCAGAACCCCTAGTGCAGGGGTGTCCAAACATTTTGGCAGGAGGGCCACATCATCTCTCTGACACTGTGTCAGGGGCTGGGAAAGAAAGAATTAATTTACAATTTAAAATTTGAATAAATTTACATAAATGAATATATTAGAGATGGAACTTATATGCATGAATGAAGGTTTTGGAAGAGCTCAAGGCCTATAAAAGGCCTTGCAAAAAGCAAGGCCAGCCTTTCCTTCACTACCACTGCTGCATCACAGACATGAAACAGCAAGTAGTGGAGGGAGCCCTCGTCCCACAGCTCAGATGAGAGGTCGAACAGTTGTCTTCGTGCTGAGAGCAGTTGCATTGAGTCAGCATGGACTCCAGCAAGTCTCTGGAGGGCCAGAGGCTCAATGGAGACTGGGTGCTCCCCGAGGGCCTGATTGGGAGCCTCCGAGGGCCGCAAGTGGCCCCCAGGCCGGGGTTTGCACACCCCTGCCCTAGTGGATTAAAAAAAAATCAATGGATAAAAAAACTATGGAAAAATAGATTTAAAGACTCATTTCAGGTTTCTTGCCCTTACATTGCTCCTAATGGAATAAGGTGTTGCCTCAACATCTGCAAGGGTTTGATTCTGGGACTCCCTGCTGATACCATAAAATGTGTTAAATAAAAGCAGTTTAAGAAAATAAAAATTGTGTCCCTTTACAATTGTGGTTTAAAAACAGCTTTTCTACTCTTGCAGAGAGGCAGTCAGCAATTAGAAATGCAAAGGACTCCATGCCTTTGCCTGGCTCAGCTGAAGAATGGAATAATTGCTCGCATGACTATCTACAACAGTAAAAAAAGCAGTTTTTTAAAACTGTGATTTTAAAGGGATGGATTTTTTCCCCTTCTCCAAAGATCAGCACATTCCTTCTCATTTGCAGTGGCCATTTGTGTTGAGTCAAATCCGTGTATAAAAAATCCGTAAACAAGGTTGAAACTGTAGTCAAAAAGAATTCCAAATAACAAAATGTATTTATTTATTTAACATAAATGTTTCCTTTACCTTTCCTGTAAATTATGGCAAGCCTGCTTTTGCATATATAGATCACTAGCCAGTTGCACTAGACTTCCTGTTTGCCATTGCCTCCCTGTTTTAAAGCTGCACAATTGTGGGTGCTGTGTGGTCTGTGTGAGTGCAAAGCTCAAAACCCAGCCATGCCAAGCTCTGCATAGCTGGGAGCTCCGCATTCCTGGAAGTCCAGTGATGACATCAGTGGTTTATAATATAACATATATATTAGATTTATATAATAAAAATGCAACCTTACTCGGCCGCAGTGCATGTTGGTAATCAGGTCTTACTGCAACAATAGTAGATAGATTTTGCTTCACTGATGTTTCTTTGGCAGACTCGTCCACAATGTTTCTAGAACCAAACTCTGTCCTAGAAATGTCTGGGAGGGGTGGGAATGTCCCCTGCTCAAGTTGTATGCGCTCTCAAGGAAGTCCTGTTTCCCAGAGAAATAAAAGACAAAAATTGATCAGTTTTAATATGTTTTCCATATGTATGCAACTTGAGAACAATTTCTTGCTTCAAAAATTACAAAAATTATAAAGTGCCAAGCAGTAAAAAGTGAGACATGGGGCAATTTAAAGCCAGGCTGGTAATAACACCATCTGTAGCTAAGCCCTGTGGACATAATAACATAGCTGTTACAACTTCCTATATTATTCCAAAGATGGCAAGCCAAACATAATCAAATGTTAAAAAATATTAATTACATTTTAGCCCAATAGAGGGTTCCCCGGGCCTCAGAAACTCTTGGGAAACTGAAAGTTGCTTTTTTTTTCTGACTCTAGGAACCATTCTGAAGCTCGCAGAGGCTGCAGGTGGATGTGCATGGCAAATGTAGGCTTCAGAAAGCCTGCCGGAGGGGACCAGAGTACAGCTCTGGTTCCCTTCAGAGGGCTTACAGGGCTGAAAATCGCGGATTTGCTTATCTGTGATTTTCAGTATCTGTAGGGGGGCTGAGAATAGATCCCCTATGGATATCGAGGCCCCACTTGTACTTCTGAATAGATATGCATAGGACTGCACTGTATGTTGACTATGTGTAAACTAGCATGCAAATGGTGAGCTGCTGAATTAAAATCTGACGTATACAACTGCGTACTGTTTTTATGCCATGCTTCTTCATCTCTTTCATAGAGAAGCTCTGACATCTAGTGGTCAATCTTAATAACGCAGGCTGTTGTATCTGCTCAGAGCAGAAGATTACACAACTTGTCAACCACAAGATTTACCAGAGACCTTAATCTGAGAAGAGAGTAGGACGAAGTAGGTCACCTTCCTCCTATGGATGCAGGCAAGTAGGGCTGTCAGTTGCTAATGCAACCTTATACATAAGAAGCCCGCAAGCAGGGCATAAAGCCAACAACAGACCTGCTCTCTTGCCCTCCCCCCCTCCAGCAGCTGGCATTCAGGAGCATTCTTCTTCCACAGACAGAGGTCCTACCATTATCACAGATGTCTATGGATAGATCTGAACTCCATGATTTTTAAGCCCCTTTAAAAATTATTCAGTTCAGTGACAGTAAGTTCCATAAATGAATTAAGGACTTTCCTTTCTGTCCTGAATCAGCTGCCAATCAATTTCATTGGTTGAAATCTAGTTTTAGTGTCATGGAGGGAAACATTCTCTCTCGCCACTGACATCACACTATGCATACTTTTATAAATACTCATGTGGTTGCCCCTCCCTTGCTCTTAGCCACCTTTAAAAAAAAAAAAAAAAGCCCCAAACTCTTTAACCTTTCTTTTGTAAGGAAGTTGCACCAATCTTTTGATCATTTTGGTTGCCCCTTTCTGAGTTTTTCCAGTTTTATGATACCCTTTCTGAGATAGGGCAAATGGAACTATCCACAGTATCCTGAATAAATGCAGCTGCACCACCATGGCTTGATATAAAGGCATGATGATGAGATTATTATTCTCATTTTAGATGATGATCACATTATTCTCAATCTTTTCTCAATCTGTTTCTCAATCTTTTATTCCTACTTTCACATGGGATTTCTGTTCCATGACTGGCTGAGTCCATGTCTTCTTTCATCTGTCCTCCACAACCCTGCAAACAGGGCCACTTCTCTGTATTTCTCTTTTAATGCCAGATAGTTTGTGAATATCACCTGTTCCGATTACTGTTGGTCTGAACTTGCCTCCTCCCATTTTCACTGTCTCTTTTCATGAGCTACCAAAGGGGAGGGCTTATCTGGGTGGGTAGTGAGTAGAAGTAGCAGAAGTAGTGACATGTATTTTTTCTTTTACAGAAAATGCCATGCCTTGACAGATGCGACATAATTCCTCATGCATTGGGAGGGAAAGGTGACCAGAAGGAGTCAAGTACAAGGAAGCACAGAGGTGCTTCAAGTACTGCTGCCATTGCCGCCACCACTCACAGAGGGGCAGCGTTTTCTGTAAAAGCAAGGATATGTGCCCCCATTGCCAGGCCTGCAACTGCTCTTGCCACCAGTCATATGTGCCCAGCTGCTCTTCCAATCCTGAAAATTTTTGAAAATATTGTACACAAGATTTACCAAGGTTCATCCTATCCCAGACTAACCCCAGTTCTTCTAAAGTCACCTGGAGTGGCAAAATATAATATACTAGATGATGATGATGGTGATGATGATGAAAACAGACCACAATCTTATGCATGTCTACTCAGAAGTAAGTCCTGTTGAACTGGAGAGTATCAGCCAGGGTGTGGATAGATAAGTGATCTGTGATCGGACAAATATATATATATACTTAGAGCCCAATTCTGAGCTCTGCACCAACTTACCGCTGGCATGCACTGTCGCAAACATGCCATAAGGCACGTTTGTGAGCCTTAATGCCGGGCAAGTACCCTTGCTAGCCCAGGGCTGGCCGACACTGGGCTAGCACTGAGCAGGCATCCAACCTCCGCTGCTTGGTGGTTGCACGGACCACCGAGCAGTGGAGAGGAAAGTGGGGGCATGGGGGGAGGTGGGGAAGAGGCGTTCCAGAGAGGGGGAAGGTGGGCGAAGGGTGGGGAGGAGGTGTGATGGGGAGGATGGAGGTGGGGAGAGGGCGGGGGGAGACGTGCCGGGGGAAGGAGCTGGGAGGGAGGGAGGTGGGACTGGTTGAGCGATGCTCCACCAGATCTTGAGCCTCTGTGTTGGTCTTGCCGCCTGACATGAAGGCTTTTACCTCATCACTGACCAAAAGGGTCAACCCCGACCATTATGGGGCTACTCCCTTTACCCAGGGAAGGGGACAAAAGTCCACCCATTGTTGCCTTGGGCATGCAGGATGTGGCGGCAGCCATTTTTGGCACCACTGCAGTCACGTGCCCAGGCAGCTCAGGATTGGGCTGTTAGTCTCCCAAGTGTGTAGATAGACTCTTGAAGAACTCCAAACATTTGGTGAGGCAGAATTTCTCACTGCAAAAGCCATGTGGATTCTTCCTCAGGAAGAGAGCCTGCAATCCTATACATATTTACCTGGGAGTAAGTAACTTGAACTCAATGGGGCTTACTTAAGAATGGTCATGCCCAGGATTGTGCTGATATCCTTCCATTTGTTTAACAATTTCAGCATTAATAATGCTTCCCACCAGTGGACTTGGAAGAACTTATGCTATGCTGCTAAATAAAAGAATGAGATAACCCTCTCGTTCTTTTATTCATTTGCCTGACGGTCAAGTTACATTATTTTGTCAAAATTTCTGCTCCTTTTGTGGCTTCCCCCCCCCCCCTCAGTTGGGCCAGACTTCCTTTTCTTCCTCAAGGCTTCTTGCCTTTTATAACTCACTTGGCTGCTTATGTCTCATGCTGGCATTTTCTTGCACTTGAGAGAGCAACTTCCTGCAGGTACATATACTGTATATACAGTGGTATATATTACAGCTGAGCTCCTGTTATTGTGGTTTAAAATAAGTTTCAAACCTCCTGTAAAGATTTGACCCTCTTGCCTCACCTTTTCAACTTCCTTCAAACATATCTCAGGTTTGAGAAGTTTCCTCTTTTGAAATTAAATGTGGCTGTGCTGGACTTTTGGAGCAACTTTTTACATACATATATGGTGAATGCAGCAGCACTGTGGCCACTGTTCCTGACTGACGGAACAACAGTCTCATCTTGCCCCACGTCCGGGGCAGAACAGGATCAAGTCCAGGGATGTTTTCCCTCTATTCAGTTCTATCACCAGTTGTTCCAAAGTAGAGACCCTTATTATGACAGTGAGCCAGACTACATGTTAACTGTGAACATGTCATTGGCTCTGATATGTGTAAGATGTTCCATATTAAATAGCAGGTGTGAGGGGGGCGTAATCTAGATGTAGTGCTTCCCAAACTAAATAGCACCATACCACAATCCAATCTTTAACACAACAATCTATTGCACCCAATATATTGCGTCCAGAATGAGGCCCAGGACTCGCCGCCAGCATCTGCTCTTGTTGCTAGAACTCATGTTGAAACAAGGCACATCAGTGATGTTCTACAGATCTGATGTTGCAAAATAAGACACTTTTCCTTACAAAAATGAAGGTCACTTCAAATAAGGAACTTATGGCAATAGTAGTTCCCACTGAGATGAGTGTCTGTAGAGATGTGAAGCTCTTGTCAGAGACAGCAGCAGCTGGTGGTGAGTCCTGGGCCTTGCACTGGCCAGAGCAACTAAAACATGATGTGACATGGCCTGCTCCCACAGGGTTAGTACAGTGGTCTCTGCTGCTGGCTCTAGATTATATGGTGTAACACTTGGGTAAAAGTCAAGAGTACTCTCTCTAGACCAGCATTCTTTTTCATTTGATCATACTTTGTTCCTTGTCTAAAACAACACAGCATTCACAATGTTCCCTATGTACACCTGTACATTTCCTCCCCCACACACACTGCAGTAAGTCTTCTGTAGTGTGCCAGACTAAAGGTAGATATGGTAACTGGGAATGATGACAACTTGGAATGGAATGGGAAAGTAGTCAGACTCTGTGGTCATGAAATCCACCAGCATCCACAGATTACCATATCACAGCCCACCAACCATGGGGTAATAGCTTGATGCTGACCACCAACTGCCCACTCAATTTTTGCATGGCCAGCCAGAAAAAGCCATGGCAGTGGCAAAAGAAGAGGTCAAAGTAGGTCTTGAACCAATGTTGGCAGCCCCAAAAAGTTGCTCTCTAACTAGTCAGTCACAACAGAAGCCATGCAAAACCCATCACTTGGGAAATTTAGTAGCACCATAAACAGGCATACCAATCACAGGGAGAACTGCATTGGCCAATCACTGAGCATGCATGTGATACAGGACCCCTACTGCAGCAGCCTACCCATTTAGCTCCCCCCCTTGGCATAATATGTTGCACTGCCATAGTATATTGGCCTAGTGTTACCATGGCAAGTCCATCAGCAGAACTGGGGCTATAATGGTGGGGATGCCATTGTGTTGCATCCAAGGGCATTCACCATATCGTATGCCACTCACAGCTCAATCTTATCCTTTCCCCTGACATAGCAAGCAGCCACGTCAAAACAGTCTGTGCTACATGCTGTGGTGGAAGGGCTATTTGGAGGTTTGGGAGGGGAATGTTTCTATGTTACCACTTAACATAGTAGGACACTTCTGAGCAAACACTTATAGAACTGTACTGTAAGAATATTGGTCCCAGAGCATGGTCTCAGGATTCATGATGTGACCACCTTGCTGAAGTTAAGCATATCTAGTCAGTGCCTGGATGAATGATCCCCTGGAAATGCCATGCAAATAATCTGGGTTCCATGATAAAAGAAAGATGGAATATAAATAAAGATAAATAAATGCTGCCTTCTTGTTTTCAGCATCTATCAAGAGGTAACCTCAGTGATTAATTTCTTCCCATCATTGCAGACTAGAGATTCATACATTGTTTTACCATCTATCAGTATAATTCTACCACTTGAAATATCAGAGTATGCTGCACCCTACACAGAAGGTGGCATGGCAGTCACATCAGATTACCACATTTATGAGGCATCCAGGCTGTCATCTCTTCCTGTTGAACATTTGGACTAAATTTTCTAGCCGCCTATAATGTGACTTGCAGGAGGAAAGAAACCTTCAGCCACTGAAGAGAGGAAGTACAGATAGAGAGAGGAACTGAAAAAGTCAGCACAAACCACTGTCTCACTCAATCCCCATCTTGTTAAATTCCCCTTCGGCTTCTTTCAGAAATCTTTAAGCCAGTGGTGGTGAAGACCCTATGCAAGTAAGCAATGGATGATTTAGGTAAGTGACCTTTTCACTGTAATAAAATAGCAAGGAAATTGTTTAAAGTCAGTGATGCAGGGACGTGTCACTCTCTTTTGTCCTTTGCCTTGGGGGTTGCAGGGAGGAGTGGGACCAGGAAAGATGTGAGCAGGTGAAGAGGCCAAGCAGCCATTTGAGGGTGGGTGATACAACTTTGAGAGCACCTTTGACAACTTCACAACGAGCAAGAACGCAGTAAGTGCTGATTTCTGCATAACAGGAAAAAGCAGCAAATGCTGACATTCAGCCATTTGTGCAGCTGTAAACAACATAAAGGTTTTCTTAGGGGGTAATGGGCTGACCTCATTTCAAGAAAGGTGAACTTAAGCATGGGCAAATCAACTGGAAGAAGAAAGAACTGACCTTATGAGCAGAAATGGAAGAAGTTTAGCCTCGTGAGCTTGAAAAAAGGAAAGCTTTACAAGTATACAGGCAACGTAATGAAGAGCAAGAGGAGCTAACTTCCAAAGACTGTAGATGTGAGAACTAATGACTGCACACTGGATACAAACACATATTATTAATAATATTATTAATATTAAGCTATTTCTGCCCAACATTGCATATATGCAACAGGGATCAAATGTATACCCCTGTGGACTGGGCAGAAGTGGGTTAATATATCTCTTTTAACAAAAAATTCATTCAGTGGAAAGAAAAAAAATCAGAGAAAATCAAATACAGGCATGTGTCACTTAATGACCTCCCGCTTAATGATAAACCGCATATACAACGGTGGTCAAAGCACAACAAAGAAGCTCTTAATGAGGCAATTGGGTCTCCCATAGCCTGCAGCAGAGTGTCTGTTTACACAGCAAAGAGGCTCTTAATGCAAAGAACAGGCAATTGGCCTCCAGAAGCCTGCACAGCTAGCAAGTGTCTGGCAGGGAGTGTCTGTTTACACAACAGAGGCACTAGATTGGGTTGAATGTTTGTTTAACTACCTAATTGTGTTAACAACAGGGATTAGAGAACGTATCCCTGTTGTTAAGTGGGGCACACCTGTAAGTGAATGTCCCAAAAGGGCTCACAATCTAAAAAGATGCAGAAGAAACACCAGCAAACAGCCACTAGAAAAGAGACTGTGCTGGGGTGAAGAGGGATAGTTATTCTCTCCTTGCTAAGTATAAGAGGAGCACCACATGAAAATGTACCTCTTTGCCCAGTTATCAGGGGACTAAACCATGTTGATCAATGATGATTTAAGTTGGAAGGAACAGCCAGCACCCAGTCCAGCCTAGAGAGTTCCCTTTACCTCTTCTTGTCCTTGGTCAGGACAGAATGGTAGCAGCAAATACCTGCGACACCAGAGAGAACTTCACTTGAGCTATACTGAAGGTTATGGGGGAACATGGCCACCCATTCCCTGCCAGTACCAAAGAAAGCCCCATGCCACTACTGCCCAATAGGGTGATTTCCCATCAGTGGCATCGCTAGGGAGGTGCGGCGGGTGCGGGCCACACCGGGTGGCACACAAGAGGGGGTGACGTGCACTGGGAGGGTGATGCACTAAAATCATAGTGGTTAGGAGTAATACCATTATGTTATATACCATTGGATGCGGAATTTCGAGCAGAATGCAATGCAAAAAACAGGAGTGAAATATCTCCTTTCTATCAAAAGTTATTGGCAAAAAAACCCGGAAAACAAAAAATACATGGAGCCCAATGGAAAGAGAAACCAAGGGGTATTGCTTGTTTACTCGCAAGTAGGTGCACATGCCTTAGTCCATCTGAAAGGGCAGGCTGAGAGGAATCCAACAACACCAGGATGGTCCTGATCCAATGAAAGTAGCCCCTAAAAAACACCCAAGAAGGAGGTCCCTCCCTCCAAGCTGGCAAATTTATCGAGCCCTATGGAAAGCAAAACTAAGCCACATGGTCACGTTTACTCATGAGTAAGCAAATGTGCCTTGGCTCCTGGGCAGGTCAGGCAAAGGGAAATGTGAGGCCACCAGAATGGTCCTGATTTGATGCAACTGGAGCTCAGCAAATGCTCCAGAAGGCAGCCCCCTCCCATAAAAAGAATAAAACAGGCTTGACAGGGTAAGGTGAAATTTTTTTTCTGTTTTAGGCTGCAGTCCTATCCACACTTTCCTGGGAGTAAGCCCCACTGACTATAATGGGACTTACTTTTGAGTAGACAGGCATAGGATTGGGCTCTCAGACTTGCAAAGCCAGGTGGGTCCTGATAGTGATATGCTTGAAATAGAAGAACTTAAATTGAACTGGGTACTGGGTAAGGGTGAAAATCTTACTGATTCTTTTTTTTTTGGGGGGGGGGGTGTTATTGCAGGCAAGCTACAGAGAAAATTCACTTGGTGGAACAGGGCTGGCTTTCCCTTATTTATTGATTTTACTTTAATTTATTTATAATTATTTATTTTAATTTGCTTTATGATGGGTCCTGGACAGATTGTCATTCTAAGAAGTGGGTCCCAGTGCTAAAAGTTTGAGAACTGCTACAATAAGGTGTTAGTAAGTTGACACCCTGGGGGGAGGTGACACCACTAGTGACCAAAATCACTAAAATCAGAGTTTGGAGGAATAATACCATCATGTTATATATCAATCAATGTGTAATTTCATGCAGAATGTGATGAAACAAACAACGTTGAAATATCTTTATTCTATCAAAAGGTACAGCCAAAAAAGCCAGTGGGGGCAGGGCGATGGTAGATCACCACGCCCACCACCTATAGTTTTGCCCCGCCCACTGCAGGGGTGATGCGCTGGCCTCCTGCACCAGGTGACGCGAACCCTAGTG
The DNA here is from genome assembly GCF_035046505.1 of Tiliqua scincoides. NCBI lineage: Eukaryota > Metazoa > Chordata > Lepidosauria > Squamata > Scincidae > Tiliqua > Tiliqua scincoides. Next base: position 66,584,249 of record NC_089821.1, read on the forward strand.
ACGCCACTGCTTTCCATGCCATCAATGTATAGATATTAGGAAGCACAGGGGAGAGCAATGAACTTTGTGGCACTCCATAGGATATTTCCCAGAGAGAGAGAGAGAATATCCCCCACCTGCATCACTTTCTGGAGCCTGCCCACTGAAGAGAGCAAAGCTACAAAGTGTGTGTCTTTCCCCCCTCCCCCATTCTTTGCTCATAAAGGTGGTCCAGAAAGATGCCATTGGCAATGGTACTGAAAGCTGTGAGAGATCCAAAGAATTAACAGAGTTGCAGCCAGCAAGGCTGGTGTCTCTAGTGAAAGAGGGTGGGGCTGGCACTTGTGTTCTAAGCAGCACTGATCTAGAAGGCTTGAGAAATATCTAAAGATGAAGAGGCCATACCAACAGTAATAGAGAACAGTTGTTTTGGATTCAGTCATATAGAAGACATGATCAGGAAATGAAAAAAAAGCCATAGACTCTTACTTGCAAAAGGTAGGGTGGATTTCACCTGTCCAAAATTTTACAGACATAACCAGAATTCACTCTTTTGGCTAGAGAATTGGATAATTCATTTTCTGGGGTGACCTGGCTGAAACCCCTGAGGGTGGCAGTGACCAATGCATTGTCAGGGGTAGGTAAGTGTGCAATGAGGGCCCAGTGCTGATTTTCCCCCCAACAACCAAGCACTGGTTGGCAACCTTCAGTCTCGAACGACTATGGTAGAAGCCTATAGCATTTGGTATTCCTGGGCAGTCTCCCATCCAAGTATTAACCAGGCCTGCCCCTGCTTAGCTTTGGAGATCAGACATGATCAGGCATCTGTAGGGTAACAGTTGCTGCTTAGTAACTAGCACTAGTACTAGATGAATTGTATCCAGAATTAGAGGGTCCAAAGTCAGCAAATAATTTGACCATTTAGCACAGGAAACAGCTGCAAAGAGTTTTGAAGATAGCTGTGATTAGCTGATGAGAGAAGACTTTAATTGCTTCATGGAAACAGGACTGACTAACGGAGGATTACAGGCTGCATTTAGCAATTTAGACATATCCCCTTACTGTACTGTTCAAGATTTGCAAGCACATAATCACATTTGCTGACCTTATGTGGTTTCTTACTGAGTACAGTGGCACATGCTATGGTAAGAGAGTTGACAGGATACGACCCTCTTTCTACATGGGGAGGTGTGCAGGAATAGCCTTTTCATTGTGGTTTCTCACTTTTTAAAAATCTGGTCAGTGAATTTTGTGAGAAAAAAGGTGCCAAGAAATTAGAAGCACTTTTTTTTTTAATGTGTGTGTGTGGGGGGGGGGGGGTTTCATATATAGACTTACAAAGCTAGAGGCAGAAGACTCTAAGATGGCCAATGGGAAGAAGCCAAAGTTATGAAGATGTGTTTCAAGGCCCATCCCACTGATGAGACAACTGCAGTGCTTGGTCGTTTGCTAGTGAGTGATAAAATGCGATGTGAGCCTTTTGTTAAAACAGTCCTAGTCAGACAGGAGATACCAAAGGATGTGGAGAAAACAAAGGAAGGATTCCAAACATAATGGTCTTGTTCAGACGCTTTGTTGGCAGAACTGGAACAAACCTCGGCAAGCTTGAGCCTGAGTGACCCAGAACCCCAAAAGGTTTGCTTTCTTCTGGAACGTGACAAGGAAAAACCAGCAGCAGTAGCAGCAGAGACCAGCAGCACCCAGAACAAGAAAGTAGTTACCCCAAGTGCTCCAAAGGTATTCTCCTTAAGCTATTTACCTCCTTAGCGCATTGCAGACTGCGGAAAGCTGAGGCTTCTCCAGATGAATTACTTGAAAGTCTGTTTCCTACACAAAAGAGGATGGTCTTCGGCATGTCCTCCCCGATGTCTAATAACAACTGCTGGCATTTTTCATGACGAAATAATTTGGATAAAAGTATTGTAAAATTTGTGTTAAAAAGTCATAAAATACAAATTGAAGTACAATTAAGATAAAATACCTGCCTAATAACAAGCCATAACCATTTTTAGCAGTTCTGAAAGATTTGTGGTGGCGTCACTCAGTGAGAGAAGACATGCTGCTTACATCAGTAAGGCCTTTTGTCAGTAAGGACCCAGTGTCAGTCTGTGGCATCTTTGGGTAAAAGATCACAGGAGCAGGCTGGGAAAGACCTTCTCTCCTAGACACCCAAGAGCTGCACAGCAACATGGGGCTAGATGAGCCATTGCTTTGACTCGGTTGATCATTCCGTGTACTGCATACCCCCCCATCACGTCCCCCACAGACTATAGAGAGCAAGAGACTTTGCAGTGTTAGTCTGATCCTATGTTATAGCAGTTGAATACTCAGTCTCTCTCTCCCATCTGCTGAGGAGTGTAGCAGAATTTGTTACAGCTGGTGGGAGCTGAGGTTAGACAGTGGAGAGGACTTGTCTTTGAAGTCCATCTTCTACTCCAGCACCTTTAAGAAAGGAGTTGGCTGGTGCCAGACTGGGAGGGAGCAGTCCTACTGAAGGATTCTGGAGAGAAAACAACTAATGATTTCTGTTGATTTTAGAAACTTATTTATGCAGGATAATAACCAGTATTCAAAAGCAGCTCATTCTTAAGTGGTTTTCTTCGGGGGTGGGTGGGTGGGTCAGGGAGGGTATTCTCTTTGTAGATCTGTTCTGTGTGTATTCTCAGGTGCAACCAGGACAAAGTATCCAGTGTTATGAAGAAGATGCAGAAAATATTTACAGGTAAATGTCATAGTAGGAACACTAAGTAGCCTGCACACGACTCTTTCCCCTTGTGCACCATGTTTTCTGAGGGAGGCCCTCTACAGGTAACCATCAAAACGGCATGTTGGTAATTTATTGCTCACTTAAAAGCTTATTCAGTATTAAGCCAAAGGTTGTCACTAGTCATTGATTTGCACACTAACAGTGCAATCCTATGCATGTCTACTCAAAAGTTAGTTTCATTAAGTTCAGTGTGACTTAGGGCCAACTCCTATCCAATTTTCCTGTGCCGGTACAGCTGTGCCAATGGGGTGTGCACTGCATCCTGTGGTGGGGAGGTGGTCACAGAGGCCTCCTCAAGGTATGGGAACATTTGCTCCCTTACCTCGGGGCTGCATTGTGGCTGCACTGGTGCTGGAAAGTTGGATAGGATTGGGTCCTTACTCCCAGGGAAGTATGTTTAGGTTGTAGCCTTAAAAGATAAACATCTCTCCACATGTCGTATAATTATTTTTCTTAAAATGCATGCAAGATTTATGTTATAATAGAGCCCCAGCAGGAAATGTGTAAGCTATAATATAAAAACAAAAAGTATGACTTAAAAATAAAACAACCATCTCTAGTCTCGGTCTGAAGAGAAACTAGACCTCTCAACTTTACGCCCTTCTGTTGTGGTTTTGTGTTTTTCTTGTGCAGCTGCAACTTCATTACCTCCTAGACTCCAGTAGTTTACTGTTGAACAGTTAATGTGACTTAGGGCCCAATCCTATCCAAATTTTCAGAGCTGATGCAACCACAACACAGTCACAAGATAAGGGAATAATGTTCCCTTACCTTGAAAAGACTTCCATGATTGCACCCCCTCTGCAGGATTCAGCACATAACCTGTTGGCATAGCTGCATCAGCAGTAGAAAGTTGGATAGGATTTGGCCCTTAAACAACAGGGCTGGCCCAAGACCTCTTGGCACTTGATGCAGCACACCAAATGCTGTTCCCCTTACCTGGGTATATGCAGCTTTCTGGTCCTCTGACACCCTAGACCTCGCCTCCACACTTCTGTTCAGTCCCCTCTTTCTTTTCTGATCTAGCAAGTGGAAGGAAGAGGAGGAGGAGCAGTGGAGACAAGTGGGGGCTCGGAAGTTGGCACCCCGCCCCCACCAAACCACTACCTGAGTCAGCCATTTCAGTTGGCCTCATAGATGGGCTGGCCACGGTAAACAAGTACAATTTCTGATTCCATTTTGCCATACCCAAGGTTTACATACAATTTTCTGATTTAAGTATGGTACGTTACTCAGAAGAGGAAACTATGCTGGTATTTTAAGCAGTTGGTGTATTTGCCAAATAATGCTACATAGACCTAAGCTCATAAGAACATAAGAAGAGCCCACTGGATCAGGCCAAAGGCCCATCTAGTCCAGTGGCCCAACAAATGCTTCAGGGAGCACACAAGATGACAAGACACAACCTGTGTCCTGGTGCCCTCCCTTGCATCTCAATTTTATGTGAATCAAGGATACATTGGACTGTCAATTATTCATCCCCATTTTAAAACAAAAACCAAAAACAAACAAAAAAACCAGTGATTCAAAATAAAGTGTAATTTGTGAAGTCTAAAGTAGACACAAACTGTCCTTGGAAAACTTAAGTAATAGGCAAGTAATCACTTAAGTAATAGGCAAAACTGTCATGTGACTTGTGGTACAGGTACATTGAATCAAAGCACCAACCACAGACTGGAGATGTGGGGAAGGGTTTTTGTTTTTTTAATTTCAGGAACACTCTGAGGTAAGTTTGTGAAGTCAATATTAGTCAGTGAGTAACAAGATTGGGACATATGCTTTGTTGAAGGGTGTCAACAGTGGGAAATTAGTTCAGAGTTCTTGCTAGGATTTGTCCACCCTCCTCCCTGTCCATCATGAATGTGATGTTGTCTCCTTTGCAGTAAGGTGCCGACTCCCCAGCCAGTGGTCTCTTCAGCATCTTCTTCCACCACCGCCGCTCAGCAGTTGGACGACCTTTTGTCTTTCTTGGGGACAATGCAGTCCAAGGTGAACATAGACTCCCTGACCCCAGTGACCTCCACAGAAGGATCAGTGATGACTTTCTACAGTGGTGACATAACGAAATGTCATAACTTGGGCTTAAATATTACATCTTTATATCAATATTATGTCATGTAGTTCAGATTGCAATAGTGCAGGGGTGACATGCTTAAGCCCAGGGAAGTTGCATACTAAAAAGTCATGAGGACAGAGTGTAATAAAGTTTTTTAAAAGGTGGTAAAGACAGGAGAAGGAGAGGATGTCCACGACTTCTTATCCAGCAAAGTACTTTGTCAGGCAAGTGCAGCAGAAAACCAGCTAATGCTTGTTGAATCAGGCCTCATGAGGATGCAGTGTGCTGGTCTTCCCTCATAAACAGTTCTCCCCTCAGTAATGTCTTTTGCATTTCCTTTGCCCTCTTAAATGCTTTACTCTAGCACTGTGGAATAGACAGGGATATGAAGATGGGGGAAGAGAAAGCTGTAGAGCAGGGGTGCTCAATAGGTGGATCGCGATCTACCGGTAGATCGCGAGGCAAAATGAGTAGATCGCGGAGTGCCGACCCCCCCCCCTTCAGGTGCCTCTGGGAGGAAACGCCGGGAATAAGGCCCATTGTACTCAATGGGGCTTACTCCCAGGTAACTGTGGCTAGGATTGCAGCCTCACAGCCTAATCCTAGGCATGTCTACTCAGGAGTAAGTCCTGTTATACTCAGTGGGGCTCAAGGTACACCAACATACATTGTACACATAAATTGTACACCAAGGTACACCAACATACATTGTACACATAAATGTTATATGTTATGATGGCACGAACATTGTAAAAAAAACTCTGGTAGATCTCCGGGCCTTGCTGGGTTTCAAAGTAGCCAAAAAAGTGTGAGCACCCCTGCTGTAGAGGTATTAGCTGTTACAGAAAATGTTGGAGGTGAGTGCAGTGGGGGTTCATTAGCATTCTCCCCCCCTCACAAAGACCTTTATCCTGAGGTAGGGTCAGCACAGAACAAGGCCATATATGGCCACCCAGAAACAGTTCTGGCAAAAGAAATGAGTTTTGAGAAAGGATTTAAAGGGAGAGAGAGAGAGAGAGAGAGAGAGAGAGAGAGAGACTTTATGACAGCTGCTGTATGCTGAATTTTCTCATGCCTACATCATTTGCTTCTCTGCAGGTCTCAGAGGGCTTGGAAGGTTCTGGAGAGCCATCATCAAGGCAACACAATACTATTGACACCCTAGACAGCATGTTGGAAGGCCTAACTCAAGACATGAAGGACCTGGGTGTTGCCACTGTGCCTAAGGGTGACTGTGCTTTCTGTCGAAAACCAATTGCTGGAAAGGTGAGAAATGGCGACCCAGATACAGCTAAGTTCTGCTTCTTGGTCCCACTGGGGTTCCTACTAACAGCTGCTGAGTTGTCACAGATTATGACAAATTCCTGTGTTCAAGTCTGGCCCAGGTGGAAGGCAGTGGTCTCTTTTCCTGCAAAATGTTCCCTAATAGCTGTTATTTTCTGCTGAGAGAGGGTCTTGCCCTTCCCACTCAGAAAGGTCCTGTTTCTGACCTGCTGAACTATGTGGGATTCCTCATTAGAAACATGACCTCTTTTAGTGGCAGACCTCCCATTATGGATGATGGGGCAAATGCCCCAGGCACAAGCCTTTAGGACCCTGCGGAAGCCTCTCTGAGGCTCCCAACAAGGTCGGAAACGGTGCTTCTGGAAAAATGGAAGCACAGTTTAAAGCCTTGGGGAAGCCTCAGGAAGCTTCCCTGATGCAGTCAGTGGTCATGCGAGGCTCCGTGAGCCTCAGGTGAGTAGGGGGGGTGCGGATTTGCACATGGGGGGTGCCATCATCCTGCAGGAGGGTGCCATCTTGAACCTTTGCCCCGGAGTGCAAGGTTGGGGAGGTCCACCACTGACCCCTTTGGGGACGTCTTGTTTCTGTGATGGACATTTCACTGGCAAGCCAAATGGGTCTCTGAGCTGTACTTCTTACAAGGCCTTTCCTGGGCTCCAAATTTCTAGGTTGTTACAGCACTGGGAAAGACATGGCATCCTGAACATTTCACCTGTGCTCAATGTGGAAAGGAAGTGGGCTCCCAGCCCTTCTATGAAAGGGACAGCAAGGCCTACTGCCAGGAAGACTACCACCAACTCTTCTCCCCTCGCTGTGCTTATTGTACTGCACCCATCAAAGAGGTATGTGATGCTAGTCTTTCATTCTGGCAGTCTGAAGGAAGGTTCCAATTCAGAGAAGAGGCAGGAGGGAGATCCACAGACTGCTTTGCTCTTCCTTTCATTGCCCTTTGAAACATCAGGGCTTCCCAATATTTGAATTGTGACCCTTTTCTTCTTTTTTGCAGAAAATCCTCACAGCCATGAATCAGACCTGGCACCCAGAGCATTTCTTTTGCGCTCACTGTGGAAATGTGTTTGAAAATGATGGTATGTCTTTACCCCCCTCCCCCCAAATCCCTGGCCTTTCCCTTGGATTTTGCACATTTGCTCATGCATTATGTATCAATGAGATATCCACGAGCATTTCACCAACCCATCTTTTCCGGCTTTTAACTGTATCTGTCATTTTTTGACCTTCCGTATCTCTTCATGTCTAGACTTATTAAATCTGCTAGACCACAATTGTTGTTTTCTGTGGCATTTTGAAATAAGGGATAGCAGATAATCCCTGCCACAGATCCACCAATACCATTCTGTGTCATTCAGCAGCTGCCAGTCATTCCAACAGAGGTGGTGTCTGGTTTTGGCAATCATTGGGCACTTGCTAATGCTCCAGGGCCATCAGTGGGCCCATTGCTGACTACCAAGGACCTGATGAAAAGGGAGTGACTACTGGGATCTGCTCCAAGCCTTTCCCACTACCCCCATTGCCAAGGAAAGCTTCTCCATAACCTTGTGAGGGTCCACCCAAGCCCAGCAATGGCTCAGTGGAGTTGCACTGGTGCCCACCATCCTGTTTTATTACCTATCTTGCCATGCCCTGTCTCCATCTTTGTGTTCAGTGTGCAGTAGCTGAGGTAGACAGAGGCATTTCATTAGAAGTAGCGAAGGAAGGATGGTAAGTGTCCATAAGATTGCTCACCTCATCCTGCTGCTACGTGGGCAGAGCTATGTGGGGCTAAGTGTTTGGGGCTGCTGTCTCATGGCTGAGGGCCCCTATAGTCCTGGCAATGGCACTGCATTCCTGTACATGGTCTCTCTTTCATGGCAAATATTTGTGATAAGTTACTATGGGTGGGAATTAGGGTCCATAAGAGGGGTTCAGGTGGTACCTCGTACCCGAGCCCAAGGTCAAAAAGGGGGCCCAGAAGACAGAGGAGCTGGAAATTTCCTGGGATCTTAGAAAATGTTTGCATGTATTGTGTGAAGACTGGCATTCACATTTTGTGTAAGCCTATGTAGTTTTATATATTGTAATTTGTAGAAATTATGATCCAATGGAGAAGGGAAGGGGCCCCAAAAGAAACTTTGTACTCTCTGATAAAATTTGTACCCTCTCAGAGGCACTGGTGAGAGTTCCGGAAATCACAGTCATCACAGAAATCACAGTCATTTCATGAGGTGGTGATTCAGAGGATGAGTGGATAGTTTGATCCCAAGTGGCATTATCTGGCATAATGCTGTCCCCTGGGCTTTTCATCTTGCGGGTTTTTTTTTCCATATACTGGAACATACAGTACTAGGGATGGGCTAAGGACCAGCTTTAAGTGGAGCCATTTGAAGAGAGAGATGCATCTCCAAGCTCTCAGCTCAGCAGAGCAATAGAGAACAGAAACATAAGCCAGCCAAAATTCAGCAAGTCCTCTTGATACCAGTGTGATGGTTATGCCTAACAGTTCCATTGAAATGAATGAGATATTGATATGCCTAATTTTGGCTGGACTGTGCCCTGAGTTTTTTGTATGGGCATCAGATTCTGATGACATATCTCTTTTGGGGTTATTTCCCTTGGGGGTACCTCCCTCAGGTGTATGGCTGAATGTAGATTCACTTTGATCCCCTGTTGAGGAGCACAGAGCCAGTATGTTGGGAAAGGGCCATTGTGGTAGTAGAAAGTGGTGATATTACAACTATTTTGTCAAGAAGCTGCAAAACCTTGATGATACCTGATTTACTCACACTGATGTATTGTAAGGATCAATCAGGCTTAATAGGTGAGGATCTGTTTGCTAAGATATGCAGCCCTAATTATTCTTTCTGTATAAGATGCTGTTTTAGCACTGCTAGAAGACACATAGTGAAACCTCTCAGAGCTTCTTGTTTAGCCGGGGAGTTACTATGGAGTCACTTTTTTCTGCCTGTGAACTTCAGCATCAGTTCTCTTTGGAAAGCTTGAGTATCTCTCTCCTGGAAGTAGGCCCAAGCAGAATGTGGGTGTGTGTTGGCAGGGGCCAGGCAGGGGAAAATCTGTTTTAATCTTAACTAGCTGGATGGTATGTCACAGGGACTTGTTATTTTCCCTCTTTGTGAATAACTGTTAGAGGAGCATAAACACGCTCGTGCCCACTGTGGGATTTTGATCACAGACTGGCACTAATATGCTCCCATGAGCCCAGCTGCAGTAATTGGCCCCCCAGGGGATCGCTGAGCACTTAGTGGTGAGTTCCAGTCCCCAAACTGCTTATTATAACTAGTGCAGAAAGTTTTGCGGGTGAATGTAAAGTCCATACCCTCCTTGAATTCCAAAGGGGCTGGTTCCATTTTGCCAACTCACTGCAACTACTCTTTGTCATTGGGGGTGGTTTCTCCTGAGAACTACTTCCTATTGTTATTGCTTTCTAGCAGAAGAAGCAACTCTCAGAAGCTTGAACGCATTGACAGCTGTTTCTTAATCTTTGGTGTGATGTCTCAGGTTCTGGTGAAATAACTGCTTTGTGCAATCATGGATTGTTTGTCCAGGACATGTGAACATTTCAAGAGGATTGTCATCACAGAAGTCCAGCAAAGCACTGTGTGACCCCTTGGTAGCTGTACCAGATTACTCTTCGAATGAATATGAATTAGCATAGCTATGTAGCCAGTAACATGAACAGTCCGATCTGTCTAAGACAGCTACATTTTGCTTTTTGGGAAAACAAGATCTATCTCTAACTAGAATTTAGGTGCTCTAATTTTGTAACAGTGAGCATACTTAAGCCAAGAAAAGTATGCATGTATTTGAGTCCAAGTGGAGCTATGTTCTTAAGACAAAATAAAAGCTGGGCAGATCAGCTGAATTTTGACCACCAAAGCCCACTGTGTACTTTACATTTCCAAGAAAAGCCCCCCAGAAAATGAAAACTCTTCGGAAAAAGAATATTTCTCACCAGTCTTGCCTAGAACAGTTATTCAGTACAAGTTTATCCTGCTCTGACTCTTCATGTTGAGGAAGTAGTGGGTTGAAATTCTGCCTTCTTGCCATGGCTGGACTGAGAGCTTGGCTACTTGTTCCTCTCATCACATGAAAAGTAGCCCCAAGTGAGCCAGATTGTGACTATTGCAAATTCTGAAGGCTTCTCTGAAGATGCCCAGATAAAGCTGGAGGAGATCATAAAACGTTCATAGGAGCCATAAAATGTTCTCTTTTTAAATCTGTATTTCTCTTATCTCTCTTTTAATAGCTGTAGTTAATTTTATTTAAGGACTGGGAGAGAGGAGCTGGGACAATTAAAATGCTAAGGAGAGAGAAGATAAGCATCAATAAGGTCAATAAGGAAACTGACCTTATTGAAAGATAAGATCAATAAGGGGTGGAGAAAAGGCACCCACAATTTAAAAAATCCTCTCCAGCTTTCCCTACTTGTATCTAGGGGAGACTTCTAAGGTAAGAACGAGGTAGTGGATTTCTGAACTGACAAAACAGACTGAGGACCCAATCCTAATTGGCACTTGGGCTGACACAAGTCCCTTGTGCTGGCTAGGGAGTGTGGCAAAAGTGCCATAAAGCACTTTTGCACCACTCTGAGGGGAGATAGGCCTACACATGGATGAGCACCAGACTCCTTGTGCCGACGTGGGCCTCAGGGAAAAGGTGAGTTGCATTGGTTGAGCTTTGCCAACTCAAGGATGGGGGGGCATAGGGAGGTGTTTTGGGATGGGGGAAGGGTAGGCGGGAATTTGGGCGGGCGGGTTGGACTGTGGGCGGACGGGGAGCTGGAGGTGGGTCCAGGATCCAGCAGTTATACCAGATCCTGACCCATTCCCAGGTGGCCCAGGGCAGTCCCGGACTGCTTGGATTTGTGCCACCTCGTCAGGTGGTGCAGATCCAAGTAGACCCATTGGGGCTGCTGCAGCATGCCACGGGGTAAGAGAAAACATTTCCCCTTGCCCCAGGCTGGCCTGCAACCAACCCCAAACTTGCAATGGATGCAGCTCAGGCCTGCTGGCCTGTTGTTTCCAGCGCAAGTTAGGATTGCGCCCTGATCCACTTCAGGTGGGGGATCATGTTTTTGAATGCTATTTTATGTGGTGAACGCCCTGCAGGTTGAGACCTAGCATAACAGGGAGACTGGGCAGAAACCTCTCTCCCGAGTGTGTTTTACCTAGTAGGGGGTTAATGTTTTTTTCTGCATGGGGATAGCATTCAAAAATGGTAACAGATAATGAACAGAATTGGTTTAGCCACCTTGATGGAACTGGCTCAGTCACCCCTGAAGAGTCATTTGACTTGAAACACAATGAGTTTTATTAAAGTGTGGTGAACTGAAATTAAAGTGTGGCAGTTTTTGAACTGCCATTTCCTTTTCCTTCCTGGGCTGATATCTTCCCTTCCTAAAATCTATTAGAGCAATCAACTGAGATAGACAATTCTCTGACAATTCACATGAGCAGAGCTGCACAGTTTGTAACCTGCCAAGCTGAGCGCAGTCCACCAGCCATTTATGGTGACAAAATTTGCCAACCCCCATTCGAAAGGCCAAGGCAGTTAATCAGAGGAGGTTTACTAATGCCCTTTTGGAATGCAATAAGATGGCTGGTGCACTGCATGTACATTGGTGGGTCACAAGTTGCGCACAGGAGCTACAAAAATATGAACACCAATGCTTCTTGGCATTTTTGGTTCTCTGCTTAATGCACACCCTGCTTTTGCATCATTGCAGGTTTTTTAATGTGTGTTTCATATATGACTGATGTGTATAATTACAAATGGCATTGTAGGTTGAAACTGGTATGGATGAATCGCTTTCATAGAAGGTTTAGGTGTGATCGGTGCTGTTTTAGTGCCAAGGTGACTCATTGAAATGAAGATTTTACAGTATAACAGAGATGCTTCCCAAATATAGAGCTACAATGCCACACTTCATTTGATACAGATCCCAGAAAGATTCGTTGTCACCTTCCTATAATTGCCTCCACAGGTTTCCATGAGAAGAATGGGAAGCCATACTGTCAGAAGGATTTTTTGGCCTTGTTCTCTCCCAAGTGTAGAGGCTGTGACCGGCCTGTGATGGATCAGTATCTGTCAGCCCTGAATGCTGTCTGGCACTCTGAGTGCTTTGTATGTGGGGTAAGGTTATAAAAGTCACATCCCTGCAGACAGAGACCATGCTGGGCAGATAATACATATGCATCATGTTGCCTTTATTGAAGAGGTTGGTGAAAGGAGCAAGAATTATAAGATTTAGATAGAACTAAAACAGAATTTGGTTGATATTCTGTTCACAATTTGGCTGCTTCGATCCCTTTCATTTCAATGGGATTGAAGTTGCCTAACTGTGTGTGAGATTGCAGCTTTTGACATATGAAATTTCCTCAGTTGAAAAATGTTAAAGCTGATACGTAACAAAATGGAATGGCAAAGTTCAAATATTTTTTAAAAAAACAAGTTATGAAAGTTAAATCTTCAATTTCAAAATCAAGATATTGCTGGTGCAAGTCTGTGTTGTTCTGTCCAGGAAGATCAGGCCTGGGAAGGGGGTTTGGATTCATTGTGTGCCACAGCTGAACCCACCCCTCTCGTGGACCTGATCCACCTGTCCTTGCCCCATCTCTTCCCTGTTCTGCCCACCCTTGCCCTGCTCCACCTCCTGCCCTGGGCTTACCTGCTCTGGCGGGCCTCCTGACATCCACTGGCACATGCAGGAAGGTTCTGGTGTTCCTGCTGTTGCACCAGCTGTTAACACTGCTGCAAAGTGCTTTATGGCTGCCAGTGGAATTGCCTCTTCCACTGACGCTAGCACTAGATAGGATTGGGCAATCCAATTTTCAGTGTTGGGAAATTTGGATTCAAGAGGTCTAAATTTGAGTTCAGACAAAGAAAGTTGATTTAAAAAATAAATATCTTCAGTGTGAGGTTCCAGAGAGTGGACCCCGCCATAGCACGGGAACAACGCTAGGAAGAAGAATGTGAGGTTTCAGAGGCTTAACTTTGTTAGTTTCTTGCAGTAAAAACAAGGAAGTCTTGTAGAGCCTTCAGTACAAGTTTTCAATATTACTTCAGTATAAGCTTCAGTGTAAGCTTTCTGAGGCATTGATGAAATGGTCTGTGGTCCACAAAAGATTATGCTGAAATAAACTGGTCAATCTGTAACTTTGTTTTTGAATTGTAGGGGCTTATTTCACGCAGTAATGACTAGTGATAGTCAGAAAACTACGAGATACAGAAAACTCGTATCTTCAGGTTAACTGTGGTTCATCACATGCAAGTAGCAAGGATATTTTGGTGCCCTGACATTGTTGTCTCCTGATTTTAGGACTGTTTCTGCACCTTTGGCAATGGTTCCTTCTTTGAATTAGATGGCCGCCCCTACTGTGAGCTTCACTACCACCATCGTCAGGGGACAGTATGCCGCGGCTGTGGGAAGCCCATTGCTGGGCGCTGTGTCAGTGCTATGGGGCACAGGTTCCACCCAGAGCATTTCGTCTGTGCCTTTTGTCTTACCCAACTGCACAATGGCATCTTTCAGGAGCAAAATGACAAAGCCTACTGTCACTCTTGTTTTAGCAAACTCTTTGTTGTTTGAACTGCAGGTATGGTGTTAGCCCTTCTCAAGTCTTCTTGAGATTATCCTCCAAGGAAACTATGAAACAGCTGTCTTGAACAGGATTAAGATATCAATTATGTGTGCACTTACTTGGCAGTAAGCCCCATTCAACTTAACTGGACTTTCTCCCAAGTAAAAAGACAGGATTAGGCTGTAAGAAATGCAATGAAAAAAAAATATTGTGGTAGTCTCCATTAACAGACATGTAGCTATCTGCTTCATAGATTGGTTTTATGTATTTACTCTACATCACTGCATTTTGCGATATACTTTGCCAGCTTACAGTAGCTAAGGATCTAGTCCAATATTTCACCATATAAACAATTACAGTAGCTGATTCCATTACATTCCCCATGTGTATATCCTTTAAGGTCAATCAAGGAATGCTTAATCTTCATTGCAATCTTCTTTCTTGGATCACTTCCAGCAAGTAATATCAAACAATTTTTTTTTTACTCACTGAAAGATAAACTTTTCCAGAAAAATATTCTTTTGATGTTTTTGTACTGTAACTAAATCACAAGTATGTTTTTTACATTTATTTTTATTTGTAAACAGGAAATACGAGTTGCTTAAATTCATTAGATGCCAAGTTATGTTGCCTTTTTTTTTAATTTCTGTAAGAATTAAATGGGTACCACTTCATAAAGTCTGTTTATTTCACCATATTTTCTATCTGCCATGTTTTTAATAACCTTTCTTTCACCACAGGATCAGAAGCCTTTTTTCAGAGATCATGCTAGAGTGATTTCTGCTGCAATCATGAGGCTTATTATTTAACAGATTATAGTTCTTTGGAGGTATCCTCCCCTGCCAAAAGTTTAATATCATATTTCAAACTTATTGCTGTCATTTGCCACTTTTGCCTGCCTGGATTCAGTTCACTCAGGAGGAAGCAGGTTGCAGGTTGCCAGGTCCCCCTTGTTTTACCACTGCTTGGTTTTCAGGGGACATCCTGAATTTTGGATCTCCTTGTCAACCTGGGAGAAAGGTTTACCAAGGGAGCAGCTGGTCGCTAGTCACCAGCTTCTGCACCCATCTTGTCCTCCATCTTCTCTTGCAGACATGATTAACAGCATGTCTAGTTTGGACATTAGGTCCATAGATTATCAGAATAGTGAAGACTGCTGAATACTGGTGCAACTACAGTGGTAAAGAGACCATCTGGAACTCACACTCTCACTGTCTTTTCAAAGAGTAGCCAAGGGAGAACAGCAAGATACTTCACTTGGGACCCAATCCTAAAGAGTGCACGCTGGCTCATCGCTGGCGCGCATTATTGCAAATGTGCCATAGGGCACGTTTGCAGGCCCTAGCATTAGAGGAGCACCAGTGTTAGCCCAGTGCTGGCCGGTGCTGGGCTAGCGCCGGTGGAGCACTGGAGCTCCACCGCTTGGTGGTCACACAGACTGCCCGGCAGCAGAGAGTTAGGTGGGGGCATGGGGGGAGGCAGGGAGGAGGCTTTCCGGGGCAGGGAAGGTGGAGGGGGGTGGGCAGGAGGCATGCTGGGAGGAGGGAGCAGGGCAGGAGAGAGGTGAGATTGGTGGAGCTTCTAAATTCTATGCCAACTCTCGGGTCGTAGTATCGAGTAGCTCCATTGCGGGGCTACTTGCATTACCTGGGAGAAGGGGACAAAAGTCCCCTTCTCCCGAGGAGGCGGCGGTGGCTGCCTGGGGTGCACTGAATGCAGCAGTAGCCATTTTAGGTGCCACTGCAGCCCCATGAACCGGGCAGCTCAGGATTGGGCTGCCTGGCTGCAACCCTATGCACACTTTCCTGGGAGTAAGTTCTATTAAATTCAGTTAGATTTCAGAGTAGACATGCATAGGATTCTGCTATCAGTGGAATAAGGTGCATAATGCAAGTGTGCCTCATTTTCCCTATGAGACTGACAGTGAGGTAGTCATACAAAAGATTTTGAAAGAGGAAAACATTTAGTTGCACTTGGCTCAGAGGTATGATTTCATTCTCGGAGCTCAGAAATTCCATTGCTCCCTGACCTGCCTCAAATGAAAAACAAGAGCCTTTACAGTAAAACCAGGTCACATTTATTTAATCACAATAAATACTGTAAGTAACACCTTGCAGTGGGTCCTATCTCCTCCATGTTCCTTCCCCCTTCAGTGCAGGCATGTACTTTGCTGGAGATTGCAAACAGCTGTCTGTTCTCCCATTGACTTGGCAAGCCTGTTCACCAGTTCACAAAACTATCTGCCATCTGCTGGCATCAATTATTATTGCATCTTTTGGAAACCCTCTTTATATTTTTTTCCTGCAAAGCCTAAGCCTTTTGTGCCCATTTTATTTATTCCCTTTTTGGTTAGACTTTAATAAACTGGTTATATTTTAAGCCATTTCTGCCCAACGTTGCATATACGCAACAGGGACCAAATATGTTCACCTGTGCATTGGGCAAAAATGGGTTAACATGGGGTCTGGCTGGTTAAAATATGGGAAGTACAGTGACTTGCTGTGGGTTCACAGTGGATATGCTGCAGTGGATATATATGGGAAGTACAGTGGATTATCATAGCTCCTCATTCCACAGGCACTATGGATAGAAACCCCTGAAGTTCAGTATTTTCCTGGGAGGGCTTTTTTTTTTTGCCTAGAACCCCACTCCCTGCCTGATCTGATCACCTGGGCTGATGGCATTCTACCAAGGCTTTCCCCCACTTGGCTGTGTGACCACACAGGGGCGAGAGACAGGAGCAGAATGGCAGTGAGAATGCTAACCACCAGACACCACTGCCCCAGAGCAGCCTGCAGAAGCTGAGAGCCCCCTCTCCGCACCTTGAGAGAGCCCCCAAAGGCAACTGGCTAGTCTCAAACAGATGGGGGAGGGAAGGTGTCAAAAGCTCTTTCAGATGTGTTATGCTTGGAGGAAGCCATTGGCACACCATGGCTTGCTAGACTCCATGACCAATCAATCAATACTGGGACCCAACAGGGTGTTGCACATTCTCTGTATAACAAAGGATACCCCAACCTGTTTCTCAGCAATGTTCTCTTTCACTGTTCTCCTCAACAGAGGCTGTGCCTGTCTTCATCACTCCAAGATAATTATGGGGCCTGCCTAGGCCAAGGAAAAGACCATGGAAAAACCCTCGAAAAGCTGGGCAGTTTAACCACTGTAATTCGTAGCTTCCCTCATGAACAAGATACATTATCACAAGCAAGTGCTTGACCTAGCACAGTGTCTCAGGAAGGATTCAGTTTGTGGTCTGAGATGAGTCATCCATCTAGGCTTTCTCAGAAAACTGTGCTCGGCAGTTCAGCCAGTACTCCTTTTGGATGGGGAAGATCTCTTGCATCTGTCGCTTTCTATCAGCCATATGAGTCCTCCTGTCAGGGCTGGCCCATCCACAAGGTCAATTGAAGCAGTCATCTCAGGCAGCAGATCGGTTGGGGGAGAGGCACCCATCTCTGCCTAGCTGCTTCCAATGCTTCTCCTATTCCTTCCACTCCCTGGATTGGAAAAGGAAGAGGAAATGTGGAGGGTTAGAACACTGGCAAGAGAGAGGAGCAGAGGCTGACACATCACTGGGTAATGGGGGCAGCAGTTTGCATGCTGCCTAAGGTGGCAGGAGGTCTTTAGCTGGCCTTTCCTCCTGTTATTGTTTAGATCTAGCAGGCAGGGATATAAAATGATTAATTTGTTCCACTAAGTATAACAGGTATTAGGAGAAAAGATTTGATCCCTCTCAGCATTCATGAAATTTGTTTGGTTCATCAATCTCTGCTTGCAGTTAAAAGTAGTTGAGCAATATCATTCAAATAAGAAGTCCTCTGTCATGCTCTCTCCCTGAGCTGATGCTGTTGCAATGCCATGTGCCAGCGGAAACTGTCATAGATGGCTCATAACCACAAGAGAAAATTGCAACCAAAGAATGTTTCCTTCCAACAGGCAGTGTTGGGTAATTTCATAAAAAAAGAAATTCCAGTTCTTAAGGTCTGTGTCAGCTGCTGCGCTTCTAAAATAGTGCAAAGTTGAGTTCAATGTACATATATAGACAGTCTACCTTGAAAACATCTTCAGTCCACTACTTTCAATAATGTGCAGCATAATGTGTAGTTTGGCTTTAAAGGACTCGTCACAGCACCATCAATTCCTGTAACAGAAGTGCCCTGAGGACAGTAATCCTCTCATAGTGGGATTCATGTAGATGCCTTATGTATCTTTTGAAAGATTTAACCTTGTGTCATACATGGACGGTGTCATGACATGGAGAGACCATAATCTCAGATCTCCAGTTTATTATCTTTGCCATTCCACGTTGGTTCACAGATGATATTGTTTGAGGTGCTCTACAACCTGTTTCCCTTTACCCGTTCAAATAACAGCCATAAAATATATATGTATAAAAAAGCTGCTTTATACAATCTGTTCTTATCAACTGATCCATCTAATAAGCAGCCCAATACAATCTAAACTGCCATGTGGCAATGCAGTGGTGGCAGTGCAGGCTATGCTGCATCCTGCAGGGGATTTTTGGCTGCTGGAGGTCTCCTTGAGGTAACATTTGTCCCTTTGCCTCAGGGAAAGCTCCAGCAGCTGCAATGGGTCAACTCAGACCTGTTTCAGCAATATTTGCTGGTGCAAATTCCCATTGATCCACGCAGGCAGATGAGGCCCAGGAATGGCCTCAGGATTCAGTATCCACTGGCACAGCCAATTGTGCACCCACCCTGGCCCAATCTACCCACCCACCCATCTCCTCCCCATTCTGCCTTCCCCTGCCCTGTTCAGCCTTCTAGCTGCCCTTTCCCAACTCCTGTCCTGGACTCATCTGCTTCAGTGTTCCTTTGTCACTCTGCCAGTGCGCCTTGGCCTTGCACTGCCACAGTGCTTTACAGTGCTTTTGCAGCAGCACACACCAATGGAACACACATTCTACCAGTGCAGGCCCTCAATAGGAGTTGGCCATCAGTATTCTCTGCACCGCCTGTTTAGGGTTTCCTGCAAAGGGCTCTTCCAGCCCTATTTGCAGACATCAAGGATTGAAACCAGGATGAACTGTATGTAAATCATTTGCTCTACCACTGAGCTATTGCCCCTCTCCTTACCATATTTTACATAAAATTTACACATAAAGTTTACACAATTTAAGACATCATGTACAGAGGTCATCTGTCACTTAACAAGCTCTGATGGCTCACACAGTGATGCTTGCAAAATGTTTTGTGATCACTCAAGTGAGCTCCTTGGGCTGAGAAGGGAAACACCTGAATATTCCATGGAGGTCAGAGGGCTGGATCCCATGTGTCACAAACCAAACAAATTAAACAGGATCTCTTGGGGATGTCCTTGTGAACAGAATGTGCTTGTTCATCCATAGAACCACCGTTATTTGTGGGTAGGACACACATATTTTAAAGGTGATAAGTATTTCCTCTGTGCAATGAGGGAATTATGGCCCTAGCTACTCTAGTCTGCTTTTGTAACTGCTTTTATAGAGAAACCTCCAATCTCTCTCCTGACTTGATCCACAGTCCAGCATGCTTCTAGAAGTTCAAGTGAAAACCAGAAAGCTGTTCATTATCAGCAGTTTGTCATCTTGGGGTAAGTTCTAGGTTTTGCAATAAATCAATGTTCTTCTGCAATCTCAACATTTCCCATTAAAGAAGCATCATAATCTGCCCAGGAATGTGAAATGAGATCAAAAGAGGTGTGTGTGTGTGGGGGGGGGGGAATAGGGGTACTCTTCCATAGGAGCCATTGTTGACTTCTGGGGAAGTTTACATTCAAATTTAATTTGGCACCAACTCTCCTTACCTAAACCTACAGAAAAAAAAATGCTTATGCTAGGTGTTCCAAGGAGCATTTCACCTGCTTAGGGATAATTTTTTTTTGCTACTTAGAGGATGCCCCTCTGTTCGGAACACCTGGGCACATACACCACCTTGCAACTTTCCACCACTGCTGATAGTTTAGATTATCTCTAAACTATCCAATCTAAACTATCAGCTATCATTTTTTATCACAATTGTTTAAGCAGTCTGATAGGGTAAGCTGCTTTTTCTTTCTTCCCAGGACCAAAGTTACATCTAGAAATCACTTTTATGTCTTTTTTGTCCTCTGCCATACCCTGTATCCTTAGAAGCACAAGCACTTTTGCTTCATAGGATCTCAGCAGTAGAAAGACATGGCAAAATGTTATGCCCAAGGTTGTGGATTGGATCCTGGATATTCATGCATAAAGGCTAAACTGCCTGCTAGACATTAACATGTGTTTCAATTCCATTTCTTTCAGAAAAAAAGTTCTGAATTTTTTATTTCTTATTTCAATATCATTTCTTTCAGGGGAAAAAAAAATGGCTGGATGGGGGTGAATTTAGAGTGAAGCAGCAGCCAAGGCTTTCTTAGCCCTTTCCCCAACCACTGCTTCTTCCAACTGTGTCCAAAGCTATTTTTCCTTTTGCAAGATTCCCAACAGTGCTCACCACCAACCTGCAAAGCAGGAACAGAAGGCAGGCTTTTGCAAGGTGAGATCAAATAATAATAATAATGGTCATTGGATTACTCCTCTAACTTTATTCAAGGCGGTTCACGTAGGCAGGCTATCTCTAAACCCCCAAGGGGATTCTTACAATGACAGAAAGGTTCTATCTTTCAAGAACCACAGTCTGCTATCACTTCAGGCCCCCAGTTGCCTCCCACACTGGTCCTTCATTTGAAGGCTCACACCAAAGAGCAGGTGGAATAATTCCAGCTGCTTCGAGGTCTCACCATTCACAGAGCTGCTGGTGGCCTCAAACTGGTGAGCTTCAGATGTTATTTTCAGGCTAAAGGAGGCTCTACCCTCTAGACCAGATCTCCTGCCCATGTACTGGGTATTATTATTATTAACAGTATTTATACACCGCTTTTCAACTAAAAGTTCACAAGGCGGTTTACAGAGAAAAATCAAATAACTGGTGCGTGGTTTTTACCTCTTCTTCCAGCTGCACCTTTTCTCTTTCAACCCTTCCACACAGGCACTTTTCCTACAACCATGGCTCTCAGACAAATGAGAGAAATGCCTTCTTAAGGCAAATGAGAAAATGTAGGCAGATAAAGGAGCATCAAAGGAAATTAGTGGGCAGAAGAAGTGTTGAGCATCACCCCTTGCACCAATCATGTCTTCCTGGCAAATTATTCTATTTCCCCCCAGTTTGCCTACCAGTGGAAAACTGGGGTGTGAGAATCTTATGGGGGCCTGTTTGGATGATAGCTACTGAACATGTCCCTCTTAGCACATTTGCACTGTGAGCTCACATGCTCCCCACACTTCCCAGTACACTGGGGCTATGAACATGTCTGGTGGTGAGGTCAAGGAATTGAGCAAACATTTCAGCTGGCTGAGCAGCCTAGTTCTAAAAGAACTTACCTCTGGTTAGCTACTCCCATACCCAGGATAGGTTATGAAAACTTAAGGCTAAACTACTCATAATTTGGCAGGTTTCTTTGTTTTTAAATTATGTGAGGGATGTATGAAATGAAGAAAAATGTCCAGAGTAGGAAGGAGGTTTTCAGAACTTTGCTCCCACTGTGGTTCTGACCACATGCCTCCGGTGCCCTATTTACAAAGGCAAAGGAGTAGACTCAACCATTTCCTAGTTATGACTCAACACCCACCAGCAGAACCTTCACACTTGGCTTATGATGGTCCTTTTATGTTTTATTTCTACCACAAAAATGAAACATAAAAAGATGCCTCTAACATTCTGCCGCTATCTGACAGATCAGAATACCTTCTCCATGTCCCAAGACCCTTAACTTCAGAGTTTAAAAATGCAGAGGATTAGATTTTTATCATTAGTAAGCAAAAATCAATTCACACATTTCATTTAGGTACAATTGGATAAAACTGGGGTCTGGTACATTAAAAACTGTGTTTTCTATTCTTTGAGAGGGAAAAAAAACAAAACTCGGTTCACACAACATTGTTGTAGTTTTGTAATTGTGTCCTGAGTGCAGCCAGGTGATGTGAACAATTCAGCACAGTATTTCTAAAGAAAATATGAATCAGGAGATCTTCAGTCATGTGGTTCTCCACCTTAACTGAAGATCTCTGTGACTGCAGCTGAAAAATCTGTGTGTTTATCCATCTTGATTATCTGTACAGTGGTGCCTCGCATAATGAAATTAATCCGTTCCGCGAATCCTTTCGTTATGCGAATTTTTTGTTTTGCGAATCGCATTTTCCCATAGGAATGCATTGATATTTAATTAATGCGTTCCTATGGGCAAAAAAGGTCAAAACGAAGTCAAATTTGGTTTACAAAGTGTTTATTACGTGCTCTTTAAAGGCATACATACTGTACAGAGGATTTCTAAAATTTGAAGCATACACGAAATTTTTAATTTTTTAAAAAATTCGTTATGCGAAGCATGGACCTAAAAAGTTTTCGTTATGCGAAGCATGGACCTAAAAAATTTTCGTTATGGGAAGCATGGCCAGAAACTTTCGTTATGCGAGTTACCAAACTCAATCGAAAAACTCTTTCGTTATGCGAGTTTTTCGCTGCGTGGGGCATTCGTTATGCGAGGCACCACTGTATTTTCAAAATCTCAAGTGCCAGTTCTTCAAGACTAGTGTTTCCAAAATGAGATTACTTTAGAAATAATGAGACAAAACAATTTGGGATTTCTATCAGTGTATGAATTCTGACAATTTTGGACATGAATTGCAGTCATGCACCCAAGATTTTATCCTAACCTTGAGGGCTAACTAAAAACCTGTTATTGAAGCATAAAAACTGGGGCTCCCCTTAAGCTTCAATGCCTCTGATTTTCAAATGCTTCTAAAATGAAGGACTTGTAATCAAGTCACAAAAGTTGGCAAAGGAATGATATCATTTTAAGCTAGTATGACTTTGCCAGCCTCTTGATGTTTCCTCTCTCTTTCTCTGAGAAAGATAAACAAGACACGCACTTACACACAGAGTATCCTGTGTATTTTTTTTCAAACCAGAATTTTATTCAGTTTCGGAAATCCAGTGCCTTTGAGTATAGTATAGGCTTTGTATTTACCATTTATGCTCTCTAATTTTCCACTCTGACTCCACTGTAGGGTGAGGGCAAGCCAGCTGGATGCTCCAGGAGAACTGCACTGCCATACTGAATTTCATGTTATTGGCTTTTCCCACCCACCCAGAGCATCAGATCTTACTCTTCTTGGGCATCAGTCTAGTCTATGCAACCATAACAACAGGTAACCTGCTCATTATGGTAGCTATCTGGGGGGACCCTCACCTGCACACTCCCATGTACTTCTTCTTGGGGACACTTTCTCTTGTTGAGCTCTGCTATACAGCAGCTGTGATCCCCCAGATCCTGGTGACCAGTTTGCAGGAGAGGAAATTCATCACCTTCAGGAGCTGCGGTGCCCAGATGTTCTTTTTTATTGGACTGGGTAGTGCTGATTGCTTCTTACTGGCTATCATGGCTTACGATCGATATGTAGCCATTTGCAAACCCTTGCGCTACACACTTATCATGACCCATCAATTCTGCATTCAATTAGTAACTGCCTCATTACTGATTGGTTTCTTGATTTCATTGACTCTGGTGTGGTTGGTCTTCCACCTCTCCTTCTGTGGTGCACATGGAATCGAACACCTCTTTTGTGATGTACCACCAGTAATGCAGCTCACCAGTGACAAGACCAAGCTTGATGAGCTTGGGGTGTTCCTCACTGGGATAATGGCCATCGCTGTGCCCTTTGTGTTGATCTGCACCTCTTACTTCTTCATCGCTGTGGCAGTGCTGCGGATCCATTCAGCCGATGGCCGTCAAAGGACCATCTCTACCTGTTCCTCCCACTTAGCGGTGGTAGCCCTGCAGTATGGTTGCTGCAGCTTCATGTACTTGCGCCCAAATGCCAGCTTTTCTCCAAAACAAGATCAGATGTTATCAATGGTGTACACTCTGGGCACACCACTGCTCAACCCCATCATCTATAGCCTGAGGAACAGAGAGGTGAAAGCAGCCCTGAGGAAAGTCGTCAGCCGTCGTGCTTTTCAAAGGAAATCTGAACACCACTGATCAGCATCATTCCTTGAAGAGCAGAGGTCAAAAATGGCGCCTGCCCTTTCGCGTGGAAAATTGCTTCTAGGCCCAGGGGGAGGTGTGGGCAGGGTAGCTGACTGAACTGAATTATTGTTTCTGGATAAATTTCACATATTCCTCATGTAACTTAACTTGGAACTACATGTTATGAAGAAAACACTGAGTCCCCTATGCCAACATGTCCTCATAAGGCAAATGTGGGGAGTGGGGCATCCGCTGAGCAGTATCAGTGATCACCACCAATTCATTTCTCCAAATGGTCCGTCCCCAGGCAATGTTCTTTCCCTAATCCTCTTTCCCTAGCTGGGTCTGACAGTGGGATTTAGGCCAGTCCAATAAACAATGGCAGGAGAGGCACGGCAGGGAAGAATCAGGAAGTAGGCACTGGACTATGTGCCCATCATGCCAGCTTCCTACCCACCAATGTCTCCCTACAAATGCACTCTCATCCTCAGTATTCACTTTGCTTCAGCAAATACAGGACTGAGAACATGCATTTGCCAACAAGCAATTGCACAAGAGCACGACACCTTCTGAATCTGCATGATGAGGGTGAGGGATCTTGCCTGGGCCACTGATGGGACCACTGAAAATTCATTCTCAGGCTCAGCAGCCACATATATGTGAAGGGTAAAGGAAAAACCCTGATATTTTGTATAAATAATAAAGGTACAGTATAATTTGGCAATTTAAAAATAAATTTCCTTCTGATGAGAGAAAAGTAATCAAATGAATCTTTCCCTCCTTCCAAATCAGACTTGATGAATGCATGGCAGTAGTCCATGAGTAAAATGTATACTTGACCAGTTCAGCATCATGGACATGATGTGTGTGTGTTTTAATAATGTCTCATATAGTCCTCATATAATGAGGACTCATAATTAGTCTCATATAATGTCCTCAAGACAGGAGGTCTGGCTCAGTTGGTAGAGCTGCCACCTTGTATGCCTGAAGATCTGAGGCTGCCAGTTCGAAACAGCCGGAAGTACCTGAGAACTGACTGATATACTGATATACTGATGAGCTGACCCTCGATGGCAGTCAAGTGGAGCATGGGAGGCGAAGGGCCAGAGAGAGGCCAGACCGGGAAGGAATCCAGCTGGAAGGAGGAGTTCTATGACAGACTAGAACTATTCAATTGTAAAAATCCCTATGGGGGTTTAGAACAGCCTGCCTAAGTAAACCACCTTGGATTAAAGTCTGAGGAGAAATCTGACGACCAAAGAAAGGCGGTATATAAATACCTGTATAAATAAATAAATATAAAAGTTTAATTGTTTCTTGGGAGGCCATATTTCAGGTCACCAAATCCAGGCAGTTTACACTGCATATTATGCAAATTTGCTAATTATGCAAATCCGACAGCATGTTACAAAAGCATCAGCATGAGCATCAACCTGCTGCATTTCCATTCCAAATTGCCCCCCCCACACACACACAGTTGCTTCCCAGCAATGCAAAGCCGAATGGTCTATTATTATGCTTTTATTGCACATAGCTGTCTATGATATGTATGTATTTATCTGTACCAATCTTTTTGCCATAAAATGACCTCAAGGCCATTAAGGGTCATGATGTGCAGTTGAATCCTCAATGGTGAAATAAAAACTAGTCTTATGCATTCTACCCTGAAGTAAGTCCCTTTGAGTTCATTGGGACCTACTCCCAATGAGTGTGTATAGGATGAGTGTGTATAGGATTGCAGCCTAGTATGATTTGACAACATAGCCTGCAGTTTCTTTAATAATCTGTTCTTTCTCTTCTTATGCATGGCCATTCCTTCCTGTATACAGTCATCACTGTGCACAGACCTTTGTATCTTTGACTCAGACATAACCTTCACCATTTCATACATCAAAATATGTATGTACTTGGAACACCCCCAATCTTATAGCAATTATCATTTTCCAGGCCCCACTCTCTCTACTACTTATATATTTTTGAAGGCCTGCCTGGCTGTTCATTTACCCTAATCTGTATTTCACTGATTTAAACCTGATGACAATTCTTTTGGTTAGAGAAATACTAGAAAAACATCATTGTCCTATAAATAACAGGTCAATTCAGACAATGCTTACCCTTGTCCAACATGCATATAATGTTGTGCATGCTCCTGGGGTACGCACATCCTAACCCTTTCTCTTGCCCTCCCCAATCCTCCTGATCAAGTGGGGGCAGTTTGTCCAAACCACCCCATTACATGCAGTTTGTGTAGTGATTCAGACAATCCTCCCCCATACACGCATTTGGAGAAATTTATAAGGAAGAAGGCAGAAGAAGTGAGGAAAGGGGCCAAGATGTATGAAAGCCCACAAGCACATACATCATTAAACACATGGGGCTGGTCAGATGGGGTAAGTATCACCTCAACTGGCCAAATAGGTTACACAGGTCAACACACATTTTGCTTCCTTAAACATTACACCAATTCCTGGGTATATTTGGGGTGCTGATTCCAAAAATGGCATCCGTTTTGCCCTATCACATCTAGTTTTGGAGACACGGCATAGCCTCTAAGCCTACACGATGACTTCCTCATGAGGAAGCTGCTTGAACCATTCACTAATGAGGCTATACTATATCTCCAAAACTAGACATGATAGGGCAAAACGGGTGCCATTTTTGGAATCGGCACCCCAAATTCATATCAAACCACCATAAAGTTTGGGAAAAACTTTTCTGAGCCTCAATTTTGTAGGCCTGTGTTATCAACAGTTCAAAAGTACCACAGCATATAACTGCAAAATGAAAAATAGTAGGATATACACTGCATGGTGCCTTGCTACTCACATACATGCATTTGTGCTAGATAGGATGTATCTGTTGCCCATTCGGGTTGCGATCCTGTACGCACTTACATGGAAGTAAATCCCAAGTTCAATATCCCATCTTCACCCTCTGAGTAAACACACATAGGACTACACCAGCAGTTCACAAACGTACTGTGTTAGTGGCTCCCGCCTTTTGTGGTGGCCTCTTCTCAGTAGCATAGCTGGGGGGGGAAATGGTAAGTACTGCAGTTGCCACAGTGCACTGTGTGGCCTCTCAATTGCCATTGGAGCCATTTTGGGCAGTGATGGCAATGCATAAGAGAAGCCATTTGGTATGTCAAGGGCCTGTGTGTTGCTGTTGCTGCCCAGAGTGGCTCCAATGAGGTGGGAGGGGCCGCTGACAAGGCACACTATGATGCTTGCAGTACTTACTGTTTTGCCCTCCCTCTAGCTATTCTACTGCCTCTTCTTTCCAGTTCTCCTGGACGCCATACTATCCAAGATGGTGGCACCCAGGACGACGAGGACGCCAAGGATATCCTTCAGCACCCCTGTGAGTTCACTGCTGTGCCCTCAGGCACCGCAGCACACAGTTTGAGAACCACTGGACTACACTATTAGAGTTTCTAGAGGCCTGGCTTGGGAGCTGAGCTGTACTCAAGGCCCACCACTGGCAACACAGAGACAAAATTTTAACAAGGAATCATAAGAAAGGTGATTTTCTAGGGAGATGAACTAGATAATATGGGTTTTCCCTAGTAAATAGGGACAATTGGATGTACATGGTATGCTTGATACAGGTTTAAACAAAAAACACAGTCACTAAGTTACTAAATGTTGCCTACCCACTCTAGAACATAAATATTTGTTCTTCCCCCCTACACGGTGAGGCTAAATAATTAGTATTGGGGCAGTGGGAAAAAGTGGGCTAGAGGTCAGAATCATGGTAGCATTAAGATCTGGGGTTGCGGGGAAAAGTTTGTAGGTTTGTATCCACTGGCTTGGCTCAGGACACTGAACTAGACTACTTGGAGACTCACAAGAGGGCATGTGAAAGTCCCCTTTAGAATTATAGTGCAGTATACTGTGTTTTAGAAGCTAAAGTCTTATAGGAAGCATCAAGGTAGATTGTTCAAGTCCTATTGCTACTTTCCCTCTTCTTAGGACTTCAGGAGAGTCAAAGGAGAGCTCTGGTGGACAAGAGGTGATATACTGATGCCCTTTATGAGTCTGTAGCTCAGTGACAGAGCTCTTGCTTTGCATAGAGAAAATCCCAGATTTATTCAGTTTCTGGTAGCATCTCCAGGTAGGGCTGAGAAAGACCTCTTGTCTGAAACCCTGGTGAGCTGTTATCAATCAATCAATGCTAGAAGAAGAAGTGAGTACCTACTGGCAGTTGCATCACTAGGGTTCACGTCACCTGGTGCGGGATGCCAGCACGTCACCCCCTATGCAGTGGGCGGGGCAACACCCCAGGTGGTGGGCGTGGTGATGTACCATCACTCTGCCGCCACTGGTTTTTTGGCTGTACCTTTTGATTGAACAAAGACAGAAGACATTCTGCATGAAATTACGCATTGATTGATATATAACATGATGGCATTCTTCTTCCAAATTTTGATTTTAGTGATTTTGGTCACTAGTGATGTCACACACACACACACACACTGAGGGTGTCAACTTACTAACACATTATTGCAGTAGTTCTCAAACTTTTAGCACTGGGACCCACTTTTTAGAATGACAGTCTGTCCAAGACCCACCAGAAGTGATGTCATGGTGGAAGTGACATCATCAGGCAAATTAAAATAAATAAGTATAAATAATTAAAGTAAAACAAATAATTAAATAAGCAGAAGCCAACCCTGGTCAACCAAGTGAATTTCCCCTGTGGCCTGCCTGCAATAACACCCCCCTCCAAAATCAGAAAGGTTATCAGCCCTGCCCAGTGCCCAGTTCAATTTAAGAACTTCTGTTTAAAACAGGTCACTGTCAGGATCCACCTGGCTTTACAAGTCTCAAAAAAATTCACCTTATCAGCTGAAGCCTCTGTTTTGATCCTTTTTTTGGGGGGTGGGGGAGGCTGCCTTCTGGAGCATTTGTTGGGCTCCAGTTTCATCAGATCAGGACCATTCTGGTTGCTTCACATTCCCCTTTGCCTGGCCTGACCACCAGCAAAGGCACGTTTGCTTACTCGCAAGTAAACATGACTGTGAGGATTAGTTTTGCTTTCCATAGGGCTCAATACATTTGTCTGCTTGGAGGGAGAGACTTCCTTCTCATGTGATTTTTGGGGCTGCTTTCATTGGATCAGGACCATTCTGGTGTCTTTGGATTCCTCACAGCCTGCCCTTTCTGATGGACTAAGGCAAGGTCACCTACTCATGAGTAAACGTGCGATACAGCTCAGTCTCAGTTTCCATAGGGCTCCATGCATTTTTTGTTCTCTGGTTTTTTGGCCATAACTTTTGATAGAAAGGAGATATTTCACTCTGGTTTTTTGCATTGTATTCTGCTGGAAATTCCACATCCAATGGTATATAACATGACAGTAGTACCCCTAACCACCACAAGTTTAGCATGTCACCCCCCCCGTGTTCGTCACTCGGTGCGGCCAGCACCCCCCGCACCTCCTAGCAACGCCACTGCCTACTGGTCACACAATACATTTGTAATGAACTAAACTCACAGACATTTTCCAGATTCTTTGGAATCCTTCCCAGCCAAAATCATCTCCCACAGAACACTCCTCAGGTTGCAGCAAAGCTCATTCTCTGTAAACTTGTTAGGGTGGTGTATTGTAGTGGTTCAGAAGTTAGAACTGGAAGATCTCGGTTCAAATCCCCGTTCAACTTTGAAGTTTCTTGGGTGACCTTGGTCCAGTCACTAACTCTCAGTCTCACAGGGTTGTTGTGAAGACAAAGAAAGGGGAGGAACTAGGTACACCACCCTGAGCTCCTTGGAAAAATGGTGGTATAAAAATGTGAAAAACAAAGAAACAAACTGCTGCCTCACACCCCTTCCCAGGGCAAATCTAGCATTTAGTTGCGTGCAGGAACCTTGCGCGCCATTGAGTTCCATGCAGAAACATCATAGTATTAAATGTTTAAAAACTAAAACAAATAAATGAAAACCACTTCTTAAAACTTGAAAAAAGAATTGAACTGGAAAGAACATAACCTCCAGAATTTGCTGCTGCCTTGGGCAGGATGGGGTGACCCCGTTTCCCAATCACAGGTATGCTAAAAAAAATCCTGGTATTTTCCCCTTGTATTCTACTGGGCAGTTCCCACTTCCTCCCCAAGAGCAAAGTCATTGTTCAGAGGGTTGAATGTGGCACAAGGGAGGCAGCATTGTCCATGGTGTGCACTCTCATCTCACTATTGCCTCCACCGAACAGGTGTTTGTAGTCTTTCAAAAAGCTGTTTGACCCAAAATGGCAGTGGGATGAAAGAAAAGTGTTCTTAAACCAAAATAACAATGCCTGAATCATATATGTGTTACCTCAAAACATCTGTGTTTGGGAGTTAATTTTTTCATAGCTGAGGGAAAATTAAATAAATCTCAAGGGCTAGAAGCGAGCCCCATTCTCACTGGGAATCCCTCTGACCCCTATGCTAAAAGCAACAAATTCCCTGAACCTCTTCCAAACATGCTCTTGCCTTCTCCTCTTCCCTGGATCACCAAACAACTTGTAAGACACAGGCTCACTTTCCACTCCGTAAGACCCCAGTTCTGCTGATGCTTATAGCTGGTTAAAGAAGACTGGCCTATACTAATGTGAAGCTTCTCAAGATCCCCTCAGTAGGTAGACTTGGAACATGTAGTGCTTTTGCCTAGTGTTTTATTCTTTGTAACTGCAGTAAAATTACTAGTTTCTCTTCCAATTCAAATCCCAGTTCAGCCATGAGGATTACTGGGTGACCTTGGACCTGTTGTTATTTCTCAACCTAAGCTACTTCAGAGTTATTGTGAAGATAAGAGGTGAGTGAGAAGCCATGCACACCACCCTGAGTTCCTGGAGGGTGGGATCTAACAGAAAATTTTTAAAAAGTGTGTGTGTGTGTGTGTTGCCCATTTTCACATGCAACACTGAAAACTATCTTTCACCATCTCTCCGCTCTTTGTACCATGTACGAATGTCACTACAGAAGGGAAACCAAATGCAGATCAAAGCCAGGATAAGTTTTCCTTATGCATTATTTCAGAGGAAAAAAAATGATTTAAGCCATTTTATATGTTAACACAAGATAGATTTTTTTACTTCTTTTTTATTCATTTGTTTAAAACATTTGTTCATTTGTTTAAAATCTCAAAACACATAGACAAACAGACCTTGCTGAGGGAGAATCAGCATGGCTTCTGTAAGGGTAAGTCTTGCCTCACGAACCTTATAGAATTCTTTGAAAAGGTCAACAGGCATGTGGATGCAGGAGAACCCGTAGACATTATATATCTGGACTTTCAGAAGGCGTTCGACACAGTCCCCCACCAAAGGCTACTAAAAAAACTCCACAGTCAGGGAATTAGAAGACAGGTCCTCTCATGGACTGAGAACTGCTTGAAGACCAGGAAACAGAGAGTGGGTGTCAATGGGTAATTTTCACAATGGAGAGAAGTGAAAAGCGGTGTGCCCCAAGGATCTGTCCTGGGACTGGTGCTTTTCAACCTGTTCATAAATGACCTGGAGACAGGGGTGAGCAGTGAGGTGGCAAAGTTTGCAGACGACACCAAACTTTTCCAAGTGGTGAAGACCAGAAGTGATTGTGAGGAGCTCCACAAAGATCTCTCCAGACTGGCAGAATGGGCAGCAAAATGGCAGATGCGCTTCAATGTCAGTAAGTGTAAGGTCATGCACATTGGGGCAAAAAAATCAAAACTTTAGATATAGGCTGATGGGTTCTGAGCTGTCTGTGACAGATCAGGAGAGAGATCTTGGGGTGGTGGTGGACAGGTTGATGAAAGTGTCGACTCAATGTGCGGCGGCAGTGAAGAAGGCCAACTCTATGCTTGGGATAATTAGAAAAGGTACTGAGAACAAAACGGCTAATATTATAATGCTGTTGTACAAATCGATGGTAAGGCCACACCTGGAGTATTGTGTCCAGTTCTGGTCGCCGCATCTCAAAAAAGACATAGTGGAAATGGAAATGGTGCAAAAGAGAGCGACTAAGATGATTACTGGGCTGGGGCACCTTCCTTATGAGGAAAGGCTACAGCGTTTGGGCCTCTTCAGCCTAGAAAAGAGGCGCCTGAGGGGGGACGTGATTGAGATACAAAATTATGCAGGGGATGGACAGAGTGGATAGAGAGATGCTCTTTACACTCTCACATACACCAGAACCAGGGGACATCCACTAAAATTGAGTGTTGGGAGAGTCAGAACAGACAAAAGAAAATATTTCTTTACTCAGCGTGTGGTTGGTCTGTGGAACTCCTTGCCACAGGATGTGGTGATGGCGACTGGCCTGGACGCCTTTAAAAGGGGATTGGACAAGTTTCTGGAGGAAAAATCCATTATGGGGTACAAGCCATGATGTGTATGTGCAACCTCCTGATTTTAGAAATGGGCTATGTCAGAATGCCAGGTGCAAGGGAGGGCACCAGGATGAGGTCTCTTGTTATCTGGTGTGCTCCCTGGGGCATTTGGTGGCCCGTTGTGAGATATAGGAAGCTGGACTAGATGGGCCTATGACCTGATCCAGTGGGGCTGTTCTTATTCTTAAACATTTTAGCTCTCCCTTTCTATCACGATGGCAAAGATGGTTTACGAACAGATAAAGCAGTGACAGTAGTAAAAGAAGATCAAAAAAATCACAAAGAAGCAGGGCAGAAACATACAGTCTAACAACAGGAGAACAACAACAGAAAACCAACAATCCCATGATGACAGAACAAAATTTACCCCAAATGGTAGGGAGAATGAGAGCCCAATCCTATCCAATCTTTCAGTGCCAATGCAGCTGCAATGCAGCCCCAAGATAAGAGAACAAATGTTCCCTTACCTTAAGGAGGCCTCCATGATTTCCCCCCCACCAGTGCAGGATGCAGCGCATACCCACTTGGCATGGCTGCATCAGCACTGGACTTTGGGATAGGATTGGGGCCAAAATGGGTTTTCTGTTGCCACCAGATTGCTGGCAGAGAGGAAGCCACTCTGGTCTTTCAAGGCAAGGAGTTCTGCTTATGAGGTGCAACCATGTCAGAGGCACTCTCTTGCTTCACAGCAATTCAAACTTCCACTGATGGCAGAACATGCAGGAGGGAACCCCCAACTGATCCCAGGCGATGACCCTTTCCATTTGACAGGGAGACAGTCCTTCAGATAACCTCAAAGCCCTAAATGGCCTAGGGGGAAAGAAGAGCTGCCATTATTTTGAATTGCTGCTAGAAAGATACCAGCAGCCAGCATAGTTGATGTGGGAGTGTGACACCATCAAACTGCCTGGCCCCAGTCAAAATTCATGCAGCAACATATTCCCCTGAAACAAATGGGCAAAATACTCACTCCTCTAGATTGGAACTGTTGTTTTTTACACAGTACACAGCAATGGAGATTGGAGGCAAGACAATGAAGCACCTTCTAGAATCCGCTGACTGAAGTAACAGTTTCGTGGTTAGAACGACTCCGTCTCCTTCCCGTATTTATATTTGCTGTCACTTATTTCTGTCTTAAATTCCTCAACACATAAAGTCCCTAATATGTTATCTAGGAAATAATTCTGCCACCCACAATCTTTCTCAGCTGGAAAAATGATCTCTGTCCAGTATATTCTCTATGTCTACGGCGGTAGCATCAGTGGAATATTTCTTGCTCACAAAATGTTTGCAATAAAACAGATTTTACAAAAATCAATTTTGTTTTAGGGACCAGATAATCAACAAATCCAGATAATGCTCAGGAATTAGCAATTTCAGTGGCTAAGAGCACAAACCAGTGATAGTCTACTCAGAAGTAAATTCCATTGTCTTAAGTAGAGCTTACTCTCAGGAAAGCATGCATAGGATTGCAGCCCGAGAAGATGAAACTGATACTGAAAGATCAAAATGGAAACCCCAAAACTGATTTGAAAAAGCAAAATAGCAAGTAAATTTAAATGTCCCATCTGGGATAATTATTTTTTGTTTCTCATGCTGCCCAACTATATTCTTGAGAGAATTTTAAATCAGCCTATTATGCTAGATAATATAAAGCAGAAAAAAGATAAAGGACAACTGCATAAATATACAGAATATCTCAATCAGGGAGGGTCAGCTCTGGGATTTAGAGGAGCTGATGAATACCCTAACTTCTCTCCCCCACCCCTCACCTTCTTACAATTTTGTGGTGGAGCTGACTATGGTCACAGGGGTGGGAGAGAGTAGGCAATGATGGAGTTGGATTCATTCTCTTGACCAAGAGAGTTGCTTCATCACTACTCTGCAAAGACTGTAGATATAGAGGCTCTCTCAGGCATTGGCATGGGGCCTTTCTGAGAGTCCTGGGCCCTCAGCAACTGCCCAATGATGCCGACTTCAGACACCAGCTGTAATCTCACTACTGTATATTATTGGGCACATCGGGTAATAATAGCATTCTTGTATGGGAATAATGTCAAATATCTGGGTTACATTTCAAAAATGATAGCTTAGAATCCCCTTCAAGTGTGAAGGATGACCAAATGTGTGAGACTTGGAGAAAGTACGCATATGAACTCATTACAAAAATCTGCCACCGAATTTTATTATTTCATATCCATAGGTTCATTGTGGAGAGTACAGTTGGAAACTAGTTCTTGTAGGAGAGGTATGGCTTTGTCAGAATATGAGCCTGTCTTAGTAATGGTGTAACCTCAGAATATTGCAGTTGCAGTTGGCAACCTTCAGTCTCAAAAGACTATGGTATCGCGCTCTGAAAGGTGGTTCTGGAACAGCGTCTAGTGTGGCTGAAAAGGCCAATTCGGGAGTGACTATCCCTTCCACACTGGGAGCAAGTGCAGTCTGTCCCTGGTCTGTCTCCCTGGCTATGGGCCTTCCTTCTTTGCCTCTTAGCCTCAGACTGTTGGCCAAGTGTCTCTTCAAACTGGGAAAGGCCATGCTGCACAGCCTGCCTCCAAGCGGGACGCTCAGAGGCCAGGGTTTCCCACTTGTTGAGGTCCACTCCTAAGGCCTTCAGATCCCTCTTGCAAATGTCCTCAGAATATGATGCAATATGTAATACAGTGCAGTAAAGTAGACTCCATTATTCCTTTAAAAAAGCACATTGGAGTTCACTAGAAGATTTTATGTTGAGAGAAAAGTTTCTGAATTTGAAAATGTACTTTACTGGAACAAAGGATTACTCTTAGTATTTTGCAGGGATGGGAACTCAAGTCTTGTGACTGGATTTAGAGTTGCAAAAATCAGCATTTTTTGCTGACTCGTTTACACTCAAGTTGCATGTGTGGAAGACTCAGAAAAACACTTAAGTCAAGAGCTCCTTGACTTGTCATTCATCCCATTGCATACGGACTCAAGTCTGCCTGTGTCTGGGTATGCTTACTTACTGCTTTTGTGGTGTGAAAAACCTCATGGGGCCATCATTCAGACTGGGCAAGCAGCAGGGAAGTTCCAGCCAGGGGGCAGGGAAGGGTTAATGTTTGCTTCTGCAGCTGAGCAGGGGGAGAGGCAGGAGTGAGCTGTTTTGCCTGTCTCTGATAGGAAGGAAGGAACCGATGATCATTGCACAAAGGATGGGTGTTCTGATATTTTCTTTGGCTGAGGGAGGGCAGGAGGAGTAGCCCAAGGGGGTTCTTGACTTACGATTGGCTAGAGAAGCCCAGGGAGGAGGAGGGAGGTGGTTTGTAGTGATCATGCTTGCCAACTGCATGGCATGGCTGCTATGAGCTCCGTTGTTACTTAGGAGGAGGGAGCCTCATTGAATGACTGGCTGAAGGGGACTACTTCTGAGTAGAGCTACCAAGGATTGGGTCATCCTGGTAAACCTTGCAGCTGCTGCGCGTGACCCTCCTCCCTGCTCTCACACAGTCCATCCCACACCCTCCCACCTTGTTTACAGAAAAGTGGGAACATCAGGGGAGTATTTAAAGAGAACTCCCACACAATCCAGCAGCAGCCCCATTTTTTTTCAAAGCAGGTTTTTTAAAGCGGGTGTCTCGAGTCTTAGAGTCGTGAAAAGGCAACTTGGCAACTCGGAAAGTGCCCTTATTATGACTCGTTTTCAAGTCCAGTTGCAGGGGGGTGGAGACTTGTGACTCTACTCAGGCCGCACTGGATTTTCCCATCCCTGGTTTTTTTGTGATTAGACTTAGAAAGTAGAATTACTTTCTAAGTAGAAGCTTAGAGGGGTTTGAAAATGGTGTTACTTATTTTACTCAGCTGCCAGTTGTGTTCAGTAAGACATAGGCTGTAATCCTACCATTCTCAATGGAAACAAACACCTCTAGTAAAAGGAAGTCCTAGGTTTATCTAACCTCTACCATGAGTTCTCTAGCCATATAAGTAAAAAAGAACAAGGAAAAAAGAGATGACTGCTTTCTGCGCATCAAATAGAATACACTTTGGAGTACCACTGGCCCCTGATTATAACTGCACATAGAAATACAGCTCTGTCTGTCTGGCAGCAATTGGGTTTATGATCCAGGTTTATGAACTAAAGCAGCCCTTTGTAAACTCCATCTCAAATCACAAGATTCATAGACAATAAACTGAACCAGATAATTTTGAGTTGGTTCAGAAATACCTGATATTCTAAAACTTCTGATGGAGCTTTTGGGATAGAGATCAGTAGAAAGCATATTATATTGTGCCTTTCTTGATCTGACACAATTAGATGGAATGTACTATAAATGACAATATCAATCAGAGGCTAGTTACCTTTTCTGCAGAGAGAGATCAGTCACTGTTCTTATTTTTCACAGTTTCCTAGAACTTCTCAGAATTTCCATAAATGTTATGCAAATTATCGTTACCCATGACCACTACCATGTCTTGTAACAATATTGTAGCTTCTTCCTTACGTTGAAGAACATGTGAGTGAAAAATACTTTTCTTGCTCAAAAGAGAGAGAGATTTTAATTCTTTTTAAAGCAGATGCATCTGAAATTACAGGGAGATTAGAAGATCTTCTGTTGCTTTTTAAAGACATGATTTTGATAATTTTATTATCTCTTCCTTTTTCTTTGTCAGAAGAAAGCTCCCTTGATGATACCAAGAAACCACAGTGCAGTCACAGAATTTGTGTTCCTGGCTTTCCCTGACAACATACAACTGCAAGCCCTGGTTTTCACAGGAATGCTTGTGGTCTATGTAGTCAGCATTTTAGGTAATCTGCTCATCATAGCAGCTATCTGGAGAGACCCCCACTTGCATACTCCCATGTATATCTTCCTTGGGTCTCTTTCCATCACTGAACTCTGCTATACAGCATCCGTCGTGCCTCAGATGTTACTGAGCGTCATACAAAAAAGAAAGAGCATCACCATCGGAGGATGTGGTACCCAGATGTTTTTCTACATAGCCCTGGGCAGTGCTGACAGCTTCCTTCTGGTGGTAATGGCTTATGACCGCTATGTTGCCATCTGCCACCCTCTACATTATGCTCACATCATGAGTTGGCAGCGATGTGTCTGGCTAGTGGCTGCCTCGCTAGTCCTTGGGGGACTATTGTCCCTGGAAATCACTGCCCTGATCTTTTCCCTTCCTTTTAACGACTCCAACCAGATTGAGCATTTTTTATGCGATGTGAATCAATTGCTGAAGTTGGCTAGTACTAGCACCGCCTTTGTGGAGATTGCCCAGTTTGTTGGCAGTGTCACCATATTGTCTGTCCCCTTCCTGTTAATTGCTGTTTCATACATTTGTATCATCAGGACCATCCTGCAAATACCCTCAAGGAAGGGCCAGCTCCAAACTTTCAACACCTGCTCCTCTCACCTCATGGTGGTTTTCTTACAGTATGGCTGTGGCTCTTTAGTGTATCTGCACCCAAAATCCAGAAAGTTTGATGAGATGGATCACTTTGTTCCTCTAGTGTACATCTTTGGTACCCCTATTCTCAACCCTGTTATATACAGCCTGAGAAATAAAGAGCTAAAGAGTGCTGTAAGAAAACTCACTAGTAGAAAGGCTTCATCATAGTTTTGGGTTTCCACAGCCTATTGTCACCTCGGAATCCTTCACGGTCCAATACTTATGTTCCAATAGTACTGTCAATTACATATGTTTATATTGCTGGGATATAAAAATGGTGGGTAGAGAAAGGATTAAAGCTGCAATCCTATGGACACTTACTTGGGAGTAAGCCCAGTTGAAAACAATAGGACCTTGGAAGTTGGACTGAGGCCTGGAAGGGGGATAGGATATTGGCAGCAGCACTACCACCAATATTGCCCCCTTCTAGTCCATGATCTGCTCCCCCATTCAGCCCCCATTGCCTCCCCCTTCCTCCTTCCCTCCCTCCTTCCCCTCACACTCACTTACTGGCACCAGGGAACGTTCAGGGACTACTAGCGGGATGCCATCACCACTTGCGGTGATGACCCAGCTGCTCTAAATGGCATGTTGCATTTTGCAACAGCCGTAGAGGACCTTAAGCTGCCTGAATGCTAGTTCTGGCAGCATATGGCCCACATAGGACTGGGCTGCCTGAATTATCCACACAGAAGACTTACACTTGATGACAATCCCAACTGAAATCAATGAAGACAAAGTGGGTGAACAGTGTGCAGTGGGTTAAATGGCTCAGAGGAAAAGAACATATGAAAGTGCTAGCAATCTCTACCTCTTAAGCCGGGAAACAAGGCAAACCTTCACCATTATCCTAATTCTAAAATCA
Organism: Tiliqua scincoides; assembly: GCF_035046505.1. Taxonomy (NCBI): domain Eukaryota; kingdom Metazoa; phylum Chordata; class Lepidosauria; order Squamata; family Scincidae; genus Tiliqua; species Tiliqua scincoides. The sequence goes on from NC_089821.1 coordinate 66,622,599, forward strand.
CATCAGCTAAAATTTGAATCTGGTGGTTTTCTAATTTAGTAGGAAAAGTTCATTGTTATGATTCATTTCTTCTTCCTAGATTGCAGTCTGATGATTATAGAGCACAGTCAGTTATAAATAGTAGGGGAAGTTTTATCCAAAGTTAAACAAATTACAGTATAAGTGTAGACTTTTCATGATTATACGATGTCCATCCACAAAAAGAGTAGGGTTGATGTTCTGACAGAAGCATGCTCAGTGGCCATCACAATAGCATACAGTATATTTGGTCCCAGTAAGGCAATGTGACCTTTGACCCTAGACCTGGATAGCCCAATAGAGTATAAACAGAGTACTAAGAATTTGTTCAATATTATAGCATATGCACAACAGAAGAGAGAGCTGCTTGATTTTTAGAAACAAATACAACAGTTTGAAAAATCACACTGCTATAGCATAAGAAGTTTTAACTGCCTGATTTTATTAAAGCATAAAGGCATTTCCAGCTAAAAAATCATAGTTAGTCTGACAGAACAAGACAAGTTGCTTGAAGGAGAAATTATTTTTAGAAGTTGTTAGTTTCACAGAATTGAGAATAAGAGAGTGGCAACCAAGGCAACCAGAGAGATAACGGGCTATTTGGCAGGTGCCCAGGTCTCCATGCCAGGTGACAGGAGTCACTTGTTTATTCTTCTAAGTTTTCAAAAGAAGGAAAAACACATATAAATATTTAGTCTTTGCTTTTAAAGGTGTAACCAACATATATAATTGGCAAGGATGTTCTTGGCAGGCACCTGCAGAGGGGAGTTTAGAACAGCTAGTTAGATAAACAGGACCATCCTTAAGAAAGAGTCTTTGTGTGAATAACAACCGGCGATAAGAGAGGGGGGTTAGTGCAGAGATGTCTCAAAGCAGTTTGGTTTTTATGTAATAGGATTTGTTGAGGGAAAATCCCATATGCAGAGTACTATTTGGCTTGTTTTGAGTTGGAGTGTAGGAAAGTCACAAGAAACTAGCTGAAGCCTTATTACACTTTAATAAGTGCTAGCCAGTCACAAAGGGAAAGGTCATAGGGCCTTCAATACCAATATATGCAAGGTAACTAGTCATAATAGTAAAATTGTTAAAGGGATGTTTAAAAGATTCTGGTTCACATAAGCCACTCATACCTCAGGCCCAAGCAAAAGGGGTTTAAAGGAATAAAAGTCAATACATGGGTTAGAGGTTCTGCCAAATTAAGATCTTCACACCCATGTTAAAGTGTTTGTGTGTTCTCTTTAATAAGGATAGTATAAAAACATTTTCTCAAAGAGGTCCCTAATTAAACTAATAAATGTGAGTGGGGGGTCAGTGTTGGATAGAATAATGTTACAACGAACCCTACTGGTTTTGGAAACTTTTGGAAATTGTGTAACTTTGGCAAAGTTTTAAGATGAAACCCCACCTGTATGTAAATAAGAGCCAATCAATGGTTTTGCTCACTTGTTGCCCACCTATTTTCCATCTTGTATGTAAATGGTATTTTATCTATGTCCTATTAAAATTAAGCCCCATTTATGATGTCAAACCTTCAGCAAATGAGAATTCTAGATTTTCAGACAAAGGATTGTGTGGCATAAAAGTTAAGGACCACCGTTCAGACGGGGTCCATGATCTGGACATGGGTCCCGTGGACCAATTGTATATAATTCGATAAAAGCCTGTGAACCTTCATCCCTGTGTACCGAGTCATTCTGAGTTGCTTATTTGAGTGGCTGTTTGGCCTTGCAACACCAGTATATATTATATGCTGTTGTAATGCTCTCTGCACAGTTTGAATGATGAGAAAGGATTACAGCCATCCAGATTTGGGGAAAAGATGCAATAATTCTGCATGACAAAAATCTCTTCCAACATGTAGCCTATCCCATTGATCAAAATGGTTGGTTGGCTGGCAACCTTCAGTCTTGAAAGACTATGGTATAAGCCTACAGCACCTGGTATTCCCATGCGGTCTCCCATCCAAGTATTAACCAGGCCTGAAGCTGCTTAGTTTCCGAGATCAAACGAGATCGGGCATGTGCAGGGTATGTATCAACAAGAAAATAAATGAACTAATGGACAAATTGTAAGAGGACTGAAGCAATTGTGGAAATTACCATCCAGGGGTCAGATGCTTTGCTATGAAATCCTCCATAGACTTATGGCCTCCAGTGAAGACATGTATATGAGCTTGCCTTGTGTGGTTTTTCAAGAACAGCAAAGGACTCATCTCCATGCTGAACACTCTTCCTACTAGAACTGTTTCTGTGCAACCCAACACACTGGAAAATGAATAGTGTGCACTTGTGGGCACTTGCTTTTACTGCTCTACTCGGGGAAGTTACTCCAACAAACAGCAAATGACTAGGAGGCTACCTGCAAATATTTGCTGTCATGCCAGGCTTCTCCGTGTCTAGAAATGTGGTAACTGGGACAGTCTCCATATGCCAGTTCAATCAACCCAAACCTGAATTTCAGAGCTCAGCCAGATTTGCATCTTTATAAGGGTGAAGTCCTCCATGTGCAATATGTTGTTTATGCTGGGATAAGAATTGAGTGGTGACAAAGGAGGATTGGCCTGCAGCTCTTACAAAAACATCAAGGAAGTTCTTGCCACTACCACATTTGTGTCTCTTTCCCCCCCCCCCCCCAAAGATTGCATACATGGCGTTATCCCCTTTTATCCTCAAAGCAATCCAGTGAGATAGGTGAATCTGTCTTACCCAGAGAGTTTTACAGCTTCAGTAGGGGCTGAAATCTAGATCTTCTTCTGTCCATTATACTGACCCATTGTCTGTATCCCATGTTGGACATCACTAGCCTTGTAGCTGAATCAATGGTGTACATAGCATGACTGGTACCTGGGGCAGACTGCTCCCATTGTCCTGCCTGTGGCTGCTGAAAGCCATGGGTAGATCTGGTCTCTGCCTTGAAATCCCCTGGGGAGGCCAGGTCTACCTGGCATTCAAATGCCAGGTAAATGAGGCCTCTGTTTTGAGATTCTCCACAGATGAGGCCAGATCTAGCCAGCATTTGAAGGGACAGACACACTGGCACCCCTTACAGTATGCACCTAGGGTGGACTGCTCTTCTCTGCCCTGCCCTTAGTATGCTACTGAGTATTCTGCAACTTTGTGCACGTACAGGAAGACTCTGTCAAGGCTATGAGTTTAGGCACAGAATTGAACTACACAAGAATCTTTTTGTTTTTAAGAAAGCTTCTAGTCCTTATGCTTGAAATAATAGCGTCACCTAAAAACACATAAGCAACACCTGGTCAAGGGTAGAATTTCCATGTCCTACATAAATGACTGGCTGTCCCACAATCAGCTAAAGAATAATATATTATGTAAAATAAGGGGGGAGTGTATACAATTTACATACATTTACACAGGAAAGAGAATCCAACTTTTTGTGGGGTTGGACTTGGGTGTATGAGTGACTCTGAAACCAATGCAAATTGCGGTATATGTTGATCTTTATTGCTTTACAATATTTCTTTTTAAACTGCTTTGTGAATGACTTTGTTGAAAAGCAGTATATACATATTCTTAGGGCAAGAGGCCCATCATGTTAATATGCTTTTATCTGTTTTTAAATTATGTTTTTAATCTGTTTTAACCTGTTGTAAGCCGCCTTGAGTCCCTTCGGGGAGAAAGCTGGGGTAAAAATAAAGTTATTTATCATCATCATCAGTCACTCCCACCCCTCCCCTTTTAGAAATATCTATAATACAACCACAGAGGCCTTGGACTGGAGGCCAATGGAAGCTACCTTTGAGGGAGAATAGCACATATGAGGCCCCAATCCAAAATGAAACCATGGCAAGGGAAAGAACTAAAGCTCTCCTCTCCCTGTCAGTTAGCCCCCTCACCCACATATGCTAGTTTCATTTTTAAAAGAAGTATTAAAAGCTCAAACTATGCATGTTAAAAAAAAGAAAATAAATACTGTATGTCATTTGTTACTGTACTAGCAATAGTCCTTTGAGATAGGTCCCCTTTTAATACATGGTGAATCCAAGTTACAAAAACTATTCTAAAACTAAGGAAAGCAATCTTCAAGGGGTCAACTAGGAGCAGTTGCAAGGAAGATAAGACCTTGCCCGGAAAGAGCACTTTTATTCTTCAGTTTCCCAAAAAGACAGCTTTGTTGTTTGAAGCACAGCTGTTTCTCACATTGCTGTCTGCTTAAGCTTGGAAATGACCCTATACAAGGCACTTTTCACTTCTTCATTCCTTAGACTATAGATTAGGGGGTTAAGCACAGGGGTGACAATTGCATAAAACACTGACACAATCTTGTTAAGGTTGATAGAGGAGGCAACCTTCGTTCGGACATACATGAAGAAAAGTGTCCCGTAGAAGATGGACACCACAGTCAGGTGGGCAGTACAGGTTGAAAAGGCACGGTGGCGCCCCACCGAGGAGTGAATCTTCAGCACTGTGGAGATTATGCGGGTGTATGACATCACAATGACAGAGGAAGACACCATGAGTACAAACAGGGAGACCAGGAAGTCAACCATCTCCTTCAAGGAAACATCTGTACATGAGAGGACCAAGAGTGGGGAAACATCACAGAAGAAGTGGTCTATTACATTAGGGCCACAAAAAACTAACTGTGACATGAAGTAAACAGGTAATGCTGGAGTGAGAAATCCAGCTAGCCATGAGCTGACAGACAACAGGAGACAAGTGCCTCGACCTACCATGGTTTGGTAACGCAGAGGTTCACAGATAGCCACATAGCGGTCATAAGCCATAGCTGCTAGCAGAAAACATTCAGTGCTACCCAAGAAGGTGAAAAGATAAAGCTGGGTTAAGCAGGCAGAGTAGGAGATCCTTCTACCATCAAGGGATCCAAAGCCAGCCAACATCTTGGGCACAGTGAGTGAGGTGTACCAGATGTCCAAGCATGAAAGATGGATGAGGAAGAAGTACATGGGTGTGTGCAAGCGCCTTTCCATTGCCACAATGAGGACTAGGATGCTATTCTCTGTCAGGGTCAGCACATAGGTAACCAGGAAGAAGCCAAAAAGAGGCAAGCGCCCCTTATGGTTGCTTGTGAAGCCGACCATGACAAACTCTGTGACAAGAGTCCAGTTCTCAGGTGGGGGCTGCATCTGGAGGACATCACAGAGGTGTTAGAACATAGTGCCCATGGGAAGAACAGGGGAGAACAGAAAAGTGAATCATAAACATTCAACATTTGTAAGATGTAGATTTTAAATGAATAAGTTATCCCAATATTTCTAAATCTTTCCACAGAAGAGTATCAAAGGCAACATGCCAGAAGACCCCATGTGGCGTGATATAGTGTGTTGGGCTTAAATCCTCAGGCCAACCATAAGGCACATTTGGTAACTCTGAGCCAGTTTCTATTTCTCAGTAAAAACTATGTCTCAGAGTTATCTGAAGATCAGAGTCAATGTCAGGTTGCTAGGGCCCTGGCCTTGCACCCCACCTACCCCTGATGGTCAATTTGATGCTACCACTAGTACTGAAGGGTCAGTCCAGCCAAGTGGGAATTCCAATAGGCATGGGCTATTGGCCAACACCCAAGCTGGCTGGTCCAGGAAAAGGATAAAATGGGTTAATCCTGGGGATGTGGCTTTGCAATCTTTTCCGCAAAACCATGGGGTTGTTTAAGAAAATGGAGACTACAATTCTCTAAAGAGTAGTTATTATAGAGATAACTAATATCTAAAAATGGGAAGTCTTGCACAGTAACACAAAAGGCTAGAGATTAATCTAAAGTCATACTGATATATATAATTGCAGATTGATTTAAGCTCTAGATCTGGACATCACAGAGACTTCTATAAGCCTCCCATTCTGCTCCAATGCCTCAACTTCCATTCTTTTGTTATATTGAAATATTGTATATGAAAACTTAATTTGTTTTTCTTTAAACGCCCATGCTGGGCAGGGTGATTAGGAATTCTCTTTTAGTTCCTCAGAGAGAGCCTTCAGAACCATGAGTGCCCCATCCAAACACCACTTTCCAGAGACTGGCATTACATTTTAATGATGCTTCCCCACAAAACATCATCCAGGGAATCACACGCTGAACAATGGTGACGCTGTGCTGATGTAGTTACTCTACATCTTCTGTCCTTGGTCACCTAAGAGAGCCTGATTCTACATAAAGTCTGGCCACCTAAACCCTAAAAAGTTATTACCTATAGTTCAAGGTCTAGTCATAAAACTGTACAAAACCCTTTTGGCCTGAATTAAGGTCTGATGATTGGGGTCAATGCAGCATGTGTCAACATATAAATGCTCTTTGCCCAATTGGTCAATATGATGCAATGTGTTGTAAATGTTTAACTTTCAACATTATGGCAAACAATTCCTATTCAAAGAACGGAGAAAGGAGATATCCTGCCTAAGTGAAAGTTGTCCACACATTTCTCCAAAAGTGTTTTCCAATATCTGGATTCCTCTCAACAGAAGCCTAGAGGCTTTGGGACCACTCTGAAGAAGTTTGTTTCCCCAGTTTCTGACTTTTGTGCCTAAAATTCCTTCTTCTGCACAGCCGATGCAGATACTTCTCTGCTTCACAATATTCACCTGGGCCCTCTCTGAACTTGTTGCATTCCCCAGTTAATGCAGGTGGCTGCTTCTAATCATCTACAACATTCATGAATAGAGATGAGTAGGGAGCCAGGCCCTGAATCCAACTCACATTTTAATGCAACTCCCAGTTAAGGAACAGGTAAGTGGAACAGTTTCTTGCCTGTGTTGCCTTTTGGTCAAATCCACACCACCGCCACACTTCAAGAATAATAATAATAATAATAATAATAATAATAATAATAATAATAATAATAATAATAATAATAATAATAATAATAAACTTTATTTATACCCTGCCCTTCTCCCTAAAGGGACCCAGGGCGGCTTACAGCATGTTAAAAACAAAATAAAAACATCATTTAACAACAGATAAAAACATATTAAAAACACATTAACAGATACCATAAAAACAGTAGTCAGATAAAAAATCAGATAAAAAGAGCATAAAGCAGCAGATCAGGCCTGTAAAAAATACTAAAAGATGTAGAAAAGATGTTAAAAAGGCCATGAACTCAGAAGGCTTGTTTAAACAGAAGGGTCTTCAGGCTTTGCTGAAAAGTCTCAAGAGAGGGAGCCATTCTCAAGTCAAGGGGAAGGGAGTATATACATATGAAGAACAAATGCATATGAAGTATATACATATGAAGAACAAATGCAAGCATTCATATGATGAATGTGTGTCACCATTTATATACATAGGTTCCTTCTAAATCTAAGTACAATGATAATAGTGCAACCCCTGATGCACCAGAGGTTTTTTTGTTTGTTTGTTTGTTTGTTTGTTTTTTGTAATGGAGTTTATTTGTTTATTACAGATACAGGTAAGGAAGATAGGTTAGACTTAGGGCTGGGACTACACAGGTTACACATGAGGGTATTGGCCATCGATTACAACATACATTAGTCCAAGAAAAAAAAAATTGATGCACCAGAGTTTTTTAAGGTTACCACTCCCTTGTTGCTTAACACACATTTCTTTTCTTCTGAGTTTGAATCCTCCTGCACCATCTTTCATTTCTTTAAACCTTGCCAGACTTCTGCATATGCATCTGATCTGTTGTTTCCTCTTCTATTCCATGTCTATCAACAGCCACACTGCTTCCACATGTTTCTTTTGCACCTCTGAACATGTATATATTTCTGCCAACTGAGGATATAGTCATATCTTTAAGAATGTGGGCTTTTATGGTGGCCCATTAGTCTTTAAGGTACCTCAGGACCCTTAATTGTTGTTACTGCAACAGACTATCATAGTTAGCCCTCTGAAATACATCCTCTTCTTGAGGCATATGGAGGTGGAGAGCATGATGGTTGACACATACTTTGTGGCTGGTGGAGCCTGCCTTAAGTCTGGAATTCTTCTAACTGTAAGGTTCTACATCTAGGATATTATCTCCTTGGGATTTAGTAGTGTCTGCCCTACAGTAACAAATGCTACACAACATTACATAAATGATGGCAGGCAATTTTTCCTCTTACACCCAGCTATCTGCAAGTTAAATGGTTGATTGCCAATGAGCTCTCACTAAGGCTTAAACAAGTTTTAAGGTAATGTTTGGGATGAATACCGGTTATCAAATGGTTAAGAATTATGAAAAAGCATGTTTGAGTTTTCTATGGGCTAGGTATTCTTATGGTTTAGGTCAACTAACTTTGGAGACCAGGAAGACACAACCCAAATCATTTACTACTACTGTACAACTACTATATATTTGTATAATGCTTTCTGAGAATGCTACATGCTTCAAATGTATTTCTGATGTAATCTTTTCAACAATCCTCTAAGGCAGTAGTTCCCAAACTCTCTAAGAGTTTAAGTCCTTGTAAGGGCTGTAAGTGTTTGTGGAGGGAGGGTTGAAGGCAGCAATGCAATTGCTATGATTCTGCTGCTGCCAGGACCAAAAGGTTTTTTTGGGGGGGGGGCTCTCCAGAGGGTGAGGGGAGCCCACAGACCCTCTCTGTAGGGCTCCCCAAGCCTCAAAACTAAAAACAGCAATCCTGAAACTGAAAGTGGGTCACAATCTCTATTTTTAGCTTTTTTGAGGCTTGGGGAGCCCTACAGAGGTGTCTGTGGGCTCCCCACACCTTCTGGAGGGCCAGCACTGCCAGGGTTAAGTAAAAAAAAACAAAACCCTTTAGGCCGTGGCAGCAGTGCAATTGTGGCAATCATTTTGCTGCATTTGCCATCGCCCTACCCTTTAAGGGGGCAGAGACGGGGCTTCCCTGGCTGGGGCGTCACAATGCCTTATTTTGGGAACCTCTGCTGTAAGACAAGTATCATTATCCCCATGTTGGGACTGAATTGGAAGGGCTTGCTTGAGGCCACTTAGGGTGTTTATGACAGAGGTGAGATTCTGATCAGGAAAGTCCCGATTCACAACTGTCTCTCAACTAATGTGCTACATAAGTGAAATTTCATACACTATGGCTTTAGACACCCTACTCAGTCTTTGGATATCGCTCATTCTTATAACTGGTGCCCACAATAAGGCCATCCTATGTAAGTCACTACTTCCAGAGATGCCATGAGACATTTGTGCACAGCAGTGCGTCACACAGATCAAGCAGTTTTCTGCATGATAAGCTGAAAAAAGTTGGTGATGCCATGGAGAAAATGGGCCAACTCACAGGGTGACAGCTATCAGGTGCAGAATTTAAAATTGGCTTCCACATGTTGGCCACAACATATGTTCTAGGCCAGGGGTGCTCAATAGGTGGATCGCGATCTACCGGTAGATCGCGAGGCAAAATGAGTAGATCGCGGAGTGCCGACCCCCCCCCCTTCAGGTGCCTCTGGGAGGAAACTCAATGGGGCTTACTCCCAGGTAAGTGTGGCTAGGATTGCAGCCTCACAGCCTAATCCTAGGCATGTCTACTCAGGAGTAAGTCCTGTTATACTCAGTGGGGCTCAAGGTACACCAACATACATTGTACACATAAATGTTATATGTTATGATGGCGCGAACATTGTAAAAAAAACTCTGGTAGATCTCTGGGCCTTGCTGGGTTTCAAAGTAGCTCTCGAGCCAAAAAAGTGTGAGCACCCCTTTTCTAGGCCTTAGAAACAAGAAACAGGCCAAGACTGTTGATGGGACAAGACTTCATGAAACCTGGTAGCTTCAGTGTATTCCCTAGAATCCACGATCCTTCAGTAGTACTCACCATCGTGACACAGTTGCCCAGATCTTCTTTCCTTGCTGTTCTCCCTGTAGAAGGGAAGTTGCTTGGAACCAACTCTCTTCTTTAGATCATATTGCTCTTCACAGTCATAAATGCTGGGTGAGTGTGTGTGGACTGCTGAGAACAGACACAAGAGCCATCCATGTCTCACTAAGAGGTCTCACTAGGAGCAGCCCTACTAGAGGCTCCAGGGAATTAAGTCTCTGATAGCTTCTGCTGTCTGCCTAATGAGTAGTTGGGGAACACCAGGGCACACAGGTAAGAGCATGATCTGTGCGCTCACTGCTTTAGTAATTGAGAAAAATCTTCAGGTGGAACTCAAAATAGCAGCATTGTCATAAAGTATGGCAAAGGGCACAACTGTTTGGTTCAGTCATTCGTGCCCAGTTCTGCTCTTCTTTGTTGTATTGACATTCAGGAGGTTGGTTCATGTGAAACAGTCCTATACTAAGTCAGATCATTTGTTCATGTAGCTCCATATCATCTACTCAGGCTGGTAATGGCTGACCTTGGTCTCAGTCAGAGGTCCCTCACAGCCCCACATCTGAGCCAGAACTCCTGTGAACTAAAGATGCCAAGGGTTGAACATGGGGCAGTCCAGTCATGTGGCCTGTCAAAATGCTTGCTGTGAGTGGTGGATGGGGGAGGTGGCAAACTGGTGCCCACCCCTGCTATTGTCTGCCTGGCTGCTGCTCTGACCTCACTTGGAAAGCAAGTGGATTGTGGGGGGCATCTTTCCTGCTCCTTCTAACTGGCTGGGAGCTGAGAGGTTTCACTCCCAGGACTGTCCCCGCCAGCAGCTGAGGAGGACGACTAGAGCGATTGGAGGACAGAGGGTACTGGATGGCACAGAGGTGGGTGGGTACTGGCTGACGATGGGATGCAGGTGCAAGGGAGTACTGCCATATGCCTCTGTGCACACTGGTAGGGGGCAGCAGAATTTGGCATGGATAGGTGGCAGAAATTGATACCTTCTTGAGTGTCAAATTATCTTAGGATTGAGGAACCAAACTATGAAACTATGGGGTTGAGCATGTGCTTAGCATGCAGAAGGTTTAAGCCCTGGTATCTCTAGGTAGAGCTGGGACAATCCTTCTCTGAAACCCCACAGAGCTACTTAGCCAGTCAGCATAGCCAATACTGAGCTAGCTGAACCAAAATCCAGGCCAGTACAAGGCAGCTTCATATGTTCAAAACATGTGCTCTGCCACTGACATTTGGCTCCTTTCCAACGGGTACATCATTCATATCTGAAGAGTTGCAACCAAATGTGTAAGCTATCCATTAAATGGTACTATGTTTGAGATTACGTGAGTTGATGCACATGCTTCCTTTGGCCATGTTATCTACAATGGCTCATTCACACATGCAAGTCCCCATTTGGTACTACAGCTACCAACAGATGAATGTAGATGTATGAACCAATCCAAAGCATGACCCTACACACAACTGCATGTATGTGATAGCCCCCTTTGGGCAATAGTCCTCCATGGAGGACCATCACAGGGAGAAGGCAAATGGGAGTTCACTCGCTAGGAACATGCAAACATGCTCCCTGGCCACCCCAGTGTTCAGTGCTTGCCCACTCAAACAAGCTACCTGCATGCAGGGACAGGGAGTGCTTGGGTAATGTGTCCTTTTCCCTCTTCACATGTTGGTCCTCCATGGAGGATTAAGATCTGATAGGGCTTCTGTCCGTGGCAAAAAAAAGGGTGGGAACAGAAAGCGCAGGGAAAAATGTTTCACCCACATTCTTCCCAGGTCAAACAATATGTTTGGATAAACATGTAGTTTGGCTGTTCTTGACTGTTTTTCTAAAGGAAGGTTTTTTCCCCCCAGCCTGCAGTTGTAATCCAGCTACCTCTCACAGTTAATATTTCTGGGGGGAGGGGGACGGACCTGTCATTGACAAGAGGCTGCAGTTCTTTCAGAACCAGTTTAGCACCATCCACATGACATTAGGAGGTTTCCCTTCTAAGACCTGCTCTTTCAAGCAAAAATACTTTTGGCATCTTTCTCCCTCTTCAGCAGCCTCAGAGTGCTTCCGCAACCAGCAATTAAGACCCTTGCCATAAGTCAGAAGAGCATGATGGTCACCATGCCATGCCATAAGTCCAGCAGCCCCTGCAATTTTTTCTAGAACTTGAGCTTTTTTCTTTTCCAAACCTTGCAGTCAATACTCACAGCTTGAGTTGCAGTATACAGTGTATACAGAAGCCCACTTCTCTTGGAGTTCCTACAGGAACAGAAAAGAGTTGAGAAGCCAGTCTCTGTCACATCCAGCCACACAATGGAGAAGAATGTTCTATCCTGCTGCTTCACCACCTTCTAACAGGCAAATCACTGCCTCACCCCATGGACAGACACAACACTGACAAGCGGCTTCTTGTGTAGTGATGATCACCACAGTCATCTGCAGTTACCTATCTAGCTCAGTTATATGATCAGCACTGACAGGTGGTGCCACTTCTGTTAAATGACCTCAGACTGCTTGATAGAGAGATTGCATGACCAAATGCTCCACCATATATAAAAACCACCTATAGAAAGCTAGCACATTAGTAAGATTATGCTAGATCTCTTCTTCTGAAAAAAGGACCTCTGAGAGCAATTTTATCAGAGGGTACAGTGGCAGAACGAGGGCAAAACAGGCAGGGGGAAGGTGGCAACAGTTGGAATAGTCTTTGTAGCTCAGGTCTACCAATGCAGAGCTCAGGTCTACCTGCCTGTCCAGTGCTGGCAGCTAGATACAGAAAACCAAACACACTCCTAAGTCTCTCTAAAATCTTTCAAATAAAGAAAATCATTGCAAGAGATTATTATCATTGTATTTAGGCTCACACTAGAATCGAAAGTGTCCTGTGTACCCCAAACTGATTTCTGCAACAGCTGCAGTCCCACAGCTGTGTCCCTGAGCTCCTCTACACTCCTTCATGGTTAGCAGATCCACAAGCCAAAGAACTACTGTAGCAGGACAGTTTCCTCCCAGAGGTGACACGGTTAAGGAATGTATGTATTCCTGGGCCTGGTGAGTATGGCTTGCGGCAGTAGTCGCCGTCATGTGCCCACAGTAATGCCCTCAGCATCCTGCATGGGCAGTGAGTCTGGGTGAGACTGGAAAATGTAAGATCTCAGGAAATTTCTGGGCCCCCTTCTTTGGCTCCTGGGTCTGGGTACAAATTACCCCCTTTACCCCCCTCTCCTAAGCCCTGCTTGAAAATGCATTTGTCTACTACATGGAGAAGAGTTAAACAATGGTTTGATCTGAAATTATCAAAACCAGCAGAAGTGGAAGTCACCAATTAAGTCACTCAGCTCTGTCCAAATGCTAGACCCCTATACTATGGTGTTTAAACCATTCACATGAACCACCCACCCACACTATTACACACATCAATGAGACCTGGGGTGTTCTGCTTGCAGCAGAAGTGTTTATTTTGCCTATACATACATGGCACCTAGCAAACATAGGCTAAGATGCCCATTTCACAGTAGCAAGATATCCTATTCCTAAGAAACACTTTCTAACTTGGTTTTGTTGTGTTGATTTTTCTTCTGCCACTGCAACAATAATTAGCCCCACCAAGGACAGCTTTGAAGACAATTCCTCAATGCATGTAAAGTGCTGATATGTTGTTTAAATTATCGTTAGATGACATTTTTAGTGCACAATTGTACCTCATTAGAAGGTCTCAAGAATGTAGTTTTAATGTGAAATAAAAACACCTTTCAACCATCACCACTGTGTTTTGTTTTGTTTTTTCAAAATTCCTCTGTACAAATTCACAGATAGTGTCACAACCCTCATCCATGACAATTACAGGTTCACAACAACGTTACAATAAAGAGGCCTTCCCTCTGTGCCTCAAATACTTGTTTTTTACTTGGTTGAGTAACTTCTCCAAAGCTCTTTTTACATCTTTATTCCTGAGACTGTAGATGATAGGATTCAGCATAGGGGTGACAATAGCGTAGAACACAGATACCACTTTGTTCATGTCAGATGTCTGGCCAGAGTGTGGGCAGAGGTACATAAAGATGACTGTGCCATAGAAGATGGTAACCACCAGGAGGTGGCTGGCACACGTAGAAAAGGTCTTACGCCTTCCAGAAGCAGATGGGATATGGCAAACAGTAGAAACAATCAGGGCATAAGAGGTCACTGTCAGAAGGAATGATATCAGGACAATCACTGCAGAGACCAGAAAGACCATCATATCTGCCATGAAGGTGTTGCCAGTTGACAGCTTAATGATGGGGTCCGTATCACAAAAAAAGTGGTTGACCTGGTTGCTACTGTTAAAGGGTAGCTGGGAGATGAAGGCGATGGGCAAGAAGGGTGTCAGGAAGCCACTCAGCCAGGATCCCAAGGCTAGGCAGGCACAGGCACGGCTGTCCATGAGCAGTGGGTACTGCAGTGGGTGGCAGACAGCTAGATACCGGTCATAGGCCATGGTAGCCAGGAGGACGAATTCTGTGGTACCAAAGAAGAAGAAGAAATACATCTGGGCAATGCAAGCCTGGAAGGAAATGGCATGGGAGCCAGTGAGGAAGTCCTCCAGCAGCCGGGGCACCGTGACTGTAGTAAAGCATATCTCCAACAATGAGAAATTGCTCAGGAAGAAGTACATGGGGATGTGCAGGCTCACATCGACATTTGAGATGGTAATGATCAGGGCATTGCCAAGAAGTGTGAAGAGATAGATGGTCAGAAAGGTGAGGAACAAGAGGAAGCGGAATTCCTGGAGCTCAGGGAAGCCCAACAAGATAAACTCAGGGGCTGAGGTGCCATTCAGCATCTTCTTGGGGGTTGCCTATGCAACCAGCATCAAAGGCAGGAGCTGGGGGAAAGAAGAGCGAGGGAAACAGAAGACCAGATGGGGGAGAGATTTAGAATCACTGTTTTAAAACTACTTCAAAGGCATTTGAGGGTATTTCATTTTCTTTTATCTGAACGGTCACCTGAATTCACCATTTGTAATTCTGTTTCACTGTATATATGTTTAGATGTAAACTCACAACATCTGTATACAACAGTCAACACGACTCAGCTTTTCAGCACATTTATATATTGAACTTGTCTTGTGTACATGTCAGAATAATTCAGCACATCCTGGAAGATCTGCCAAAATGCATTTGCAATACCTGTTCAGCACTCCAAAATCACTGAGTTGTGGTTCTATAAGTCAACTCTAAGCTGCAGATGTAATCCAAGTTCCCCATAGAGAGATCTCACTTCAGCCTCCATGTCAACATCCTATCTGTGAATTTTAGACAAAGGAACTCTCTGTTGCTCATTGTAGAACCCGAGTATTTCCTTCCCCAATTTTGATATTTGATTTCCCCAGCTAGTGAACACACACTTTTCCTCTCCATTTTTAACAAGAATCAAAAACATTATTCCAAAATTAAAGAGACCAGAATTTTTGCCACAGGAAGTAATGATGGCATCTTGCCTAGATGCCTTTAAGAGTGGATTGGACAAATTTCTGGAGGAAAAGTTCATTACAGGTTACAAGTCATAGTAGGTATGTGTAAGCTCTTGGTTTTACAGGCAGGCTGCCTCTGATTGCCAGATGCAGGGGAGGGCACCGGGACGCAGGTTGTGCCTGTTGTCTTGTGTGCTCCCTGGGGCATTTGGTGGGCCACTGTGAGATACATGAAGCTGGACTAGATAGGCCTTTGGCCTGATCTAGCGGGGTTCTTCTTATGTTCTTATGAGACCGAGGCAAGGCAAGAGATCAACAGAATTCAATGAACATAAAGAGCTAGGCTTGAGAGGAGTACAAGGAAGACCACATGCTTCCAAAGCAATATAAACCAATAAAGAAAATCAAGGATAACTTTGTAACATTCAGGTTTACCTTTCATAATAAAATGCCACAATTTAACATTTTAGGTTAATTAGTTCTTGTGCTATCTCTATGGAATAAACAGTGCAATCATATGCATGTCTACTCAGAAGACATGAGTTCACATGATACGCTTGCATATCAAGTTGTCCAAAGAACCTTTAACTGAGCATGCTGAATACTGGAACAAAGACTTCATGCGTACCACACTGCCTTCTGGATCCTCCCCATAGCTGCACTGTGATACAATCATCAGAGATACTGCAATTATATTACTTCTTTTCATGTCACTGTGCAATGTAGAGCAACAGGAGTTTGACAGCTTTAACAGAAAGCCAGTGCCAAGGCCGGTTCAGAGGTTTTGCTGGCTTTTAATGCAATTTGTTCTTGCCATCCTGACAAGCAAACGACATGTCTGTCTTTTCATACCACTAACTTCTACTTCGTGGTTCAAGCTGTTGAGTATTCAAAGGTGCTAGATTTCATCATCTATTTCATTCTCACTCATTTCAGTGTTGTGACCTTCCCAGAGCACAAAAAGGCAGGATCTTCCATCTGCTGCATGAACTCAATGCTGTTTCTCCAAGTCAAAGCGGAGACTAGAATCCTAAACAGAAGTAGAACCCAAAATCTACACTTATAACTTAACACAGTATTCTGCAGTTGAAACGGATCATGCATACTGAGCGTTCACCTTGTTTGTCTTAAAGAGCTTACTTACAGCAATTGTTACCATCTGATGAGGCTTGGTGCAAGAAAATTGTGCTTGTGTTGATTATATAGCAAGTTGGGACCAGAGACAGAGAGGACCAGATTCCCCACATACCTTAGATTACAGGAGGACTGTACAGGAGGAGGGCAGGAGGCCTGGCTCAGTTGGTAGAACTGCCGCCTTGTATGCCTGAAGATCTGAGGCTGCCAGTTCGAAACAAACAGAAGTACCTGAGAACTGACGACACGCTGATATACTGATGAGCTGACCCTCGGTGGCAGAGAGGAGTTGCCGTCAAGTGGAGTGTGGGAGGCAAAGGGCCAGAGAGAGGCCAGACTGGGAAGGAATCCAGCTGGAATGAGGAGTTCTATGAAAGACTAGAACTATTCAATTGTAAAAATTTCTACAGGGGCTTAGAACAGCCTTGCTATGTAAACCGCCTTGGATTAAAGTCTGAGGAGAAATCTGAAGACCAAAGAAAGGCAGTATATAAATACCTGTATAAATATAAATAAATATAAATTACAGGGTTAGCCTTCTAGGCATTGAGATACAGCCATTTCAGAAACAAAGCATGGATCTTCATGTGGTGCTGCTCTGACCCAGTTTATTTCAGTTTACAATGGGAAGAATAAGAATAACTCTAAAAAACCTTGTTTTACAGGGGACAATATTCGCCGCAAAGAAATTTTACCTACAGTGTTAATTGGCCCTGGACTGTCTGCAATCAGAATCTAGTTGATGTTGCATGATTGTCCATTCAGTGGTGCCTTGTCAACCTGCCCAAAACTGAAGTCACATTTACCACCGATCTCTGAATACAAGCAGTCATGCCATTTGCTATCTCAATAGGCAATTTGGAGAAGATAGTTGAAGCTGTAAGCATGCCTCTGATGGGAAATGCTGGGCCTATACTGTATAACTTCAGTTGAGGACCCTTGAGATCTGCAGTTTGTTACCTGTGGGTGATGGAATCACATCCCAATTATCCCTTGATTAGCTTATTGGAAAACAGGTCCAACTCATTCATATCAAGTCATGACCTGAGGCCAACGCAATCAGCCTACAATGTCATGAAGGATATTTAAGGCTGGTCAAGCTTCTCAGCACAGTGATGGCAGCTGCAAATCATTTAGGAAGCGTCCAGCAGCAATTGTGCACAGTTCTGGGGTGAACATACATCCTGCACATGAAAGTAAAAGCCATACGAGAAAACCAGAAGATTGTGAACTTTTAACTCCTCCTTTGTGTACATATTCATGGAACCGACGTGACTTGATGACTGTGTCTCTCAGTCACCCCTTCTTCCATAATCCAGCCTTGGTCTTCATTAAAGATTCTTGTTAGTAGTGAAAGCCTAAATATCACCAGAAAGTGAACTATTTGTGACAACGGAACTATCAAATTTGCCTGTGCTGAAAGCACAGCAAACACCCTCAACCCTCATTGTAAGGAATATCATTTCAGAGTGAGTGTGTAGCCTTGCCTGCAATTCCACACCCTACGCAATTCAACATTAAACTCGCCTTCATTATCAATATAGCTGTTCCATTACTCATCCATCTCCTTTTCCACCTTGTCCAACTAGTGCTCATTATGGCCTCTCATCAGGCTGATTTTTCACTGTGCTTAGCTCACTGTTGGCCGTGAATATCTGGTAAATACTCCTCATTTACAGAAACATTTGTCAGGATGGGCCATAGTACAGTGGAAGAGCACCTGTCTTGCTTGCAGAAGGTCCCACGTTCAATTCCTGGCATGTCCACATGAAGCAGAGAAAAAATCCTGCTTGAAACCCTGGAGATGCACTGCTACTCAGTGTGGGCAGTTCACTGGCTCCCTGAGTTATGGATGACTGTGTTTGGTGCTTTTGTGCAGGCAGAGTATGGTGGTGCTTTCTCCCAGTTGTGATGGTACTGGGCTAGCAAGAGTTGGATGTTCCAAGTGGTGTATGTTTCAACTTTAATGCAGACCCCTGGATCCTAACTAATACACATGTCGGGGGCTTAGTGTAGATGGGCCAATGGTCTGATTCAGTATAGCAGATTCCTATATTCCTACGACAACCGGAATGTCAAATCTTGGACTGCTTACCAAGAATTTTGTTTCAACAAATAAACTTCTCCAATAAACTTCTTCTCCAAGGCCAGTCCCCCACGTAATGATGGCTTCCATCTTTCCAATAGCTATAAAATTCACTTTACATTTGATGTAGATAAAACTCTTGTTTTGTACATTGCCTGGAGCAATGTTTTGCTCAGTCTTCCTGCCTCGTCTCTTAATCCTTTCCCCCATCTTGAATTCTTATTTCTTTCATGGTATTCCTTTTGCTCTTTGCTGCATGAGCTTTCTTCTTCATATTTGTCTTGGATTAAACTTATTCTCTTAACTTTCAAATGTCTTAGGGCCCGATCCTATTCAATTTTCCAGCACCAGTGCAGCCACAATGCAGCCCCAAGGTAAGGAACAAATACCTTCCCATATCTTAAAGAGGCCTCTTTGACTGCCTCCCCAACACAGGAAGCAGTGCATTTTCCATTGGCACAGCAGCACCGGCACTGGAAAATTGGATAGGATTGGGCCCTTAATTCCTCCATTTATCAACTTCTCCCCACTTGTCTTCTATCAGGATTAAATTTTCATTCGCTGCCTTGTCCCCCCATACCTTCACACCACTGGAATGGAAGGTACCTCCTAGCTATTGAATTCCTTTCATTGGTGTATTTAAATGCCTGTTCAGAACGAACCTCTTCATTTCTACCATTCTCAGATGCATTTCTACTCCCACCCACCCCCCACTTCATTATCCATTGTAGGAAGCTGTCATCATTCCATCTCTTATTGCCCTCACTTCCTTGTAGCATGTACAATAATACAGTGTGACAGCACATTGTGCCTCCCAGGAAGCTGAAGACACCAAGCTGAATTATATAATGTCATACGTTGCACTGTAGTGTACATTACATGAACTAAAAGGCAAAGAGATGCAACACTAGCCGCTCCATGGATCTTATAACAACACAAGGACATCTTTTGCCAGTTTTTTTTCCAGAATGCAGAACATAGTTCCACCCTTGGATTACAAGTCTGAGTGCAGGACCTGAGTACTTATAAAGCAGGCATCCAGAAACTGATCAATAAGTCTGAAATTCAAATCAAGTGTGTTGGATAACTCAAGCACATCAAAGTGTTGACCTCGTCAGTATCTGTGCATATGTTGCATCTTGCAAAGGAGCTTTTCCTTGTTATTGCTACAGAAATTACGTCCATTATCAGACTTTTCTTCAAGGCATCTTTCACACCCATCTTCCCTCGATGTAAGTTTCAGAATTGACCACCTTGATGACTACAAGTGGGTATGTTTAACACTAAGATTTTACTAACGTATTTTTTGCCCGCTTCTGCTCCTGTAACAACCAGTAGTAACTCTGATTCAACCAATAAGTGCACATTAGAGACTAGTTTAGACTATAAACTCACAGCACTGCCCTAGTGTCTGTTCAGAACTCATTCCTCTATTCCCAAGAGCACAAAGGAGCACAAACCAGCGTTCAACAAAACAGAAAGAAAAGACCCCATGAGGCTTGAAGATAAAGTGCTAGGAAGTCCTTTGAAACTAGAAGATGTTCTATAAAAACACAACACAAAACATTAAAAGGGTGCTTATTCAAAGAATCAGTCAAGAACCATGCTTTGAATGTCACGGCTGCTCTCAACAACAGTCCTTCAATATTCCAAGAGCAGATGTAAAAAGTTCACGTCAGCAATATTAAGACTGCTGTGAGAATTTCTTCTACAGACCAATCCAAGAGGGCCAATTAGAACCCTCAATTTTCATGTGATCAAGCTCATGATCATGATGCTGAAGAAGAATCTGAGAAGCTGCTAAAGCTGGGAGGTAAGGTTTTTGAATGAATTTTAATCAAATATTTTGTTTGCCAGAGAAGGACTCCTGCAGTAGTCACAATTCCCTCTCAATGTCCTGTACAACTGTCACTTCCAGCCATTCTGCAATGCTGCTACTCAAGCATCCAAACAATGCTTAAGAGAAGCACACCAAGCCCAGGTCTACATGTAGCAGAATGAATTAGAATTGAGATGGTAGACTGGACTGGATCACTTCAGGCAGGGAAAATCTGCTCTCATTTCTACAACAAAAAATGTTAGAAACACACACCTGCAAATGGAGATACTCGCACAGTAGGGAGTGAACTGGACTCTTCTCCCCCCCCCCTTGGGGTCATTCAAGTAAACTTACTTGTCTGGAGTTTCCTACATGGCATATTCAAAAATGGCACCATTACCCTACAATCTGGTGCAGAGGGGGGACATGATTGAGACATACAAAATTATGCAGGGGATGGACAGAGTGGATAGGGAGA
Source organism: Tiliqua scincoides (assembly GCF_035046505.1). Classification (NCBI taxonomy): domain Eukaryota; kingdom Metazoa; phylum Chordata; class Lepidosauria; order Squamata; family Scincidae; genus Tiliqua; species Tiliqua scincoides. The sequence goes on from NC_089821.1 coordinate 66,643,306, forward strand.
TGCTCTTTACACTCTCACATAATACCAGAACCAGGGGACATCCACTCAAATTGAGTGTTGGGCGGGTTAGGACAGACAAAAGAAAATATTTCTTTACTCAGCGTGTGGTCGGTCTGTGGAACTCCTTGCCACAGGATGTGGTGATGGCGTCTAGCCTAGACGCCTTTAAAAGGGGATTGGACAAGTTTCTGGAGGAAAAATCCATTATGGGGTACAAGCCATGATGTGTATGCGCAACCTTCTGATTTTAGAAATGGGTTATGTCAGAATGCCAGATGCAAGGGAGGGTACCAGGATGAGGTCTCTTGTTATCTGGTGTGCTCCCTGGGGCATTTGGTGGGCCGCTGTGAGATACAGGAAGCTGGACTAGATGGGCCTATGGCCTGATCCAGTGGGGCTGTTCTTATGTTCTTATGTTAGACTACTCTGCCTGAGTTTAGGTCTTCCATAACACATGCACCCAACCTGTGCAGAACTCAGTAACTGTGGGAATTTCTTCCACCAGAAGTCAGTCAGACCTTGAGCATCTTCCAAATGATAAGAATATTTTTATTAGGAATAAGATTAAAATGTATACCTGGTTATCGGAGGAGGGATAGAAGAACAGTTCTTGGTGCATCCATCACATTTTAAAATTTTACTTTATTTTGCCTGATGTAACCTACTAGAATGTGGAACTAGAAATAAAACAGGAGTTTCAGACAGTTAAATGGAATTATACAGTATAGAGAAAGTTGCACTCACAATAAAGCTTCCATAAATTGACTCAGTTTGTTCCAGAACCTGCATACTGCCATTTTGGATTTAAGATAGGGATATCTTATTTGACACATATGTGTGTGTCTAACGGCACATCACTCAGTGATGGAGAATACATCTTCTGGTTCAATCTTTGACATCTCTGCTTAAGACCTCACATGGTATCAGGCCTGAGACAGGCTCCTGAATGAGACCTTGCAGTTTGTTACCTGTCCAAATAGACTATACTGGCTTGGCAGACAAAATGGTCTGACTGTGTAAGGCAGCTTTGTACATCCAATCAATTAGTGTCAAAACGTTTTTGAACTGCAAACTTACAATCGGAGATTAATAGCAAAATGCCAAAAACCATATGCACCCTAAAAATGAACTCTTTCAGTCCTTTAGCCTTCAGAAGCTTACCATTTAACACACACAAGCTGATTGTGCATCAATATGCCCTGCAAGCAAATAAGATCAGCTTCGGCTCGTGCTTCTAGTTTTGAAACCTCCATCAGCCAACAGCCTGTTAATCAAAAAATCAGTGAAATGCAAGTCAGACATGCTGAAGCAGGCAAAGTGAAGTTGATCATAGATATTCGTCTCTAACAGAGACGTACAAAGCTGCTTTTATTAGGCCAACCTATATTGTTCACATAGTAAGCAAGTTTTCACATGAGACAGCCCTTTCATCAGGCAGCACCAAAAAAAAGGGATGAATTCCAACCCAGATACAGTCCAATCTTGTCAGATTCTTAACACACCCTATTCCCAAGGCCTCAGGGTAAGTAGTGATAAAACTCTTAGAAATGGTTAAGCAAGATAAAAAGTGATAGTCTATGCCTAGGTATGCCAGCCAAGAGCAACAGAATTTGATTGAGTCCAAAGAGCTTTAATGGCAACCAAAGACTTTGAGCTTGGAAGCTCCCCTCCACATCCGCCCTCCACACTGCAAAACAGAGCATTTGTGCATCTCACTGCCCAGAAGACGCTAGTCCCTCTAAAGGGGGGGATTTGGTGATGTTCTGTGAGACAATAAGGATTCCCCTTCTAAAATGCTTCACATCCTAAATACATGAATAGCATCAGCCAAGCTCCCTCCCATATTTCCCCCCTTCCCAACACAGTCCCTGACAAAGAACAGGAAGAGTCAGGATTGAGTTGGGGATAATTATTCAACACCCCTGGTTGTGACTAGGTGTGGCATGAGATTGGACTCTACGCAGGGGACCACAACCATCACAGGCCCCCCGAATCATCAAGTAGGGCAGTGGGAGATCTAACGTACCAACAGGAGGCAGGCAGGCCTTGACCTAGGGGCCCCAGTAACCTGCCACCAGCACCAGCCACTACTGCATGATGTATATTTTAAAGCTTCTTATGGAAAGATTCAAACACCACAATATGTACAGAAAAGCCATCGTTCTCTCATTCTCAAATGAGCTTGGTATTCTTAGCCTGGAAAAGAGAGGACTAACAGCAAATATGATAGCCATCTTCAAGTATCTGAAGGGTTGTCACACCAAAGAAAGGGGGGGGTTGCTTTCTGTGGTTCCTACATGCAGGACTAGAAACAATAGGTTGAAACTAGAGCAAAATGGATTAAGGCTAGAATGTCCTCACTCTTACAGAGCTGTCCAGCATTGGAACAGTCTGCTTCATGCAGTTGTGGGCTTTCCCTTATTTGAGGCTTTCAAGCAGAGGTTGGATGGCCACTTGTCAAGAATGCAGTAGCAGTTGCCTGCACTGAGCAGGAGGGTGGACTAGATGGCCTCCAAGGTTCCTTCAAAGTGTAATAGACTATGGGCACAATTCTAACCAACTTTCCAGCACTGGCATAGCTGTGCCAGTGGGGCATGTGCTGCATCCTGCAGTCGGGAGGCAGTCATGGAGGCCTCCTCAAGGTTGGGCAATGTTTGTTCCCTTACCTCGGAGTTGCATTGCCCTTATGTCAGTGCTGGAAAATTGGTTAGGATTGCAGCCTATGATTCTCACACATACGCATTCTCTCTCTCTTTGCCCCTTTGCCTCAGTCTGTTGGGCAAGTGCCTCTTCAAACGGGAGAACATGACCAAGCCAACGCGGGCATCTCTGTTTCAGCAGTGCATATATGCGAGGGATTCCAGCTAGTTCTAGGACTTTGTTGTTTGGAACTTTGTCCTGCCGAGTGATGCTGAGGATGCATCAGAGGCAGCACATGTGGAAAGCGTTAGGTTTCCTCTCCTGTTGTGAGCGAAGAGTCCATGACTCGCTGCAGTACAGAAGTGTACTCAGGACGCAAGCTCTGTAGACCTGGATCTTGGTATGTTCCGTCAGCTTCTTGTTGGACCAGACTCTCTTCGTGAGTCTGGAAAATGTGGTAGCTGCTTTACCAATGCACTTGTTTAGCTCGGTATCCAGAGAAAGAATGTCGGAGATTGTTGAGCCAAGGTACACAAAGTCATGGACAACCTCCAGTTCATGCGCAGAGATTGTAATGCGGGGAGGTGAGTCCACATCCTGAACCGTGACCTGTGTTTTCTTCAGGCTGATCGTCAGTCCAAAGTCTTGGCAGGCCTTGCTAAAACAATCCATGAGCTGCTGGCAGAGTGGGCGGTGACAGCTGCATCATAGGCAAAGAGGAAGTCACGCAGACATTTCAGCTGGACTTTGGACTTTGCTCTCAGTCTGGAGAGGTTGAAGAACTTTGTCTGAACTGGTCCGGAGATAGATGCCTTCTGTTGCAGTTCCAAAGGCCTGCTTCAGCAGGACAGTGAAGAAAATCCCAAACAAGGTTGGAAACAAGAACACAGCCCTGCTTCACTCCGCTTCGGATGTCAAAGGGGTCTGACGTGGAGCCATCAAAGACTACAGTGCCCTTCATGTCCTTGTGGAAAGACCTGATGATGCTGAGGAGCCTGGATGGACATCCAATTTTGGGGAGAATCTTGAAGAGGCCATCCCTGCTGACCAGGTTGAAAGCCTTCGTGAGATCTATGAAGGCTATAAAGAGTGGCTGTCGTCGTTCCCTGCATTTCTCCTGCAGCCGTCTAGGGGAGAATACCATATCAGTGGTGGACCTGTTGGCTCAGAATTCACACTGCAATTCTGTATAGATGCTCTCTGCAAGTACCTGGAGCCTCCTTAGTGCAACTTAAGCAAACAGCTTTCCTACAACGATAAGGAGAGAGATGCCAAGATAAGGAGAGAGATAAGGAGAGTTATTGCAGTCGCCCCTGTCGCCTTTGTTCTTGTACAGCATGACGATGTTTGCATCCCTCATGTCCTGCGGTACTCCCCTTTCTTTCCAGCAGAGACAGAGGATTTCATGCAGCTCAGTGGCAATGATCTCTTTGCAGCACTTTAGGACCTCTGCAGGGATGCTGTCTTTCCCAGGTGCCTTGCCAGAGGCAAGGGAGTCCGGGGCCACGTGAAGTTCTTCTGGGGTTGGTTCACTGTCAAGCTCCTCCAACACAGGCAGGCACTCAATGTTGTTCAACACTTCTTCAGTAACTACGTTTTCTCTGGAATACAGCTCCGAGTAGTGCTGCACCCAGTGTTCTATCTGCTGCGCCCAATCTTGGATGACCTCGCCTGTGGCAAACTTCAGAGTGGCAATTCTCTTCTGTGTCGGAATTAGGGCCTGCTTGATACCATCATACATCCCCTTTTGTGTGTCAGCTGCTATCTGTATCTGGGAACAGAGTTGGAGCCAGTAGTTGTTAGCACATCTCCTGGCAGTCTGCTGGACTTTGCTGCGAGCAGCTCGGAGGACCTGCAGGTTGCGCTCACTGGGACAGGCCTTGTGTGTTGCTTGAGCTCTCCTCTTTTCCTCAATGACTGGTGTCAACTCCTCAGAGTGGGCTTCAAACCAGTCTGCTATTTTGTTGGTCTTCTTGCCGAATACAGACAAGGCAGTGCTGTAAACAGCATTCTTGAAATGTTTCCATCCGTTGGATGCATTTGCATCAGCTGGGCCTGGAAGAATTTCCTCAAGCGCTTGTGCAAATTCCTCCAATTTTCCCTGATCCCGGATCTTGCTGGTGTCGATGCAAGGTCTTCCTTCCTTTTTCGTGTGATATAGTCACTTTGTTTGCAGTTTCACTCTGCTGCACACCAGGGAGTGATCAGTGTCGCAGGCAGCACCCTGATGACTGTGTGTGATCTTGATGCTGGGAAGGCTGGAGTGTCTGGTGAGAATCAGGTCGAGCTGGTGCAAGTGCTTTGATCGTGGGTGTCTCCAAGAGACTGTGTTGGGGCTTCATGTTGAAGAAGGTGTTGCTGATGCAGAGACTGTGATGGCAGCAAAACTCTAGCAGGCGTTGGCCATTTTCGTTCATCTTCCCAGTGCTGAACTGACCTAAGCAAGTGGGCCACGAACTGTGATCAGCACCAACTCTAGCATTGAAGTCGTCAAGGATGAACAATGACTCTTTCTCGGGGACTTTCTTGATAGTGGTGGCCAGGTCATCATAGAATTTGTCTTTGGCTTCTGCTGGAGACGACAGAGTTGGTGCATAAGCACTGCTGAGAGTGACAAGTCCTGCTGATGAGTGGAGCTGCAGGGACAAAATTCTTTCACTTCCCACAGTAGGTGGGATGATGGATTCCAGCAGGGTATTTCCAGCAGGGTGGGATGTTGGAATTCCAGCAGGGTATGTCTGACACAATGTCAAGGGCCAAAAAAATAAATTGGCATTTAAAATTTAAATAAATTTGAATAAATTTAAATAAGTCATGATTGATTTTTAATGCTATGCCTCTGCCGCTCGGCAGTCATACAATCCACCAAGCTGCGGCACTGTAAGCGGGGGTGGGGGGTAGGTGGGGAGGAGGCATTCTGGGGATGGGGGAGGCAGGTGGAGGGAGGGTGGGGAGGAGGCGTGCCAGGGGGAGGGAACAGGGAAGGATGGTGGCTGGAGCTCCACTGGATCCTCTTTGTTCACGTGGGGCTTGGTGCCCTACACAAACGCTTTTACCTTACCACCGACCTTTTGGTCGGCGGTAAATTGAGTAGCCCCATTGTGGGGCTACTTCCCTTACCCGGGAGAAGGGGACAAAAGTCCCCTTCCCCCAAGGTGCTGCCCGTGATAGCCTGTGGTGTGTAGGATGCTGCGGCAGCCATTTTTGGAGCCGCTGAAGCTGCGTGCCACAGGAGCTCAGGATTGGGCTGCTGGTTTCCACCTTCCCGCAACAAGCAGCAAACAAACTTAGAAGTAGGCCGGGAGCTGTGTGTTTTTCCTCATTCACTCATATGTGCACTTTCTCCCTCTCTTAGTTCCCCATCCCGGCAATAAAGCTAGAAGCAAACGGCTTGCATTCACACCCAATCTGAAGCCTGGCCTCAGTTTTTACCAAAGAAACAGACCAAGCAAGAAAGGGGGAGGAGGTAAAATAACTTCAGAAGCAATGAGGCACATGGGACAAGGAGGTGGTTAAAATAATGCCAATTAGGAATGTGTTTCAAGACTAGCAAGACTCACTGTTCTTCTCTTCTCCATAGGAAGGGTTGCAAGCACACGGGTGGCTCCAGAGAGCCCAAAGCGGTCTCGTGATTGCTCAAAGTCTATAAAAGTCCTTGCGCAAAGTAAGGCCGGCCCCCCATCACTGCTGCTTCTCACACATGAAGCAGCAGAGGGAAAATTTGACCCACAGCTCACGCAAGAGGTTGAACAGTTAGACCTCACACTGAGATTAGTCGTGTCAGGCCAGTGTGGGCTCCAGCAAGTTTCTGGTGGGCCAGAGGCTCAGAGACTGAGGGTTCCTCATGGGCTGGATTGGGGATTCCCAAGCTTCCACAAATGGCCTGAGAGCTTGGGTTTGGGTGCCCCTGAGCTACATTAATCCTTAAAACAGCAATGGGCACAGGTCAAAATATGTTTTTCACTCTCAGTGTTCTTCTGCACTATATAAGGAGGGGCACGGGCAGGAGGTCTGGTTAGAGGGTAGAGCCTCCGTCTGTCTGAAGATAACATCCACAAGGTCGCCAATTCGAGGCCACCAGCACCGTGCGACCTTGGAGCAGCTGACAAGCTGAAGCCGAGCTATTCCATCTGCTCTGAGCGTGGGAGGATGGAGGCCAGAATGTGAAGCCAGATCGGAATGAAACACCTGAATGTGGTGGTTCTTGAAAGAAAGAACCTTCTTTCAATTGTAAAAATCCCTATTTAATAAGGGATTTAAATAGCCTGCCTATGTAAACCGCCTTGAATAAAGTCTTGAATAAAGACCAAGAAAGGCGGTATATAAATACCTGTTGTTGTTGTTGTTGTTGTTGTTGTTATTGTAACAACCTGGATCAAGTGAGCTGCTGTGTAGGAAGATTACAGCTATAGCAAAGGGTGGGTAAGAGGCTTATGCCACAAGACGGCTGATTAGACCAAGCTGTCCATCCAGACATTGTCCCAGTGATTGGTCAAGTAATTTCTGTTCCTCTCTTTGAAGGTGCAACACAGAGATATGTCAGCCAAAGGAAATTACACCACTGTGACACATTTCATTCTGCTGGGCCTCACAGCACAAGCACACCTGAAACCGTTATTGTTTGGGATCTTCCTGTTTATCTATATTGTTACCTTAACTGGCAACTTGGGCATGATAGCCCTGATCAAAACGGACCCTAGCCTTCATACACCAATGTACTTCTTCCTCAGTGCCCTCTCTTTCATCGATGCCTGCTATTCCTCCGTGGTCACTCCCAGGCTGCTAGCTGACCTCATTGCCACCGACACGTCCATCTCATACACAAGCTGTGTGGCACAGATGGCCTTCCTAGTCCTGCACGGCAGCCTGGAGTGCCTTCTGCTGGCTACCATGGCCTATGACAGGTATGTGGCCATCTGTCACCCCCTGCTCTACCACCAACTCATGCCTAAAAGTGCATGTGTGAAACTGGTAGCAGTTGCCTATGCTTTGGGCACTGCCAATGCAACAGTGCAGACTCAAAACGTGTTCCGGCTTCCTTACTGTGGCCCCAACCTTGTCAATCATTATTTCTGTGACATTCCTCCAGTGCTGCAGCTTGCCTGTGCAGACACTGGCCAAGCAAGGAAAGTCCTCTATGTCTTCTCTGCCCTGGCTACTGTCACAACATTTGCTGGCATTGTTGTTTCCTATACCTATATTCTAGTCACTGTTGGGAAAATGAGCTCTGCGGCAGGGCAGCAGAAAGCACTGTCCACATGTGCCTCCCACTTGATGGCCATCACACTATTCTATGGCACAGTCTTCTTCATGTACATCAAGCCTAGTACAGGCGATTCAATGGACCAGGACAAAGTTGTGTCAGTGTTCTACTCCATCATCATCCCTATGCTGAATCCACTGATCTACAGTCTGAGAAACAAGGAAGTCAAGGAGGCCTTGAAGAGAAGGATCCATGAGAAGATTCTTGCACAATAATGACAGGACAAGTAGCCATCACTTTTAATTGATTTAGTGCCAGGTTGGAGTGTTGAAGGCACAGGATAGATCAGTGAGGGATTTTGTTTCCGAAGGTTAGTTTTGTACTAGCAGCAGTCACTGAGACTCCAATGAACCACTCCTACTGCATTCCAGAGTTTCATTTTCTACCACTGCAACACCCGGCAACTGACACCCCACTCTCTGTTATTCACTCACTCTTCTGCTGGGATTTATTGGGAAATGATCTTCACCAGGGCCTACGAGAGGAATTTTAGCAGGGGGTACGAAGTTTCTTCTGGGCCGCTTCCCAAAGAGGAGGGGGCAGGTAGAACGGGGGTGGGCAATAGGGTGGGGGAGGGTGCTGACAGCCACAATAGTCTTTGGAACTCAGGTCTGCTAGGTTTCTTGATGCAGAGTCCAGCTCTACCCAACCATGCGGCATTAGCAGCTAGATAAAGTAATATGGAAAACCAAACACACTCCTCTCTGAAATTTTTGCAATATAGAAAACGGATTGCAGAAAATTAGCATCATCGTATTTAGGCTTACATTAGAATGGATCAAAATGAACTTCTGCAGCAGTTTTAGCCCCACAACTGGGTTCCTGAGCTTCTATACGCTCCTTCATGGTTATGGGATCCACCAGCCAAAGAGCTACTATAGCAGGCCAGTTTCCTCCCAGATTTGACATTGTTTTAAGGATGGTCACTGATGTTTTCCTGGGCCTGGTGTGTATGGCCTGCAGCAGCAGTTAACACTGCATGCACATGGTTGTACCCCAGAATTATGCGCTGGCAGCGAGTTCAGGTAACATAGGAAAATGTCAGGTCCCAGGAACTTTCTGGGCCCCCTCCTTTGGCTCCTGGGCCCCCTTTCTGACCCTGGGCCCGGGTACAAATGACTCCCTTTACCCCCCTCTCCTAGGCCCTGACCTTCACTACCACCACCCATGACTAGACAGTGCAGACAGAAGCTGCACCAGAGAAAGTGCCAGTCCCAGATCAAAAAGCCCACACACCAAGAAAAAGCGCAAGTCATTTATTAATGGACAAGAAAAGAAAAATGCAACAATGCATGGAAACAGGCAAAGGATAAAAACAAGGCATGGATGAAATAAAAGGAGTTGTTAACAATATGGACGCAGAAGCTTAAGGAGTAAAAGGGTAAAAGAGAACAAACCCCTAACATTACAGAGTATATTCCCAAATTATTACTGTTAATAATAATAATAATTATTATTATTATAGTCCAAATCTATGCATGTCTACTCAGAAGTCCCACTGTGTGCAATGGGCTCTATTGGCTTTGTTTTAAAACTTTCTGCAAGCCATCAAGTTGCAGGATGGGCTCTTTTGTATCTGTACCCAGAGCGTAAACTTGCCAGTTGGTTGTCTTTTGACTATACAGCCAGGGGAAAAAAAAGGATCCTCTCCTGAATTACCTTTTCAGGAAAGAACACACCAAGTTTTTGGAAATCCCTACAAAAGAGGACCCAGCAATTATTCTACAGCAAGTATGTTGCCAACTTATGATTTGTCAGAACTGCCTGCCTGCGACATGGCTTCAGGGCACATGCACAGTCATGCTGTATTCACAAGAATTCACATGCTTAGCATCAAAATTAAAAATAGAAGCTACTAGGCCAAGGAGACCAAGAACCAGGTATTTAGGTGGAGCTGTACTTGGGATGCAGATCCTCCAACTTTCCAAAAGATTACACTGCAAACTTATTTCATGTTGACGTTGCTACAATCACCTTAGAGGATCAATAGAATAAGGACAATAGATTAAGTTTCCTGGACCATCTATATGAAATGCGATACCATCATTGCTCTCCTATTTGACTCCCATCATGTCCAGAATTTTGGTTGATGTCTCATTTAAAGTTCCATTAAAGTTAAATATTCCATCTGTAATTTTAATTCCATCTGCAGAGAGCCATCCAACTGAGCCTTTCTGGGTAGTATGGAGCCTGCAGTTGTAAGAGAAATGTATGATTGCCTGCTGGGACATTTTGGGTAGGCACCACACATAAAATTACTTGCATCTGCCACAACTGTGGGTTCAATCCTGTCCAACTTTCTAGTGCTGATATAGCTACGATGCAGCCCCCAGATGCAGCCTTGAAGAGGCCTTTGTGTCTGCCCCCCCCCCCCCACGCAGGATGCAATGCACATCCTGTTGACATGGCTGCAAAAATGCTGAAAAATTGGATAGGACTGGGCCCTTAGGCTCTGCCTTGATAATGTCTATGAATGTCTCACAGGAACCTGTTGGTCCTATTGTTATATTGGTCCTATTGTCGGTCTGACGATCAGCCTAAAGAAAACACAGGTCATGGTTCAGGATGTGGACTCACCTCCCTGCATTACAATCTCTGCGCATGAACTGGAGGTTGTCCATGACTTTGTGTACCTTGGCTCAACGATCTCCAACACTCTTTCTCTCGATACTGAGCTAAACAAACGCATCGGTAAAGCAGCTACCACGTTTTCCAGACTCACAAAGAGAGTCTGGTCCAACAAGAAGCTGACAGAACATACCAAGATCCAGGTCTACAGAGCTTGCGTCCTGAGTACACTTCTGTACTGCAGCGAGTCATGGACTCTCCGCTCACAACAGGAGAGGAAAACTGAACGCTTTCCACATGCGCTGCCTCCGACGCATTCTCAGCATCACCTGGCAGGACAAAGTTCCAAACAACACAGTCCTGGAACGTGCTGGAATCCCTAGCATGTATGCACTGCTGAAACAGAGACGCCTGTGTTGGCTCAGTCATGTCGTGAGAATGGATGATGGCCGGATCCCAAAGGATCTCCTCTATGGAGGAACTCGTGCAAGGAAGCGCCCTACAGGTAGACCACAGCTGCGATACAAGGACATCTGCAAGAGGGATCTGAAGGCCTTAGGGATGGACCTCAACAAGTGGGAAACCCTGGCCTCTGAGCGGCCCGCTTGGAGGCAGGCTGTGCAGCATGGCCTTTCCCAGTTTGAAGAGACACTTTGCCAACAGTCTGAGGCTAAGAGGCAAAGAAGGAAGGCCCATAGCCAGGGAGACAGACCAGGGACAGACTGCACTTGCTCCCGGTGTGGAAGGGATTGTCACTCCCGGATTGGCCTTTTCAGCCACACTAGACGCTGTGCCAGAACCACCTTTCAGAGCGCGATACCAGAGTCTTTCGAGACTGAAGGTTGCCAATACAATACAATATACAAATTGTCAGTCTTATTGTTATAGACTCTTTTCAGCCAGTATTGTCCAAGGATGTGAACAGGATCCTCTGGAGCACACAGACATGCTTGCCTGCTTGACCAGCTTTTGCCTATGATCTATACGGGGGGGGGGGCAGGGTTCTGGCTGAGTGAATGGGGAGAGTAATTGATCCATCTCTTTAGGGGTGCTACCAACAGCCTTGACAATGGGTATGGTGCAACCCCTCCTGAAAAAGCCTGCCGTGGAGCCCTCTGTGTTGGACAATTCCAGGACAGTTTCAACCCCTCTCTCTTTCTGTGCAATGTGATGGAGTGGGTGGTGGCATCTCTGCTCCAGATGGTTCTGGAAGAAAAACGATAATCTGGATTTCATTCAATCCAACTTCAGTCTGGAAACTGCTTTGGTTGCCCTGGGTCACTGACTTGCACTGGGGACTAGATGGGAGAGCATCCCAGTTGGTTCTGCTGGACTTCTTGGTGGCTTTCAACACAAGTGACCATGGTTTCCTATGGTTGGCTAGACGGGGTCTTGAGACAGAAACCAAAAGCAATACTGAGGGATGCCTCTTCAGCATCCTGGGCTTTGGCATGTGGAGTGCCACAGGAGCCTATTTTGTCCCCCATGCATGAAACTGCTTGGAGAGGTCATCCAGGAATTTGGAGTTGGGTGTTATCAGTATGCTGATGACACTGAGAGCTCTGTCTCTTGTTTCCACCTAATGCTAATGAGGTTTTAGTTGTCTAGAAGTGGTTGGGAGCTGGATGTGGGCCAACAAATTAAAGTTGGACATAACAGAGATCCTCTTAGTAATAGAAATCCACAATGCAGTGTGTCAGAGTATCAACCTGAATGGGGTTGTATCAACCTGAATGGGGTTGCATTCCCTCTAGAGGAACAGGTAGATAGCTTGGGAGCAGTGGCGTAGCTAATGATCATGTAGCCCCAGTGCCAAGCTCAGAATGTTGCCCCAGAAGTGATGTCACACCTGGGCTTTTAAAAAGTGAAAACTGGGAGGAATCCACTTCCTCCCCCCAGCAGCTCACCACCCACTTGTTCTGCTGCCTCCCCCCAGTCAGTGGCATAGCTAAGGCAACTATCTACTACCTGGGGTCAAAGAAGAGTTGTAGCCGCCCCCTCCCCAGACAAATCAAATTTAATTAAGTAAATAAATGAAAAGTGTGTCCCTGATCAGTTTGAGACACTGTGTTGGGGTAAAGAGGGATGGTTATTCTCCCCCTGCTAAATATGAAAAGGGTACCACTTGAAAAAGTGCCTTTTTACCCAGTTAGCAGGGGTAACTGTTTTATGATACATGGAAATGAGAGCTGACTCATAACAACACCTTATTGGTTTCATGCTGTGTCATTGCAACATGTCAATAACATAATATTTCATTGACTCTCAGAACAATCAATCTTATAAGTCAGAAGAGTTAAGAAAATATAGAACAAAAACTGGATTTTCTTAACTCTTTAAGGCAGTTACATTTTCATTTTCTGGTTAATTCGCCATAACTTGATAGAATACAGATATTCCAATACAGTTTGTTTCATTGCATTCTGCATTAAATTACCTTTCCAATGATATATAACATGATGATATGTATGAATAATACTAAGACTTTCACAATTTTGGTCACTATTGTCAAACTCAGCTTGTTGTCCCCCTAAAGCTTGATGCCTGCTGCAACAGCTACCCCCAGCACCCCCCTAGCCACTGCTTGGGAAACAGCAAATCTGTGGCTTAGGTCTACAGCTGCTCCTAGATCACACCATGGCAGCTGTGGCCAGGGGGACTTTTGCTCAGCTTTGGCTGGTGCACCAGTGGCAGCTGTTCCATGCCATGTTCCACTGTGAACATGCTGTTCTACAGTAGCTGCAATTCCACGAGTGAACAGGAGGTGGCGCTGAACTATTGAAAGTGGTACCTGTGTGAGACAGCCATTTAAGTGTTTTTAGCTATGTATTCTGCTAGATGTCTGGGACCAGTGCACCTTCCATCCATTGAATTAGACTCCCAACACATCAGTTACAATGCCTCCCCCCACAGTCCCCCTTAACGGAAACAATTGTGCCACTCTACTCCAGACTGAGCTATGCATATTTTATACTCTAGCTTGGGGTCTCCACAAACCCACGGAAGCCTCTATCCAGGTTGCAACCAGACTCTGATCCCCTGAGAGCCTCTGGCCCAGTTGACCAAACACAACCAGAGTTGTGCTTGTAGAGTGGGGGAAATGAGGGTCCATTTAAGTGTGTGTGTTTTGTTTCTCGGGCTGTGTTGGTGCTTGGAGAAATCCTGGACATTTGAGCCCATTTCAGTCATTCATCTAAGTTCCATCTCTAATGTATTTATTTAAATTTTATATTTAATTTTTTTACAGCCCTCGACACTGTGCCAGATATTTGATGTGGCCCTTCGGTCGAAAAGTTTATGGACCCCTAGACCAAAGCATTACAACTTCCTCAATCCCACATGGTCTTAAAACTGTTTTTTAAAACAGCAAACAACCCCTTTCACTCTCCAAATACCTTGCAAAGCAGGTAAATCAGAGAAATTATCCTGGTTGTTGACAGCAGCTTGCTGTGCGTTGGAATTAATACGACTTGGCCCACAGTTATATTGTTGGGCAAGTACAGCATTCTCCCTAGTAGATCCTTTCAAGCCCGAAGCCTTTACTTGAAATTAAAAACAAATGATTGTACGACTCTGTTCTCAAACTGGCACTTGAGAAACCACAAGAGTGCATGTGTGAAAAAGTCGTCTCCTGCCAGTTAAATCTGAGAAATGTGTTGCAGGGAAGGTGGAGAATGCAACAAGGAGGGAAAATGAGGTGCCACCAGCCTGAATTAATAAACCCAGAAACCACCAAGTTTTTAATGCCAATACAGCAGAATAGCTTGGTGATGGCACACATGGTTTGCATGCTCACAGAAAGACACAAGTTTCTGGCATTCTTCATTCAATTTTTCTACGTGGCAGGGCTAGGAAAGGCCTACTGCTACTTGAGGAGAGACTACACTAGGCCAGGCAGAAGAATGCTTCATATGTGCTATTCTCAGAAAGCTGTTCTCAGTATTTCAGCATGAATGACAAGGTTTGATTCCTCACAAAAAAAAAAAAGAATATTGGGAGAATCTGTCTGTTCACACCTGTTTCTCCAAATGGTTGCCAATTCTGTCCAAAAATGCCCTTTAGTCTCGGGAATATCTCTCCCCCCCCCCCCCCCCCAGTAACATTGTCCACAGAGCATTCTAGATGCCAGGCAATCAGGACCACAGAATCAGTCCTCATCAGGAATGGGCCAGAAGACAATAGAAGCCGAAGTATTACGGACTACCAGGTCTACTCCACTGGTTGCTTGGGTAGGAAAACTCTGCTTTGGAACCTCTGAGCCTGCCTCTTCCCACTCTTTTGCACCGCACCAATTTGGATTTCAGCCCAAGCTCTAACTTTGAGGAGTAACACAAATGCACAGTATATAAGACACTGGAGAAGTGGCACCAAAGTTGGACACAGTTCCAATGTAAGCCTAAATACTTAAGAGTTCAAGAGGGAAGGCAAAGTGGGAAAATTGTATGCCAGGAGGCTTTGCAAACATTTACTCTTATTAATTCCAGTTTAGGAAACTGCAGAACCAAATGCAGAGGCTCATGCATAGTTCTGCTTGATGCAACTGTCAAGGAACCAGGTTTTGTTTCGGCTACATTGTGTTCCATTTTATACTTGCTTGGCTCAAAGGAAAAGTCACTTCCCCCTACTCAGTTGGGTAAGGAGGCTAAGAGAATTCTTATTGCAGGATCAGAAATAGGAGCACATTCTGCAGGTGGTGATGGAACAATAAGTTATGAGCCATGTTCAGGGCCAGTCCATCCATGAGGCCAACTGAAACAGTTGCCTCAGGCAGCAGATTGATGAGGGGCACTCATCTCTGTCCTCCTACTTGCCTCCACTGCTCCTCCCACTCCTTGGCATGTAAGAGGAAAAAGGGGGCAGAAAGGAAAAGGAAATGTGGAAGGGAGGAGAGTGCTGAGCTGGACCACTGGAGAAAGGGAGGAGCAGAGGCCGGTACATCATTTGACTTGCTGCATCAAGAGGTCCTGGCAGGCCCTGGCCATGTTGCTTCACAGAATCCTAGTCAGACAGACAGGATGAATCAAGGCTAAATGTGCTCAAATGTTAAGAAGGGGAAATGGGTGAATGGGAAGGACCATCAGGAAGGGTTTGTAAAAGCTTTCAGAACATGCTTTACGGTGACTATTCATGGCACATGGTCAGGGTTTTCCAACTGGATCTACTACAACATCGACAGAAATGATCAGGAACACTGACCGGCAGCAAGAGAAGTCTGTGTGTAGATGATCAGGAGTCCCTCATGAGAGACAACAACAAAAAAGCAGACTCATGTAACAAGATATGGATAAGGCAATTCCATTTTAACAAATACACACTTTAAAACTTTATTTATATAAAAATCATTTCATTTTAAAAGCATTACAGAGCGAGCGCAGGACTCAAAGAACAGCAGGATGTTCCCCTCCCCAGGGGTGCAAAAAGAAAAGCAAAAAAGAAGTCAGTGAGTTAGTTCCCCCTACAGTATTGAATTGGTCAGTGGGGAAGGGTATTTTTGGTTCAACTGGAATTTAAAAAAGGAAATAGTGTTCTACATTAGAAAAAGTTGAGTGACTCATCCCTAAAAAGGCTGATTTGCATGTTTAATCCCTCCTACTTCCCCCTTCAAAGGAAAAGCAGTGCTGGGACTGGAGCATGAGAGGCACCAAGAAAGTATCTGTTTCAGACCTGCCGTCTTGTGCAATGTGGATTGCTAATCTGGAGACAACCCCAGGAGCCAAGGGCAACAGAGTTCCTTCCAGTTACTGGGCTTAGGCAGAACTGGGGGGGGGGAGAGGGGGAAGACCACAATTCTCTTCAGCAGAAAAATGCAGCCAGTCAGTGCTGTCCCCTTTGCTGCTGCCTTGCAAATCATGACAAAGACCTGCAAGCAGATCACAACATTCCTCCTTTCCCCTGAAGAGGCGAGCTATTAAGGTGCATTGTGACACTCTTCACCTCTCCCTCCCCAGCCCAGAAGCCTTTAGTAGTCTGGTCTGCCCCACTCCCCCAAACCCCTGTCATTTCACCAGGTGATATCAGGATCCTGGTTGAAATTCAGGGGAGAGACAGAGCAGGGTTAAAAACAAGTCTTCTCTCCAGCCCAGGCAGTCTACCTTCCTCCCAAACCAAAACTAGCAAAAGCACCAAGCTCCTTCACAGTGGCAAAGAAAGGCACGTGGAAATATGACAGATAACCATTTCATTCCCCTGCCTGCATGGGAGGACATTGGCAAATATTTACAAGTTACCTTCACCTCCCTCACACACTTGCCCCCACCAAGCTTCCTACTCAGCAGCCCTCTGCATTTCACAGCCACCTGACAGCTCAACTATGGACCTAAACGGATCCCCTCAGTTCATCTTCCGCATTGGAGGGCCAACACGGTTGCTTCTAGGCATGAAGATGCCTGCCCTTCCAACCACATAGACTTGACATATCTGTTCTCTTTTCCTCTCCCTTCAAAGCCCTGCACCCCAAGCTGCTCTTGTCCCACAAATAAATAGCTCCTTAAACTCACACTCAACAATCTCAGGTTAAACCACCAAGAAGCCACAGTGAAAACAGGAGAAAACCAAATGCAAATCACATTCTTCTTCTGCCTATAAGGCTAGAGGGCTGTCGCCTCAAAAACACCACTCTTTAAGGCCATCTTGCATCCAGATGGTCCAGATGCAGTCACTCCCAAGCTGCTCCCTCCATTGTTATTCCCCCACCCACCCTCACCACCACCACCAGGAATGTTCCAGTATTCCCAGCATCCTTTGTTGAAAAAATGATCACACACAAAAATATATTCTATAAACTTGAGGAGGAGATGACTCTCTCTCTCTCTCTCTTGGCATGCTCCTCTATGAGAAGAGCCAACTCCTCTTTCAGAAAAATTAGTTCCAGTACGGTAGAGTTCAAAGTTGAGATCCATGCGCACCAGTGGCTTCCATCTTCTGCTGTAGACGCAGCAGGAACTTGTAAGTATCTGCCTTTGTTTCTCTAGTGAGATCCATCAGAAGTATTTGGTCTTCGGAAATTGCTGTGCTGGGGCGGGGGGGGGGGTAGAGAAGAGTAGAGTGCCCAGAGGATTTGATGTGCAGCCACCTACAGGGAGGCCACGGCGCCGTGGGCTCAGGGGGGGCAGTCATTTGGCGGAGTGGCTGGACTTGTGTGCCAAGAAAGATTTTAAAAAAAGAAGTCAGTCCATTTCACCATGAGGAGTTATACATATTATTTTATAAACCAAAAACAGAGAAGGCAGACTGGTGATTCTAGATCTTCTGCTGTGGGAAAGAGAGAACAGGCCAGTGTTAGCTACAATTCAATGGCAGCATAAAGCAGCTTAAGACATTGCAAGCAGATCAGATGCATGATAAATTAGTAGTCAAAACACCGCATAGCCATAAGTGCTACAAGTTTCTGGAAGCAGCTTGGTTAAGCAAATGCCCAGATTGTCCCAATGAAGGTTTGATTGGTCTGCTCCGCCAGCTAGTTTTTCTTCTTTACAAATGTAAGCAGAACAGCACATCAGAAAGCAAGAACATACCATAGGAGGGTAAAGCAACTGGTCACTCTCTTCAAAAGATTCCTGCCCTTCCTCCTGCTGTGGACATGTGTATTGTTAGTAGGGGGTCACATGTGTAGGAGAAGGAAAAAAAGGGACAAGTTGTCTAAGTGAAAAGCCACTGGAAGAAGTGAAGGAGAGGTAGAGTTGAAGGCAGAAATGTTGACGGGGTTAGTTAGTTACTTCACAGGCATCTTAGCAACTCTCAAAAAAAGAACCACACTGCAGAAATGTTTGGCCTACAAGCACATCTCAGAGGTTTCACTTTCATTGGTTCCAGCCCCTTTTCTCTTGCCTCCTCCCTCACTACTCTTTCTGCCTCAGCACGTAGAGCCACTTCCCAACAATTGATCAGGAAGAGTTCAGAGGCATCAGCAAATGAGTTGCCAGGTCTTTACCATCAATGGTGTGCCCTTCATAGATTCCATTTCTTCGCCTGATCGGTCCAATGTCCTATTATGGTCTCGCTCATTCAGTGTAGGGTAGTTATCTGAAATGAAGGACACCACTTGGTATGAGAGCGCTTCACAGTTCTCAAATTGAGGACAACGATGGGGGAGGACACATGCTATCTTGCTTCATACGCTCAAATCTGACCAGCCAGAAAATAAGCACCATGTCCTTTCCTGCCACTATCCACAGCAAGAGCAGGAGACGAGTGCATGCAGAGTATTGCTTTAGGACAGTCTTACACAGTGCATAAGTGTTGTGCATACTAAACTCTTGGGAACAGAATGTACGACAAGTTTCAGACATAAAACCCGAGGCATGGGCAAGGGTGGGTGAGAGCAGAATTACTCTCTTACCCTTCTTTAGTATTCTTCTCCTTTGTCCCTCAGTAGCTCCACGGAACTGCTGGGTAAAATGGCACAGCTCAACCCATGTCATCACCACCAGAAGACTGCTCACATCTGGGAGATCCCAGGGTACAATACACACTAAGATACTCCATCCCTCTTGATTTCAGACTATGGTTAGTAGGTAGAAGGATTTTAGCTGCCTGAAGAGCCCTGAAACATTAGCATGAATGCCAGGCCTGTTTGGCAAGGCTATAAAGACTAATGCAGTCTCCCAATGAATGGGTAAGGGGAGATGTCTGCCAACTGTATATAGATGCAGGCACTGTGAAATCAAATAATGCCACAACTCCAGGAGCAGTACTGCAAATACCTTTACCCACATGCTGGCAAAAGAGATGCATACTTGTTTCAAGCAGAGCTAGAACCCTAGCTATAAGAACATGCTGGCAGGAGGATGTTAGCTCCATCAGTAAAGCCCAATACACGCTCTACAGCTACAATCCCACAAGATGGATCTCAATCTCCCCAGCTTGGGGTGTGGAAGAACACCTAGGATTTAACTAGATGGCAAAGACTGAGCCTCATCAGGTTTTGGAGGCAAGGCTTAGCACACATGAAAAAGAGGGAGTGGAAACTATCCAGAAGGGTGTACACACCCCACCCACACCCTGTCAGATCCAACCATAATACAGCATCCTCTTGCCTACTTCCATACCTGGTCCCATGTTGCTCATCTGAATCTCTTCTCGAGAGGATTTCTTGTCTAACAGAAGAAAAAAAATAAGAAAAAAATCAGAAGTATAGAAATTTTACTCCTAGTTTTGATTAAATGGTAAAAAGCCCCACCAGCAATGAGGGCCACAGCAGAAGCACCAGGAGAAGATAGACAGCAGGAAAATCCTGCACAGCCCCTTTCAACATGCTAGAAGTGTTGCACGATTTCTTAGATGGCATTTCTTGTTCCCAAAACTATTATTTTAAATGGCAACTTCATGGTTTTAATTATGGAGTGTTGTTTTTTTAAGTTTAAGATACTGACTGCCTTAGTTCTTTTAAATAAAAAACAAACAATTCATACCCTGCCCTTTGACCAACACACACTCTTCAGAACTCAAATACAGGTTCAGCCTTGTTATACATGGATTTTTTATACACTGACTTGACTCAACACGAATGGCCCCTGCACATGAAAAGGAATGTGCTGATTCCTGGAGAAGGGGAAAAATGCATCCCTTTAAAATCAGTTTTAAAAACTGAACAGTCCTTTAACAGCCTTGTAAATGAGAGAGAGGGGGCAGCTGGTTGACAATCCATCAATCGTGTCTCTCCAGGGGACCCCTCCCATCCCCGAGCACATGAAAGGAAGGTGAACACTTTGTATCGGTGAAGGGAGGGGCTGAGTGAAGTGCCTTTCTAAGTCCTTAGAGGAGGACTGATTGATGGATTGTCTTCTTAATGACTCTTATCTTACATCACAAAGGTCAGCAAGGCTGTTTTTAAATCACCTGAGCAAGGGAACTTTGTTTTTTAAATGGATTTGCTTTAGTGCTAATGGACCCACTGGAATAATGAGGCTCAATCTGTACCAGCTAAAATCTTCCAATAAATACATTTCAGTTAGGCTTCAAACTCAAGGCAAACAGCCAAGAACATTCTCCAGTGTCCTTCACCAGCCTTCTAAATATTACAAGCAAGCTTATACAGTTATTGTAGGCATTTTATGTACTGACTCCCAGCACAGAGGAAACCCAAGTGTCAGGGAGAAGGCCTATTCCCCAACATACTTCATCTTCTATGCACCAGGTTTGGCACTCCACTCCCTGTACCCCCCGCCCCCCAGAGTGTACTCAAAAGGGTAAGCCCTGTCAGCATTCTGAAGGCCTGCAGTCTTAGGAGTCTGAACCCCACATAGTAACATGGGGTTTCTTGTCATCCTTCAATATCAAGTGCGCCCCAACAGCCGACACTCAACCTGAACTGTGCCCTTTTGCTTTGTTTTTTAAAAGGTTCCAAGGATGTACAAATAGGCAAAGGCCTACATTTGTGTTATTCAGCCCTCTTTGCATACATCACTTATCTACTGCCCAAGAGACTGTGCCCTGGTAATGTGTGAGCTGGGGGCCTTCCTGCCATGGAAGAGCCCTGTGTCCTCTTCCACCCACCCCCCACACACCATGCAAACCTACAAGTTGTCGCCCTTTGCACTAAAGTCCAATAAGAGGCCTTGCCTGCTGTATCAGAACAAAGCCCCAACTCATTCATCTGTGTGGAGGAAAGCAGAAGGGACTTACTTTCTACCACACTATGAACCCACAAAGAATATATGAAATAGGGCTCCGTTCCGGTAGTCACTCTTAGCATTCTGCATCAGAAGGTCCACTCTTGTACTTACCTCCTTTTTGGTTCTTATCAATGAGGGGCAAGGTGCTATCATCAAAGGAGTTACCACCCTGGCTTCTAGAGGCATTATTCAGATGCACCTAAAAAAGGTAAGTGCTGCATGTAATGGTGTTGCCATTAGACAGAGCTTCACTTCCTAAACCCATCTTCACTACTTTTAAACATATGCTGCCATCTGCTGCCTGGAGGTCTTCAAAGCATCAAATCACCACCAAGATTCAGACAAGGAAAGAGAAGAATTACAGAAACAAGCCTTTGCTGAGGACATGCGCAGTAAAGACTGTGCACATCAACTGCAGGCTTGATCCACACACAAGCTCCTTAGTTCTTTGAACCCTTCTGCTGAACATTCAAAGGGTAAGGATCTGTGAAATGCAAGGACCACCTGTTCCATGAAGTACTGAGCACCTACTCCCCAGAGGGACATACAACACCCTCACTTAAGAGCAAGGAGGTGAGGCAAGAAACCCTTCCTAGATGAGACACCTAAATGTAAGTTCACAACATGGCAAGGGGTCTAACCCACTGTTAGATAAGTGTCTCTAAACTGGTTGGACAGAAATGAATTTGGTTTCAAGAAAAAGATTTGTTTTCCTCCATTCGAGCTGCACGGGCATTCCTCAAGATGCTTCTTTAAAATACAAAGCTTTTTACAAAGGGCGTTTCACAAATGCAAAAGCAACTCAGTGGCTCCTTTATAAGGTTGGAAATGCCACTGCACAAAGCCACAGTTTCCCTGCATTAAAAACATTTACTTTCTTCCGGCTGGGAAATGCCTCAACTCCATAAAATAGGTCATCATTTCCAATAAGCAAGTATAATGTGCCCCAGGAACCTGAACTGGTCACAGGGTTTAAGTAGCCCACTGACTACTCATCTGAGTGTCTACCATATTTGGATGTACTGAGAGGACAGGGAGAAAGAAGAATGAACCTGCTGGTTCATTAAGACTATAGACCTGCAGGCAGCTCTACAGCAGAGAGCATACCTTGGCAGCTGGCTCTCCTTACAGCTCTCCATGCTGCAGAGCTGCTGCCATGAGACAAGGGTTTCTGTTTTCAGTTAGCTTGAACAAGTTTCTATGGTATGAGCGAAAAATACTCTCAACTTAATGTGCATGAGAGAAAAAATAGGCTAGAGGGACATCTAACTACAATATAAGGCAGTATCTGATGGAGAAGCCCATGACAGAACTATCAACCCCATCTCCAAATCACATTTATTGGGCAAGGCAGCCAGTCAGGAGTTTAACAAAAGCACCTTTAAAAGGGGATTGGACAAGTTTCTGGAGGAAAAATCCATTATGGGGTACAAGCCATGATGTGTATGCGCAACCTCCTGATTTTAGAAATGGGTTATGTCAGAATGCCAGATGCAAGGGAGGGCACCAGGATGAGGTCTCTTGTTATCTGGTGTGCTCCCTGGGGCATTTGGTGGGCCGCTGTGAGATACAGGAAGCTGGACTAGATGGGCCTACGGCCTGATCCAGTGGGGCTGTTCTTATGTTCAAACCAAGACAGTTCTGCCACGACACTCGTTCAGCACCCAGATACCTGGAAGTCTGACTTCTTCCACCCTTCTTTCTCCAGGGGCTTCCGCAACTCCTTATATCCCCAGATTGTCTGCAATACGAGAGCAGCTGCTCTGACTTCTCTTTCTGAGCGGTTCCTAGAAGGTGGAAACAAGACGTACAAGAGTATTAACAGTAAGCCTCTGCATGAGAGACCACTTCTGTAGAAGCGTGTGGGGCACCTTCAGCCTGCCTCATCAAGGTCAGCACCCACCCAGATTTGTTGATCAGAACCAGTTTCTCAATGCCTTGCGTCTCCCGCAGTTTCTTAGCAGCTTCCAAATTGTCAAGGATGACCTCATTGATGGTATTTAGCACCGATACCACAGTGTCTTCGGAGAGGTTCTTGGCTGGCGTCTGCTGTCCCCCTGGAAGATTCTTCACTAAACTGGGGATAGCATGTTTACCTAGAGGTGGGAGTAGATCAGAGTCAGTTAGGAGAACATTGGGAACAGAGATGGGTGGAAGAAAGAAGCATAATTGGTCTCAACCCTGCTCAACAACCTGCACCTACACCCACGCCCAGGCTCTTTAATTGCTTGAGACACTTATGTCAAGTGCGATAAAAGAAAGGCTGAATATAATAGTAATCGTGTTCTTGTAGGATTCAAAGCTCTTCACTCATTTGCCCTATTTCTTGCAAATGTCTGCTTCTTTCACAAGCCGGAACTAGTGCTTCCCAAGAATGACCCAAAAGGCTAATTTTAATGTAACAGCACAAAACTGGAATAAAAATCATTTATTTTAGCTATGTAAACCCTTTAGTGAACTAGAGTCGGCCCACATCTCCTGCAAATTTAGCTTCACACAGTTGGCAAACTGAAAGCAAAACAAAAAGCCAGCACTTTAACTAGTACAGATGGTTTTCCACCCACCATTCTACATAAAGACATGCCCTGGAGGGAGCCTGAGATCAAAGAATGAAACTGCTGTCCCTGCCTGTGCTTCATTTTTAAAGAGACAGTATGCATTTTCCAGATGCCAGGGATTTTCAAGGCAATTTTGAATACAGTGGACCTTCAGTATCTGTGGGAGTTCTGTGCCAGGACAACCCCCCCCCCATACCATAGCGCCTGCAAACCAAAAATGTCTTTTGGAAGCCTCCAGAAGGCCTTCCATGGTGCAAGGAAGCTACATGCGACCTCTGCATGCTTCAGAAGGCCCCCCAGACACTTCTGAAAGGCACTTCTGGTTGTATCCAGGAGGTCTTTGGAGGCCCTCCAACACGGGCTCAAGATCCCAGTCAAGTCAAATCTGAGGATGCAGGGCCCATGGATGAGGGCTGACTGTACACATTTTGTTGAAAAGCAGAATGTAAATATTTTTTAATAAAACCCACATCATCAAAAGTGCTGCAGGATAGAAGCAGGATACAAGATGCTTGTATTATGCTTAACAGGAAGTATCAAATCCCAACATGAATCTAGTTAGGATGATCTTCATTAGGGGAAATGTCAAAAAAGTATTAAATGGCTTCAACTTTGGGCATCTTAAGACAGTTTGCCTTCAATGTTGCACTACTGATTAAAGATCAGAGGGCCTCCTACAAAGGCAGCACACTGTCTGAACACCACAGTCAAAGATCATCTGACTTAGGGCCCAGTCCTATCCAATTTTCCAGCACTGGTTCTACCTTGCCAAAGGGGCATGCATGTGCTGCATCCTGTGATGGCACGGCAGACATGGAGATCTCCTCAAGGTAAGGGAACATTTGTTTCCTTACCATGGAGCTGCATAGGCACTGGAAAGTTGGATAGGAGGATTGGGCCCTTAAGCATTTGTGTTCCCAGTATCTTACATTCTTCAAGACTTGACTTGAGTGCATATATACATGCCAGAGAAATGTGTGTATTTCAGCCTTCTCTTTAAATGACAATGTGCTGGGTCAATGTTTGAGACAAGTTGAGCCACATGCAAAGTGTTAAGACCATCGTCCACTCTCCTCCCTGCCTCACCTATCAGCTCTTTGTTGCGGGCATCCACTGCCAGGTTGCGTAGGGCTCCAGATGCAGCTTTTACCACACGTTCATTGTCATGGGTCAGAAGGTCAGCAATGGCAGAGAGACCTTTCTCTTGGCGCAATGCAGCACAAATGTACCGCCCGTACTGCAAACAACACAGACACACAGGCTGACATAAGGGTTACAGAACTGGCAACATTACTCATGCCTCAAGAACAAAACGCATTTTACTTTTCCTTTCTGTGTTCCCTTACCTATGTACCCCCACATCCCTTCTAAAAGGGTGGGCATAATATCCCTTTCATCATTCCCTTTGGTCAAAACCCACAACCAATCCATTATTATACTAATATATGCTTTTCAAAACCAGCACTGCTTATTTTAACAGTTAATATTAACTTCAGTTTTCAGTATTCCATTCTAGAAATTCCTCTCAGATGAAAGATTCTAGTAGTCACAAAAGTAGTGTTAAGAGAAGCCTGTGGGCTGATCAGGACATAATACCTAGCGGTTAGTGTCTAACACTCCGTTTCCTTCCTTTTACTGGGCAAACTACAAGAACAGAGTTGCTGCCATCATCCAAAGCTAAGGAGTCCAGTCCAAGAGAGGCCACCTGGGAAAAACGCCTTTCCCAGGTGTACTGACAGCCCCCAAATCCTGTAGACACCCCTTAAAAACCCCAAAAGTAGCAGGATGTGATGGTTGGAAATGATGATGTGGAGAGGTGCACCTATGTTATCCTGTGTGTGCTTGGACCAGAAAGAAAATCAGTAAAAATCTGAGGTATTTATAGGAATCTGAAAACACAGGAGAAATAATTGCATGTGCCAAGAACACCCCCCCCCCCCCACTGCACACTGAATGTTCACTTCTGGTTTTACAGAGGATACAGAGGTGTCACTAAGGCCTCTAGGATGCTAGACAAATCTGCAATAGTTGAAACAGCAAAAGAAAAGATGGGGGAACAGAGGGAATAGTACAATTGAGTACTAATGTGATGAGCTTGTAAGTTCTGGCTTTGCACTTATTTGCGACTGCTTCCTTCAAAACTGGATGCGCCAAGCACAAACAATCCAAACCTGTATATGCATTAAAAACTACTCTAAAGGAAAAGAAATGGAGAGGGGGAGCTGCGTTGTGTGGCCCCTGGCTTTCTCCTGCTATCGCCTCACTCTGCCCGAGCATCTAGTTCCTTGTCCTAAACAGAGAACAGAGTGCACCAAAGACTGAACTTCCCCCCTTCCTCAAGCAACCTCCTCACTCACATCTGTTTCCTCTAGATTTGCACAGTGAGGAACAGCAGGTGCTTCTTAAATCTGGGATGCACCTCCCTAGTTCCTTTAATTAGGAACTCCAGGCAGCTGCAAACAGAACAAGCCAGACAGCCTTGAAAGCAGGGCTGTGGAGTCAGAAGCAATTTTGGGTGAGGTCAGAGTTTGAGGTCTTGTGTACCAACTCCACAGCCCTGTTTGAAAGTTTAAACAAACAAAGAAAGGAAGAAAAGGGTGCTGGAGCAAGGGACGAAATGGAATGGGTGGTGCAGGATTGAGGAGAAAACCAAAAAGAATGATCCACAGAGCACCATCTCTCTAATGCAGAAGTACAGGTAGCAGGAATGCTCCCTTCTACTGCCTACAAGCCTCTCAGAAGGCTTGCAAACAGGGTTGGACATTTTATGGTGCTGTATTGAGTCCAGCTACTACCTAAAATATGTTCCAAGAACAGGAAAGTAAACTTTTCTTCTATGACAGGATAGATACAGAGTAAGATACATACTATGGCCAGCCTCCACATTTTAACACTTATACAAGAGGGGGAAAGGTGCATGATATTAAGCCCCTCCATTGTTACTACACGTCCTTGTCAGGCTGCAACCTGTGAGGATCCACAAGAACCAGTCAGCATTTCCTTTCATTTGCTGGGGCAAGAATTACACTTTTCTTTTTAAAGTAAAATTCAAATTCATTTCCAAAACATTGTTCCTTAATAGTGAAATGCTCTAGTTCTGCAACAGTTTTTTTAAAGAAGATCTGTGGTCAGAGACAGTGACTAAAGGGGTGTGGCTCAAGAGCATTGGCTCCTACAAAACCCTGACAGCTCTTATGCCATTTCCAAGAACAGAGAACACCCCTCAGTTTTTTTTTCTTCCCAAGGGGACAAAGCCTACCTTAAAAATAGTCAATCTGCTTTTTTTATATCCATAGTATGCACGCTAGTTAGTCCAATTCAACATGCTTTGGGACATGAGGGATGATCACACCATCCAAGCCCATACAACAGGATGGAGCCCTTCCTCTGCTTTGCCCAACCCTTTGTTTTAAAAGACTACAACAGATGAATCATCTGCAATAATTGTAACTCTCATGTGGTCACTCACCGTCCAACGGCCAGCACACAGATTCTGAATGGCTCCGGCTGAGGCCTCCAAGATAGCAGGGGTTTGGCTCTCCTTCAACAGCGATATATATATACGGACAATTTCTGGTTGGAAGAGGAGTTCATAGCCTAGCAAAAGATAGTTACACATGAAGTCTATCAAGAACTGGAGGAAAAGAGGACTCTTCTTGCACAAGCATGCTGGGAGCCTATGAAGTTGCTCAGATACCTTCGTTTCTCCCAAGCCAGTATCCAAGACATCCTGTCAAACTGCTTTGTCTCAAGATGTGTACTTATAGTTGTTTATCCACACCAGACTGGGTAACCCGTAGCTCTGCTTTACCTTATAACAGTCCTTGTTGCTTTTATTTCCAGATTTTGCAAGTCATCAGCAAGCAATGCACAGCTTTCCCTCTTCTGCTCTGTAGCTTATGCAAAATCTACATTAGCTGGACCGCTGCCACTGCTGTTACACCATTTAGGTCACATGTCAGAGGCCACAGAGCAAGGCCAGCCAACTTTCCAGCACACCTGCGCACCACACCTTTATTAGATGTGGGATTGTTTTTAAAATTGAAGTCTGTCCCTCCACCCAACCCCCAATAAAACATGTCTCAACACTGCATGACTCATGTCCTTCGCCTCAGTTACAGCTGAATATGTGGTATACATGTAAGAAGTCGCTACACTGGAGACATCATTGCCAGGAAGAGAAGTACCTTTTGCAGGGGTTGTTCTTTTGGGGAAGTCCACTATATCAGTAGAGGGATCCTCTGCAGGTTTTTTACCTTGAAAGAGAAGGGACAACACTAGAAGGGAGAAATTCTTCAGATACATTGACATGCTTACACAGCAGCAAGGGAATAGCAGTTACCTACTTAAAAGTTACACATTATTCTGCTTAAAAGGGAAGACACAGATAGAAGATATATGTTAACAAGGGACATTTGTCACTCCAGTAGTACTTAGCATAGAGAGTGACTGTATTCCAAGCCCAAATTGCCTCCCCCCAGTCCCGTCTTTTATGACTGACAATAGTTCAAATCTCAGAGTTTTTCCAGCATCATCATTATCTTTGCTCCTTTCCCTCAGATTCAGAAGAATGATTCTGCACTCCCTCTCCCTCTCTGGATCCAGAAACATACATCATGCTTGTCAATTCAAGATATTCTACACCCACAGCAGTACCAAGACAGACCCTGAACAAAATGATGCAAAGTTCATTTTTTGTAAGATTCATATTCAACAACTTGAGAACTAATATTTTTCCATGATTGGGATAACTATTACTGACAAGAGCAACTAGTGAAATAGGCAGAGCTGAATCTCCTGCCTAAATTTTTTGTAAAAAAAACAAAACAGACAGTACCTACAGAAATCAGACAGGACTACAAAGATAGAAGCCTGTTTTCAGAGGCATTTTCATGCCTTTCTTCCTCTCTAGATTTCTCATGCAAGAATAAGGGTCATTTCACAGATTGAGAAGTAAACCAGAATGTGCGCTCAACAGGGAACTGCAACCAACTGTGGCTCCTGACATGTACAATACATGCATTCACAAGATTTGTCACATTCACTCTTAAGAGTAAATGTAAAAGTGTGAAGTGTACATCTCAAGAAACTTAGTGTAACATGTGAAGTGGCTTAAAATCAATCCTCACCAGTCCCCTATCCCTGACAGATTCTCTTCCTTAGTAGTGTTCAAAATGTAACAGAGAACCAGGAACTCTCCCAAGAAAGAAAAAAGTAGCAGCACAAGGTCCCTCTCGCACACAGAACATGTTTTTTGCTTGCACTACTAGACTAGTTCCCCCTTATTGGCAAGAGTGGAGTAAAGATCGGAAAGAAGCTTACAATGCCCCGTGCAAGAACGCTGCATGCTTTCCCCCCAGCATCTGCAAAAAAAGCACTCAACTCACCTCTTGAGAACCACTCGTCTGGGCGGAGAGAAGGACAGGGAAGAAGGGAGGCAAGAGAGAAGAGGTGCCAGCAGGATCACAGGCCATTTGTAAGAAAAGCAAAGAGAAGGGGAAACAGGCCCCAAATTAGTTGAAGACCCATCCATCACCTTGATTGACACACCAAACAAAAAAGCCCACCATACAAGACATTAGGTCTTGAGAGCTAGAGAGGAGAGCCAGAAAGTTAACACAGCTACAGAAGGCTTCGATAAAAAGCAACATGTCCCAAGAAGTCAAGGATGACTTGGAAGTAGTCAATGTAAAACTTCTCCCTCCCTCCCTCATTTTGCCACCTACAAAGCTGGACAAGCCCCAGGCACTGAGGAACCTACCTTTGCCTTTCTTGGCACCAAAGCAGCTGGCTGCATGGGGGCCAGCATTGTTGGCAGTATTGAGGGGGGCTTCCTGATAGCGCTCTGCATGTGGGATCTCACGATGCACCTGGTAGGACAAGTTCCTCAGAAGGCAGACACAGTTTTCCACCAGCTGACAAAAAAACAGTTCTTCAAGTTAGATGCTTAAGTCAATGGATTCATAGACTGTACATTTGAATGAGCAAGAAAGCAGTAGCCCCGAAAGTGCTCTACATCTCAGTGAGAAGATTTTGGTCTGGTAGTCGACAACAACCCCGAGGTGCCGACACAAATCAAGACTCTCAAATACAGAGCATACTGTAACTCAGTGGTTCTCACCCTTTTTAGCCCACTTCTGAGAATGACAATTTGTCTGGGGACCCCCCCGACATGATGTCATCAACCTGGAAGTTATGTCATAGCCAGAAATGACATCAAACAGGAAGTTACATCACTATGATGTCAGAACTTGAAGTGATGTCATCAAGCAGGAAGTTCCTGCCTAGGAACTCAAACTATAAATGACAAGTGAAAGTATTCCAGCTCAGAAGCTTCTTGCAATTCTTCCTGCCCTCACTACTATTGCTATCAAGCAAAAAGAATAAAAATAAAACATCTGGAACAAAATATTTGTGTATTTACTACTGTTTTTATTTCCGTCTTTATTTACAAAATGTCTAGCTACTTAAACCGCTTTGTGAACTTTTTGTTGAAAAGCAGTATATAAATACTGTTAATAATGATAATACTTCTTGTATTTCGCTTGAAACTAACACTGATGTGGATGTTGATACTGTGCTCAGTACTGGTCAGAAGCAAGTGCACCCTACTCATGAACCTCAATACAAGAAGTAGCTTGAGCTTTTGTAAATAAAGGAAATAAGAACAGTAGTATCCCCCTCAGAAGGAAGATAAGGAGAGACATCTCCCCTCACCTCCCCCTCTCAGCTGCTCGCCTAAACATGCCTACTCAGAATTAACTCCCATTACTGGCAATGGGGTTTACTCCCAGGTAAGTAATGGGGCTTACTCCCCCACACACCAGGCTTGCCTCCCCCCTCCTAGCTGCTTTCTTGGCAGCCAGGCAACCAGGGATCCCCTCTCACCCCAGCAAAGATGTAAAGAGAGGACATGCTAGCCAGGGCAGGAAAGGACCACGGCTTGCAGAGAGGGAGAGATGATGCAGAGGAGGAGATTCCTGCAAGGAGCCCTAGAAGAAGTGCTGGGAGAGAGGGGACAGCAGTACCATAAGGGGTGCAATCGGCAGTGGGGGGGCGGTGGCGGCAGCGATGCTGCTTTCAAGACAGGCTCACAAGAGGCGAGATCATGCGGGACTGCCCCAGTCCAGCTGGGGGGGAAGCTGCTCTGTCTTGCAACCCCGAGGCAGCCCAGCCCGTCCAGGCAGCTGAGCTGACAGAGGTTGGTGGGGAGAAGCCTGGCTGGCTCTTCCAAGTCTCTCCCTGTCCTCCTTTGCCTGCACTCCGCGATTTGCCGCACCCCCCCCCCCCAAAAGCCTCCAAGTGCAGAGGAAGGTCCAGCTGGAAGGCAGCAGCATGCTGCTTTCTTTGCACAGGTGAAAGCCGCCCTCAGTTACTTCGCAATGCTGGGTGAAGTTTAAAATGGCGACACCCAGGCTTTGCCCACTTCCAAACTGGCACCACCCAGGTCTTTTGCCATATTCCAAGATGGCGGCTGCCAGCTTCTCGCAACCCACCAGAAATTGCATTGCGACCCACCAAGTGGGTCCCGACCCACAGTTTGAGAACCACTGCTGTAACTCATTCAGTAAGAGGAGCTGTGCCACTGATTATGGCTGCTACGTTCTGCCAGATCAGTGAAGGGACAAGAGATCAAGGTAGCCAAGGCTCAACTGATTGAACATGGGAGACTGTCTTCTCCATAGCAGCACTTCATAGTGCTGCTACTTAGGGAGATTAGGATGGCATCTTCTCTGCCAACATTCTGACAACTGTTAAATACCCACTTATTCTCCTAGTTTTTGGGATTGAAATGATTGTTAGTTTTTCTGTCATGGTGTTCTTGAAGTCCTCCTGGGAACCTCCCAACAGGAGGGGAAAGTGGAATACAAATGTATTAGAACTGTTCAAGAATCCTAGAAACAAAGTTAGGAGAAGAGGGCAGGGGCTATAATTACTCGAGTGTGGAGCTCACTGGTTGGGATAAAGTAGTAGGCTTCCAGCAATGAGAAGATTGTCCATTCTTGCTCTCTCACTCTGTATGAAACTGAGGGCAAGGGATGCCAAGCTAGATTTCCTAGCGTATTCTCACATTTGGGAATTTCTAGATGGTCCCAAATAGCTTGCAGATTTCTTAAGCCATCATCCACAACCTATTCTGTTACAGCTGTGGAGAAGGTCCTTCTTACCTCTGGGAGGGGGGAATATACCTTATAGCAGTGGTTCCCAAAGTCCTACTCAGACTTTGGGACAGCTGTCAGTTTTTGCGGGGGCAAGGGGATCGCTGTAACATGATCCCCAGAATTACACTGCTGCCAGGAACAGAAGGGTGCTTTTTTTTTTTAACTTATCAAAGTGATCCCTGGCCTCCTGAGATGCAGGGAGCCTTGTGGACACCTCCGCAGGGCTTCCCAAGCCTCTAAAAAGCAAAAAAATTGTGATTGGAAACCACTTTGGTTTTGCAATCACAAAAAAATGGTTTCCAGTTGCAATTTTTCGCTTTTAGCCAGCACCATCCCCAGGAGGCTAGCACTCACTAGCCTCCTTCTGTAAAAAAAAAAGAAAACCTTCTGTCCCCAGCAGCAGTATGATCCTGGGGATTGCTGCCATCTCCCTCCTCCCTGCCACTTAAGGAGTTAGGGTTGAATGCTGTCATGGCTGATGGGTCACAGTCTACCAGTTTGGGAACTATTGATCTATAGTGAATAGGATTCCCTGAGACAAGGGAAGAGCCCTGCTGAATTAAATCAAGGTCCCAACCAATCCAGCACCCTAACTTCACAGTGGCAAGCAGCATGCTTCAAGGACACCTACAACCAAGGCACGAAGGCAAAGAACCTTCCCACACAGGTACTCCCAGCAAGTGGTGCTCAGAGGCACACCGAATCCAGAAGGGGCCATAGAGCCATAAGATGGAGAAAGATACTCATGGGATACTCCGACTTCTCCCAGCAGTGTGTGATGCCAAGAGTATCAGATGAAAACAAAGACTCTTCCTTGACTCTCCCTTAAAGTCTCAGATCTCCACTCAAATGCTGCACCTCCTTATCCAGAAAAAAATGGAGGGGGGGGAGGGGCCAACAGTTCCTACTATGAAGAGAGGGGAGACAAAGGAGTGAACCATGTGGAGTGTGGAAGAAAAGCCCCAACAAGCTACTCCTCAAACCAAAAGGTAAATTGTAGCAAGGATCTTATTGCCTTTCCCATTCCCTTGTTACCTTGCTGTCTGAATCTTTCTGGCCAATCTCTGCTTGGACAATGTATATGAGGGCATCCACTAGCCCATCACATTCCCGTAGTTTTCGGCGTGCTTCACTTCTCTCAGAACTCACATTTCTACAGAGGAAAAAAACATTGAAAGAATGGATACACCAGCAAGTAATGACCTTTAAAAGCAAGATAGGAATCCCTTTCTTCTAATTTAGTTTCCCATTTCTATCCATACAGAAGGGCAGGGAAGAGAATATTTCTCTGCTGTAGTGTCAACGTCAACATCACATAGCACAATAAGTCTTAGCACACTTCTTGACTACCTTGAGGTTAAAGTCACCAATACACACTGCCTTCCTAGCCATAATGAGCTAAGGATCACATGCTGTTCATCTGGACGTTGCCCATCCCAGTCACAGTTAGGAAGGCTTTGTTGCTGCAAGAAAACCAAGGCACCAGAAAAAGCTTCATCTGCTTTGGAACCATCCCCCAAATGTAGGGTTCAGACTCCACAGCAGAGAACGGAGGCCTCCTGTCAGCAATTCAGTAGTCTCCAGCGACTGCATATCCAGTTGGTTAGATGACAGATATTCCCTCCAGACTTCCCAAAAGGAGCATCTTCACTGATCTTTGTCCCACTGTTGGGCAAAGTTATTTCCAAGTGGGACACACTTTCAGCTAACACAACTGCTCCAACTTACCTAAGGCAGCCAATGGTATTGGTGAGCACCGACTCCCACTCTATGTGGCGGGGTTTTGAGTCCTCACTGGGCTCCTTCTCCCATCCAGAGCGTGGAATGATAACCTCATCTGTGAGGGCATGTAAGGCATGATCCACAATGGCCATCTTTATTGAGTCATGAGAGGAGAGGTTCCACAATGTTCCTATGACACAGCACATTTGCACATTAGTTTAAACATAAGAACTCTGGAACTCACACTCCCAAGTCCAACCCTGTCCGCGTACCTGTAATGACTTCAGTCAGATCCATATCACGTGCCTTCCGCAGCAGTCGCACCAGAGTGGGGACACCATCACAGTTCTTGATGGCAATCTTGTTGTCCTGGTCCCTGCCGAAGGAGATGTTCTTGAGGGCCCCACATGCTCCATAGTGCACCTCCTTCTTGGGGTGGTCCAACAGCCCCACTAGTACTGGAATGCCTTTCAGCTTGCGCACTTCTGTTTTCACCTTGTCATTGCGGTAGCACAAGTGTTGAAGATAAGCGGCAGCATTAGACTTCACAGCATCCAGACGAAACCCCAGCATGGCTATCACTTCAGGAAGCTCCGGCTGACGCCAATTGCCTGGAACAGAGACTCCTTTCCGTAGGCTGTCCATGCTTGCTAAACTGACTCTGTCATGTTGGGCCAGTGGGGCCCAATAATATGCATCTCCTCTAGATAAGTCATCAACCAACATGTCCTCATAACTCCTATAATGGAGAAGAAAGAAAGAAAGATGGCCAAGTTGTTTATACAACTGAAACTAGCTCTACTTGCACAAACAAAAACTGGCCCCATTTATCTTTGGACATAAAAAAACACCTTTCGGACCAGGATTAGAAAAGGGGTACTTTTTCCAAGTGTCAGGCACTGTGAAGTTCCTAGGTGCCAAAAAGAACAAGGTAATACAGGAGCCCAACAGTAGCATGCCCATTACTGCATATCAGAAGCAAAGTCCAAAAGACTGCGCTTGCTATGTGACATTCGCAGGCAGGACTACTGGCTGACTGTGATCTCTCTCAGGCAGTATAAACATCTTCCAACAAGGAGACACCAGGTCCCAGCATCATACTGAATGATCCTCCTTGGGTCTGGCTGTAGGCAGAACAGACACCTTATCAACCCTTGCTGTCAAAGAATCCAGAGCTACAGAAGATCATAGCCCTTTAGGTAGGCACTTCAGACACCACCTTGAGTTCCACCTTCCTTGCCAGAGCTACTGTGCCACTACTGGTTCCTGGCAAGTGTGACAAACCCCAGCCTTCCTCCCAGCCGTGGAGCTGCAGGGAGGATTATCCTTGTCTTGGTGATGCACTTCCAAGGTCTTCTGAGCACCTTGAAGCACAGAGTCAAAGCAGACAAGTCACCCCTTCTGAAACTAGGAGAGGTGTTGCTACCATGTTTCCAGTCCCAGGCTCTCTCTTCAACTTGGGAACCAGGAGGTGGGCAAGGGCCATCCCTGCTATTTTGTTAGGGTTCTGAGGACCTCTGACATTCAGTGTAACTTGCAAGAAGGATTCCTCACCCCCATATCCAAGCAAGAAAGAGTCAAGTTCTCATCTCCGCCCCCTTGAAGCTGAACAGGGAATTATCCCCAACCTCACACTATTTGAGGTTCAGCATATCATCAGGAAAAAGACTTCCTCCTGAGAGAGGAAGGAATGGGTCTAGGCAACCCTAAGCATTTTGGTTGGCCACTGAACATATTGATCCATCATCCATAGCTTGACTGAGCATGCAGCAGCCCAATCATAGACGTAGCAGCCCACAGTTCTGGGAAGAAGAACCTGCAACACCTAAAGGACAAATGCACTACTGGACACTAGAATTTACTTTTGCTGCCACTGTGGTCACTTGGGATGTTTCCTAATATTTGTTAAGAAATTCAAGTCAGCTGTTTTTGCCTTTCAAGATGTAGGTTGCTCTTACAAGTCATTCCAGTCTGGTTAATTAGAGGGCATCTATACCCAACCACACTATCGTAAGTCAGTCAACTTGCTCTTGCCACTCTCAACATAAATTGGTCAAGACTTCTTCCACACCTTTGTTCTACCACATCTTCTAAACAGCAATACTCCCATGCATGAAAAATTTAAGCCAGGCCCAAACTTTTAAGATAGTCAAGTCAGATTTCAATTTCAATGACACAATTTATCTGCAATACCAAGGCTGTATCAGGACAATCAGAGCCACTGAAACTCTGTTCAAAAGCAACATTTTAAAAAGTATTTGGGCTTATACAGGTGTGCACCTGTATCCACAGGGGTTCCGTTCCAGACCCCCCCCCCCCCCCCACACACACAGTTAACTGAAACCATGGATGCACATCCAGAAGAGGCACATGCGGGGGGACTCCCCCACGGACCCGATCCGTAGTGAATCCGTGGATAAGAGATCTGCAGATACAGAGACCCCTGTACTTGATTTCAGGTGTCGCTTAAGAGTTCTCATATTGAAATACTTGTGGAGGGGGAAGGCAAGTAGGTCTGATTTCCCTAGAGATCTCGTCTAGGCAGACCACAAAAGCCATACTGGAAGCTATGCTCGGCTAAGGCCACTCTAACTTTGATGCACCTCCTCCAGCGCCCCTCTTCCAGAACGACTGAGACATACCAGAAAAGGCGCTAGTGTAGTGGTTGGGTCCCTAGAGGCTGCTGCCTGGTTTATAACCGCCAAGGGGTGTTTATAATGGCGATTGGGGAGCAGTGCCCCTACAAGAGGCAGCCTGTTTAATCCTTGACGCACATGCCTAATCTGCACTGGCAATTTCACGATTCAACAAAAATTGGGTCACAACCCACTGGTGGGAACAGCTGGTGTTTCCCAGTTTGGGAACAGCTGTGCTGCTGTAAATGAAAATGTATACCCTTGGAGCAAAGTGGCAGCGAACCTATTGGGGTTTCTCCAACAGGGCTGGAAATAGAAGTTCCACAAATGCAGCACCTCCCTGCAATGTCACAAGGATAAACTTACAGAGGACATTTTTCTTGTATCATAGAAAGGGGCAGAAGCTTTGCACCTCCTGGAATACAGTCATCCTAATCCTTTTAGGCAACTCCCTGAAGACTCCATTTTCTTATTCGTGTATATAATCTGTGCTACTTCAAGTTCATACACAGTTCTGGGACCTTGAGATTTCCTACTTAGAAAAGATCACTTTTTCCTTTAATTAAAAAAATATTCATGGGTGTGGAAAAAACAAACAGCATCTTATGAGAACAGTTTAGAAGAGTGTGGGGCTAAGCAGAGCTTTCACTGATCAGGAATTTGGCTTAAATGCACTGGATGACCATGCATTTCTTTAAACATCTTCCATTGGAAACATAATATAAGAAGGAGCCATTAAGTTACACCAACCACATATTTTGCTCTTTGGGAGCTGAAATGCATGCGTGTGTACAATCAGCGCCACACTCCTATTTGTGGAATATGAAAACCGGTCCGACCTGTCTTTCCTCCTCCTCCTCTTTATTAAAATGCAACAATTTGATCAGCGTGCACAGCACCTGTAGCCTAGGACATTATCTACACTCAGTTACAATACAGGTCTTTAAAGTCACAGCCAGCCGAGTTGCAACCAGTTAGCCAAGCTCTTGTCACTAATTAATGTTTTAATGCAGATAATGTTATATCAGAATCACTTCAGCTGTTCTTGCTTCCAAGCATGATCATTTGAAATTGTACCCTCTTCAAAAGGCAAACAAAAACCTACGCCCAAGATGGAAACCAAGAATCATTTCAGCATCACCAAAATACTCCTCATCTTGAGACCAACTAGTCTGCAAGGTCGCTTTGCCACTCTTAAGATGAGCCAGGATGTACATCTCACAGACTGCTTCAGGAACAGTCCAACAACCTCTTCAGACGGCTATCAGGAAATCCTGCAAGCAAATGCATCTTCAACACCGTCATTTGTGCCTACGTTGCCAAATACAGCACACCTAAGATCACTCCTATCACCACCTGGAGCAGTTATCTAGCTGTACAGGTCATCTATATCCTCAGATTACTTTTCAGTGTGTGCTTTGTTATTTGCAGTTAAAGAGCTTGTGCTGTTCTTGTGCACCCAAAGAGACAAAGCTTCTTTTCACCAGAAGTGTGAATTCTCATAAACAGAAGTCCTGCTGGATCAGGACCCATCTAGTCCAGCTTCCTATATCTCACTGTGGCTCATCAGGTGCCTCTGGGAGCTCTCAAGACAGCATGATGCCTGTACCCTGTTGCCACTCCCTTGTATCTGGAATTTGGAGATCTGCTGCCTCTAAAATCCAGAATTTTTTTAGACATCATGGCTTGTAATCTGTGATCAACTTCTCCTCAATTAATCTGTCCAGTCACCTTTTAAAGGAATCTAGGCCAAGTGCCATCACCACATCCTGTGGCAAAGAGTTCCACAGGTTAATTATACACTGGGTAAGGAAATATTTCCTTTTATCTGTTCTAACTTCTACCACTCAGGTTAGTGGATGTCCCCTGGTTCTGGTATTGTGCAAGAGGGAAAAAAAACTCCCATCTATCCAGCCCATGTATAATTTTATATGTCTCGATCATGTCCGTGCTTAGCTGCCATCTTCCTACACAAAAGAGCACCAAATGCTGTAACCCTTCCTCTTAAGGAAGCTGCCCCAGTTCACTGATCATTTGTCACTGCCTCCTGCACCTCTCCTCCTATCTGACACAAGCAAGTAACTTGTTCAGAATAAAGCTAGGAGGCCATGGTGTCTTTGTTCTCTCTTGCACCCCATGATGTTCTTTCTCCTTCCCCTAAACACAAAACCATGGAAGTTTACAGGGCATGATGCACATTTTCCAACTGTTTTAAATAAACTTCATTTTCAAGCAAATGAAGGTTTGAGTCAGCTCACCAGTTCAATTTCATGAGAGTCAACACCACCACAAGTTGGTTCCTTTCTGTCTTTTGCAAACTGTGTTCAATAAAGAAGCTTTTGCTTTATCTGTTCTAGCACACAGCCCCCCAAAGAAGATGACGTTGCCCAAAATAGTTCCAGGGAAAGGATTACTTCACACCAGTGATTTTCAAACTGTGTTCCTGTTAAGCTTTTCTTGAATTCTTCTAGTAGGAGATCTGCAATGGCGGACAAGCTTCCTAGAACAGTGTTTCTCAAAATGTGGGTTAGAACCCACACCAGTGGGGTCATGAGCCAATTTTTGGTGGATTGCAAAATGTTTTCGAAACATTAAACAACTTTGCAACTTGCCCAGTTTGTGATTAACACTTGAAATACTGGGTCATGATTGGATTGTCATTTAAAAATGGTCCCAGTGCTAAAATGTTTGGGAAGCACTACCCTAGAAGACTGTCACCTACCTTTGCAAGGTACAGAGGCAGATGAGCACAGAGTCCATTTGAGTCAATTCAGGACCACAGCGGAACCCAAGGGTCCTAGTTCTCAGTGTTAACTGAGAATGCATCCTATATCTTCTGAGAAGCACAAGATGGGGACATGCCAGTTCCTCAGACAAATCTATGTAGAAATCAGTCCCTGAGGGAAGGAAGTTTAAAGGCCACTTGGAGGATGCCTTCTGGAGGCAGACACCAGTTATCAGTTGTTTTCCCCATCCTGAAATTGTTTCAACATTAGCAGTGTTCTGAGTTTGTGTTTTGAGATGCAGGCAGTACTCCCTCCACACCCATCTCTCTTGTATTCACTGGGGTGTAAGACACATCCACTCCCACTTTCAATTCACAAAGTGAATTCAAACAGTGAGATTATTACAGCCTGGTGGATCAGGCAGCTGCTTTGGGGAAACTGCATCACAATCTCCAGATATTTTCAAAGCAACAGCAAACTGGCCCAGAATAGCCTAAACTTCTCTGTGTGAAAATGAGAACATGAGGGAATCAAGCCTGTACAGCGACGTATGCCAGATCACATCAACATCAGATGTTTGGTGCATGCTTTATGAAGTTTAGCAGAACACTAATGAGCCCTCCACAGCCAGTTAGATCTAGAGGACATACTGGAGATTAACGCCTCCTTCACAGGGGTGAACTGCCATCAGGATGGTTAAAGCGAAAATGGCATTGTTCCTTACTCAAAAAGAGTGTGCCAAGATGCCATCTTGTTAGTTACTTCCCCTAGAAAAAGAATCAGGCTTAAGTCAGGATGGTATTTAAGGCAGCAACAAGGAGCCAAAAATGACAACCACATGAATTCCACAGATTTCTGCATTCTTTATCGGTCTGCAAAGAGCACAGCAATTTCACAACTGGCAGGCTAGAGGACAGGATCAAAGTGCACATATGCAGATTCTACTGGAGCAGCTTTCATATGCAGCTGATATAAAGTCACAGATAAGGCTGAGGCAGAACAGGACATATGCACTATTTTTATATTATTGTATAAACTGGCAAGTAGCAAGTTGCAGTTTGCCTTCCAAAACCCTAAATTGCTTTCAGAGTTTCTGCAGGCCATTCCGAGGCCTGCAGAGTGTGTCGCCAGCCGAGCACAACCTGGAAAAGGCCTCTAGGGCCTCCCCTGGCACCACCAGGATCACCACCCAGATAAGGTGGGTTGCAGTGTAGGAAAGATTGGAAACCACTGCTCTAAGGGATCCATGCCAGTGTGGGCCCCTTCAGCAGCTGTGAAGGATCACGACACCGCCTGAAGACGTTCAGTGATGATATCACCAAACATCCAGGTTGCCGAACTCTGCAGGCCTCACCTGGAAGTCGAACAAAGTTGGCACTTACTCCTCTGACAACTCAAAAGGCCAAACCACTAGCAAGGTGGTCTCTCTCTCTGTACCTGCCATCAGCAACAGCTACCCATCAGGTCACTGATAATAATTTTACTACTATGTTTCATGAAAGGGCAATTTGATCTGCCATCAAGAGCTTTCAGGCATCATGGGCCATAATGTTATGACTGATATGATGTTAAGTAATAGTGGTCACCACACATTAAGAAAGGGCAAAGTGCCAATTTAAGACAGAGGGTGAACTGTAGGGCTCTTGTCACTGGCACCTACAAAATCCCAAGGAATGTGCACAGTCACAGGTTTTGCTCACAAACTCTTCTAGAACTGAATGCAAACTTGTTACAGATGTGGTTTCTACAACCATCTTGTTCTGTACTGTTGACATCTGCTGTGTGCTTGGGAAACACAGCCTCTGAAAAAGGCATAGTGTACCACTCACAATATGCTAGCATCCAGACCATGATTTGTGCAGAAATGTCTTGATGAGAAAAGGGGAAAAGCTACAAATGAATGTACAAAAGCCACCATTTGGGCTCTGCTAAGCAATGGCCTACTCGGCCATTACCAGAGGAAAATAAAGCCAAATAAGGCATGGCACAGGAGATCTGTGGTAAGGGTAGGGTGTTCTGAAAGTTATTTGTTGTCCAAGTGCAAAGCCTCTGGGCTTTCTGGAAACCAGTCTCTTGAGCCATCAGAGCCTGATGCTTGATAACACTTTCAGGAGAGAAGGACTATTCCCTTCTATGGCTACCTGGGCTTGGTAAGGCAACACAAACGCAGGATTTTTGGGGAGAAGACAGTTTATATCACTTTTTCCCAGCACCTTCAACAGCCTCTTCCTTCAAGAGTATAACGGCCAGAAATTATGAATGCCATAGGCCTCATAGGGTAGAAGCAGCTGAATGAGCGCAGATAAATTAGTGAAAGCTTTAGAAGAGGTTTAAATAATGACATTGGACAGAAAGCACCCAAAAACATATGCTGAAAGATAGTAAGTCTTCTGTATCAAGACAGTCAATGGCGCTCCCCTTCTCCAATTACTATCAGTGCTTCTTTGAGAGAAGGGTTAACACTTCCCTCAACTTGAATCTGACACCCCTCCGCTCTTCTTTGCCTCACAGGAAGATAGACACTACACCAACATCTGTAAGTTCATCCCTGTCCTGTCCCTGAGGCAGACAGCTTTGAGAAAGGGAGAGTTTAATGAGAACACACTCTAAATCAGATTCAGGACTCCCTTTCAACTGCTTTGATATCCTAAGGCCAAAATGAGGCAACACAATCTATGGCACCAACTAGAAGATTCAGAAATTTCACACTTTTTCTACCCCCGCCTTAAATAGGATCCATCTCTTTGAAACAACATCCATTTTAGACAGCACTGCAGTTTTGAACAATCAAGAAAGCCAATCAGGCAAGAGTACCCTGCACTCTGCTCAGATAAGAATCTGCATATCTGAATAGCCAAGTGGTCAAGCAGAGGAATGAATCCACTTTACCTTTCCTTAGCCACGTCAAAAGCTACCAGAATAGATTATTCCATTACACAAGATGCATACTTCATGGGCTAACCACTAGGACTGGAATTCTTCCCTCCCAGAAAGCAACAAGCCCAGGAGTGAAAAGTATTACACAACTGGCCAATTTGTGCACCTTTAATCTATGTTTTTCACTACAGCTACAGAACGCAGGACAGAAGGGTGGGCAGATTGTTAAAGGATGGAGGACTGAAATTCAGAACACAGGGCTGCGAGAGGGAGGCAAAGGACAGACAGAGACCACAAATTGGCATGAAGCAAATCACATACTAAACTATAGGAAAGGAACAGAAATTGTGCTGAGTAAGCACCACTGCCCTGCATCATTTTACCAGAAGCTTCAACCACATCCTCTGGTGTCAGAGAATTTAAGATAAGTGTTGCTAACCATGCCTCTGAAATGGACTGTGCTAGCAAATCAGGATGAGGGAGTTTTTAAAAAATGGAATCTCACATCCCAAGTTCCGAAAGCAGCCACCCAATTGTGCATTTGAGGCAGCATCCAAAACATGACATGGTTACAGTATCCTAGACTAACTTAGGTTAGAATGAGATGTTCTATAGTTTCAGAATCTTTATGCAGAACCCAGGAGGCCCTTGGCTCTGAGCATTCCATAACCCAACTCTGTGAGGGCTCCTAAAGAAGGGATCCCACAAACCTAACAGTAGAGTATTAATAAGCACAAAATGCACTAGCAATGGAGGAAGCAAGGCACCTTAGCATAACCACAGGTATACTATCATGATAATAATAGTTGCACAGCAATTCTCACAAATTCCACCACTTCTGCAACAACCCTGCAAAGCACATTAGTTTTATCTTTGCACTGTAGTTGGAATGGTTTGCCTAAACTAAAGGAACCTCGTAAGTACATAGCAAGGGAGAAGGATTTTTTTTGGGGGGGGGGGAGGGCAAAATCTGTAGAATACTACTGTTTCCTTGAATGAGTTCCAGTTCAGGATCTAATTCTCACTAAGGTGGTACACCTAAGCTGTACACTTCAAGGAGCAGATGGAAACAGCAAAACCATTTCCTGATGTCAAGGAGAAGAAAGTTAGTCCAGCCTTTGATCCAGGAAGTTATGCAAATCCTACCTACTGTATGAATTGATAAGGTCAGACTCCAGTTTATCACCCCCAGAGAACTAGACTCAGGTTACACATTCTACGCTGCTGTAGCCACTTAACCAGTTCCAACATAGTGGCAACGAAGATCCTTCAACAGCATGCACATTAACAGGGTTTTTTGGCTTAACTCATCACCACAGTACAGGGAGACAAACATGCTATAGTCAACAGTGCATCATATACCAATGTCTAACATGAGCAGCTTTAAAAGTAAGAGGTTTTGGGGGAAGGGGGAAGGCAGAAGTGCTAGAAATACTAGATTTGCTTGACTCAAGCACTGGAGATATTCAAAATCAGGTGATCT
The DNA here is from genome assembly GCF_035046505.1 of Tiliqua scincoides. Lineage (NCBI taxonomy): Eukaryota > Metazoa > Chordata > Lepidosauria > Squamata > Scincidae > Tiliqua > Tiliqua scincoides. The sequence goes on from NC_089821.1 coordinate 66,686,554, forward strand.
GTTTTGGAATTTCTTCTTAGGTAGAGAAGACTGACCAATACAGAGAACTGTGTTTATCACTTGTGAAGTTCAAGGGTATTAGCAAGTGTGCTCACTTGGGGGTAAGAGAAAGTGACTACAAAAACCATCTCTTTACTTAGCAGAGATGGCAATCTTGGACCCTGAAGGCCACATGCATCTGCATGCACACACACCCCGCCTCTCCTTGGAAGGAGCATTTAAAAAAAAAGAAAAAAAAGGTCTTATTTTAGATTAGCTGACTCCTCTAGCAAGATTCTACACATCCCAAAATTACCAAAACGAGGTTTATAGCAGATTTGGCTGTGACTGACAACTACGTTACCAGTGATCTTTGGGGCAGAAGGTGGTAAAGTTACTTCACCATCTTTCTATTAAGAACACCGACAACACCAAGACCATCAAAATATCGCAAAGGACTGCTACAATGTCTATCCACATAAGCTTACCTGAGCCTTTGGCGGTGGTCAGAGGGAGTCCCAGTTCTTCTGGCAGTACCATACTCTGGCATTGTGCCATAATCCAGGTCGTCATATCCCATGCTGCGCTGGTCATCCTCCAGTCCATAAGGCTCTGGGTGGAAACGGTTTAAGTCCATGTTGCTACCCCCTACCCGCACCTGTGGCTGAGGCCCATAAACATCTTGACGGCTTGGGGCCCGGTAACCATCCATTGAAGGACGGTAGCGCTCATCAATGCGGGTCACACGGGACAGGCTGCCATAGTTGTGTTCACTGCCATGATAGCCATCTTCATATGGACGGCCATAACCATCTGGGTAGTGGTAGTTTCGTGGGAGGGTGGCTGTGCCTGGCTGGCTCATGTAGGCACCTGGGCCACCATTGGTGTTTTTCCTGAAGTTCCTATCCATGGTTTGGATGTAGTTGTTGGTTACTTGAGAGCCATCTACAGGTAACCCATCTGGACCAACAGGGACTTGCTGTACAGTGCGTGTGGTCATTGTTTTCACCACCTTCTTGACCTAGAGAGTTCATCATGAGCCATTAGACACTTGGCAGTTCCTCCCTAACCATGCTAGTAAGAAGGCTCAACTCCAATTACAGATCCTTTCTTATACTGTTCCCACCCACTAGCTCCACTGGACATTGCTCTGCTCAGCCTCCTTTACCACATACTCAGTTTCAGCAGCCATCTTGTTCTAAATCAGTGGTTTTCAATCTTTTTGCCATGACTCCAAAAGAGACTGGGGACCTCATCGCTGATCCGGCCCTGACCAAGGACCCCGTTTGCCTACTTCCCATCCCCATCGCTGCCCACTCCCTGCCCCCGTAATGCCCTCCCAGCACTGTTCACTGTAACCAAAGATTCTTATTAGAGAGAGCAGAAAAGGTTACCACGAAGCCTGGCACAAGTGAAAGCTATTTTAGCAAAATTTTTGAGAATCTCAGCAAGACTGAGACATCACTGGCACCTGAAGGGGTACACCAGATGGCTTCCCCTTTACCTGATGGTGCTCTAGTTCAGTGGTCATCCATCATTTTTGTTCCTGTAAGTTGCTGCAACCCTACAACTGAGGCTTCATGACCCCATTGGCGTCCTGAACCCAAGGTGGAAGAACACTGTTTGAGATCACCCTTCTGTCTGCTGCTTTACTGATAAACGTGTCCTCCAGTATACATGACTAAAAGTTACGTCCTATTCTGTAGTTTTATAGCTGCAAGGGCAGACAGAACTGTAGGTTCTTGTGGCATCTGGGACAGCATAGGTGCAAAACTGCCAACTGCTTAACCATGATCCAGGGAAGCAGGTGACTGGGTCGTACACACCTTTTCTAGAGCACAAATTCCTCCTGCTCAGCTGAAGAGTCATTGTTTCAGATCCTGGACTGAAGAGTCATTGTGGTTACCTTAAACCAAGTGTGGCCAAACTTACTTAACATAACAGCCACATACAATAAATTTCAGATGTTCAAAAGCCACAATATTTAAAAGCAGCATTTAAATTCTTAAATATATTTATTCAGCATAACCATTAAACTAATATTTTAATCCAGTGGACTCTCAGTTTATACCTAGTAAATATAAAGCTTGAAAATTTCTTATTTACCTTTTATATTAAGCCATTTCTGCCCAATGTTGCATATATGCAACAGAGATAAAAAATGTACAGCTGTGGGATGGGCAAAAATGGGTTAATTGTGAAGCAAAAAGGAGCTCAGTCAATACATTTCTTAGAGCTATGCATCATATATCAAAGAGCCGCATGTGGCTACAGAGTCACAGTTCTGCCTTAAACAGTGGCCAGCATCACTACCAATAACTGTTAATGGCACTTAGGCTGGAGAAGAAGGGACAGAGAGGGAACATGCTACCTTGCAGCCCTCCTGGGAGCTCTATTGGTTGAACAGTTGACATGTGATGAGGATAATAAAAAAAGGATACACCATTATGTGAACTGTAGGGCTCGCACAAGCCTCATTTCTTTCTTGTTCAGTTTTGACAGAAAGGACACATTTCATAACATTACATGTTAAGTCATCAGTAGCGCCTCACCGTGGTCTCTGTACGGCGAGTTGTCCCATCATCAGAGGTCTCTACTGAAACAACAGACATGGCACCCTCAGGGTCCTCTTCCATAGTGTAAGTCTCTTCAACAATCTGTCCTGGGTCCTGCATCCTGGGAATGGTGCTGTATATGAGGTGACTGTGGTCCTAGGGAGATGAAGATAAGAGTACATCAGCTCAATTCCATCCAGGCACTAGACAATGGACTCAGGACTCCCCAGAAGTCAGACACCATCTGCAAAGTCCACTCAAGATACAGGATGGTAAGCAATGAAAAACAGCCATCCAATTTTGTAGCTCCTGTTATTTAAAAGATAAATACACACAAATGAACATACAGACTTGTGCAGGTTAAAGCTCAACAGTGCTTGCTAAAGCTTTTGAACCAAAGAATCCAAGTCACTATTCACACCATAGCTGGGATTACTGAGCAGTCAGGTGGCTTTCAACTTGACAGAGTAGAAGTGCAAGCAACTCACACCTGCCGTCTGCATTACATCCACAGTCACCTCCAAATCATGTGCTTACTGACAAAGTTGTCAGTAAGAACTGCAAGCCCAAATTTGGTAACAGAAAGAAGGCACATGATGTAGCCAAACATCAGTCTTGCATCTAAATACCAGGCAGGATCCACTCCACAAGTGAGAGGCAAACAGCACCACAACCTTCAAATGAGCCAGTGCTATTTGTTAGAGGGAAATTTCTAAGCTCTTTCCTTTACCTGTGGTCCGTTGAGTTTCAGTTCTGAAAATTTCTGTCTCTCCAGGTCAGCATTGCCCAGGAAACGGCCGTTCTGCAAGAGAAAATGGTTATGAGCTTGTGTCCAGAGTCAAAGTTTGCAGAGAAAATTCTGGTTACAGAAGGTGACAAGTTCGACCAGGTCCCTCCAGTTCACTTCATGCATGCCCTCTGTGACTATGCCCCTACATTAAGAGGTTCAAATCTGGACAGGTGCAATTTGAGTGTACAATAGTACATACTGGTTGCATCATATAGTTCCTTAAGAGAAGAGAAACATGTACAAAAACCTCTTATCCATTTGTTTACAGGCCAAGAGTGATGCATATTTAAAAGAACATTTACCCCTGCTTGGCATCACCCAAGTGCTCCTACTACAGTAATGGTCAAGGTAGACTTATATGTGTCTAAAGAGTTCAGAGTGTGCTTTGCCCAACCCACAGATACAACAGCTCAGAAGTCCCAGCCCCTTTCTTAGCCTACAGATGTAGGACTATTCAGTAGACCTAACCACCATCAACAAAATGAAGAACTGAAAGCAGAGTCTGTGCAGTGACACTTAAACTTGCACTAACATTCTTCCTGCATATACCCCAGTTTTATTCCTGTTGACACACAGATCTTGAGCCTCTGGGCTAAGTGAGACCCAGAAAACACTACTTGTATTATAACTATAAGCTCAATACAAGCACTCATTTGAAACTGCTGACCATTTAGGATGGAGGACAGAATGCAAACATCCAGTAGAAACCAAACAAAAAGAGCAAGATTTAGAACTTGGGCTAAAAGGTTTACAAGTCACCCGAGGGTCCTTCCACACCCCACTTTGGCATTTCCTTCATCCTTGCATGTTTCCAATTTCAGTAGTAGACATCTGAATATGAGGATGCTTTAGAAACATTTTACCTTTAGTCTTAAGATAATAGTACCATTATGAGTAAGTACCACTTCATTTTGTTGTCTGGTCTTCCATAGTTCAGCAAGTAATTCAGTTTGTCTGTTTACAGACCTCCTCTTGCTAGATATACGAGTAAGGAGTAGCTCAGCTGCTGTTTTGAGACCGTATAGCTACAGCATGAGACCACAAAAAAGCAGCAGGTAAGAAACTGTAGGACCAATTCCTCTTTCCCCCATTAGCAAGAAGATCATGCTGAATCCACAGTAGCTGCTATATTGGGAGAACTCCAATACAGCAGCTTGCCAGAACTAACTCCACTTTCCAGTTGTAGATCCACCACAAAAATAGCTGTCTGGTACTTTTGGCTGTTGCATTCATGGTACCTAGTGAGTGTAGGCATGCAAAATCTGGCCAGGCTCCGTGAAACTGGTGTAAACACTCCGTTATTTAATCTCTCCATCACCAAGAGTTTTGAGGCCTGCCACTGAACAGACACTGGCAAGATCGCTTATTGAAGCACAGCAACAAAGGGCCCTTGGACCAAGCTGCTCCACAACCTATATCCAACAGAAACCAACACTCCAGCAGGCACCACTTAAATCAAAGGCAGACAAGCATCCTGCTTGCCCACCTCACCTGAGGCATTTTTACCTGGTGCCGGCGGGTGAGGGTGCCGTTGGCCATAGTCTGGTTGGCATCCTGTGGGGAGACACGAACGCGCTCCAGCTGTGCAGAGACATGGCGCCGTTCTTCCTCCAGTGCCCGTGTCAGTTTCTCAAACTGTGCCTCCTGCTCTTTGACGGAGGCAAGAATACTGGCAGTCGACTCCACTTCTGAGTCATCCATGGTTGTGAAGGCCCCACACGGGGGAAGAGAGGGTGCAAGGCAGGGAGATGCCACGGGGAACTGTGGAACTGGCGTCACACAGAAAGGGGGTTGGAGGGGAGAAGGAACCCCTCACTTCAGTTGGGAAGAAAGCAAGAAGACAGATTTTGGGTCAGGAAAGAGAGATTTAAAAAAGAAAATCAACCTGAAAAGTCAAGTTCCACCCAATTACCCACTCACCTCCCACCTCCAGACAAGCAGAGCAGGAAGTGTTGAACATCAACAGCTCAGCTCTATTGTAAGCCGCGCTGGGTCCCTTTCAAGGAGAAGGGCGGGATACAAATAAAGTTTATTATTTATTATTATTGGCCTCTAAGGTCAACAATTGCAACTCTGACAGGCCTCATGACAATGAGCCATGTGTAAAAGGCACAAGCACCCAGAAATTAACTAGTTACTAAACTGGGGCTGAGGAAGAAGTTTGTCCTAGGCAGAGTAAGGACTTTTCTACTTCCCATGTGGCTAGATTTACTTAATGTTAGGATACTAACAATATCCTCAAATGTGGGTACCCTTCCAGCATGATGCACACTGTTGAATCTCATACTGCGCACAGGAGACTATGAGCAGGGTGAGGGAGGTTAATGCAAGAGGATATTTTCTGCATGGCATGGGGAATCCTGCCTTGGAAAGTTTGGATTACATTTTATTTAGGATTCATGAACCATTTAGATTAAGGCTCTAGCACTAGGAGTCTCTGCAAGAAAGACTTGTAGAAGGAACCTGTTTTTCCAACACAAACCAAGAACTATTTGTTACCCTATTTATATCATAAAGAGAACACCTACAGTATTTGTGTGACTTGTATAATCTGGCTCCAATTTCCAAATTCTACAACATTAGCACTTCCAGACCCAATTAGTCTGGCTAACCAGAGGTCCTTTTTTCCAGAACAGGAACTTACATGTTTTTAATCTTATGCAGTCCCACCAGTGTCATATAGCCTCCTCCACTTAAAAGCTTATTTGGGAAGAAATTAAGTTATCTACAATCCAGCCAAACAGTGGCTATATAGGCAACAAGGTGAGGGGCATGTACCAAAATATTTGGCAAGAAGAGATACAATTCCAGATGGGTTCCAGTGTCAACACCTTGTTTTGACACATGTATTTACGGCAGGAAACTACAGCTCCCCACCACGTTCACAGATGAAACGTTTACCACATGTAATGGTGTGCATACCATTCCTAGACTACGTTCCCACGTGAGAACCACTACTTCATGGTGGTTCCGGGTCTATCCAGTTTACATTTATGGATTTATGATGATCTGGAGGACAAAAATGTGCAGTTCCTTTTCATAAAATGTGCACAGCCTTGTATATACAACATTTGAGAAGCAATGGCTGGGAAGCAGCAAAACTTCAAGGAGAAGCATCTATATGCAAGAATCAAAAGGACTGCGAGAACCTCAGGATTTTAAAGCTAAGGTACTCTTCAAACAAGTTCAAGGATCCTTCCTCCACCATCTTATTGGCTCAAAGCCGATGGTGCAGCCTTAATGTTGCTGGCAGTTCTTGTAAGGCCAAGATGTACGTATAAGAGCAAGCTGTTTTACATAGATCCCCCATCCGAGGGATGATGCCAGTGTAGCAAACAGGAATGCTTGGGACACTGCACTTCAATGAAATTGTAAAATTGTATTTTTTAAAAAGACAATCCATGCATGACAGAATAGTGGATTTGGGGAAGTGGAAGGAGAGAATACCCACATTTGATTCTACCCTGGGACTTCTGCTCCCCTTACCACAGGAGGAATTCCCAACATTTCATGGTCAGTCAAGAACAGAACCCAGCACATCAGCAGATATTTCATTAAGATTAATTTTCCATATAATACACACCTGTGAAGGAAGGCGGTCTGATTTGATTGGCTAAGGCACAGCCTGGTCTAAGTGCAGAAAGTCATGGGAGAAGCAGCCCAGCCACCAACAGCAAGGAAGCAGGAGAAAAAAGGCTGCAGACACAGCAGGAAGGAGATAAAATAAGTTATACACAAATGTGAACTTAAGGAAAGAAGCAAAGGAAGTAAGGATGGATCTAGGATTAAATTAGAATTAAACAATTGTATTCCACCATTTCTCTCAAGAGACTCAAAATGGCTCACAATAAAACTACTAAAATGAAAGTGTCACTCATAATACAAAACCAGTGAAGTTTACTGTGAAAAGAGAGACCTGTAGTAGAATGAACTCTTTCCCACTAGCAGTAGTACTGCAGTGAAATGAGAGGTTCCAGAGTGATGTCTACACACCCCCTTCTTCAGGTTAACATGAATAAGTTCCTAACATACACAAAAAACTAAACCTCCATGTTTTTACCCTCCATCCTTGGATATTGATAATTATTGCCAGGTTTGTACTTGGAGTTTATGACTTTGTTTTCTGAAAGTTGATTATTAGTTTGGCATCATTATGGAAATTTTTGGCTCCAAGGCCGTGGAAGATAGAAGTGGGAAGAAGAGGGGCGGTATATTACAAGTAACACTATTCCACACCATCATTTGGATACATTCTACATACATGTCTGAAGTTGTCAACTCTGGGCCCAGAAGAATTGATATCAACACTCTGGTAGGATGATGGAACACAGATACAGGGGGGCTGCAGGGGGTTCCCTCCAGAACAAAAGTGCACCTCCAAATAACTTGTTCAAGCATGCTAGTTTAGGCAGAGTTTTAGAAAAAAAATCCAGCAGAATCAAGGCAAGATCAACATGCTTGGACTAGTTTGGTCTCCAAGACAGATAGCACTTCAACTCGCTTTCCCACAGTGTTTGTGAGACATCAGCCCTTAAAACAGATTTTATACATAAGGTCATGAACAGAACTATTTGAAGCGGAAATTTAGGAAGGGGAGAGAAGACAGAAACGTAACAGAATCCCAGAACCATTATCTGAATGCACAAACCCATCTTGCAATGGTCCAACAGCATCAACGTAGAGCCCTACCCATCTCCTCATGAGTAAATCCCACTGCGTCACACTCATGCAAAAGAACCCTCCTAAAATACCAGAGACAGATCTGGGAGGAAGTGTCTGGTGTACATTACCAAGATAGCCTTATGCCAGTAAAGTATGAACATATGCAGAACTACAGTACACTTTTCTATATTGTGAGCTTGGCCCTGGATGGAGGGTCATCAATAGTTTCAAATCTGAAACTGTTGTTCCATCACTTGAGTACTGCAAATAAGGACATTTAAAAAGAGGCATAAAAATAGTTGCTACCTGAAAATGGCGACATTAGGATAACATTTTGAGTAGATCACCAACTACAGAAGTTTGGTTTGCTGGGCAATACATCACATTGTCACATTTTAAGTCACATGTTTAGTTGCCAAAGCAGCAATTCTTCGCTTTTTTCATTTTAGAACAGACACCTTGGCACCAAGAGGACTTTGACCCAGAAGGTATTGTTAGCTTGCTTTTAGACTGTCTCATGCTTTGCCATCTGATGGCCTCCACCCTGTAATCTTCCTCTGCCAAAAGCAGTGTAGCTCTGCAACAAAGATGCATCCAAGGTCTGGAAGAGGCCATAAAAACACTCCCTGTTCTTTCCTTTCTAGGACTGCTGCAGATTGTGGGCAGCCCACTAGCTCCAAGTCCATCATCAGCTTTGGTACTGTGCAATGATATCACATGCCAACAATGCACGTCCAATGTGACACTTGCAACTCTTCCCAAGCTCTAGGGCATACTTGTGGCTGCAAGACGAAAAACTGACAGGAGACAAAGCTGCAACCATTTATATTTAAAGACTGAGAGTGTGCAATTTATTGACCAAGTCACAGGCTAAAGAGCAAACCCACAACCCAACAGAACAAACAGTGAGTCCTCGTATTGGCAGGGGATTTGTTCCAGGACCCACCGTGGATATCAAAATCCACTGACGCTTGTCCCAGATGTAGACAGGGTCCTGGCACCTTGATTACTTTTGTTGCTGCACCAGGCCCTTTGGAGGTTGTGCCAGCCTGCAGCCCACTCTATGGGCATCCGACGCAAATGGAAGCCACTTGCGGTTTGCACCCACAACTTCCAATCCTGTCCGCAGGGTGTTTGAGGCCGGGGAAAGCAAATGGATTGGACTGCAGGTCTCCCCACACTTCAGAATACCTCCCAGATGCTACCGGGAATGGCTTCTGGTCACATCCTAGAGGTCTTCTGAGGAGGTGGGAGGATAAGGAAGGCACACTGTATAGTACACAGACACAACATAGGCTGACAGGGCAAAATTCTCTTCTACCAGAAAAACAAGTCCTTCCCCACAATTACTAAAGAGGAAATGCCCAATTAGATTCCATCCAATACAGGAACCTACCCTGTTCCTTATTAACACAGCTTATATTCAAGTCCATGCCCCAATGCTCACCACATCAGTCATGAGAGTTCAAGGCCTAGAGCGGTCCAACTGTTAGTCCAACACATACATGTTTGGATGTTTAAGTCTTAAATACAGTATGTTAATGCCTATGCAGTAGGGAGACAATTTTAGCAAAGCAACCAAGTCTCCTTCCTGTGCTCCTGCATTGCTTCCTCCATTCAAAAGATCAGAAGGCAATATGTGCAAAGTTACAGCCCCCAGGCTTCCCAGTGCCCCCTCTTAGAGCTCAATGCTTTGAAAAACAGCACTTCAAAGTGGACACACATTGCATTAGCAATTCTGAGGACAAATCCATACATCCAGGGCAGGGGTGTGCACATGTTCTGTACAATAACACTAATTCTGAAACCTGCATCAATTAAAAGTCACACATTTTTGCTTATTTTGAGGAAGGCTAACAATGGGGTTGCTTCTGAGTTGGCAATTAGAGGATAAGGCATCTATGACTTCAAGAAACAGATTCAGTTCAGGGTTTGCCTGTGACTCAGGCCATGGTTTCATTTCATTAATTATCCGATAAGCATCTCACTGCATTTTCTACATTCTTTGGATAGAGGATAAGATTCAGATTTTTTCAAAGATAGAGCACCAACAGAACCATTCTTCCCCATCACTAAGCAGCACCTACAAGTTCCTCAGCAATACTAACCAGTATGGATAATGCCATATATTTATACAGAACTTTGCTTAAGTGCTTAAAGTACTCCATCATTTCACTAACTTTAAGGCCTACAGGGCAAGCCAACATTATCTCCTTACCACCAAAAAGAAACTGAATCTGAGAGGCTGAGTAGCCACCAAGGCCACCTAGAAAATTCACACTCCACTGACATCTGAACAGGAATTTCAACTCACTCTTCATGCTATTTACCACCATGCTACACAAGACAACTCTGGGATCATTCTTCGGTACCAATGGGCCATAAGCCATTCACATCTCATTAATTTGGACAAAGCCTGACTAAAGGTGCTCCCTGGAGAAGTGAGAAACTACAGCAGAGATCCTAAAGAGGCCTACTGAGTTGCTGTAACTGTCAGAGTCCTTCAGCTGGTGTGCCTTTTCCTGTACAAAACAAAGGAGGAAGACAACTGAACATAGTGAGGAAGAAGAGAGTCCTTGTGTTCCACTGTACTTTTGTCCAAATGTGGCAAGTACAGAAACTGCTTGAAGCTGCGGGAGTGAACACCACCACCCAAATCTAAGCATGCTTTTTTGCCTAGATCAGAACCAAGCCAAGAAGGCACAAAGGCATGTTTTTAACAAGTGGGTCCCAACACAGTACAGGCTCATCTTGCACTGCACTAATCTTTCCTATGAACACAATTGCTAAATAAGGCCACCTACTCCTGTATCCTACTTGCAACCACAACCAGCTAGAAGATATGCAAGTTCATAAGGAGATGAAAATGGTCTTTAGCTTATGTCCAACAGCTCACACTGTTTTTTGAAGATAAAAAGTGCATTTGTCACCACCATACTTCTTGTTAAACATACAAGTCCCATGATCAGTAGAGCTTAGTGCCAATAATGCATGCATAAACTGCAGCCTTCATCTCCATTCTTTTTTATAAAATGTGTAAAGTGACAGGCAACTGAGGGCCCAATTCTATCCAACTTTCCAGCACTAGTTACAGCTGCAATTGTTACAACTGGTTACAACTACAAATGTTTCCATACTTTGAGGAGGCTTCTGTGATTGCCTTCCCACCTCAGGATGCAGTGCATGCCCCACTAGAATGGCTGCACCAGCACTGGAAAATTGGATAGGATTTTGCCCTAAGTTAGGAGCCCCCACATCATGTGGCTGTGACTACAGCACTCTTGTATGTACAGTACAGCAACTCCCACCAACTTCCCTGAATGAGTCATACATATTTAGATCTTTCCCCCTCACATCAGGAATTGCAAAAGACATTTGTAAGGCTGTCATGCCCCAGACTGGAAGTCCCTGGACACCTCATGTTGCGACTTGTATTTAATACAACTCAAGAGATCAAAACCATAAGCCAAGATACCTACAGAGTGTGGACATAGATTTCTGAAGCTATCAGGGCTTTCCAAAAAGATAAACAGGGAGCATACTGAAGCTCAGCTTACAGTTTAAGGTGGCAGGCAAGAATGTTCTTAACAAGTCATCCTTCTTCATATAATGCTCTACTTCTTGCCAAGGGGGACTGAATTGCTTAATGAGGCACCCATCATTGGAGCTACTGTAAATTGAGCCAGAAAGGAAAAACATTCCCTATGATAAGTGAATTCAGAATCAGATACCATATGTAAAGGAAACTGCATGTTCTTCAGGTTTTCCCTACCAATCAAGGGTTAGTGGTACAACCTTTTAAAAGCAAAACTGGAAGTCCTCATGCTTCTGCACTCGTCACTGATTCAGGTTTTGAGGACAATGTTTGAACTCCATCAGTACAAATTCAGACAGCCTGAATGTTGGTCAGAGTATTCAAAAATCTCACCCTACAAACTCAGGACTTCACTCACACAAGAGTCGACATTGGCTAATCTAGTCCAAGCCAAACCACCAGCATGTCAGACAAAGTTTAAGCACAGTAGGAAAGTTATGGCTGAATGCAGCCACTGTGAAAATGTAAGCAAAACCTATATGTTGCAGGCAGGCAATGACCACAGCAGTACATTTCTGCCTTGCAAGAACAGATTCCACATTTTTCAGAGCAAAAAAAAAAAACAAAACTTATGACAGTGGTTCCCAAACTTTTCAGCACCAGGACCCACTTTTTAAAATGAGACTATCAGGACCCACCTAGGATAAACCTAGGTTTATCAAACTTTTAAAAAAAGGAGATCTATAAAGAAATAATTTTATTTATAATAACCAGAAAGACACACAACATTTATCTCCCTATATTTACATATGCTCATGAACTGCAGGAGCTCAGCTCCTTGCAGGGCAGTTAGTAGCTACATAAAACTGATTTTTGAATAGCTTCAGGAAATTAGTTATCAGATTTTTCCATCACCCTTTGGCGACCCATCAATGGGTTCTGACCCACAGTTTGGGAACAACTGTATGATTTAAATTTTAGATTCATTCAAACACGGGAGTCAAGAAAGAACACATAGCTCTGCAAAATGAGGACCACCAGTCAACCTTCTCTACTAAGAGTGTATCTGTATTGCTCCAGCAAGAGCTAACACAAGTTCATTTTCTATGGCTAAGCTTGCAAGGAGACAGTGTCCTCAAAAAGCTCATTCTATACAAGCTAATGGACAGTACAAGAGCCATGATGAGATCAGAACAATTTCAAAAGCCTTTCCAAATGGAGGTCTTGACATTTACTGCAGTGCCTATCAAGTAGTTCATGTTCATGATGGATGCCATATCGCTGCTGCTTAACTCTTTAATCTCATTACTAGAGCTCAATTGTGAATACCAAGCATACATCCACTCCTGACGTTAATGGAGATGGGAACCATTCAAGAACCCCCCATTCCCAACAAACAACACTGTGGCATCTTGCTTGTGGGAAAAGTGGAAGTGCTAGTGAACTGCAGTTTTATGCTCATGGGATTACAATTCTAAGAAGCTTTCAAAGAACATGTGTAAGTTTCAGACAAGGACATCCCTCAAATATTTTCAGTTATACAAGTGCAGCCTATTTATCCACGGATTTTTTATTTGTGGATTTGTCTCAACGAGAATGGGGTGGGGGGACCAAAAGTCACACACACCTTTGCCTCCTTTTCTTGCTCCATTTCCAGGCAGCCCAAAACACTGCAAAAAGGCTCTGCCTCCCCCAGGGAGTGAAATAGCCCTGGAGCCATGGAAGAGGTTCCCCTTGCAAAGGAACAGTAACAATCCTGAAGCCCCTGAGCCAGCAAAGAGGCTGAAGAGGGGAAGGGGAGGCCTTCTCTGTAGCCAGAACATGTGAAGCAAGGTGGAGCGCGAGCGCATGTGAAAGAAGCCAGGCAGCTGGCAATGGGGAGGGCTGAGTATGGAGGGGATTGATAACAGCTGCCTTAGTTTCCTTCCATCAGGAAGTTCAGGCTGCAGTGTATTTGCGTAACTCTATGGAATTTAGCACAACGCATTTTTTGCTAATCGTGCCAAGTCACAGAATGGAACTAATGTGGATAAATAGGCTCCACCTGTACTAACTGCATATAAAAACAGCAAGTACAAGTCACAAAACAGGTAAACAGCAGTAGCTAACAGCAAATATCTAGGTAATTGCTAACCTCCTTGGATACTCTTGCCAAATCCAGTGTCTCAGGTGCTTTCAGACAGAGATGACTAATAGACACTGGCCTAAAAACTGTAAAATCAACATCTTCTCTCACACTTTTAAAAAAATATGCAGCGTTAATGGTTGCCAATACGTCTATGAACGCACAATGGAAGAGGTCCCTGAAGTCTCATGGCCAAAAAGCAAAATATTAACCAATATTTACTTACCCCAAGTACAAGAACAATGCCACTGACCATATGTGTTATCCAAGAAGAGACCAACTGGGTAAAAAGCTTTAGGGACAATTTTTCTCCACATCTGACCTCAAACTGTGCCTCTCTATGCCCTTCTCACAGAAAAAAACCGAAATCACTCACGGTCATTCAAAAGGATCCATTTAAAAGTTTAAATATTAAGCGTATGTGAAAGTTCTTCACATGCACTCCAGGAATTGTTACAACCGCTCAGTGACCTAACCTCAGTATTACACATTAGAACAGACGCTGGGAAGGAGAGTAGCCTTCGAAAATCTAATAAACCATGGATGTTCTAGCTCATAGCTCATGTTCTTATCTTGCATTAGTCCTCAGAGGAAGCATCATACAGCAAAGCAGATATATGGAAGTACTGCACTCAACTCAAAGAACAGTGAATAAGCAAACAAATTAAATCACTCTCATTAAAACATCACAGACATTTGAGTCCTCCTGTCATAACCTCATCTGGAGGCCACCAAGAAACCCCAATGTGAAAGCAGCACCAGGAAACTAGAGGCCCCCAAGCACAAACCCCCAAGCTCCATAGAATCTCTCCACCCCCAAGCACTAAGCCAAATTTGATACAGTCCTGATGTGGACACTTCCCTGCAGATCTAGGCAATTAATATCCTACATTCCCATGTAAACAAGCTGCCCAAAGAAGAATTTCCAAGTGGCCTGGGAATTTGGCCAGGGAATTTGGGAATTTGGCCTGGGAATTTGGCCCCCCCCCCAATAGGATCAATACACCCTAGGATTCATTCATTAGATTAGAGGCATAATTCCAGCTTCACAAGTGACCAACAGCTTTGAACGGATTAAACAATCATTTCAACTAGGATTCATTTGTGAATGATGTATGCATGTTATCCTGTCACATTCATGTGTCCAAGAGTTTTGAGAACATGGCAAGGGCTGGGGGGGGGGGGGAGAACAGAGGCACAAATTTTCTGGGTTGGCCAACTCTTAACAAGTAGGGAACACACAATCTTCTCTTCATATTCAGTAATTTCCATAAAGCCTCTTCATATTTTTAAATATGAATATGAAGAAATATAAATGCAAATAATCACTTTTCATACAGGTCTAGTCAGGGAGCCAGTATTAGCTGTACCTGGGTTTTCTGCAACAGAATGTGAGAAATGGCCCTTACTCCCAGTCTCCCCCCTCTTTATTTGCTGAAAAACCCTTCCCCTACTCTGTGCCTCTCAACACCCACTTTCACAAGAAGTTTGCTTCAACCTCTTAATCCATCCCCACTGCTGCTCAACTCCCCCTAACTCACCATGCTTACAATATCAGCCCTTGACCTCTCACACAATGTCCTGTCAGTGTATATCCTCAAAAACAGGGGCACAGCTGTGCACTAAGCCACTTGCTCCATTTCTCACTATTCAATGTCCTCAGCCAGCCCCTTGCACTTCTAGAACTTTGGGAGAAACATGTTTAAGGATTTGAGTCAGAGGAATAGGAATTTGCTCTTAACAGGATAGTGCAGATTCTGTTCAACCTCTACAGCAGTACTGACAGGTGTCTATACCCTGGATACAGGTGGAAGCAATGTACTGTCTTCTGTCTCTACATACCTAAGCCTTTACTAAGAAGTGGATATCCTTATTAGCCCACAGAAGCTGCAAGGAAGACCACTGAAATGTGTTGGTCAGCAAGTTTGATGATGAAATATAGTGCATGTGTGTGAAGTCGGATCAAGGGGTAGGAGGAATCTCCATGAGATTCATCTAACTAGCAGAAGATGCATATTGTACATAAACACATTCATTTGTACTTAGTTTATATGCTTTGTATAGGCTTCAGAGTTCACCTTAAGACAGAAAGTGTGTGTTCCAGGAGCACATCTTTGGATAGCAATAGCATTTTAGTCAACAATGGCATCTGTTCATTCTAGTAAGCAGTCAAATAGCCAGAACACACAAGGTTCATTATCCTTGCCTGTAGTGTCTTATCCAGGAGAGCAAACAACTGCAGAAAACCTAGATCCTCTGTGGCTGAATTTTTCTTTTTTTGTACTGCAAGTAAGACAGTGTATGTTCCAGGTTTGTATTCCATTTACTCGTTTCAAGATTCACTTCCATACTCCACCAATTCCTGTTTCTACAGAAAAAGCACTTTCCTTTTGTGAAATGCAGAGAAAGAGCCCCATGCGATAGCTTTGTTTGTTAATTTGTCTGGACTTTGAACATTTTGCCACTCCCTATGCAGGCAAGAATGTTAAGGGCACCAGGCAGGCAGAGTCCTTTCTGCAATCGGCCAGACTTCAGCAACAGCTCCTGGGCTGCATGCAGGGCGTGTCCCTCACTGATTAGAACTGGCCCAAGGCAGAAAGGCAAGGCTTCGCCCCAACCTGTGTCATACACATAAGACTGGTTGAACTAGTTGATCTGATCTCTTTAAGAGACTCATCTGGCTCCCTAACCTACACACAGCACCCTCAAGGGATGAAGATTACATGCCTAATCAGGAAGGACTCTCGAAAGTTACCAGTGTCCCAGCTTACACCCAAACAAGCCTCACCTGGCCATATAAGGGGAAAGCTAAGCAGCTAGGAGAGAGATGATAAAGCAATGATAAGGGCTGGGGGAAAACAAGGGCTACAATTTAGATAGAATATATATGAGATTAAGGGGGAAGCAAGCAACAAGAATCTATCAAGTCTCAAAAGACTACTCAGTACAACTCCATGATGAAGGGGAATGATTTTAATACTTGAAAAGGTAGGAGAGGGTTGTTTGTCCAAAGCCTAGAGAAAATGGACCTTCAACGTGGGGAGGGGGGGAGAAATAGGAGGAAGTAACATGCAAAAACAGTAGCTTTGAGATCTTTCAATGTATTCAGAAAGCCACACCAGAACTAACACTCTCCTGCTACTGGAAACACAGTGATCAAGTGTGCTTAGTCTTATGTTTAGGAAAAAGACACCAGAACACAGAGTTTCACACATGAGCAACAGACATAGAATAGCCTCACTCCACAGAAACAATGGCAAGGCAGGGAACTCACCAGAAGCCCCCGTCTGTTCAGACCATGGTCACACCCCAAGTCTCTCAGGAAGGGAGTAGCAGTTCCAAGGTGAAGGGGGAAGGGAGAATGCGGAGCATATAACAGGAAGGGAAATGGTGCCCAGTCGGCAGCAGAATAGAGGGAAGGGATTGTTCCAGTGGTATGTCAGCAATCTGGCTGCAGGGCAGCTGTCCTTCTGGACAATCAAAGAAAGGTTTGTATGTGCTCTTTGAGGGCTGCCTTAGCAGGAGCCATGAGCTTAGCAATGCAAGGCCAAGATACAGCCACCATTCTTGGGGGTGTATAAGCAACAACAAAGGTGAGATATACTTTGCTTCTGGCTATGGACAGATGAGACAGCACTACAGACCGGGGGGGGGGGCTGAAAGCATTAGAATTCACAGATGCACAGAACACAGTAACCTCTAACCGGCAACTAAAAAGCACAACCTTCAACATGCACCAGGGTGATTTGGGAGTCAGTTCTCTTGCTAGTTCTAGGGCAAGACAATGGTGGTAAGGCATGGATATCACAAACAAACATCAAGCTGTTATTTGAAAGCCAGCAGGCTCTGCCTCCATCTAAAGAGCAAGGCAGAAAGCTAGTGAATCAGTTGAAGCCACTGAAGACTATTCTGGCACCAGTACAAACATTCCCCAACCCCTGCAGCAGTGGTAAGTAGTGCATTTATATATTAGCCTTATATACACTTGCCAGGAGTGCCTACATGATCAAACACCTCACTTGTAAGCATAGTTGCTACAGTGCACAATAGCTATACCATATCTAGATATGGGAGGACAAATTTATTTATTTATTTATTTATTTATTTATTTATGCAGGCATTTAAATACTGCCTTTCTTTGGTCATCAGATTTCTCCTCAGACTTTAATCCAAGACCATTTATATAGGCAGGCTGTTCTAAACCCTCCCCCCCCCCCCCAGGGATTTTTACAATTTAATAGTTCTAGTATGTCATAGAACTCCTCTTTCCAGCTGGATTCCTTCCCTGTCTGGCCTCTCTCTGGTCCATTCGACTGCCACCTAGGGTCAGCTCATCAGTATATCAGCATGTCATCAGTTCTCGGGTACTTCCAGTTGTTTCGAACTGGCAGCCTCAGATCTTCAGGCATACAAGACGGCAGCTCTACCAACTGAGCCAGACCTCCTGACTTGTGCTTTTTACCACCCGAGTTATACTGTTGCTGGTATGTGCTCCTGTAACGGTAAGAGCGTTTTTATGAATATTTCTAACGTCAACTGCCTTGCATAGTACGTCATGCCAAACATGCATGGGAGCTCCCACAATTTATACATAATCATAGAAAGATATGTCACTGATATTTTGTATGCAGTCTCTTGCATCCCCAAACACAGATCTGGATGGATGAGATCTGGAGTCACACTCTTTGCCTCAAAGCATAGGAGCTTCACAAGTTGGAAATCCTTTTGCCACACAAAGGCTACTCTCTTCTCTGTGGGAATTTGCAGCTGAGCTCTGGGAACAAAGGGATTTCACAGCACATACACAGACGTCTCCCTTCTCTCTCCCCCCCACCCCTTCCCTCCACTCCAGCTTCCCCATTTCCTGTCACAGTAGCACCAGACCTTGGGCTCAGAAACAAACAAACACAGAGTACTGGATTCTGGGAAACGGGCCAGAGCATTCCAGGGTAGCCTGGCCACCAATCAGCAGCGAGAGCTTCCATTTTATCCAGTACAGCACCTTATCACATTAGAGGCAAAACAACCCTTCCTGACTCCCTTCCTTCCCCCCTCCAGAACCCAGTGTAGGATTTGACTAGAGAGGCAATTAAGAGGCTTGGCTTGCGGCTGAAGCATCAGCGATTGGGGGGCAGAGAAAACAGCAGCAAAACAGCAATTTTGGTACAATAGACAATGGGCACATAGAAAATCCTTGTTCAGTTATCTATATGCTTGGAAAACTATACCCATCAACACAGTATCCTGTATCTAAGTGCCTCTTGTGCAAAAATCTAAGGCCCTTGCATTTATGCAGGGGGGGCAATCATTGCTGAATTCCCCCTTATCCTTGAGGACCCTAGAAATGAATTTCCAGGGTGCTGCAGAGCCAAGGAGGGGGAAAGAAAGTTTGCTTGCACTCCTCAAGATACACTTCTACATTTCCTGTAGTGGCAAGCAAGCCAATATTCACATTACAGTAACATTTCAAGCCTTAGGCATGACCTTTTCAGTGGCATCAAAGGTGCTATGCAACCCAAAGGTGCCTTGGGACTCACAGCACACCACTAACCAATTCGTCCAGTTGCTCAACGCACTTTCAGGAGTTTCATTTCAGCCCTACTAAAAAACCACACCCCCAATACCAATCCAGCTTTCTGTTATAACTCTAAGACAAATAGAGTCTTGGTGTTCTTAGGAGATAAGGCTCTGCCTATCAGCCACACAGGAGCAAAGTCCTTTGCAGTCAGCTGCACTTGCCAGGAGTTCTAGCCTTCCCTAGATACTGTTCACAGAATGAATCCCTAGTGGCTTCTTTCTCTGGCCAACACCCAGCTGACTCAATTTTACATGTTCTTTCATGTGTGGGGGGGGGGGGAGAAGAGAAAAGGTGTGGTATTTGGGAGAACATCTCTTTGAGAGCACTTTACCTAGACCTTATACTTCAAACCCCAATCTGGAAATTATACCTCTCTCCACCATTACATCAACCTTGACCCCTTATAGAGGGAGGCAGATCTGCCCATGAGACAGGATCAACTCAGGACCTTGTTTGTGGGAGGAGATAATCTTGGATAGCCAGCAGCTACTGTTTGCTTCTGGACACCCAACCACCTGTCCCCCATTTAGCTGTCCAACCTCTGGGACACAGCAATTGATCTAGAGCAGCGTTCCTCAAATTGTGGGTCAGAACCTACTAGATGGGTCAAGAGACAATTTCGGGTCGGTCCCCATTCATTACAACGAGTATTTTATTTTTTATATATCGGACTTGATGCTACCATGGTATGTGACTGCATTTGAGGAAATGTTACAGACCTGTCTTTTTATGTGCTTTTAACAATGATAGTCAGTGGAGCTTATTCCCAACTAAGTATGGATAAGATTGCAGCCTTTGGAATGTTTGGGGAACTTTTTTTCCTCTCAACAGATCAGTAACTGCTTAGGAGCATTAGGAGGGTTCTTTATTTTAAATAAATTTTTAAACTTATGCTTATTATAAACTTTTAATTTGCTTACTTCATTAATTAATTGATATTATTTGGTCATATGGGGATGTTAGAAATTTTCTTGTTTGATTATGTCACTACTGGCCATGACATCACTTCCAGGTTAATGACATCACTTCCAGTGGGTCCGGACAGACTCATTCTAAAAAGTGGGTTCCTGTGTTTAAGTTTAAGCACAACAGTTTAAGCACCACTGATCTAGAGGTTACCAAAAGTGTTGATCCATTCACCTCAGATGACTGCCATCTAATGTCTCCACTCTACAGAGGATGCATCCAAGTCATTTGGAAACAGTTGATTTTCCCCACACACAGGACCTTAAGAGCAAAGTACTGCATGAAGGAAGTATCCCCTCCTGCACACAGCTGCTTTAGGAACCATGGCATCAGCTTCTACTTCTCAAAAGGAGGGACAACAGTGATTGTTGATTGCACAAATGCATCCAGTTGGAAACATGTCAAAATTAAGCTGCTTTTAAGCCAAACAGCCAAGTACTGTGGTATCTTCCATGGCTCTCTACAGGTGAAGGACCACATATTTTTTGTGGCACGATCGACATCTTCAGGATCTCAGTTAGCCCCAACATCTCATTATAGTTAGTGCCTCGTTATCCACAGGGGTTCCATTCCAGAACCCTCAGTGGATAAAAAAAAAAAATCAGTGGATACCAAACCAATGAAAAAATACCTTTAAAGACCCACTTCCAGGTTTCTTGCTCCTCTGTTCTCACCCCAGAATGCATTGGTATAGACCAGGGGTGTCCAAAGTTTTTGGCAGGAGGGCCACATCGTCTCTCTGACACTGTGTCAGGGGCCCGGGGGGGGGGGGGAAGAATTAATTTACATTTAAAATTTGAATGAATTTACATAAGTTTAAATAAATGAATATATTAAAGATGAACTTATATGAATGAATGAAGGTCTTGCAATAGCTCAAGGCCTATAAAAGGCCTTGCACAAAGCAAGGCTGGCCTTTCCTTTACTGCTGCTACTGCATCACAGACATGAAACAGCAAGCAGTGGAAGGAGCCCTCATCCCGCAGCTCACGTGAGAGGTCAAACAGTCACACTCACGCAGAGAGCAGTTGTGTTGGTCCAGTGCGGGCTCCAACAAATCTCTGGAGGGCCAGAGTCTCATTGGAGACTGTGGGCTCCCTGAGGGTCGCATTGAGAGGCCGCAAGGGCCGCAAATGGCCCCAGGGCCGGGGTTTGGGCACCCCTGGTATAGACACTGTGCTGCACTCACCCACTAGATGAGGTGAATAATGGAATCTAATGGAATGAAATTATAATTATTCACCAGCATGAAGGTAGGAAATTGGATTTTGGTGCTTTTCCCCCCTTTTACAAGGCATTTAAAGGTGGACTTTGGTATCACTAGAGAGTCAAATCAGTGGATACCAAGGTCCCACATGTACTTACAGAAAAAAGTCACCTTAAGCGTTTGACAGCAGTAGCTGGAAAAGACTTGTGAACTAGTCGAAGAAAAGACTCTACTGCTCTTTACAAGTCTCTCTCCGAGATTCTACTCTGCCACCCCTCTCCCAAAAGTTTCAACATTCATTGAAAAAACCATTTCTGCAGGATTGCAAATATTAGGTTAGGTTATATCAATCCTATTTTAAATGCACAACTTGGACTTTCTTGCATGAGAAGACCCAAAACATAATTAGGGTTCCATATATGCTGCAACTGAGTCCATATTTCACTTTCACTATCTAAAAAAGCTAGGAGCAAGTTACTTTCATAAAAGGGCAGAGAGTTATGAAACATATGAACCATGCTACTTTTGAATTTTTGAAAATTTGCTGAAGAAAAGCTGCTGCATAGAATTGCCAATGATTTCAGGGGAGGTTTCAGGGTCTTGCATACATAATTTGTGTAACTTATAGAATTCAGGTTTTCTTGCACAGAATTTGGATTCTGGATTCACTGGGTGGAGGATTTTGTTTATCCAAGCATGAAGTATGCAGCCAACTATAGAGATTGCATCATCTTCCGGAGTAGGACAGCAAACCTTCACCTACTAGGTGCAGGACATACTTCTGTAATGTAGTAAGGAGTTGTGTTTTCTCCAAAAGAAAATCAAGGCACTCTATCAAATCTACCTATCCACTTGGATTGCCTGTCCCCAAATTCCACGTCATTTCTGTATGGTCCAGACCATTTCCTTTTCCCCCCTTATCTATATGCAAGATCAAAGAAACATGGTCTGTAAACAACAAGATAAATTCAGCCAACAAACAGGAATAGCAGAAGTCTGGAACAACAAGTACTGCAGGTCCATTGTGCAGCATATACATTAACAGGCCTGCACAAGAACAAGACCAAATCTTGCATGACGCTGACCTGCTGTGGATTCCAAGCTATTTCAGTTCTGAGCAAAGTTAACTAGAAACAAAGTCATCTGTTTGACCTGCAACACTGCATTTGTTTCTGTCATGATATGCATCCATTCAGGGAGGAAGAGTGCAAGTTCTCACTATGAAAACCAATGACCTGCATTATTAGCAGGCGATATCAGATCTGTAGGACACATATTTAAACAACACATACTCTAAAGGGCAGGACAATGAAAAATTCTTATCATCCAACTGGCAGGGAACAACAACTTCCAGTGCTGATCCAATAAAAATCATTTGTTAGATATTGAGAATAATTTCTTGTGGGGAAACTTTAAGTCAGTGACATATTTCTATTCTCAAACTTTCACAGTAACTTTCCCATGAAAGTCTCCAGATTTTACTTTCAAAATCATATGAATACACTCAAAGTGTCGGCCAGAAGGCATACTCCCCACCCATACACTTTGCAGACTTTCCCCTGCCTAGCAGGTTAAACCACTGAAATCTTATTTCATCACAGCACGGAAAGAAGTGTTTGATATGGGAGTAGTGATTAAAATGTTCTGAGGAGTCACCCTCTATGTTTTGAGCGTAAGGTAGAAATACCTCTTCCCACATACCTCCCATGCATCCGTTATGCATTCCATAAAAAAAGGATGGAGATTCTGTACAGCATGCCCCAAATGCAAGTATTAGTACAGTCTCCTAGCCATTTGAATATTAGGTGTTAACCTCTGCATTTCAACCCTGCCTCCTTTATTCAATAGATTCCTCAGATTTCTCTCAGACCAACTGAAACATAAAGTCTAAACAAAAAGAGAACTGTATAGGAAGATATATAAAGCCTAGGGTTTCAACCCCTCAGATGATGGTCTTCAGCATTTGCAAGTTATTTCACTGAAGTAAAGGTGGACAAGGCAAATGCTCCTCTAACATTTTGTTGTCCATTAAATATGCACCCAAACAACTCAGCGAAGCAAGAAATTTCACATTTTTACAGTAATTAACTGCCACTGACCAAGATATAAACTAGCTGAATAAACTAGAATTGCAGCCAGGCAGCTTAAGCCATTTCTGCCCAACGTTGCAATACGCAACATGGACCAAATGTATACACCTGTGGGCCAGGCAAAAATGGGTTACGCAAAAAGGGCTTGTAGAAGCTCTTCAGTTGAGGGAGGAAACATCCAAACAGCTTTCAAGCCCTTTGTTGTTCAGGCAGCAGGGAAGGAAGCAAGCATTTCCTGGTCAGACAAGAAATGACATTGTGTTCAGAAGCTTACAGGAAAGAAGGCAAAACTGCCTTCTGAACATTGGATTTTTACCTTGTCAGAAGGGAGGAGAAAGAAGGTTTTAAAGGTACAGTACAGTATCAAACCACCATGCTTATTTATCCAAGTATCAGTAACCTCTACTTTCTTTTACAGCTGCAAACAATGGTATTTTATAACCATGCGTCCATTCTCATCCGCACCCCAACCCCTAGTAGTCAATATGAAGCTGGATGCCTTTCTTTCAGTGCTTCCTCTTAAGAGGCTTAGTCTCTTCACACACACACACACCCCCCCCAAGTTTAGAAATAGGAATACAGTCACTCCCAAACCACAGATACACAGTTTTAAAGTTACTCTTCTACTGGCCAGATCATACCTCAGTCCCATCTATCCTAGGCACTGAAGGTCTCCAAATAACGAAAGTTCATACAAGAGACTTCCCCTTCTCCCACTCCCACCAACTAGGTGACTCAGATGCGAAACTTCAGTTACTGCCTTATGACAATCACTACGTTATGATATATCATTGTTGTTTCTGGAGTTGCCACAGATTAAGATCGGTTGTGAATTATTCAGGCAAGCTTTCACACAGACCTATTGCTCAAGAGCTGCAAGAACTGGGGTGACACTTTCTGTGTGTCACTGGCTGAGATAGCCATTCAAAGAGGGCATCATCAAGTAAAAGGCAATGGCAGTGAAAGGGGAAGTCAAGAGACAGACAGTCTGGATAATCCAATTGTTTCCCATCCATTTCCATTTTCTAGGGAGGGAGTGGCTCAGACAAGACATTTACGCCAACAAGAAGCAGGTATCACAGGCTTCCTCCTCATCAAGGCAAAACCAGCTTGATTCATACAGTGGCAGAAAAGCACAAGCAGCAACATGCTCAGAAGAATGCATGTACTACTCTAGAGGGCAGGGAAAGGGGCGTGCCAATAGCATGCAGAGGACTACAATGTATTGCCCTTCTATTAGGAGGGACTGGTTTCAGCAAGGGGAGAGAGGGGGAAAGAGATCCAAGGCCATCAAGGCATTGATGTTGCAACAGGGCTGCTTTCTGGCTGTGTTAAGCAAGACTTCCCCCCAGAAAGAATTTGAAGGGGGAAAAGGAAAGGAGGAGAACAAGAGCCCTAATATAGTATTGTATACGTAGAAAGGACAGACCCCTAAAGAGGTATATTCCAAGAAAAAATAGGACAAAGAATCATTTCTATACAAGATGGGACACTTTTTATCTGCAACTTTTAACTCATAGGTTGTTCCATACACAACACTCCAGCTTTCCAAACACACACAAATACCCCTGACATGGAACAAATGAACAATATGTTTCCAAATATGCCCAGGTCTTGCCCACATACCACATCTAAACTGAAGATGGATTCACATTTTTAGGAATACCTAAAAAGTGACGGAGAGACTCAACCCCCAAAGGCCACAACAATGTTGGAGCTTGGTTTTAGTCTTTAACCAGAATGCACAACATGAGCAGAACAGTAGCATGTATATTTTCTATAGCTTGTTTCCCCAAAATGGTGTTTCATATGTAGAGACTGTAGGCAGCCACATTAAGGAGAACTGTCTGGCAAGCTTCAGTCAGCTTTTGGCTTTGTTTGAAGAATGTGGGTGCTGGCACCAGCTGTAAGCTGAAGAACTGCCGAAGGGCACGTCACAGGACTTTCTCCCATTTAACAAGAGCAACCTGGGCTGCTACTAGGAGAGAGGCATGGGATTGCCTTCCTAGTGGCAATGAAAACCATCAGTAGTTCTTCAGCCCATCATTACACAATCAGTTTGAGCAAGTCAGCCTTCACATCACATGTACTTTCTCGACATTTGTCCTGAAACTGTGGTTCAGGGAATACAAGGGGGAGAACTAGTGGCTTTGCTGTCAGTACTGGTTTGTTCTTGCTGCCATCACTATTCCAGCTGGCTTCCCTTCTCCCAGGATCCCCAGCAACTAAAGGGAAGATTGTATATACCCTGATTGTATATCAGGGTGTATTACCCTACCCTATAATGGGAATGCCACTTCCTGAAAATTAAGTCTACCCCTTCCCCCTGTAATAAAGCTGAAATCAACTATATGGATTAGTTATAGACACTCACTGGATCAGTTATCCTGATAGGTTTTGCTGTTGGACCAGCCTATGTGCCAAGATATCAATAAATGCTGAAGCTTGCTGCTATAGAAAGACTAAGCATGCGTTTCTCAATTACAAATTAGCATTTCCCTATAAATTTTATAACAAACATTAGAGATGGCTATCCATGTCCTCTAGAGTAAGAGAAACAAAAATAGTGCTCTGTCCAAGGGGCTTACAAACTAAAGTTTTTAAAACAAAATTTCCTTGCCATTTAAGTTTGACAGTGTGATGGGGGGACTGGAAAGAAACACAAGAGGAAGGAAGGAAAAAATGAGTGAGACAAGGTGAACAGTGAGAAAATGTGAACACTCTGTCATTGCTTTCTGAATATGCCTGCCCACTTTCATTTCTTGTGGTTACTACAGGCCGCAAAACAGGAAACCCCACTTGAAGGAACAGCCATCATGGTTTGTGCTTCCTCAAGTCAGACAGCTGTGACCCACACTCAGTGACACCAATAATGATAGCCATCAACTTTGCCCACCTGCCTTCCTTGTCCCTACACTCAAAATAGCTCAACAGGCAGCTTACAATTTCCGATTAGGAAATACCTCAGCAAATCTTTCATCACCTTATTTCTAGGATGAGTTCAGTAATAAGTCATCACTGACAATATCACCACCCCTCAATGCTAGTGACCTCAGTGACACCAAGGCAAGGGGGTGTTCTACTCTAGATCTCCAGTTTTCACGTTCTGAGAGCCAGACAGGACTACACCAACTGCCATTTAAACTTGTCTAAAGATCATTCAAATTCTTGGTCAACGCTGCCATTAAATATCATCTGTCAAGGAGTTTATCTAGCAGACCGAGAATCAAAATGCTATTCTATATCACTGTTACTACCCCCTTTGACCCAAGGCAGGATCTAGGGAGAATGCAATTTTGCAACACTTTTCAATCTTAAGTTTGAACACTTAAGAACAAACACTTTAAGTTTAAAACTTAAAACGTAGTCAGGATTCTTCATAAAATGTTTTCCACGTGCACCCAATGACCAGAACAGAAGCTGCTGAAGTTATCCAGTTCACATTACAGGATCATGGTCCATTCATTCAGTTTTGTCAGTTTGTCTATCCCAATGCTCCTGCTAGCAATAGTTGCACTGTAATTCGTTAAACCCATCAGATCTTCCAGCTACTGATACCAGTCCTGACTGATAAGTGGGGTATAAACATATGAATTAAAATAAAGTTTTATCAAAAGGGCTCATCACCATCGTGAGCCCCTTTGATAAAAGGACCTGGAAGCAAATTTTGGTGTGTTAAACTCTTTAAAACACAGAATTAGAAAGCAAACTGGTTCACAGACAAGAGTTTGAAGTCAATGGCAGAGCATAAAGAGTACCCAACTCCTCAGTTCATCCTACCTTCATTCCAGAAGTTCTTGCTGTTCAGAATATCGACATCAACTGTTGTCTATTTGAATCAAGTGGTGTATGTGTGCCAGAGATTCCCACTACATGAATAGCCACTCATCTAAAGAAGTGGACGGCTATAGATCTCCCAGCATGTCACTTCCTTCCTCCTACCCACTTCTTCAGTGACACACACAGTGTTACAACAGAAGCCACCCTAGCCAAATTTGCCAATTCTTTTATAGAAAGAAAAAGTGTTATTAGCACATGTTGAAAGAATGGGAGAAAGGTTCCCATCTAGAGCCAGTGGAAGGATAGGAAGCAAGTAATATGGCAAGTTACACATCACTGCCTCTTCCAATTCTGCTCCTCCTCCTACCACAGAGCTGTCAAGACACATTTGTCCTGCCTTGCATTGCTACACCCTATTCTCAGATTTTCAACCTTGCTGCTTCCCCACCCAGCAGAGGCAGAAAAACAAATCCCTAGTCCATTCCAGATTTCTACAGTAGGCTAATGACACACCCTGTGGAATGCCATTAGTGTAGCAACCAGCCAAAGGATACTAGAGATTTATGTCCCTTTCGAGTTAGAGGCAGAGCCTTCAGATTAAATGGGTAGAACCTGGAGCACTTATTCTAAAGAGGCTCTAGGTGGTGTACGAAGCATTGTTCCATTTTATCCTCACAACCACCTTGAAAGATATCCTTAATCTCTACCTAAATTGCACTTCCCAACTACAACAGGAAGAATGACTGTGAATTTCTGGAAGAGACATATTGCACCCTGGTCCACTTAATCCAACACTCTTGTCCATGATAGCACACCAGCTTCAGACATCACTATGGCTGAATAGTTGAGTTTACTAAAGAATTCCTTTGAAAGAGAATGAGCTGCAGCTGTGACAGATTCCCCACAGACTTTTGAGAAGCCATGGTTCTCTTTAAAATGGAGGTAGTGGAAATCCCCTCTGCATGTGTACAGCCTAGAGCCCTGCCCCACCCCAAGCGGAAGCAAGTCAGGTACCTACTGAGGTGGTGAACCTTGCTTCTTCCAAAGGCAATCATGTTTCATAGGCAATGTGTACAAATTACTACTCTTCACAACAATATCAAGATCCCAGCATCACCAACCTGCTCTCAAAATATTTTTGATGTAATCCATGTAGGAAGCAAACACAGAGTCAAAGTTACTCATGATTTAGTGCACTTACACTGCTTAGAGCAAATGTATTCTGCATCTTCAAACCTCCCTTGAACTGTCCCTTTTTTGGATAAAACAAATACTACCCAAAAAAATGAGATGTATTGTTTACAGTCTGCTAGCTTCACTGTGAACAACCCTTCACTTCAATGTTTCCCCCTTGCCCAAAGCTTCAAGTTCTGGACAAAAAGAATGAGAAGCACCCAGGCTCTTACTGTTATTCACCACTCCAGGAAATGTACATTCAGCCTAAGTGTCATGGTTAACATAACAAAAGGAGGAGGAGGAGAAGTGGGCAATGCTGGCTAGAACCCCTAAAACTACCTGCCCTCTCATATTAAGGCATTTATGTTGGGTCTCATGAGAAGAAAGGAATGGCAGGATACATGGTCAATCCCAGGCTTCCTTTGTGGTGGGGTGGGGGGAGGAGATGAGTTTTTTCTGCTACATGCATTTTTTCACCCCACCTCCCCCTCACCACAAAAACCCAGGATTTCTAGCTTTTTAAAGAGAGATTGTTGCGCTACATGGTGCCTGCTGAACCATAAACCGAACCATGTTGCTATTAGACCCAAGACAGACAGCCCCTCCCTGATCCTTTTTGAAGTGCCTTTGTGTTCCGCCTCCACAGGGAGCAAGCTCTCTTGATGGGCTTGGTGGCCAAGAAAGGTTACTACTGTAATTTCACAGAACGGGCTACCTTGGAGGACCTGGACAGGAACAGAACAGGAAGAACCAAAAATGGCACAGAACAGGTCTCTAGGCACATTCAACCTCCTCCTCCAGCAGCTGCATTTTTAACCTCCCTTCTCCATTTAATGTTCATACTCTCAATATGTTTGGCACAGAGGTTAAAAATGGTTATAACATGTGGCTGGCAAGGCATATCTTCCCCATCACCCAGTAACCACAGGTTCCTGCTGGGTCAGGGTCCCCAGGAACTTCTGCCAATGGCCATCAAAAGTCCAACAAGAAATCCCAAACTTTATCCAGTGGAAAGAGCACCTATTTACATGGTGCCATCAGGGTACAGTTACTTTAAGACTTAACAGAGCCAGCGCCCTGACATCCAAAATGCAATCGTGGGGGTGGGGCTGTAGGAATGTCAGCAAACACAGTCCCCAGAATCCCGTTTCAAGAGTTCAGGAAGCCTCTAGGGAAAGACTGTTCAGGACTTCCAAGTGCAGAGACTCCTCCAAGCAGAGTTTAACTGGACCCAAAAGAAGTGACTCTTGGAGGACGAGTCAGCGCCAGTCCCCTTTCAACATTCCTGCTTCCAAAGACACTCCCCAGATTTGAGCCCAGCCACAAGTCAGAGCGGGCTGCAAGAACAAAGTTCGCTAAGTAGTTCCAAGTTCAGCCTGTTAGCCCCCCAAAAGCTCAGCGCCTCTGCAATCGCCACCAGTCACTTTTGAAAAGAACACTCAAGGCCACCAACACCACCCCCAATAAGGGGACGCGACTCTCTCTCTCTCTCTCTGTGTAGCCTTCACCTTCCACGATCAAAAGGTGAGGGACTCCCACTTTCTGTAAGTGCGGCACTGTCCCCACCACCACCCCCAACGAGGAAAGTTCTGACTCACTCTGGAGCTCGCGTCCCAGTGGCAGCACAGCGGCCCCCACCCACCCAGGCGCACCTGGGGAAGGCAACCGGGGATCCACCCAGCCCTGTGCCCTTGGAAGCCTGCTTGGCCGGGGAGCCTCGACGGAGGAAGCCTGCACAGTCCCAAGCAAGTCTTTCAGGGAGGAAGGGGGGGAGGGCAAGAGAGTGCTTCTTGCAACCGCGAAGTCAAGCCCACTTCCCCAGGAACTCGCCCGCATTCCTCTCCGTCAAGCTCCCCAAGGAAGGAAGGAAGGGGGAGGGAGAGCGCAGCAGAGAGCCCCGCAGAGCAACTCACTCCCCGTGCAGATGACCTTCCCGATGAAATCAAAGTGGAAGGGGGGGGAGAGAGAGAGAAGAGAACCGATTGCCCCACTGCCTTACCTTTGCGGTGGCTTTCTCCTTCTCCCTCGGGAGCCGCGCAGCCCCTGGCACGGATGGATGCTAACCAGGCAACTTTGGCTTCTCTTCAGTGAAGGCTTGATGGGGGAAGAAAGCAAGATGTTCTCAAGAAGAAAGTCTCCGACGCAGCCCTTCCAGGATGCTTTTTACCCCGCTGCCTTGGGTGACTGGGGCTGACAACTTGGGATCAAGGACTGTGCAGAACCAGAAGCCTTTTTGTGCCTCTTTGCAAACACAAGAGGACAAGGAGCACAAGAAAAAGCCCAGAAAAAGCGTGCAGCCTGCGAACAAAGCGCCCCCCCAAAAAAAAAAATCCCAGAGAGAAATCTGTCCCAGTGAGTTATTTCTAATTAAAAAGACATAAAAACCATGCAAAGGTTCCCTGCTCCTCCTTTTCCCCTTCTCTTTTTCCTGCGGGACCTTTCCCTGGCTTCTTTTCCCCCTTGCTCAGCACCAACACCTAAAATGGAAGTTGCACCCAGCCAAAGGCAAAGCAGGCTGGGTGGTGACCAACCGTGCGCTCCAGCCCAGCCCAGCCCAGCCCCTCTTGCCCGGAGTGATGTCAGCCTCCGCACGGCTCCAATGGAAGGCAGGCATCAATCAGGGAGGCCAGCGCATCCAATGGGAAACTCCATTGTAGCATGGCTTGGCTTCTTTTTTTTCCTTGCCTTGGACACACACACACTCACAAAAAAAATAAAAAAAAAATAAAGAACAATACACATAAAAGGGGAAACACAAGGAAGCACAACTTTTAACAAGCACAAGCTGGGGAACAAAAGCTGGAGGTGTGATTGCTCTTTAGATTGCAAGCTGCATATTCCAAGCAGCCACACCAACTGATTGCATGGGGACAATGCGGGGGGCAATCAGGGTTGTCCTTTATCATTATTCATAGTTCTTATCTCTCAGCGATCCAGACAATAGTACCTTTGCAGGCCGCTCCTATGCATGCTTACTCAGAAATAGCACCCCCCCTCCATGTGCAAGGCATTACTCTATGGGCGTGTGCTGAACTACAGCCGTCCCGTGCACTCAGTCGTCTTCCCTGAGGCCCACTGAGTTCAACAGCACTTGCTCCTTTTGGAAATCTTTAGGATTGCAGTCTTACATTTTCATTTATTCTGCTGGTTTTTCCCCTCTCCCCCCTCCCCATTCTTTGCATACGAGCGCTCCAGCTCCTGCGTGGAGGAGAGGAGCAGTGCCACCCATATAAAAGTAACAGCCCAATCCTAGGCATATCTACTCAGAAGTAAGTCCTATTATAATCAATAGAGTTTACTCCCAGGAAAGTGTTGATAGGCTTGTAGCCTATCAAGACAAGGGATTTTTTTTTTTTTTAAGAGGAATGCAGTTTTAGATCTTGATTCTATTAGGGCTCCTTTGAAATCGACAAGACCACATTATGCTATCTGCAATCAAGTCTTGACTATAGGAACTTGGGTGCTTTGTTTAATTGCCATCAACTG
Source organism: Tiliqua scincoides (assembly GCF_035046505.1). Taxonomy (NCBI): domain Eukaryota; kingdom Metazoa; phylum Chordata; class Lepidosauria; order Squamata; family Scincidae; genus Tiliqua; species Tiliqua scincoides. The sequence goes on from NC_089821.1 coordinate 66,718,483, forward strand.
ACAGGCTTTATTTTGCATGTGCTTAAGAAAATGAATTCAAGTCCACAATGAGTAAGGAATTTACATCTCCCTGCTGCCATCCCACTTCAGTGGAAAAACAATTTTTCTTTGTTTCTCTGATTAGCCCATGTTTTGAATTTGTACAGTGCAATGCTTGCTTTGATTGGGGGGGGGGGGTTTGATATATTTTTTTATTCTATTTTTTTTTACTTTATTCAGTGTTTTCAGGTAGGGCTGTAGTATTAAACATAGATACAAATCAAGCCTATGAATATAAACTAACTAGACAATACATCCCACTAAGGCTGCAATCCTGTATACACTTACCTTAAAGTAAATCCCATTGAATTCAAGAGGACTTGTGATTTAGTTCTAAGACACACACAGGATTGCACTGTCTGTTTCATAGGGTTTACCCTCAAGTACTTGCATAGAATTGCAGCCCTACTTGGAAATTGCAATACATTCCAGGCGAATTAATGGAATGGCTCAGAAAGGAACATTTTGAAGGGTGCCAAGAGAGATTGAAGGAAAAAATATATATTGGATATTGAAATGTTTACAGTCAAAATGGAAAATTGGTTGCCTATAGGGGTTTTTATGTACTAGGACTACAACATAATCTTAAAACATCTGAATACTCATAAAACTTCTTAAGTGTAACTGATCAAATAACCACAGCTTCAGCCCTTGAATTCTGACATGTGGTTAACAAGCAGATATATTGGTCAGAATTCCTAGAGAATTCCCCAGGATAATTCTAACTGTTTGGAATTTTTAGGATAAAAATTTTGAGTTTGAATCAGACTCAGCTACACACTTTACAATTGTTATAGACCAAAGTAATTGTTTTATAAAGCCAAAAGAGTTATTCCAACTTACCTTTCTGAGTTTTCCTCATACTTACCAAGGATGCAGTGCCTGCCTTTTTGCCTCAAACTCACATTTCTTAATCAGTTCCAATTATTATCAGGCAGAGATGGGCACTCTAGTTCTGAAGACTCGACTCAAGTTTTGAAAACATGCATTTTTCATTACTTGTGGGAACTCGAATCATGTGTGTCATTGACTTGGACTCTGACTCACAACTCGTGGCAGAGACTTAGAAAAGAGACGACTCGTAGATATTCAAGTCACAAAACTCTTGGTTTTTGTGCCCGCAGCTCAGTTTTGTGTCTGTGTGTGCTTGCTTACTATTTTTTTTTTCTGGTTTTGCATTGTGTGAAATACCTCATAGGTAGGGGTGGGAGAAAATGATTTTATTTTTTCATGGATGTTGTTGTTTTCCAAAGTTAGAAGCGCAGAAAGCAGTGTTGCGTGTTTTTATTCCAGGGACGCATTTTTATATATTATAATTATAAATTATAATCACTTCGAAACTATACTAGGTAGGTGATATAGGTGGTATAGTGTCAGCAGATGCAGCCACATTCATGTAGATATGTTAGAGAATAAATAGAGGTGTTAGAAAATTGTGTTTGTTTTTTTGTGGATTTTGCGGATTTTGTTTGTTTTACAAAAATGAGAAGTGCAGAAAGTGGTGTTATGTGTTTTATTTCGTTATCACAGAAGTGAAAGTCATGGGGCAAGTCATGGAGTGATCCAGAAGCTGGCATTCAGACTGGAGTGAGCAGCAAACATGGTGGGAGGAGGATAGGTTGGTTCCAGGAGTCAGGGGCTGGGGGGGTAAAGGGAAGGAGGAAGGTTTAACAAGGCTGGTAGGAGAAATCAGAAGACAGTAGTTGGTCCATCTGTGACATGCTGCTTGGTGCTCCTTCTGAAAGTGGAATTGTGATGTGAATAGAGGGGGGTCATTGCTGGGGTTCGTAAGGAACCAATAGTTTTTCTGCACTGCTACACTCACTCAAAAAGTAGCTCAGCTTTTGTTTATATAAATGAAATTAAAATGGTGGCTGAAATGAAGGACTTCAACACATCACTGAATGCAGATGGGATGGTAATGTCAGGGCAGTAGCATCACTAGGATTTGCATCACCAGGTGCGGGAGGCCTGCGTGTCACCCCATGCAGTGGGGAGGGCAACACCCCAGGTGGTGGGGGTGGTGATGTACCATCACCCCGCCCCTACTGGTTTTTTGGCTGTACCTTTTGTTAGAACACAGATATTTCAATGTGGTTTGTTTCATTGCATTCTGCATGAAATTACACATTGATTGATATATAACATGATGGTATTATTCTTACAAACTGTGATTTTAGTGATTTTGAATACTTGTAGAGTCACCCCCCCCCCCATCAACTTACTAACACCTTATTGCAGCAGTTCTCAAACATTTAGCACTGGGACCCACTTTTTAGAATGACAATCTGTCCAGGACCCATTGGAAGTGATGTCATGGCCAGAAGTGACATCATCAAGAAAATTAAAATAAATAATTATAAATAATTAAATTAAAATAAAAGAAATAAATAAGGGGGAGCCAGTCCTGTTCCTCCAAGTCAATCTACTCTGAAGTAAGTCTTATTGTGGTCAATGGGGCTTACTCTCAGGAAAGTGTGGGTAGAATTGCAGCCTGTGAGCTCAAGCCTATGCATTTCTGCTCTGGTCAATGGAGCTTACTCTGTAGCAGCCATTTTCAACCATGAATGGTCCCCAGATGTGCCATGGGAATTTGGGAGAGGGTTATTTATCAATAGGACCATTGGGGGACCTGAGCCCCCAACGACAGCACAGTGTGCCTTGTCAGTTATAAAAAGCTGATGGTGTGCCTTGACCATTTTAGTGCCTTGCCAGTGTGCAGCGAGATGAAAAAGGTTGAAAATCACTGCTCTGTAGTCTGCCTGCAATAACAACCCCCCTAAAAGAATCAGTGAGATTTCCAGCCCTCCCCAGTGCCCAGTTTAAAGTTCTTCTTTCAAGAATATCAAGATAGACCCACCTGGCTTTGCAAGTGCAAAATAGAAACATTCCCTTTACCATTCAAGTCTCTTTTTTGTCCTTTTTAGTGGGGGAGGGGAGAGGATGCCTTCTGCAGCATTTGTTGCACTCCAGCTCCATTGGATCGGGACCATTCTGGTGTCCTCACATTCCCCTTTGCCTGCCCTGACCACCAGCCAAGGCATGTCTGCCTACTTGCGAGTAAACACAACCGTGAGGCTGCTTTGCTTTCCATAGGGCTCCATAGACTGGGAGGGAGGGACCTCCTTCTCGGGTGTTTTTGGGGGCTGCATTCATTGGATCAGGACCATTCGACATCCTTGGATTCCTCTCAGCCTGCCCTTTCCGACGGACTATGGCAAGTACGCCTACTCACGAGTAAACACGCGATACAGCTCACTTTCACTTTCCAGAGGGCCCCATGCATTTTTTCTTTCCGGTTTTTTGGCCATAACTTTTGAAGGAAAGGAGCTATTTCAATTCTGTTTTTTGCATTGCACTCCGCTGGGAATTCCGCATCCAATGGTGTATGGCATGACAGGGTAGCTCCTGAAGCAGTGATTTTACCGCATCCTCCCCCCAGGGCGCATCCCCCCCCGGCGCGTCACCCGGTGCAGCCCGCACCCCCTAGCGATGCCACTGTGTCAGGGCATCTGACACACAAACATCCCTCAAGCACCTTTGTATTTTCTGCAGAGCTGCACCTGACTTGCACTTTTACTTGTTTCTTGTAAAGACTCGAGTCAAAATGACTCTTAAAAAGGCTCAGAACAAGTTGCATCAGCCGCCCATTATGACTCACAAGCTAGTCAAGTCAAGGAAGCAGAGACTTGCGATTCGGGTGCAGTGACTCTGGCACATCCCTATTATCAGTGGGCACATCCCTGGCCAGAATTTTATCCTCTTGACCAATTACCAGACCTGGAGCAAACAAAATTAGAAAAATTTCTGATGAACCATAATTATTAAGGCACATGCATGAACATTTAATGTTCACTGTAGCATTATGCATTATCCACACATGTCAGTGCCTATCCTCAGTATCACTGACATCAATAACACCCAAATGCACCATCAGAAAGCATGCAGGAGATGCCAAGTTTGTGCTGTGAATTGGATCACATCTACTGCGCAAGCCCATGGAGATCTGTCACGTTACAAGAAGGGAGTGGAGGTATGACAAATGCCATATAGCAGGGGACATTCATCAGGATTGGCCTTCTAGGTCCTGTCTTGCACACAAATCAGAGAGCCCAGAGCAAAACTGAAGTCTGTCCCCATAGTAACTCTCTGCGATCTCATCTCATATGGTTGTTCAGCCAGAGTGACATCTGTAAAATCACCAGATTATCTTAGGCTGCAATCCTATATGCACTTACCTGAAATTAAGTTCTATTCACTTTAATGATGCTTACTTCAGGCTTGTATTGTGAGACAGCTGCATTACCTACTAGGGAATAACGAATTACTAGGGAGTAAGTGCCACTGCACACAGTGGGAATTACCTTCAAGGAAGCACTCCTAGAGTTGCATTGCATGGCACGGCTAGACCATCATTGGATAAGGATGGTGGTTTCTTCACAAAACAAAGGTAGAATACTTGTGTTCAGAGGTGTTTTGACATCCAGTACTTTAAAAAAAATTGCTCCCTTTGGGGCAAGAACAGGAACTCTGAATACACTTAGTACACATTTCTGATACCTTATTGTAAACAACATCCAGTTGGTGAAAGAGTAATTCAAAAGAGAGCTCCCTCCTATTCCTAGGCAAATTTGTGATACTGAGGATTCCACTGAGTACATATGGACAGAACTTCTGTGACTGTAGTTACAGTAGTTAATCCATGTTAATTAACGTGCAGCACAACCCTATCTTGCACTGGAACAGGCAGGGCAGGAGGCCTGCGCTGCATCCAGCACACGATTGGGGCCAGAATTGGCTCAGCCGGAGGTAAGGGAAAGCCTTACCCCTGGGTAAGCCACCACAGCCCCAATGAGTCTCCTTGTACCTGAGCCACCTCAGGAGATCATGCAAATCTGAGAACAGAGCAGCTTAGAGCTGCTCTGTGCTGCTCAGGAAACGGGGCTGGGATCTGGCATAACTGCTGGGTCCCAGCTCCGCCTCCCGCTTGCCCTGGAACACCCTTGATCTGCCATCCCCCTGCCCCAGAACGCCTCCCTTCTGCCTCCTCCCCGCCCTCCCCAGACCCCTGGGTTGGCCAAGCTCAGCTGGCGCAGCCTCCCTTCTCCGTGTCAACTGAATGCAGCCTCTGTGAGCTGGCGCACCTCACTGTGCCAGCCCAGCCAACACACAAGGAGGTGCAAACGTGCTTTAAACCATGTTTGTGCGCCGGCCTAACTGATAGTTAGGGTTGCGCCCTTAGAATAAAAAATGTTGATGAAGATGCAGCATAGAAAAATAGGGTTTCTTCTAATGTAATTAGTGCCCAGACTGTTCTTTATGTTCTAATCCACTGTTCTAGTTCTCCCTCAAATACTGTAATAAACTCTGCTGTGCAGTTGGAGTATCAGGGGATCACCAATATGACTGGCAGTTTGGCCTGGGAATAAACAGTGTAAGAATTTAAACAAATCAATTTCTAAATGAATTCAACCAAATCAGTGCCATCTTAAGAGGTTTAATTTTCATTAAGAATTAAACTAATTTAAAATTTAACTAGTTTAAATGGATTAAACAACATGACTACCTGAATAGTCTGACAATGTGCAATTAACATTCCTAAATTAACAGTCCTAAATCCCAGTGCTATCCACCCCCACTCACGCCAATGCAGTGAAGCCAGCACGGGCCACACTGCATCCTAAGGGGGAAGCTGGAAGGCTGGTGTGCTCCTCAAGGCAAGGGGATATTTGTACCTTTGCCCCAGCTAAACTGCAGCCTGCTCAATTGGTCTACTCAGACCTGCATGAGCTAAATAGCTGGCACAAGCCAAGTGGATCTGTGTTGGCAGATTGGGCCTGGGAAGGGGAATAGCATACTGCACATGTGGCTGCCGCTGATCTCGCCCCCTCCCGAACTTGATTCACCCACTCCTGCCCCTGACCAGAATGGAGGCAGGCACTCTGACCTCCTTTTTAAGAAGGGAAATAGAGATGATCCTGCAAACTACGGCCCATTAGTTTACTTAATACTATTTCTAAATTATATACCAGGCATTTGTATGAGAAATTTAAAGATTGGCTGGAGGAGGAGAAGATACTTGCAGAAGAGCAGGCAGGCTTTAGAGAGGGATATTCTACCATTGACCATTGCTTGATATTACAATTTCTTGTTGAAAAATATGCCTCTGACAAAGCAACCTCACTCCATGTAGCTTTTATAGATCTCAGGTCAGCCTTTGACTCAATATCAAGGGTCAAATTATGGAGGAAATTAGAGGCTTCTAGTATTGACAGACGGCTCCTTCAACTCATTCAGGCTCTCTATAGAAATACCTCACTTAAGGTAAGATGCAGTGCTCGCGGCCATCTTACAAAAACCATCCAAACTCAAAAAGGAGTCAAACAAGGTTGTCTTCTGGCTCCACTTTTGTTTAACTTTTTTATTGACTCTATGGTGGACCAGTTAAAAGATATTAACTTTCATCCTCCAAAAATCGCAGGAAGACATATAACAACACTATTGTATGCTGATGATGCAGCAATCATCTCTAGGACTCCAGTTGGGCTTAGAAGAGCATTGTGAAGGCTGTTTATATTGTGAGCAAGAAGATCTGATAATTAACTTTCAAAAAACCAAAATCATGTCTTTTGCTAAAAGGCCAATAATGCGAACATGGATGATTAACCAGCATAGAATCGATCAGATCCACCAATTTAAATATTTAGGGGTTGTCTTTCAATCTAATTGCTCTAGGAAAGCGCATGGTGATTATGTTGCATTAAATGCCCAGAGAAGTTCTGCTGCAATATCACCATTTATGAGAACGGGGGGGGGGGGGGGGGCATTATATCCCTTCAGCCATAAAATTGTTTCATGCAAAAGCAGTAGCTCAACTAATGTATGGCTCCCTATTGGGCTCCTTTCCTAATATTGCAACTCTAGAACGTGTTCAATCAAAGTTCCTGAGGGCAATATTAGGAGTCCCCAGAGATGTCGCCAACGTAAAACTAAGACTGGAAACTGGCCAAATTAAAATCGAGGCCAGGATATGGATCGCAACTCTCATGTACTGGCTAAGAAGGCTCTACCTTCCCATTGGTCTTGTACCATTGATCCTGCAAGACACTTTTAAGTCGAAATGGGTCCAAAAAATTGCCTCCTTGGGTCTCTCTAGATCGACTCTGTTAACCATGGGAATGGAACAGGCAAAGAAAATCATTAAGCAGTATATTGAGGATAACGAGAGACAATATGACTTAAGCAGTGCCCCAGAATTTTTTCTTAGCGAGGATAGATTATATAAGGTTGCAATAGCACCTTATTTTGCCCAGCTGGAGCAGCCTAGACATAGAAGGGCGTTTACTCTGACCCGGCTTAATGCACTACCCTCAGCAGTGCAGGAGGGACGGTATAAAAAGATCCCCTGGGCAGAGCACCTTTGCCCATGCGGAATGGAACAGATAGAAACAACCGAACACATTCTGTTGCGGTGTATATATTACAAGAAAATACGTAAAGAACTTATTTCTCCTTTGATTGGCCGATTTTTCGGTTGCACAGAGCAACAATGTATGTATGTACTGTTATCTGATTCCAATCCTATGTTTACATATAGTGTCGCTAAATTTTTTACTGCTGCAATGGGCATTAGGAAAAGGATCTTAAATATGGATGAACCTCTGTAGTTAGAGCATAGTCTGCTAGATATATTGGAATTGCTTTAGGGGAGATGGCTGGAAGCTGTTGTTGGTTACCTCAGAACTGTTTTAAACATAATTATAAACTGTTTTATCATTTTAAACTTAATCATAATATATTGCATGCATAATATATTGCATGTGGCTGGTCTTATGACCGTAATAAAGTTCTTCTTCTTCTTCTTCTGTCCTCCTTTGTATCTGGTCACCCAGCACTTCAGGCACTTCAGGTCTAGGGCAGCCCCTGATTAGTATGATAAAGGAGGTATAGGTCTAGCTACATTTTATGATAAAGGAGGTATAGGTATATCTACATTTTAAGGTGACATTTTAATTAACTGGCTGTCCAGAGAACTATTATATTTGGTCAGGGATGTTTGTTTGACAGAATTCCTTAGTAGTAGTAGTAGTAGTAGTAGTAGTAGTAATAATAATAATAATAATAATAATAATACAGGTATTTCTATACTGCCTTTCTTGGTCCTCAGATTTCTCCTCGGACTTTATTCAAGGCGGTTTACATAGGCAGGCAATTTAAATCCCTGTAGAGATTTTTACAATTTGAAAGAAGGTTCTATCTTTCAAGAAACCACAACATTCAGATGTTTCTTTCTTGATCTGGTCGCATATTCTGGCCTCCATCCTCCTACGCTCATAGCAGATGGAATAACTCGGCTCAGCTTGTCAGCTGCTTCAAGGTCTCACGGTGCCGGTGGCCTCGAACTGGCAACCTTCGGATGTTATCTTCAGGCAAATGGAGGCTCAACCTTCTAGACCAGAACTCCTGCCCACTTGACTGACAACTTGTATGTAGCCACTTGTATGTAGCCACAACACTATTTCGTAGATTCATTTAGTTTTAAAGGAATCTAGGAAATAGTGTTGTGGCTACATACAAATTGTCAGTCATTAGGGAATGATTAGGGAGTGGTTCCCAAACTGGTGGGTCATGACCCCACCAGGGGAACCGGAAGGAAGCCGTTCCCCCTTAAGGTGTGTGGCCAAGAATTGACTGTGGTGCTATTGCCACCATGATCAAGGGGCTTTAAACCTGGGGGCTAGCACTGGCCATCTGGAGAGTGCAGAGCGCTTGAAGCCCAGGCCTTCCCACTGCTCCAAACAGCTCTCTTTGGCAATCACAATCCTGTTCTGGTTCAGAGGCTTCTGTGATGCCTCCGCATCCTAAAGGGGTTGCTGAATCATTGAAAAACAGTAGCCATGTTTGTCCTATTGTGTTGCTTATTGTTTCAGCATCTTCTTCCTCCTCAACTGACCAGTAAACCTGACTTTGAGTCACTTTATTAGACTGAGAAGCCTCAGTTGCACTGGGGGGGTAGAACCAGGACAAATTAGTTCAAATTACAGCAAGGCAGATTTCAAAAAAATATTAGGAAGAATTTTCTGATGGTAAGAACTACTTGGCAGTAGAACAGTTTGCCTCCAAAGGTAGTAAACACTCAATCTCTGGAAATCTTTAAGCAGAGATTAGATTGCCATGGAATGTTGCAGTTGTGGACTACCTGTGTTGGGATGAGTCAATCTTGGAGTCAATAATCTTCCAACTCTCTGATTCTATGAACAGATTTCCAAGAGTGACCCACCCTCCCATAAATGAATCCCAACAGGCTTTAAAAGGTGAGGTCATTTATCCCCCTTTGTTCATTTGCCCAGGTCCTGTGGAAGCATCTGATACTGCATGGGGGCTCGCCTGCCCATCCTGCTAAAGAGTAGGTGCAAAGACCAAGAACTTGGAACAGCCTGAGTAAATAAGGAAAGTATCTGGTTTTGTTTTTATATGCCACTTGTATTATAACATCCTTGCCAACCTTTGTTTGCCCCACTCCCTTTCTCTGTTACTGTTGGATTATCAGTTTCTTGTTTTATATCCTTTGATATTTTGCAGACTTTTCATAAACTTCTTGTACATTTTCTGTCACGCTTTCCTAGTATCAGTTCTCTTGGAATGAAGCAGGTTACAATGTCTTCAAGATTGCCTGTGTTCCTTTACTGTCTGATTTTAACTTTTGGAGGTCTCTGCCTTACTGAGAGGGAGGTTCCTCCAAAAGTGGCGAAGCTTTGGGTAGTGACAGCAAACTATCTTTTCCCAGTTCATTTCCAGTCTACCTAGTAAAACGGGTGATCAGGAGCAGGGAGGTAGGTACTGGTCACTAGCTACTTATCACTGCAGCCATCTTGACCTCGATCTCCCCCTACCTATGCAAAATGAAAAACTCAAGCAGCTCTATTACTTTCAAGAGAAGAATGACATTAGCGAAACACTGTCCTCAATGGCATAAATTAATCAGCTTAAGGACCCAGTCCTAACCAATTTTCCAGCACTGAGGTAAGGGCAATGCAGCTCCGAGGTAAGGGAACAAACATTCCCTTACCTTGAGGAGGCCTCTGTGACTGCCACCCAACTGCAGGATGCAGCACATGCCCCATTGGCACAGCTGTGTCAGGGCTGGAAAGTTGGTTAGGATTTGGGCCTAAATCTGTAACAAGGTACAAAGGAAAAAAAAAAGTCCAATGGAATTTAGTGCTGATTATGAAGATAAATAATGTCACAGCACAAAATTGTGACAACCTGAATTAAAACTTTGGTTGGAATCAGTCAGCCAGTCATATTTTTGTTTAATATATTAGGCATATAAGACAAATAGAAAGTATCGCAAATACATAATATGCAACTTGTGTTCTTTCTAAAATAAAACTATTCACACGTAATCAATGCCCTCATAAATCATAACGGTATAACATAAATAATTTAGACTCATACATTATACTGAAATGTCTCTTGGTGACATCTACAACTACTACTAACACTCATTAATATATTCCTGGCATTATTACAATGTGTCCACTTTAGATTTTAATTGCTGCCTACAGACATTTGCCAGGCAGACAAATGTAGACAGATTTATTTTTACCACTGACCTTGGCTTTGAATCAGCCGGCTTTCTAGTATAATTAGAAAGGTGTCTGTCTTTTACTGGGTGGGTGGGTGGGTGGCAGAACTTATTCTTTGATAGAAGAATTTGCATCTCACTGCAGACAATGCTATATGTTTTCACTGCTCTCTCCACACTCACCCCTCCAGCTCTGACTGGATACCATAGGAGCAAAAGATGTCTGCAAACATAAGACTTTTTGTCTGTACTCAATATTGTTTGTAACTAAGATTGTGATACAGACAATATGACTCTTAAATTAACTGACAGTCATATGCTTCTGAGCAGAGTGTGAGCCTGTCTTGTTCCCAGAGATGAGGCAATTAGAAATTCCCACAGATCGGTACATGATGGACATTCCCTCATGATTACAGAACCAAAAACAATGTCATTGCTTTCACTCTTGGCAAAAATGAAAATACCGCTAGCCCGGCCATTCCAGGGAACAGAATTTCAACATTCTCAGAGAGATGTCTGTTTCTTGCAACCTTTTTCAACAGCAGTCTGACACACAGACATTAAGATTCACTGGTAGTTTGCAACACACACAGAGCCTAACTAGTGCCCCTGAAAAGAACTGTGCCTTCGAACAACTGCTTGGATTGCTTATGCAATCAGTCTGGTCATGAATAGAGGGGAAATTCAAACCCCTGGGCACCTCTCCAATTTTTCCATAATAAAAAGAAGATGGACATAAAATGATGATGTAAGCCACTTTGCTCTCATAGTTCTTGTGCTGTGCTCAGCTGTGCTGGAAACCATGATTCAGCGTTAATGAGGTTTCTCATACACATTCAATGCCAGACTTACTCATGCTGAATCAAGCCTCATATCACTGTTTTAAGTTTTAAATAATAGGTATACAGTATTAGGCTGCAGACCTTTTGGAACTTCTGACATCCAAGTGCTGTCTTTTGTAATTGCTTAGTCATGAGAAAAATATGCTCTACAGATACTTAGAGGCATTATTTATTAATGATGGTAATCTTTTTTCAGTGCAACTGGATATAGTTATATTGTGGAAAAACATTTTTCAAACTGTTTTGGTGTTTTCTCTTGTTTCGGGTCCTTAGATGTAATCAAGCAACTTTTTAGTAAGGTGCCATGTCTAAAGCACAACTTTGCATTTGGGAAAAAATATAGGTAGAAATGTGTGTATTTTAAATTATTTACATATAGTTCTAGGGGTAGACAGAAAATTAGGTACTATATTCATATTGGCAAGTACTTACTGAGAATCTTTGGTATCAAATCACTTTTTGACTTGTTTTTATAATATATATGAAGCACTGCTATATTACTATTATTAAGAATATTTATATACTTTCAACAAAAAGTTCACAAAGTGGTTTACATATTTATTACTGGTACATTTTTTCTCATTATTGTCTACCAATAATTGATATATCCTATTGTAATATTTTGTCAGTACACCTTTCCATCTTTATATGTAACTAATCTATTCCTGAAAACAGCCCTTATAGTGAAAATCTGAATAACGAGTAGTTATTACATTAATTCCAAGGCAAAAACTAATGATTTCCAAAGCCAAGTTCACCCCAAAACCATCCTAAATGCTAAATACCATAAGGAAATAGTTAAAATAGAATAAATAACATTTAATAACAACATTGTATAGCTTCAATAATTAAAGTCGATGATGCAAATGTTTCAGAATTTCTAGCATCCCATAATGTTTAGCACCTCAAGCTTTAGTTGAAAACTATGATAAATTATCTTACATTTAACCTGTTTTTCCACTTTTCCCATGAGTTTTTCCATCTCCTTTTGTTATTTAGGACCCATATTCACAGTAATTTGTACAGACACAGACAAAAACAAGTATGGCACAAAAACAGATATAGTAAAAGGGAACATGTAATGTCATGCATATGCCTTGAAACTTCGGGGACATGCTGCTCATTAGGCAATATGTCTCACACAAAGAAGGGTCCTCTTCCCAAGCAGTGTTCTATCCTCCAAGGGTTGCGAAGAGCACTTCTCTGAAAGCCTGTAGGAACACACCAAAGAGGGTGGGTCCTTCTAGATCTACAAAGGGGGAGAAATCCAAAAGATGGAACTAAACCAGCAGCAAGTCATCCCTGCTTTACTGCTGACTACGTCTGTAGTTTGCACCTTGTTTGATTTCTTCAGAATATTGCATTCCTGGAGGCAGGAGGTCTGGTCTAGAGGGTAGAGCCTCTGTTTGCCTGAAGATAACATCTGCAGGTCGCCAGTTCGAGGCCACCGGCACGTGAATGGTGAGACCTTGAAGCAGCTGACATGCTGTGCCAAGTTATTCCATCTGCTCTTTGCTGTGAGCAAAGAAGCTCACACCCTCCATGTGAGAGATGGCTGCCCTCCATGTGAGAGATGAAGGAGCTGCTTGTCAGCTTGCGTGGGAGGAAATCGGAGGCCACAATGTGATACCAGATCAAAAAGATCCATCTGAAATGTTGTGCTTCTTGAAAGATAGAGCCTTTCTTCGATTGTAAAAATCCCTACGGGGATTTAGAACAGCCTGCCCATGTAAACCGCCTTGAATAAAGTCTGAGGAGAAATCTGACGACCGAGAAAGGCGATATATAAATACATTTATTATTTATTATTATTATTATTATTATTATTATTATTATTATTATTCACTGATCACATGAATTTATGGCTTCCAGCTTCTAGCCACATTTTGGATATCATAATTGTTGGTGTTTGTAATTATTCACATACTTTGAAGCTGATGTTTGGCATTAAAAATAAAATCTGAACACAGTTTAATGCAGTCTGCCTACAAAGGACCTTTGTACAAAGGACTAGTCACATAAGCCTGTCATCTCTGGTCTCTGTCCATTCACTGTTAATGTTTTTCCAGACCCTTGAAACCAACTGGAAGTGCACAGTACCAGCGTTTTGGTAAAATTAACTTACAGCCAAATCCTAATTAACTTTCCAGTAGGACGCAGCCATGCCAACGGAACATGTGCTGCATCCTGCTGTGATTGTGTGGGTAGTCACAGAGGCGCCTCAAGATAAGAGAATGTTTGTTCCCTTACCTCAGGGCTACATTAAGACACCATCAGTACTAGAAAGGCTAGAACGTTAGATTGGGCTGTCAATCACATGGCCAGATGCTGAAGTCTGGCTTCCTACGTGGCTGCATGCTGTATATAGACTCACTTCCCAGCAGCTACACATAGTAAAAACAGTCACAGTCATAGTAGTCAACAGGTAGTTTATTCTATAATACTGTCACACTGACTAGTTTATCAACTCTTTATGTTTGGGGATTATTTTCACAGAATTTAAACTGTCTAGTCTAGATTCCCATCTTCTGCTCTACCTGTTATTAGATCAGCGTTTCTTAATGTTTGTCCTCTGTTGTACCAACTTTGCGTGATCCACCTATTGGAAGTACCACTGGAAGTGACATCATAGCCAGTTACTTTTGAGTTTGGAGGCGAGATATGTCATGACACACACCAGTAAGAGGCTTAGAGTGGACAGGGGGACTTTTTCAAGAGCAGAAAAGCATGCTTAAGATCTCTGCCCACTGAGCCAATCCTCCTACTGCTGTTTGTCACATTGTGTTGCTAGTCTCACTGCCGAGTAGCAGATGTTCAGGGGTCCTGCACGTACCACCAGACACTCCCTCAAGTACCATCAGTGGTACTCATACCACTGGTTGAAAAACACTTAGACCATATATATAACATGAATCACAAATCAGGGTCTGAATGAGGAAGTGTGCCACCTGTTGGTGTGTCTGTACTATTTCAGCACATGACTTTCCCTTCCTTTGTTGGATATCAGGTTTATCCATACTTAACCTTTGGAACTGGTGAGTATTTCAGTTAAAGCTTTAGGAACATTTGGAATGTGCTCTTTAGTGCAGATATGCCAAGACAGAAGTATAATTAGATTTTCCGCAAACACCTGGCATAGATTTGTAGACTGGACACTTTGCTGGGAAGAGATGAGCAAAGAAAGGCTGAGAAAATAATGTGTACTATATTCATTTGATGATACTTTCCAGCTATGGCCATATCTAGGATTGCCAACAGACTAGAAAAATGACATGGCCTAGTCTTGTGCCTTTAATGAGCAGGAACCAGTAGGTGAAAGTTTTCACAGCACTGGTATTATTACTTTGTAATAATCAGCAATATTACTATAATAACTTTATTAGCAGTAGTATGAGAAATATAAGCCCTATTTTTCCTACAAGATGCCTTTTGGCCCAATCCTATGGTCCTTTTACAACAGCAGATCTATTGATTTACTGACTTAAATGGCCCTGTGACAGCACAAATATCATGCCACCATTGTGCACAACAGAACCATTAGCAATAATGGCCAATGGCTCTACATGCATGCCAGACTTTCCCAGATGCTCTGCTGACCTAAGTAAGGTGGTGGAGAGGGTGGTTTGTGAGTGGTCTGGGGCAAGGAGAGGGGAGGCCAGGGGGGCATGGACTGGGCTGGAGGGAATGTATCTCAGCAGCAAAAGCACATGCCAGATCCTATCCCTGTTACCACCTTTCCCACCCCATTCCTCTCCTTAGACTTTACACCAGCAAAACAACTAGCAGGGGTCCAAGAAGATCCATAGGTGATCAGGTGGCCAACTGGGAAGTAAGTAAAAATTTTTTTTTACTTGCCTCTCACTGGCCATCTAATTGTACCCCCTTCCACCATAGCATGCAGCGCACACTCTGGCAGCATGGCTTAAGATGGTGTGGGATAGGATTGGGCTCACAAGGCAGTGTATACAAATAGCAAATACAATAAAAAATTTTTTAAACAAATTAAATTCAGAAAGATAAATAAGCAGCAGCAAATGTCTGCATGTTAAGAAGCTGTTACAGGCCTGGCCAAAGCTGTATAGGTGGCTGAAGTGGCACCACTCTTCTTTTTTTTTGGGGGGGGGGGGGTTGCATGCATTGGTGTGTGCATGCCCCATTGCTCCCCCTCCCCACACTCACTACCTCCTCCATCTCTGCTGCCTACCACTTCTTAACTGGCCAGGTAAGGAGGATCCTGGAAGCAGATCCCAACTTTGGAATAATGCAAAAGCAGGAAGGTTGGAGCCTGGGACAAGAATTAATTTGTCCACTGAATGAACTATTTTTGAGTTAATCTTCCCAGTGCAATGGCAGTGCAGATTCCACAGAAATGAAAAGGACTTGTGTCTGCAGCACTTTTTAGGGCCACAGTGTTGTTGCTTGTATTGAAAAATGAGATTGAAAGAAAATTCTTTATCTAACTGGATTCCCTGCTCCATCTCAAAGGCATAGGACAGTTTACAGTGTTTGAAAAGCAGGCAGGGGGAGGGTAGTGACTGAGCCTTATTTGCTTTGAGTAACTAGTTGCCAACCATGACCTAACAGCTTGACTGCAATGACAGAGTAGGGGAATAATGCATTCTCTGTTGCTTGTAATGGCATGTTTGTCCAGTGAGGTCTTGATCCAAAGTCCTTTAGCGCAACTGAAGAATTGGACTGACTTCATTGGACTCCTGAATAGGACCCCAGGGTTGCATTCTTTATACAGAAGCAGACTAAGAAGTCGGGCACACGCAGCATATAATTTGAATCACAGAGTTGGAAACAACTAAAATGTCACCTGAAGAAAAGGTATCAAAATATAATGATGCTCATTTTGGTTATAGAAATATGCTTGCATTGCTTTAGCCATCCTGATTTCATTATGGATGGAAAGATTTTAATACTGATCTGCCACATTTCTTTGCTATCATTGATGATGGACCACTGGTGGCCTATGGCTGACATCCAGTGCCTGACAAGATTTTATCTGGCCCTTAAGACTATGGAGCATGGGAAATTGTGGGCAGCACTTGACAGTCAGGTTCATTTTACATCCCAAAGGTCTAAAGCTGAACTAAAGTAGAAAAGGCCATATATCACAGTTGTACCTGAAATACACCAGTTTACTGATTTATGGCAGAAAGCAAAGTACATATGATAATGCAGCAAATAAAGACACTAAATAAAAGTAAAATTGACAAAGCAACCAATATAAAAAACATAAAAGGTAATAAATGAGGATAATGTGGCGGCTGTGGCTAGGGGGGCCTTTGCTCAGCTTCGGCTGGTGCGCCAGCTGCGACCGTACTTGGATCTTGCAGACCTGGCCACGGTGATATCAAGGTTAGATTACTGTAACGTGCTCTATGTGGGGCTGCCCCTGAAGATGGTTCGGAAACTACAATTAGTACAGAATGCAGCGGCCCGTGTGGTCACCGGACCCAGGCGGTTTGACTCTGTCAGTCTGCTTCTCCGGGGGCTACGTTGGCTGCCCATTCGTTTCCGGGCCCAATTCAAGGTGCTGGTTTTGACCTTTAAAGCCCTATACTGCTCTGGGCCAGGATATCTTAGAGACCGCCTACTCCCGTATAATCCGGCTCACCATCTCAGGTAATCAGAGAAGGCCTTTTTGCAAGTGCCGCCACCAAGGAGGTCCGGGGGGCAGCTGCAAGAAATAGGGCCTTCTCGGTAGTGGCACCAACATTATGGAACTCCCTTCCCCTTGATTTGAGAATGGCTCCCTCTCTTGAGAGTTTTTAGCGAGGCCTGAAAACACTGTTGTTTAAACAAGCCTTCTGATTTCTGGCCTTCTTAACATTTTTATACATCTTTTCGTTTTTTACAGGCTTGATTCCTCGGTGACTTGCTCTTTTATTCTGTCTTTTAATCTGACTACTGTTTTTATGGCCTCTGTAATGTGTTTTAAATGTTTTTATTTGCTATGTATTAATGTTTTTAAAATCTGTTTTTTAATATGTTGTTAGCCGCCCTGGGTCCCGTTAGGGAGAAGGGCAGGATAAAAATAAAGTTTTATTATTTATTTATTATAATGATTGACTGTTGGATGACTATCAAACTGCACAGTGCAACATAACCAAATACTGTAATACTGTCTTGCAAAAGCCCACCAACAATCGGCCTGCCCTAAAGCCAAAAGTCTACTGAATTAGTTTCAGGCTGAAGTCTCTATATTACCCCCCCCCCAAAAAAAGCCCCACTGAATACATTGAGATTCAGCCCTGTGAATCCCGTACAGGACTGCACTAGAAGTTCTTTCATTTAACCCAATTAGGCAGCCATCCCCACTAAAACCCAGACCAAAAATACAAAAAACCATGTGAAAATAAGCATTTCCTATTGAACAACCGCACATTTGGATGCAGAACCCCTATGGATTTCCTTATCCATCAGTTTCCCCCTTCCCCCATGAAACAAGCCAAGTAACTTCTCATTTATTAATCTGTAAATTCCTAATCATGTGGTTGGAAAACTCATTTGATTGGTATTTTCTGGGCGCTCCAAGATGAGCATGCCCTTCTTTGACATCCTTGACCAGATCCTTTGCATGGATCATGGGATTGGTCATATCATATATTCTCAGTAAGATGTTTGCACCAGTGCATGGACCCCTTGTCTTCCAGTGTGATCCCGCAACTGTGTCACTACACTGTCACTGGGTGCTCTGTGATGATATCATGCATCATGGCTGAACTTCCGGGTTGCTGAGTGTCATGCTGCACAGAGCTTGGCTTAAAGCTTTTCAGTAACATGGCTGTGCAGCTTAGTAGGAACACTAGTCACATCCTGTATGAGTGCCACAGGATGGTGCAGCAGAGGAAGTGTACTGCCATGCCACAAGTGGGAGGTGAGGAAGAGACTGCTATCATCCTGGAGGATTTTCCTCCCCACAGACAGTACCTTCTGCATTGGAAGAGTCATCACAAGATTTGGTTGATGTAGGCAGCCAGCTGTTTGAACCATTGCAACAGTCGTCTTTGGAACTAGGTAAATGTTCTTTATGCCTTGAGGGAGTATATTTTGGAAAGTGGCAGGGCAAGTACTTAGTGGTATGTGAAACTGACAGGGCAGATTGGGTTATATGTATCAAGGGTTAAAGGAGGTGGACTTAGACCTGGAAGATCCAGGTTCAAATCTCCCCTCAGCCATGTAGCTTCCTGGGTGACTTTGGGCCAGTCACTTTCTCTCAGCCTCACCTACCTCACAGGGTTGTTGTGAGGACAAAAGGAGGGGGAGCAGCTGTGTACTGCTCCGCTCTGAGCTCTTTGGAGGAAGGGCGATATAAAAATGTAAAAAATACAGTAGAACCTCTTTAAGTTGACCACCCAAGAGACTGGAGGAAAATGGTCAACATAGGGAGGTGGTCAACATACAAAAAAAGGCGTTTAATTATTATGTTTAGCTCCCAGGACAACAAATGCAAGGCCAAGTTATTATTTGGAGTGGATTTTTAAAAAGTTTTATTGCAAATATCAATGAGAATTGATCCTCTTGTGATGCTTACTATTTATATCATCTATATCTCTATCAAGAGACAGAGAATAAACAGCTCACAATCAGTGTAAAAAAAAAAACCCTGAAAATTCATAAGCTTAAAAAAAAATTGTAAGTTAAAAAAAAATACTTGGTTTCATAGCAGACAGGCAGACCAATGCTATCCCTTGCCAGCCCATAGCATGTAGCATGTTACATAGCCCCAACAGCTAAAAAAAAAAAAAAAAAAAACTTTTTTGCTTAGGCTGCCTGGCCTCCACTGGGTCTCCTCAGATTCACTAAATGCCAGAAGGTGTTTGATACGGTCCCTAAAAGCTGTTGAGAAAACTCCACAGTCAGGGAATAAGAGGACAGGTCCTCTCATGGATTGGGAACTGGTTGAGGACCAGGAAACAGAGAGTGGGTGTCAATGAGCAATTGACAAAAAAAGTGGAGAGAGGTGGAAAGTGGAGTGCCTCAAGGATCTGTCCTGGGACTGGTGCTTTTCAACATCTTCATAAATGACCTGGAAACAGGGATAAGCAGGGAGGTGGACAAGTTTGTGGATGATAGTAAACTTTTCTGAGTGGTGAAGACCAGAAGGGACTGTGAAGTGCTCCAGAAGGATCTCTCCAAACTGGGAGAATAGGCAGCAAAATAGCAGTTGTGTTTCAATATCAGTGTAAAGTAATGCACTGGTGATGGGAACCAAAGTGAAAGGACAGCGGCTTCACTATGTACAAGCAACCTCATGTCCCTCACAACTTGGTACATGTCCAGGTACAATCGGCAGCCGGCACAGGTCTGTCGGCTATGTGCAGTGTGCCCACCTATAAAAACCCCTTCGCACACATGCTAGCAGGCATAGGGGAGGGATTGTCATATGGCTTCTTGCTTTTCCAAGATGGGACAAACCAAACAAAACATAGGCCCACAGTATCGCATTTAGTGGGCAGCTTACGGAGGGTAAATTAATACTCTGTGCAATGGTCGAAGTGGTCAAGATACAACTTATGGAGGTGGTCAATACAGAGAGGTTGGTCTCCCATAGTGTATATGCAGTGTCAGTCCATACTGTGCAAATTAGGTCAACTTAAGAAGGCGGTCAATAGAGAGAGGGGGGCAACTTTGGAGGTTCTACTGTAAATAAATAAATGAACAAGTTGCTTTTGGAGAGGGGTTGCACTGCAGCCCAATCACCATTATAGCCGCACTCCTTGGCATTTATAAATCAGACAGCAGCCTCTAGGGCCTCTAAAAAGTTTGAGAACCACTGAATATTTTGAATCCAAAAATCCTAGGAGCAGTACTGGATTCCAAAGTTCCTGGGATCAATGTCTCTAATCCACCCCGCCCACCTATGCACACAGAACTCTGGGACTGGTAGTTCTTGAGATAGCATGTCACATAAGCACTCATAAATCTCTCTCTCTCTCCCTGTGATGACAAGTTGTAGGTTAACAGCTGCCTAAACACACTTCATACTTAATTTGTCTGAGGAAAATGCATTGATCAGCACCTCCCTGTTCAGAATGCTACTTGTTCTGCTCTAATACTGCTTCTAATTGGCTCCAACAAATCTCACAATATTTTACATAAGTACATAGATAAAAGGAAAAAAGTTTCCATAAATATCCTCAAGCATGATGGGCAATTTAGCCTCAATTTTTTTTCCACTTGGAAGTTAGGTTTCAGTCTGAGTCAGGTGCTTATCTGGAAACTAGCTCAATGCAATAAGCATCACCTGCTTATTTAGCAGAAAAGGCATAAAATAACCCCTGCTAACTGGGTAAGAGGCACTTTTTCACATGGGTGCTCTTTTTTTTTTTTTAGCAGGGGGAAAGTAACTGGCCCATCTCACCCCAGCAGTGTCTGTTCTGGTGGCTGTCTGCAGGTATTCTTTTGCATCTTTTTAGATTTATGAGCCCTTTTGGGACAGGGAGCCATTTAGTTATTTGATTTTTCTCTGTAAACCGCTTTGTGAACATTTAGTTGAAAAGCGTATATAAATACTGTTGTTAATAATAATAATAATAAAATCCCATGATGAAATTGGAGGATATTTTGGGAGCAGATGAGGAAGAAAGGAATATATATTTTCAGCATTTCTCACCTTTCTGTAAAAAGCATTCAAGTTCAAAAGCAGCATAACAATAAATGAAAACAGTATAACAGACACTGTAACATTCATGAGCTTGTTAAGCCTTGCAGCTAAGAGACTGAACTGGTTCCAGTACTACCTCTGCCATGAGCTCACTAGTGCTGCAAACTTTTATGCACTTTCCTCAGAGGTACTGTTTCCACTGAAAACAACTGCACTTAGTTCTGAGCAGATATGCCTAAGGTTAAGCTGCAAGTGGCCTTAGGCCAGCCACTCCCTTTCACCCTCACCTGAAGTACAGGAAGAACAATACTTACAACACAATTCTATGCATGCCTACTCAGCAGTAAGTCTCACTGAGGTCAATGGGACTTTCTCCCAGGTAAGTGTAGGATTGCAATCTCACCTTACCAGGGTGTGGTAAGAAAACCATCAAGATAATACAGCCTTGCACACTCAGAAAGCACTATCAAAATGTTAAGATTAAACTAAATTAAGGGAGGTTGCACCCTGCTTCCCTGGATGAACATCATAGTAGAGGGAAGATCAGCTTGAACCCACCACTGGCCAGAGTATGAAGCAGGTGCAAGAAGCTTGCTTTCCCTTCCCCACCTGACAAGAACTTTGCTCCCCTTATAACATTGCCTGGGCCTCCACCAGTTCAGTTCGATCAGTGTTTCTCAAACTGTGGGTCCCTGCAGAGCCTCCAATGAAAACACAGCTGATACAAAGATTAGATAATTGCTTCAAGCCCTGAGGCTATTCAAAAATCAGATAGCTGCTAACTGCCCTGCAAACAGCTGAGCTCCTGCAGTTTGCAAACTTGTGAAAATATAGAAAGATCAATGGTTTAGCACCTTTTTCCTGTTTTTCCCCCCAAGTCCATCAGTGGCAGGAAGTGGGGGCAGGGGAAGGCTGGGTCACATAACTAAGGGCCCGATCCTATCCAACTTTCTAGCACCAGTGCAGCCACAATGCAGCCCTGAGGTAAGGGAACAAATGTTACCTTTCCTTGAGTAGGCCTCTGTGACTGCCTCCCCACCAAAGGATGCAGCACACATCCCATTGGCATGGCATGGAAAATTGGATAGGATTGGGCCCTAAACTCATCAAGCCTTGAGGCTATTCATTAGGGCTGCTTCATTACGAGAAGTGGATCAAGTTCTGAGCAAATAAATTAAGGCTGCAATTCTAGCCACACTCTCCTGAGAGTAAGCCCCATTGAACAAACTAGGACTTACTTCTGAGTAGACCTGGTTAGGATTGTGCCCTAAATATCAATTGCAAATAAATAATTTTTTTCAAAACCACCGTTAAAAAAAAAGTCTAGTAAAGTTAGGTGAGTCCTGATGGTGTGGCATTTTAAAGAGTGAGTCCAGATGCTAAAAAGTTTGAGAACCACTGAGTTAGAGGATCAGTTCCTGGTATGTTTTATACTATTGATGTGAGCCATCTCCGGAATAATGTTAACTGAAAGGCAGGGTATAAATCCACAAATAAATCTGGAAGTCCCACAGTGCCGAGTTTATGAAAAATGCATTAGGAACACCAGGGAGATGCAGGGATGATCCATTTCTAGCTCAGGAAAACAGGGTGCTGCAACTTGCATCTGTGGCAGACTGGAGGTAGATGGCAGCAGCAGATTCAGGGTGAAGGGCACTCCAAATCTGCCACCCTCTTTTCCTCCATCACTGACATAAACTGCTTCAGGTTGCCTCATAGCTGGGTCAATAGGGAGCAAGAATTAAAAAACAAAGTGTTTTAAAAAGAAGCACTAAACATATGCTCAGTTAAGAAGGTCTATTGTCTGCTATTTGTTTAAAGAAGAAAAGGAGGTGGCAGCTCAGGATATACTGTTCTCTTACCTGTGTGTCATATTTCATCCACCAATAAGATGTGGGCAAGGTTAATCCTCAACAAACAACACCACGCTGATAAGACGAAGAAAATTCAAATCTCTTACTTTGTAAAGGTAGCCATACCTCCAGACTGGTATGACTGAGAGTATTCAAGGTCACTGAATATAGGCTCACAGCCCAATCCTATCCAACTTTCCAGCACCTGTGCAACTGCAATGCAGCCCCGGGCTAAGGGAACAAATATCTCCAAACCTTAAGGAGGCCTCTGTGACTGCACCCCCAACACAGGAAGCAGTGCATACCCCATAGGCACAGCAGCACCGGCACTGGAAAATTGGATAGGATTGGGCTGTCAGTGTATATCTGAAAATCCCAGGTCCACACAAAATAGATTTAAAAGATATTCATCCTACAAATAACTTTACATATGAGAGAATAATCTTCTAATCTAGCCCAGTGGTTCTCAAACTTTTTAGCAACAAGACCCACTTTTTTGAATGACAATCTGTTGGGACCCACTGGAAGTGATGTTATTAACCTGGAAGTGATGTCTTGGCCAGAAGTGACATAATTAAGCAGGAAAATTTTTAGCACCCCCTCTTAAAACAAAATCAAATCAAGTAAGTAAATTAAAAGTTTACAATAAATATAAGTTTAAAAAATTATTTAAAATAAAGAAGCTGCCTAACACTCACAAGCAGATGCTAATCTGTTTTAAAAAGAACCCCGAACATCCCATATGCTGCAATCCTTTTCATGCTTACACAGGAGTAAACCCCACTGACTATCACTGTTAAAAACATATACAGTACACACTGTTGGCAACCTTCAGTCTCAGAACACTATAGTTAAAAGTACAGATCTGTAACATTTTCCCAAATGCAGTCACTTATCATCCTGGCATCAAGTCTAATATAGTAAAAATAAAATACACATTGAAATGAAAGGGGACCCACCTGAACTTGGCTTGCAACCCACCTAGTGGGTCCATCCCCACAGTTTGAGAAACACTGTTCCAGCCTCTTGAGTGATACTCTCTGGGCAACCTGTGGTCAGCTCAACTTCTCGGACTCCTTGCTAAAAGCAGACATTTTTGACAGCTTTGCAAAGAGAGAGAGAGAGAGAGAGAGAGAGAGCAAAAGAAGAGTATAAACCAAGGGTGATCAAATGTACTTGTCGCAAGAGGCGACTAAACAGCCTAGGTAAACCTACTAAACAGGTAGGTGGGACTCCTTAGCCTGGGAAGGCAGCTCATCTGAGAGAAAGAAAACTCTGATCCCAAACTTCCACTGCCTTGTGGCTACATCCAGTTATGGAAAAGGCTTCAGGAGTCAACGTCAAGGCAAAATCCGGAGCCGGAGTCCCTGAGGCAGTTCATGGCTGAACACAGTCACGTTCTGGCAACTCCTGCTGGAACCAACCATATTGGCCTCTGCCTTTCCATTGGACCATTTCAGTGACGTGGAGAGGGGGGATTTGCTGCATGGGTAACAGCCAATCCTCCATACCTACTATACCCAGGCTTCGCGCACTGGAGAGGACACTGTTCCAGAACCACTATTCAGAGTGCTATACCATAGTCTTCTGAGACTGAAGGATGCCAACAAGGTCAAATATGCAGCTCTTTGACATGTAATATGCAGCTCTTGGAAATATGCTGGCTGAGCTCCTTTCTGCATTAAAGGGGAATAAGACATTTTCAAGCTTTGTAACTCTTTATCAGGTATAAACTGATCCACTGGATTAAGACCCAAGTTCACTTTCCATTCCTGAATCTGGAAATGAACCAAACAATTCATGATGGCAAAATATATTTAAGAATTTTATGCTCCTGAAATATTGTGGCTCTCAAATATCTGAAGGTTATCGAATGCAATTTTAGAGTCTGATCCAGTGCAGATCTACTCAGAAGTAAGTGCCACTGTAGTCAATGGGGCTTACTCCCAGGTAAGTGTGGATAGGATTGCAGCCTTAGCCATCCCTGCTATAAGGGATGAGAAAAGGGATGAGGGCAGGTGCCTTTAAGGTGGAGGAAAATGTGTTTTAGAGCCCAAGCCTATGCATGCCTGCTCTGAAGTAAGTCCCATTTAAATCAATGGGGCTTACTCCAAGGTAAGTGTGGATAGGCTTGAAGCCTTAACGCTTTTGTGCTCTGCTCCCAAAGGGAGCGCCAACTGCAAGGCGCCTTGCAAGCCCACGCATTCCTCCCACTCTTTTCCAAGCAGCAATTGTGCTTCCCGCCCAAAACGAGCACCCTCTGTTATTTGCTGGGGCCACAGCCAATGGGGAGGCTGTTTCTGAGACCGGGCTCCGGGAGAAGCGCGGGGCGCGCGTGCCGGTACTTGTTCCTCCTCGGTGGCTGGGAAGGTCGTGTGCGCGGGGCGCGCGCGCATGCCTGCGGGAGGGCAGAGTCCCTGCACGCGCTGCAGCTGGGGCTGTTCACCTGGGAGGCCGTCCAGGGCAGGTGTGCTTCAGGGGCAGGTGCTGTAGGGGTGGAGGCAGGCACTTTAAAGGGATGGAGTTTGTGGGAGGAAGGGGTGAAAGGGAAGGACGTTAAGGGAGGGTAGCTTGTTGCATGCAGCAATGGAGCAGCAGAGGTAGAAGGCCATGAGCTTTCTCTTAGTGCAGGCTCTCTACTCCATTCACTTTATTTCAGCAGAATCCCAAGCATGTTTACACAGAAGTAAGTGCCACTGTATTCAGTGGGGTTTCCCTTCAGGTAAGCCTCTTTAGAGTTTCAGCCTCTAAGGGCTTATCAAGCACACAGGCAGCAGCTAATAGAGTTTTGTAGGTTGCATTTTGTTTCCCAATTTTGGGTGTGTGTATTATACACACTTTCTCCAAAATAGTGCACATGATTGTTGTACACAAGGGTGCACGAGAACAATTTAAAACACTTGGATGTGAAATCTGCAAAGCAATGATTTTCAACCTTTTAAATCTTTTAAAATAAGTACAGGTTCAGCTGGCAGGTTCTGTTTATGCATCTAAGGTTTACAAGCTGGCACATAAAAGAAAATAAAGCTTTCCTTATTTTTCTGGTGGGATATTCATGGGAAATAGGGTAGAGTTGCTTTTATCCTATCTGACACACTTTCAGATGGCAGGATTTGCAATTTTAAACAGAGACAAGGTGCTAAAATTGTCAAGGCACCCCATCAGTTTTGTTTTTATTATTGGCAAGGCACACCATGCCTTGGGGGGGGCTCTCTATCCCCCAATGGCCTACTAATATAAACTACCCTTTTCCAAACACCTGCAGACCACTCATGGCACACCAATGTGCTGTGGTACACTGGTTGAAAATTGCTGGTGTGGAGCATACTTTGATGGTAAGGTGGATGAAAATTGTTTAAAACACTGTAGAATTACAATAAAACAAAACACCTCCAACTTTAAAAATATATAAAAATACTGTAAACAGTTGTGCTTTTTAGTAACTGAATACATGGGTAGAAATTGAGCTATTGTTTCCTCCTTTGGTGTCTGCTCTGTTTTTGGTGTGGGTGAGGCTTTAAACCCAAAACTATGCTGTACCGCTGCTGTCAGTGCTTTTACCCTTGGACTGAAAATTACTGATAGATGTGTCCTCTCTTCAATTTTGACCTGCAGTGCCACTAAAGACAGGGATCATAGAACATTGATTTAAGACTCCTCTTTGAGATCAAGTATGCTGCAGTCCTAAATATACTTATCTAGGAGTAAGCCCTATTGAAAACAGTGGACTTGCTTCTGAGTAGACTTGCATAGAATTATGTTAATATGGATTGGTGGCTTCTTCACATCCTTTAACCACTCTCTGGTTCTCACTATCGGGGTTGGTAAAAGGTGGCTTTAGATCGGTTTCTGCTGATGTTTCATGCTAGTGACTGAAGGGTCTCACTGAGAGAAGAATTCTATGCTTATGCAGACTAAAAGTTCAGGAGTTGGTGGTGTCAGCATGCTGATTCAGTGTGTCAGGAAATGCAAATCCTGCCATCTGAAAGTGCCTCAGATAGGATAAAAGCAACTTACCCTATTTCCCATGAATATCCCACCAGAAAAATAAGGAAAGCTTTATTTTCTTTAATGTGTCAGCCTGTGAACCTTAGGTGCATAAACAGAATAAACAGTGGGCTACTGTGAGATACAGGAAGCTGGACTAGATGTGCCTTTGGCCTGATCCAGCAGGGCTCTTCTTATGTTCTTAGAATCTGCCAGCTGAATCTGTACTTAAATGTGCTTTATCATATTTTCTAAATAATTATGAGCATCTGTTGAGATGCATGTCTCAGCAGAATCAATGCAGATACATAACAACTGCTGTATTTGATTAAGAGCCAGCCTGGCATGTTACTCATTTATTATATCAAGCTGAACATTTTGTTGTCCAGGTGACTGTCAGAGGAAAATCAAACCAAAATAAGTTTCTGTGGGTCTTTTAGAAACCTCCAGATTCTTGTTGAAATACTCACATACATATTTCCTTTTTCTCTTGTGCCTGTTTTTAAAGAATGTTGATTATGTGCTCCCTATTTGCCCCTCTTAAATTATTGGCCTTTGAGGATGGGGTGGACTTCTTAGCCAAACTCAGCTTATTTGATTGAATCTGGCAAAGAAGGCTGGTTGTTCAGTTGATAGCATCCTCAGAGCTCTTTCTTGCACCAGCTTGAATGTTGATGTCCTGAACATGGTGAGTGTTTTGCTTTGATTTTTTTTCCTCCACTGTAAACATAGAAGTACGGTACTTCAGAACGCTTTTTAAATTATTCCTGAATCTTACATCTCCTACTTAAAAAAATCAAAACTTGAATGTTTCACAGTAAGTGATGCATGGTGTATTTCATGTATATGCTATGGAGCGGTAAGGTTCTAAATAATATAGATATGTTCTGTAGTGCTGTGATGCTTTGAACGGAATACTGGCAAGCTTAATTTACTATTCAGGAGATTTGGGCTTCCTAACCTTTTTCTAGATTTAAAATCTACTAATTCTGATTTTGGGGCTGTCTTGTTTCCTAAATCTTTGGATTGGTTGCAAGTATTATTCAGACTCAATTTCTGTAATCTTTCTCTGAGCCCTGACTGAAACCAGAATGTTTGAGGTCTTGTACTTTGGAAAGGAATATTGCCATATTTGCCTTTATCATTTAAGCCACTACTATGTTTGGTATTGCAGGAGAGTGAAAAATGCTAATACTAACAGCTCACAGTATCTTGAACTTCCTTCCAGACCGTTGAGGCATTTATGAACATCACAACCAAAATGCATTTATTCACTATAGTAAAACTAAAATAGCTTTTGGGAGTCATTGACTGTATGGGTGGGAGGGTTAAGGCATATCTTGGCAGAGTTAACTGAAATAAACATGCCCAAATGTGCTCCCTAGAAGCTAAAATTATAACATACAGCTAAGTCTGTAGTCTTAGGAATACTTACTTGGGAGTATTGAATTTGAGGCTTTTGAGTAAGCAGGCCAAGGCATTCACTGCACAACTGTGAAGAGCAATACTAGAGAAAGGCAACTACATTCCCAAACTGTGTTCACTTTACAGAAATCTGGTACCTAGTGAAGAGAGGGTTCTGCTGCTATGGGTCCTCCTGCTGCACATTCCAAGATTCTATATAGGAATTCCCGCTTGCTCCGCATGGTATTCCTGCAACTCCATCGACAGCAGAGGGCTGATTTATTTTGTGATGTTGTCCTTCAAGCAGAAGGTAATTGTAGAATTGCAAGGGATTAGGATAAGGATGTGTTGACTGATACCAGGGCTGAAAAATCCTAGGTGTATGACCACCTGAGTGCCTAAAAATTCTATGCCAGTGCTCATGACTTTAAAAGTATTTGTTCAGTTCTGTAACAGGCTGGCACCTACAATTCTAATGACAGCTTTAAGCATTCCAAATATTCTTCCAATCCTGACTAGTACCTTGGCTGTGCATAGTTACCAAAAGTGGCTGTGTTTCAGGTTCCTATGGTGGCTTGCATAGGGTGTGATCAGTGCTTTAAAGTGCACACTTAACCCCACAACCTACTCTCAGGGCCATGGTTCAGCTTTACGACATCTGAAGTAGTGAAGTGCACATGCAGTGTTCTTACCACTGAATAACCACAACATGTCTCCAATCATCTGAAATTCGGAGGAAAGGCTTAAAAGGCAGAGGAGGTGACTTCTAGGTAGGCATGAACTTGGCCTAGATACCTCTTAAAAGGGGATTGGACAGATTTATGGAGGACAAAGTTCGTCACGGGTTACAATTCATGATGATTTTCTGCAGCCTCCAGGTTTTAGAAGTAGCCTATCTCTGAATGCCAGATGCAAGCTGGACTTGGGAAGCAGGATGGGCCCTTGGCCTAATCCAGCAGAGCTCTTTTAACGTTCTTTTGAGCTGCGATATGTCTTATTGTACTGAATGTTGATGCTTTTAGAGCAGTATGTAGTGGACATGAGGCACAATCCAGTCAAAGTCAAGCATTTTGAAATCTTGATTTCATTGAAAAGATTTAAATGTATTGTTAGTTCTCCCATGAAATATAAAATGGGGCTTCACAGTACTTGGCTTTGGCTGGCTCATGTGTCTTGCATAGTCTAATGAATATAATATTAATGGAATTTCTTGGCTTGTAACATGCCTATCCATGAAGAAATATGAATTCCATTCTGTTGTGAATTGTTCTAAAGCAGGGGTGCCCAAACCCCGGCCCTGGGGCCACTTGCGGCCCTTGAGGACTCCCAATGCGGCCCTCAGGGAGCCCCTAGTCTCTGATGAGCCTCTGGCCCTCAGGTCATGTGCTGGAGCCCACACTGGCCCGACGCAACTGCTCTCAGCATGAGGGCGACTGTTTGACCTCTTGCATGAGCTGTGGTATGAGGGCTCCCTCCACTGCTTGCTGTTTCATATTTGTGATGCAGTAGCAGCAGCGAAGGAAAGGCCAGTCTTGCTTTGTGCAAGGCCTTTTATAGGCCTTGAGCTATTGCAAGACCTTCATTCATTCATATAAGTTCATCTTTAATATACACATTTATGTAAACATATAAATTTATTCAAATTTTAAATATAAATTCTTTTTTCCTCCCCGACCCAGTGTCAGAGAGATGATGTGGCCCTCCTGCCAAAAACTTTGGACACCCCTGGTTTAAACTATGCTTCATCTACTCCCCCCTTCTGTCTTTTCTTATCTTAGAAGAATGTTTCGCCAATTGACGTCAATCTTCTGACCACTTGACAAAGCATTCTTCTAAGATGCCACAAAGTGATTCTTCTAAGATGCCACTGTTTGACCTCTCGCGTGAGCTGTAGGATGAGGGCTCCCTCCACTGCTTGCTGTTTCATGTCTGTGGTGCAGTAGAGGCAGAAAAGGAAAGGCCAGCCTTGCTTTGTGCAAGGCCTTTTATAGGCCTTGAGCTATTGCAAGACCTTCATTCATTCATATAAGTTCATCTTTAATATATTCATTTATGTAAACGTATGTAAATTTATTCAAATTTTAATGGAAATTAATTCTTTTTTTCCCCCGACACAGTGTCAGAGAGTCGATGTGGCCCTCCTTCCAAAAACTTTGGATACCCCTGTTCTAAAGCATGCCCCATTGAAATACACAAGATCATACTTACCCAGGGAAAGTTTTGATGAGTGTATGTGTCTCTTGAGAAAAGTTGTAGCCCACACTATGTAGTAAAGTCATTTTGTTAGCATCCCTCTAGTATACATATTAAGAGAAAAATGTCAGAAATACAATCCGAAAATTTATTGGGGGCTAGAGCACCTCAGAGACAGCTCATGGGGAACAACCCTTGTTAAGGGGTTTTGAAGGCCCCAATTACATTTGAGATGATATCTGCTAATTATGGTGGGGTTTTTTTTGCAGGGGAAACTGTTCCAGCTCACTGTTGCATCTTGTCAGCCTGCAGCCCCTTCTTCACAGAGCGCTTGGAACGAGAAATGCCCCCCAAGGGACATAAGGTGATGCTGGAGCTCCGGGGGCTAAAGATTGGGACATTGCGTAAACTGGTGGATTTCCTCTACACCTCAGAGATGGAAGTATCCCGGGAAGAAGCCCAGGAGGTCCTTGCAGCTGCCCGGCAGCTTCAGGTGTCGGAGCTGGAGTCGCTACAGTTAGAGGGAGGAAAGCTGGTTAAAAAAACATTGGGCCGGCGCTTGAATCGGGACTGCTTACAACTGTCCAGTCCACTATCTATTCCAGAGGCCAGCCTGATCCAGTCTCCTCCTCTCTGTAGTGCGAGGTCCCCAGCATCCCGGCTAGTTTCAGGCAAGCAAAATATAGCAGTGAAGCTTCCATGTACCAAGGGAATGAGCAATGATAGCAATACTGACCAGAAAGAGACCAAGAAGTCAAAACCTGCTGCAGCATTGCTGGGTGGGGACAAACAGGTGCCCAAAGACCCAACAACTACTCCTGAACCCCTTAAAGCAAAGACTAAAAGGCGTCCTGTAGGCGCAGTAAAGAATATAATGGGAATGAATGAGAGAGGCAGTCTCCATGCACAGCAGTCCAGAACTGGAGATATGGAAACTACAGCCAACCTGCAGGAGTCAAAAAAGATTAAGCTTAGTCGTCCAACCCTGCCATTGTCACCTTTGCCCATACCAAGAGCCACCAAAGACTGTAGTGCTGTGGCACCCAATAAGAGCTCAAAGTCCATCCGACGCCTCTGGCGGCAGAAAAGTCCTCCTGACAAAGATGTGGCAAAAGGATCAAAAGACAGCGGCCAATTGCATGGCTTCTGGAGCCCCCCTATTCTTCCAAAGGCTACCAAGAGCAGAAAGCGCAGCTCTAGCGAGCCAGCTCCCAGCTCAGATATTCCCCAAGAGACAGGGCAGATTGGCCGGGTAAAGCTCAGGAAAGTAATCAATGGCAGTTGTTGGGAGGTGGTACAGGAATCTTCTGCACATGTGATTAAAGTAGAAACCTCTGAGCATGCATTGCCAGAAGAGGGCACCTTGCTTCAGGACAGACATCTTGATCAAAAGGGGGCAGATCTGCAGCCTGCCAGATTGCTTCCAGTAAAGCTGGAGACTGCATTTCCCAGTGAGAAGACCCTGGTGGGACAGTCCAGGAGCAAGTTGGCCTTGGATGAAGGGGTTAGCGGTGATGTTAACCCATGTGAGCTGAATGTGTTAATGGTAGAGCAGCTGGGTGAGGTGGAACAATACAACAAATTGGCTTCTGCTGGGGAGCTGGAACACATGCTGGATTTGCTTTTGGCAGATGATGATACTGCCACTGAGGAACTAGAGGACATGCCTGCCTCATGCCCTGCACCTGAAGCAAGTCACACTGCATTGAGCTGTGCTGGTGAAAAGGAAAAAGAATGTTCAGTAGAAGTGGCAGCTTGTCCACAGAGGATCAAGACTGAAAACAGGCCCCCACAAAGTGAGCAGGGGGCAACTGACTCTGACAGCAGCAAAGAAACTTCTGGTACAGCAGAGGGCGGTCCCTTGTTAGATACGGTTTGTGGCTACCTTCAACTTGTGACCTCTCAATCCAGTAGAGATTGTTTTGCTTTATGCAGATCATCCTCTCCCCAGCTGGATGGTTGGGCAGACCAACTTCAGCCACCTGCTTTGGAGAAGGGGACTGCAAGGCTTGCTGGCCCTTCGCCTGTTACTTTGGCAGGTGATGAAGATCAAAGGCTTCTCTCCTGTAATAGAATAGAGACTTCAGGTGCAGAAACAAAGTCCCATACTCAGGTGTGGCAAAAGAGCCCTTTGCAGTACAGCTTGGACTGTGAGCTGTGTCCCCTGTTAACCAGCTTAGAGGATGAGATAGATGTTGGTGGAGTAGAGGAGCCATTTGTGAGCATTGAGTGTGTCCGGCCGGATCCCTCTCCAGTGTCTGAATGTGAGGTGGATGTTCTAAACTAGGGAGAACAGGCTGGGAAAGAGTTGCCTTGGCTGCTCTGTGATGTCTAGTGGCCCTAAGTGCAGCACAAGGTTCATGGCAAGTCCACATGAGCCTGGAGTTAAAAAGGTATGAATAGTATCTTACAGTGCATGTGGGTCTGTACCCAAAAGAGGCAAAAACTCTGCCTAAAACTTGCAAGGGGGAGAGACAAGTCAATTTATTACCAGCAACCCTCAAACCATTCAAATCATGTTGGTTATGTTTATAACTACAGTATGTTGCTACTTGTGAACAGTGGTCTGATTTCTGGGATCTGCTTTGTAAGATGGTAGAAATGGGCCTTAAATAAGAAATCTACAGCAGTGCTTCTAAGAAGAGTAACTAAATCTTTATGCTGGGAGAGAGGTGACATGCGATATGTTCTGCTGTTTAGAGATTTGTCCTGGGTTATGGAAGACTATAGATATCCAACCCTGAACAAAGGTTTTAAATGTCAGCCGTGGCAAATGTGCCTTCTGTAATCCATTGATGAAGCAATTGTGCCCTTTGGGGCACGTTGGCTGTCTGCCAGTTCAGTGTCTTTGGCTCCAGATCCTCTGTTTTTTAATGGAGGTGGGTGGTTTAATCAACTAATAACTATACATCTTGTTTAACACCCCTTTCTGTTGAGTATGATCTCACATAGTTTAAGCTGGTGAGACAGAAGCTCAAATGTGGGGATGAAGACAGTGGGGGGGATTGGTGCAGGGGTGCTGTTTATCAGTAGTTTTCATAATTTCTCTTTCTTCCTTAAAACCTACTTTGGGAATAGTAGGCACAATCTTTGTTGATGTTACTTGCTCAGGGAGGCTCTGCTATAGTAGGAGTGGGTGCTGCAACAGCTAAAGAGTATTTATGGCCCCCCCTCAGAACTTCTGTACCAATACTATTTGATCTCACACCTACTGCAGCTATGTTGGTAAGTTGTCCTCCTCACATTCTTCAGCTTTGCTATCACCCCCTTTTTGTCATGCTTATGACAGACCACTTCGGCTCTAGGCAAGTACCTTTGCTTTTCCATTGTTGACAGGACTGTCCACATTAATAGTTAAGTGACATCACCCTTGGACAGCTGACCCTTTTCTGTTCAGAAGTTGCTGCAGTGGACAGTTTTTCCACATTTTGATAGAGAAAAGCCCTTCAGTTTAGAAACAAATGTTAAATAATTTGTTTTTCATTGAAACCATCTCCCTTATGTTTACAGCTTCTTCAAGGAAAGGTGTATTCAAGTGCAGTGACCCTGCCTCCACAAACCTGTACCAAATACTTCTGTCTCTCACCCCCCACAGCTCTGTGTGTAGAGCTGAGAATATCCTGAAGAACAGATGGCATAAACATTTGAATTGTGACTTGTTCAAATAAAGTTATCAACGGTTGCAGGGGCCCTTGCTTTACTTTCTCCAAATGAGTTGGCATATTTGTGTCATGGATACAGAAGCCCACCTATGCCTGTTTCAGAGACATAAGGTGGAAAAGAGAATTTGACATAAGGTCAGTCTCTTCTACACGTTAGGGACAATGGTGTGGAAAGTTTTATGCAAATCACTCTAGAAGGTCACCTACCTTGAGGCCTTTCCAGAAAGGGGGATGTACAAAGTCAAAGGTGAAAGCAGAATTAGGTCCTTCTCCAACCACACAGCCCTCCACCTTTCCAGCACCCCATCTTCCCATATTCAAAGCATGTTCCGTCCATATTCAGGGCTAAGCACCAGGCCTCTCTCCCACTGGGAGTCCATCTGCCCAGAAGCTCTGTACCTTGTATTTTCAATGGTGGTTCTACACAACCCACCTAGGGGGTCCTGACCCACTTTGTGAAACACTAGAATAAGGTTTTCTTAATAGAAATTTAAGTTTTATTAAGCACAGTGTTCCCTGCCCAAAAAACCCCATTACACTGGATCTTAAAGCAAAAAGATTTAAAAGATGAGAGGTCAAGAAACAGCAATATCTGGTCCATTTCTCTGTGTGGAAGAGAGGCAGTAGCTTCAGAGAAGTGACTGAGGTTTCACCCCACTTCATCAGATCCCTTCATTGATGCTCAAATTCACACATGGGTTGAATGGTTCATCAGATATGCTGGATAAAAGAGACAGTTTACAATTAAGAAAATGAATTGCTTAATGTGCTTCTCCCATCCTTTTATTTATGAAATATTCAGTTTTCATTATCAGAGAGAACTTTAGACTTCTCTTCATCAGAGAGAAGTCTAGATCTCATCAGGTATACAGAAGTATCTCATGATTTGGGGGTATTTGAATCCCTTGAGTGAACTTAAGCCACAAATAAGGTAGTGGACAGTATGGTCATGTTTTCCTTAGATGCGGTCCACATGTTTGCTCACTCAGAATTCAAATAGTTGCCATGGTAGTTATGGAAACAAATTCCTCTGACTAGATGCTACATATACACCTGAACTTTACAGTACAGCACAGCCTTATTCTATTCCCACCCAGATACCGAATGTAACTAGCAGACTGATGTGGATTGTGTACATAGATGTGTGCAGGGTTGGAGGATGGATAGCCCAGCCTCACCTTGGAGATTCTGAATTAATGATGGGTTTCTACTAGAATAGCATAGCAGTGCAGCAATCACTTTATTTTCTTCCTAAGCCCACTTCCTTTCTGAATCTTGTGTGCCTCAGGGTCTGTTTCTGACCCAAAGGTGGAAAGAATAATATAGCAGCAGAGAGATCACAAAAGAACACATATATTGTATCTTAGTATAGTTGTCTGCTCCAATCAGATCATACGTATGTGTAACAGTACTCAGATTCAGTACTACGTAGTAGCACCAAAGGGTCAGACGGGCCCAGAAATTTTTTGATTTCCAGTATATCTTGGAGAAAACAACTTCTTTGTCATACAAGCTTACCACTGTCAATTCTTCTCTTAGCCTTTATTCCAAGTTGCTCTTCAGCATTTCAACCACCTTGTTTGGTTCTGGAAACTTCAGCTTGCGTGGTGGGCCCTTCTTAAGGCCACTCCATAACTCCACCTCTAAAACCAATACAGGCAGAAGGCAGTCACCAGCAGTCCTTGTACTGCAATATTGTTAAACCACAGACACATAGCCAAGAGACCCACCTCCCTCTGCTGGGCTGTATGCATTCATTAATCAGCCAGTTGCTGTCACAAAGAAGGGCAGCTACAACAATAAGGCTAATAGTCATATTGGACCTCATCTAGCTTTGCCAGAGCTCTCTTGTTTTTTACCTGTCTTCTAGGCACATGTGGAATGGTGGAAAGAGAAAAATTCTAGAGAAGATGTCACTGGCATATGACTCCTGAATGGCATTCTGGTTAGACTGAGACTGCTGGCAGACACAGCCCATGAATAAAGTCAGACAATTGTAGCAACTACCAGTGCCAAGAGCTACTAAAGCCACTTCTCAAGAATTCCAATATCTTTCAGCATTCCTTGTTCACTTAGCTTTGCCTTGGACTCCCAGCAGCGTAAGGGAACAAGAAAGGAATAGATAAGCAGCATTGAGAGAACTGGAAGAGGGAGCTCAGTACATGGCTAAGGCCACTGGAAACAGCAACCTTAGATTTCTTACCCCGCAGAGCCTATCTCCCAAGTTCTGCATGCATAAAAACAAATTCACAAATAGAACAAAAGTTATCCCCCATTAGCCACCTAGTAATAAGGAATACAGCCTCTGAATACAGTTTCCTAAGCATTGTGACTCATGGCTACTGACAAAATATTCTAAGAAGTGCCTATCCATACAGCATGTGCATCTTTTTTAAAAACTTCACCCTGACAGTATATCCTGCACAGTCTTGTTCCTTCTCTTTATTTGCTTGCACAAAGCTTCAAAGATCCACCACCAATAAGAGGAACTGCCAGATTCATTATGGGACAATATTCCTACATTTCATAGTAGAATAAAAGGAAGAACCTCAACAAGCAAACTTCCTAAATGTACATCTAAACATACACTAAAGACAGTGCACTACATTCACTGACGTTCCCCTTATAATACATTTTCGAGAAGCAGAAGAACACTTCTTGAATTGACAATTCCTAAGCATTTATTTATAGCTAGAGGTGTTTGTTTCCGGTAAGAGTGGATTACAGCTTAAGTCTTACTGAACACAATGGGCTTCCTTCTGAGTAAAATAACAGTTTTCAAACATTTATAGTTTCCCATCAGATATCTGAATTACCATGATAGTAACAGAGGCCTCTTTAGCAGCTGCTTGTGTGTCATCACAGCTGCTTCTGTAGCTTACTTTAAAAAAAGACAGACCATGGGAATAAAGCTTAATTTCCTTTGCATTCCATGCTTTAAAATGCAATGTTAAACATTCCTTGTTTCAGAGTTTAGCTGTAGATGAGGAACACACAAACAGACACCCAAACCCTGCAGGTAAAACTGTGACTGGAATAGCCTTTGTCATAGACTTTCTGGTGCTGATGCTTCAGAATGGATGGATGGATTCTTCTGATGGATGTACAGGAACCCCATAAATGGCTTACTAGTCAGTCAGCCATTATTTCCAATAGCCACCTCTCATCACAAGTGCTCTGGAATGCACACAGAGCTGGGGAGAGAAGCAGGGCATCTTTTCATCTGTACTGGGGTATACTTCCTCTAAATTGCAACACCATTCCATTCTCTGGGAATGGCACCCTGGTCACTTAATGAGTAGACTTGTACACACCAGGTCATTTATATTCTAAGCAGGTAGCAAAAAATGCAAAACATACAAAGTAGCTATGTACTGAATCAGACATGCAGTTCACCTAGATCAGTATCAGCAACCCTCAGGAATTTCAGGCAGGGGTCCATCCAAGCCTGTCTTCTGCCTGGGTTCAAGTTATGGTTCATAAATTTAAAAACATGTGGTCCATATTTCTATTAAAAAATCTGATTTCTTAGATTCCTTCAAAATCCCATCACAATCCCTCTGGAAATATGGCAGTAGCATGGAAATCTCCAGAGTTTCCTTCCTATCAAAAAGCCACTTACTGGTGCCATCCTCCTTCAACAGAACCACCTCAAAGCTATTCCTGCGGGGCTTCTCAGGATTGATCTGCAACACGATGTCAGAGAAGGCCTGCTGCAGTGTCTGGCTGACAGCATCAGCACTGCGCCCATAGACTCGTCAGCTTTTACTGCAGGGTGTTAAATAAGAAAAGCATTATTTGTTTAAAACATTTTTCCTGAACTGCAGGAAAGCTTGGAACCATTATTCAAAAGTCAGCATTGAACCCAAACAAGAAATAGCTAGATAGGGAAGAATTTTCCAACAACATGCAGGAATACAATTCAGTTACCTCCACCACTGTTTTGAATACATACTGTACTACTAACAAATTCAGGGAAACTGACTAGGACCTCTAGTTTGCAAGAGAGGTGGTAGTGTTTCAGTACCCTTTGTTCTGGTACATAAATAAATAAATTGGTGCAAGAAGAGGAGCTATGAAACCTGTCTGTGTGAATTATCTCCCCCCCCCCAACATGTGCACAAACGGCAGCCAGGAGAGGAGCAAGCCTCTTTGTTTGTATTTGGAAGTAAAACATTATATATCACATTTAATGTGTACATTTAATAACTGACATGGTATGATCCACATCTATTTTGTATTGAGGCATCTCAAGTTACAAAGTGTCCTCTACGAAGCAGTCCTAAGGGTGTCCTATTCTGCCAACAGGCAGGGGATGCAAATCATATCCCAGTGCTCACCAATGCTCAATGATCACATGAGGACCTGATCCCTCACTCTTCTTTATTCTCTTGGGTGATGTGTCAACTCCACTGGTTTCCACTCCACTTGATGCCATGGCTTTTACTGGAGGTGTACCTGAACCAGCCTTCCTCTTCCGCCCTTTGGGTGGCATTCTATCCCAAGAATGACATAATAATAACAACACAGGATAGGCCATATTAATAATATAATAATAATAATAAACTTTATTTGTATCCCACCCTTCCCAGGGCGGCTTACAACATGTAAAAACAATTTTAAAAAGCATGATTTAAGACAGATAAAAACATATTAAAAACACATTAACAGAGGCCATAAAAACAGTAGTCAGAATAAAAAGAGCATAAAACAGCAAATCATAGAGGAATCCAGCCTGTCAAAAAGGAACTAAAAGATATATAAAAGTGTTAAAAAGGCCATGGAATCAGAAGGCTTGTTTAAAGAGCAGGGTCTTCAGGCCTTGCCGAAAAAACTCAAGAGAGGGAGCCATTCTCAAGTCAAGGGGAAGGGAGTTCCACAACATTGGTGCCACTACTGAGAAGGCCCTATTTCTTGCCGCCGCCCCAAGAAACCTCCTTGGGCGGTGGCACTTGTAAAAAGGCCTTCTCTGATGACCTGAGAGGACGAGCCGGATTGTACGGGAGTAGGCGATCTCTAAGATAGCCTAGCCCAGAGCAGTATAGGAATTATACACATTTAAATATTACACATTTCTGGGTTAGTGTGCATCAGTAGTATTTGTCATTACCTGGTCTGAGATGGAGCTTCCTTTTAGCTATTGTTTTACTACTTTCCTTCCAGTGGTTCTCAAACTTTTAGCACTGGAATCCACTTTTTAGAATGAGACTCTGTCAGGACCCACCAGAAGTGATGTCATGACTGGAAGTGACATCATCAAGCAGGAAAGTTTTTAACAATCCAGTTCCATTTACTATCACTGGACACAATCCTAACCAACTTTCCAGCACTGGCATAGCTGTGCCAGTGAGGCATGTGCTGCATCCTGCAGATGGGAGGCAGTCATGGAGGCTCAAGGTAAGGCAATGTTTGTTCCCCTAGCTCGGAGTTGCATTGCCCTTATATTAGTGCTGGAAAGTTGATTAGGATTGTGGCCACTGTTACAAACATATACATAGTAGACTGTTAAAAGTACAGATGTGTAACATTTCCCCAAATGCAGTCACATATCATGGTAGCATCAAATCTAATAAAATGGCTTCTGACCCACTTTGTGGGTCCCAACCCACATTTTGAGAAACACTGTATTATACTATTGTCTCCTGCCCCAGTTTATTATTTTGAGCGATATTTTAACCATTTTAGATAAACTCCTGTAAGTTGCTTTGAGGCCTTTTAAGGTCTAAAGGCAGTAAAAGGTAGGCGTTCTGAGCAAGGAGCAACCCAGAGGAAGATACTGAGAAATGCAAATAAAATTATAACAATGCAGCCCTATGCCTGTTCCCAGCAAGTCACATTATATTCAGTGCAGCTTATTTCCTAAGTGTGTACAGAATTGGGCTTCAGGTGAGAAATGTAAGACCCCTGAAACCACCAGCAAGGGCACTAGGGATACTTCAGCATTAGTTGCAGTAAAAGTCAATCAGACCTCTTGCAAAATACACACTGAGAAGATTCTGAGGTTCATTAGTGTATGAAAAGGAGAGATTTTAGTCCAACAGGTTTAACCAATTTAGAACAATTGGACCATTTCCCTCAATTGAAAAAGTATGTTAGTTGGATTGAGTTTGAGATCTTGTCCTCAGACTAAGAAAATGGTACCATAAGTGAGTTGGAGGAGCACAACACCTGCTGCAAAATCTGCAGCAACAGAATCTACCTAGAGTGGTGGTCTCCAACATTTTTTCACATGCATACCCCTTGGCAGCCCCTGTTCATAAATCGCAC
The DNA here is from genome assembly GCF_035046505.1 of Tiliqua scincoides. NCBI lineage: Eukaryota > Metazoa > Chordata > Lepidosauria > Squamata > Scincidae > Tiliqua > Tiliqua scincoides. The sequence continues at coordinate 66,758,934 of NC_089821.1, forward strand.
CCCTCATATTAGCAAAATGTTTTCAGTTAATATAGTCTCTGTTACTTCAAATGTATATGTTTTCAACCACTGATCCATACACGGACTGATGGCCAGGAACTAGAAATTGCTGGGGCTTTCTGAGGGCCAAATCCTATCCAATTTTCCTGTGCTGCTATTGCTGTGCCAATGGGGCATGCACTGCATCCTGTGGTGGGAAGGCAGTCACAGAGGCCTCCTCAAGTTATGGGAACATTTGTTCCTTTACCTCAAGGCAGCACTGCAGTTGCACCAGTGCTGGAAAGTTGGAAAGGACTGGGCCCTGAGCCAGTTAGCTGCTTTCCTTCCTGCCTTGCCAGCCCTGCAAAGCATTCTCATACACACACCCCTTTTCCTGCCATTATTCAATTCTTTCCAAGTACTCCTAAAGCTCCTAGTAAATACCCCTTTGGGTACACGTACCCCAGGTTGGGAACCACTGACCTAGAGGTAGAAAAGCAGGAGCCTGCTGGAGATAAAGTAGTAGGGCAGTAAGTGGCTGAAGAGTAAACGGAAAAAGAGAATAGGAAGAAATCCAAGAATTAAAATCTTAAAAAAAAGAAAGAAAAAGGAAGGATAAAGAGTTGCATATGGAAAGCACGCATTATTAGCCAGTAGGAGTTGAGGATCGTCTGATCTTTAAAGCTCCCATTGCAGACGACTCCTGAATTACTGCGGAGCTCTTTCTCCCCTCGCCTGCAATGGTACAGAACAGACTGGAGGTAAAGGCGCGCGCCTGCCTACCTTCCTCCCGCCCAAGCCTCCTTACCTGCCTGTCTTGCAACAAAGGTGCAGCCCACGTGCACAGCTACCTCTGCAGCCAGAAAGGAAATTGCGCTATTGGAACCGACCATTCGCAAGAGGGAAGGGAGGGCAGCACAGAGCCGGCGACACAAGAAGCGCCTCGAAGCAACACTGCTTTGCTCCCAAGTTCTGGGACAGACCAGCTAGGAGGATGGGTGTTCCTCTGCTTGCGCTGGGTGAGATGGAGGGGTCAAAACACTGCATTTGACCCAGGCGTTTGTCAAGCTCCCCCCCCCTTTCTTTTGCAAAATGGTCACTGCCGCCCTGCTAAAGTTGTTACCCAAGTCTCTGAAAGTGCAGCAGCAACCAATCACCGCTCACGCCTGGAGGCAAAGGGATGCTACAGCGCTAGAACACTGCTTCTCAAACTGTGGGTCGTGAGCAAATTTCAGGTGTGTCCCCATTCACTTCAGTGTTTTATTTAGAGTATGTTAGACTTGATGGCAACATGGCATTTGGGGAGATCTGTACTTTTAACAGGCTACAGTGTATATGCTTTTAACAATGATAGTCAGTGAGGCTTACTGCTGGGTAAGTGTGGATAGGATTGCAGCCTAGGATTGTTAAAAATTTTTTCCTGCTTGATGGTGTCACTTCTGGCTATGACATCACTTTCAGGTTGATGACATCACTTCCAGTGGGTCCCAACAGATTGTCATTCTGAAAAGTGGGTCCTGGGCTCAAAAGTTTGAGAACCACTGTTCTAGAACATCTGGGGCAGGTGCCGGGAAGGTGGAGCTCATCACCTTGCACAGCCAGATTGTTCTACATGGTGGCCGAGCAGGGCTGCAGTATTCATAAGGCTGACACTGGGCTGAAGCCTAGGGGCCCATCAGTTTTTTCTTGCTGAGGCACTGTTACCTGCGCTATAGGGCTTCAGTGGTTAAGGGCATACCAGTACATGTACACAAGCACTCCCCCATGGACTCTCAGAGAATGGACCACCCACAGCCACAGCTGACACTTCAGTGGCTGTGGGCAATCCATTCTCTTCCCTCTTGATGAGCCATGGGAGACTGCTTGTTGGAAGTGATCAAAGATGATCACTTTTTTTCTCCACGGACCACAGGTTGGGAACCAGGGCTTTAGTGCAGTATTGTTTATCAGGTTTTTTTTTGTCCAGGTCTCTATTTCAATATTTATTTATTTATAGAATTTATATCCTGCCTTTCTATCCCAATGAAGGGCACTCAAGGTGGCTTACAAACAAAACCATAGTAAAAACAAAATGTACATATATGCATAAAAATAAGACATTTAAAAACACAATAAAACTTGGATCCCAAATTAAAATACGTTCAAAAAGCTCCACGCCCCCTGCTGTCAGCATAAAAAGGCTTCCCTGAATATTAAGGTCTTAAGCTCCTGCCGAAAGGACTCTAAATAGGGAGCTATTCTCAATTCCAGGGAGAGGAAGTTCCACAGACGGGGAGCCACCACTGAGAAGGCCCTCTTTCTTGCCGCCATCCCCCTCACTTCTGCTGGTGGCAGCACAGTTAGAAGGGCCCCCTCTGATGAACTGAGAGGACAGGCTGGATTTTACCCAACCCCTGCTAATTGGGTAAGAGGCACTTTTTCAAGTGGGTGCTCCTTTTTTTAGCAGGGGGAGAGTAACTGGCCCACCTCACCCCAGCACTGTCTGTTTTAGTGGCTGTCTGCTGGTATTCTCTTTGCATCTTTTTAGATTGTGAGCCCTTTTGGGACAGGGAGCCATTTAGTTATTTGATTTTTCTCTGTAAACCGCTTTGTGAACATTTAGTTGAAAAGCGGTATATAAATACTATCATTATTAAATACTGTCATTTTATTGAAGGAGGCAGTCCTTTAAATACCCTGGACTCAAGCCATTTAGGACTTTAAAAGTCAAAATTAGCACTTTGAATTCAGCCTGGAAAGGAACTGATAGTCAGTGCAACCGCCAAAGAAGTGGCCCAACTGAGTTGACCCGAAGCCGCAGCAACCACACGGGCAGCTGCGTTCTGCACTAATTGTAGTTTCTGGACCGTCTTCAGAGGCAGCCCCAAGTAGAGCACGTTGCAGTAATCTAATCTGGATGTCACTAGGACATGGGTCTCCATGCCAGATCTGAGTGACGCAGGTATGGTCGCAGCTAGTGAATCAGCCAAAGCTGAGCAAATACTCAGGAGAGAGTAATCAAAGGCGGGAGATGCTTCATTTCAGTTCGTATAGACTCTTCCACCTAATTTTAGTACATTTATATGAAATATTTATTGTTATAAACTTCTTCACTTACCTGTGGAATGTTATAGAATCCCTACATATAGCCATATGCTGAACATACAAATCCCTACAAATCTTTTTGTACAGCCATATGCTGAACAAGCAGTCATGATGCAAAAGAACTGAGAGGTTGCAAGGCACATTCATAGTCAGCTGAGATTTGTTTTGAGACAATGTGGGGGGAGGAAAGAGACAGTGGACTAATAGTGCAACCAATAGTGTACTAGTGTCAAGGTAGTGTGGTGAAAGAGTGAAGAGCCAGAGGAGGCCCAAAATGCATGAAAGCCTAGGGACCTGGCAATGGGTACTTTGTGTTACAGACTGGTAAAGTAAATGCTAAAGGTGGCTTTTGTGACTTACCGTAATTACTCTCTGAGGTACTATGCTGCCTTAGCTCTGGTAATTTTTCTACATAATGTCTGCTTATGCAAGTGGAGTACGTGCCACTCTAGCAGTTCTGATGTTAGTTTGTGGGGACCAATGCTAGTAGTAGTTACTCTGAATTTGATAAGGCAATGTAAAAAGGGTGCAACCTTATGCTGGTGGCATTCTGAAAAGCATGGGCAAAACAGGTATTTTGCTCTATGTAGTATCATGATAGCACTGTTTTCCTGAAGGAGGGCTAAAAGGCTAAAACAGGCTACACATGCAAGGAAATAAATGTAGGGAGGTCTAGCTTTTTAAAAAAATACAGACGCTAACCACACCCAGTTGCATACATCCCATAGACTTCCCTGAGGCAAATGCCCCAGGTGCCGGCTGCTAAGAACCTGTGGAAGCCTCTCTGAGGCTCCCAATGGGGGCTGAAACCATGCTTCCGGTTTGCCGGAAGCAGTTTATAGCGTCAGGGAGCCTCACAGAGGTTTCCCCAATGTGGGAGGAGGTCACGTGAGCCTTTGGTGAGTGGGGGGGGGTTGAAGATTTCTGCACAGGGGGGCAGCGATAGCCTGTGGGAGGGGCACCATCTTGGAGCTTTGCCCTGGGTGTGGGGCTGCGGAGGTCCACAGCTGACCACACCACCATCAATCCACCTACATTCTGAAAATATACTGATTCACAGACATGCAGCTGATGACAAGAATACTTCTTGCAAACGTAGTGTGATGTAAGAGCTTTTGGTTGGGGTGGGTGTTTTGATGACTGATTCAGTCATCATCCCTTGGCTATTGCACCTATCATATGACCTTAACTGTAGGCGAGCAGCTGTGGACATTATGCCATACAGAGGCTCATTTCCCTCTCAAGATAGCTTAGGGGCCCAATCCTAACCAACTTTCCAGCACCAGGGCAGCCGCAGTGCAGCCCCACAATGCATTTGTTCCCTTACCTTGAGGAGGCCTCTGTGACTGTCTCCCCACCACAGTATGCTATGCATGCCCCATTGACACAGCTGCACCGGCATTGGAAAATTGGATAGGATTTGGCCCTTAGTGAGCAGTTATCCTCTCATGTAGAGTAGCTTTTAGATCCTAACCCCTCCATGTTCTCCTCTTCCATTTCCTTCCATCATTTTATAGTCTCCATAGAAAAGTTGCTGTTCTGATTTCCTGATTCCTTCTATACATTTGTATGTGCTAAACTGCTGTTACAGAACATTTATTTTTCACATTTTTATTTCACCCTTCCTCCAAGGCTCTTAGGGTCCTGTACATAATTCCTCCCCTCCTTTTGTCCTCACAACAACCCTGTGAGGTAGGTGAAGCTGAGAAATAGTAACAGGCCCAAGATAGTGACATAGGCACATCATATAAAGAGCACAGAGCAGGACTTACACAGGAGACTAGGCCAAGAGATTTTTTTTTCCCTCTTTCTCCAACAGCATCCTCTCAGACATTGTTAACTTAACCATTTTATACTTAGGACCTCTCATTCCTTTTTCCCATCAGCCTACAATTGTGTATCTAGAGCAGAAAGCAGCTGCTCTGCATTACTACACTGGCTGAGCAGCAATACCCTGAAAAAGCAAGGTAATTTATTGAGACTGTTACCATCAATATGATAGTCTTAAGCTAAAAACTATGCTGTACTGTATCAAGGCAGTTTAAAACGGCTTAAGGCTGCAATTCTATACAAACTTTCCTGGGAGTAAGTTCCACTGAAAACAACAGCAGTTCCTTGTGAGGAAACAAGTAAGATCTAAACATGTAATGGGCTGGAAGACCCTGAATATGACCACAGGCAAAACTGAAGGATCACATCTGATATGATGCTGGAAATCCACAAAGCAGCCCTCCAGAGTTACAACTGTAGTAGTTGTAACTACTACAACTCTAAACTGGCAGCAAGGTCTGTGTCTAGCTAAGATGGGAGAGAAATAGATGTGTCCTCCTACAGTAACGAGGCCCACAGAAGGAATAGGCTTAGGCCAGCAAACTAGGAAACTCGCAACTTAGTTTTCAAACAAGAGCCAATAGAAGGAATCGTGTGAGGCAAGATACAAGTGCTAAAGTTTAAACAAACACTTGTATGATGCTTTGAGCATTCAAAGTGCTTCACATATTGTCTTGACATAATCCTTACAACCATCTTGTAAAGTGGTATCATTCTTTGCATTGAAGCTGGGGAGCTGTAGCAAAGGGGGAGTAGGTGGCCTGAGGCCACTAAGGGCCTACTTCTATCCAACTTTCCAGCACTGATGCAGCTGTGCCAATGGGGCATGTGCTGCATCCTGCAGTGGGGTGGCAGTCATAGAGGCCTCCTTGGTAAAGAAATGTTTGTTCCCTTACCTCAGGGCTGCATTGGCCCTGGAAAGTTGGATTGGATTGGGCCCCCAGCAAGTTCCTGGCAGAGATGGGATTTGAACCAGTGATATCCCGATTTGCAGCTCAGTCTTACCCACTATGCTAAGTTGAACTAGTTGTTCAAACTTCATCTAATGAAAACAAAGAAGGCCCCAGATAAATACAGTATTTCCAGGTTTATTAGAGCCAACCATAAAAGACTGTTAATAAAAGCATGGGATGAGGAATATGGTGAAATAGAACTCATTTCTATCCATTATCAAATTTCCTGCATAAGAGGTAGAGTCAACACCAACGACAGTTCCCACTTAGCATTTCGTACAGTATGAGAGATGGATGGTAGAAACAACAACCTGTCCAGTCACAACTGTGTTACTTAGGGTAGCAGCTGCTGAACAAGAAGTCTTTTAGGGTTGCACTTACTGACATGGGAGTATGTTCAGACTCAAACATCTCAGTTCTGGCCCTTAGCTAGATGTCTAGCACTTTAGGATCTAAACTTCAGCAGATGAGAAGAGACACAATTAGGAGGCCTGTTATCACTATGATAGAGGGCAATATGTAGCAAGTGGTAGAACTCAATTATCACTGTCTCTTCTCAGCCAGGAAATAAAACTAGATAAAAATCAAAACTTAATTGGAGTGAGATGTCTGATTGGGGGGGGGGGGGGAGAGAAAGAGGAGACCAGAGGTTGATTAGGTTTTCCACTGAACCAATGTGTGTTCAGGAGAGGATGCTCCTTTGTCAAGGACCCACCATCAAGTCATTGCTTTTCAGTAGCTCCTCCTCACCTGCAGAGAAGTCTGCAGCCCCTCACCCAGCTGTTCCAAAACAGTCATAGAAACTGGCCAGAGAGAGAAGAATGGTCTCCTCTTGCTAGTTCTAAACTGCTCAAACTATCCCTAACCACTCCTGGAAAAAGAATCAGTGACAAACATTCACAGAAACACGTATAGGCCAAGCAGCCACCAGTAGACATGCACTGAGTCCAGGAGGATAAAGACTCCCCACCGATTCTATGCATCTCCCTGCACCAGCATCATTGGGTGGAGACAGATTCTGGCTGGTGCCCCAGAGAGATGTTTGGATGGACATGAAGAAAAACAGGAGCTACAATGTTACAGAAGCATGGTTCAATCTATTTGTCCTTCTTGCTCTCGCCATTGGAAAGCTCAGCAATAGCTGGTTTCTCCAAGGAGTCTTCAGAACTCTCATCAGCCTGCTTGGAAACTTTCTTGGCTCTCTGGTACAGCTCATTCAGGTTGAATTCTCGGATCACATTCTCCTGTGGTAGAAAGTCAGATTAACATTGTGTTGTACCCAGCTCATATCCTCCCTAGTTTTATCAGTACAAGGCTAGCATTCTTGTGCAGACAGTCAAGCTACTTTCAGAATTTGGGGATAACAGAGATACCACCAGGGGTCTGTCAGGTACAGCTTTGCCTGGATGTGTGCACACATCAAGATGCCCTTATGGATGGGGGGGGGGCGGGGTGGGAAGAACCATACAATGGACTTTTATATAGGGCTTACCTCAGAGAAGTTCCATGAGACTGCTCGACCCTTTTTATCAATCTGTGGCCGCCGCATCACCTCCTTCCCACCTTGGAAAAGGATTAGAGTGGGCAACTGCTTGGTGAGAGGAGAGGTGCTGACTTTGTACCTGTAGAAAAAAGCAAAGCACATGAACACAAAGAGAAGCTGATCTCTCTCCACCCACCAGAAGAACAACAACAACAAAAAATTTATGGTGCTACAGATCACAGCCAGCTAGAGAAGACACATCAGCGCTCCTTCCCACAATTTTCTAGCAAGGTCATCATATTCCCTAAAAAGTCCCTACAGCAAAGTCTTCTGATCTGCTTACCTGGTGCTGACATCAGGGTAGCGGCCTACGTCCACCTTTCCAAAGTTCAGCCCAGTGCAGTTATATCTGGTGAAATACAATAATGGTTAGTATATAGCAGGGGTATATGAAACCCTTCCCCTGGGGGCTGGGGATAAGAATAGGCCCTCAGTTTGGCTGTACTTGTCGTAAGAGGCGACTAAACAGCCACCGGGTAGATGGGGCTCGTCAGCTGGGAAGGCAGCTCATCTGAGAGAAGGAAAACTCTGATCCCAAACCTCCACTGCCTTGTGGCTACATCCAGTTATGGAAAAGGCTTCAGGAGTCAACCTCGAGGCAAAATCCGGAGCCAGAGTCCCTGAGGCAGTTCATGGCTGAACGTTCTGGCAACTCCTGCGACGCCGCTGGAACCAACCGTATTGGCCTCTGCCTTTCCATTGGACCATTTCAGCGACGTGGAGAGGGGGGATTTGCTGCATGGGTAACAGCCTATCCTCCATACCTACTTTACCCAGGCTTCGCGCACTGGAGAGGACACTGTTCCAGAACCACCATTCAGAGCGTGACACCATAGTCTTCCGAGACTGAAGGATGCCAACTCAATAGCAGGGGTGCCCAAACCCCGGCCCAGGGGCCACTTGCGGCCCTCGAGGTCTCTCAGGGAGCCCCCAGTCTCCAATGAGCCTCTGGCCCTCCAGAGATTTGTTGAAGCCCGCACTGGCCCAATGCAACTTCTCTCAGCGTGAGGGCGACTGTTTGACCTTTCGTGTGAGCTGTGGGATGAGAGCTCCCTCCACTGCTTGCTGTTTCACATCTGTGATGCAGTAGTGGCAGCAAAGGAAAGGCCAACTTTGCTTTGTGCAAGGCCTTTTATAGGCAGTGAGCTATTGCAAGACTGTCATTCATTCTTATAAGTTCATCTTTAATATATTCATTTATGTAAACTTATGTAAATTTATTCAAATTTTCAATGTAAATTAATTCTTTTTTTTCCCTGGCCCCCGACACAGTGTCAGAGAGCTGCTGTGGCCCTCCTGCCAAAAACTTTGGACACCCCTGGTATATAGGAAGAAATGCCTCCAAACAAGATACAGCTATTAATGCACAAGGAAAACATAGATGGTTATCTAATCAGTCACTTCAAACTGCTCACTTCTCTCTAGTTTTAACTGCCACTGTAAGTACCAACCCACTGAGAGGCAATTTATTGTTATGTTTAGTAGAAAAGGAGTAGCTCTTTCATGTAAGCAGCAGTTGTCCCAATTTAGCATCTCTTAGGAGTAGAGATTTGAATAAATTGAAACACATTGAAGTAACACCATCTATTGGCCATTACTAGAAGCAACAGGAAAAACCTATCTGCCACCAACAGTTGACCAAAGAGGCTGAATTTGGTTTCTTATTTGATACAGATGTGCATGAGCTGCTTGAATGAAGGACTGAAGTGTACATACCTTTTAATGCTAAAATAAGCTTGTCATACACCCCCCCCCCCCCGCCTGGAAAATTGTCCTCTTGGTGATGCACAAGCATTCTGTCTGGCCTCAAGTATCAAGCAAATTGTTCCCATGCAAACATATACATAAATGAGTAAGGAAGCCCAATCATTTACTCCAAGAGACTGATTATTCCCCTCTGTGCTTTCAGCTTGCAGACAAATACCAAACTGCACACATTTACTGAAAGAGGACCTGACTCAGGGCCCAATCCTATCCAATTTTTCAGGGCCAATGCAGCCATGCCAATGGGGCATGCGCTGCATCCTGTGATGGGGAGGCAGTCCCAGAGGCCTCCTTCAGGTAGGGGGACATTTGTTGCCTTAGCTCAGGGCTGCATTGCGACTGAGCTGGAAAGTTGATTAGGACTGGGCCCTCTGTCAGCAATGCATAAATTCAAAAGTGAAGGGGGTAGTAAGATAAGAGACAAAAGCTAAATGCTGTAGGTTAAGTTTAAGCTATGCTTCATTTACTCCCCCCTTCTGTCTTTTCTTATCTTAGAAGAATGTTTTGCCAATTGACTTCAGTCTTCTGACCACCTGACAAAGCATTCTTCTAAGATGCCACACAGTGAGAAGGACAGAAGAAAATGAGCATTAAAATGTGTACTTAAAACACCTTGCTGTTTTCTCAGAGCAGTTTGAACTTGAATGTATACTTGAATGTTAAGTATACAATAAAGTGGTTTGGTTAAGGAAAACCAAAGGGTGGGAGGAGTTAGGTTTTCAAGGAGAACTCTGCCTCTGTACAGCTAAATGCAAATGTAATAAGAGGCTGACCAAAGAAAGATATTTTAAGTGTATTGGAACAGGCTGTGACAGCTTAGTAGTGAACAGGGAAAGGGGAACTTTCCAGATACTTAAAGGTACTTTTACTACTTCATATGTTTTGGAGTGTTTCACAGATTAATCACAGGCTGGGTGAAGAAGTATTTCCTTTTGGTCTGTTCTAACTCTCCCACTGTTCTATTTTAGTGGATGCCTCCTGTTTCTGGTATTGTGCAAGAAAGAAAATAACTTCCTTGTATCCATCTGATGTATAATTTTGTATGTCTCAATCATGTCCCCACTTAGGCCCCTTCTTTCTACATTGAAGAGCCCCCAAATGCTGCAGCCTTCCCTTGTAAGGGAGGTGTCCCAGCCCACTAATCATTTTATTTGCTCTCCTCTGCACTTCTTCCAGTTCTACTATATCTCTTTTGAGAATTGGTAACCAGAACTGGATACAATTAGATATGGCTGGACACAATACAATAGATCAGCGGTGCTCAATAGGTGGATCGTGATCTACCGGTAGATCGCGAGGCAAAATGAGTAGATTGCGGAGTGCTGACCCCCCCTTCAGGTGCCTCTGGGAGGAAACGCCGGGAGTAAGGCCCATTGTACTCAATGGGGCTTACTCCCAGGTAACTGTGGCTAGGATTGCAGCCTCACAGCCTAATCCTAGGCATGTCTACTCAGGAGTAAGTCCTGTTATACTCAGTGGGGCTCAAGGTACACCAACATACATTGTACACATAAATGTTATATGTTATGATGGCGCGAACATTGTAAAATAAACTCTGGTAGATCTCCGGGCCTTGCTGGGTTTCAAAGTAGCTCTCGAGCCAAAAAAGTGTGAGCACCCCTGCAATAGATTATCACCATCAATGTGTACAAAGGCATAAAAATATTGGTAGCTTTATTGTCAATTCATTTTTAAAATTATCCTGAGCATAGAATTGGCCGTCCTTACCACTGCTGTACACTGGATTGACCTTTCAATGAGCTGTCCACCAGCACCCAAGTTCTCTGTCCTGATCCATCACAGACAACTCAGAACCCATTAGTGAATATGTGAAATTTTGATTTCTTGTCCTAAAGTGCATCACTTTAATAAGAGCGAGTCACTTACTTGAGAGACAAGTCAGCATAGATGGGAGCAAATGACTGACACTCATTGGACCAGTTAGCAAAGAATTCCACGATCCAGGTTACCCTCCTGTCTCGTGCTAATTCCTCCTGCAGAAGAGGAAGGAGATTGCCTTACTAAAACACACATATGACATTATTAAGAATATTTATGTATCACTTTCCAAACAGAAAGTCAACCATCTATTGTGAGGCTGAACTATCCATCCATCCACCAGCCCCAAATAAACAGATCAGTTCTCACAATCCAGAAGTACAGAGTTCCAGAAACAGAAGGCAAGTACAACACAGCAGGTCACTCCATATGACCCAAACAAGCAAGTAAGGCCACATGCAACAGCATATCCTTATCTTGGTCCTTGCACATCTCTTGTTGAATTTAAGGTCAACTGACAAGATCTTGCTTCAAGCACTGCCTTGCTCTACAGATAAACTTTAGCTAAAATTTTATACACACTTTCTTGGGAATAAGTTCCACTGAATTCAATGAGACTTCTGAGCAGAATTTTGCATAGGATTTTGTTGTTTGAAGAGCTAAGGGTAAAGTCTTTTTTTAAAATTCTAAGTAGCAGTGACATTTTGCCCACTTCCCAATCATGTCGATTGGACTACCAGCAGAACTTTTATTTGAGTTTTTACATAGAAATGCTCTCTGTTTGTTGATTTTTGTGCTCTTTTCATATATTGTTAATCATTTAGTTGTTTAAACACTGTCTTGTATTTTTTTTAAAAAAAGGCTGGTTAAGTTGTCCGGTTTGTTTTAAAAGGTACACAAAGCCAGTGGTACTTCAAAACTCTCCATTCCAGTACTGTAGCTTGATGCCCCCAATATGCCAAGGCACAACTGTGAAATTCCAAGCCACATTCATAATTTGGTCAAACAAGCCATTATACCAAGTTTGTCCATTTCATCCAAAAAGAACTGGTATGCAGAGTAGATAATACTCACATCTATGGTTTTATCACTGAAATATTTGATGTATTCAGGGCCCAGGTACAGAGGTGGCTTGCAGGTCATCAGAAACACTGAAAATGCAAACATGAAGCACTACTTAACAGTATGCTGGAATGAGTTCTATAGTTCTCAAGAGATTCCCACTAGGGCATTGACCTACCGACATAAAAATTGCTCAGACCTACAGCTGTTCCCATCTCTCAACTCAACCAAATGGAGTATGGAGTTCACTACGGTCTTCAGTTGCAGTGTGGGAAATGGCATGAGGTTTCCTCCCACTTAGTACAAATCTGGGGTATCGCCCATCAGGCCATTCTAAATCCAGAAAAGGAGCTAAATTTTTGTCTTGTGGTAACCCAGAATTATAAGTAGGAGATGGAAAGCTACTGTGATGTTCTAAAAGAGCTCATCTTCACTTAGCCTGTGTCTTTCTCCTCTCTAGAATTCTTGTGCATGAAGCCTATGGCCACAAAATCAAAACAGCCAAGACCTATTTTGAATCTAAAGTTCAGTTACTCTTCACATCTAGGGAAACCTGCACAAATGGCCCAACATCAACTGCTTGCCCTGGAAGACTCACCTAAGCAGAGGGTTAGGTACAGCAAACCCATTCGGATGTCAAGGCGGAAAAAAAGGATAACGTTGGCAACTTTGCTGAACATGAAGATGTTTCCTACGTGTTGGTCCACCGTAACTGGAGAGGAGAGCAAAGAATTACTAGTGCATCTGCATCACTGCTAGGCCCAGGCATTTCTACATCATGGTGGTGTTTCAAGTCCTTATTTGCTTACACTTTGGGGAAACAATCTGCAAAATGTATTATGCACCATTTGCAGTGTCCATTTTAAAAAACCACTGATACTGATACTTTGCAAGGATTGTGAGAACTTCCTTTTGTATTTTATAGTATCGGTGATAAGATTCTACCCTTAATTTATGAATACAATTTCTATGGAGATTAGCATTGGCTTGAGAGAACTGCTGATGCGGTCCTTCCACCATGTTCCCCAGGACTACTTGAGATCTCCATGCCCTGAAGAGAGGAAAGAAGACATGCTCAGGCTAGAGGGAGCTTGTAACGCTGACTCCGATAAAGGGCAGCACTGGTCTGAGAGTTTTATTATTGTACTGTATTTTTTTAAATGTTGTAAGCAGCCCTGGGAGCCTCTTCAGAGGTAGAAAAGCAGGATAGAAATCCTTGGACAAATAAATAACAGACTCAACAAACATCTGTGTAAAACTAATGAATTTCTTACTTTTATGCCAGTAGGTTATTCCTGTTTTACAAATCCTTTCATCTTATCCAACCACTTCAATCTCTGGGCCCCCACCTTGGCCTAACACATCTGGACTGTCCTTTGCTTGACCTCAAGCATAACACATCAATGTTTCGCTAATGAAAGCTTTTCCCTTGACCACCATATCTTTATAATATGGATAAGCAAGAGAAAACAAAAGAAGTATGAGCCACTCCTCCAGCAGGAATGCACAGGGAAACTTGATAGTTTCAATAGAGCTATTGTGAGAGGCAAGATCCCGATAGCCATTAACCCTAGAGGCTTTCACATTTTTAGGTACCTTTCAGGTCTGTGTGGATTTACCTTATAGAGGTGGCCTTGTACCATAGACTGGTACACACACACCTTATTCTGTGCCAGCTATTTGCTTGACTTTATCAATTACCTAAGAACTTTCCATTCAAGAAGCCCTCCAGAACTGAGTCCAGAGTAAACTTGACTCAGAGTAAACTGAGTCCAGAAAAAATAAATAGCATTACTCACTGGATCTTCGGTTCTTCATCATTACAATGGCACTGAGGAACATAAGGATCTCCACCTCCCGCTAGAAGAGAAAAAGGGAAGTGCGTAGGAGTACATCATTGGCAATAAAGGACACCTGTTCTATGGGCAAGTAGGTCACACTCATTCACTGATTAGATACAACACCCTTTTAAATATCACCAAATGCTTCATTCCTTAGCCAGCCACACCATTGGTTTTGAAATATGTTCCACCAGTTTACCCTGAACAGACATTAAGCTGACCAACCTGTAATTTCTCAGATACTGCAGCAACCTTTTAGAATATCAGTTTTACTTTGACTGTCTTCCAGTCCTCTGGCACAGAAACTGATTAAAAGTACCATATCTTTTTAAGAAAATCAGAAAGCTTTCTTGCCTGTATTGTATAGCTTCCTTGATCCCACTTGTGAGTCATGCTGGTATCCTCCTGTATGTGGTGGTGCCTTTCTTAATAAATGGCACCTATTCTAACAGACATGTGGTTATTGTAATTTTAAATAACTTTCACGCACTGGGGATATTTGATCCTCGACTTTCCCTTCCAGTTTCCTATTTACTAGTCTCTTCATTTTTGAAGAGTCTCCACTTTTGGAGTCAAACATATCTGTGCTAGACTTTTTCTTAAGCTTTCTAGTTACATAATGCTGAACTGGATAGTACCAGGGTCATTGTTCGCTATCTAGTTCAGCAACACTTACATCTGCACTGACTTCCTGTCTACTACTGGATCTAAACACACTGCTGGTCTTTGCCTTTGAAACCCTCTAGCCTTGCCCCTTCTTGCTTCTCTGCTCCGATATCCTGATACACTTTGGTCTGTGGTCTCTAGTTCTCTGACACCATTGCCTTCAGCCACACAAAGGTCTCCTGCTCCCTCAAACTGCTCCATTTTTTCTTTGCTGCTTCAAGCTCTTGCCCAGATCTTACTACCTTCAAATGCTGCCTCAAAACCACCTTTTCCATGAAAACTTTGGCACTACCCCCAATCGCTGTACCCTACTTCAACTAGGGCTGCAATCCTATCTACACTTCCGTGGGAATAAGCTCCATTGACTATAATGGGACTTACTTCTGAGTAGACATGCATAGAATTGGGCTCTAAGTTGAAGTATGCATACATGGAATAACTGTCGATTCTTTCCATTTACTCTGGCAACATGCCCCTCCTTTTCTGCTCATCTCACTTGTGTCCTTTTTAAGATTAGGACTATGTTGGAGACAGGGTGCCGACATATATTATAAAGCAAGATGTATGCTCATGGTGCTTCATCAATAATAATTTCCTAATTACTGAAGATTATAATTATTGAACAAAGAAGAAATTGCCAATGAATGTGTCAGTAATGCTGCTCCCAGGCACTTTCACAGCAGGTCCATTTATCATTTTGTTTCAAGAAATAAAAAGGAGAAGAAAGCTGCCTTATATTAAGTCAAACTACTGGTCCATCCATTGTGGACACTGACTGGTAGCACTCTCTGGAGCTGCCATGTGTAAGTAATGATGTGATGATGGAATGCTGCCTGGGGTCATGGCATCCCTGTGACCCCCCCCCCAGCAATGCGACTGCAAAGATTTCAGATTGAAACACAGGCACCTGTTTTGTGGGTTCAAAAGAGAAAGCCTAGAAATAAATGTTTCCTTCCTCCCTCTCCCAGAACATGTATGGGAGATGCATATGACCAATTTGTTTCTATTTTATTATGTTTTAGAACTATGTTTTCTACTACAGCTCTTTGTTGCAAAAACCAACACTTACAAGTCAGTAAGATATACAAGTGCTTTGTGCTGAGTCAGGGCCTGATCGTGTCCAACTTTTCAGTACCGGTGCAGCTGCAGTGCAGCCCTGAGGTAAGGGAACAAATGTTGCCTTACCTTGAGGAGGCCTCTGTGACTGCCTCCCCACCACAGGATGCAGTGCATGCCCTACTGGCACAGCTGCACCAGCACTGGAAAATTGGATAGGATTGGGTCCTCAGACCTATCTAGCTCATCTAGATGGGTCCATCTAGCTCAGTGCAATCTACTCTAACTAGCAGCAGCACTCTGGGATAGGAGTCTGTTCCAATGGTGCATCCAAAGCCTAAATGGAGTTGAGAGTCCAGCCAGATCAAACACTGGCTAAAGGTCTGTGTTCATCAGAGGGTACAACTTTCTGGGCAGATACCTGAATGCTCACTACAGCTAGCTGTGATAGCACCCTCTGCAAAACCAGGGAGCGGGCAGGAGGCCCACAGAGAGCTCTGAACACACCTATATTCTAGGGCAGCGTTTCTTGTTCCCCTACACCACTTTT
Source organism: Tiliqua scincoides (assembly GCF_035046505.1). Classification (NCBI taxonomy): domain Eukaryota; kingdom Metazoa; phylum Chordata; class Lepidosauria; order Squamata; family Scincidae; genus Tiliqua; species Tiliqua scincoides. The sequence continues at coordinate 66,775,041 of NC_089821.1, forward strand.
CCTGTTCTACCTATTGGAAATCTCACTGGAAGGGACCGGTGTCATTGCCAGTTACTTCTGTTTTGGGAGGCCAGATGCAACATGACTGGTAAGAGGCTATGAGACGGCTTTTCAGGTGCACAAAAAGCCAGCTCTGGGGCTCTGCCTGGGAGGTCGAACCTCCCACTGCTGCTTGTGATGTTGTGTTGCTGGTCTCGCTTTCAGGCAGTGGGGGTCTTGTGTAGTCATGGACCAGGGAGGTGCGGTGGGTGGGGAGGCAGGACATCCCCACCGGAGCCCTTCAAGAAGCTCCGCTGCCATGGGAGGCACCCACCACCCATGCGCAGAGCATAAGAGTGTGGAGAGTGCATGGGTAGTGGGTGCCTCCCACGGCAGCGGCACTCCTCGAAGGACTCCTGTGAGGAGGCTCTGCCTCCCCACTCACCAGAAACCACCTCACTACCACTGCTGGCACAAGGGCCACTGGCTGAGCAGCGCTGCTGAAGGGCCCCACAGCCTGGCACCGCCCGAGCTGCGGGGGCTGGGCCTGGAGCCACCGCCCAGCCCCACCGCCCCCCCAGGCCGGGGCAGAAGCCGGGCAGACGGAGCAGTGCCTCACCCAGTCGAAGTCGCAGGGGTTCCCATCCTCCCGCTGGCTAGGCAGCCCGTGGCACAGCGGCGGCACCTTCCGCACCAGCAGGAAAGCGGCCGAGAGCAGGAGCGAGAGCGGGTAGTAGGGCTGGGCCAGCCAGCGGCAGATCCCGGGCACCGAGTAGAGCAGCGCCAGCAACGGCGCCAGCACCGCCATCTTCACCTCGCTCTGACAGCACGGCGCGACCCTACCGCCGTCAACCTCCTGCAGCTCTAGCCGTCACCGTTCCCTCACAGCCATTGGCTCACGCGGCCGCCAGTCAAAGAAAAGGCGGGGCTTAGAGGGCCTGTCGATCGACTCCGCCGTCTCTATTGGCTCCTCAGGACCCAAACAAGATATACTCTGTGGCCTCTCGGCGCTTTCCGGTGACGTCATAGGGCTATTCCAAAATACGTCATGAAACACTCGGTCGCTAACCAATTAAAATAGAGCGGGGCTTCCCGCGACGCTAGCCAATGGCGGCCAGGGGACGGTTGCCCGCTGTCCAATGAAAACGAGGCATACGTAAAGGCTACGGAGCGCCCAATGGGAGGAGATTTCGTGGAGCACGCCGGGATGATGGAGAATTTTTCCGCTCTCTTCGGAGGGACAGAACCGCCTCCGCCTACCACAGCCGCGGCGCTGGGCTTCGGCCCCGGAAAACCTGGAGGCCCCGGTGCCGGGCCGCCCCCGGTGCCGACGGTGACCCCCGTAGGGGAGGAGGCGGCGCGCAAAGCGGCAGCTGCCAGCGGCCCTTTCTACCTTATGCGCGAGTTACCAGGTAGTGGCTGTTGGGGGCGGGCATCGGGGGTCCCTCAACCAACCGGCGTGTAGAGGCGGGTGTTCCGTTTTTGGCCAACGGCCTTTAGAAGACAGAGCTACGTCACAGAGCTCTGGACCAATAAGGAGGCCGTGTTGCGCCTGATGGGTACGTTCCCCTTGTCAGTTCCCGCCACCAAGCGAAGCTGGGAACTTGGCGGAAGCGTCGCCTGTCCTGACATGAGTGGTGGACAGCTGGCGGGGCCAATGAGGAGCCTCGGAAAGTGTTGGGGTGGACGGACCGGTTGCCCGTCTGACAGTCCTGGTAGGAGGAGGCGGAGGTGGGATGGAGCCCCTCTGGCTGCTCTCTAGAGGGCTCGCCAGTGTCCTCGCCTGCCCACAGCACCCGCCGCCTCTCTGGGTCCTCCACGCTCCAGGCCTGGGCGGCTTCTTGAGCCCTTTCCTGAGCAGCTGTGACTGTCCAAGGGAGCCCCAGGCAGGCTACTGCCTGCTCTGCCGGGGCCTCAGCCTTATTCCAAGCCTGACTCAGCTAGGGACGTGCGGTTGGTGGGGAGGCAGGTGAGGCAGAACCTCCCCACAGGAGTCCTTCAAGAAGCACCCACCACCCATGCGTTGTGAGGCAAATGAGGCAGTGCCTCTCCACAGGAGTCCTTCGAAAAGCACTGCTGCCGTGTGAGGCACCCACCACCCACGCGCTCTGCGCTTTCCACACTCTCATGCTCTGCGCGTGGGTGCTTGGGTACCCCACACGGTGGCGGTGCTTTTCGAAAGGCTCCCATGGGAAGGCGCTGCCTCACCTGCCTCCCCACCCACCACACTTCCCTGGACTCAGTCCATTGTGAGGAGCATTGTTGTAGGGCAGTGTTTCCATTGTTGTAGGACAGTGTTTCTCAATCAGTGGTGTTTGTGCCACCAGTGGTACTTGAGGTGGTGTCTGGCAGTACTCGTGAGACCCTCAGGCCGCTGCCACCCTGGCAATGAGACCTGCAACGCAGGGCAACAGGCAGGAATAGGAGGCTCGGCTTGGCAGACAGAGCTCCACTGCGTGCTTTTCATGTGCTCAGAAAAACCCTCCCATCCACCCTGAATCTGCTTACCATTGTCTGGTCTCAACCTAGAAGTAATTGGTGATGATGACATCACCAGTTGCATCCAGTGGTACTTCCATGTGAAGTGGTATAGTAAGGGACAAACATTGAAAAATGTTGTTGCTAGGATCCTATATTCTGTAGTTTTGAATCTACAGGACAGTTGGTTCCCTTATAACCTTAATCTGTGCTTGTTTGCATAGAAGTAAGTACCACTGAGCTCAAGAGAGTGTACTCACTTAAAACTGCTTAGGGAGACCAAATTTTCAGGGCTTTTGAAGCAGGTGTAAATTTTATGTCAAACTAGATAATTGTGGTTTGAATCTGTCCTATTTCATTTTGGATTATCATGGGTTCTTGGAATTTTTGATTGTGCTTAAAAAGTTTTGTGAACCTTTCAGTTCAGCACTTGGAGAATTTTGGTGTTGGAACAGTACAGCAGGGCCACGAGAGTACTCTTTGTAGGATGAGGCTTTCATGTTAAAACATAAATCTGATTTCTATTAAGTTGGTGAAGTTCAGAAGAGAACTTACATTGTAGTCCTGTGTGTGTTTGCTTAGAAGTAAGTCCCACCGTGTGTGTTTGGAATTGCAGTTTTAGTCCTAGAATTTGGACTGTAATCCCATGCAGTTTGCCTAAAACTGAGCCTTGCTGAACACACTGACTAGTGTATCAGAAAACATGCAGTAGGATCAAGCTGTTAGATCTGTTTCCTTGTGCTGTTATAACATCACTGTGTATGACATCTGAGAAAGTGCTCTTGCACCATATTCTCTCTCATCTAGCTCTATAGATAGCACATGCATTTTTTGTAAAGGCACTGCACTGCAGGCCTGAATGTACTGGAGCCAAGGGCATATAGGGTATTGTGATAGCGTGAGGTAAAAGTTGTTGAGTGGCTGGTAGAGAAAGCTTGCTTGATTTCATATCTGGGTAAAGGAATTGGCTGCAACTTAATGATGCCCCACTTGAGAGTTTTGCTTGGCAGACCTGCCCAACATCTGAACATTTAATTCTGACAAGTTCAACACAATGTACATTGCCATGTTCCTTGTTTTTTGCCAGGCACGACTGAACTAACAGGGAGCACCAACCTGATCACCCACTACAACCTTGAGCATGCCTATAACAAATTTTGTGGGAAAAAGGTGAAGGAAAAACTCAGCAACTTCCTGCCTGACCTGCCAGGGATGATAGACTTGCCAGGCTCCCATGACAACAGCAGCCTGCGTTCTCTCATTGAGAAGCCCCCCATCTGTGGGAGTTCTTTCAACCCTATCACTGGTACCATGCTAACAGGCTTTCGGCTCCATGCAGGCCCGGTAAGTTAGAGATGGGGGCTGAAATTAAGGATTGGGTGAAGGAGGGAACACTTTGACTATCAAGGAGAAAAGACAAAAATGTGACTATTAAGCACACATGGGTGAAGCTGTGATAAGTCTTGGGAGATGACATAGATATCAAATCTGGGACTGTGAATTCTCATTGGATGGGGTAGATTTGATGTCCTGGGATTAGGTTTTGCATACCTTGGATCTATCTCTTTTGCTGAGTTAGGCAGTAAATAGTAGGTGGGCAGAGCCTGGGGAAAGATCCCAGACAGAAGCTAGTTTGTCATGGAGAGAAACTACCTCTTTGAGGAAGGAGTGTGAGGAGAAAGCCACAGGCATTCCCTCCCTGTTATTATAGAGCAGGGTTAAGCTTGAGCTGAACTCCAGAATTAATCTCCCACCCCAAAGCATTTCTGTAAGCATAGCTTCCTTGCAGTATTGATGGTATAAAAGATAAGAGGTATTACACTAGGGAGCCTCCTGTCAAATGTACTGTCTTTGCTGTGGTGCCTCAAAGCATCCCTAGAAAGCTTGTAAAAGGTACTGACTCAAAGATGATAAATTTGAGCAGAGATGGAGCCAGCTCCTTGGCAGATGACTTTGAATGTGCTTGTCCCTGTGTAACAGGATCCACCTTGTCTGCAGAGCTCTTCCTATTGTGGTGTAGTGGCTAAGAGGTTGAGCTGTGAATTGGGACATCCCTGGGCTGAATCTCACTTCTGCCCTGAACTTATTAGGTGACATTGGACAAGCCATGGCCTCACAGCCTAACTCCCTAGCTGTAATATGGAGACATATACCTTGCTGGGTTGCCATAAGGAAATACATGTGATGGGCACTGCACACTTAGAAATCCTCTACAAATGCTTATTATTTATCTTTGTTATTGCTATTCCTCTGACTCAGAGTGTTCCTGAAACGGGTATGGAGGGTGGTAGCAATGGAGAACAGACAACAGTCTGTAAGTGAATCAAAGCTTCAGAGCTGTGTACAGGAATTTCAGGGGGCTGGCAGGGAGAGATTTAGAACAGCTGTACTCCCTAGCCCAAATGAACCCTAGGAGTCCTGAGTTGCCAGCAGACTGAACAGTTAATTGAACATAGTTGGAACGGTTCCCTTCAAAGTGGGACCACCTAACCTAAGGGACTGATTTCTAGGCTCTTTCCTTCTGTATTGCACCTCTGGTTATCCTCTGCAACAACAAGTGGCTGTGGTGTTCACTGTACTAATGGATCTCTTTGTTTTTGTACTGCCTCAGCTGCCAGAACAGTGTCGATTAATGCACATCCAGCCGCCTAAGAAAAAAAACAAGCACAAGCACAAGCAAAACCGTGCTCAGGATCCTGTCCCTCCAGGTAAGAAATTTCCTTTTCTGACCATATACTGGTTGGCCCTCCCTCAGATCTGCAGCCCAGAAGCCTAAGTCATTGCAACTATTCCCCCACCCAGTGTGAGTGTCTGATGCAATGCAATTGCTTCTCTCTCTTCTGGCAGAAACTCCTTCAGATTCTGACCACAAGAAGAAGAAGAAGAAGAAAGAGGATGATCCTGAGCGGAAAAGAAAGAAGAAGGAGAAGAAGAAAAAGAAGGTGAGTTGATGAGACCATGTCACACCCCAGTCTCCGTGTGTATAACCCAGTATAGGAGAACTGACCAAAATGGAGAATCCTGCTCAGATTTTGGCATTGGATCTTGGACGTCTTCTTCTATCCCAAAACTATTTCACAGGCTGCTGTCTTTAGGATTTCTATCCTCATTAGTGTCTGTCTCTTTCCTTAGAACCGGCATAGCCCTGAGCACCCGGGAGTGGGCAGCTCTCAAGCTAGCAGCAGCAGCAGCCTCCGGTAAAGTCCTACCCAGCAATATGATGAGGAGAGGTCTCTGGGAAGATGTCGCAGGTTTGCTGAGAAGAGGAAGTGACACAATAATGGAGGAACCACTGCTGACTTATGGAGCCTCCACCTTATGGAGCAACTGCAGAAGATGACCATTAGGTAGAACTTCTGAGACTCCACTAGCCTCTGTGTAGGGAATACTGACTTTGCCTGGGACAGGATGCAGGCTGGTGTCTCTGCATGGGAGTCTTACCTATTGGTTTTTTGTACAAAATGATCCTGACAGAGTTGGGATGTTTCTCTGTTTCATGTTTTAATTAAATCTCTGTTGGAGAAGATGCTAATGAATGAAGGAATCCTGACTTCTGGAGCCTCTTTCTCCTGGCTTGCAAACCACTTTTTAATCCTCTGCAATTTATAGATGATGAGCAGGTACTCCAAAAATGCTCTTTGTTGTGGGGCATGGCCCAAGGCTAGTGGATGAGGTAATAAACTGGGAAGAGCTTTTCTGAATGACTAGACACTTTCTAAACTGGGGAGGAGAAAAGGCAGAATATTAAAGTGGGGTGTGGAGCCAAGACCAGGTTAGATTTCATTTAACAGGGTTTAACCTTGCTGGCTGATAGTAATTAGACCTACTGAATGGAAAACTGAGTAGGAAATGCTGCCCATATTCCTTTGAAACCAGAAGCATTGGAGAGTCAAGAAACTACTTGTTTTGCTACAATGCAAATTTGAGAAGAACCACACATTCTCTGTAGTTTTCATTCCAAAAGCTCATCAGGTGATGCAGATGACTTCCTAACTAAGGGAATGAGGGCTAGCTCACTACTTAAAACCTCCTTCCCAAGAGGGGGGGAAGATATGAAGACATTTATACTTGGGGAAAGAGGCACTGGCTGCTTACTAGGAGGGCAATGAATGGCCGGGAAGAAAAGGTTTCAATAGTTCCCTGCTCCTTAGTGTGTTTGGTCTGAAGTTGTCCAAAGATGCTTTCCCTGAGAAGCAAGCCCTTGGACAACAGCATCCTACAACTACATACTGATAATGGCTCTGCAAGCTAATATTTGTTGCAAGTTGAAGATAGTCCATATGATAGGATAAATTGGACAGCTTCTGTGGAGAATTTATATTACAGTAGCCTGGCTCCTCTCATTGACCTTGCAACCACTGTTCTCTTAACAAATCTTTGAATTGCAACTTAAAGCAGTTTCTTCATAAATGGTTTTTCTTTTATTGCTTTAAGAAAATGGCAGGTTATGGGTTCCATACTTACTGCAAGAGGGTATTGGTTTCACCTCCGGGCAGCACCTCCCACACGGGCTACCTGCCCTACCCTACCTAGGAGAGGCCCGCTAGGCAAGGGGGGGAAGTACGGCGAGGGGAAGGGTGAGCTCCCAGGCATGCTGAATGGACCCCAACCCCACCTTTTCCAGTTTTACAGCTTCGCAGGCCCCCCCATGGAGGACGGGAACCTGCAGTGCCTGGGGTCACAGCCCCAAGGTGGACGGGAGGAATTCCAGGACCCACCTGGCACCACAGTTACTCCAGTGGGACATGGGCCTACCATAAGTCAGTATGGGCCAGTCCAAGGGGGGGGGGAATGTCTGTGCTGCCCCAGGTCCAAATTGAGGCCATGGTGCGACGGATCCTGGGGAAAGCCAGCAGCCCCGGTCCCACAGGGGTCACGAGGAAACGTAAACGCCCCCCATCATCATCCAGCTCCGATTCCAGCAGCCCTGAGAGGGACCCCCCCCATAAGAACAGCCCCACTGGATCAGGCCATAGGCCTATCTAGTCCAGCTTCCTGTATCTCACAGCGTCCCACCAAATGCCCCAGGGAGCACACCAGATAACAAGAGATCTCATTCTGGCGCCCTCGCTTGCATCTGGCAGCCCCCCACGCAAGCGGCATAAGGCCAAGGGTCAGACAAACCCAACCACCACAAGCGCACCAAGGAACCCAGCAGGGCAGCCTTCTCAGACCCCTGGGAGTCAATCACCCCTGACCCGTCTGAGGACTCCAGGGAGGAGGGGGAGCTCACTGGTGATGATGAAGGGCCTCCAGCAGAAAGTGGGGGCAAGCTTTTCCCTTTGGACTTGTACCCAGGCCTAATGGCCAAGCCAGCAGGCATCCTGCACTTAGGTAAGGAAGGGGAAACAGAGGCAAGTGAAGCTTCAGAGCCTTGCAGACCCAGCTCCAAGTTCCTCCATCCCCAGAAGGCCACTGCCAAGGCTGTGGTTCCCTTCCCAGACCCCTTCAGGCAGGCCCTAGAGGCTGAATGGGGGGCATCCACCAGGTCCAGACGTACCCCACACTCTGCGATAAACTCTATTGTCTGCCAGCTGACGTTATGGAGCAGCTGAAGGTCCCAGGCATGGAGTCTCCAGTTGCAGCACTATCTTCCTCAGCCATGCTGCCCTCAGAGGGGGAGGGGGGGCCCCAGGGACCCTTGCGACTGACGGGTGGAGAGCGCCCTCAAGGGGGACTTTGAGGACTCTGCTTTAGCCATTAGGGCATCAGCTGACCCCTCCATTATGGCAAGGCTCTTATGGTCTGGGTGGAGGACCTGATGGCCTCAGACAAGTCCCTGTCTAGGCCCACATGTAACACCCTCAAGAAGTTGTCGCTAGCAGCAGCCTTCTCAGCAGATGCATCCCTGGAGGCCATGCAGTTCAGTGCTAGAGCAGTGGCTGCAAATGTAGTGGCTAGGAGGAACATCTGGCTCCGACACTGGGATGCAGACCAGGGTTCCCAGGCACGTCTGGTAGCCTTCCCCTTCACGGGGTCCAAACTGTTTGGTCAGGCCCTTGACCTCTTGCTGGTAGAAAGCAGGAACAAGCGTGAGGTGCTTCCCTCGGCACACAAGGAGGCAGGCAAGTCAACAAGGCCAGGCCGGCCCTTTCGTTCACAACGCCCCACATTCAGACCTAGAGGCTTATTCAGGGACTTTGCCCCCCCGCAAATCTCTATGGGCCAAGTCTAAATTCTTCCCCAAGTCTCGCCCCCCTGCAGGAGGAGATTCTTCTTCCTCTTCCCACAGGGCCGCCAAGCCCACCCAGTCCACACGACGGCGGACCACGGACGGAAGGCCCCCAGATCAGATGACGCCTCCTGCACTTCGTGGTGTATTGATGCAAGGTCACCACAGATGCCTGGGTGCTGAAGATAGTGACCATGGGCTACTCTTTGGATTTCAAGACCAAGCCCGGGAACCACTTCTGGAGGGTGCCATGGTACAAGGTACAGGAGAAGCACTAGTGCATGCGAGTGACGATTCGCCACCTGCTGGACATTAGAGCAGTCAGCCTGTCCCGCAGGCATAGAGGGGCAAGAGAGTCTACTCCACCTTCTTCCTGGTCCCAAAGAAGAACGGCAGCATGAGATAGATCCTCAACCTCAAGTGTCTGAACCAGTTCTTCTGGAAGTGCCGTTTCAAGAGGGTACGTGGGCCTGCTCCTGGACACTACTGAGTACAGGGTCTCTCTGTCCCCAGAGAGGCGCGAGAAGATGTGGCAACTTCTGGAGGCACTGCTCGCGACACAGCAACAGGATTTGCTGATGCTAGCCAGGCTGTTGGGCATGATGGTGTCTTGCCAGGACGTTATACCATGCCTGGCACGCTTCCATGCCAGGGCGCTCCAGAGATTCCTCCTGCGCTTTCAGCAAGAGATAGAGAACAACGTCCACTACAAGACCTCATCCCACCCAAGGTCAGGAAGGAGCTGGTGTAGTGGAGGAGGCGCTCCAAACTGGCAGAGGGTTCCCAACTCTGCAACCCGGAGTGGACAGTGATCACCACGGAAGCCCATGGTGGTGGTGGGCCCACGCAAGGGGGCGGTCACCCAGGAAGCCTGGTCCAGGGAGGATTCCCGCATGCACATCAACCTGCTGGAACTCAGAGCCATCTGTCTGGCGCTGGGCAAATTTGCCCACCTGATCCAAGGCCAGCAAGTTCTAGTGTGAATGGACAAAGTAACCGCCAAGGCTTACACGAACAAACAAGGAGGCCTATGATCCACAGCCCTCCACAAAGAGGCGGCAGCCATCATCACTTGGGCTGAAGCCCATCTCGTAACCACACAGAGCAAGTGGCCGGAGCGGACAATGCCGCAGAGGATTGGCTAAGCAGGCGGCGGATCCTGGAGACGGAGTGGCAGCTAAACCCACGGGTCTTCAGCCTGGTGAGAGAGAGATTCAGGACCCCCACTCCTGGACCTCTTTGCCATGAGAGAGAACGCGCAAATCCAAAGGTTCTTCGCAAGGGTCCCATAAGAGGGGGCGGAGGCCATAGACGCTCTAAGCAGCCCCTGGCCTCAGGGTCTTCTGTATGCCTTTCCGCCAGTTCTGCTACTCCAGCAACTCCTCAACAGAATCAAGCAGCTCCGGGCCGAAGTCATTCTGATCGCTCCCAGGTGGCACAGACGTCCATGGTTCCCAGAGCTCCTACGCCTGTCAACACAGAACCATTGGACATTCCCACTACAGCAGGACCTCCTGCTCCAGGGCTCGATGGCACATCCTCAGCCACACCTCTTCAATCTGACAGCATGGAGGTTGAGTGGAGCATGCTAGTCAGGCTGGGGTGTTCTGACAGGGTTACGGCCACCTTGCTGGCCTCATGTACGTCCTCCACTAGGAAGGTGCCAGTCCACCTGGCGCAGCTTTATTAGGTGGGCGGAGGCTAGGGGGGGTCATGGCTGGGGTAAAGCGTGTCTTGGCCTTCCTGCAGGAGGGCCTGGACAAGGGTCTGTCCACCAACACACTCAAGAGGCAGGTGGTGGCCCTCGGCAGCATGCTGGGAGCAGGCTCAGGGGAATCCCTGTCATCCCATCCTCGCGTCCACAGGTTCCTGAGGGGGGTGGCACTGCTGAACCCTCTGACGGTACATAGGTTCCCTAGCTGGGAACTGAATAAGGTTCTGGAGGCCTTTGCTCAGGCACCCTTCAAGCCTCTGGCCTCACATTCTAGGTTCTCTTCCTGGTGGCGATTACCTCAGCCAGGAGGATCTCAGAGCTTGGGGCCTTGTCGGTCAACCCCAAGCTGTGCATTTTCCATAAGGGCCAGGCCACTGCTGAGGAGCAGGGGGGCATCAGGTCTTTTCCTGCTTGTCGAGTCCGGACTGGGGAATACCATGGGACGCCCCCAACGCGGGAGGAGTATTCGTTCATAGAGGTTCTGATCCTACCTTCCAGGAGGAGGGGCATCCCAGCAGTAGGAAAGCCAGCCTTCCTTTCCCAGAACTGGAATTCTCAGGTAAGAAATTCCTACTTTCTGTGTTAAAAGGCTCAGGGGTGGGGGTGGAGCAGCTATAATGTTGAATGCAATAACTAGTAATTCAAACAGCACCTTAAAGCTCTCTAGAGCTATACCATTCTGTGCTTGCTTTGGTGTAGCTAGCAAGCTCTCAGTAGTTTTAGACTAATATCACAGTAACCATGCCTGATTGGCACTTTAATCCAGCTTGAATTTTTGTTTTTTTCTGACTGAATATCATGCATGTGGATTAAGGGTTAAACCAGATGTATGTGTGCAAGAGAGAGAGAAACCAATAGTAGCGGGGGTGCAGTGAAACAACCTGAAAACAACAGCAGAAGTATGGAAAAATGTTGCTGCTCAGGGTAGAAATTGAAGCTAGGGCTATGCATAGCATTTTTAAAAGACTGCTAAAGTTTCTTGCAACCCCCCCCCCCCACTGAAGTTTCAGGCCATTTCATATACTTCCCCTCCCTCACTGCTATTTGTCAAAAAAGAAAGGTAAGGGGTCAAAAACATATGTGCCTGCACACCTTAATTTGACCCTTGAGAAGTAGTATTAAGGTATGTGTTATTCACTCTCGCATGTCCACTCCCTGGATTAGAGGAAAATGAAAATGGGAGTTCTCCAGTCAGTTTATATGCTACTTTGTTTATACAAACAGTTTATATACTATTTTGTTCAGTAGGAAATTTTGAGGGTACCTTGAAATACTAATTTATGTCAAACTAGTGCCCAGAGCCCAGATGTAAGAACTAAATATCCTCAGTTTTGGACACATGTATGCATGTGTACAATCCCCCAACACATGGTACCTATAGACCAGGGGTGTCCAAACTTTTTGGCAGGTGGGCCACATCATCTCTCTGACACTGTGTCGGGGGCCGGGGAAAAAAAGAATTAATTTACATTTAAAATTTGAATAAATTTCCATAAGTTTACATAAATTAATATACTAGAGGTGGAACTTATATGAATGAATGAAGGTCTTGCAATAGCTCAAGGCCTATAAAAGGCCTCACACAAGGCAAGGCTGGTGTTTTTTTTTGCTGCCACTACTGCGTCACAGATGTGAATCAGCAAGCAGTGGGAGGGACCCTCATCCCACAGCTAACGTGAGAGGTCAAACAGTCGCCAAACAGTCGTCCTCATGCTGAGAGCAGTTGCATCGGGCCAGTGCGGGCTCCAGAAAGTTTCCTGAGGGCCAGAGGCTCATTGGAGACTGGGGTGTCCCTGAGGGCCGCATTGGGAGTCCTCAAGGGCCACAAGTGGCCCCAGGGCCGGGGTTTGGGCAGCCCTGCTATAGACCCAAGATGCTGGCTAGGAGGGCAGTGTTACAAATTAAGGCTAGAAGGCCTAGCAATGCAAGAGGTGTGTCACGGTACACATTACTATGCCAAGTACAAATCGGAACTAGGTCTGGTCAAAGATGCAATCAGGGTGGATGTGACTCACTGCTAAGGTAATGAATAGCCCAAATGAGATACAGAAGCACCTAGAGAGAATTACTTTCCATAACGAGCAAGCCACTCCTAGTCTCTATGATCTCAAGCTGAGGGAATTCATTGGCAGTGTTGATTCGAACAATGAGAAAGGAGCTGCCTTCTGAAACCTATCTGTTGACACATAGCAACTTTTCAAGTCTGTTACACAATAGGCAGGCAGACTCCCTGAACACTCAGCTTAGAAGTTGGACCTGGATTTAGAAGTTGCCTTACTACATCAGGAGATGGGAATCAGCCACACCCACTGACTGGATTTCACTTTCATTTGATTTCTGTGTGCTTCTGCCTCTCTTGCATTGCTGGGCTTTCTGTCTGTACACGCAGCTGAGAACAAGATCTTTGCCAACTGACAATTGCATCTCTTGCCAAAAAAAGTATGACACAGCTGTTAGTTATGAAGACACTATCACACTGTTGCTTTTGTAGTAGTATTGTGTAGCATGGCTACTCCTTTAGTTAACTTTTTTCTGTTGGAAGAAGGCTGTAGTGCTGTGTCAACTGTACAGTGCATTTTTCTTTCAAATCACACTGTTCTCTCAATTGTTGTTTCTCTTCTCTGCACCCCTTTCTTGCTAGATAGCCACAGTTCTTTTCACCCACCCTCTTTCTTTGCCTCACTGATGTGTCTGCCCCTGCGCTCATAAAAGCCCTGGTAAGTCAGCCCAAGTGTCCACATAGTTTTGCATCCTGTTTCCCAGTGCAGCAACCATGACTACTCTAGCAAATTCCATACCCAGCCCCTGAAGGCAACAACCCTCCCCTGCTTTGTTTTTCAGCAAGTAGTATAAAGCCTCCAAAACTGGAGGGTTCCATATTGCTAATGGAGTAATAGACATTGATACAGCTCTTTCATACATTTGTAGCTTTTGGTAAAATATCAACTGGACTGCAATTGGTGGTGATGAATGCCATGAATTATGCAGTTTGAAGTATCTTTTTGTTTCTTCTATTGCCCATCAGTTTCATGTGGTTGCCTTTTCTGCAATTTTGAAGCTCTATTCCTTTTTAGTTACTACCAGTGCACATCCACAATCACATCATGCTTCTCTGTAAAAAAAAAAAGTCACTAGCCCTTTTAGTCCCATTCCTAATCTACCATGAAACTTGCCTTTTTCACTACTGTTATCCCCCAAAGTTGATATTTTCATTGAACTAACCACAACTGAGCTCTCCTTCAGACCTAAGAATAGATGTGAAATTTGGAATTTTTTTGGCCCTGTGTACATCACTTTCTTATACTAAACTTATGTTGCCCTTTATCCAGTTTGGAGAGACATCCCCTTTACTAAGCTCAGCTGTGATGTCAAAGTCAGGTCCACACCCTTAGCAATTCAGATGCAGGCAGTTGTACAGGTATAACCTAATTACCCACAGATTTTTCACCTGCATTTTTATCTCAAAGTGATGAGAGAGGCCCTTTAAATTAAAGGGGGAAAGTAGTTAATTAGGTTATACCTGCAAACTTCAAAACAGTTTAACATAGTATGGGTTAATTCAGTAGTACGTAGATAACAGTGTGTACAAGAATCTGACAGCAGTCCATAGGGGAGTAGAAATGTCTTCTGTATGAAATAAGAGGTTTCTTTATAAATTTAACTCATTGTTATGTTCAACCAATTCTATTGTAGTTAGAAGCAAAGGCAGATATTTAAATGCCAGGGTTTAGGGAGCTAATAAGGTATGGGGGGGGAATGAGAGAGAAGGTTCATGTTCTTTTTTTAATCAACTATATCAAAAGTATGAACACTTAAGAATTTTGACACACTAATTTGATGTTCACTTTTGTCTGACAGTGTTTCATTGTGTGGGCAGCTGTTTAGTGCACAACAGGGTCAAGCACTTTCTAGATCAGAAAACTAAGGCTGTGCAAATGGACTGTTAATTATGTTTTTTCCACAGGCAAGCAAGAAACAATAGCAGTCACTAACACTGTCAGACAGTAACAGATGCTGAGACTAGGACTGGCAGGTTGTAGTAACTGCGCAGTGGCTCTCATCTGTTCTAGTAATTAGCAGGCACCACTACCAATCATGTATATAGCACTTTTAATTAGTAAAGTGCTTTACAATCTGTGTTTACCCTCACAACAACCCTGTGAGGTAGGTCACTATTTTACCCCATGTTAAAATGGGAAACTGAGGCTACCAGAATGATTTCCTCAGTGAGCCTATGGCAGAGGTAGGAGTTGGGTTCCAGTCTCCTACTTACTTCCTAGCCCAATTCTTGAAAGCCAGTGTAGCCACGAGAAAGGTACTGCCTTGGGAATGTGACCATGTCCTGAAAAAATGTTACCCCCAGGTCTCGCTCTATAACCATAGATTAGAAATGCATTTTTGTTGACCCGTTGTTCCATAACAGAATTATGACGACATACTAACCAGAAGAAAGCAGCTTTACTTTCCTCCAAACTATTAGTCATGTTGCCAAAGCTCCTGTCCTACAAATTTTCATGAAACTGTGCCCCAAAGGCCAAGGCCACAGTCAATCCAGCCCATATTTATTGTATTCATGCTATTCTGTGCTGTGATTGGAAAAACATGACAACCTCAGAAGCAGAAGATCACAATTCAAGTTGTTGACAGTGCAAAAGGAAAAAGCATACAAGTCATATAAAGAGGAGCTGGGTGTGCTTAGGTCAGAGAGATTCCTAAATGATGCAGTGTTCAAAACGTGGCAGAGGTCAAAGTTGGGGGGACCATACAAAGAAATTGATTTAGCGTTTTAGGGAAACGGGCAGAGAGAAGGATTTTCAGCAATACAACCAGCTGCTTGAAGTACAACCTTCTTTCTCAGAAATGTTTAAGGAAATGCTGACCACTGCCAATTAGTTATAAGGAGATACTTCAGTCAACCCTCGAAGTAAGGGATGGCCTTCCCACAATCACAGTATTGCATGTTTAGGAGCAGAACCCAATAAGATATCCTAAATCAGGTTCCCTGCCGAGTTGATAGTTCCAGAATGATTTCCAAGAGAGACATCTCTCTCATCCCCACACACACTGCTCTGCCACCATCCTCCACTCACTACCCCTTCTGGTGTGGAAGGAAACATGCTTCCCCCTCCCAACAGAGGCTTTGACTCTTTAACTGCTGCAAATTCAATTGAAATGCAATGGGTACAACATTCCTCATCATGTCACTGAGGCCAAGGAGCTGCACCTGCAAAAATTGTAGTTGTCATGCCATTAAGAGACACACATTCCGCCTACTATGAAAATGGGGGGGGGGGAGACTTTACTGTAGAAATAAATGTTTACACATAAGATGCTGTAGGTATAAAAGGATCCTGCAAGAAGGAAGGGACTGTTTTCAGCAGAGAGCATCTCTTCTAGCTCAAACTGTTTGTGAATTGGCTCCATTATGGTCAGAAAGCATGAGAAGACTCTGCCCAGAATAGACCCACTTGCCTTGTCCCCCAGCAGACAGGCTTCCAGAAGAACAGCAGCTACATAATGAAAAGCTGTGTCCAGGGTTTCCAAGATCACTGGAATTAGCACTCATTATAAAGCAGCTCAATAATTCCCACCCACAGGCTATTGGACTTAAGCCTTTCTACAATCCTGTTAGTCTGGATAGGGAACTCCCTTTTCTTGCAGATTGCCTGCTGTGGGATTATAGCCAGCTTTCATCAAAGAGCTTGTCAGATGCTTAGTTTCCATTACTGTACTACCAGAGTCTTACTCAGCTCTTCCAGGTAACAAACACATATTGGAAGATACAAGGTAGTTTGGGATCTTTCTCCTGGAGGCAAAACAGAAAAAATTAAGGCTCTGAACTGTAATTATGGCAATTAACACTCTTTGCTATCTTCAGCAGGGAAAGGATGCTAGAGGTTGCCACAAAGCCAAATATCAGTTCTAGGTAATTCACTAGGATCACATCAGGAATGAAAAACATGGTTCACTCTAAAAACTCACCCAGATGTAGTCCTATAATGACTGCATCCAGTTCTTTTCTAGACCCTACTCCCTCCTATTTCCAGAATATGAGAATGTAGATGTGTTAAAGAGAACACCACCCAGAGCACTGTGGATTATGAAATGGCTGCATCCATGTAACACTTTGCTCTTTCCTTCAATCGCTGCTGAGAATGCTTCCCCCTACCACCTTTTCTAAAGCATGTCAGAAATAGGTATGACACAAATGTTCATAAGGTACTCTGCATGGTCATGTACTAAAAGCAGCCATAACATCAATTTTTTAAATGGTGTATAAGTCAAATAGCGTCTATGTAGCTGCAATTGCATTTTCTTCCTATTACCCTTGCCTCTATTAAAATTTAGATTGTAGGTGCTTAATAGGTTCATGTGTATTGATAGCATTATATAAAAAATTGGGTGCACCCAAGAAAGAGTTGAGTAACTTTCCCTTTGAAATACATGTAAGCTAAGTATTTGCTTAATCAGGACCCAGGACCCTCAGAAAGGATCACTGCTGCTCCCATATAACACCTCTGTATTTACAACATACTATATGGTAGTGGTGACTTTTAGGATCCACCTAGCTAGGAGGCGGGTCTATAGAGGGCAGTTTGTCAAGGATGCCTGTAATGTTGGAGTCAACCCTGTGCATAATAACCTACCTCTGAAATCAAGGAGATTTTGAAGAGTTGGACTTTAGCTGAATTATACCCTCCCCGCAACCCTGTCCAGATAAACAGATCATTTGCCTGTAGTTCCAAGGCTGATTTAAAAATTACCAGGCCCAGATTGCATCAACCTGAGAGTTATTATTCAGTGTAATTGCCATTTTTCTAACAAAAATATACAACCTGTCCATAAAAAATGGCCTCTGTATAAAAGGATAAGAAAGTAGCCAATGTTAGCACCCATCTTTAAAAAGGGATCTAGAGGAAGCTACAGGCCCAAGTTGCTTACCTGTTCCAGGTACATTTGGGGAAAGCATTGTTAGAAATAAAATAAGGTATATAAAAAAAACAAGATTTGCTGAGGAAGAATCAGCTGTTGTTGGCAACCTTCAGTCCTGAAAGACTCTGAATGGTGGTTCTGGAACAGCGTCTAGTGTGGCTGAAAAGGCCGATTCGGGAGTGACAGTCCCTTCTACACCGGGAGCAAGTGCAGTCTGTCCCTGGTCTGTCTCCCTGGCTATGGGCCTTCCTTCTTTGCCTCTTAGCCTCAGACTGTTGGCCAAGTGTCTCTTCAAACTGGGAAAGGCCATGCTGCACAGCCTGCCTCCAAGCGGGCCGCTCAGAGGCCAGGGTTTCCCACTTGTTGAGGTCCACTTCTAAGGCCTTCAGATCCCTCTTGCAGATGTCCTTGTATTGCAGCTGTGGTCTACCTGTAGGGCGCTTTCTCCAATAAGAAGTCTTGCCTTACCACTAGATTGTCAAAAGGCATGTGGATTGGGGTGATCCAGTAGACATATGTACAGTATTTGGATTTCAACAAAGCGTTTGAGAAAAGTCTCTCAAGTAAACTGCCTACCCAATCCTAACCAACCCTCCTGTGCTGCAATGCAGCAACACCAAAAGGTGTGTTGGGACGAAAGTTATTCAACTTGTTTATGAATGGTTGAGTTACAAATGAGCAGTGAAGTGGCTAAAGTTGAATGATATATCTAATTCAGGATGGTGAAATCACGTGGACTCCACAGTGAGCAAAAAAGATCTCTACAAACTGCATCAATGAGTAACAAAATGGCAAATGAGGTTCAGGATAAGCAAGTTTAAAATACACACACAGACACACATGGACAAAAAAAATCCAATGACATTTACATTGATGGGCCCTGAACTGGATAGTTACAACGGATAGTTCAGTGAAAACCAGCTCAGTGTGTACCAGCTATGAAAAGCCAAATTTCCTGTTAGGAATTATTAGGAAAAGAACCGTAAATAAGCACACTAATTTCACAATGCCCTTATACAAATTATGGTGCTGCCGCATTTGGAATATGTACCATCTGACTGCTCAACTAAAAACTAAAATAAAAACAGACAGTTGAAAAGATGCAGATGCATTTTGACCAAAATGATCAAAAAGTTGTACCATTTCCCCTACAACAAAAGGAGCTCACATCTGGGACCTTTTAATCTGGAAAAGGGCAGTTAAGGGAGAACAGGATGGAAGTTTATAAAATCTTGCATAGTAAGGCAAAAGTGGGAAGAGAAATTCCTCTCATACTAGAAAACTCAGGGCCATCCAAGAAATTGACTATAGAGTGCACAGAGATAAAAGAATACCAATTCACACAATGTGATTTATGAAATATTACTGACAAGACATAGTGATGGCCAGTAGTTTCTATAGCTTAAAAGGGCGATTGGAGAAATTAGGGAGGACAAGTCTCTCAGTGTCTGCTGGTCATGAAGACATATGGAACCTCTGGTCTCAGAGGCAGTATGCATCTTGAACACCATTTACTTTCAGCAAGAGCAGGGGGAAGGCTGTTGCCTTCCTGTGCTAGATGTGGGCTTCCTGGAGGCAGCTGGTTGGCTGCTGTGAAAAACAGGATGCTGAACTAGGTGGGCCTTTCGTCTGATTCAGCAGGTCTCCTCTTAAGCCAAAAGTGGAAGTTGTATTTAAGATATTAGTTATGGAAACTTTAGGGTCACTAGACTTGCAGTTTTGTTTATAATCAATAAAAATCTAGCGCAAAAACAAAACCACTCTGTCCTACAGTATAAATTCTGATAAGTGAATCTCAATTATAGGGTTCCCTATTGTGTTGCTTTAGCTGCAGATATGCTTGATGTCTAATACATTGAACATTTGATTTAACAGACGAATGGGTGGAAAGGGCTGTCAATGTCAAAAGTTGTTAAATCCAAATACATTTATGACCATGCACATATGCCTCAGCAAACTAATTTTTAATGAAGCCTACTGTTTCTGAAGTCTGTTGAATTGATTTCAAAGTGCACAAAAAAAGAGCTTGTACATGTCAGCTCATAGTGTAATCTTTACCCTACCTTTATTTGGAGTGTTGTGTACAGTTATGTTTTATTTATTTTTCCAATCAATTGAAATTTAGGAAGTTCAAATCTAGGGGACTGGTATATTCATTTTAATCAATTGTGTATAATTGATTCAATTGGTGTTTAACATTTCCATGGTAGCCACTTTCAAGGCCCAGCCTCTAAAACAGTATAACTCTGAAGAGAGCAAGACCAAAAAGGTTGTTTGGAGATTAGATTGAAGAGCCACATTGTTGGCCCAAAGAGATGACAGTGCAGCCAGGCAGTGGCACATCAGAAAGACTACATCATAAAGGGTTGTCACATTTAGGCCAAAGGAGAGTACAGTAGCAAAAATGAACTGTTCATTAATAAATTCAAATTTTGAAAATAGAAAATTTCTAACCAGGAATGAATTCCTGAAATAGTCATGGAAGGAAATAATTTAGATAATTTTCAATATGCAATAGCCTTCATGTTTAAGTTATAATCATAGTAAAGGTTTTAAGGTCAACACATATTTCTCTCCTCTCTTTCTGGCATCAGAGCCAATACTCTTAAGTGATGTTAGGTTGGAAAGAATGTGTAATATTAATCTCACCCCATTCTAAAAGCAAGTTTTAAATTAATTCTAATGTTTAAGGCTATAAAGAATTCCCTTTCCCCTGATTTAGATTTACTGGGGATCTTAATAGCTCCATTACATCATCACCTCTGCCATGGCATACTGTCTCTCAAGTCCAAGGCTAATAAGAATGTAATATAAGGAAAACCCTGTGGGATCAGGCCCAGGTCCTATTTAGTCCATTATCCTGTTTTCCACAGTGGCCCACCAGTTGTCCCCAAGAGCTCCATAGGCAGGAGTTAGGGGCATAACTCTTGTTATTGCAACTGGGGTTCAGAGGCATATGGCCACTGACCTTAGAAGCAGCATAGAGTCATCATAATTAGCAGCCATTGAGAGAAGTGTCCTCAGTCCATCAAGAATTTGGGTAGAGCATATTTGCTTTAGCAGAAATAAGCTGTATGATCTTCAGCTTTCTCTCTTTGTGTGGTTACAAATGTGCAAATTCAAGAATATTTGTCCCCACCACCCACTATTTCTTTTGCAGCAGAACCAACCAAGCAAGGCTAAACCTTCCATGAATACCCCTGATCTAGCTCTGGTCTGCAACACCTTCAGAATTATAATTGCAAGAGCCAATACTTTTCAAGCATTTTCAGCTCCTGATGACCCAAACCACTCTCTTTAATATTCAGATTGAATTCCAGCATCAGGGGATTTCAGCATCTAAAAACAAATAATGTGGGCACAATGCAAGTTTTCTTCCCCAGCCCACCTGTATTAGGTGCACATTAGAGCACCTGTACGGTTAAAGAACCTCTAACAGATTCAGAACTAGCAGTTTTTCAAAAGTGTTTTGCAGTTTCTATTCTGATCCTCAATTGTGGTTCACCAATTTCAGTCACAACTTTCCCCTACATATAATTTGGGAATGACTCCACATCAGGGCATCAGCACTTCCAGCTAGAGTAAGACGCTGTGGGTGGAATTGTGCACAGTAAAGTTCTCTTTTGCAAGTCAGGGAAGCATCTTGCTTAGTCTGATCATTTGTCATTTTTTGGTGTTGGGAAGGAATTCTTACTAATTAGGGACTTTGCAGAGATTTTGCCCTTCCCTGTGGTGGGAGGCTTGACTTTGGTACATGAATCCACTGGGGCATATTTACGCTTTGCTTCTGGTACAGTGTTGTTTCAGTTGGAATGCACAATATAGGAGAATGGTGGCTGGGTGGTATTTGTCTTCTGACAAAGTTTGTATTAGCAGACCACTATAACTATATCCAAAAATGTCCATTCCAGGCACAACTGCTTTCTCAGTTCATCACATGCTACTTGCACCAGAGTTTATGAAGGAATCCTATTCCAGATGACTACTGGATGACCATCCCTGGTAGTGAGACATGGAATGCAGATGAAGGAATGAACGCATACCGTTTGGGAAAATCCTTTGCATTTGGCTTTAGGCATCAGCAGTTTCAACTACACAAGTCAGAAGTTAGTCTCACAGGAGCGTGTTAAGCAGCTCGCAAGTGATACTGAAGGACAATCAAGACTTTTCCCCTCCCCAAGGTAATAAAACAAGAACTGCACAAGCATGGAGGGAGTGGCTCATTATATTTTTTATTCCTCATTTTAAAATGGCTAGTCATAATAAAAATAAATTGTGGTTCTGTGGAGACCACAGTAAAGATATTGCCATAGAGAAAGAGTCAGTAGTGCCTGGAGATTGTTGGATTCCTGGGTTGCTCCAATTTTTACTGTCATGGGCTTTTATAGGCGGAGATTTTTTTGGCATATGAAAAAATATTGCTTTTTGGTTTTCTGTTTTTTCCTCTTCTTTCTCTTGCTCAATTTGGGAATAAGAACTGTGATACCACAAGAAATCAATATAGAGCAATTCATAAAAGCAATGTAAAAAAGCAAGGAAAGCCAGCTGCAGGAAGGGTTTCCTAAATACAAGTAATATCTTCACATAAGGGACCCAGCCCCAATGCCACTGCCACCCTCCTCCCTCTGTTCAACACCCCATACACCTTTCCATGCCCTAACCATTTACTATGAGTGCTGTGCATTCCGATCTGCTTGGCTTTGCAGGGAACAGCTTTTCACGACAAGTCATTTTCTTGAGAAATCAAAGCCTGTCTGGAAGCTAGAAACAGGGAAGGAAAAGCCTCCCCTAGTTTTCCTAAACCCTCCAGGTCCCCCAGGAAGGAAGGATCTACTCATGGGGAAAGTCTTCCAGAAGGATACAGCCCAAGAATGAGATGTTTTGTCATTTCCCTCCATATCCTAGAATGGATGAAGCAAGGCTAGGTACAAGCCAGACTTGTGCTTGATTAGTAGAGGGAGGGCTGGCCACAGGCACTGGAATGACCAGCTCAGTGGTACCAATGAGGTCAAATGTCACACTGCAACCCTCCCTATCCTGGGATGGTGATTTTTACAGGAGCTTCATCTCCACTGGGCTGCCTGACCCATTCCAAGGCAACCAAGAACCTGATCCAATACAGTCCTCCAGACTCCCCTGAACACAGGAGTTTCCTCAGGCCCCATTAATGTTTTCTGCATGGGCCTGCCTCCCTTCCTCAATATGGGTAGATATATAATTTCTTTTTATATTTATATTTATATATATATATAGAGAGATATTTATATATACACACACCCAATAACTCAGAAGAGGAAAAAAATAGAATCCGTAACAATAATAAAAAAAATTTAAAAATGATCCACTCCTACCGCACTAGGCGAGCGATTGCACAGGTCCACAATTAACTGTCCCGTTGGTAGTGGGGCAGGCTGCAACCTGCACCTTTCTCCACAAGGGGTTCTGGTAGCAAGTCCCTCCCCTCCCCTTCTCTCTCGGCAGTGTGTGCTACAAATTGCAGTCTTTCGGTTGATTGAGAGGAAGAGTGCAGGCTGTGGAGGTGAATGAGGCTGGGATCCTGCTGTAGTGTTTAGGGACTCTCCCAATCCCAGATAGTTTCATTTAAAAGGTAACTGTCCCCCTTTGCTCTCCCCCACCCCCAAAAAACTGGATTTGTAAAAAACAGTCCATGCACGTGATGGGGCACACCATGTGCTGAGCATGTCCCCTTCTGCTGCTCACCAAGGGGGCAGGGCATTATGAAATCAGCCAGGGAAGAGTTGATAGTGGAGAGATCACCTCCTCATACAGAAATCTCGTATGTAGTCCCACCCACTCCAGAGACCTTCTTGACTCCTCCACGAGTGGGGCTGCTGAGAGGTGGCTGGCCAGGGGTGGGTGAGGTCGAGCCCAGGTTCTTGGGCTGTCCATTGGACTTGCTGTAGGAGGGTCTCATCTGCACCTCGTCTCTGGGAAAAGGAAGGATACAAGGGCGTCAGGAAGTGACCACTCATTCAATGGCAATGGAAATGGAGAATGTCTCACACTCAGATAGGGTAAGGAAAGGAAAACTTGGGATACATTTTATACTGCCTTAGGTTGTGAAAGCAAAAGCAATAGTGGATTGCCCACAGAATAGTGGCAGCACACTAGAAACTACAATACTAGCAAGGTGGAGCCAGAAAGCATCAACAAACTTTCACCTGTCAAGAAGAGGATGGGATCCTACACACCCTGCACTATCGATACCACATATACCCAACACCACAATCTCTGGAAGAACTAAAAGGAAGGCAGTGACCTGCATATGTGGAAAATACCACAGGAAGCTGACAGGAAGGCTAAAACTTCTGCCATCTTCAGAAGGACAAATTCTCATACTGCTCCCCCTCCAAGATGCACCACAATCTATCACATTCACACAGAGACAGCAAACAAGAAGAGGGACACACACAGAGGGAAGGTGAAGGAGAGGGCCAAAATAGAAATAAGGTAAAAGGCAGGAGAGTATCACACACACAAGGCACAAGGCTCTTCTATGGAAGCCAATGACCATCTCATACACCCAAAAAAAGTGAGGAAGGAGGACATTCAGACCTACATCTCACAAAAATAAATGATATATAAAGGGACATGCATTGCATTCTATGGTGAAGGGCGAAGCAGATGGGTTGGTTCACACATGGAGGAAGGGAGGGAAGAAGGGGCAGACGAGAGCAGGCACTATGTGTAGATCACTACCAGCCAGTCCCTTCAGATGCTGTTGAACCAAAATGCTCAAGGTGTCCTTGGTCAGAACAGTGATAGGGCAGTGGGCTCATCCTCCGCCAAGTCAAGGTACACTTAAAGCACAAGGCAGGTGTCACTTGTACTTACTTTGGTGCCAGTAAAGGCTGCAAGGCCACCTCCTCAGTCTCTGGGACGATGGCCTGAGGTGAATGTTTTTGGCTGCTGTAAGACACAGATTTGCCCAAATGGGGGGCTACAGGCTGGTCTGGTGAGCCCAGTGAGCGCACTCTGAGTGCATGTGGTGGTTCTGGTTTGCCAAAGCGAGGTGGCACTGGGCGTGTGAGGGGGTTCTTGCCCAGGGGGGAGCGCTTTGAATCGTCCGAGGAGGAGCTGGTACGTGGGGCATTGCTGGAGCCTGGTGTGGACTGGATGCCCGAGTCCCCCAGCCCTGTATCCTCTTCCTTGGCCAGGGGCGGTGGTGTGGGTGACTGTTGCAGCAGCTTCTCCCGTTCCTGCATGGAAGCCACAATATGGCGCGACAGATTGTCATAGCGAACAGGTGAAGTATCACGAGGTGGCTGGTGCTTGGGTGAGCCAGAGCTTGGGAAACGACTGTGCAGGTCAGCCTCCCGCTGCTGGGCAATACGGGCTGAAAGGAAAGGAGATGTGTAGCCCATGGGGGGGTCTGGCTCTGGGCCCGCTTGCACTGACTCAAAGTCAGGACTATCAGAAGGTGTGAGAAGACTGTCATACGACAAGCTTCCATTACGCGTTTGGTTCACCAAGCTCTTGTAAGATGTGGATGTGGTCCCCTCAGAGCGAATTGACTGAAGATGTCCCAATTCAAAGCCTGTTCCTTGGGCAGACTTGAGGCTGGAGGAGCGGGAACCGCTGGATAGTGGATCAAAATGGAAACTCTTGCCAAAAGTGGGAGACCGAAAGCTCTCTGGTTCCAGACTTGGCTCTGAGCGGTAGCTGGGGTTTCGGCTGCTCTCAGCAATGGAGGTAGGCTCCTTCAGGCTGTCTCCTCGGCTTAGCTGTAGTGGAGAGACAGATAACAATTGCCATTTGCAAGCTTCCTGTGCTGTGAATATTAAAAATATGGAGTCCCTTGCAGAGTCTACTTCCTCAAAGCACTCTATGGGCAAAGACTTCAGCTTACTGTACACAAAAAACCTCCTAGATTTGGCTATGCAGAAAATCATATTCTGCAGATGCACTGTAAACAATTATGCAAGTTACACAAGTCAGTTATTTGAGAGCCAGTGTAATGTAGCAGAGAAAGAGAGAGAGAGATCAATCACTGGTGTCTGGGAGACCTGGATTTAAACCTCTACTCAACTGTGAAGCTCATTGGGACCTTGACTCAGTAATTCTCTCAACATCACAGGGCTGCTGCAAAGAAAAAAACAGAATAACCCCATACACTCAGAGACTGGAGATGACAGAGGTAGGATAGAAAAGTAAAACAAAATGTTAGTCTTATCCAATACATTATCATTTCATTTAACATATCCATATAAATCATAGCTGAAGCAGTAGCTGCCTACTAGATAGGTAGACACACACACAGATGCCTAACACCTGAGGATACCACTACATGCATTTGAAGAAGTGTGCTTTAGTTCAGGGGTGCCCAAACCCTGGCTCGGGAGCCACTTGCAGCCCTCAAGGACTCCCAACCCGGCCTGCAGGGAGCACCCAGTCTCCAAGGAGCCTCTGGCCCTCCAGATACTTGCTGCAGCCCACGCTGGCGAAATGCAATTGCTCTCAGCTTGAGAGTGACTGTTCAACCTCTTTCATGAGTTGCAGGTCAAGGGCTCCTTCCACTGCTTGCTGATTCATGTGTGTGATGCAACAGTGGCAGTAAAGGAAAGGTTGGCCTTGCTTTGTGCAAGGCGTTTTATAGGCCTTGAGCTATTGCAAGGCCTTCATTCATTCATGTAAGTTCCATCTCTAATATATTCCTTTATGTAAATTTATTCAAATTTGAAATGTAAATTAACTTTTTTCCCCAGCCCCCAACACACTGACAGAGAGACGATGTGGCCCTCCTGCCAAAAAGTTTGGACACCCCTGCTCCAGTCCATGACAACTTACTGCACAGTGAGATTCAAAGAAAACATTTAAGGTACCATACGGATATTTTTGCTTTAACAGACTACACAACTTCCCTCTGGTAGTTGCTTATTAGATGTGCACTGTGTCCAGCAGCTTAGACTCTACTGCAAAACCGTGCAATAGAGGAGAAGGAAGGTGATGACATTCACACAATAGTAGAAGGCATTAAGGATTAGGGAAATTGAGACTAGAGTCCACAGGGAGAGACACAGAGTTGTGAAGAGTGGATTAGTCACTCTGGCCCCAAAGAAAGAGTCCTATTTGAGGACCAGAGTTTTAAAGCAGATCCCTTTTGAAGTTTCTCAGAAATTATGAGAGCCCCTTGATGAAAGAAATAGTAGAGGCTTGGATTCCCACCATATTCACAACTTGCTGAAGACCAAGTTGTGTATCTGTGCCATGGCAGCATCTATACAATAAACCAGGGGTGTCCAAAGCTTTTGGCAGGAGGGCCACATCATCTCTCTGACTCTGTGTCAGGGGCCGGGGAAAAAAGAATTAATTAACATTTAAAATTTGAATAAATGTACATAAGTTTACATAAATGAATATATTAAAGATGAATTTGTATGAATGAATGAAGGTCTTGCAATAGCTCAAGGCCTATAAAAGGCCTTGCACAAAGCAAGGCTGACCTTTCCTTTGCTGCCTCTACTGCATCACAGACGTGAAACAGCAAGCAGTGGAGGGAGCCCTCATCCCACGTTAGAGGTTAAACAGTCGCCCTCACGCTGACAGCAGTTGTGTCAGGCCACTGCGGGCTCCAACAAATCTCCGGAGGCCCAGAGGCTCCTTGGAGACTGGGGGCTCCCTGAGGGCCGCACTGAGAAGCCTTGAGGGCCGCAAGTGGCCCCAGGGCCGGGGTTTGGGCACCTCTGCAATAAACCAAAGTTCTTACAGTAATAAAGCATATTATTCATTAAGATCCTGAACAACTGTACACCATCTCAGCTCCCCTTTCACTCCTCACTTTGTATAATCACCTGCAATTTGCCCTCATCAACCCTTCATTATACCTTGGCGCTGGTGGAGTGAGGCATTGCAGCTGAAGTGCTGCTGCTGCTATAGCCAGGTCGATACTTGTACATGGTTGGAGTTGGAGGGCTGTCTCTGCCTAGCAAACCGCTATCTGCAGGAAGGAGGAAAAATACATACATTCACAAACCAAACAATGTTATATACAGTCATGTACAACTTTGGTCTGATGGTTTCCAGGAATTCCTCTTTGAAACAAGTTTCACATATAGAGAACGACTGATCTGTGAAAACCAGGTAAAAGCCTCAGGCAACAGCAAACACCATGCAGGTCAAGGAATCAATCAGGAGGCAAGGGGAATATTATAGGAGTGGAAATGAAATGGAGCAAGAGGAATGTTTCCCAACAATGGAATCACACAAATAGCTTCCAGCCTGTGCATGCAAGCCTTGCCAGCCCTAGTCTTAGGGGCTCTCAATGATAAGGCCCACTGGATGGAAAGTGGCAGTACTGAAAAGTGAACGCTAACGTGGTAACTGGAAAAAGCGCCCAACATCTCCACATTTTTTCCAAGTGCTGCTTCCACTGGGAACAATGCAACAAGAGCAAAAGGACCAAGCATCACCCCTGTACACACAGAAAACTGCAATAGCCTTCAGATGTTCTGTACCAGCAGAACAAAGCAGAGACCTGCCTCCCCAGTAAGCCCCCCCATACATAAGATGGAAACAATATAATCATTTCAGTTCCTAACTCCTAGAAGCTCTCAACGATTCCAGAGAAGAGTCAAAGTTGAGGAAATAAAATTCACCTAACTTTTAAAGTTCACAACTGAGCCACCCATGCGCAACCTGGCTGCCCTTGAGCTCTTCTAAGAATAAAATAGGAAGCTATACGTTGAACACAAGAAATTCTGTCTCCATACCATGCCAACAGTGGTACAGTGCTGGCTTGTTACCTAAAATTAGTTCAGCTGCCACTGGATTTTTGTGAACCAGGCAAGACTCAAACCTGGCCAGAACTCTTAGCTGGTACTAGTCATGGACCACTCCCTTGATGGAAGATCACTGTACAAGCGCACTGCTGACTGTGTCCTTTGCCTCCCTGGCATACTCTTCTTACCCTCATTGGTGGCCAGGGTTAAATGCGTCCTCAGGCCTGTGTAGCGGCTGAGGTCTGGCTTGGGTGGGGGTGGTGGCTCAGCATCAGCAGACTGGCTCTCCGTCACTTCAAGGCTTCCTTTGGACTGCAGAGACAAAGTGTAGAGCAGCAATCAGAAGGATGAGCCAGGACCCAAAGTCCTGCACACTGTCCCCAGTTGGACAAAGGTGAAAGTGTGATCAGAAGGATCTTCAGCCACCTAGCATTTCTACAAGTGCTGTTGTAGACTATGCATGTCAGTTGCTGGACGAGAGAGGAAGGGCAACTCAGAATTATCTAGGATACAAAAGGAGCAACTCCCATGCAGTAACGACCACATGGGAGAAGAACAGATCTTTACTAGCTGGGAGAAACTGAATACAAAGAGGGATAACATGGAGGAAGGATGTTTGAGAGGCTCACTTGGTTTCTACTCACATATGCAGCAACACCATCAAGGTTTTGAGAAGGTTACTGCTTGGGCAGCACCTCCAAGGCCTCCTCACCTTTGTTCTCTTCAGCTCAGCCTGGATACCATTGTCCATTATCTTTACAGCAATCTGCCCATCAGATAATTCTGGCCGCAGGAATGGTGGTCTCACTAATATAGTCTGCTCTGCCTTTGGCCGCCCAAGATATCTAGAGAAGTATGGGAAGAACAAAAGATAGAGACTCCTAGATTATAAGTCAACAAGTATTAGAAATTGCCTCATGCAAACATACTTGCCCCAAGGAAAAAAGTCTGAAGCCAGCATAGTGTGTGGGGCATACACTTCTTTGCACCCAAAGAACTGCAAAGGCAATATTGCTACAAAGAGAAGAAGTCCACCTTCTAGTGGCTCATTCTTCAAGATCTGTTGCCCCCATGACATCTACTCAGCAAAATGAAATTCTGTAAGATCAATGACAAGTGTTATCCATTGCAAATGCTCTTGTTCCTCTCCACAGAATGCACCAAGAACCATCTTTCCCCTATCTCCATTACAAGATTTTGGCAATATGGCTTAATGTAATGGTGATAAGGACAGCCATTCAACTTATCTTCCCCTGAAGTTAGGAGTCTATGCACTGTCCAAATGACTGTTGAGATTCCAGGGAGACATCAGTATAAACAGAATGATCCATAACTAGAGCTGTGCTTTTGGGGCTTTTTTGTTTGTTTTTTGTTTTTATTTCAAAGACTTTGTTTTTTTGACAAAAATGAGAAGTGCAGAAAGTGGTGTTATGAGAGTAAGTGTGAGAACATCTACAGTTGCTCTGTCAGAAAACACTCCAGGACACTGTTTACCTATCAGCAACTGGTTCTCCAATTCCAATACCTATTTCAAGGCAGAGCACTGGAAATCTCCCATGGGCTTTCCTTCACTAGCATTTGTGACAGGCTACTTCCTGTCTGAGGAGGGATAGAGCTGCTACAGTTTTCTTGGGTGGGAACCACTTACCTGGGGGCTGGGGAGCTGCAGAGAACACGACTGACATTCTTACAGCAACCATTGGTGAATGGGTTTACTCCACCGCGGAATTTGCCTGTAACCTACCAGAACAGAGGAATGGTCAGTGGAATTGAGGTACATTGAAGTAAAATTGGAAACCAACTGTGAAATACATACCTGTTCATTTGTAGTGCGACCCCTGGCTACCAGTACTACATGGAATCCTGTAAGGCCAGCTACAGGAATGAAAAACAAGCCAGCCACGCACATCACAGCCATACTGTCAATATAGTCAAGGTAACAATACAAAACAATCAAAACTCTTAAGGTTCCTCTCCCAATCTGCCTATTAATTAGTCCTATCTTTGACAGGAAACATCCATTCCCAGTCAAAGTTCCCATTTTTACTAAGGAACTCTTTGTACCCTGAACAAAATAAAAGGAGGATACGTGACAGCCATGCGGATCCCAGAAAGCTCTTCCACTTGATACAGAACATACAGCAAGCCAAATCCAAATACACCCATGATATGTGCTGTAAGTGAGAGCAGGAACAGGAAGAAATAGCGGTAGTTGCGGCGCCCAATGCAGTTATTTACCCAGGGACAGTGATGGTCAAACTCCTGTCAGGAAGTAAACAAAGAACAGAATTTGAGACTTTCACTTTTAAGGAAATCACACCAGTCATAAGTATTCCAAAAGTTACAGAACCACTCCAAACTGTAGCACATATCCTACTCTCACCCTTCATTCCAGCAATATTTGACAGAGAAACTGACTCCCAACTGACTCTGGCAACAAAAGGTATGGTATACTTACTGAGTTCCTTGGAGAAACGTGGACATTAATGATCAAGGTTATTAATAATCAAGGTCAACACCAAGTGCTGGGTAGTCTCTGGTGCCAAGTCTGGTACTAAGCCCTGTATCGCTTGCTGGGGAAAGTTCCTGGAGTCACATTACCTCCTCCCCAGCAGCTGGGTAACAAAGGGGATAGAGTGGGTGCTCTTCCCTCTGAAGCACTGAAAGAGGGGTAATCCTCCATTCTTATTTTTCTTGCACTGCACTCCCTCAGAGACAAACAAGAGAGTTACCTGCTCCCAGGAGAATCACTGCAGTCATCTCCTCTCACTCTTCCTAGCTGCAAAGGAGCTTTCTAGAGTCATCACAAAGGATCAGAGGAAGCTGATTTGCATGTGAGAAAGATGGGTGGAGGAAGCAACACGTAGGTGAATGCATCACAGTGCCACTGCTCCACATAAAAGATGGGTGCTAGAGGCCCACAGGGGTCAGCCAGATGGACACTTGGCTAGAGCCCAAAACAGATGATCTGATGTCCCTTATGATGGTGAACATAACATAAGAACAGCCCCACTGGATCAGGCCATAGGCCCATCTAGTCCAGCTTCCTGTATCTCACAGCAGCCCACCAAATGCCCCAGGGAGCACACCAGATAACAAGAGACCTCATCCTGGTGCCCTCCCTTGCATCTGGCATTCTGACATAGCCCGTTTCTAAAATCAGGAGGTTGCGCATACACATCATGGCTTGTACCCCATAATGGATTTTTCCTCCAGAAACTTGTCCAATTCCCTTTTAAAGGCATCTAGGCTAGACGCCAGCACCACATCCTGTGGCAAGGAGTTCCACAGACCGACCACACGCTGAGTAAAGATGGTGATAAATGCTTATTATTTTATTATTGCTAATAAGAATATGTTTCACTTTTCAACAAAACATATATATTCCTGGTTTAGCATAAATTTCAACATTTGAAATAGGTATCTTAAAACTGACTTCTCTGTGGGCTTGTCTTCTACCCCACTATTGTGACTGGTTCTATCCTCCAACCCACCATTTTGTGTCTACCAGCTGTTGGGCACCATGACTTTGGGGTTGAAAAAATAGATGACTCAAGCCTGAAACCTGTTTAGTTCCATAATACTCAAAGTTATATCCTGAAGTTGGCCACCCACCACAAACCAGATCTCATAAAGCACAGAATACATAAATCCTTCAGGTTGTTGTAGAATACGGTCTCTTTGGCATAGCCTTCTCCCCATTTTCTCACCTCCACACAGTTGTCACAGACACTGCAATGGGAGCAGCGTGGGGGTCGATAGAAGCGACACGTTGCGCACCATTTCATGCGCACCTGGATACCCTTTATCTCCACAGTCTTGTATAGTGGAGCTCGGAAATCATCTTCTTTGTCCTCATCTTCTTCAGCTGAAAAAGTTGTCAAATCCAATTAACTTCAACAAATGGCCACAAAGCACTCTCAATCCCTGTATAAATTGTCAACACTTATCAGCTTGCCACTGGTGGGTACAATTTTTTTATGCTATGGGATACTACGCCTATATCTTGAATTTGGACAGGTATTTCACTAAATATTTAGAAGACCTAAAATAATGAGACCCTGCACCCTAAATATTTGAGACTCGAGATAACAGGAACACCACTACCCCCACACTGAAAGGTCCCACAGTTCTAGTGGGCACACTTCCACAGTACAATCTGAACATGATATCTCAAATACACCACTTCTCACCTCCCGGGGAGGGTGATCATCACTGAAGACAACAAATGTTGACTGAATAATAAAGTCAGACAAAACTTGTGGGATCCCACCAGTCAAAGATAACAGTTTCCACAAATCCATTCTATCAGAGTCAAAGCAGATGTGCCAGCAAACAAGTACTGGAGAGGCATGCTTCCAACCATAATTGTGTGAGTGTGTTGGTGGTTGTTTCTTTTTTAGTGTACTACAAGCAAAAAGTTACCCAGAGTGATGACCCTGGTTCAGATAGGAAGCATGGAAGAAGTAAGTGCATTCTTCTTAATTCCTAAAGTAAAGATTTAAGAAAATCACTGCAGGAGGGGGGCAAATTTTCAGCTTCAAAAACCATGCATGGGAAGAGATAATGTCTCAGTCTCAACCTGAATTGGTCACCTGCATGTGGCTCCCCCCCCCCCCCAAACACAAACCAAATGCTGGCCCTGGGATAACCAAAGGCAGCAGAATCCCAGATTAATGTTCAGCATTCAATCTGTGCTGTCCTGAGAACTCCTGAAACTATCAGAAGTCTCCAGGCTTTGATTTCTCAGTGGACAAACAAAGTCTAAAGACTCAAAGTACTAGTTCGCACATTCCGCCATTGACATTCTGTCAAGCACAACATAATTCACATTGAAATGCTTTTAAACCTTTGTAATGGTGAAAGATCTCTCATCACTAGAATCACAAAAGCTGATGTTCTGAAGTTGACAGTTTTAAAAATCATATCCTTTTCAGAGGATATGATATCCTGAAATCAAATTCTTTTCTGAGCTAATACATTGCAAGATACTTCCTAGGAAGGAGCAGTTCTTACCTCGAGGAAATATGCCTGGGTCCATGAAGGTGGCCATGCTGAAGTTGGCCAGCACAAAGAGGAAAACCACAGCATTGTAAATGGGGATGATTGGCGAGATGTACAAGCTGAGTCCTGGGCATCTGCATCAAAAACAAGGATGAACATCAGACTGACGATTGCCCTGCAATCTTTTTACTGAACATTTACTACATTCTGTTTCATCGTCAAGTAAAACCTTGAGATTTTTCCATTAATACAAAGCTGCTGAAGCAGCACATGGGAAAAGAATAACAGACTGTCAAGGACAGTATCCAAGGTGTACTATTGTTCATATACTACTATGCTTCCTTCAGTTATAATGCTACCAAGACAGCAAAGTGTTACTTGCTGAAACAAAATATATTGAATCTTGCAGTCCTATCAGAGATCATAAAAAAGTTAAATCAAAGAAACAGATTAAATGCTTTTTTGCAATTGTATCAATTTGGGATCCACAATCTCCAACAGGTATATAATAACATGATTACCTTAACATCTTGTCAAGGTTTTGTAACAAGGACAGAAAGGGAAGTGAGTTGAAAAGTTACTTCTGATTCTCAGGTGCCAGACTGACTGAGGTCTATTTCAAATTCCTATTCTTTCTGACAATCAAGAGCCTATTAATATTCCTAGTTATTCATAGCAGTAGTTATAACGCCACCAGTGATACTAAATTCCTACAGATCTCATTAATGTGCCTCTCCAGATGTTTTAGATATTGCAAAAAGTGAATGGTTTAAGCAAGAACAGGTGTCAAAGAACTGCAGGTAGGAAAGTTTTCAGATTCAAGTTTCATCTCCAGGCATGAACAGAGGGCTTTAAGACAGTCATTATCACTTAATTTCAATTCCACAGTTGCAAAATGAGGATACTACTATTGGCCTACCAGACACAGCATTTATGTCTGATAATGTACATGAGGTACATGAAATGTTTGGAAGGCTCAGGAAAAAAGCATAATATGCACATTAGTAAAGTTGATATTTTTTTATTCACAATGGCACATGGTTGTTAGTTTTAGATGGGTATAGCTCTCTACTCAGCATACACTGAATGGTCTATACAGATTGAAATTATATTTATGTAAATAAGAAAATACTACCAGTAATACTGGCTACTCAGACACTACTTGAGCACGAGTACATGCCCTACAAGATCAGAGTTTTGGACACAGTAAAAGTACACGAAAACAGACTTATCAAGAAAATGATGTAGCAAGAAGGGAGAAAAATCTAGCTTGTCTAACCAGAAAGACCATATACAGAACGGACACCATCCACATGAAACGTGCAATAATATACAATAAGCTAGGGAATGGGAAAAGTCTTTATGCCTTTAAAAGGGGATTGGACAAGTTTCTGGAGGAAAAATCCATTACAGGTTACAGGCCATAACCGGTATGTGCAACCTCCTGATTTTAGAAATGGGCTATGTCAGAATGCCAGGTGCAAGGGAGGGCACCAGGATGTAGGTCTTTTGTTGTCTTGTGTGTTCCCTAAGGCATCTGGTGGGCCACTGTGAGATACAGGAAGCTGGACCAGATGGGCCTATGGCCAGCTGTTTTTATGTTCTTATGTCTAAGCAAAAATATCTCAGATAAACAGATTAATAGATCACCTATTGTGATCGCTGAAATTTTTTAACGACTGCATGGATTTTCCATCTGTGGATCTCAACACTGGTCCCATGGACCCACAAAGCCAGACTTGACTCAACCTGAACCTTTGGAATCACCCTGGTCACCTCTGGAGGGTTTTTTGAAGCCCGTAGAGACCACAGGCCTCTTGGAGGCAAAAAAGTCACTTCTGGTTGTTCATTAAAACTGGAAGTGACTTTGCCTCCTTGAGGCATTCTGAAGCTCACAGAGGCAATGTGTGGGCACTATGGGATTCAGAGCAGCTCCAGTAGCATTTGGAGCTCAGGTGGACTCCAAAAACTGCAGATTTTGTTATGCACAATTTTCTGTATCTGCAAGGGGTCTGGGAACGGATCCCTCCCAAATACAGAGGCACCACCTGTAGAATAGAGTTGAAAGTATATTAGAACAAGCTCACCTTCATCTTTGATGAGGCACCAGACAAAATAGCTCTATATACCTAAACTGAAGGATGGAATAGCCTGTGGTCCAGGGTGCTACAGAAGAGCGTGCAGGCCCAGTAACGGCAAAATCTAAATATCAGACATCTCTTTAAGGCCTAGGAGGCGCTAGAAGAAATGCCAGGGGGAAGGGATTACAGCAATAAAGGATGTAAGCATGGGGAAATTTTTACATCTACATCAAAAAATTGTTATATGCTTCCTCACATTAAGTCACTTATCTGATCCCATATCTGAATGTTGATGTTACCAAGGTATAAAATCTTATTATGGACAGCTGTAGCCTTGCCAATGATGATGAAGTAGTAC
Source organism: Tiliqua scincoides (assembly GCF_035046505.1). NCBI lineage: Eukaryota > Metazoa > Chordata > Lepidosauria > Squamata > Scincidae > Tiliqua > Tiliqua scincoides. The sequence continues at coordinate 66,810,499 of NC_089821.1, forward strand.
AAGAGTGCTTCCACCTAACATGCAATTAAATGTACTCACATTTTCACCTTAAGCCAAGTAAGGTAAGGGGCAACTAATCCATGCTGAATTAAGTTATTATATGCACCTATTCAGGCTTACTTTTTCTCTGTACTTACACAGGTGTACTTTTTCACTCTTAATATATGCCTATGAATGAAATCAGATTCTAATCTGCATTAATGAATATAAGTAGAGTGTTTGTTACTGTTCTGGAGTATGTTAATCAGAAGTAAAGGAACAGCGCAAGAACAAAAGGATCAAGCCCAGAGGCTACACCAACACATTAGGGCCCAATCCTATGGGCCTTAGCGCTGGCAGTATGCTTGTACCACCAGCTCTGGATGTCACAAACATGGCGTAAAGCATGTTTGTGGCACCCTGTGAGGTAGCAGCGTCAGGAGGGAGGTCTACGCTACCCAACCAGTGCCATAGAAGTGGCTCTGGTAACTGCCGGTGATAAGGTAAGTGCTGGCAGGCATGGGGGTGTGAAGTCCAACACAGAGCTTCTCAAGCCTGTGCCAGCGATTTAGCTGGCACAGACTTGAGTAGTCCCATTGCAGGGCCTTGGGCGTTACTCAGATAAAAAGAAAAATGTCCTCTTCCCCAAAATATCTCCTTCCCCCAGGGAGACCTCCCAGGACCCACAGGATACAGTAATTGCCATTTCAGCACTGCTGTAGCCTGCAGTGCCAGGAGGGATAGGATTAGGCTTACCATCAAGTCACAACTAAAAAAATTTTTTAGTTTTACCACTTTTCAGACACAAGGTCCTCAACATATCATCAGGACACAGCCCTGTTAGTTTTTTGTCAAGTTTATAGCCTGTAAACAATTTTTCTTGCCTATTTTGGCTTTCCTTGTGCTGCTGCTCCCGACAATATTTTTTCCTGCCATACAACTGCAGGCAGCAGCAACAGGCTGGCCAAGTTGGGGATCAGAGGCACTGTTTTGCAATAGTTCTGCTTCTTCCTAGCTGACAAATCCCAGATAGTGATGCTGAGGGATACCTCTTCAGCAACTTGGTCTTTACAGTGTGGGGAGTTACGGAGTTCTATTTTGTCCCCCATGCTTTTTAACATCTACATAAAACCGCTGGGGGCAATCAGGAATTTGGAGTGGGGTGTCACCAATATGCTGATGACACTCAGCTCTATCTCTCCTTGCCATCCTGTTCTAGGGAGGCGGTGCAAGTCCTGGAACACTGCCTGGAGGTGGCTGGGGTCTGGATGAGGGCCAATAGGTTGAGATTGAATCCAGAAAAGACAGAGGCCATCCTTGTCAGGAAATCCTCAATGCAGAGATACTAAGCCATTTGTTCATTTTGAATTGGGTCACATTCCCCCTGCAGGATTGGGTGCACAGTTTGGGAGTTGCTCCTGGATTCATAGCGCTCTCTCTCTCAAGGATGCAGTTGTGGCCAGGAATGTGTTTGTCCAGGTTCAGCTGATGCACCAGCTGCAGCCATACTTGAGTCGATTTGACCTGACCATGGAGGTTCATGCCTTAGTGACTTCAAGACTGGATTACTGTAATGTGCTCTATGTGGTACTGCTCTTGAAGACAGTTTGGAAGCTGCAATTAGTGCAGAATATGGCAGCCTGGATGGTTACTGGAGCTAGGCAGTCTGAATGTGTTGGACTGCTTCAGGGACTGTACTGGTTGCCCATTCATTTCTGGGGCCAATTCAAGGTGCTGGTATTGACCTTTAAAGACCTTCACGAATTGGGTCCAGGTTTTCTTCCATACCTTCTGGCCCAATTTCCAAGGTCATCTGAGGGGGCTCCCCTTCAAGTGCCACCTTTATCCCAAGTTAGAGGGATGGTGGCACGGGGCAAGCCTTCTCTGTAGTAGCACCACAACTATGGAATTCCCTACTGAGGGAATTCCCCATCCCTCATGGCTCAATGAGGACACAAAATGTTTGTTTGGTTGCGTGTGTGTGCAATGTGTCATCTTTCTGCTCCTTGTGCCTCTGTATGCCCTTATTTTGTTTTTATTTATTATCTTATTGTTGTCGAATATATTGTGGTATGTTTTTTGTTTAAAGCTTGAAACTTGGGCATCTGCTCTGGCAGAGGAAAGGCAGGGTATAAATCTTTTAAAGAAATAATAATAAACTCTAACACCTGAAGTGCTGATAGCATTCATGGAGGCCAACATCTGCCAATTGCATTTTTCCCCTCTATAACTGCGATTTTCAACCTTTCATCTCACAGCACACTAACAATAAAATTGTCAAGGCATACCATCAGTTTGACAATTGATTAGGCACATCATGCTGCCAGTGGGGGCTCACTTCCTCCAATGGCCCTGCTAATAAGTGACCCCCAAACTCTTGCACACTTGCAGAGCATTTTTGGTATACTGGTTGCTGATCAGGAAGCAACCCTGCATCATACTGGAGGGTCCATTACCTAGTGCATTCTCAAGGGGAAACTATCAGAAGCCAGCCTCTAAGAATGTCATTAGTGCTTCATGCCACCAAAGTTATTGCTGCTTGTAGAGATATGGGAAAAAAATACTTAAGCCACAACATAATCACCCACCTGATCAAAAATTCTAGATCACCAACAGTGACTGAGTAAGCTGAATTGTTGAACACTGCTAAAAATATAGATTAGATTTAAAGTCTGGCTTTTTATGAAGGATGTGGGCACCAGAGAATAAAAAAGATACAAGACTGCGTTAATGCAAGTGGTCACTATATGAAAGCCTCATCTGCAAGTCTGCACAGTGGGATGACAATAACTAGAAATCTCTATTAATTGATCCTTTTCATTATGCAAACTTCTAATTATATGCAATTATACCTGATCTTAAGATGGTGATTTGCTACAGGAGGTTTTTTAAAATCATCTTTGATATGTAAAATAGCAGAGATAAGCTGTTAAAAGATGGGTGCCACCAGAATTAAAGTTATTTTGCTTCATCATAATAAATGCATAGAACAGTAAACTCTTGCACAATTCCCTTGCGACAGTCATGGTGGCTAAACTGAATGTCAGTATTATTATTATTGTGGCAATGTGGAACTTACATACATTACACAATAGTGTATATTTTCCACCATCAGTGATATTCATGATTCAGGTTGTAAATTCACTCACTGCATTTGCTTCTAATCACATGACATAGTTGGAAGCAATAGCATAAAAATATGCCTACCAACAGTGCTTCTTCCCAACACAGGACCACCATCCCATAGCAGCTGCATGATATTCCAATACTGGCACAGTGCAACATGTCATGCTTCTGTGGTACCCTGAAAACTCTGTTAGTGCAATAAATCTTAATATTGGGTTACCTTCTTCTCCTTAGGGTATGGTACATATTACAACAGAGTTTCTAGTTACATGACTGCAAATTATTTCCAGAGAACATCCTTTCCTGTTTACAGTGTGGGTAAAAACAGAAAATGGCCCTGATTTACAAGTATTTAAAATATCCACATATGTCAAGCCTATGCCACAAACTCAGCATCATCTACAAGAAACCTCAATTTAGAAAAGGAACTTTTAATTTGGCATAAATCCAGAGTTATCATTTGCCAGTTGCCTCACCACAAGAAGCAAGAAAGTAATTCTCATTAACAACCAAGTGTAATGTGCACGACATTAAGTAGTTCTCCTTAAAGAACTGGCCCTTTAGTACAAGTGAGAAAGGAGCTGCTTGTATGGCTCATGTGGTGCTATACTGTTTTTCCAGGTTGCTGCACATGCTGCTGCTCTTACTGTATCTGTTGAGCTACTATACAGAAATATTCAGTTTTTCACCATGAAGCAAGCAATGACTTTCTTTGAAAAAAAATGACTGCGCTCTGCTTACATAAAAATGGAATTTTTAAAATGAAACAGATCAATCACACTTCAGTTACATAGCACTATTAAACTATTTCCAAGTTTAGCAGATTTTGTTCCAATCTGAGAACGACTTTCATCTCTTTCTTTCAGAATATCTTTATGTTCTCATAAAGATTTTTTTCATTTTAACTTCCACTGCTATTTAAAAATAGCAGAATTTCCGTTTCTACCAACCTTGGGAAACACTCTGGTTACCTCTCTCACTCATTTATGTCTGACATTAACAAGAACAGAATACGGTAAGCTAATCACTGACTACAGTTACAAACTATGGCTAGGTTCCAAAGAACTCACATGTATTTTAAGCTTAGTTTCCTGCTCTACTTCCCTCTAGACTAGAGCAGCGGTTCTATTTTTCATTACCCAGAACTATTCACACTCCTAAAAGGAGTCTCAGAGAGTCCTGTCAGCACACCTGTGGGGTGTAAGGGAGCACTGGTACATGTGTGGAGTGCTGCAGTATTGAGCCAACACCTTATACTGGCAAAGACCTGGAATAGAAGAAGGAAAGATAGCCATGAACAGGGAAGGCAGGATGAACAGATAAGCAAACTGGGCAGCAGGTAGATGGAGGCATAAAGTGCTCATGGAGCTCCTGTAGGGAACTCAGGGAGCCCCAGAGATTCTAGAAATGCACACTGAGTAACACTGCTCTAGATTATACAACTAAAGCTGACTTACATCGCTTTGGAGCTTTCCTCCTCCTCCAAACTCTACAAAGTAACCAATACAATCCAACTTTCTGCTATTACACCAATTTATTCAAACTTAAAATTTTTAATTTTGGTGTTAGATTTACAATGTTCTGGTTCCAGAACGCTGGTACATTTTAAGTCTTGTATCCATTCCAAGTACAAGAGACTTCCTAATCAGCCACATAAACTTCATGCATTACTTTAGCATTCACACTGTAATTATCAACTTTAAATTAAAAGACAGCTGTAACAATTAATACACGTCTTCCAAGGTCAGGCAAAGAGCTCTGCACATTCAATTTGTAGCTCATCCAATCTGCAGATAAGAAAATGTAACTTTATACTACTTTGCATTTTAATTGTTTTACTTTTGCAAGTCTCAGTGGGGGTCCTTTGAAGGCTGAAAGATGGCGTATAAGTAATTAAATCAAATCTTTAAAATATTTAAATGTTCATGTGCTACCATACCACACCACTGCTTTGGATATAAAGGTTAACATTGGTTCATTCACAACCCATCCACTCCCCCTCAACTCAGTGGAGACACAAGAACTTGGATTAGACAAGGGGCTAAAAAGGCCAATCTTTTTTTACAACCTAAACTTGGGATGGTGCATGCGAATAGGATTATATGTAAATATTCAAACAAATATTCCTGCACTGGGGTTGCACAGTAATAGGTGCACCACTATTAGTGCAAAGAATGGCACAACTGCCCCAAACAAGGTTTTTACTGTCCCAGGCAATGGAGGGACTATAGATGGTCTCAGGAACCACTCAGGTCTCAGGAGCACTATCATGGAGCGTCCAGTTCACAGCACAGTCAAAAACTTAATTTTTAATTACGTTAATTAAGTGATAATTAAATCATGCTAGCCTCTGGGTTCCTTTGAATTCTAAACTCATGTGAGTCCCACATACTCTGTGATACTACCAGTCATCTCCAAGACAAGACTGTCTTACTTTCGCCTCCTCAGGTGGGGGTGTGCTGGGAGGGTTAATTATCCCAGTACTTTTTGACCAAGTTGTGACTTATCGGGCAGGAGGTGTGGTCTCAGGGTTGAGCTGACACATTGCCTGAAAAAGCTAAGTAAGAACAGCTACTTGGAAGGGAGGCTGAGAGACTATGAGAGGACACTGGCATATCTTTGGAGGAGTCAACTGGCAAAAAATTGGATAACATCTTAGAAACAGTCTGAAGCTTGACTTGTAGCTGCCTGTGAGATCTTGGAGGGTGCAACAGTCAGCAGCCAGGATGATGACTGTACTATAAAGGGAACCATCTGGAGAAATGGGAGGGTTCTAGGAGATTTTCTCATGGAATAATACTTGTAAAAACCTCTTGGAAAATTAGGGTTTATGTTCAGTCTGCCTATGTAAACCACCTTGAGTTGATGTGAAAGGTGGAACATATAAATCTCTGGGGGCACTCCATGATAGTGGTTTCTGAGACCATGTATTCCACCCCCACTACCTGAGACATTAAAAGCCTTGGGTGGGGCAGGGGAGACATTCTTTACCTTCAGTTTACCCTCTGCTGGTATACTAGAATTGTTTAACCACTGGTGGTATAGTGACTATAAGCAATAAAAGCAAACTGCAGCAGAAGAGGAATAAGTTGTATCAGATCACTGGAGAACCAGTAGCATGAATTCTGTTATGTGGTCCTTTGGGTGACAGATGGTCACTACACTGGCTTCATGTTCACCTGGTTTCCTGCATTTCTTGTAGTGGGATGAAGTGGTCCATAAGCTTCTACTGGACTGTGCATAGGGAAAAGGTGGAGAGGGTATCCAATTTCAGGCAGTGGGTTGCACCCAAGAACAACAGGGGCAATGGGAATCTGAGCAATGGTGTGACTTTGACTTGCAACGCAGTCTGAACTGGCTCACTGAAAAGTGCCTGCGTATATCAAATATATGGGGGATGAAGAGGAATGAGAGGAAGGCTGTCAGTCTAGAACAAGGCAACTCAACTTCTCTCAGTTGGGGGAAGGTGCACACCCCTGGTTGTCAACCCTGACTGTGCACAGATGCAGACGTAATTAGCAGTGACGTGATGACATAATTGCCAATTACTTCTTCAAAGGAGAAGCTGGAACAGCATGGCAAGAAGACTGTAAAGCCACTGAAGCAGGAGGTGTCAATGGCTGGTGGCTACAGCAGGGCTTTTGAGAGCCTCACGGGCCACATGTTGGACCACACTGCTCTAGAAAGTGTGCAGCCATGCACCTCAGCTGTCAACGTACTAAGTACAATGCAGAATGGTTATTAACCAACGGCAATATAGAGTGCCTCAGACGAGAGCTGTATCCTAGTATTGGTACATATTAATATGCCATTAACACCCCTCATTGCTTAAAATAAAGTAACACAGCTTTGTCTTGGTGCAGAATCTCAAAAATTCAGGGAAGACGAGGACCACAACTGCATTCATTGAAGATACATAGGAATCAGCTATGTCAATGCGGGTACTTGTATGACAATCCACAAGGGAACATAAGTAAAAACTAGAGATTGGAGAATGTTAATATATATCCACTGACAGAAATACAATATTAATGAATCCTTTCCATAGAAAAGCCTGGGCTCAGGACCCAGCGGGCTTCCCGTTTGAAGGCGCCAGTGTAATACCCTAATCTGCTTTGCTGCTGGGAGTTTAATCCCACAGATTTAGGGCAGCATCTGTCCCTCTTTCCCCAATCAGAGCAGTCAGAGAAACAGATGGATTTAGGCAGCAGGAGCAAAGGGCTCGGAATGGAAGTGCATAGTTTCTTCAACAGAACAACAGATGGAGCGAGTCAAGATAGCAGGCTCTAAATGCACTAAGGGTGCAGATTCTAGATTAACAATGGGGGTAAGGCATCCCTCCCCATGCATTCTCCTCACCATTACCAGAATATCCATAAGAAATCAACAGCCATTTCCACTACTTTTATTTGTGGGTTAGTGGGAGCATAGCCTTAATCTCTTAAACAAGGCAAAACAGAGACAATAACAGAAGCTAAAAACTGACTCAAACTTCATCTACTGGCACAAGAATTACTAATGAATCTCATTATAAGAATGGTGGGGCAGTGACTCAAGACCAGAAGACAGACACTCTAAAATAGGTGTACTCCGCCCAGTATCCATGGATTCAGCATCTGCAGTTACAGAGGACGCCCTTTAAAAAGGTGGGGGGAAGTCAGAAATAGTTCTTCCTACTGGTACAGTGAAACTGCTGCATTTTGAGGATTGTCGACAGTCTTCCCAGAGGCCTGCAGTCTCTTCCTGGTCACAGGAGGCTCCTTCCTTCATCCTATGTTGCCCCAGAATGCATCAGAGATGGATCACAATACATTCTGGAACAACACTGGGTGAAGGGAAGAACCTTGCACAACCAGGAAGAGGCTGCAGGCAGCTCAGGAGATTGCTTGCAGCCCTCAAAATGCAGCAGTTTCACTGCACAAGGGTAGTAAAAACAATTTCTGACTTTCCCCACTTTTCCTACCTTTTAAAAGGATGTCCTCGGTACCTGCTGATTCACGGTATCTGCAGAGGGGTCTGGAACAGAAAACCCATGGATAAGGGGGTAGGCCTGTACTGTTGTGTTCTGAACAACATTAGGCATTGCAAATAGCTATACTACAAAATCTGGAAAGAAAAGCAATGCGTACAGAAAACTCCTGTATAATGAGAACAAATACCAAACACTTTTGGATAAACCACTAGATGAGAGTAACCCCTTTCAACATGGTAAGAAACTTCTCTTCACACTGTTTCTTTCTGCCTAGGTACTGTAGTGATATGCAGTCAGTCCGTTACTTGACTGTTTGATCCATTAATCAAAAGTGGATGCAGCCCAACATCATTAACTGTAAGAAGCTCCACAGAAAACAGTTTCAGGCCAGACAAAAGCATAGAAGTAACCTGCTTTCTTAGATAATTCTATCCTTTTGTCTGGCTTGAGACTGCTTTATGTTGGGCTTCTTTTTTTCTTATTTTTCCTGCTTACTGAGGACAGGACAGAAGGACCTGATATGGCTACAGTATGGGTAGCAGCATGAAAATACTTCATGATTTTGTAACTTAATCTTTCCTGTATAGACATGGCAGGGCAGACATCCAAAAGCCCAAATCCAATGCACATCCAGCAGGAGAAGTGTGTGTATATGGTTTACTCACCATTCAGAAGAAGTTACTGTGTACACCTTACTGTACTGAGAAAGACTTCCACAGTGGGGGAAAAAAATGAAAGGGAGTAAGAGAAACAGAATAAAGATGGTGGTGGCAAAATGAAAAATAATCAGAGTATGTAAACATGCAGGTGCTGAGAGGCCCCACCCTCATCGAGGTGGTGATAGCATACAGAGAAGTAGTCAGGCAGGAACTTTCATGGCCTATCCCAGTAATTAACTCAATTTATTCTCTCTCACTCTCTCCTTACATAAAACAAAATGAAGCCAGTATCTAGGTCAGAATTTCTCTCAACTATTCAATACAAAGCCATGCCCAATTCATTTTTATGTCCCCTGTTGCAACTGAAGGAAAAAGGAGAGGTGGTGACTCATTCACAATTCCACACCCATTAGTGAACTTTTCCAAGCCTCCAGCTATACTAGTAAAGTTTCAAAATTACTATAGTTGTTGCAGAGATAGCAACAACATAAAGCAAGGGTCTCCAAACCCCGGCCCAAGGGCCAGATGCAGCCCACAGCAAGCCTCTTTCCGGCCCACAGCCAACCTTTTGTCCCCTGAAAGCCTTTGGCTCACTCAACTGAACATGATTGGAGCTGTGCTCTGATTGTGTCTGGAGGGTGTTCTGAGGGCCAGAGAAGTTGAATGAATGAGCCCATTCATTCATTCACTCATCTAAGTTCCATCTCTCAATTTATTTATTTAAATTTTATATTTAAATTTTTTTTCCAGCCCTCCACACCACGCCAGATATTTGATGCGGCCCTCTGGCCAAAAAGTTTGGAGACCCCTGACATAAGGGAATAGGATATAGCTCCTCTCGAGGGATATGAATGTGTCTAAAGGCGTTATGACTGATTATGCCAGTCAGAATGGGTGACTTTTGCCAATTTACTGTCTCCCTTCAACTTCTCATATATAGGTTGGGAAAGGGACTCGTTCCTTGGAGATGCTATAAAAATAATGCCATTTTGCTCTTGTGGGTCAAGGAAGAATTCTTCAGAGAACCAAAAGGATCAGAACCGCCTGCTTACAAGCAAATAAACTGAGAAATGCACTTATCCATACAAAAAGAAATGTGAACATGCAATCAAGACAAGACAAATCTACTGTAGATACTTATCTGTATGTTAAAAATTAGGTCTGAAAATTGACCCTGAAAACCTGGGTCAACTTATCCACAGGGTCAAACTACTCCAAGTGGGAGCAACTGAGCTGAGCACTAAAAGACACAGCGGAAGACCTGCTGGGCTGCTTCCTGGGTTGCTTCTTGCAATGCTTGCAGTACCCTAAGCCGGTTTCCCTAGCAGTGGCAGCAGCAGCAGCAGCAACACTTGACTCTTGCCTGGCATGAGAGGCAGCCCCACAGCTTGCTGCAGCTCCTGTTACCTGGGACGAGAAACTTGGCCACTCGCCATAGCTACTTGTCCCTGTGGTGTTCCAGCAGCCAGACCAGAACTTATGTAGGGCAGACAGGACAGTGGTTCTCCACACTGGCTGGCACCCCACCTCCATGCTCCACCCTCCCCTGTTGCTTGTTCCACCATGCTCTATTACTGGCTTTGTGACTCACTCACTCACTCTATGCACATACACAAACTTTTACACATGCACCCATCAGTGTTTACTGAGCTCCACAGAGCAAGCACCCACTACAGCCAGCCATCGGCAAGGTTTGTGCCATCTCTAGACACCGACCTGCCTCTTTTCCCAACAGGAGCTTGAAATTCCCTGGGATCTCAGTGTTCCAATTCATATGGGTTGGTGTTGCTACAACCTGCTTGAGCTGTTGCTGCCGCTGCCGCCACAGCCATCAGCAGCACACATCTCCTGGGCCACCACCCTGCACAACTTTCCATTTGTCTTGCCAGCCAGGAAGAGCAGCCATGAATAATGTGAAATGTGTAATCTATATACTAACAGCAAACTCAGATGCTTATCATATTGCAAGCAAAATAAGGTCAATTCCAAGAAAGTTTCCTACCGACTCAGAGGATTGCAGAAGTATGTATATCCGTGAAGAAAAAGTACAGGCAACCCACACAAAATAGCCTGATGTAAACTGGACATACTCAGCCAAAGAAATTTTACACAGCCTGTCAACACCACCTCCCTCTTCCAGAGGTGGGGAGCTCCAGTTCAGGGAACTTACAAAGTTATTCAACATATCTGCACAGACAGTCCACCACCCCTTATCCTCTTCCAGGGGTCCCTTATATTCCTCTGGGGTCTGCACCCTTCCATCTTTTATTCCTCCTCTCATCTGGCTCTGGTTCCCACCCTGATAGCCCTTTCTGTCTGGCTCTTCTTTTCTTTTCACTCTCTTGCCCTCCTCATTGCTGGGGAGACCCTTTAAAGGACCAGTACCAGTCTCTACCCTGAGATCAGCTGCCACTCATCAGTCCATTCATCCTACAGCTGGTGTGGGCAACAGCTAGTGATGTCACCGGGTGCCACTACACAGCTGGCTGGCACAGCTGCCTACTCCACCATCCAGCTGATCAGTAGGGTCATGTGTTCAGCAGGGATGCATGCACCACTTTCCAGACACTTGGCAGAACTCTCTTCCCTCCTTGCCTCCTCATGGGGCCTGGTCAGGACTCACACAGATACAGGGAACATACGACAGGAGAAGACAATGGCATGAGAGAACCAGCCTGTTTGAGCTTGTCCCAGCTGGAGCCGGACATTAGGACAAATGCAACATCCTCTTGCAGGTCCTTGTCTATAGAGTCGTTTCAAACCCCCCCCCCCCAATGGATACCAGAATCCACATTTAAAGCCTTTTTTAGAAGTGCCAAAATCAGAGTTTCTACCTTTTTGTGACCAAACTGTGCAATTTCCAAGCCTGCAGAGCTTGTCAGGGTCCTGGGGGGAGTACCCCCTAGGTAGCTACCCTGCTGCCACCAGCCCACAAACCAGATCCCTAGAGGGATTCCCTGGGCTAAATCTCTCTCCTTGTAAATAGTTTAACAGGTTATCTTTAATTCCTCTCTTTTACAGTGTGTAAAGGGAGAGTAAGGATTCCCAGATACCTCAATGAGACCCAAAAAGGAATAAGAAACACAGAGTTTATTAAGAACTTTGCATAGGAACTGCCTGCACTGGCTGCTCTTTAAACAAAGCAGGAAATGCTTTGGGATCACATTGGGATCACTCCCAGCACACTCTGAATTTCCTTTTTTGCTTAAGGAGTCCATGCGGAAGAAAGAGCAAGACTGCAGTGTTCCAATCCTTGGAGCTCAGAGGTCTGGTCTCTTTCCTTCTTGGTGGAAGGAAAAAAGTGGGAACGAAATGGGTCAGAACATTGGGTTTTAAGCATCTGAATACCACAATCTTGCTCCTTCCTCTGTGAGAGCTCTTTAAATGAAAGAAGAATCACAAGGCACACTGGGAGCGAACCCAGCACACCTGACAGTTCCTGCTTTGTTTAAAACAGCCTGCACAGAAGGGGAGGAAAGGTGGATCAATCCTGACTTGAGGAAGGTCCAGTGAAGACCAATTGCCCCTCCTCCTGGTCCCTCCCCCAACTCTCCAATGACTGGTGGTCTTGGCAGTAATTCCCTAAATCTGAAGATGCTGCTTCTGAATGCCAGGTCACTGAATAATAAAACCCACACCATCTGGGACTTAATCCAGTATGAAGATGCCAACCTGGTATGTATCACAGAGACCTGGTTGGATGAGGGAGGAGGGGTAGGTCTTTCCTAGCTCCATCCACCAGGTTTCCAGGTGTTGCAGCAGCCACAACTGCAGGGCCAGAGAAGGGGAGTTACAATGGTCTATTGTGAATTAATCTCCCTTTTTAGGTACCCTGTTCAGCAGTTTGCTGGGTTCAAGTGCCTGTATGTGTTGAGAGGGACAGACAGGATTGGGATTCTACTTGTGTACTGCCCCAACAATCTCTCTACCTGCGCTGACAGGGTAGCACTGCTCCCACCCCGCCTATTAATGCTAGGCAGCTTCAATGTTCACGCTGAGGCCCCTGGGGTTCGTGCAACTCAGGATTTCATGGCCAACCATGGGCCTGTCCCAGAAGATCATGGCTCCAAAGCACAAGGCAGAACATGTGCTGTATCTGGTGTTTACAGCTGACCAATGAGGTCATGATCTGAACATGGAGGAGATTAAGATCATTCTGTTGTGATGGACAGATCACTTTCTGATAAGGTTGAGCCTTGCAGCAACTTCTTAGGCTTGTTGCACCTAGGCTTCTTAGGCTACAGTCATGCACCACTTAACAGGGATTGGTACCATGATCCCTGTCAAGCAGTGCTTGACACAATCTGGTACCTCCACAGGGAAGGGGATGCTCCCCTCACCTCCAGAGATTGTGTGAGCTTCCCAGAGGCAGCGCGTCTGCTCACTGCCTCTGTGGAGCTCAGAGTGAGGGAAATTACATCTCTCATGCAACTTCTGGTTTACAGAGGAAATGTGAACATGTGCTGCCTCTGGGAGGCTCAGACAACCCTCAGGAGGGGAGAGGAGCAGAGCTCCCCTCGCCTTCTGAGGGTTGAGGTGTGTGCCCCGATGACCACGTGCCACGTGGTCAACCGTTATGTGATGCTGGTGTAAGCCGGAAGGTCACAAAGTGGCACACTCCTGTACACTGTACGGCCTGCTCCCAGATGCTAATGGATCCTGATGGTTTCCTGAGGGCTCTGGGAGATTTTCTAGCTGCCAACTCACCTGAAGCCCTGAATGATCTCTGGAACAGGAAAATGGGCAGGGCAGTGGATGAGATCGCAACCCCTGCCACAGACTCAGAGTGGCTCCTTGGTTTACTAAGAAGCTGTGAATGATGAAGCGGCAGGAAGACATCTAGAATGATGGTGGCGGAAAATTCATGCAGAGTCCAACTAAACACAGATTAGAGCTCATTATAGAGCCTATTGCTATAACAGTGGTAGTGATAGCGGCGAACGGAATCTTCTCCAATACCATTGCATCTGCAGATAATCATCGAGTGGAATTGCTCCATGTTATGTAAAGCTTACTCCACCAGGATTACAGATCAAGAGTAATACATGGTAGCCAGCTGTGACATGTTTGCAAAGCACTTTGCAAATACAACTGCTTACATTCATCACAACCTAGATGTCAGTGACAATGTCTGATGATGTCCCCTTTGTGTCTGCTACTCCAGTTTTGTGAGATTCTTTTCAGTCTGAGGCTGAGGATAGGCTCCTTTGGAGTGTGAGGCCATCTGCTTGCCTGCTTGACCCTTGGCCAGTTTGGCTTATTAGATCTGCCCAGGAGGGGTTGACCGAGTGGACAGGGATGGTGGTCAATTCCTCCTTAATGAAGGCAGTGGTGTCACTTGCTTGAAGTGGGCAGTGGTTTGATCTCTTCTGAAAATGCCCTCCTTTGCAAGATGATCAAGCAGGTGGCAATGTCTCAACTCCAGAGGGTTCTGGATGAAGTGGATTATCTGGATTCAGGTTGGGCTTTGGGACAGAAACGGTCTTGCTCGCCTTGGTGAATGACCTGCACCGGGGACTGGACAGGGGGAGTGCATCTCTGTTAGCCCTGCTAACAGCTGTTTTGGACACTATCGACCATGGTGTTCTTCTGGGGCAAGTGGCCAAGTTTGGGTTGGGGAAATCGTGCAGCAGTGGTTCCACTCATATTCGGCAGATAGGTCCAAGGTGGTAGTGCCGGAGGATACCTGTTTGACACCCTGGCCCTTGAGGTGCAGGATGCAAAGTTCAATCCTGCCCCCTATGCTATTTAACAACTACATGAAACCACTGGGAGAGGACATACAGTGATTTGGAGTGGGGTGCCATCAGTATGCGGATGACACCCAGCTCTCTCCACCATAGTCCAGGGCAGCTGTTGAGACCCTGGAGTGCTGCCTGGGGGCAGTTGGGACCTGGATTAGGGCTAACAAGCAGAGGTTCAAAGCAGACATGACACAGGTTCTTCTAGTTCAGAAATCCATGATGCACATGCTAGGGTACTGTCCTGTGCTGAATGGGATTGCACTGAGGGAGCAGGCCTGCAGCTTGTGGGTCTGCCTGGATTCACAGCTGCTCCTGGATTCCCAGGTGGTGGCTGTGGCCAGGGGGGAGGGGCTTTTACCAGCTTTGGATGGTGTGCAAGCTGCAACTGTACTTGGATCATGTGGATCTGGCCATGGTGATCCATGCCGCGGTGACATCAAAGTTAGGTTATTGTAATGAGCTCTAATTGGGGCTGCCTTTGAAGATGTTTCAGAAACTGCAGTTAGTGCAGAATGCAGCAATTCACTTAGTCACTAGAGGTAAGTGGTTCAAATCTGTTGGGCCACTTCAACAGCTACATTGTCAATTCATTTCCGGGCCCAATTCAAGATGGTGATTTTTGAGCTTTAGTCCTGGGCCTGTCTCAGGGCCAGGCTTAGGGCCAGGTATTTGAGAGGCCGGCTACTACTATACAAATTGGTTCATCACATCAGGTAATCAGAGAAGGCCCTCTTGCAAGTGCCATCACCTAGGGAGGTGCAAGGAGTGGCAGCAAGAAATAGGACCTTCTCAGTAGTGGCACCAACCGCATGGAACTCCCAATCAATTTACAAACCGCTCCCTCCTTGAAAGACTTTCTGACAAGGCCTGAAGACATTACAGAACAATGGAGGAGGAATGGGAGAAGCATCAACAACAAGCACATCCTAGGACACACTCAATGTTTGCCTTTTGAGAGAAGTTGTCCACCATTCCTGACTTTCTCAGGAAGGAAATCTCCGCTTGGCTACCAGGAAGACAAAGAAGAGATTTGAAAACCACTGCTGTAGAGCACTGCAATTAAGCTCCATATAAGTACATTTTAATTTCCTCTCTCCCCTCCACAGCAGCCCCTGTGCCACCTGACAAGCTGTTTCAAAGTTCTGCAGTTTGACTCAATGTGGGAAGCTTAGGTTAAGACAACCAAGTCAGAAACACTGAATGTATGAGAAAACATTCAGAACTGCAGTTCATCATATCACATGAGAAATTTTTAATTGAAAAATTCAGCAGTCTTCCAGTGGCAACAGTGACAAAAACATGGACACAAGTAATTCATCCACTCCAGGTAAATTGAAGTCTCAAAATAAAAAGCCATATTACTGGACAATACTGTTCTAGTCACAAAGACAACAAAAGTACCCATTACAATGGATGATCTCTCTTCCTCCTCAGTGACTAAAGTCTCAAAAGTGGTGGAACTAGTTTCCTGAATTATAATACAGTCTCCTCCATTTAGAAAGATGCAATATTATCAATGGCTTGGTTATTCCATTGCACATTCCAGACATTATGTATCAGCAAGTGCCACATCCAGAAAGCATAAAACTTCTGGTACCCTCTTTCAGAAACACTCATCTGCACCTTAAAATATTTACAATCGCCCTTATCAGAAATGGCTAGTGATTCAAGCAGGCAAGCCACTGAAGACCACTCTACAGGCAGTGAACTTTAGATTTATAATACAAAGCAGGACAAGGACTCAAAATCATTTTGACTGGGAAGACAGAAGTAGAAATACACAATACTTACCGAGTGCAATTTTTCCTGTTCAGAATACCCACACCCAAATTCATAAGAGCATAAGCCCCACTGGATCAGGCCAGACCCATCTAGTCCAGCTTCCTGTATCTCATAGCGGCCCCACCAAATGCCCCAGGGAGCACACCTGATAACAGTCCTGCATCCTGGTGCCCTCCCTTGCATCTGACATAGCCCATTTCTAAAATCAGGAGGTTGCACATACACATCATGGCTTGTAACCCATAATGGATTTTTCCTCCAGAAACTTGTCCAATCCCCTTTTAAAGGCATCCAGGCCAGATGCCGTCACCGCATCCTGTGGCAAGGAGTTCCACAGACCAACCACACGCTAAGTAAAGAAATATTTTCTTTTGTCTGTTCTAACTCTCCCAACACTCAATTTTAGTGGATGTCCCCTGGTTCTGATGTTATGTGAGAGCGTAAAGAGCATCTCTCTATCCACTTTATCCTTTCCATGCATAATTTTGTATGTCTCAATCATGTCCCCCCTCAAGTGTCTCTTTTCTAGGCTGAAGAGGCCCAAACGCCGTAGCCTTTCCTCATAAGGAAGGTGCCCCAGCCCAGCAGTTGCTCTCTTTTGCACCTTTTCCATTTCCACTATATCCTTTTTGAGATGTGGCAACCAGAACTGGACACAATACTCCAGGTGTGGCCTTACCATCGATTTGTACAACAGCATTATAATATTAGCAGTTTTGTTCTCAATATCTTTTCTAATGATCCCAAGCATAGAATTGGCCTTCTTCACTGCCGCCGCACATTGGGTCGGCACCTTCATCAAGCTGTCCACCACCACCCCAAGATCTCTCTCCTAATCTGTCACAGATAGCTCAGAACCCATTAGCCTATATGTGAAGTTTTGATTTTTTGCCCCAATGTGCATGACTTTACACTTACTTACACTGAAACGCATCTGCCATTTTGCTGCCCATTCTGCCAGTTTGGAGAGATCATGTTCACCTACTTAAATCAGAAGGCCAGTGCCAAAGTTCAGCAAAGTTGGGTAAGTGTAGAAGGCTTCCCTAGGCACCAACACACCCTGCTCTGCCCTAACCAGGACACTCGAGGAGACATTCTAAAAGTGGAGCAATGTTTCCATTTCTAGTGCACCATGGTCAAGGGCCAAACAGATAGTGGAAAGGGAGCCCTGGAAAGTAGGTAAACCTTCCAGAAAGCCCCCTACCTCACACTTGCTCCCTTTACAGAGCCTCCCTTGACACTGTGTAGGTAGCTCTGCACAGTCAAGATTTAATGGAAAAACATCTATCTAGGAGATTCTAGAAGGAATCTATCTAGAGGAGACGGAATTTGATAAAATATTTCTATCAAATGAGGAACATTATATTAAGAGGTACCCACAATGCCCCTCCCCCCGCACCCTCCGCCTCCCTGCATTACAATCTCTACGCATGAACTGGAGGTTGTCCATGACTTTGTGTACCTTGGCTCAACAATCTCTGACACTCTTTCTCTCGATACTGAGCTAAACAAATACATCGGTAAAGCAGCTACCACATTTTCCAGACTCACAAAGAGAGTCTGGTCCAACAAGAAGCTGACAGAACATACCAAGATCCAGGTCTACAGAGCTTGCGTCCTGAGTACACTTCTGTACTGCAGCAAGTCATGGACTCTCCGCTCACAACAGGAGAGGAAACTGAACGCTTTCCACATGCGCTGCCTCCGGCACATTCTCGGCATCACCTGGCAGGACAAAGTTCCTAACAACACAGTCCTGGAATGTGCTGGAATTCCTAGCATGTATGCACTGCTGAAACAGAGACGCCTGCGTTGGCTTGGTCATGTCGTGAGAATGGATGATGGCCGGTCCCAAAGGATCTCCTCTATGGAGAACTCGTGCAAGGAAAGCGCCCTACAGGTAGACCACAGCTGCAATACAAGGACATCTGCAAGAGGGATCTGAAGACCTTAGGGATGGACCTCAACAAGTGGGAAACCCTGGCCTCTGAGCCAGGGTTTAAAAATTTATCTGGCTTCTAAATCAAAAGCAAATTTGTTAAAGCCAGTATTGAAAGTAAATATTATAGATATCTGGAAGAACATACATACATATGCAAAAAAAATTTCAATTTTGGAAAAAACATTGAGATGAAGCGAAACCTTCTGGAATTATGCTACTATTTCAACAACTTCGTTAGCTCCTTGTACAATGCAGCTAGTCAGTTTCAATGCTATCAGAAATTCCACAGTACAAAAATCACAGTTGATTGAATTATATTGGTGAAACTGAGTATATTCCTCACTTCTATTGCTTAAACTTTCCCTCAGAGCAATCAAGAAAAAAACCACTAATTCAGCTAAATCACATATCCTGATGCCTCTCCTAATTAAGTCCATAAATTAAATGGACTTCTTGGCCTGACAATGTAATTCCTAGGCTAGGTCCTTGATGAGCACATAGGAGGTACGGCTGGTGAAGTGTAAAGATGCTAAAGACAACCAGCATGGGTCATGTAATTATGGAACTGCTAAGAATACGCACATGCTCCAAGAACAATCTACAGTCTCATGCCCTAAAGCAGAAAACCAAAAACTAAATAAGAGCTTGAGGTTATTCAAACAAGTCTACTTAAGACTCTGTAGAACTATGCATTTTGTTTTTCCAGAAACTATATAAAAACTGCCCCACTGACACGCAATATAAGCAACCCTGCAATAAAACTAGACTGCCACTAACAAACCTGCTGCAGGTTGTTTAAAACTACTACCAGTTTGAGTTGCCCTCACTTGCTCAAAGGCTGAAGCAGTAAAATAAAGACTATGCTTACACAAATATTCATCTCTCTGCAACTCCTACTAGAAAGAAAAGAAGCAGCTTGTCAGACCAAAAAAGGACACTTATGTTAGTCAAGAAAGCCTATTTCAATGTCAGAATTCCAAGAACATTACAAAATATTAAAGAATTGCTCCCATCCCCATCTTCCTTCCCTCAAAAGGAAGAGGGATTGTGGGCCTCTTAGAAAAAGGGCCAGTTCACATATATATGTCCATCACTGGAGGTCTGCAGCTTCACTTCATGGCTTGCATATGTTTATTAGGAACCACAGATCTAATGTTATCTTTCATATCACCTCAAATGATATGCATCAATGGATTAAGTTCACACAGTACCAAGTACTGTTCTCATCACTTGATTAAACAAATGTCATGCATACGTAAACTAGTTATCTTGAAAAGAGCCCAAAGTTGCCTTTACATCTTCTCTTAGCACCACACCTATTACTTCTGAAAGAAGCTAGTATTCTCCCACACCCACTTCACAACCTGTGATAATGCAACCATATATACATATCCATATGAGATAAATGACAAATATTTAAAAGTAGTATACTTCAGTCAACGTATTTTAACAAATCTTGGTAAGAGTGCACCTGCATCTTTCAAAAACTGATAGAAGCAGCACTTAGAAGTTAAAGGTAATGTTCAGAAATAAGCACCAGGACAAAGAGAATACCATTAAATCCAACCTGTATCTCAGATGAAAAGCATTTAGATCTTGAATTCCAATTCTGTATTATGCTTCAATTTTAATCTAATGCTGTAAAGCTGGCTTGCCAACTTCAACTGACCTACAATTAAGTGGCTCCATTCTGAAATTTCCATTCTGAACCAACAAGCTCAACAGAAAACTTCAAATGACCACAGAAAGATGGTGCACCACAAGTTCACATCCTGTATTGCAGACTAGAACTACAATCTTCAGGTTATTGGAATGCTACATCTTTCACAATGCAAGCTATTTCATACAGAAAAGTGACCTTCTCCACCTTGTGTGCACTGCAGAAACAGACAGAACTAGAGCTCCCTGTGGCATGCTACTGAGGCATAGTGAAGGCAAGGAAAAGGTTCAAATTAGTTTTTGCAAGTACTCTATTACAGGTTTGTAAACACGTACCTGTAGCAAATAGCACATGCAACAGCCCTTTACAAACCTTCTAAAATAATTCTTTCCTGCAGCTAAGCCTCTTTTCCAATAAATGAACATTGGTATAGCGTGCAAAGAACTCACATATTATCTTGATATCAGCAACACAAAAATGCTGTATGGTAAATATTACATTCATACTGCAGCTGGTGAGTTGACAGGACATGACATGCATAAGGTCACCTACTGAGTTCATGGGAGATAAGATCTAATCCAGGAAAGTCCTGATTTTCAGTTTAGTCTTAGGCACTATCCTTTATTAGCTCTCAGTACCTATTGGCTAAAATTTCATATACAAAAGTACTAGAACAAGTGATATCTTTAGGGCAGTGGTTATATAGACAAGAGCAAATCATACAAGCACCATTAGTCACAGAAGTGACCAATGGTCATATATGTACTTCTGGCAACCACTGTAGTATATCACTAATGCGATAAGCTACTATCAGTATTTTCTTTGCTATACATTACCCACAATATTACCTGGCCACGGAACAGTATGCTGATTTACCCAGCGAGAGGTAACCTGCCAGCAACTACTGATTTTTTGCTAAGAAGGTCTCAAGAAAAGCCACAAATAGTATTAATCTCCTCTGGTTTGGGGGGAGGAGAAGCCATGCTGTCTTCATTTCTGTCTTAAGACAGAGGCTTCCCCACTTACAAACACTTTAGTTTCCAGGAGTATGTTTGTAAGCAGTTTAGTTCACAAGTCCAAAACCACTATTCTCAGTAGTGAACATGTTGTAAAATATGAAAGTATTTACAGTATACCTACACTATATTGTGTGGTCTTACCTTGACAAGCACACAAATAATGGCTGTGGGTATGCTGGGAATGGGCACTAAAGCCCTTCTACTGTGCGGCAACTGAACTTAAGTTCCATACAGGCGATGGACATATGGGCAGGCTTGTTCATAGCTCTGGAAGTTTGTATGTCCAAGTTCATAACTTGGTAACAATAACAGTAGTATTATTTCAAAAACACTAATTCAGCATCGGGTATCCCTGATGAATTCATAATGCTGTTATGCAAATCTTTGCTTCAACCACATTTAGTCACCCAACTTCACAAAGGATATCAAAGAATTGGAATCATTACAGAAAAGGTCAACTCAATTGTTCGAGAGATTGGTGCACCTTCTTTATAAGGAAAGGTTAAAGCTTAAGAAGTTGACATAAGTTTTTCAAAATAACAATGATGTGGACAGAAAAATATTTCTCTTCTCTTTTAAGCAGCCTTAAATCTAGGAAGTTATTCAGCAAGGGATCAAAAGCAAATGTCTTACAGCATTCACTATAGTAGATGGCAATGGCCTTCAAGGCTTAAAAACACTGAACACACAAATGAAAGGAGAAACAAGTTTATTATTAATGTTTAACGAAGAATGAACTTCAGAGGCAGTATAATCAAGAAAAAGAGAGGAAGGGTATAGCAATCATACCATGCTTAGCACCTAACTTATATCCCCCTCCCTTTCCCTCTGAATAAACAGAGCACTCAAGGCAGTAAAGAAAGTTATTTTGCTGATTACTGTTGGGAGTCAGAATGCCAGACTAAATGGACTCAGATTTGATCCAGTTGAGAATTATCACTGAATACTTGGATTTTGCTTCCATGTAGCTTCCCTAAAAAAACTGAAATTGTGCCACTAGAGTTTTTAAGAGTTTTTAATGTCCTTTAAGAGTTTACTTCTCTGGGATTAACATGTCAAATGCTACCCATATGAAGTTCTGAAAGCTCACTGCCGCCTATTCTATCTACCATCACAAGACAAATATTTTAAGTTCAGCTCATGATAATCAAGTGGCAGTTTGTGGTCTATTTTCAGACAACAAAACCATTTGGTGCAACATCCACAACTTTATCTAATTTTAGTAAAAGAGTAGTACAAATTTTACGCCAAGTGTCACTTTGAGACACTTGGCGTAAGTGTTGTTGGCAAACAACACTTTAAGACAAACACAAGAGACCTTTCCCACACTTAGTATTATAGCTATGCAATAGGTCAGGGATGCCCAAACCACCGCCTGGGGGCCATTTGCAGCCCTCAGGGACTCCCAATCTGGCCCAATGGGAGCCACAAGTCTCCAATGAACCTCTGGCCCACCAGAAACTTGCTAGAGCCTGCCCTGGCCCAGCATGACTGCTCTCAGCACAAGGGCCGACTGTTCGACCTCTCACGCAAACTACGGGCCAAGGGCTTCCTCTACTGCTTGCTGTTTCACATCTGTGGAGCAGCAGCAGCAAAGGAAAGGCCAGCCTTGCTTTGCACAAAATCTTTTATAGCCTTGAGCTATTGTGAGACCTTCATTGCATCATGTTCCATCTCTTAATATATTCATTTGTGTAAATTTATTCAAATTTTAAATGTAAATTAATTCTTTTTTCCTGGCTGCCAAAACAGTGTCAGAGACGATGTGGCCTTCCTGCCAAAAAGTTTGGACACTCCTGCTCTAGATAAGGATCCAGTAGGGGCAGTACTAACTATGAAGACTTTAGAGGCAGAAAGTGCTTGAATACAGAGTCTGGCCACCCACAAAAGTATACAACACAGGGTTCATAGAGCAGTGGTTCCCAAACTTTTTAGTATCAAGACCCACCTAAAAAAAGGTTTCACTTTACCAACTGCTCAAGCCACTGTGATTATAATGGTGACTGGAAATCAGTGCTGCCCCCAAGTAGTAGGTTGTTTAAGTCTTGATGCACATAGCCTAATCTGCCCTGCCAGTTTCACAACCCAACAAAAATTGGGTCACAACCCACTAGTGAGTGGGCAATGGATCCACGGTTTGGGAACTGCTGGCCTAAAGGGATATGAAACTTTGTCACAGCACTGTGTATGGTGCATTATACAATGTGAACAACTGGGAAACTACTGAATACACTTGCAATTAGTATGCTACTCACCCCCTGCACCAACATATGCATCACCCGGTGCTCTGGTCGATCTCTGGAATACAGAGATGGCCAGGGCCCTGGATGAGATCGCTCCTGAGCGTCCTCTGCCCAGTCGCAGTCAGAGCAGCTCCTTGGTTTTCTGAGGAGCTGCGGATGATGAAACGGCAGGGCAGACGTCTAGAGTGTCAGTGGCGAAAGACTCGTACCGAATCTGACCGTACACGGGCTAGGGCCCAGTTAAGAGCTTATTCTAAGGCGGTGGTGGCAGCTAAAAGAGCACACCTCTCTGCCACCATTGCATCTGCGGAGAACTGTCCAGCCGAGCTCTTTCGTGTGGTCCATAGCCTTTTACATCTGGCCCCCCCTAATGGTGGGGAGGAGCACACAGAGGCTCGCTGTGACGAGTTCGCAAAACACTTTGCAGAGAAGGTCGATCAGATTTGGCATGACTTGGACGCCGCTATGGGCATATCTAGTGATGTCCCCGGGGAACCTGTCTATCCTGCTATTTGGGATTCTTTTCAGCTTGTAGAGCCTGAGGATGTGGACAGGATTCTCTGGAGTGTGAGACCTGCTGCTTGCCCGCTCGACCCTTGCCCAGCATGGCAAATTAGGACTGCCCAGGAAGGGCTGGCCGAGTGGACGGAGAGGGTGGTGAACTCATCTTTGAGGGAGGGGGTGCTCCCGCCAGCCTTGAAGCAGGCGATGGTTCGCCCCCTCCTGAAGAAGCCCTCCCTGGATCCCACTAATTTAAACAACTTTCGGCCAGTCTCGAATATCCCATTTCTGGGCAAGGTGATTGAGCGGGTGGTGGCGTCCCAGCTTCAGAGGGTACTGGAGGAAACAGATTATCTGGACCCATTTCAATCTGGCTTCAGGCCGGGGTTCGGGACGGAGACTGCCTTGGTCGCCTTGGTGGATGACCTTCGCCGGGGAATGGACAGGGGGAGTGCGACCCTGTTAGTCCTGCTGGACCTCTCGGCGGCTTTCGACACCATCAACCATGGTGTCCTTCTGGGTCAGCTGGCCGGGTTGGGGCTTGGAGGCACTGTTTTGAAGTGGTTCCGCTCCTTCCTGGCTGATAGATCCCAGAAGGTGGTACTGGGGGATGCTTGTTCTGCGCCCCGACCTCTTAGGTTTGGGGTGCCGCAAGGGTCCATCTTATTCCCCATGCTTTTTAACATCTACATGAAGCCGCTGGGAGAGGTCATCCGGGGGTTTGGAGTGGGATGCCATCAGTATGCTGATGACACCCAGCTTTATCTCTCCTTTCCCCCTGATTCTGAGGAGGCGGTTGGGGTCCTGGATCGCTGTCTGGAGGCGGTTGGGGGCTGGATGTGGGCGAACAAGTTGAAATTAAATCCGGATAAGACAGAGGTGCTCTTGGTTCGGAAATCCACAGATCGGGTATTGGACTATCGTCCTGCTCTGAATGGGGTTGCACTTCCTCTGAAGGAGCAGGTCTGCAGCTTGCGGGTTCACATGGATCTACAGCTGCACCTGGAGTCCCAGGTGGCGGCAGTGGCCAGGGGAGCCTTTGCTCAGCTTCGGCTGATTTGCCAGCTGCGACCGTACCTGAGCTGCGCGGACCTGGCCACAGTAACCCATACCCTAGTGACATCTAGATTAGATTATTGCAACGCCCTCTACGTGGGGCTACCCTTGAAGACGGTCCGGAAATTACAACTAGTACAGAACACGCTTGCTCGTGTGGTTGCTGGGGCACGTCGGTTTGACTCTGCCGAGCCGTTGCTTCGGCGACTACACTGGCTGCTGGTTCGGTTCCGGGCCCAATTCAAGGTGCTAGTTTTGACTTTTAAAGCCCTTTACGGCTCAGGTCCAGGGTATTTGAGGGACCGCCTCCTTCCTTATAATCCTGCCCATGCTCTTAGATCATCTGGGGGGCCCTTTTGACTGTGCGGCCACCAAGAGAGGTGAGAGGGGCTGCGGCCAGGAAGAGGGCCTTCTCAGTGGTGGCCCCCGAACTCTGGAATACCCTTCCCTTAGAATTGAGAACAGCTCCCTCTTTGTTAATATTTCGGCATGGACTGAAGACCTGTCTGTTTCAAAAAGCTTCTAATTGCTGACAGGCTGGCTGGCTTTCTTTCTCTTTTATATTAGAATCCACAGGGCTTGTTTTAGATTTTTTAATTATATGCACCTGTTTTAACTATTGTTTTTAATTGCTATTTTTGTATTTTTAATTGTTGTAAGCCGCCTTGTGTGCCCATGAGGTAAAAAGGCGGGATATAAATTAATAAAATAATAATAAAAATAATATGCTTTCAGGAAACTAGGTCCAGTGATATATAGACAAGAACAGTCATACTCCTGTATATTGTTCACACAGTACAATCCTATATAATAGCCAATTTAATCCATTAGAGCTGCAATTCTCAAACTCTCAGGAAGTTTGAGGACCGCAGTAAGTGCCTGCGTGGGAGCAGGGATGGCAGCAGGGGCAAGGGGAAGGCAGTGATTTGAATCCCCAGGATCATGTCACTAAGGGGGCTGCAGGGGCACCCCGAGAGGCTGCAGCAGGGACTGGTAAGTGCATACCAGTCCCTGCAGCCCCCTTAGCGATGTGATCCTGGGGATCACATCACTGCCTTCCTCCTGCCCCTGTCCCTTAAGGGGAAACAGTCCAGAGCCCCCAGGCTGGGGTGTTGAAATGCTTTAGTTTGAGAAGCCCTGCATTAGAGAAATGTCTGGCCTAATTCCTTTCAAAAGTAATTAAGAGCAACTTCATCCACTGCATAAAGATCATTTTCTAGCATTCCTCAGCCTTCAGTAGCCTCAACTTAAGTACAAGTGTGCCATCAACTCTTGTTCTTAATATACTCTCTCACACTCAAGAGCTGCTTAACACATAACCCCAAATGGTAGCTTGTGGATCATAAGCGCAGCTTACAATGGTGTGAGTGTGTCATTGGCAGGGTTTCTCAGAACAGTTCAGTACCAGGGGCTTCTCCCTGCACATTCAAAGCTTGCTCCAGAATGGATCTCCCTATCATGGTATCTGAAGCAAATGGAAGCCCCCACTAGTCTCAAGCAAAAGGATCAGCATGAGTATTTGTGATCACATACACAAACCCAAGCAGAACAGAGAAGTGGAGCCATGGTTTGGAAGATAAATCTGTCTACACAGAGTAGCTGTCCCATTTTCTACAACAAGTAAAAAATTCTTGTGTGCATATATAACTTATTCTTTAGCACTATAAACTGAAGGGGCTATGAGTCTCCACAAACAATGGCTATGGAAAATAAGAACACACAGCGCACACAGTGGTGTGCAGGATACTCACCACCTGAGCTGCTCGACCGTAAGCACCTGATTAGACACTGAAAACCACAGGAGAGGAAAGGCAAGTAGAGCTCTGTCTGAGAGGTTTCTGCTACATGAGATGCCCACCCACCTGTTCTGAGTCTCTCACCTCCATTTTCAGCATTGTATCCTTGGAACCCAGAAGTAAATGGTGATGAAATCATCCCCACTTACTTCTGAGTGCTGAGCTCTGCACCTGCAGCAGAGAGTGGCATGATGGAGTTAAGTTTGGGACCACTGCCATAAGGTGACATTAAGTGCACACACTTGAACCAGTATTTGAACAAAATTATTCTGTCATGTGTGCACACTGTAGGCAACTTTAATTTATGTGACTGTAATTATTTAACAACAGAGGTTAGAATCTCAAAGTCCAGGAGTTCATGAGATCATCAAAATTATGATTTATTCCCTGCCTGCAATCAAATCCAGAGTTAGACAATGCTTAGCTAACTGTCTCAAAAAAGGAAAAATAGTGTACAAAATATTTTTATGAACATACAAGATTACTTGACATGTTTATCAGTACATCCTGATTAAAATCTCACATGTGTTCTACAGAAACTAACTCTTTTGTAATGCACCGTGCACATGTACTCCCATCATGAGCACCAAGTAGTACAGATCTGGTGTTGAGAAAAAATGCAATTTGATAACTCAAACAATTCCCGCAACAATCAGACCAATCCTATCCAACTTTCCAGTGCCAAGACTACTACAATGTAGCCCCAAGGTGAAAGCAAACGTTCCCTTATCTAGAGGAGGCTTCCATGACTGTTCCCCACCCCCACAGGATATAGCACACGCTCCATTGGCATGGCTGCATCAGCACTGGAAAGCTGGATAGGATTGGAATTGAAGTTTTACATCCTATCAATTGCACTTTTGCATCAATAATTTAAAACATATGCAGGTTACACTTTGTCATCAAAAGCTTTATTATACTTATTACTAGGCCTCCCAGTGCTAGAAAAAAAGCTTTCCTTTCAGTTGCGACAGGTTTACTTGTCACATCCCAGTAAGCTCTGTTCACTTTCCGTACTAGACAGCACCATTTGTCATTGCAGATAAACTTAGTCACCATCATGTGGTAGGTGCAACGCTGAGCTATCTCATCCCTTCCGGCCAGAGCGAAACATGTTTAACAGTAGAAACAGAAACAAAATCAGTCTCCAGAACAGTGGGAATATGTACAGGTGAAATTACATTTTTTAATTAGGTCAAAATCCTTCACCATGATTCTAGAAGAGCCAATTCTTCACTCTGCATGGTACTGTGAAATAACTACTCAGGCTCCAATTACTACTTATGCAAACTCTACAGAAAAAGGGTGCAGCTGGTTTATATATGGTGTTTCAGTTTCATAACATACACCCCTCCCCTACAGAGACAACACTGATAACCCAACCACTCCCCCAAATACTATATTTTCTTGACTCACGTAAAAGCAAAGAAGAGAGTGGTGGCTCCTACTAGGAAGATTGCAGCAGCTGATACTGGAACATACTTGCTGGGTTTGAATCTCTTTCCAGATGCTGCTGGCATGTTGGAGCTCTGGTGGGTGATCCGCCCTGCAGCATAGCCCAGGCCCAACAGGAGTCAGAAAAGACAAGAAAATGGGGACAGGGACCTTCAAAAAGGAAATCAACTACATGAAGGGGAGAGGTTTAAACAGTTATCCAAGTTCTTGGAGTTAACCGTTATAATAGAGCCAGATCAGACTTATAGTATGATCCAGACAAACATGACATCAGCAACAAAACAAAGCAGAGTAGTATTAGCAACTGAAACAGTGTCAACGAGAGCTAAAAGAATCCCACACCTATTCAAGACTTGTGGGTCAAGAAAAACTTAAAAATATAAAAGAGAGAACTTGTACTCAATGTAAATGTTAATGATTCATGAGAGCTAGCAGAAATCACACAGGTTCTTGTACCAGACAAGCTCTGGAAGCATGTGCGTCCTCCAGTAGCTTAGAGAGGGATGTCTTCTGAAGAAAATATAAAGGAGTTGGAAAATAAAAAGATGGACTTTTCAGTGCAAGAGGACAGGATGATCCACGTGAGAACACCAAAAAAGGTAATCAATAAAAAGCCAACATTTCCACTATGGTTTGGCTTTTCAGCCAGGTCACAGTAATTTCCAAGGCAGACTCAGGGACAAAGTTTCTCTTTTTTCTTTTCAGTCAGCAATTAGTGTAAAGCAGTGCATTCTGGTTGCTGCTCTGGGGAAGGTTATCCTCCTAGAGAATCTGTCAGTCTTGTACACATCATTCCAATGCCCCTCATACGTTGCCCTCTCCAGAG
Source organism: Tiliqua scincoides (assembly GCF_035046505.1). Classification (NCBI taxonomy): domain Eukaryota; kingdom Metazoa; phylum Chordata; class Lepidosauria; order Squamata; family Scincidae; genus Tiliqua; species Tiliqua scincoides. The sequence continues at coordinate 66,839,259 of NC_089821.1, forward strand.
ACAAAAGCACTCACTGCCGATTCCACCAGAAACTGGGGCTGCCTGTCTGCCAGTGGTTGTTTAATTTTGTTTATTTCTCTTGACTGCTAAATCTGGGTAACAGCTGGTGCAAAGTTGAGCTGTAAATCCTTTTCTTTAAAGGGGGAGTTGGGGGCATACTGGAGGGCTGCTCTTGTGGTTTATTCTTATTTGTTCCCTTGTATACAATGCCCCATATCCTTCAACAACTCTAGGTTTACTTTTTTTTTTAACAGGTAATTAAATTTCAAATTGCTTCTCTAATAATGAATCAACAGTCTCTAAGGAAAGTTCGGGTGAGAAAAAAATAAGGAAGACTTGATCATACAATCTGACTAAAAATCAAAAATGCAATTGAAAGTAAAAAAGATTGTTGACTGTGTCTGCCACACCCATGTCCTAGAGCATTCTGTCTGTTCCAAGCTGCTCCACTGTCATGCTGTCTTCACACAAGATTAATCCCTATTCATCCATATTTGGTTTAAAAATCTTCAAATGATTAAAGCTTGTCATCTTGAGCTCTTCCTTTTACCTAGAAAAAATAACAGAGATTATTTTTCATCTGTAACACATTATATGGGTATTCAAGACAAAGCATGATACAGTATATTACTGTATCTTTAGTACAGCTCTTAATTGATCACCTGTAATTAAGGTTAATTCATAGTCTTCTGACTCAGTTTCCACACCTGTAAACTTTAAACAATGATATCAATGATAAACAATGATTGTGAGGCTTGCCAGGGTTAATCAGAAGTTTTGTAATCTCAAAACTTCATGCACATTCACAACCTCCTCCCCAAAATATTTTCATTCATTGCTATTAAGACTGAACTTCAAACACCAAATCACTTGATTACAGTCTAGGCAGAATGACAAGACTAAACTCTTAAAACAGTGGACTTACTAATTACCATACTTTTTTTAAGAAATGCACATTCGTTCTTCAATATCTGTTTACCAGAATTATGCAACTGTTGTCAAAATGCTGAGAACTAATTTATCCATGCAAAGACAATCTGGAAAGAAAAATGAAATTTGTCCTCTAGTCAGATATCCTCACCATAAGATATCCTGAAAAGCAGCATGCTTGCTGTTAAACCTATTTAATAGATTTATAGAACTTGTGTTTCACAGCTGTTCCAGTTACTTGGGAGAGACCCGAAAGGATTGAAGGGAAAAGTATCGCCACTCCATGGCCATATTTTCCTTCCATTTCCATTGACTAGATTTCTACCACTATCCTTTTCTACTTCTGAAGTATCTGTGTTGTGAATGCTGCCTGTAAGAATAAGATTATCTGCCTTCTCCTGATTTTGCAGGCTTGACCAACAGAATTCTACAAGCCAGAACTGCCACAAAATGTTGCCTCTATCCAACCCTATTGTCCACTTCCAATGAAGAACAAACCATTAAGACCTCATGCAGGCCGACCCCTTCTTGGTGTTCTGCTCCTCCTGTCCCATTTCAGTGGTACTGGGAAGGGACACCACTGAACATGCTCAGACTCTGTCATGCTAATTTTTCCCCTTGTTTCTGCTTTAAGTTACACATTTATGTGCTACTACATACCTAGGGAGCCCCTTCAATGATGTAGAAACCACTTCCTTATTTCTAGATAGCCTATTTTGTTCCCACACTGAAAGACACTTAGGGTACAATCCTAACTCCTTAAGTCAGTGCTTTCCAGCACTGACATAAGGACAATGCAGCTCTGAGGTAAGGGAACAAACATTCCCTTACTTTGAGGAGGCCTCCATGAGTGACACCCAACTGCAGGATACAGCACATGTCCCATTGGCACCACTATGCCAGTGCTGGAAAGTACTGACATGAGGGGTTAGGATTGCACTCTCAAACACCTACTGGCAAGTCTGCAATAATAAACGTTGCATGCAGCAGATGCATAACAAGTAGGCAAGGAGCTTTGACTGAGAAGGGCTTCCGATATCCATGCTGCCACAGACAGCAAAAGCAATCCCTAGACAACCACAGAAGTCAATATTCTATAATCACCTATGAATAGAGGTGTTTGTTTCTGGTGAGTAAGGTAAGATTACAGCCCAAGTATTACTGAACACAATGGGCTTACTTCTGAGTAAAACACCATTTTCAAACACCTCTAACAGAAGGCTCTCACTATAGATTCCAAGTTCACTTAGTCCTACAAAAAAAAAAGTACAACAATGTACAGTCTATCCATCCACATATTTATGTCCATACATTATTTAGCAACAAACTACATGAACCACCCACCTGGAATAAATGGGTGCAAATAGTAATTATAAAATGGAATTCTAAAAAAATTGCTAGTTTTTACAACAATTGAGTTTTCTGTATAAAATAAAGAAATACTGGACTCTTAAAAAGCTGAAAATTTTCATGAATAGAAGTCAATGCCAATGAAATCACTAAGATCAAGACAATTTAGAAACAAATTAAATTTCACTGTAAAGCTTTCCTGTCGCAGTAGTAAATCTTGTCAGTCTCAACTTCACTCTGCACTCTCACCAGGAAATATCTATTATGAAGCAATAGTCAGTAACACCTATTGCCATGTATTTTCATTCATGCTTTTTTTAAATAAGACAGGCACATAAGAAATTGACAAAGTTGTAGCAGAATCAAAATCATAAATTAGGCATGATTTATAGGTTAAACAAGAACTAAAATATATTCATCCATTAGCATGCAGCGAGAAGGGTACATGTGTAATTATCATACAATGAGAATAAGGGAAGTAATCCTTTGCTTCAGCATTTTTAACAAATTCCAATGTAACTTGGATGTGGTACTATGTTCTAGACCAGGGGTGCTCAAACTTTCAACTTTAGGGATCCTGGACCTTTAAAATTGTGTAGGAGAGATAATTTCAGCAGGTGCAGCTTGTCATCTATGGGATGACAAGTTGCACCTGCTGAAATTCTCTCTTCTATACACTTGTTAAAGGTCCAGCATCCCTAAAGTTGAAAGTTTGAGCACCCCTGTTCTAGACAAGCAATGTTATAGTAGATAGTACAGGTGTGTTTTTATATTTGCCCTCAACTTGTCAGACTCACAACATGGGATGTGCTGTATCCAGCACAGTTTAGGAAAAAGTTGGAGATCCACTCGGGATAAGGGGATATTTTTCCCTTAGACCAGGGGCCTCCAAACTTTCTGGCCAGAGGGCATGAAATATCTGGTGCAGTGCTGAGGGACAGAAAAAACTTAAAAATTAAATGAATTAGAGATGGAACTTAGATGAATGAATAAATGAATGAGTGGGCTCATTCACTCAGCCTCTTCGGCCCTCAGAACACCCTCCAGATGCAATCACAGCACAGCTCTGGTCATGTTCAGTTGACAGGGCCAGAGGCTTTCAGGGGACAAGAGGCTGGCCACAGGCAAGATAGAGGCTTGCTGTGGGACGCATTTGGCTCCCGGGCCGGGGTTTGGAGACCCCTGCCTTAGACCATGTAATGCCCCAGACTGCCCAGTGGGACTTCTTGATTCTGTGCCAGCTAAATTGCTGGTGCAAATCCAGGAAGCCCTGGGTAACACTGGTAGGCCCAGGAATTGGGTTAGAATATAGCAGAAGCCTCCTTTGCCAATATTATCTCACTCTCTTGCCTTATAATCCCTGAAGAACTCTTCAGAAAAATTTCCTCTATCTTCCCCCATGATGCCCCAAAACTGTCTTCTTTTAATTATAACATGCATTTCAAAGTCTTTTAGTCGGTCTCAACGCTTTCCACTTTACAAAGACTTAGTATCAGTCAACAATGACTCTGCCCTTCACTCACTTTGCCTCCCTTCCCCATATTATTTTCTTCACATCAGAGTGCCCCTTCCTTCTAGCTTTCATGCTCACTTGCAGTTCTAATTCTCATTAGGTAGCCACAGTCTCCTAACCAGGCTTCCCACAGTATGATACAGTGGCACCGAAGTAGCTGCCATGGGCAGAGAGGCAGCTGGAGGTCTCCTTCAGGCAAGGGAACATTTGTCAAGCCCTAGCAGTCTCTGTGGGTCTACTCAGATCTAGACCAGCTCAATTGCTGGCAGAGAACAGAGTAGCCCTATGTAGGATTTTCAAGTCCCACAGGTGCAGGAGGGAGATAGGGTGTAACAGCAGCCTATGCCATGACCCCCGCTCCCTCCCTGGCCTGAACCATCCACCCCCACACCACTCTCCCCATTTTGCCCCCTTCTGTTCACCACTGTAACGTAAAGTTCCTCCTCATTGTTGAAGTCCTACCAGAGGCCTGAAAATGCTTTTCTGTGCACATACTACTGTAGACAGGAGAAAGTGGAAGAGTATGTGCCCCTCCTGCCCATCCTGCATGCCAAAGTCTACCCTCTAGGACAGCACTTGGGATGGAGATCTGTCACAAGTCATTTTATTTATTTAAGAAATTTATATCCCGTCTTTCCCATGCCAAAGCAGATAACAAAGCTTATAAACAGGTACAGCTTATAAACAAGCACAAAGTTTAATAATAGGTAAAAACATCAAATAAAGCATTAAAAACAATTACAACTAGCACCTTGAATTGGGACTGGAAACAAATGGGCAGCCAGTGTACCTGTTGAAGCAGTGGTCCAGCCAAGTCATAACATCCGGCCCCTGTAACCACTCAGGTCACATTTAAGTTATGAAGTTAAAACTGGAAAGTTGCCAAAAAATATTTTTGAGAGCCTGTAGTAGGGTTCTGTAAACTAATATTTTTAAACTAATTCAATGGTTCCCTATCTTAGTAGAATCGTGACCCACCTTGTCTTCTGTGATGGGAGCATGATGATCCACTCTACTGACCTCTGCAGAGCTCAGAATGGCCCACAGAAGCCACGGAAAGCCATTTCCGGTTTTTGGAGGCAAACAGGAAGTTGTCTCTGAAAACTAGAATTGACATTTGGAGGCTTCTGTGAACCATTATGAGGCCCATGGAGGTCAACAGAACGAGTTGCTGGTTCTACACAACCCGAAAGAAGCCACCAGGGCTACCCAATGCCTCAGGAATGGCTCCTATTTGGAGTCATTTGGATGCTAGGGTGGGCTCAGCCCACAACCCACCTTGCATGGGCTCACAATCCACAGTTCAGGAAAGGCTGAACTAAATCATGCCCAGCTTTTAACCAACTAATAGAGCTGGTGTGACATAGTAGCAAACACTGAGCTGCAAATCAGCTGCAAATTGGGCCTCTTCAGATTAGAAAAGAGATGCCCCCCCCAGGGGGGACATGATTGAGACGTACAAAATTATGCATGGGAAGGATAAAGTGGATAGAGAGATGCTCTTTACACTCTCACATAACACCAGAACCAGGGGACATCTACTAAAATTGAGTGTTGGGAGGGTTAGGACAGACAAAAGAAAATATTTCTTTGCTTAGCGTGTGGTTGGTCTGTGGAACTCCTTGCCGCAGGATGTGGTGACGGCATCTGGCCTGGATGCCTTTAAAAGGGGATTGGACAAGTTTCTGGAGGAAAAATCCATAATGGGTTACAAGCCACGATGTGTATGTGCAACCTCCTGATTTTAGAAATGGGCTATGTCAGAATGCCAATGCAAGTGAGGGCACCAGGATGCAGGTCTCTTGTTATCAGGTATGCTCCCTGGGGCATTTGGTGGGACCACTGTGAGATACAGGAAGCTGGACTAGATGGGCCTATGGCCTGATCCAGTGGGGCTGTTCTTATGTAAATCAGGATTTCCCTGGTTTAACTCTCATCTCTACCATGAATTTATTACGTAGCCTGAGACAGGCCACTCTCTCTCAGCCTCAGTTGCAACATGGGGAATAATACTACCTACTTCTGTTACATGTAAGGAGCACATCAAGACAACATATATGAAGTGGTTTGCACACTCAGAAAGTACTCTGAAATAACTGAAATATTTTCAGATATTGCAGTCTCAATTAAGGTGCCTTTTTGAATAGGATAACTTTTTTAAAAACAACTCATTCATACTTGTTAACAGTCATCTAATAATTTCTTTTCATATAATTTGGGGAATATTCAATCTTAAAAGGGATAGGCTTCAAGTGTAGTTCCTAACTCATGCAAGGAGATGGAAGCAGATGCATCTGTGTGGTGTGCACAGTGATAGGTTCTTCGCATTGAGTCTCAGCATGTCATCAGCCCATTCCCCAGATTAACAGAAGATGAGAGAAAGCACATTTCACTGAGTTTAACTCAATCATATTACAGTTTTAAGGACTAGTTGTCTTTAAAATGCTTCTTATTCTACTGTTTTCAGTATTTCACACTGGTGGCCTTTTATTTCTTCCCACCACCACCCGTCTCTGAAATTATCTTTAATTGTACTGCTGTCATTATCCAGCTCATCTTTTCTTCCTTATCTATAGGACAAAGTTCACTTCATTAAGGAACTTTCTGCTTCAAAAGTCAACTTATCACCAACATACGATAAGCAAGCCAAGTTATCTAAAAGTATACGCCACTGAAAATATATGTCACCCACATACGAACTATAATCAATGTATGTGATTTATATTTTCCCTTACAAAGCAGTTTGAGTCAGAATATTTACCACATCATATTCATTGTTCAGCTAGAGCAGCAATTTGCAACCACTGTGCCATAGCATTCTGGCGCAGTGTGAATGGTCTGCAGGTGTGCTGGAGGAATTTGGGGAAGGGTCATTTGTAGTGCCATTGGGGAATGTGAGCCCCCATGTGGTGTCAACTGTGAAAAAGTGATGGTGTTACCTTCACAATTTTAGCACTTTATCAGTGCATCATGAGATGAAAAAAGTTGAACTGCTGAGCTACAGAGACCACAACTTGTACTACATTCTTCCAACACAGATAACACTCCTATTATGCATAGGAGTGAACCCCAGTGAACTATGAAGGAGTCTATAACCAAATTTAACTAGATATTGGGGGAGAGCATGCACAAGCAGCACATTCTCACTGACCACCCATCATCAATCCTTCCAATACTAGTTTTGGTGTTTCCAGGCCTATCATCTGGGCAGCAGGGCAACCCATAAAACAGAGGTGACTTCTGCATAATTCAGTGGCCTTCCCAGATATGCAGAAAAGTATTTGCTCATAAAGAAAAGCACGCTTTCCCCCACATCAACCTGATGATGACATAGTATGCTCAGTGCCTCCAGGAGCCACAAAAAGTTGATAGTGTGGGAGGGTGGGGATTGGACACAAAACAAAAAAATGTACCTGACTGAGCCCCTCAACAGCTTGGGATATCCTGAAAGGAGAGATCAAAAATGTTTTTCTGTCAACCCTATCTTCCCTGTCCCAATATTATCTAATTCCAAAATCATCAGTGCCTTTAAAATGCTTTGGTATCCTAGATTAGAGAGCAGAGAATCAAAGTCAGGGGACACATGCTGTGAGGCACCTCCCAATTCAAGTTTCCACTCCAAACTCTCATATAACTATTCTAATTATACTCTATCATTCCACTCAGGTTTGGGGCTTGGTGAGCCTACTAATTTGGTCTCAAATCTCCACAATTAACACTAAGGCAACTGGCCCACGCTACAGTATTAGATCACTGAAGTTCAGAGATCAGCAGTTTCTTGCCACTCAGACCTCAAAACCCCACTATGGCTGACAACTGTGTGCATATATGGCCAACAATATGACTATTTAGCATGAACAGAAGCAGTATGGAAATGCAAAATGAATGTCTTGATTATCACCAGCCACTAGGTTAAAAGATCGTGTGCCAGCCCATTCATATAAGCCACAGAATAAGTGGGAATATAAATTTAACACTGCTCTGTCACAACTCTACAAAGAATAACCTACTACTGAAGCAGTACAAGCATTAAGGTCAAAGAAGTATAAATAGCATTTGTATAGTACTTTCAAATTTTCAAAACACTTTTCATTAATTATCTTGTAATTCTTATAGCCAGCCTGTTAACACAAGTGAACATTTCCATATTGTAGATTACACAGAGTGACTTGTCCATACCTATCCAGTGAGTTTGTGGTAAAGAAGACATTTGAATGCCCAAGCGGCTCAGTCTCTTAGCCATTATGCTATGTCACTTGTTAAAGTCTGTTGTACTAAGGCTACATACTAAAGTTATTCACCCTGTTACAATGCAGAAGCTTCCCTATATACGTACTTCCAAGGTATGAGCATTCAAGATATGAACGTAGCTGGACAGGGCTTCCATCTACAAAACATCTACACAGAATTAACATGAGTATCGCAAGACCCTAAAGCTCTCAGCTCCTAGCTTCAGTGTTCTCCCCACAGCCAACCCCTGGACTTTTAAATCTTACAGCTCAGTATACATGCACCCCTCACTATCACCAGGAATCCCCTCACTGTCTCTCCCCCTTCTGTCCCCAGGAACCCCAATATTTAGCACCCTTGTTCTACAGTTATAGGGTTCCTATTTTCAGCATCACCTTTGATGCTTTGTTAGCTTGTTAGCTAGCAGCTTTGTTAGCTTGTTTTGCCTGTGTTACTGCTGGACCAGGTGATGTTTAACTTATGACATATGAGGCTCTAGAGATATGTCTATAAGTAAGAGTTTCTTTATTATTATTATTTATTGGTGGAAGAGAAAGGCCCAGACTGTTCTAACCTACTATGCTATTTTTATGCTTTATTATTTTTCAGTTTTAGCAATACAAACAAGAACCAAAGAACTCAGTAGAAGACAGCAGGGGCAGAGAAGAGCATAATTCTTAACAAACCTGGTATGCTTTGGGAGGTAAGTAAAAATAATTTGGAAGTATCTGTTTCAAAACTGTGTGTGATTTAGAGTAAAGGTTACCTACTGCACAACCTGCCGTTGACTTGGACTGAGGCAAGTCTCTTGCACTGGGCCAAGAGGGTCACAAATAAGCCGTAAGGCATGTTTGCGCCTCCTCAGGAGGAAGCCGGGCTGACACTAAGAGAAACTTCCTACACAAGTAGGAAAAGTAGGCGGGGGAGGCGTTCCTGGGTGGGGAGCAGGAGGCGGGGCTGGGATTCGGCAGTTATGACGGTTCCCAACCCCCGTTTCCAGGGAGAACGGAGCAGCTTCAAGCCACTCCGCTCACCTCAGACTTGCGCCACCTCAAGAGAAGGCGCAAGTCTGAGGAGACCTATAGGGGCCAGCGGCCCTTACCCAGAGGTAAGGGGAAATGTTTCCCCTTGCCTCTGGCTGAGTTGCTTATGGTCCCTATCCTGCGCTGCACGCAGCGCAAGCCTCTTGGCTTGCCTGTTCCTGCGCAGGATAGGATTGTGCCCCTAACCTGCTACATAAACTTCATCTTAAATTACATCATTTTGAAAAAGATACTTCCCAATTATTTTTACATAACTACGTAAGTATATCAAGCAAGGAGTCAAGATAAAGGTTGCATTCACATAGCTAGTTAAAACTAGCAAATCTCTCATGTGCTTTTAACCCAAGCATACACAGCATATGGCCTATATGACCTGCTACTGCTTCTTTGGGCAACAGTGCCTTTCAACAATGCCAATTTCTGGGAGAGATAATGCCAATGCCATGAGGAGCCGCAGCATTGGCTCCTCACATAATCCTAGCAGCACTGCAAATTCACATGGCAGTGTCACAAGCCTTGGGATTGCAGGTTCTGCCTACCCTCTTTACATATGAGGTGAAGAAAATCTGCAACTTCCATTCTTAGTTTAATACATATTAGAATTTGTTATTGTATCTGAACCCAGAAAATCCCAGTTTATTCATAAACTGTAATTAGAACAAACTGGGATTTGCTAGATTCAGACACAATGTTAAATCCTAATTTGTGTTAAAACATGTACTGTACTGTTACTGTACATTTCTTTCCCTAGTCTGCAAAAGGGAGAAGTGTGCAAACTCAAGACTATTGTTAGTAATGCTAACCCATGGCTTAGTGCAACATCTAAATTCAGTCTGTGTTTGCATTCTCCTCTTCCTTGATTCAGAGTCTTGTGGTAGTGTTGGCACCAGTTTTTCCAGTCTGTTAAAGGCAGGCAGCCACAGTCCACCTGCATCTGAGACTCCCTCATGTGTTAATGGCTGAAAGTGCAATCCTGAAGTGTTGTTACACAGATTTCACCAAGAATGAACAGTCATATAGCGTCTGGGGGAAGAAAATTAGATTGAAGAAACAAAGGTGGGATATGAGATGGGAGTGAAGAGAGATCTGGGGTGGGGGAAAAAAAGAGGGGCTATGGTTCTCAAGCTGTGATCTAAAGGCAGCTCTCCACGTAATTTAAGTCATACATCCCTGCTCAATTCTGAAGACTTTGAGCAATGAGAGACATATGCATCTCTACTCTTGAAATGTTTGTTCATGCACATTCCCCAAGGAAGAGCTGCTTTATTCGTTACAAGGTGACTTTGTGTTTCCAAGAAAGAAGACTATTTACTTTCTGAAGAGCAGAGCAGAGGACAACTTTGAGAAATCATTTACTGAAACATGCATTTACTAAATCTTGCCTTCTGAGGATGAAAACCAGGGATCTACAAGGTTGGGTATGAAGGATGCGTGAGATGTATAGATGTAAGGCATGCCTTCCAGAAGCTACCAAAGCTCTTCACTTTTCCTTCCCTTGAATGCAGTCAAACTGAGAAGCTGGGAATTCTGGCAAAAGATCACATGTGAAACAGTGCACAGAGTCATTATGGAGAGTGCCAGCTGATGAAGGCTACAATCCTATCCACACTTTAATGGGACTAAGCCCCATTAGCTATAATGGGACGTACTTCTGAGTAGACATGCAAAGGACTGGGCTCTAAGACCAGTGTGCACACCTACTAGTACTAGGGATTTTTGCTTTTCAGCGACATGTTCAAAGTGCTTTGGAAAGAGTTCCCCTCTTAATCCATTTCTGCCCAGCCCACAGGGGCAGGGGTACACATTTGATCCCTGTTGCATATATGCAATGCTGGGCAAAAATGGCTTGAGGAGTACTGCAACCACACAGCCAGAAACCGCACCCAGTGTCCCGTCCCCCCCACTTTCAACTAAGTTCCTACACCCTACCCACCATCACCTCCAAACTTCCAACCCTGTCCCACAACGCAGGCATAAGCTGCCTTGCAATGGTAGCTCTAAGTAGGCTACCACCACCTTATCTGGTGTCCACAGCTGCAGGAGCCTGGGGAAGGAGGAAGGCAAGGTTCGAGGAAAGCAACTTGCCAGCTCAAGAGCACTTTAGGTGCCAGTTCTGTTACCTGCGTGGAAGCCAAGAGGAAAAACTTTGTAACTCAAAGGAAGGAAGGAGCAAGTAGCAGGCGGTGGAGCAAGTGGCAGGCGCTGGAGTAAGTAAGGTGCAAGTGGCAGGCGCTAGGAGTCCAAAAGGGGCAGCGAAGGAAAGAGGGAGCGGCGGCTGCCACATCCACGCGAAGCCGTGAGGGGTGGAGGTTCCACTGGCGGCCCGTCCACGACACGGAAGGCCAAGGGGGGGGGGTGAGAGGGATTAGGGAGGAGCGCGCACAACGCAGCCACCCCCCCACCGCATTACCCCAACGCAGGGCAGGGAGCCGCGAGAGGCCCAGGGCGCCTCCACCCGTTGCCCGGAGACCCGGTGGAGGTAAGCCTCTCCCCTCCTTCCCCCACCGCGGCGGGCGACGCCACCTCCACAACGGACCCGCCTCGCCTCGCCGGGCACCGACTCACCCGCCAACGCCGCACCTCTTCCCTCAGGCTCCCGCCCCGCACGGCAGAGCAACTTGGTCTCCCTCGCACGGCCCAGAAAGAAGCACCAGCCGAGGAAGCGCGAGGCGCGCACGCGCACTCTGAAAGCCGTTCAGGGCTCGCGCTGGGGATCGCCGGTTGGTCGAGGCGCCTCCACCCGCCAGCACAGGCGCGCGCACGTCCCCCGCACCTCCTCCCCTCGCGCCTCTGCGGTCACGCGCGGGAACTGATAGGTTGAGTGCTGGAAACGATTGCTTCTGCGTCAGGAGGCGGGGCCACGCCTCGACCAATCAGGGATTGAAGGGGAAAGCGGCGCAGAAACAATAGCAACAGCAGACGACCCCCCGATCTGCGCATGCGTGCATGTATTCTCTTCATCCCGAGGGGGTCTATGGGTTAGGAAGGATCCACACGAGAGGCAAATGTCGAAACGCGCATGCGTCAAACGAGCTCCTTTGAGACCCGCCTCTCTTTTTAGTCACCACTTCCAGCGCCGGCTAAGATTGACTAAGTTGATATCCAATCACTGCCAGCCTTCTGCTTGCTAAATCAGTGGTGGCAGTGATTTAAAAGGGCAGCTTTGCATTAAAGCTTCCTGGCATCCTGTCATGTATTATGTATTGCACTTACCTATGCATTACATAGAGTTACATATTAAACATATATATTGCATTATACAGATCTATATATTATTTATAAGCAATCTCGAGACTGAAGGTTGCCAACAAGAGAGAGAGATACATGTCTACTCAGAAATAAGTCCTGTTGTGTTCAATGGGACTTACTCCCAGGAAAGTGCAAGCAGGGTTGCAGTCTAAGGGCCCAGTCCAGTCCAGCTTTCCAGCAGCTGTGCAGCCACAATGCAGCCCCCAGGCAAGGGGACAAACATTCCCCTTCCTTGAGGAGGCCTCTGTGCCTGCCTCCCCACCACAGGATGCAGTGGATGCCCCACTGGCAGGCCTGCACTGGCACTGGAAAATTGGATAGGACTGGGCCGTAAGTGGTAGCATAGCTGGAGGGGGGCGGAGCACTCAGCCTGGCAGGGAGGTGGGTGAGCAGCCCCTCCCTTCTGAGCCATTCCTGGCGGGCGGGGGCAAAACGGGGCCATAAACAGTGTTACAATGTTGCATTGTAATTGTCACTGCTTATTTCATAGTGTGTTGAGTTAGAAGGGGTTGAACTGAGGTGAACCTTCAAGTTCCCAGAAGTCTTGCTGTGGTTCTTCTCTCCCTTTCTCTGCTTCTACAGGTCAGCGACCAAGGCTTCAAGGGAGCAAACCCATTCCCTGAGAGCCTGGAGCCCTTTGCTTCAAGCATGCACCCACAAGTGTTGTGCTCCCTTTAGCAATGCGATCCTGGGGATTGTGACGCTGCCTTCCCCCCAACCCTCAAAGGGGCAGAGTCCAGGGCCCTCGCGACGCCCCAGTTTGAGAACCACTAGTTTAGATTCATTAGGCACTGGGGAACATTTTGGGACAAGCCAGGCCTGTCCAAGACTGTTGGGTGTCACTCAAACAGAGATGGAACTACTGCTGGCGTGTAACATTAAAAAGATGGCAGAGCAGCTTTTAAACTGACCCCTGAGGGAAAGCCGACAGGAGCCCAGTGGCATCTGGTGCGGACTTCTCATTTCTATGGGATGAGGCTGGAGACACAAAAGACAGTCCAGTAGAATGAGAGGCTATGGAAATAAAGGCACAACAAAAAGCTCTTCTCTGGGTACCTGGTATATAGGTGCTTTTATGCAAATACCTGAAATCTCTGAGCAAAGATGGGGAAATGGCAATGTTTGATGGCTGGGGAAAACATTAATATAGTGGGCATAACAGAACCTGCTGGAATGCGGAGTATAAGTGGGATATCACAATCCCAGGCTATAAACTCTATAGGAGGGATGGGGGGAGAGCATGTTGGAGATGGTGCGGCCATCTGTGTCAAAGAAAGGGTAGAATACAGCAGAGTAGTGATAGAAAGGGGAGTCCAACTCCACCATAGAATCATTATGGGTTAAATTACCAGGGGCAAGGAGCAATGTCATAGTGGGGGCATTCTATTGTCCTCCAGATCTAAAACCTGAAAGGAAACTTGAGATGAAGAAACATAAGGAAGCATCACTGAGAGACATGGTAATAATCATGGGGGACTTCAATTATCCTCACATTAAATGTGTCAATATGTGCTTTAGTCATGAAAGAGGATCAAGATTTCTTGATATGTTAAATGACTCTGCCTTAGAGCAGCTAGTCATAGACCCCACCAGAGGACAAGAGGCTCTGACATAGAATGGTACCCAGGACCTGGTTAGGGATGTCAGTGTTACGGAACTTTTGCGGAACAGTGTCCATGCTGCAATCTGTTTCAACATGCACGTCTGCGGAAGAGTGCCAAGCAAATCTGACACAAAACCCCTTGATTTCCAAAGGGTGGAGTTCCCACAAATGAGAGAAGAAGCTGAAAGGGAAGTTAAAAACAGTCCATCCAGAGTGCATGGAGCCTGTTTAAAACCGTAATAAAGGCCCAGCTGAAGTATGACACAAAGGAGGAGAGGCTCTACTAAGCCTAGAAGGGTGCCAGCAAGGCTAACAAGCAGAGTTAGATAGGCTATAAAAGACAAAGAAGCCTCCTTCTGTAATGTATAGAGCAATGCAATGATAGAGGGAAGTTCTTTTCCCTCTCACACAGCACCAGAAAATTGAGTGGTGGGATAGATGTGATGCCACCTGGCCTAGTTGCCTTTAAAGGGGGACTAGACAGATTAGTGAAGGAAAGGTCCATCCCAGGTTACAAGCCAAGAGGCCTATATGCACCCTCCAGGTTTTCAAGGCACCCTATCTCTGCATGCCAGATGCAAGGGAGTGGCAACAGAATATGGGTATCTTGTTGTCTTGAGTGATCCCAGAGGCTTCTGGTGTGCCACTGTGAGATACAGAAGGCTAGACTAGATGGGATCTTGGCCTGATCCACCATGGCTCTTCTTAAATTGTGGAGGAAAGAGAAGAAAGGAGGGCAGAAGCGTGTGTTGAAAGAACAAATATTGAAGGCATATTATTATTATTTATATATCACAAATCTACACTACAGTATAAACTTAAATTTTAAAGCAGCGGTTTTCAACTGGTGTGCCGCGAGGCAGCCTAAGGTGTGCTCCACTGCGAGAGGAGGCAGGCAGCTGCTGCATGCACTGGGGGAGAAGCGACTGCTTTGATCCTCAGGTGGCAGCCAGTGAAAAAGGAGCAGCAGCAGTTGCTTTGCATCTCCTGCTGCTGAGCGAGAGGAAGGCTGCAACCTGATCCCCATTTACCTGGGAGTAAGCCCCGTTGACTATTATGGGGCTTACTTCTGAGTAGACAAGCCTAGGATTGGATATCAAGTCCGCCTCGCATGCTGATTGGGCAGCTAGAGAAGCCCGCTGAGTAAGTGAGGCAGAAGCAGGCAAGCAGGTCGGAAGCAATCGAGTCTGCTGAGGCCACCAGTCCAAGAACTGGCTGGCCTGGTGAAACATCCACGAAAGTCCCTTTTCCTGCCACAGTTGCCTGCAACTGCCCAAAGTGACCCTCCCTGCCTTGGCTTTTGCCTTTCAGAGGAAGGGCTTTGGGCCACAATCCTATCCACACTTACCTGGGAGTAAGCCCCATTGACTATAGTGGGGCTTACTTCTGAGTAGACATGCCTAGGATTGAGCTTTCGGGCGCACTCTTTCTTCTTAAACACAGGAGCAGGCAATTGGCACTTCTCCCCACCCCACTCCCTCCCACAGGCACATCCCCCCCCCAAATCTCATAATCGAAGTTAGCACCTCTCTTACTGTCCCTCCCTTCACTCCTCCGTATCTTTCAAAGGTCCAGAATCACTTTCCTCACATTCTCCCCCCCTCCAGCTGAATCTTGCACTTCTTTCGATCCTGTGTCTTCATTGCCCCTCACCCCACTATGTGCTCAGTCTGACCTCTCTTTGCCAGCACTTTCTGGCATTACACTTTAATAACATTTTTCCTCCTTTCCAGAATCACATATACTCCAAACTTCATACTCTTCAAACTTCTTGTGAGTCTTTGGCTGCAATCCTAACCACACTTTCCTGAGAGTAAGCCCCATTGAACAAAATAGGACTTACTTCTGAGTAGACCTGGTTAGGCTTGTGCCCTTTGTCATGTAATGATTTAATTGTATTAATTATATTAATTAAAAATTAATTGTAATGTAGTAATTTAATGTAAGTAAAAAACTGGTAGTGTGCCTTGACAATTTTAGTGCCTTGTCAGTGTGCCATGAGCTGAAAAAAATTGAAAATGGCTGTTTTAAAGTCATTCTCTCTACTCAGGAAATTCTGGTAATTTTAGTTCTGAGAGGGAGTTGCCAAGGATCTTGTACATAATTTAACACACTCAACAAATTAAAATTCCCAGTTGTGACAGTTGAACTGATATAAACCAATACAAATTTGTAGTATGAATACACCCTGTGATCCAGAAGGGAAACAGGTCTGGGCATAATATGTTGCACTGTAATTGTCACCAAGATAGGAACTTTAGTAGACACTGACTTTGGTTTTTCAAAGCATCATACTTGTGTGTGACACTATATATTTTTAATGAGCTAGTAAATACTTTGAACCTATTTGTCTGATTGCATTAAACTCTGCTACAAAGCAGGGAGGAACAAAATGCCACACAGTAATACAATCCATTACATGTTTTGTAGAGAAATCGTGCTCCAGTGAGATAATGGCATTACTGAAATAAGCAAGCTATTGTGTTCCAGGATCATATAATCACTTACAAATGAAACATGGTAAGAAAGGCAGATACCATAGCTGTCAGCCATCACTTGATCACATTCCCTTGTGGCAGAACAGTTCACAGAAACAAACATGGGCTATAAGCAGTGGTTGGCAGAGACTGAGCTAGCGTTTTCAGATAATAAAATTGTAGTTAACATCCTCTGTGCAGCTGGAGCAGTTCTGGATAAATTTTGTTTCACCTGAAAGCAACTGCCTTATCATTAAACATACCACTGTTCCTATAAAATATGGTGCTGCTGCCTAAGGAGGCTGTATGACTCTCCATAAGAAGTGCTTTCAAATGACATGTTGGCTGCTAATGCCCTTGGACTGGCAGCTGAGCTAACAGAAGTGATGTGACAGTGGTGCTTAACTTAAGAGTTTTAATGCTCTTAAAGCTATTTACTTTTTTGTTAATGTCTTTGTCTGTGATATTGAGTACATTGTTTTCTTTCACTATTGGTAATTCTTCTTCTTCAGCATTTTCCCCATATGGTGGTGGGGTTCACTATTCTGCATTGGAGTCACCATTTCTCTCAGTCGTGGGCTTGGTCTGGTGTAGGCGGGCGATTTTCATGTCACCATGCAACTATCGGCAATTATAATTATCTGTGAAGAAAATTTAAAATAGTATGTCTAACCTTAACAAAGGATGTGACAGATGAATCCACCTTGGGTGATTAATTGGAATGGCAAGTGATTGCCTGGGTCTACTTCAGATGCTTACAGAATGGAAGCGAAGGAAACAATCTTGAATAGTAATGAACATAACTATAGCAGATCAATACAGTGCCCTGTGAAAATGGATAGGGTTTTTTGAAAAATCCCTGAAGTTTAACTTTCATTCACATTCACTAAGCAAACTCATATACTATAGTATGGGTGTCCAAATTTTTTGGCAGGAGGACCACATCATCTGTCTGACACAGTATTGGGGGCAGGGAAAAAAAGTAATTTATATTTTAAATTTACATAAATGAATATATTAGAGATGGAACTTATATGAATGAATGATGGTCTTGCGATAGCTCAAGGCCCATAAAAGTCCTTGTGCAAAGCAAGGCCGGCTTTTCCTTTGCTGCTGCTGCTGCTGCTTCATGTACACGAAACAGCAAGTAGCAGAGGGAGCTGTTGGCCCGCAGCTCATGCAAGAGTTCAGTTGGCCCTTGTGTTACGTGAACATCCCCTTTTTCCTTTTAAGTTGTGATTTTATATCTGGTTATGTTATTATGGACTAAAATATCATACAGGCCAAACTTCCCATACAGGCCACAAAGGAGTCAAGTCAAGCTCATGGTGACAACATCCCCCTCCCGAGGGTAAACAAGTCTGGAAGGGCAAATCATTTGTTTAACCCAATCACTGTGTCTCCTAATCTAATCACTGTTTATGCAAACACATTTAAACTTCTCACAATCAGGTCAAGTCACCTCCACTTCCCTGTGGTTATATGCATCTTAAATCCACCTCCCGGATCATACATTGTAGGAAGAAGTTTGACATAGTAAATCATGGTTTAAGTAGCTCCTATTCATTTTATTGTTGTAACTCAATCACTCTTAAGTACCGTATGCAAACGGGATCTGCCTTCCTGTGTTGATGATTCATGGTATTGTTTAAGCCAGCCACAGACCCCATTGATTTTGCTGATAACTGACAAATCCACTTCCCTATGAACTTATTCCCAAGTACCACCCAGCTCAGCCTGTTTGGAAAATCCCCTCTTTAAGAGAGGGCTCACTGGCACATGCTCTCTCTCTCTGGCTGCCCTTCCAAGGCAGAGGTCCTCCTCCCAGGACTCTTCACCCCCTCCCATCCAACTGCTCCACAAGACAGGTAACTATATCTGTGTCTGGAACCTTTTCCCTTCTCCCCCCCCTTTTTTATCCCCTTCTCTCCCCATCTTTAATCAGCAACTGGGTTGGCAGATCAGGAACCCCTAAAATCCTTCCCTACAACCTATCCTTTTCTGATTTCCTCAGATGCAGCAAATACACTCCACAGGCAACCACCATGAAAGTTAGGTACACTAGATCCAAGTACTAGGATTCAAGTAGACATATACTTACCATTTTTCCATGTGCATTATGTATACCTGTGTGTTTTTGCAATAAAAATATAATCCTGTTGAAAGTTATCTTTCTCCCAGTCTCCTCCTTAAGCTAAAAGGGAATTTCTCTGCATTACGCTGTTTTGTTATCCAGCCTATGGTCCTGAAGTTTCCAGTAAGGGCAGTGCACTAATTCCCCTAAACAAACAGCTTAAACAAACAGCCCTCTTTTGGTAACACTTGCACTTGTTACTTTTGTTAACACTTGCACTGAGAATAGGCCAGCATGGGGTTCACCAAGTCTTCCGGAGGGCCAGAGGCTCATTGAAGACTGGGGGCTCCCTGTGGGTTGGATTGGGGATCCCTGAGGGTCATAAATGTCCCCCGGGCCAGGATTTGGGTACTCCTGTACTCTAGCAATACTGTGCTATTGACTGTCCTACAGGGAGTTAACTAATACATTTTTGGGTTCAACTGTGACTGAAGTTGTTCCATTTCTGTCTAAGAAAAGCTTACAAACTAGTTTAGCAGTTCTCAAATTGTGGGTCCAGACCAACCCGTGAGTCATGACCCAATTTTTGGTGGGTCACAAAACTCACAAGCTGATAGCTGACAAAGGAAAATATACTGACTCCTATGGAAACTGAAACAGAGCAGCACATGTGCCTTGACATGTGAGTAGGAGACTATGGGCGCAATCCTAACCCCTTATGTCAGTGCTTTCCAGCACTGACTTAAGGGCAATGCAGCTCTGAGGTAAGGGAACAAACATTCCCTTACTTTGAGGAGGCCTCCGTGAGTGACATCCAACTGCAGGGTGCAGCACACATCCCATTGGCACCACTATGCCAGTGCTGGAAAGTACTGACATAACGGGTTAGGATTGTGCTCTATGCCTTGGTTCACTTAGAAGAGCAGGCTAATGGGAATGCAACACCATCAGAATGGTCCCATTCTGATAAAAGCAGGCCCCAAAATCATTCAAGAAGGAAGTGTGTCCCGTCCCCCCCATCCCCCACAAGCTGACAAGAAAAATGTATTCAGCTCTATGGAAAATTAAACTGAGCCACACTCATGAGTAAACAACTGTGCCTCAGATCTTATTAAAAGTCAGGTGCAGGGGAAAGCAAGTCCACCAGAATGGCCCCAATCAAATGAACATGGAGCTCTATAAATACAGTCCCCCCCACCATAGTGAAAACTATAAAAACAGGCTTGAGCAACTGATAAAGTGAAACTTCTGTTTTGTAAAGTAGGGGGTTACTGTTAAAGTGTCATTTAAAAAAAATGGGTTCTAAAATGTTTGTGAACCACTAAACTAGTTCAATAGATCTGAACTGATTGCTTTCACGGCACAATCCTAAATTGGCAGTGAGCCAACGTGGCTGTCCCCACACTAGCTCATAGTGTCACAAACATGCTGTAAGACATGTTTGTGGCTATTCATGAGCTAGCTGGGCTGGTATGAAGACCTATGCTGGCTCGGCAGCACCACATCTAGACCCTGTGCGAGTCAACACAGGTATGTTTGCGCCGGGTGGTACGAAGGTATGGGGAGGGTGGCGGGAGTAGATTTTGGAGGCAGGAAAAGGGTGTTTTGGGGTGGGGGAGGGTGGAATGAGGGTACAATTGGTGGAGCAGGCCTCCTCTGTATCCTAACACCGCTCCCAGCCCATCCAGGGTTACACCAAGCTTCTCTGATTTGCACCAGTTATGTAGGTGGTGCAGATCCAAGAAGTCCCATAGGGGTGGCTGGGGCTTGACATGGGGTAAGGAAGAAAATATCCCCTTATCCCAAGGAGACCTCCAGCCAGCTCCTAAGCTGCATTGGATGCAGCACAGGCCATGCAGCATGGCTGAACTAGCGCAGTTTAGGATTGGACTGTCAGTTACAGTTCAAATGGGAAATGTTAGATAATGCTGAACTGTATATGTGATAAGTGCATTCGCAGAATTATGATACAGCATCCTACTCTTAATAACCATATGTTAAAGTCTACAACTTGTTTAGGAAATTGGAAAATGAGAAAGAAGTGGGAGGAAGCATGTGGAAAACAATGTGTTGTTTGTGGGCTGCTTATTATTCAAAAGTGGCACAAAATGTGTACATACATTTTTAAAAAGTCTGTTCTCTTTCTTATTTACATGGTACCCATCTCCATGATGCTAGATGCTCTCTCTCAATTTTTGGAACAACCTTCTTCAGAGCCCTGACACTGGAACCCTGCACTGCTTAGATCCTGCTTCCCTACCCACCAAACATGAAGACAGGGAACTCAGTGCTGGCATGCACTGTTGCAAATGTGCAAGCACTCGCGCTGGTGCTAGCCCAGCACTGTTGCTGGGCTAGTGCCAGTAGAGTATTGGAGCTCTGCTGCTCGGCAGTCGCACTGACTGCCAAGCAGTGGAGAGGTAGGTGGGGGCATGGGGGGAGGCAGGGAGGAGGTGTTCTAGGGCAGGGGGAGGTGGAGGGAGGACAGGGAGAGGGCGGGGAGGAGGCACGCCAGGGAGGGAGGGGGTAGAGGGGAGGTGGAGCTTTGCTCCACCAGATCCGGAGCCTCCCATGTTGGGCTAGCCACCCGACACGGAGGCTTGTCATTCTATACCAACCTATGGGTCACTGCAGAATTGAACAGCCCTATTGTGGAGCTACTCGGTTTACCTAGGGGAAGGGGATGAAAGTCCCCTTCTCCTCAGGAGGAGGTGGCGGCGGCTGCCTGCAGCGCGCTGAATGCAGTGGCAGCCATTTTTGGTGCCGCTGCAACCCCACATGCCGGGAAGCTCAGGATTGGGCTGCCCGTGTTTCAACAAACTATTATGTAAATGCTAAGTGTTAGATCAAAAGTTAGAAAAGAAGATCTCAAACATGCTTTAAGAATTACAGTGATTAACTGAACATTACAGCATGGGAGAAAGTATCCTGCTGAACACAGAAATGTCGTCTTCTCCTTCCTCCACCAGGAAGTTAAGCTTCATTGTCTGCTCTAAATTGGATCACACACTTTAAGCAATAGACCTGTATCCTGTCTGATGTTTTCCAGTCTTGGAAGAGGACACAGAAGCTTGGGCAACTCAAAGTGTATGACAATCTTCTCACATAAGAATTTGTATATTTGTGTTTCATTCTGGTATGGGACCAGTCATAGACCACAATATCACTGTTTAATTCAAACCATTTATGCAAATTTGTTCTGTGCCTCTCTAGCCAATGAATGTAATATTTCTTCTCAGCCTCTGTATGCTTGCTACACAAATATTCCCACTCTGGCCGGTCTTATACTATGTGCACATCTGTGTATTTTTTAATGCCAAAACAAGTCTTCATGTACATATAGGCACAAGCACAAACACACATATCACTGAAAACAATATTCTAGAAATTTATTGAAGTTAAAAAAATATCCCAAGCAAATATTTTGACCTCTTTACAAAATGGTCACTTTTGGATGACACCATGACAACGTAAGGAAGGCTTTCAGATTCAGAGGCTGAAATTTTAGAAAAGAAAAGCAGACCTCAGGCAAAATGCAAATCAATTAACAGGACAGCAGACAACACTTTCCTCCATTACAGCTGTTGGCAAGTCAAAACTCATGAGTCTCTTAGCTTCATTCTATGTAATTATAATCAAATTCTTTCTTAAGGCTGGAAAACAGAAAGACTGATTCAAATGGTTCAAACTGTGCCCACCCCTTCATTTGATTCCTTTCTTTGCTCCTTTAACTCAGAATGTTAATGGTTTTGTTCATGAGGTAGCAAGCAGTGGTCTGGAAAGTCTGTTGAATCCTTGCCAGTGCTGCCTCTACTTGAGATCCATGAAACGAATATCCATGATGAGCAGGAAGTTCTTTGGCAATGGACGTGGTGCTGGTGACAGCACTGTGAAGACCTGGCGTTCTAGATCCACCCCAGTGACGACAATGAAACCAGCCACACTAGTCTCAGAAATGTTCTCATCGGTGCCATCAGCAGTGCTAACACTTAACAGGTGGTGTACCATGTCACGGCCAGGTGTAACTGGTACCAGTTTGAGCTGGTTATCTTCCTGTGACATGCCCAGGGGCAGACATGAGTCAGGGATGGTGGGGGCTCCGACCTTATATATTTTGACATCAGAGAATTTGACATCAAAGGCATGTGGGTAGAAGCATCCACGGAACCCATAGAAGTATTCACGTATGCGTTCATCACGGTACTCCCGCCGGAAGTCCTTGGAGCGTTCAACCACTCCACCAGACTTGGGGAGCAGCACTGTCCGAACAAAATGGGGCAAATCCCGCTTCAGTTCATTGTAGAGGCGCTCCTGGTCCAATACAACTACAACATCAACTTCAAAGGCTGAGGCAGCATGTACAAGTGCCTGATACCCAGATCCCTTCACCCAGCCACAGGTGTTGATGACACAGCCACTGACTGAAGCTCGGCGGTTCACCTCACAGCGCTGGTTAAAGACGTCAGCCAAGCGAGATGTGATCTGCAGAGATGAAGAAGCAGAAGCAATGTAACTAACAGGAAACCACACCCAAGTCATGGACTAGGAGCTTTATGACATGAAGGTGACTGCCACTTTTTCCCCCTAAGCTTTATCTTAGAGGCTGTTGCCCTAGAGATCTCAAGGTCTTTTACAAATACTTGTGGCTTAACATGATGAGTCATTTTTAAAACAATGACTCAGTGCTGCTCTTTATGAATATACAAGTCTTTACTAGTCTGAATGTACGAGTCTGACTTTACACCAAGTCAGAGCACTGGCCCACTGAGTCCAGGATTGTCTACCCTGTTTTAGCTGTAGTTCTCCATAATCTCAGGTAGAGGTTTTTCCATCACCTGCTGCCTAATCCTTTTAAATTGGAGGTGCCAGGGATTGAACATGAGACCTTCTGTGCTTGACCACTAACCCAAGATTCTTTTCCTCTTCTAAACAGTGGACAATGATCTAATATAAAGGAAAAAAAATCCCCAAGACCCTGGCACCTAGACACGTATAAACAATTGCTGCCACCTACAAAACTGAAATATCTTTTCATCTCTGTACAGGAATCCGAAACATGAAGCTGATGGATAGCTTTGGGTAAGCTACTATTTCAGTCTGACCAAATGCTGTACTGCGCTCTATAGAGCATTTGGGTGGGTTACAAATGTAACAAAACAAATGAAATTGGTTAAACTTGGTAAGGACTGTATTAAGGATATATTTTCAAAGCAGAAAATTCATAGATGTCAGAAACCTCAATGCAAAAGAGACTTCGTCAATGCTGATACAGGGAATATTTAGAAATGTACAAAACAACATGCAAGTTAAGCATCACTCACATGCAGTAACAGCCATGTTCACTCCTGTCTAAACTGAAATATGTATAGCCTTCAGACTGAATTTTGATCAACAGGGACAGCACAGCTGATCCGTAAACTATAAATAACAAAGATTAAGTATGTGAAATAAAGTCTTGCTCTTTTAAACATCCACTTCCAGATTAAACAGTATCACATACTTATTCAGCTATGCATTTTCTTTAATAATGAATGTTTCAATGTCCTTTTGAAGGATCTTTCTTTAGCAGAGACAAGTCTGTTACGCAAGCCAAAAAATATTAATAAGATTCCCTTAAACCAGTGGTATTCAGACTGGGGCGTTGTGATGCAGCATCATCCTGCAGTGTGGGGAGCCCTGCGTGAATGCCTGCAGGGCTCCCCAGCTGGTTCAAAGTGAAAGTAGAGCGATCACGCTCCACTTCCGAAGTGGACTTACTGCTTACTTACTCCCTCAAGGACTTACTGCACTTTTCAAACTCCTGGAGAGTTTGAAAACTGCAGCCTAAAACTGTCATAAAACATTTTACTTAGTTTTTAGGATTTATCCCCTGTTCTTCTTTGCAAAACCCAGGGCAGCTAACAATCAATATTGATAAAAACAATCATGATAAAATACAATCCATAAAACAAAGTACAATGTAAAAGCAACAGCACGATTGATTGAATATATAGAAATGAAAAATCTTGCAAAATAAAAATGTCTTCAATGCCCATCTAAAGATGGAATGAGAGAGACACTGTCATATTTCCTAGAAGAGAGCCTATTTTATTTATTTAAGGAATTGATAGCCCACCTTTCTAAGAGCTCAAGGCAGCCGACAAAATTCATAATAAATAATATATCAAAGAGTTCCAAAGCTGTGGTGCTGCCACCACAAAGATCCTATCTAGATCTAGGACTAGATGGGCCTATGGCCTGATCCAGTGGGGTTGTTCTTATGTTCTGTCTCTGGTACCTGCCAAATGAATTTCAGTTAGAGGCAGGTTAGGTTCATATGAGAGCATGGGGTCCTTATGAAAGCTGGGCCTCAGACTGTTTAGGGTTTTAAAGGTAAAGACCAGCAAGTTAGAGTACAAGATGACACCTCTGCCTAAACCTCCAAATGACCACTTCCAGCAGTTTCACCTAGATATTGTAAAGCATGGGGACAAGCAGGAATCCGACAGTACCACAAAGGTATGGGGTGGAGCAGTAGTCCCTAGCTCCGTCTTAGGGTTAACTCTCCAGAAAAGGCCACAGCATTACAAAGCAGTGCCTCCTTTTTTCACCCTGGCAAGGAAATATGGTCAATGATATAGAAAGAACTAAGACATCTGGGGAATCAACAGGACTGCATTTTTCTTGTTCATCTCCGGGTGCTGGTCATCCACCAGAAAACCAGGGCTTTCAATCTCGAAACAAGATTGGAAACTAAACTGCAACAGATCCAAATATTTAGTTTTATCCAGCTAATACCATGGTATATATAAGCAGAGCAAGTTGGTTATAGTCATCTCCTGTTTCTCCCAATCAGATGTGAACAAGAAAGCTCCATTTTTAACTGTTATTGATAAGCCTATTCTCCTTAAGATGAAGATACAAAGATCCATCCCCAGTGGGACCAGGATGCATGCAGAGAATTATCATATCATACACTACCCCAAACATGTTGCTCACCTTATTATAGAGTTTGATGTTAGTGCCAGGTGTAGTGGACCCAAAGTGATAGACCATCGGAGCCTGAACAGAAAAGCCTTCTTCAACATCTGCAGGCCGTTCAATGTAAAGTGCCCCCATAGTGCCTGGGATGGAAATTGAGCCCTGGCCTACATCCAGCTCCACAAAAGTGGGTCGGCGCCCTAAGCGCACACCATAATTCAGCAGCAAGCGACAGACAGTTGACTTGCCTACATCTGCAGGGCCCACCACCATAACCCGAGGCCCCCGTTCATCCTCACGTTCAGCCTGCCACCGCATCTGCTCAAGGGCTGTATGCGTGTTGAGGTACAGCAGCATGGGGGTATCTTTGGAGACATAGGCCACTTCAGTCCGGCCAGTCAGCTGCACAGAACAGCCATGCCAGGTGAAGACAGCCACTTTAGCACCAGCATCAAAGGTGAATTTCTTGTTGCGTGTCAGCTCAGTTCCAAATATCTCAGCCATGCCTGTCAGAAGCTCCAGCTGGACAGTTTGTGAGGCTTCAACCTCAAAGCGGAGCTCTGTCTCCCTCTCTAACTCAAACTTGGCCACAAGTTTCTTTTCATCCCCAGTTTCCTCTGCCATTTTGTTTTTCTTAGACCTGCTATGGATAAAGAATGAGAACTTTTGTTTAATAAAAAAAAAAAACTTGCAAAAGTACCGACTTTCCCTGACATCCCTTGTTAAATAAGCAGTATGTTGGACAATTCTTTTAAAATAAATATATATTCTTCAAAGGGAGGATGGATCTTGTTTGCATAATTAGGGCCTTGCTGATAATCAATCTGGGAAAAATTCCTTCCCAATGTTAAATATAGTTAACAACCTTATTGCTCTCTCTTGTACCAAGTGCAGTTAGCATCAGTGGCCTAACAGCCCAATCCTGAGCTGCCAGGAGCGTGGGGCTGCCATGGCGCCAAAAATGGCTGCCGAGTCATCCTGATTGCAACTGAGCAGCCATCACCAGCTCCTCAGGAGAAGGGGACATTTGTCCCCTTCCTCTCGTAAAGGAAGTAGCCCTGCAATGGGGCTACTTGATTCTGTGGCAGCTCTAGAGTTCCATGTCAGGTTGCGTGGCCCGACACAGAGCTCAGGATTCTGTGGAGCTCCACCGGTCTCACCCTCCTCTTTCCCCCCAGCATGCCTTCTCCCAGCCCTCTCCTCATGCCCCCACCTACCTCTCTGTTGCCTCACAGTTCAGGTGACTGTGGAGCAGCAGAGCACCAGCTTTCCACGGACAAGGGCCCAGCATGAGCTCGCGGTGAGCCAGTTCTGGTGCTAGGCCAGTGCTGAGCCTTGCAAACGTGCCTTATGACACATTTGTGACAGTGCGTGCCAGTGGCAAGCTGAAGTGCAGAGCTCAGGACTGGGCTCTAAGTCATCTGGATTGCTTTATTCAAGTATTCTGTGAATGGCATAGGTACAGCACCAGGTGTGCAGCTTACTTTATTAATGCCCCATCTCTGCTTTCAGTACACTGCAGGTATACATTAACCTGAAAATTAACCTGAAAAGGTGAGGCTGATTGGAACCTTGTGTCTGAAACAGCCTTAGATATCTTGCCAGCCACTAGTTTTAGCGGAAGTCCACTCTGAAAAGTGCCTCACATGGCGGCGGCATTTCTGAAGGACTCCAGTGGGGAGGCTCTGCCTCCCCACCCACTACACGTCCCTGCCTCTGATGTACCTATTTTCCTTATACATGGTAGAATAATAAAAACAACAAAACACAATAAGCTTAATTGGATCACAGTTAAAATGTTTCAAAAAAGGCCCGCCTCCCCCCTCCGATGTCAATGTTTAAAAGCTTCCCTAAATTAAAAAAAAAGTCTTGAGGTCCCACAGAAAGGACTCCAAAGAGGGAAGAGTTCCAGGGGGAGGGAACTGCACAGACAGGTGCCACCACCGAGAAGGCCCTATTTCTTGCTGCCATGCCCCTCATCTCTACTGGTGGCAGGACGAAGGGCCCCCTCTGATCAGGGGTGTGTGGTGGGTGGGGAGGAAGAACCTCCCCACTGGAGTCCTTCGAGAAGCGCTTCACTTCACGCGTGGGTGGTGGGTGCTTGGGTGCTTCCCATGGCGGCGACGCTTCTCGAAGGACTCCAGTGGGGAGGCTCTGTCTCCCCTGCCTCCCCACCCACCACACATCCCTGCCTGTGATGAACCTATTTAGCTCATAGGTTCCCAGTGGGAACTGCCCACCCCCGCTGCATCACAGCTCAGGCTCTCTCGACTGTCACAACGCTTCATGGGGCCGCCAACCAGAAAACTGGGCCCACAGGGAAGCGTTCACCATAAAGAAGACCCCACGCAGCGGGGTCCCGTCCCGTCCTTACCCCCGCCCCCTCCGTCTGAAGCGTCACCATAGCAACAGAACGAACACCCTCGCCCCCCACCTACCCAATCCACAAAGATCCAACCACACTAACTCCAGACGGCTCGGGCACCCAAACTTCCGGTTCCTCCGGAAGTCATGTGATCACACTGCGCATGCTTCAATGATGGGAAATGTAGTTTCCCCGTGAATAGGAGAAATGGTTGCTAGTCGCGCAGCCTCCTGGGAAATGTAGTTTTTAAACTTCAGTTCCGAGCCCTTTTTATCTGTTCTAGGAGTTTAGCAGCCTAGGGCATGAAGATGCAGACAGCAAGCATTTTGTGCTGCAGTGTCGGATTGTTTCGTTACTAGCACGTCAACCTCAGAAAGTACCCCCCTACCAGTCTGTTGCTTATTGGGGCTGCAACCCTATCAACACTTACCCAGGAGTAAGCCCCATGGACTATAATGGGACTTACGTCTGAGTAGATATGCATAGGCTTGGGCTCTAAATCCCCCATTTATCAATTAAAATGTATTCCCCCCCACATCCTGAAGATATAGAAATGTTGGCATATCAGCATATAGTATATTTATTATTGACTTTCAGGAACTGGGAAATTGGGAGAGGTGTTCCAACATCCAGGAGGTGCCCAGATTTCAGGCATTGAGTATGAATCTCATCAGTTTCCAGATCATCAGTTTCCAGAGGTGTCTTTCCAGAGGGTTTGCAAGCAAAACTACAAAGAGCCTTGTAGCACCTTTAGGTCTGCAATCCTATGCATAGTTTCCTGGGAGTAAGTTCCACTGAACACAATAGGACTTGCTTCTGAGTAAACAAGCACAGCACAGTCCCCAAGAAGCTTCTGCTAAAATAAACCAGTTAGGCACTACCAGGCTCTTTGTTTGCTTTCTTGTTCTCCTTGCCACACAGTTCCTGATGCCACGACACAGCGTGATGCTCATTCTGACGTCTTCTTCTGGTCGGTAATTTCTTCTCATCGCTTTTTGACAGGAAATGGCATGTCATGGTCTGTAATTATTTCTCTGGAATAGAAAAGTGGGACAAAAATACATTGACATTTGGCTTTGACATTAGTGACAATTCAGGAGGGAGTAGCCATGTTAATTTGCCATCACAAATACAAAAAAAAAAGAGTTTTATGACACCCTACAGACTTACAGGTGCATTGAGACAGAGGCTTTTGTGAACTAGAGCTTGTAAAAGTTTATGCCACAATAGAATCTGTTAATCTTTAAGAAGCCACAATACTCTCTCTCTCTTTTTTTTTTTGTATGTGTTTGTGGGAAGATTTGGAAAAATATATTATTTGCTCTTCCACAGAGGATGTTGAAGAAAATACCAAGTTTTATTTCTACACAGGGGGAAGGCTTCCAGCTCCTTGTCTCTGCACAGCGCCCTCAAGGGATACAACAGTTACTGCTGGTTTGACAAAAGCAGGAAGATAATGGTACAGTACCAAGACCTTAAAAATATGCAGCTGTTTAGCATACTATTCTCCAAGGGTTCTGAGCATCTGAGTAGAACTAGATCAAATGGGTTCAAACTACAAGACAGAAGATTCCAGTTGGATAGCAGAAATTCTTCAGTAAGAGTGGTACGGCAGTGGAACCAATTACCAGGGGAACTGGTGGATTCTCCCTCACTGGGCTCTTCAAGCAGATGCTCAACAGGAACCTGCTGGAGATGCTCTAGGACAATAGTTCTCAAACTTTTTAGCACCAAGACCCACTTTTTAGAATGACAATCTGTCAGAACCCACCAGAAGTGATGTCATGGTCAGAAGTGACATCATCAAGCAGGAAAATTTTTTAACAATTTAAGGCTGCAATCCTATCCAAAACTACTTAGGAGTAAGCCCCATTGACTATTATTGTTAAAAACACATTCATACAGCCTGTTAAAAGTATAGATCTGTCACATATCCCCAAATGCAGTCCCATACTATAGTAGAATCAAGTCTAATATATTAAAAATATAATACTGACATGAATGGGGACCCACCTGAAATTGGTTCATGACCCACATAGTGGGTCTAGACCCACAGTTTGAGAAACACTGCTCTAGGGGGGATTTCCTTCTATAGGCAGGGAGTGGAACTAGATGATCTTGTGGTCAACTTCTAACTCCATGATTTTAAGCTCACACTACTCAGATACAATTCACCTGCTGCTTACTACTCTGCAATTAAACAGAGTAGAAAATGGTGCAACAGACAAACAAAAACCCTGTCAGCTACTGCTTTTCAGTCATAGCTAGAGAGGTGTTTGTGAATAAGATAGGATTACAGCCTATGGTCGCAATCCTAACCAACTTTCCAGCAATGCAACTCCAAGGTAAGGAAACAAACATTGCCTTATCTTGAGGAGGCCTCTGTGACTGCCCCCCAACTGCAAGACGCAGCACATGCCCCACTGGCATGGCTATGACAGTGCTGGAAAGTTGATTAGGATTGTGCCCAATGTCTTACTGAGCACAATAGGCTTACTTCTGAGTAAAATAAATAACACTGTGTTTTCCAACACCTCTAGACACAACTAGTTAGTCAGAAGTGGGTTCTTTTCTTCTCCCCTTCCACAGTATGCAGAGGCTGAACATGCTGTATAGTGTTCAATTATAGCCCAGAGCAAGGAGCAACTGCAAGGGTCTGCCTTCACTAAGCCAGCCACCAAGCTGTTTCATAGTTGAAATGCTGTTCTGAGCTGAAAACAGACCTTTTGGGACAGGGTTTTTTTCCTTTATTTTGCTATGTAAACTGGGTTTTGGTGTGCTTTTTGTTATGTTTATTTTGGTTGAAAAGTGGTATTTGTATTGGCAACCTTCAGTCTCGAAAGACTATGGTATCGCACTCTGAAAGGTGGTTCTGGCACAGCGTCTAGTGTGGCTGAAAAGGCCAATCCGGGAGTGACAATCCCTTCCACACCGGGAGCAAGTGCAGTCTGTCCCTGGTCTGTCTCCCTGGCTATGGGCCTTCCTTCTTTGCCTCTTAGCCTCAGACTGCTGGCAAAGTGTCTCTTCAAACTGGGAAAGGCCATGCTGCACAGCCTGCCTCCAAGCGGGCCGCTCAGAGGCCAGGGTTTCCCACTTGTTGAGGTCCATCCCTAAGGCCTTCAGATCCCTCTTGCAGATGTCCTTGTATCGCAGCTGTGGTCTACCTGTAGGGCGCTTTCCTTGCACGAGTTCTCCATAGAGGAGATCCTTTGGGATCCGGCCATCATCCATTCTCACGACGTGACCAAGCCAACGCAGGCGTCTCTGTTTCAGCAGTGAATACATGCTAGGGATTCCAGCACATTCCAGGACTGTGTTGTTTGGAACTTTGTCCTGCCAGGTGATGCCGAGGATGCGTCGGAGGCAGCGCATGTGGAAAGCGCTCAGTTTCCTCTCCTGTTGTGAGCGAAGAGTCCATGACTCACTGCAGTACAGAAGTGTACTCAGGACGCAAGCTCTGTAGACCTGGATCTTGGTATGTTCCGTCAGCTTCTTGTTGGACCAGACTCTCTTTGTGAGTCTGGAAAACGTGGTAGCTGCTTTACCGATGCGCTTGTTTAGCTCGGTATCGAGAGAATGAGTGTCGGAGATCGTTGAGCCAAGGTACACAAAGTCATGGACAACCTCCAGTTCATGCTCAGAGATTGTAATGCAGGGAGGTGAGTCCACATCCTGAACCATGACCTGTGTTTTCTTCAGGCTGATTGTCAGTCCAAAATCTTGGCAGGCCTTGCTAAAACGATCCATGAGCTGCTGGAGATCTTTGGCAGAGTGGGTAGTGACAGCTGCATCGTCGGCAAAGAGGAAGTCACGCAGACATTTCAGCTGGACTTTGGATTTTGCTCTCAGTCTGGAGAGGTTGAAGAGCTTTCCGTCTGATCCGGTCCGGAGATAGATGCCTTCTGTTGCAGTTCCAAAGGCCTGCTTCAGCAGGACAGCGAAGAAAATCCCAAACAAGGTTGGTGCAAGAACACAGCCCTGCTTCACTCCGCTTCGGATGTCAAAAGGGTCTGATGTGGAGCCATCGAAGACAACAGTGCCCTTCATGTCCTTGTGGAAAGATCTGATGATGCTGAGGAGCCTGGGTGGACATCCAATCTTGGGGAGAATCTTGAAGAGGCCGTCTCTGCTGACCAGGTCGAAAGCCTTTGTGAGATCTATGAAGGCTATAAAGAGTGGCTGTCGTTGTTCCCTGCATTTCTCCTGCAGTTGTCTAAGGGAGAATACCATATCAGTGGTGGACCTGTTGGCTCGGAATCCACACTGCGATTCTGGATAGACGCTCTCTGCAAGTACCTGGAGCCTCTTTAGTACAACTCGGGCAAACAGCTTTCCTACAACGCTAAGGAGAGAGATGCCGCGGTAGTTGTTGCAGTCACCCCTGTCACCTTTGTTCTTGTACAGCGTGATGATGTTTGCATCCCTCATGTCTTGAGGTACTCCACCTTCTCTCCAGCAGAGACAAAGGATTTCATGCAGCTCAGTGACGATGATCTCTTTGCAGCATTTTAGGACTTCAGCAGGGATGCTGTCTTTTCCAGGTGCCTTGCCAAAGGCAAGGGAGTCCAGGGCCACGTGAAGTTCTTCTAGGGTTGGTTCACTGTCAAGCTCTTCCAGCACAGGCAGGCACTCAATGTTGTTCAGTGCTTCTTCGGTGACTACATTTTCTCTGGAATATAGCTCAGAGTAGTGCTGCACCCAGCGTTCCATCTGCTGCGCCCGATCCTGGATGACCTCGCCTGTGGCAGACTTCAGAGGGGCAATTTTCTTCTGTGTTGGACCTAGGGCCTGCTTGATACCATCATACATCCCCTTGATGTTGCCCGTGTCAGCTGCTATCTGTATCTCGGAACAGAGCTGGAGCCAGTAGTCGTTAGCACATCTCCTGGCAGTCTGTTGGACTTTGCTGCGAGCAGTTCGGAGGACCTGCAGGTTGCGCTCACTGGGACAGGCCTTGTATGCTGCTTGAGCTCTCCTCTTTTCCTCAATGACTGGTGTCAACTCCTCAGAGTGGGCTTCAAACCAGTCTGCCGCCTTGTTGGTCTTCTTGCCGAATATGGACAAGGCGGTGTTGTAAACGGTATTCTTGAAATGTTCCCATCTGTTGGATGCGTTTGCGTCGGCCAGGCCTGGAAGAGATTCCTCAAGCGCTTGTGCAAATTCCTCCACTTTTCTCTGATCCCGGGTCTTGCTGGTATCAATGCGAGGTCTTCCTTCCTTTTTCGTGTGATACAGTCGCTTTGTTTGCAGTTTCACTCTGCTGCACACCAGGGAGTGGTCAGTGTCGCAGGCAGCACCATGATAACTGCGTGTGATCTTGATGCTGGGAAGGCTGGAGCGTCTGGTGAGGATCAGGTCGAGCTGGTGCCAGTGCTTTGATCTTGGATGTCTCCAAGAGACTCTATGTTGGGGCTTTGTGTTGAAGAATGTGTTGCTGACACAGAGACCGTGATGACAGCAAAACTCTAGCAGGCGTTGGCCATTTTCGTTCATCCTCCCAGTGCCAAACTGACCTAAGCAAGTGGGCCATGAACTGTTATCAGCACCAACTCTAGCATTGAAATCGCCGAGGATGAACAATGACTCTTTTACAGGGATTTTCTTGACAGTGGTGGCCAGGTCATCATAGAATTTGTCTTTGGCTTCTGCTGGAGACGACAGAGTCGGTGCATAAGCATTGATGAGAGTGATAGGTCCTGCTGATGACTGGAGCTGCAGGGACAAAATTCTTTCACTTCCCACAGTAGGTGGGATGATGGATTTCAGCAGGGTATTTCTGACCGCAAAGCCAACGCCATGTTCCCTGGTTTCGTTTGGTGGTTTTCCCTGCCAGAAAAATGAGAAATTTCTCTCCTTGACAGATCCGGAATCTGGCAGCCTAGTCTCTTGAAGGGCGACGATGTCCATCTGCAGTCTGCTCAGCTCCATGTCGATGACAGCTGTTTTGCGTGCGTCGTCTATTTCTTGCAGGTCATCAGAGAAGCCAGGTGTCATTGTCCTAACGTTCCAGGTGCCCAGCTTTAGGGCAGTAGTTTTCTGTTTTCTGTTGCATGGTGCAGAGTTGTCGATCCGCTTGTCGGTTTTCACCCTAAACCCCACGCACCCCATGAGGTTAACGGACCGTGGCGAGGCAACACCTTACTGGCTGGGGACTGCCCAGCTTAAGGCGGGCGGTAGCTGCCCAATGAGATGCAATGATCTCTCCCACCGTCGGAAGCAGCCCCTGGCGTCATGCTCTACGCCAATCGAGCAAAGACTTATAACCGGTAAACTGCTGCTTCCCGTGTTGTGCCGACGCCGTATGGCGAAGTTGGAGTGTCCTCTCCAGTGCGCGAAGCCTGGGTAAAGAAGGTATGGAGGATAGGCTGTTACCCATGCAGCAAATCCCCCCTCTCCACGTCGCTGGAATGGTCCAATGGAAAGGCAGAAGCCAATACGGTTGGTTCCAGCGGCGTCGCAGGAGTTGCCAGAACGTGACTGTGTTCAGCCATGAACTGCCTAAGGGACTCCGGCTCCTGTGGTATAAAAGTGGTATAAAATATTCTTAATAACAATGACTGTTAACTATGTTACATGAACACTGAGACTCATCTTGCCATTCAGGTGGCATCTGTGAATAATATCCCTATCAACCCATTTAGTTATACTACAGATTGAAGCAGAAACAGCTAGCCAGTATGAGAAGGGAGCCTATGTTTTGACTGCAGTCTAAGTTGAAGGGTATCAGAAAGGCAGCAAGGTGGAGGGGAAGAAAAAGGAAAGGAGAAAGGAAACAAAAGTATAAAATTGTCAAGGTGCATTTCATTTGTGATCAACTTCCTACAACACTTCCTATACCAGGGGTGTATCCCTTTGTTAGAGCCCAGGTGCATCTTCAGGAAGAGCAGATTCATCTTCAAAACACTCTGTGACAAAGATATTAGCTCCTTTTTTAATAGAAGTAATGCAATGACACACCATGTCCAGATGCTTCTAACCAACATAGTTCACCAAGGTTGTTCAAAGAGCCAGTGGCACAGCTAAGAACATCAGGATAGTACGAATATGGAGCAACTAATTTACCTGCAATATCAGGTATTTTGCTCCTCCCTACCCCAGTATGTCACTGAGCTGCATTCTGTAGTGTGAGTGGGAGAGAAGTCAGAGAGGCCTCATCAAGGTAAGGGAACATTTGTTCCCTTACCTCGGGGCTATTCTGTAGTTGTATCAGTGCTGGAAAGTTGGCTAAGATTTGGCTGTATGGAATACAATACAATGTCAATAATGTTGACTGAAGAATAAAGGATCAGAAGATGCTATAGCTCCAGAAAAGCTCTAAAACAGTCAGTGATTTAGGGTTGGGGCCTACTTGCATGGTTTTTAGCCAGTGGTAGGCATTGAATTTGGTCGGCCTATGATGATTTCCAACTGTACTACCATGGACTAAATCACTTGGATGCAAGGTGATACCACAGAATGAAATCTAACAAGCAGGCTTTCAGCAGCACCCAGTGACAAACTTCAGCTGCTCAACACAAACACAATGTGATCATTCAGAAGAACACACAGTTGGACTTGAATATGGAGGCAGGAGGTCAGGCTGGTTCAGCTGTTTTGGATGAAAGCTGCCCATCTGATATAAAGCACTCTTGGGGGTTTAAGAAAAAAACTGCCTATGTGAACCACCTTGAATTAAAATCAAAGGAGCAATTCCAATGACCAAGAAAGGCAGTATATAAATATACAAACAATATGTTTATTGTTGTTAGAGGATGATGTCTCTGGAAGCTGGACTTGGTGACTCTGGAAGTCCTGGAATAAACATTAGTACACACCTTGCTGAAGAATTCTGTGCAACTTGAAAGCTTGCACATTTTTTTAAATCAGCAGAACCTGCACTATTAAATAATTTGCTTTCGCTGAGACCGTAATAAAGATTTGATTGACTGAATAATTTGCTTTTTTTAAAAAGATGAATGGGTCTTCACCTCATTGTACCTTCAGATTGCATCGTTCACCCAGGGAGGATAAAATCATTCTCCATGTCCCAATAGAGTCTATTTTCTCTCTGTGTTGCTTAGTAACAGATTACATCGCTGTACCCTTGTGCCTATAGGAAGCTCGCGTCGGTGGTAAAGGGGCAACACTGTAACCTAAGCCAGACACTTTTCTGCTGCCTGTTTTGTTTGATGGACCAGGCTAGTTTGGAAGAGGCTCTGTGGTTGGTTTGATAGGATGAGGCTGTTGACACAGGGCCATGTTTTTCTTGGTGGGTGCGGGCGGCGGCGGCGGGGGGGGGGGGAGACCCACGATCTGAGCAATGGCAGCGCTGAAGGTTGAGCAGAGTCAAGAGCCAGGGAGGCTTCGCTGCGCCCCAGGAGATGCCTCCAGGGTCTTGGGGGGGGGGCGCTAACTAAGCACTGAGCATCCCAAGGGCACGGGCGTTTGGGGAGCTGCTGAAGACAGCGCACCGGGGACTGAGTGACAGCCCAATCCAATGCATGCCTACTCTGAAGTCAGTCCCATTAGAGTCAATGGGACTTACTCCCAGGAAAGTGTGGCTAGGAGGACTGGGCTGTGAGACAGCAGATTTCCAGCCCGTGACCCTCGGCGGCTGCTGCTGCATCTCTCCCTGCGTCAGACTTTGCCGGGAGCGCACCGTGGGATTTAGCATCACCTGCGCGCCTCCGTCCACCACTGCCTCCCCCTCCCCCGCAGCCCAGCCTGTCCACTGCGCGCCCGTGGCTCCATCCCCCCCCCCACGCCCCAGCAGCAGAAGCAGCAGCATCCCTGCGTGTTGGCCCGGCGCTTGTCCCCTCCCTCTTTGATCCGTCCCCGGCCCCGCTCTGACGTCGCGGGAGGCTGGAGAGGAGGAGGAGGGAGGGAGGGATGGATGACTCACAATGTTATGATGCGGTTCCACAACACACAGCCACAGACGGCCACAGACGGAGCACAAAAGCAGCCCCGGGGCCGCCTTGAAGACGCTGCGCTCCCCTTGACGCGACCCCTCGCCCAGCGGCGGCGGCGGCAGCAGAGACGGAGAGGTCTCCCCGGGCGCAGGTTTCAAGGTGAGCCGCGCGGAGGACGCCACTCAAACTTTGCCTCCCCGGGCTCTGCCGGCCCCGCACCCCTCCGCGCCCCCTTCCCCTTGCAGAGAGAGCCCCCTCGCAGCCATCCCCCCTCCCCCAGCCATCCCCTCGGGGAACTTCGCGACGCCACCGCCACCTTTATTTTCCTTCCGCGCAGCAGCCACGTGAGTGAGTCAGACTCTGCGGTGTGGGTCCCCGGGCGCCCCAGCTCCTCCCACTCCACTTGTTTTCTCACCCCCAGGCAACCCCCCTTTCCTCCCCCCCCCCACGCAGCAGTCACTGCCTTTGCAAGGAGACGAAGCGGACTGGCAGCCCCATCCTAAGAGGGTCTGCTCTAAAGCAAGTCCCATCATGTTCAATGGGGCTTACTCCCAGGAAAGTGTGCATAGGATTGCAGCCTGGGGTTGCAATCCTATGCACATTTTCCTGGGAGTAAGCCCCATTGAACACAATAGGATTTACTTCTGAGTAGACATGCATAGGCTTGGGCTGTGGTTTACCAGTGGAGGCAGTGAAAAAGGGGCAACGGGGGTTTCGATGGAGCAGCGTCCCTCTTGCACTGGTCAGGAGCGGAGGCTCTGAGAACCCGGAGCTGCCTGCAGGTGACGCTCACGGTCCCACTCGCTGCAATTTTCCTTCTCGATGACCAATACAGGAGGCTGCTGCTGCTGGGGCTTCCAAAAGTCAGTTTGGGGGGGTGCAGTACCTCCTTGTTGCCGCCAGGGAGCGCGCCAGTGCGACTGGGAGTCATCGTCAGAACGCGGGGAGCGGAGACTTTGAATGAAGATTCGAGGAAGGACGTCGAGGCCCCAGCAGAGGGCGCGATGAGGGGGTGGCGGCCCCATGAAATATTATCGGGGGTACTGGCGGCGCTTGCTGAACACTCACTGTAAAAGAGGTAGTGTTGTGCAATGGGTAGGGAAACAGTAACCACTTTCCATGATGCTTTCACACATGCCAGAGCCAATCAGGTTGTGGAGCGTGTTGTGTAAGTGGGAGTGGGAGAGAAAGTAGAAAAGACATTTCTACATGGAATGGGCGCTCTAGTCAGGGAGGGAATTGAAGCCAGACATTGAAACTAGGAGAAAACAGTTTGAGTTTGCAATTCTGTGCACATTTACTAGGGAGCAAATCACTTTTATTATATTCTTAATAATAGGATAATAAAAAAAACACAATGGGACTTACTGCTGAGAATGCATAGACAGGATGGTGCTTTTTTTAAAAGTGTATTTTTTAATTAGCTCATCAGGTTCTGAAAGTTGTGAGGATGAACTGAATTGAGGCCCTTGAGATATCTGAATTGGGCAGGAAAGCAATCTAAACAAATATCTTTGGTGCATTTATCAGCACAAGAACCCTGTGCAATAGCTACAATAATGAGAATAGGCTGAGCTGGAATTTGAATCATGTATTTTCGGAATCATTCAACACATTTTAGTAACCCTTTGATTCTATTTATTGCCCTTTTAAACTCAACTAGTGAGTAAAAGAGTAGTTTTCTCTACCCCTGGCAGTTTTTTCAGTGTTGTTTAGAGGTGGATCGAGGTTTCTAATCCACAGCACTGGCTCTAAGTTTGAAACAAGGGCCTAGAAGCAATTATTCCAGCTTGATTAATCTATTTTGCTCTCAATATGACTAACTTCTGTTAAGGGGTCTGACATACAAGGAACAGGAAGGAATGTTTAAATGGGCTGTTCTCTTTCCTGATTGTTGCTTGCCCTTTTCTCCCCATAGGAGACTCCCCTTTCGGTCTGGTTCTCATCTGGGGGGGCCCTGGCAGTGCAGCCCCCCCAAACTTCACTTTTCTGAAACACGGCTCTAGCCAACCTGCTTCGCTGCTTCACTTGCGACCGCCTGTGCGGGGGCTGCACGGCACCTGCCCCCCCACCTCGACAGGGCATTGCTCTCCAGCCTGTCATGCCCAGCTGTGAACCAGTGCCACCTGCTGCCTGCCTCCCTACCAAGACTTTCCGCAGTTACCTGCCCCGGTGCCACCGTACATACAGCTGTGTCCATTGCCGGGCACACTTGGCCAAGCATGATGAGCTCATCTCCAAGGTATGTGTGTCCTGCCATCATGGCAACAAGTTTAACTTGGGCTACCATCCATCATTGCCTCACTGGATGTGTGGCAGCATGTGCTTCCCCACAGCACTGCCAATTCAGGGCCCTATAAGGCACTTTATCACAGCAACACCCTACTGGGCTTACTGATCTTTTGCACACCGGGGATGTTCTAACTTTATGCAAAGTGGCTGGGGTGGGGTGGGGGTAAAAGGACCATTCAAGAGAGAGGCTCATAACTCCTATACTTTATTTCCACAGTCCTTCCAGGGAAGTCATGGTCGCGCCTATCTTTTCAATTCTGTGTGAGTGTCCTCCTGCAATTGGTTTTATTTGGGAGGCGGGTAATATCCGGGGAGA
The DNA here is from genome assembly GCF_035046505.1 of Tiliqua scincoides. Classification (NCBI taxonomy): domain Eukaryota; kingdom Metazoa; phylum Chordata; class Lepidosauria; order Squamata; family Scincidae; genus Tiliqua; species Tiliqua scincoides. The sequence continues at coordinate 66,878,552 of NC_089821.1, forward strand.
GTGTAAGAAGACTAGTATAGGTAGGAACAGGAAGGTAGCGAGTAGGAAGAAGGGATGTTTTTGTTTCAAATCCAAAGAAAGAAAATAGCTGCTGTACAGTATTTCCTCTGTTCTGCAAGGGGAGGGATGGTGCCCTATCCAAACAGTGAAGTAACTGGCCTTTAAAGATATATAGAAGAGTTTCCCAGATCAAGGGTATATATAATGGCATACACCCATCATAACAGCTAGTCATCCCTAGGCACTGTTGTTATCAGAGCTCACTTGGAGCCAGAGCTGACCTTATGGACCTCTGGAACATATGAAGGAATATCCATAAAAAAGTAACATCCCTGAATGTGCACTGGAGGGCCTCTCTCATACCTGAATAACACCCTCAGCCAATCACTCTCCCCAGTCTAGTATTAAGGGCTCCATGTCCAGCAATTTACATCTGTACAGCTCTATCTTCAGAAACAAATCAGATTCAGTAGAAATTAGCATGAAGTGATTTCTATCTTTGTACAGCATCTCTTCCTGAAGACTCATTGCAGCCCTGCTCTCAATCTTCATCATCCTGCTCAACTTAGTTGTAACAATTAGAACTTACACTAAAGCTCCTACCATCTTCCTTTGTATCATCCCAACTTTCTGTCTTGAGAGCTGGCTCAACTACTCGGAAGGATAAGAATATTCTTCAGGCATGATTTAAGCTGGATGCACAAATTTCTGGCAGTAGGAACTCTTCTCTCTCCGACCCACTGGCTATCATAATATCCATAAACTGTGCCTTATTTATCATTTATTTTCCTTCAACTCCCAACCACTAATTCCTTTGCTCTTTTGAAGTCATTACCTACTGCTTTTGCAAAGGTTGATACGATTAATCCTGCCCTGAATGAGAGGATTCCTGATCTGGGGCATTTGGTGGGCCGCTGTGAGATACAGGAAGCTGGACTAGATGGGCCTATGGCCTGATCCAGTGGGGCTGTTGTTATGTTCTTAGCTTTCAGAACTCCAGAGCAGTGATTTTTATAATACATGCATGGAGCTCATGATGCAGGTCGCTGCCTTGCATCTCTATCAGATACTGAAATCGTATACACTTACCTGGCAATAGGTCCCATTAAACGTAATGAGACATCCTTCCAAGTGCATGTACACACAAACAGACACACACCACTCTTCTTGTTATCATTTCTAATTGACCTTGACAGAGAGAAGGCCTGGTTTCAAGCCACTCTGTCATAGGGATTTATTGTTTTTCTGCTATGGTTGTTGATATGCAAACTGTTGATCTTGAAGGTTAAATTGTTTTTGTCGCAAAAGCAGTTGCGCTTTGGTAGCAGTGGTAGGAAATTATGTGATGATTTAAAAAAAACAAGAATCTACTTCAGTTCTGTGGGAATTGGTAAATACTGCCCATTTTAATTCGGGGTTAGTCCCATGGATATGCCTTTTTAGTTATTGCTAATGCTTCACTTGCAATGGACAAGGCAACAGCATTTTGAAAGCGCCGAGTAGGTTGGTCCTCTGCTGGAAGTGTTTTCCAGCATGATCCTTACCTGAACAGTTCATCTAAGCAAATGATATAGAATAGCTCTAATTCTTGCTGCACTGATTTTCAGCTGAAAACTGAGGTTATAGCAACTTTGCCTACCTGAGAACAAGAGAAGATGCAGTTTTGATACTGCTTACTTCAAGACAAGGCCATTTATTGGTAGAGCTTAAATAACAGACAGAATAGAGAATCACTGTAGTGTAGAGTACAAGCTTGTTCCCTGCTCCCTCTTCCTTAAAGCCCACCGATTGCACAGTCTCAGGATAATGCAACCTCTTCCAATGTACAATATATCACAGTTTTAAATTATGAGTGAATGCTGTCAGACTTTTGGTGGCCCTTGACTCCAGCAGTTTTAGTAACTCATTTTTGTTGTCTCCTGCTTCTATCAGTCTGATCTGTTCCCTTATGCTAAGAGGGCATTACTTATGGTTTATGGTAAGACTTTGCAATTGTTAGCAGAAACATTATATATTTGGTAGATGCATCTCCTACCTACCAGGTCAAATCACCATTCCTGGGTTATACCAGACCCATCATTGCTCCGAGGTCCCCAGCTAGCTGGTAGATGCCTCCCCCCCTTTTTGTCATAGATGGCTGATGTGGGGCCACATCTAGCATAGCTTTTCCCTCTGAAGTTCAGATCTTTGACACTTCTTATGGCTCTCACATTATCATACACAATACTGTGTGGGCCCAACACCTTTCATTTCAGACGATAGACCAGCAGGCTTTGAACTCCCAACGCTCCTGCTCTGATGCCTGCTGTAGTTACTGTGGTATATCTGAGCACGGAAGTCTGAGATGGAAAAGAGATGTGAGGGCTTATGCAAGACTGGACCTGGCTGCCAGAGCTCTATCATCCCAGACACCAATGTAGTAATTGTGATGGTACTCCACTGCAATGGGAATGTGTTTCAATCTTCCAGTGCTTCATAAGGTTCACTGTTCTGTTAGTTGTTTTTCTGGCCATTGGAGGCCGCTGTGTGCCTGGATTCAGAATTCCTCCTTTGTTCTCAGTGCTCCATCTTCAGGTTCCTATCTGAATAGGTTGATTTCACTTTTTAAGATAAATGGTAAAGGAATAACTTTTCTGAATGTGACACTTTTAAATAGCAAACTACTGAATAGGTTTTGAATGACTGACTAAAACAACTATTGTTTCAGTTGTGGAGAACTTTCAATAACCCACCTCCCAAAAGCAGCAGTGTGACTAGAAAGAGTTTGCATTTCTTTTCTTATTGATTTTTTTTCTAAAGTTGTAGAATAGGGGCATCACCTCCTCCCTGCCCAAAGTTCATTGTGATATTCCTAGGAAGTAGAACTGAGCAGAGTACAACTGTAATAAGGATAAAATGAGAGACTGTGCCCTATAATTTCCCTTGGTTGCAGGGTTAATGTGGGCTGTGGACCAGCTGAGCAACGTCTCTTGCTCACGGGTCTCCATTCAGTTGCTGACATTTTCTGTGAAAGCTGCAAGACTACACTGGGCTGGAAATACGTGAGTACTGAAAACACGAAGCTTACATTTACAGACAATTTATTCCTTTCAAAACAGGATTGTTGCAAACGTCCTTGCTGAGAAGAGCCATAACTAAGCAGGTATGGCGCACATGTCTCTGTGACATTGTTCCATTGGGGAAGAGTAGCCCAGGCATGTCACCCCTGTGTGGTCAGTAAGTGTCTTGTCCAAGCTATGGGGCTGGGCATTTATAGATGTGCATTCCCAGCTATCACACCAGAAATTCTGATTCCTGATAGAAATTCTGCTTCCTACCCATGTTATAATAACTGATGGATTTGTTTCACATACATTCTCTTGAGGGCAATTCTGTGTTTGAATGCTATAAATAATATGGGATGCAGGGGTGGGGTGGGGGGTTGTCAGGAGATATCTGCAGCAACTGGGCTCATGCTGTCTAATTTCCTCATTTGCCAGGAACAAGCTTTCGAGACCAGCCAGAAGTACAAGGAAGGGAAGTACATTATTGAGATGTCACACATGGTGAAGGACAACGGCTGGGACTGAAGGGAACCCTGAGTGCACTCCTTCCCGTGTAGCATGCCTTGCCCTTTCCTAACCCCACTGCCACTGCTGGCATCCCGGCACAATTAACCTTGCCCCCGTTTCACCCCCTGCCCAAGTTCCTGCACAGCATCACCTGTGGAAGTGGAGATACGAGGAACATTCTCCTAAAACCTCTTGTATTTTCTCAAAATGTTGGATTCACAGTTTGGAGGATGCCCCCTCCATCCCATCTCATAGGAGAAGGGGAAACTTACAGGGTTTAAGGGCCAGTGCTGGGTATTTTGGATTAGATTCGGATTACTGAATGGGGTGCACTACTCCCACTGTTAGCACCTCTTGGGTGGAACATACAGTGGTGTCCAGAACTATGAGCCTGGAAGCAGGTTTGAACTTTGCAGTCTATTGCACATGAAGAACACAGTCCTTTCTGGAATGGGGCAGAAAAGGCTGTGGGCACACAGAGAGAGGCCACAGCCAGTGGTAGAGCACATGCTTTGCATGGTGAAGGTCCCAGGTTCAATCCCTGGTATCTCCAGTTTATAAAAAAAAAGATCTTGTGTAGCAGGGCTGGAAGAGATCTCTGCCCAAGGCTCTGGAGAACTGCTGTCAGTTGAGGAAGGTGATTTTGGGCTTGATGGACCAATGGCCTGGTTCAGTATAAGGCAGTTCCAGATGCTCCTCTCCTTTTGGGGGGAGAAATTTTTTTAAAAATTGTGTCAGTCTGCTAGTGCTGGACAAAGACAGCTGAACCGAAAGTAAATCCCTCCCCATGTGGGACAATGGTATTCTGGAGGCAGAGGACAGAGGAACAGTCCCTCGCAGCATGGGGCCATGGTAGTTCACACCCCCCTTCACCATCCCTTTCCCAAACACTGCCGTGGTATTTTCCCCATGTCTGTTACGTGGAGTCCATTTTTGGTTTCTTTGGGTCGCTGTGTGCTTGTGATCCCCAGGCACTACAGCCCCCCACGTTCCCCCCACCCCCACATGAACAAAGGGTGGGAGGTCAGGTGGGGACAAAGCCTCAGCACTGTCACCAGCGCAGGAACTTTTTGTATAATAAAGATGTTTTATATTTAAAAAGTAAAATGAGCCATGCTCATACTAGCCTCTGTCTTCATGCTTCCTTTAACACAAAGCTAGAGATTCTGTTCATAAGAAAGAATTGCGCTGATCAAATATCCTAAAAGAACGTTTTTCAGATAAGTACAGAAAACAAAAGTAATGGCTGACTGCTGGAACTTAATACCCATTATAAAATTCTTAAGCCAATAGCAGCATACATATACTGAAAATGCAATAATATCCCAATCAACAGGTTAGAAAATGGAGGGGAGGGGAGAGACCAGATGAACCATAGACCTGTGTATAAGTTACCATAATCTAATAAGTTGCTGTCCCAACTGCCCATATCTTCTTTTTCACTTCTAGAAAGAGACAGTTTTTCCCCCTCCTCAAACAATAACATTTACCAGCAATCAAGTCTGCTGGATCACAATGTTGCCCAATTAAAAGACCAGTAACATTTATTTGGCCCTAAATTGCTGTAGCAACCTCAGAAAAAGTGAGAAAGAATCAAAACATATTTGCAAGGAAGGAACAATTCTTCAGCCACCACACAGCTGCATGGTAGCAAACCATGTTGGCATGTGAACTGTCCAAAGCACACCAGATCATGTTGAACAGCCCCATGTAGAAGGTGGGGAAAATTGGGCCTTGCTTCATCTTTCAGGAGCCTGCTTGTGCCAGGAGTTGGGGGTATAATGTCCTCTGCATCCATTTTGCCTCACAGAACACGGCTCCATGCCCATCCCCTGACTTGGTACAGAGGCTTCATGCTGCTGTGGCCACCCACCCAATGCCCTTTTAACATTGCACTGCTTGGATTGGGCTCAGACAGTAGCACAATGTGAAAAGAGCCTCGGACAGGGGCCATGCCCAGTGTATCAGAAAGACCCTTCATTCTCTCCAGGTTTCTATGCTGAAACACACAAACAAAGAAAACCACCTACTGTCTGCTTCAGGGAACTCAATGGATATTTGGGGTTTTTTTCTTTAGAAAGCCCTCTGTGGAATATTGGGCTGCTACAACGTCCAAATCAATACTGACATTCTCTTTAGTTTTCATCCAAGCAAGAGATCCAGCTTGATGTTTCTAAAAAGGTTGCTTGAGAATTCCATCAAAAGAGAAGAAAGAGATGAGAACACTTATTTCTACCGCTCAACTGCTCTCTCTCACCTATGCCTACCATTGCTAGGGTAGTGTGGGAGGATATCTTGCTGAGGTTGACTCAGGATGACATAGATGAGGAGTGGATGGACTTAAGGCTTGTACACCCCATGTCCATTAACCAGAGTCAAGTGCACAATGTGGGGAGGGACAGATGACAGATATTCTTAACACATGCTCAGCTCAGGAATTTGTTTTTGGTTCTAAGGCTGAGCTCATGCACAGTTCTTTCACATACAAATCCACTCCTAGTTTTCCCTGCCTAGCTTTCTTTGTTTCAAGGGCCTAATTTAAGAGGAAAAAACCCAGTGTTCTTACCAGAGCCATTGTTAAACAACTGGAAGTCATTTATACTCTTGCCAACCTGCCGCAAATCACCCAGAGATCTACCATCTGCTCACCTCAATACAAATTATTTACTATGCACAGGTCCTCATTCTACTTGAAAGATTTTTAAGACCTCCCCAGACCCACATCAGTTGCCATGGACCAGTTCAGTGGGGGGTGCCTCAATTGTTCACCCACTAGTTAGATTCAGCAATTATGGGTTCAATGCCATCTTTCCTTGCAAATTCCATAATTTTCATGTACTTTTGATGTTGATATGCCAGAAAGATAATATTATGTATCAGGGTGGGACAAAGAGGTAAAGAGAAGCCACAGTTTAACAAATTCACAAGATATTAGGATTGATATAGTGTTCACATTATTTCTGTGTGTGAGCTGTATTATTATTTATTTGTACAGTGCCATCTTTATGCAAAGCACTTTAATAATAATTACAAGAAGGGTCCCTGCCCCAAGGGGCTGACAATTGAAAATGGGCATAGGAGAAACAGCAGAGAAAGGGAAAGGAATTGGGAAGATGATAAATTCTACTTGGGCTTAGTTACAACAGAGTATGGGAACTAAAGAGTTGAACCAAAGGCTTCAAAAAAGAGGTGGGCTTTTAGGAGGGATGTAAATACCTCTCTCATACCACTTTTAACTCGATGTCCCATCACTCATCTATAAATACAAATGCAGCTGGGCTGATCATCTCCATAATACAGTTGGAAAGTTGAGGCAGAGAAGGTAATAGATTTCCTTAGGTCTAGTGGTACTGCTGCATCCAGGCCTTCCATCAGATGGCACAGGTAAGGTTGCACCAGGTGATGGAGGGAGAGTGGTTCAGAGTTAGGGAGGGGGTGTCTCAGGGTGGGGGAGAGCATAAAGGAGGTGGAGATATTAGCCCCATTGGGCAGGCTGGAGTGTTAACTTGGAGTAAGAGGAAAAATACTCCATTACCCTGAGAACTCCAGCCTGCTCCTAACAAGTGCTGGATACAATGGAGACCATGCAGTCCTGCTGCACCAGCGCTTGTTAGTATTGGGCAGTAAGTCTCAGTATGGTTCAATATGCAGTGTGTGCATTATGTCTTTCTTCTTTCACAGACCACTCCTAGATCATTCATTTTGCTTCTTAGGAGCCAGGGCCTCATGCTGTAATTTTCCATTCATTAATTCCCTTGCCAACCAAACACATGCATTCCAATCGAGTGCCCCCAATGTGTACGTCAGGGCTGAGATGTGCACATGGAACACCACACTAGCAAGGACTGGAATATGTGGGCGCATGCATCTTCCATCGGAGCAAGAACTGCAGTTAATACAGCTTGCTAGATTCAGGTTGTTGTGGTACAATTTTTTTTTACATGCAGTACAGAAGTATATCAAGCCTTTGCTTGAACTGATCTCTGGATCCAACAACATTCACAGTAAATGCTATTAGTATCATCGTGGGTTTCCAGTAAAAAAACTGGGGTGGAATTGTTTTATCCTGGCACACAGACACTCTGTTGTCACAGCTTCTCCTGAAATACAGGCCAAAATACATTCCTTGTTCCAAAAAACTCAAAAGTAAATAGATAATAAGGGACAGGTTAGCAAGATGTGGGAGACTGATTTTCTGAGGCAGCAAGCACAGTCAGTTGAAGGTGGGAGTCTTTTACGCCAGTGCTTTAACCAAGTCTCATGTAGTGTCACATAAGACCTTGGAATTTGATTTATGTAAACATGAGGGGAGAAAAAAGCATAGTCCAGAGTAAAGCTCTCTTTCCCAGAACCAAACTTGTTCAACAGATTTACTCAAGTAGACATTAAAAAGATGACACCCACCAGTAAACATTAATGCATATGTATTATTTAACAGAAGAGCTACCTTAAATTTGTCAAGTGATTTGGCTGGGAGAGGTGCCATGACAGAGCAGGAGAGGGAAAGAGACTGGCTGTTGAATGACAAGGAATCTGGGCACTAGTGCAACAGCATGCCCTCATCTCTCACCATCAGGTCATTCACCTACCAATGGTGCTGAACCTTGTGAACAAACATGAAACAAATTTTGTGTGGGAAATGACAGCAGGCTTCTTGAGCAAAGGAAAGAAACAGCTCTTAGTTGAGAGTCTGAAGTGACAGAACAAAAATAGTAGGGAATGGCAATTTACGATTCACTCCATCCTCTCACAGGCAAACCCTAGCCCCAATATGGGAAGAAAAAACCCTATCCATGCTCCTACATCCTGCATATCCTGCGTCTTCTGTGTGGCTTCGGGATTCAGAATTTTCCTTGCTGTAAGTATGTGTGGTTTTCTTGACCACACAAACTCAATGATTAATAAATAGGAATAGATACAAAGGTATGAGTTAATGCAGGCATATTCCTTTTACAATGTAGTTCACTGAACTGCTGTTATGTGCACGCACACACACACACAGAGGGAGAGAGAGAGAGAGAGAGAGAGAGAGAGATGTGTGTGTGTATGATCGCTTGCATGATTGTCTCTCTACAACAGTAAGAAAAGCAGTTTTTTTAAAACTGTAATTTTAAAGAGATGTTTTTCCCTTCTCCAGGGATCAGTACATGCCTTCTCATTTGCAGTGGCCATTCGCGTTGAGTCAAATTCATGTATAAAAAATTCGTGTATAACAAGGGTGGCCCTGTATGTTGGATATATAATGGAGAATCCATGCTCTCCTTTAGCAGTCTGTTTCTATGCTTGATCAATGTCATCACAAAAAGGGGGGGGGGCAAAGGATAACACAAGGCAGAAACAATAAACTAATCCATGGAAGTCAAAAATACAGAATCCATTGTGGAAAGAACAATGCTGACTTCAGAAAAGACCATAAAAAGCAAGAAGACACGTAAGTAACAAAATCAAGAAGATCCAAGAACAGGAAATGAAAATATATATAATTTCAATGGCAGCCACTTCTCAAATCAACACAAGAAAAATGCATGTTTTATAATACCTGGAGACCAGTGGCATTAATGAGAGGGCAGGTTGGAGAAAACCCCAAGGATTATTGTATTTTGCTGGAATTGCAAGACAAATGTGCTGCAAAATGGCTGAATTTTGTAGTAAGGATATTGTTTATCAATGAAGTACCACGCTTGATGAAGGTAAAGGCTCCACCAGGCCCATTTCACTAAGAATAAAGATATGCTCATTCCATGAAAAAAATGAATGTTACAACCACCCACCGTATTTAAGAGAAGCAGCAAACTGCAGCAAGACCACTAAAACAACAGAACATTTCTTATCAAGTTTGGTCTGAACAAAGACATGATGAATTAGATGTAAAATATATAAAAAAATTCCTCAAAACTATCCCATGAGATTACATCTCTAACAGCCCAATCCTATGCATGCCTACTCAGAAGTAAGTCCCATCAAGTTCAATGGGACCTGCTCCCAGATACCTCTGTATAGGACTGCAGCACAAAAGACTAATTGTATGAGGACATCTTACAGCTTTGGAATAAAAAGAATGAAACCTCTTACAGTTTTTGAATAAAACAAGTGCAGGTACAGCATGGGATTCCTATAAAAATGATATAAAGGCAATGGTTCATCACTGCTGCTTGCCATACTCTTAAACAATACTGGCTCCTTGAGCAACACAATTACTTGAGAGAAACATGCAAAGGTAAGAACAGAAGCAAACACCCTAAAATTCTGAACAGCTTACAAATCCCTCTCATTCTACATATTGTATAATAAAGTATAAACTTGTTAGAGAACAGCTGACTTTATTATGTATTAAGGGACACTACATTAGAAATGGCTGCATAGTACCTAGTTCTCCAACTGGGGGACAAGTGGGTCCTATGTGACAGAGTTCAAGAGTGACAATATGAGAAGCTTATACCTTGATCCGACTGCACCAAGGGAAAAGATGAGTCACTTAGGGTACAATCCTAACCAACTTTCCAGCACTGACAGAGCTGTGCCAATGGGGCATGCACTTATGTTCTTATGCACTTCATCCTGCAGTGGAGACGCAGTCAAGGGGGCCTCCTCAAGGTAAGCATGTTTGTTACCTTACCTTGGAGCGGCATTGTGTCTAGGTCAGTGCTGCAAAGTTGTTTAAGACTGTGCCCTTACAGCCCATTCCTATGCATGTCTGCTCAGAAGTACATCCAATGAGGCTTACTCCTAGGTAAACATGGACAGGATTGCAGCCTTAGGCCAGGGCTAATTCACATAAACACTTCTTGCATTTTCTCTCAATCTCTATACAAGGTCAGTTTAGACTGATCATGCCCATGGTAAGTATCAGGTCCTGTGCAACTGTCCTTAGATGCTCACAGTGAGCAGCTGCTACACACAAAACCCAGTATGTTGCCAGTAGCCTCTGCTCAGACTGAGAAATCAACCCAAAGTAGTAACAGTGCACAGTGACCCTTCAAGTGGAATCTTTCCTTACCAGTGCAAGAGTGCCACCTTGGTAACAGCCTTCTTGGCTTTATAACAAATCCTACACTTGGTGCTGTGTTGGCTGGAATTTCTAAAGGGCCAAAGTATAAGCAGTGCAGGTTAAAGATTACTAGACTGGATCTGGACAGCCTGAAAAATTTAGAAGCACTCTTCCACAAGCACTCCAGAAAACCTTCCTCTTCAGAGTTAAACCAGATGTGACACAAAACACATACTTTGTGCTTTCATCATAAAAAAAAATTAAAATAGCAGCTTGGGGGGAGGAGGAGAATCTGGGTGTGCATCATACCACACTTCTCATGAAAATTCACCCCCAAGCTACTGTTAGCATGGGGAGGGGGAAATGCTTTCAAGAGAGAACTTGGTGGTGAGTCAGTGCTTGCTGAATGACCGGGGGCCCAATCCTATCCGATTTTCCAATACCAGAGCAGCTGTGCCAGTGGGGCATGCACTGCAACCTGTGGTGGTGGTGGGGGGCAGTCACAGAGGCCTCTTCAAGGTACAGGAATATTTGTTCCCTTACCTCAGGGCTGCATTATGGCTGCACCAGTGCTGAAAATTGGATAGGATTGGGCCCCAAGTCAGAAATCCTCCAGAATGTTACCTCATGTGGCATTCCTGAAAGCTCAATTTCTTCATGTTGTGTTCAAACTAGAGAGATGTCCACACAGGAGCTCCCTAGGGCTGCAATCCTATCCACACTTTCCTGGAAGTAAGCCCCTTTGATTATAATGGGACTAACTTCTGCGTAGACATGCATAGGATTAGGCTCTAGGACACTGTTTTAGTGATAACCAGAAAACAATACACAAGGGGAAAAAAACATGGTGCAATTCTAGGTTTTGTCCACTGCCACCACACTTTCACCCATCTGGACTTTGCAATACTGTATACACCTAATGACACCTGCAAGAAAAGTTAACAGCAAATATATCAGGTCAGAAAAAGACAGACCTCATAAAGTGCTAAATGAAATAAAATAATGTATCTAGTAGGATGCAATCCTAACCTGCGCTGGAACAGGCAGGCTAGCTTGCCTGCTCTGTATCAAGCACAGGTTTGGTGCAGGCTGGGGCGCAGCTTAGAGTAAGGGGAATAATTTTCCCTTACCCCAAGTAACTCCCCAGACAGCCCTATGGGGCTACTTGGATCTGCACCACCTAAATCAGTGGAGCAGATCTGAGTAGCCTGTGTAACTAAGTAGGCCCAAGTGCTGGATCCTGATCCCACCCCCACCCAGTCCGCCCACTGACCCACGCACTGCCCGCCTGCCCTCCCCCCACCCGGGAATGCCCCCAGAACATCTTCCCCATGCCTTCTCCAAACCCCTGCGTCAGTCTTGTGCACCTGCCTCACCTCCTCCCGAGTCAGTGCAAACATGCTTTACGGCATGCTTGTGACAGCTGGAGCCAGCACAAGGGACTTGTGGAGGCGTGGGGGGGGGGGCATTAGGATTGCATATAAGAGTGTCTTCTGTTGTCATGCCGAATACTATTTGTTTATACAATTCATCAGCGGGCAATAGCTGTTTGTTTTCTTCTGAATGAGAAGCTTCTTTGACATGCGGGAGAGCACGTACTTATTAAGGAGATCACAAGAAATCATTGCCTGTGACAAAGAGTTGTACATTCAAACATGTTTGGTATAACAACAGAAAAATGGAGCACTTTTATGGAAAGTTACACCATTTCCTTCAGGGCTGGCTCAAAAGATAACTTTTTTGTACATGGAATATCCTACTCAAACCCAGTGTGGATGGATCCTTGTTTGTATCCTAGATGGTCTGAAAACACAAGCCACTTTCAAACTGTGCTTATACAAACCACTGTGTACAGGTCTAGAAAACAATGTACAATTCCGGTTGCCACACTTCAAGGAGGATACTGTAGAGTTGGAAAAGGTGCAAAAGAGGACAACCAAAATGATCAGAGGACGGGAACACCTTCCTTACAAGGTACAGCTACAATGTCTGGGCCTATTTAGCTTGGAGAAAAAGCAATTAAGGGTGAGGGGATGTGATTATGATTTGCAAAATTATGCATGCTGTGCAGAGACAGAAGCTTCTCTCTTGCAGTTCTAGAACCAGAGGTCATCCAATGAAACTAACTGGCAGGAGATTTGAGATGGACAAAAGGAGGTACAGCACACAATTAGTTTGTGGAATTAACCGCCACAAGACACAATGATGCAATGAAGGCAAAGCTTGGATAACTTTCAAAGAAGACAGGACAAATTCATGGAGAACAGGTCTATCAAGAGTTACATACCATGATGGCTACATGCTTCAATGGCAGTATGACTTTGAATACTAGTTACAGGAGTGTAACAGCGGGACAGAAGTATGCCTTTGTCTCCTGCTTGTGCACTTCCTAGAGACAGCTGGTGAACCACTATGGAAAACAGAATTTTGAACTAAATGGGCTTTTGGCCTGATCCAGCAGGGCCTTTCCTTTGTTCTTATAAGCAAACTTTTTTTGCATTCATTGTGTTTACATAGTACAAAAGCACATAGAAGCATGTTGGCAAGAATGCGTACACTTTCCATTTTCTGTCCTGAATTACCATTCAGATACAAGCACTCAAAGTGAGATTTGAGAGGGACTCAAAATGACCTTTGGAGGTCATGCAGAAAAACAGACCTAATTTGGGGATGCCACTGAGATCCTGAAGGGGCCCTGAGAGGGAGGGTTGCTCTAATTGGGTCATATCCAAATGAGCCATGCCTAAATCCCACTGAAATTAATGAACTTTAAATTAACCAAGACTGGCTTGTCTCGTGGATTTCTAAGGTGCCCTATTTGCAAACCCTATTGATCCTCTGGTCCCCATGGCCAGTAGGCATAGACCACTCTTCTCCCACATTGCTGGGACTCAGCCAGCCCAACCCTATGCATGTCTACTCAGAAGTAAGTCCCAGTAGAGTCAATGGGGCTTACTCCCAGGAAAGTGTGGAGAGGATTGGGCTGAGAGATAGTGAAGAAGCGTGATCCCATTTTATTGGAGTCCCGAAAAGAACTGGCCAGGGGACTTCTGCCAACTCTAGACTGCCAACCAAGGGGAGGGGGTTCAGGGAGGACTCTTGCACCCCACTCTTTGCACCTCCATCGAGAGTGGGCCAGGGAGGCTGGGCAGGTGTTTGGGGGAAACGCAGGTCCAGGTTGAGAGGGTGGCAGCCCCCTGCTGACCCCCACTCCCACCTCTCCTCCTCACAGACCCAAGCCTCGCCTCGCGTCCCCCACGCCCACAGCACCCCGTCAGTCCTGCGCCTCGTGAACGAGCAAGGGGGGAGGCGGCAGCGGAGGCTGTGCCTGTGCCTGGCGGGGGGCCACCCCTGCTGCCCGGGAACGAGTCATGAGGCATCTTTACCCTTCCAGCGGCTCTGCGGCTTCTGCTCGCCTCGCGCCTCCCCCAGAGACGGGCTGAGCACTTTGGGGGCTGCCCCCTTGCCCGAGCACGAGGGTGGCCGGACGGCGGCGGCAGCCCCCGCTGCTACTCCTCTCCTCCGCATTCCCTTCCGTCCATCTTGAATACTTGGGATTCTTGAATGGAGCGTGTGGGCTCCGCTCCGCACGGCTCCCATTGGCTGCGCGTTAAGCCCTTGGAGAGGGGCTGCTCCTGCTCATTGGACGCGGCGCCTCCCCGGCAGACCTTTCTGGTGCCTGCAGCCCTTCCTCGCCCGCGTTCGTGGTTTCTGCGCGGGCCTCGCAACAGTTCCTTTAGAAGCACGTTCCCCGCCGTGAGGGGCAGGGACGTGCGGGGGATGGGGAGGAGCGTGAGGCAGAGCCTCCCCACAGGAGTTCTTCGAAAAGCACTGCAGCTGTGTGAGGCACCCACAGCCCACACGCAGTGAGGCAGGTGAGGCAGAGCCTCTCCACCGGAGTCTTCAAAAAGCACCACCACTACGTGAGGCACCCAAGCACCCACAACTCACGCACAGTGACGCAAGTGAGGCAGAGCCTCCCCTATGGAGTCCTCCGAAAAGCACCGCCACCGTGTGAGGCACCCACAACCCACGCACAGTGATGCAAGTGAGGCAGAGCCTCCCCACGGAGTCCTCCGAAAAGCACCGCCACCGAAGCAGAGTCTCCCCTACGGAGTCCTTCGAAAAGCACCACCGCCTTGTGAGGCACCCAAGTACCCACAACCCACCTGTAATGAGGCAGAGCCTCACCACCAAAGTCCTTCGAAAAAGCCACTGTCGTGTGAGGCGCCCAAACACCCACACATTCTGCCTCACATGGCAGAGGTGCTTTACAAAGGAGTCCAGTGGGGAGGCTCTGCCTCACCTGCCTCTCCACCTACCGCATCTCCCTGATGAATGGTTTGCTGCACCTGTAACTTCAGACACAGCTAGAGGGGTGTGTGTGTCTGAGTTTTCCCCCCCCCCCGCCCCGCCCCGCCCCCTTGGAGATTCCTAGTGTCTTGTTTATAGGTAGTGGAAATGAAGAGATGGGCACTCGCAGTCCACTTGCCTCCCACTAGCTACCTGTCAGGTAAAGCATGAAAGGTAAGTCAACCCTACAGATAAATGCCAGCTGTGTTAGGGTACATTACACACAGTACATTTTTATGCATATTCTGAAAATATGACATGAATGCAACATGCAAATGACTCACACAGGTACAGCCATAACAGAGCTGTGATTGGCTGCAACATCTTCTTATAAACGCTTGGTGGCAAACTTGGGTTTGTCCACAGAACAAGAAGACTAAGGGCACAATCCTAACCAAATTTCCAGCACCAAGGTAAGGGCAAAGCAGCTCCAAAGTAAGGGAATAAACATTCCCTTACCTTGAGGAGGCCTCCTTGACTGTCACCCAACTGGAAGATGCAGCACATGCATTGCCTCAGCTGTGTCAGTGCACCCCTTCAGGTGCTCCACAAGCACATGATAAGTGGCCACCATGTGCTCAGTGCTGTACCATTCTGCACATGAGCCAGTGCTCTAGAGCTCCCCAAGACTCCACGCATGTGCTGGTGGGGCTCCCTGTGGCTCCATTTAGGCGTGTAAAAAGACCAAAATGTTTTATAACTGCTTAGCTATAATATCATTACATTCAAATACTGTGCACACCAAAGTTGCTCCAAGGTGGGTTGGGCAAATTCAAAAACTGACTGGGAAAACATAAATGGTTCTCACATATACGGTGCTCCTATAGTTAAGTAAGGCACACTGGGCAGGATAGGATCAGTCCTCCCCTCTCAAGGGTAAAATGCTGGCACAGCTGAGCAACCAGCAGAAGAGAGTGGCAGGTTCACATGTCTATAAGGTCAGGTGCTTTGCTGGATTCATGCACTCAGGGCACTGGCAGAATCCTGCTGTTGCAACTGCAGATGTGGGTTGAGACATGGGCATGGCACAAGAGGGAACAGAGGAGCTCTTAGCTACCACTGCTACACAGAAAGCCACCGTCCTTGTTCATTCTAGCACTGGATCTTTGTCAGTAGGTGTTACAAGTGTACTTCTTTTTAGATTGTGAGCCCCTTTAAGGCATGGAAACATTTTCTCATTTCTTTTGCTACATTAACCTTTGTGAACTTTTTATTGGAAAGTAACCACCATCATCATAAGAACATAAGAACAGCCCCACTGGATCAGGCCATAGGCCCATCTAGTCCAGCTTCCTGTATCTCACAGTGGCCCACCAAACGCCCCAGGGAGCACACCAGATAACAAGAGACTTCATCCTGGCACCCTCCCTTGCATCTGGCATTCTGACATAGCCCATTTCTAAAATCAGGAGGTTGTACATGCACATCATGGCTTGTAACACATAATGGATTTTTCCTCCAGAAACTTGTCCAATCCCCTTTTAAAGGCATCCAGGCCAGATGCCGTCACCGCATCCTGTGGCAAGGAGTTCCACAGACCAACCACATGCTGAGTAAAGAAATATTTTCTTTTGTCTGTCCTAACCCTCCCAACACTCAATTTTAGTAGATGTCCCCTGGTTCTGGTATTATGTGAGAGTGTAAAGAGCATTTCTCTATCCACTTTATCCTTCCCATGCATAATTTTGTATGTCTCAATCATGTCCCCCCTCAGGCGTCTCTTTTCTAGGCTGAAGAGGCCCAAACACCATAGCCTTTCCTCATTAGGAAGGTGCCCCAGCCCTGTAATCATCTTAGTCGCTCTCTTTTGCACCTTTTCCATTTCCACTATGTCCTTTTTGAGATGTGGCAACCTGAACTGGACACAATACTCCAGGTGTGGAGCCTTCTTTACTGCTGCCATACATTGGGCCGACACTTTCATTGACCTGTCCACCACCACCCCAAAATCTTTCTCCTAATCTGTCACAGACAGCTCAGAACCCATTAGCCTATATGCGAAGTTTTGATTTTTTGCCCCAATGTGCATGACTTTACACTTACTTACATTGAAACGCATCTGCCATTTTGCTGCCCATTCTGCCAGTCTGGAGAGATCCTTTTGGAGCTCCTCACAATCATGTCTGGTCTTCACCACTTGGAAAAGTTGGGTGTCATCTGCAAACTTAGTCACCTCACTGCTCACCCCTGTCTCCAGGTCATTTATGAAGAGGTTGAAGAGCACTGGTCCCAGGACAGATCCTTGGGGCACACCGCTTTTCACCTCTCTCCATTGTGAAAATTGCCCATTGACACCCACTCTCTGTTTCCTGGTGTTCATCCAAGAATCATCCAGTCCTGTCCACAGAACTGGAATTGGACTCATTCCATGTACTGTGCTTACTAAAAAGGTACCAGGTCTTCACCTGGCAGAAAACATACTAGGGTGGTAGCTGATGAGTCCCCCCTGGGGAAAACATTCCAAAGATGGGACACCAGAACTGAAAAACCCCTTTCTCTTGTTGCCATCCCTGTCCTTCAGAGAGCAGAGGCACCTGGAGAAGGACCTTGACAGTGACATGGGTACATGTGGATTGCTAATGCCTAACACCTTTTCTACTACCCCAGTGCTGCCAGGTGTACTTACCCTTTGTCCAGTAATCTTACAGGCATTAAGCTGGCATGTGCTGCTGGCCCTCCTATATTATTGCTCCTCCTTCCCTAGATAGCTGAGAGTCCTAGCAAATGGTGCTAAAGTCAAGATATGTACCATTTTTATGCTGTAAATCCCCTGTTGCTTTTACCTCTGCTGGAGAAAAGATAAAAAATATTCATTTCTCTCCCCTGCCCCCCAAATTTGGTCTAACAGCAGCTAGGGTTGCAACTTCCAATGGGAAAATAGTGTGAGGAAGCCCATCCGCCTCCTATGTTTGTTGATTTTCTACTTCAGTTGCTACACTGTGTAAAAAACCAACATCTACAAAAAGAATAATGGAAGTGTACATGTAATACTTAGTTGTCATGTGTTGTTCTGCCTTAAGGCACTCTGCCCTGACCCCAGCACCTAACCCCAGGTGACCACAAACTAGAGGAATGTGCAAGAAACAACCTGAAGACAAAACACTAGTGAGAAAGACAGTGTAACCAGTGCTGACCTCTCCTGCTTCTGATAGGGCATTTCTTGAGAAAACTCAGGCCTGCCTGTAAATTCATAACACACATTATATTATTTATATTCCTTCTAGTGGTTCTCAAACTTTTAGCACTGGGACCCACTTTTTAGAATGAGAATCTGTCAGGACCCACCGGAATTGATGTCATGACCAGAAGTGACATCATCAAGCAGGAAGAGTTTTAACAATCCTAGATTGCAATTCTACCCACACTTACCCAGGAGTAAGTTCCATTGACTATCACTTTCAAAGCATATCCATAGTAGCCTATTAAAAGCACAGACCTGTAACATTTCCCCAAATGCAGTCACATACTATGGAAGCATCAAGTCTAAAATATTAAAAAATAAAATAATGAAATGAAGGGGGACCCACCTGAAATTAGATTGCAACCTACCTAGTGGGTCCCAACCCACAGTTTGAGAAACATTGCGTTATACCTTATGCACCTTATATACACGTTGATGCCTATCTGGGAGGAATAAGGTAGCTTATAGTACAATCCTATGCATATCTTGTCAGGAGACTCAATACATTCAATGGGACTTACTCCCAGGAAAGAGTGTTTAGGGTTCTCTGTAAACTGCTTTGTGAACTTTTTTTTTTGTTTTGTTAAAAAGCAGTATATAAATATTCTTTGATCCAGGGAAGTATGTTGGTTTATATTCACTTTAGAGCAGAGTCTTGGTTATCAGTATGAAGACTTTTCTAACAGAAAATAACTCAGTCTGTGGCAAGAGTCAGCACTTGCCACTAGTAACCCGAGAGAGCTTATGGGAGTGACTTTCACAACCCCAAGTTAGAGAAAATCAAGAATTGTAAGCTAAATAACATGACGAAAAGACAAGATAGCAACTATAAGAAGAGATTGTGAAGTTTTCTCCATCTCTTCATATAGTAAATGCACTTACATTAGAGCTCCACTGTCCTACAATTTTGTGTCTATCATGATTTAATTTGAATTTTAACAAATCTTTTGAATCTATCTGCAGGACAAGCACCAAAGGTGGGCATCATTGGGCAGCTGCTGAGGGCTCAGGACCTTTAAAATGACCAACCTCTGATCCATGAAACCACCTCTGTGCCCATAGCCTTTGAGGTGGGAAAGTGACTTGCTGTGGGTCCACCCAGCTTGTTGGAGAGCCAGGGCAGTTCATCAATTTGAAACTTGGAATAATAATAATAATAATAATAATAATAATAATAATAATAATAATAATAATAATAATACAGGTATTTATATACCGCCTTTCTTGGTCTTTATTCAAGACTTTATTCAAGGCGGTTTACATAGGCAGGCTTATTTAAATCCCCGTAGGGATTTTTACAAATGAAAGAAGGTTCTTTCTTTCAAGAACCACAACATTCAGGTGTTTCTATCTGATCTGGTTTCACATTCTGGCCTCCATCCTCCCACGCTCAGAGCAGACGGAATAGCTCGGCTTCAGCTTGTCAGCTGCTTCAAGATCACACGGTGTCGGTGGCCTCAAACTGGTGACCTTGTGGATGTTATCTTCAGGCAAATGGAGGCTCTACCCTCTAGACCAGACCTCCTGCCCTGGAGCCAGCCCTGACTGTATGTTACCCTTCTCCTGTGCTGGAACACAACCAGCCAGTATGTAAAACAGGGGTAGGGATGGACAGAGTTCTTCCCCTATAGCAAGGTTATTCTTTCCCCATCCATGAAGGGCAGTAGGGATTCCATGCTGCTGTTACTGGATATAGGCAGTGGCATCACTAGGATTTGCATCACCCAGTGCGGGAGGCCTGAGTGTCACCCCATGTAGTGCGTGGGGCAACACCCCAGGTGGGCATGGTGATGTATCATCGCCCTGCCCCCACCAGTTTTTTGGCTGTACCTTTTGTTATAACACAGATATTTAAATGTGGTTTGTTTCATTGCATTCTGCATGAAATTACACATTGATTGATGTATAACATGTTGGTTTTATTCCTCCAAATTCTGATTTTAGTGATTTTGAAAACTTGTAGAGTCTCACACACACACCCCCACCCCCACATGTCAACTTACTAACACCTTATTGCAGCAGTTCTCAAACGTTTAGCACTGGGACCCACTTTTTAGAATGACAATCTGTTCAGGACCCATTGGAAGTGATGTCATGGCCAGAAGTGACATCATCAAGCAAATTAAAATAAATAATTATAAATAATTAAATTAAAATAAAATAATTAAATAAGGGGGAGCCAGTTCTGTTCCACCAAGTGAATCTACTCTGAAGTAAGTCCTATTGTGGTCAATGGGGCTTACTCTCAGGAAAGTGTGGGTAGGATTGCAGCCTGTGAGCCCAAGCCTATGCATGTCTACTCTGAAGTAAGTCCCATAGTGGTCAATGGGGCTTACTCTGTAGTCTGCCAGCAATCACAACCCCCCAAAAAGAATCAGTGAGATTTCCAGCCCTCCCCAGTGCCCGGTTTAAAGTTCTTCTATTTCAGGCATATCAAGATGAAGACCTTCCTGGCTTTGCAAGTGCAAAATAGAAAACTTTCCCCTTACCAGTTGAAGCCTCCTTTTTTGTCCTTTTAGTGGGGGGGGGGGGGAAGGTTGCCTTCTGGAGCATTTGTTGCACTCCAGCTCCATTGGATCGGGACCATTCTGGTGTCCTCACATTCCCCTTTGCCTGACCTGACCACCAGCCAAGGCACGTCTGCCTACTCATGAGTAAACACGACATGAGGCTGCTTCACTTTCCATAGAGCTCCATAGACTTGCAGCTGGGAGGAGGGACCTCCTTCTCCGTGTTTTGGGGGGCTCCATTCTGATCAGGTCTGATCAGGACCATTCTGATGTCTTTGGAGTCCTCTCAGCCTGCCTTGACTAAGGTAAGTTTACTCGTGTTTATTCCCGAATAAACATGGCCACATGGCTTTGTTTCAGGCTCAGACTTGCAGCTGGGAGGGGGGAGCTTCTCGGTTGTTTTTTGGGGGGCTGCCCCACTTAGGTGTTGTTGGATTCCTCTCAGCCTGCCCTTTCCGACGGACTATGGCAAGTGACACCCCAGCAGTGTCTTTTCTAGTGGCTGTCTGCTGGTATTCTTTATGCATCTTTTTAGATTGTGAGCCCTTTTGGGACAGGGAGCCATTTAGTTATTTGATTTTTCTGTGTCAACCACTTTGTGAACTTTTAGTTGAAAAGCGGTATATAAATACTGTTAATAATAATAATAAAATAATAAGTACACCTAATTGTGAGTGAATGCGCGATACAGCTCACTTTCACTTTCCATAGGGCTCCATGCATTTTTCCTTCCGGTGTTTTGGCCATAACATTTGAGAGAAAGGAGTGATTTCAATTCTGTTTTTTGCACTGCGTTCCACCAGCCATTCTTCATCCAACGGTGTATGGCATGATGTGGTAGCTCCTCACGCCGTGATGTTAGCACGTCACCCCGCCAGGGCGCGTCACCCCCCAGGGCATGTCACCGGGTGCGGCCTGTACCCCCTGCACCCCCTAGCGATGCCAGTGGATATAGGCTTGTGAGGGTGTGGTGAATGGGGACACTTCACCTTAACAGAAAGCCTATGTGCTGTGTTGAGTGAGTTAGCAAAGGTCAACTCTGCTGTTCTGACCTCTGTCACCTGCACCTATGCAGGCAAAGGCTTGGTTAGGATGTGGATTGGGGATGCCTGAGAGTCCAGCCTAGCTTAAGTAAAACAAAAGGCCAGGTAGGAAACTACCAGCAAGTACCAGGCCAGGTATTGGAAACTCTCAGTAACTACTTGCCAAGTTTGGCACCTGCATGTCCCTTGATCAATTCCAGCACCTGAACATTTGTGTTCCTCCTGCCCAGTGGGCCACAAGGTTGCCTTTGACAACTGCAGAGGATCAAAAAAGATGTGAAAAGACAGTCACATTTCTTTATTCACGTTCTGCCTCAATCACATGCAAAGCAATGGTTATAGTGGTGTCTGATTTTTATATAAAAGGCGGCATGTGGATGAGGAAAATGGAACCCTCACCTTCCTTCCCCACACGGTTGCATCAGAAGCTTTTTTCCTAACCTGGTACATTTCCACTATTGGAGTCAGACTGGGAATAAAGTGCAAGGCTATTGGGCAGGAAGGGGCAAGCTTGTGCTTCTTTTAGGTGTGTACCCTTTTTGTTGTTAAAATTGGACCTTTCCTCACGCTGCTTTATATGTGAATGGGGCAAACATGTGAATAAGCAAATGTGTCAAACATTTGAAATAAGCAAATGTGTCAAAACACATTTGACTGTTGTCACATCTAATTGACTCTGAGAATAGTGACCAAGAATAAATACCACTGGGCATACTTTGTTGGACTGTGTGGCATGGCTCTTTGCAGATGAATCTTTAGGGGAATTACATGCAGCAAAAGAGGACAAGGTACTCCAAAATGTAGGACATCCAAGAAAAATGTAGGACAAGACAAAATAAAAGTGCAAAACACTCACGTACTGATTTCATGTGGTTAATTTAAACACTATATTACTTATTATTAAACTTAAAACTATATTACATATAATTTATGGATTACAAGAAGGCTATGTTCTGTCTGCAGGGGCCGCTCACAGGGAAAAAGAGCCACTCACAGGGAAAAATTTAAGTTCTTTTCTAGGGCACGAAGCTAAAACAGAGAATATGTCCTGGAAAAAGAGAACGTCTTATCACCCTGGTCACATGACCACTTTGAGATGCTGAATGTTGTAGTGAAGCCATCACAAGCTGATGCTTTTTTTGGAAGTGCTACAAGTGGTCAGCATACTCCGACATGTCTCTTAGACTTAGCAGCTCACCTGCCTTGTCCTGTTTTCACATCCTGAAAAACTCTGGTCACGTCCCTTAACAATAGTTAAGGGTTTGTTTGAACACTACTTTTGAATGCTACTTCTCAAGTGTTGGCTGCATCTGAAACAAAAGCCCCAGGTGAAGGTACTGTGCATGGCAAAGCATGGGCAGAATTTCCACTTGGACCTCTACTTTGACTAGAAGGAACAAGGAGATGAAGCTTGGTGAGACCAATTGCAAAATAAATGAATTCCAAAATATATTTCACACTCCTATGGTGGTTTGGGGACAAAAAGAATTTCCTGGTTACATAAGCTGGGAAAAGCAGGCATTAATTTATTCCTGCAAACCCTTGGCAGACATATACAACAGCAATTTATCATGCATAATCATGGTAGATTACAGTAAAGAGAAGCCCCAAGCTATATTCATGACTCCACTTCCTAATAGGGAAAGGACAAAGGAACATTTTCTATAGGATCTAGGCAAGACCTTTTCTCCCTAGGGAGTGGAATAGCAGGAGTCTAAAAGCCTAGTCCTACCCCCTGCTATGCAATAGCATGCCAAAAAGGTGTGCTATGGTGCGGGGGTGTTTTCTGAAGGCAAACCAGATGTAAGTTAAAAACGCCTTTACTTCTGCAAAAGCCTACAGACTGCCTGTGGGTCTCCTTGAACCTATGCCAGCAATTTTGCTGGCATAGGTCCAAGGAGAGCCATGTGGCCGTTTCAAGGTGGGGTTTGGGGATAGGATCCTGATGGAAGTTACTGCTGCTGGGATCCACCTCCTCCTTCTCCCAAAATGCCTCCTGCCCCAGATCCTCTCTGAAACTACCCCTGCCCTCCCCACCCATGACTCACCCCTACCACCAACTTGCTGTGGCTGATGCAGTCTGGGGCCATAGAACTGGCTTCGTGCTGCTGCCACTTTGCAGAAATGGCTTGGGCTGGCCCAGTGGAGCTCTCCTCATGTAACTGCATGTAACTCATGTAAACTGCACTGGGCAGTTTACAACAGTAGGACGCTCCTCCTGCTGTTGCCAAAACTGCATAGTTTTTGCTGTATGGGCTGTATGGGACTTTCAGTGCAGTAGTCTGAAGTGGAGGTATCATGCATGGTTGAGGTAGAGGAGAACTTAAGGAATATGTGCAGGTCCAGAGACCTTGCACTCTGACTGCTCAGTCACATGAACCAGCAAACAACCGAAGTTCACATTTTTAAAGACAAATTCAGATGCTCACAAGTGGTCGTAAACATAGAGAAGACAGAAAAGTGACAGATGATTAAGCCTTGTGCAATGAATGACACCATGCAGCAAAATCTGTGCTGTTTAAATAAATTGAAAAATTAATCCAACCTTTTGCAGCTATTTGCATAAACTGCATTGATGCCTTCCAAAGTTTTGCATATACCAATCTCACTGTCATTAACAAATGCAGAAATGGTTCTTGTATGTTTATTGGTCATATCTGCTTAACATAAAGAGATTCCATATAGGTTCTGGTGCTAATTGCATAGCAAATTGGATTGCTGTTCCAAGATGGCCACCTGGTAGAATCCCTGCTATTGTGCTCCTTGTTATATGCCCTGATATTTCTCTTCAGTTGGATCCATTGACTCTTTTTCCTCCTCTGGATGCTTTCTGAGTCCTGGTAGAGCAAAGCAACACTACCAGTTGTTTCCAGTCTGCACTCTTGTCTTTGGATTACTGTGGATTCTAAAAATCTGCTCCGATGGGGAAGAGGAGAAGGCATAAACACTTCCCTGGACAGGGCAATTCTCCTATCAAGTCAGCCAAGCAGCTACGTCTGGAGGACATCCCAGCATGGTCAGACATAGTAGGTGAGCTCATGAATCTCGCTTCTCCCAACAGATATGAAGCTCTTCATGTTTCGGAATCAGAGGCGGAGAGAAACTACCAGTCTCTCTCCAGTCATATTGGCACCATATTGGCTTCAGCCTGCCCTCCTTCACCCACCCCTTTGGCTCCCTCTCCACAGGACAAGCAGTCATTATCCCTGGAGAATGGTCTCAGCAACTGTTTCTTGTCTTTGTTGGGTGATTACAACATTATTATTGGAAACACGGTTCTTTTTGTATGTAAACAGCTTAACACTATTCTTGCCCAGCTGGACTCACTTCATAAGGCCATTCAACTGCCTTCATCTTCCCTCTCTGCTCAGGTTCTGGGTTTGAACTCTAACAAACCAGGGGAAGCTGAACTGCTGGGGCTGCATGAGAATCTGAATTGTGGTAAAACTGCCTATTGCTTGTTGAAAAATCAAATACTGCTGGAATTCCAGGACTCCCTCATCCATAAGGGGCGCTGGGCCAACAAATTGAGGGCAAAAGACTCTCTATGCAGATTATTATACCTTGATCCATCCCAGGCTGACTGTGTTGATCTGCAGGAAATCATAAAACTCCCTTGGATTCCCCAGTCTCCAAATTGGACCTGGCTTCTTTTGAAGTTTGGCGCCTCTTGGATCCCGGGCCAGCTGCTTCTTGCGGAGAGTCTTTGTGGACATGATTATTAAACCTTTGCTCCCAAGGCATAGAATGCAGCCTCCCCCTCCATTCCTTCCATCAGCCTTAAAGCCTGCGCAGGCTGGCTCTGTGCCCAGTCACTGGAGGAGAGATAACCATCCCCAGAGCATGGGAGTTGCCAATTGCTTTCCTCCTGATTCAAGTCCTTTGGTGCTGCCTAATGGTAATGAGTTAAAGGCTGCAACTGATTCTTTAGGAAATACTTTGCTTCAGTTAAAATCTTCACTGCATAAGCCACAAGCTTCGGCTTTCTCCCAGCCAGTTAATTTAACAACTGGCTGTTCAACTAGTGCAGCTTCTAACAGTGAATGGCAAGCTCAGCCTTTTGGCACTAGCACCAAACCTCAAGCACCGGACCAGGTACAATCTTCATTGATATCTGAGATGGTGGGAGCTCAGTCACCTTCTGTCTGCATACTCCCCCTAACTGGAGAAGTTGAGCCTATGGATAGCTCTTCTGAAGCCTTTAAGACTGTGGTGACAAATGAATCTGCCAGTGAGGTGGACTATCTCAATGGGGTGGGTTTGCTGTGCCATTCGACTAACTCTGAGGAGGACTTGCATCATGTTGTGGCTAACCAACAATTGCCTAGAGGCTCAGCCCAGGTCTTGTCATCATCCCCAAGACCATCACAGCCTAAGAACATAAGAACATAAGAACAGCCCCACTGGATCAGGCCATAGGCCCATCTAGTCCAGGTTTCTGTATCTCACAGTGGCCCACCAAATGCCCCAGGGAGCACACCAGATAACCTCATCCTGGTGCCCTCCCTTGCATCTGGCATTCTGACATAACCCATTTCTAAAATCAGGAGGTTGCGCATACACATCATGGCTTGTACCCCGTAATGGATTTTTCCTCCAGAAACTTGTCCAATCCCTTTTTAAAGGCATCTAGGCTAGACGCCAGCACCACATCCTGTGGCAAGGAGTTCCACAGACTGACCACACGCTGAGTAAAGAAATATTTCCTTTTGTCTGTCCTAACCCGCCCAACACTCAGTTTTAGTGGATGTCTCCTGGTTCTGGTATTATGTGAGAGTGTAAAGAGCATCTCCCTATCCACTCTGTCCATCCCCTGCATAATTTTGTATGTCTCAATCATGTCCCCCCTCAGGCATCTCTTTTCTAGGCTGAAGAGGCCCAAACGTCGTAGCCTTTCCTCATAAGGAAGGTGCCCCAGCCCCGTAATCATCTTAGTCGCTCTCTTTTGCACCTTTTCCATTTGCACTATGTCTTTTTTGAGATGCGGTGACCAGAACTGGACACAATACTCCAGGTGTGACCTTACCATAGATTTGTACAACGGCATTATAATATTAGCCGTTTTGTTCTCAATACCCTTCCTAATGATCCCAAGCATAGAATTGGCCTTCTTCACTGCCGCCGCACATTGGGTCGACACTTTCATCGACCTGTCCACCACCACCCCAAGATCTCTCTCCTGATCTGTCACAGACAGCTCAGAACCCATCAGCCTATATCTAAAGTTTTGATTTTTTGCCCCAATGTGCATGACTTTACACTTACTGACATTGAAGCGCATCTGCCATTTTGCTGCCCATTCTGCCAGTCTGGAGAGATCCTTCTGGAGCTCCTCACAATCACTTCTGGTCTTCACCACTCGGAAAAGTTTGGTGTCGTCTGCAAACTTAGCCACCTCACTGCTCAACCCTGTCTCCAGTTCATTTATGAAGAGGTTGAAAAGCACCAGTCCCAGGACAGATCCTTGGGGCACACCGCTTTTCACCTCTCTCCATTGTGAAAATTGCCCATTGACACCCACTCTCTGCTTCCTGGCCTCCAACCAGTTCTCAATCCATGAGAGGACCTGTCCTCTAATTCCCTAATATGAACCCCTTATCTAAAGCCCTGGAGGGGGTGCCATGGGGGGGGCAGCATTTGCTGTTCCATGTGATGAGTTGGAAACAGCTCTTGAGTCCTGTAAAGCTTTGCCAGAGACTCCTGGCTCTCACCTACCCTCTAGGTCCCTTGTGAACACAGAAGTGGATGGCCAAAATTCAGGATCAATTAACTCAATAATTACTGACCTCCCAATGCATTTACCTACTGATGACCATTCACTCATTGTAAGGGTGCTCCCAGCCCCCAAAGGCCCCTTGTCAGCAGAACAAGGTTTTAGGGCAGATCCTCCTGCATTGGTGGCTAAAGATCTGATAATGGAATTACAGCTGGAGAGGGATGACATTGTGGAGGGTGCCATCAGTGTCTTTAAGGAACTCACAAGACCAGAACAACTAAATATTATCAGATCCCTGGACAGGGTTAAAGCAGAACTTCTCAATCACAACACAGAAACTTTGACCAATGAAATCCATCCTCTGACCCTTCCAGTGCAAGCATCAGCTCATCAGTCTTTTCCAGAAGTAACCACAGAGGCAATTCCCAGCCCTCATTCCAGGGATTTTACACCATCTCCTGTGGCCAACTTAGCCCTGAGTAGCTGTGTGTCTCATGATCTTCCTGGTGCTGTCTATCAGGAAGCAAAGATTGACTAATTAATGCTTCTCCAGCCCCTACTACCTTTTCCCATCTAAGAATTCTTTCCTGGAACATTGCAGGGTGGAAGAACAAGAAAAATGACAGTGGCTTCTTAAGCTATCTTAGAACCTTTGACATTATTCTGTTGCAGGAGGCATGGGTTTTGGACCATCTGTATATCCCTGGCTACAAGGCTTTTGTAGTACCTGCAACTAAACCCACCTCTAACGGTCGTCCTTTAGTGGGTTTAGCCAGCCTTGTACTGAAATGGTTTAAGTCATGCCCTTCAGACATCATTCCAGGTTGTTGTAAGATACAAGCACTGAGGGTATCTTTTGGAGACATTGACTTAATCTGTGTCAACACTTATATTCCTCCTTCGCTTAACAGCTTACGAAGGACCCAGCTCTGGAATGATCTATCATCATGTATGAATGCGCTTAAGAGGGCCCACCCCCATGCTGAAATCCTTTTGCTGGACGATTTACATGCCAGGGTGGGGAATTCAGTGGAAATCTTCCGCAGAGCCTGGGATGTGGATGACAGCTGCCTCCCCCCATTTGTGCAGTAAGCAGGCGGTCCAAAGATGCATTCTATAATGCTAACGGTATGGCCCTCGCTAAGTTTTCCATCAGCTCTAATATGATTTGGCTTAACAGTCTAAAAGAGTTCCCCAATGCTGATGAATTTACTTTTGTATCCTCTCGTGGCACCAGCTTTGTGGATTACATTTTAGTTTCCACTAAAATGAAACATCATGTGAAAGATTTTGCCATTGGGGTCCTAACCCTTAGTGAGCATTTACCTTTAATCCTGGTCCTTGACCTCCATTCTGGGAGTGTTCCATCACAAGCTGAGGTAGATACAAATCTAGAGTGTAGGTATAAAATTGTGTCTAACAGTGCCATTTCCTCAAACTTCCATCGTTTAAGTATAGAACCAGCAAGCAGAGATTTTTAATCAGCCATTCTACAGGATTCTGATCCTTTTGTTCAAATCAAATCCTTTGAAGGTTTTATTGGTTACATTTTTAAGGTCCTGAGTACCAGGCCCAAGTTGGTTAAAACATGTGGTGCATTTGACAAAAAGGATTGGTTTGACAGTGAATGCAGGGATCTTAAGGTGTGTATCAGGGCTTCTTACTTAGATTTTAGAAAGTACAATGACCCCGATTGTCTAGTTAAATACTCCATTCGCAAAAAACAACTAAGAGTTTTATTGACAGATAAAAATAAAAAGTTTGCTTTAACTCAATGGAATAAGCTGCATCAAATGATTCAACAAAAAATAATAAACAATTTTGGGCAGTTGTAGCTGGTTTGTGTAGATCAGAAACATACGACCCTGCTGTTATTCCATGGTCTACATGGTTCAACACTTCACAGACCTTTTTTTATTAAAAGAGCAAATCCCCAGACACCTACCCTGACTTTACCTCTGTGGATCTGCCTATCTGGCCTCCTGTGACCCCTGAGGAAATTAAAGAGCTAATTATGCAATTGAAGCCAGGGAAGGCCGCAGGTCCAGATGAAATACCACCCGAGCTTTTAAAAGGTGATCTGGAAAAGTGGGCCCAGTTTCTTGCCCATGTCTTTACAATGATCAACATATCTGGCCTATTGCCCAATGCCTGGCTTACAGCAACAGTTATTCCTATCCATAAAAAGAGTGACCCTACTATACCAGGAAATTTTCGGCCCGTTAGGTAATAGGTAAGATCTATGCAAAATATCTATGCAATAAACTTACTATCAGGGTTACTTTGCATGGCATTTTAGACCCCGAGCAATCTAGCTTCTGTCTGGGCAAATCAACTTTGGACAGTTTCCTGATCCTGTCTCGCTTGGCCCATAAGCAGGTTAGGATTTGTAAGGCTCACCTTTATGTAGCCTTCCTTGATTTGAAAGGTGCCTTTGACTCTGTGGATAGGGAGCTTCTTTGGTCCAAGTTGGAAAACAAGAGGATTGATAAAAGATTACTGTTGCTGATTAGGTCCCTCCATCTAAATACTTCATGCAGGGTTAGACGCTCTTGGAGTAGGAAACTAACTCATTCCATCGTCACTAACAAAGGGGTCAAACAGGGTTGTGTCTTGGCCCCCATGCTTTTCAATCTGTTTCTAAATGATCTTGCCCCATCCCTGAAGGAAGTAGATAGCCATTGTCCGAAGCTTGGCGCAAGCCAAGTGTCGCTACTTCTGTACATGGATGATGCAGTACTGATATCTCGTACTAGAATTGGCTTAAAACGTCTGCTCAGTCGTGCTGCAGAGTATTTTTTCTCCAACAAATTGCAGATCAATTATGCTAAATCCAAGATAATGATATTTGTCAACAGATGGAAAGCTTTTAAATGGTCTTGTAGTGGCAATAAAATGGAACATGTTAAGCATTTCAAGTACCTGGGAATCAACTTCCATTACAGGCTCACTTGGGCTTGTCATTGTAAGGCAGTGCAGAATACATCCAAACTAGCAGCTCTTTTCCAGGTTCTTTGTGGCTCTCCTGTCTGGTATAAGGCTATTAACCAATCACTAGAATACATTTAAGCCTCCTTTTTGTGGAAGATTTTGGGATTACCCAGGCACTGGCGGACCTAGAGGGGGGCAAACGGGGCTAATGCCCCAAGCGCCAACCCTCCAGGGACGCCAACTCAAGCCTCCCCCCACCCCCGCCCAAGCCTGCCTGCCTGCCCGCCTGCCCGCTTTTTTCTCTAAAGTGAGAGAAGCCGGCAGCTCTGCTGGCTTCTCTCCCTTTAAGAAAAGCCTCCTCCCAACGGAGGAGGGGCACCCAGGAGTGCTCCTGGAGAGGCAGCAAGAAGCTGCCTCTCCGGCAGCAACTCAGCGCCGGACTGGGCCACCCCACCACCTCCTCCTTTATAGGAGGAGAAGGCAGGGGCGCCCTAGAGCGTCAACGTGACACCTGTCGCGCTGAGGCTCTGGCCCGGGCGCCTCGCCCTCTCATTGCCTCTGGAGGCCTCCTGAAGCCGTGAGAGGGCAGCCTAGAGCATCAGTGCTGACGCTCTGGCCCGGGCGCCTCGCCCTCTCGCTGCCTCCAGAGAGGCCTCTGGAGGCAGCAAGAGCACATCCTAGAGCGTCAGTGCGACTCCTGTCCTGTTGCGCTGACGCACTGGGCTTCCCGGGCCCCGACGGAGGCTTCCATACCACTTGTAAGTGGTGCGGAGGTCTCCTTTGGAGTGGTCTGGGGCTGCTGGAAGCAGCACCCTAGACAGTTGGGCTTCCAGCAGCCCTAAACCGCTCCAACGGAGAAGTCTGTGCTGCTCACAAGCAGTGCAGAAGGCTCCATTGGGGCCTTTTTCCAAAGGGGGATCGGAGGAGGTAGCCGCACAGAACTAATTGCGGTGATGATGACGTCACCGCAGTTACTTCGAGGTCATGGCTGGGGGCGCTGGCAAGGAGTGGGGGGTGGTGGAAAACTGGGGGTTGCCCCAGGTGTGGGGATCCCCAGGTACACCACTATACCCAGGTGCGTTCCCTACTTGGTTCTGTGTCTCGAGGTGGGGTTAATTTGGTTAAAGACTACTACATGGCTATGATTACTGAAATTTTGGTTTAGGATTTTATCTAACCCTACCTCCTCTGGTCTAATGCACCAATTATTGTCAGATTCAGTCCTGCCTTTAGAGATCGCTGATCTTTTAGCTAAATTTAAGTCAATATGACTGGACACTGCAGAGCTAGGCATGATTGGCTGTGTCTGCAGGCCCTAGTGCCACTGGAGCACCGGTGCTAGCTCAGTGCTGGCTGGTGCTGGTGGAACACCGGAGCTCTGCCACTCAGTGGTCACACGGACCACTGGGTAGTGGAGAAGTAGATAGGGGCATGGGGGGGACATGATTGTCTGTGATGTAGCTTACAGAATCGTCAAAGAAAGAATTCCTGATATCAAACAACAAGAGCTGTTTAGTGCCACCAGAACCACATGCTCTCCACTCTATCTCCTTGTTCCAGTCAGTTTTGGGAAACCGGCCTCCTTCTTTTATCATCTGGAGTGTCCGCAGGCTCGGAGAGCTTTCACATTTGCAAGATGTAATGCTCTTCCATCAGCCTTGTTAACTGGCAGGTTCCGTGGTATTCTCTACTCGGAGAGGAAATGCAAGTGTGGTAGGGATTGTATTGAGACTGTAATACATTCCTTTTTCTACTGCCCATTACATGATGCTTCACGGAAGAAATATCTCGGCCCATTGTTAGCTAGGATGCAGGACTGGGAGGATTCAATCATGCTTCAGTCTCTCCTTTCCACACCTGAATCTGAGATCCTGGATAAGGTCAGGATCCTTTTTATCTGGGGTAATAGCCAGACAGAACTCTGGGACTCTGGGCAGTGTGTGAGGAAAAGATTGATGTTTATGTCGTGTTTATTTTTGTTTTGTTCTTTCTCTATAGTTTATGCCAAGAAAGGTCTTACTGAACTGAACACAGCAAATTTCTCACTGATAATAGAATATACTCCCATTTTGCCCAAAATAAGGGTCCTTCTACAGAGCCACCAAGAGGTCTGCCCTAGGAAATTTGGAACACCATAGCAAATCCTCAGAAGCAACATTCTTGATTTGTGCAGGGATGCTACCAATGAAGAATTCAGAGTTACAAATTGCATTCCTGTCCAGCATCTGCTCCAATGTAATGGCAGATCCTCTGGTGCAGCTCCGTTAGTGCAGTACAATGGCTCAGTCTAGTGCTGAGGTATTCAGCCTGTGCGTCGGGCCTCCCTAGAGAGTTGTGGCTAGCTCCCAGGGGCATCGTGAGGCATCTGGGGGAGAGAGGTGGCTGTAGCTTCTCAGCTCAGCTGCACCTGCTGCCTCCCTACTGGCTGCTTTTCTGTGGCTGTGAACAAGGTGGGTGGGGCATCATGAGGTGGGGAGGGCGTGGTGGGAGGAGGTGGGAGAGAAGGCTGGCTGGGCAGTGGCAGAGGTGCTGCATCTCATCAGCACAGGGCAGGCTCTTGGCAGGCTTCAAACCGGGAGGGAAGAGTAAGTCCTCCTCTTGGGAAGGAGGGAGCCCAGCCTGCTCTTGGGGGGGTGTCCAAATGCCCTGGCCTGCATTCCTCCTTCTTGCCTGGGGGGAATAGGGGTGGCATCTGCATGTTGGGGTGTATGTGTGTGAGCAGCCCCCATCTACTTTGGGGGTGAGTTGTAATCTTGCTCTGTGTGGCTGCAATCCTATCCACACTTTCCTGGGAGTAAGCCCTATTGACTCAAATGGGACTTGCTTCTGAGTAGACCTACATAGGCTTGGGGGTCTGTGTCAGCTTAACCAAGGATCTTCACCTTCCTCTTTTTCCTCCCCCTTCAAAAAAGAAAAAAAGCTACTCTTGATGGTTCTGAGTCCAAAAATTGATTAAAAAATAAAAATCCCCATTCCTTTTCAGCCACCCCCCTTTTGCCTCCTGACTCCTGGGGGGGGTGTACTTCCCATGTTGGCTGCTATTGTAAGACAAAAGGCACAATCCTAGCTAGGTCTACTCAGAAGTAAGTCCTATTGTGTTCAATGAGACTTACTCCCAGGAAAGTGAGGTTAGGATTGCAGCCAAACAGTCTCTGGGTCTCAGTTTGCAATTAGCAGATACACACAAAACAAAATCTTCCTCTCCACCAGCAAATTCATCACTTCCCCCCTCCCTTTCCAAAACGCTCCAGGTGTGCTGCTAACAAACTCAGGGCACAATCCTAACCAGGTCTACTCAGAAGTAAGTCCTATTTTGTTCAATGGGGCTTACTCTCAGGTAAGTGTGGTTAGGATTGCAGCCTCAGAGTGCTGGCAGCCTTGTTTCTAGTGTACAACACCTTCACTCCCATTTTGGGGGTAACTGAGATGAGGTGTTGTAATGGGGAGGAAGTTGCCAAGCAGGAAGTTGCAGTGGATTGAACTGTAGGTCACTGCTGCCCATTCCCCCTTGCTCTCCTCCAGGCATTAGCAGTTGGTAGACCCCTCAAATAACAAGTGTGTCATGCCCACATATAGAATGTGCTTACATTTGAACTTCTAAAACATTTATGACATAGGGCACAATCCCTGTGTTGGAACAAGCAAACCAAGAGGCTTGCGCTATATCCAGCACAGGATAGGGGCCCAAGGCAGCTCAGCCAGAGGTAAGGGGAAACTTTTCCCCTTACCCCTGGGTAAGGCGCCCTTGCCCCAATGGGTCTCCTTGGACCTGCGCCACCTCCTCAGGTGGTGCAAGTCTGAGGAGAGGGGAGCGGCTTGAAGCCGCTCCGATCTCCCCGGGAACGGGGGTTGAGATCCGGTATAACTGGACCCGGCATAACCTCCCACTCCCCACATGCCTGCACCTGGGGCCACCCACTGCCCGCCCTCCCCCCGCCCAGTAACGGCCCCAGCTGGGCCAACGCAAGACTTGTGGAGGAAGCCAGCATGGAGGCTTGTCAACCTCTGCAGGCCGGAGCACCTCTGAGTGCTGGCCTGGCTTCCTTGCAAGGAGCCGCAAATGTGCCTTATGGCACATTTGCAACCCCCTGGGCTGGCACAAGGGATTTGCGCAGGCCCATAGATGCCTCTGGATTGCGCCCATAGCTGCATAATGAACATTGTTTTTAAGACAGCATTTAATTGAATAAAAGTATAGTCCATGCTTCCTAGCAGGGATGAGAACTCGAGTCAGTTACTCAGACTCAAGTTGTGAAAATGCACGTTTTTGATGAGTTGTTGACTCATGAGTCGCGCGCATGGAAGACTCTGAAAATCACTCCAGTGAGGGACCCCCTGACTCGGCACTTGTCCCCCAGTATGCTGACTTGAGTCTGTCTGTATCTGGGTCTGCTTGCTTACTGGTTTTGTGGCATGAAAAACCTTGTGGTGCCTTGTGGTGCCATCACTCTGACTGGGGGAGCATCAGAAAATTTCAGCCAGGAGGCAGGGAAGGTTTAATGTTTGCATTTGCAGAGGGCAGGAGGGGGGAGTCGGGAGTGGGTTTCTGATAGGAAGGAAGGAATCAATTAACATTCGATCTTTGGCTGAGAGAGGGCCAGAGGGTTCTTGGAACCCAAGGGGATTCTTGGCTTACGATTGGCTGCAGAAGCTCAGGGAGAGGGAGGGAGGCAGTTTGTAGATATCATGCTTGCCAACTGCATGGCATGGCTGCTGTAAGCTCCATTCGTTACTTGAGGCTGCAGGCATCTGCAGCCCATTGCTGTGTAGACCCGACCACTTCCCACTTTCAGGGGCAACCAGGCCAAGTTCGCTAGATGAAAGTCTGCTATGCTGATGGAACATGTGTTCTATCAGCATAATGTACCCTTAAGATTGGGCACTAAATATTGATCTTATTTTAAAAGGTCCTGGATGGAGCGCTTTTTTTTTTAATGCTCTGCAGTCTTGTCAAGAGGCTATGTTCTCTCATCCATCCCAAAAGCACCCTTTTTGAACCTGATTATCTGCTTCCCAAGTCTTAATGCTTATGAGGCACGTTGACGGGACCTGACATGCAGACAAATTAGCACTTTTGTTTAAATCTTTAGTTCAAGAAACTTGCCCTGTCACAGCTTCTCATCCAACACTGAGTAATTCGGATTTCACTCATGAAGATGATTACAACCAACGTATTTATTCAGCTGCGGATGTGAGTGAACTGGAAGTGGGTGAAACGGTTTGTACAATAAACCAGTCAATCAGTGTGTGCCCCAAGTTCCCCCCCCTTTTTTTTTACTTGTAGAGCTATATTTGTTGAAGTTTTCCATAATATAACATCCAATCTACATACACTATTAGGAAACTTATTTGGAAACTGACAAATAGCCTTGTCAGACCATATGTGGAAGGGGGAATAGCCTTGTTGCCAAAAGAGGCACAGCTGTGTTGTTGTTGATCTCTGTGCAGCGCAATCCAATCTTGCGCTGGAACAGGCAGGCCTGGAAACCTGTACTGTATAGAGCACAAGATTGAGGCCTGAAGTGGCTCAACCGGAGGCGAGGGGAAACTCTTCGTAAGCCACCACAGCCAAATGGGTCTCCTCAGACTTGCACCACTTCTGGTGGTTGCATAAGTCCGAGGAGGCTGTATGCAGCCTCCGTGGGCTGGCGCACATCCCTGTGCTGGCCCAACCGATTCTCAAGGATGCGCAAATGTGCTTTACGTGTTTGTGACCCTCCTTGTGACTTGCGCCAGCCCAAGGCACAGTCAGGATTGCGCCCCTAGTTGCATACACATTGGAACAGGAGAGGGGGAGCATGCAGGTCCTGAAGATGGCAGAGGGGAAAGTGATTTCTAAAAGCAGCTCACAGCACGGCTCCCAGGGTTCTCCAAATGGTGGGATGAGTATGAGCTGATCATTCACATCACAGTCACTATCCAATAAGTGGTGTTTGTAGCATTTGCATAGCTACCTTCCACCTGATAATCATGGGGCTAGTCACATGTTGGGTTTCTGTGTGAAGTTTTCCTTTGTAGTTTTTTGTGTTGCTCCATCTTTAACGCTGTTTGGATGAATGATGTTGCAGCATCACCGATTATATAACCTTCCTTTCACCTATGTGTTTGTTAGGAACATTGATTAATTAATCCACTATTTCCTTTGCCCTCTGGGGCATCTCTTCTTAGCTTGTTCATGTCATCTGTAATCTCTTGTGCAACATAACCAAGACTTTTTAAATATGATGACATCCATGGCTCCTGCTTGGTTGAGATCCAACTTGCATTCTGAAATTCTAGGATTTCCCTTCCTCTTAGAGAGTCCCTCCATCTGAATTACGGCCCAGTCCTATCCCCCCCCCACCAATGCAGCTGCACAAAGAAAGGCTGCATCCTGCAGGGTGGGGGGCTGATCCAGAGGCTTGAGAGAGGTAAACCCTTCAACTGCCAATGGATCTCCTTGGACCTGCACCAGTTCTTTAGCTGGTGCAAGTCTAGTGACCTGCCAGATGCTTCTGGGGAACCTTATAAGCAGGACTTAAAGGCAATAGACTTATCCACTATTTGCCCCTAACAGCAAGAGGCATTCAGATATATTGCTGTTATATGACCTACGCCGGGGACTGGATAGGGGGAGTGCGTCCCTGTTGGTCCTGCTGGACCTCTCAGCGGCTTTCGATACCATCGACCATGGTATCCTTCTGGGCCAATTAGCCGAGCTGGGAGTTGGAGGCACTGTTTTGCGGTGGTTCCGCTCCTACTTGGAAGGTCGGTCCCAGATGGTGGTGCTGGGGGATGCCTGTTCGACACCCTGGCCCTTGAAGTGCGGGGTGCCGCAGGGTTCAATTCTGTCCCCCATGCTATTTAATATCTACATGAAACCGCTGGGAGAGGTCATCCAGGGGTTTGGAGTGGGGTGTCATCAATATGCTGATGACACCTAGCTTTATCTCTCCTTTCCTCCAGACTCCAGGGTGGCGGTTGAGGGCCTGGAGCACTGTCTGGAAGCAGTGAGGATCTGGATGGAGGCTAACAAGCTGAAATTAAATCCGGACAAGACAGAGGCTCTCCTGGTTCGGAAATCCTCGATGCAGGTGCTGGATTATCGGCTTGCTCTGAATGGGGTTGCACTCCCTCTGAAGGAGCAGGTCCGCAGTTTGGGGGTCCACCTGGACTCACAGCTGCTCCTGGATTCCCAGGTGGCGGCTGTGGCTAGGGGGGCCTTCGCTCAGCTTCGGCTAGTGCGCCAGCTGCGTCCGTACTTGGATCGTGCAGACCTGGCCATGGTGATCCATGCTACGGTGACATCGAGGTTAGATTATTGTAACGCGCTTTATGTGGGGCTGCCCCTGAAGACGGTTCGGAAACTGCAATTAGTGCAGAATGCGGCTTTTATCTGACTACTGTTTTTATGGGTTCTGCTAATGTGTTTTTTAATGTGTTTTTATCTGTTGTGAAATTATGTTTTAATCTGTTTTATATGTTGTTAGCCGCCCTGGGTCCCTTTGGGGAGAACGGCGGGATAGAAATAAAGTTTTATTATTATTATTATTATTATTATTATTATTATTATTATTATTATTATTATTATTATATCTGTTGCAATATCTGATGTCTGGGATACCTGATACTAGATATACTACTGGGTATCTCAGGGCACCTAACCTGGAGATTCCATTGTTGCAATTATTAATATGCATCACCACCACCACCAAGACAGGCTATTGTTCTGTACCAAGGAAAACAAAAGAGGAAGGGGAGGGAAGTGGAGGCAGAGATAAACTGGGGAGGCTAATAGTGGTTGATAGCAGGAATGGGAAAACCCAATGTGGCTTCGCTTGAGTCGAGTCCAGTCGCGTTGCTGAGTCACCACCCCCATGACTCAACTCGAAAAAGAGTCATAACAGGGGCACTTTCCAAGTTGCCAAGTCACCCTTTAGTGACTCTAATGGACTCAAGTCACCCCCCCCCTTAAAAAGCCATCCTTTTAAAAAAATGGAATAAATGGGACTGCTACCAGGGAGTGTGTAGGAGATCTCCCCTGTCCACGTCCATCTGTAAAGAGGGCAGGAGGGGTGGGAGGGACGGCAAGGGAGCCAGGAGAAGTGGCAAGAGAAGGGTCACGAGCAGCAGCTGGGAGACTTACTAGGATGACCTGATCCTTGCAGCTCTACTCAGAAGTAGGCCCTCTCTAGCCACTCATTCAATGAGGGTCCCCCTCCCAAGTAACAACAGAGCTATGCCTGCAAAGCATGATTGCTCCCCTGCCTCCTCTCTCTCTCTACCTGGGATGAGTCGCTTCCTTTAAAAAGCCAGCCCTGGGAAAAGCAGGGCTGCTGCTGGGGTGTGTGTGTCAGAGTTTTCTTTACTCACTCCCTTGCTGCCCCCTACCATCTGTAAAAAGTGTGGGAGGGGGTGGGAGGGAGAGAGAGGAAGAGTGTCACAAGCAGCAGCTGGGAGGCTTACCAGGATGACCTGATCCTTGGCAGCCTTACTCACAAGTAGTCCCATTTGCGCCGGCCATCCAATGAGGGTTGCCCTTCCTCTGCTCCTCTTCCTGCCCTCCCTCAGCTAATGGAAATATGACAATGCCTATCCTTTGTCCAATGATCACTCATTCTTTCCTTTCTATGGGGGGGGGGGAAGAGAGCCCAGTCCTAGCTCCCCCTCCTGCTCGCATTAACCTTTTCCTGCTCCTGGCTGGAGCAACCTATTATTTGCCATCAGAATGCTTACCCCACGACATTTACCATGCAGCAACAACGGTAAGCAAGTACCCCCAGACACAGGCAGACTCGAGTCAGCATGTGTGGGGATAAGTGCCAAGCCAGGGAGGCCCCGACTCGAGACTTTTTCAGAGTCTTCCACATGCGCAACTCACAAGTTACTGAGTCAGCAAAAATCACACATTTTCATGACTTGAGTCTGAGTCAGACTTGAGTTCCCAATAC
This sequence comes from Tiliqua scincoides, assembly GCF_035046505.1. Classification (NCBI taxonomy): domain Eukaryota; kingdom Metazoa; phylum Chordata; class Lepidosauria; order Squamata; family Scincidae; genus Tiliqua; species Tiliqua scincoides. The sequence goes on from NC_089821.1 coordinate 66,917,755, forward strand.
TGGTTGATAGACCCCACCTCCAGGAATTTGTCTAGAGCCAACTTAGGGCCCAATCCTATCCAACTTTCCAGCACCAGTGCAGCCACTATGCAGCCCGGAGGTAAGGGAGCAAATGTTCCCTTACCTTGAGGAGGCCTCTGTGATTGCCTCCCCACCACAAAATGCAGTGCACACCCCATTGGCACAGCTGCACCAGCACTGGAAAATTGGATAGGATTGGGCCCTAAAGCAACTGGCTACCACCACATCTTGTGTCAGAATTCCATACAAGAATTACCCGTTTTGTAAAAGAGTACTTTCTTTCATTTGTCCCAAATCTACTGCCAGTTTTATTTGGCAATCCAAAGATCTAGGGTAAAGTAGGCTTGGCACAAATGGGAAGTATCTCTTCTTTCAAAAAAAACTCAGCTGTGGGAGCCCAAGACCATGGAATGCAGAGAGGGGGGCCTTCAACTCTTTCCTTCTGCAGGGGTTTCCAGCTGGAAATCTTCTAATTGCAATGACATTGTAGCAAATCACCACTTTAGGGCAGAATTAGTTTGGATGTGTGTGGGAAGGTGGGAAAGAGGGATTTTCATTGAGAAAGCTGTGTGCATAGAAAAGAGTTAACCTTCTCCAGTTCTGATCAGGACTGGGGGACTCTGTGACTGTCTTTTTTGGTTTATGTTTTTTAAAAACAGGGATTTCTAGTTAGAAGCACACTTCTCAAAAGTGCATGCAGATCTAATACTATGAAAGTGGAAGAAAACAAATACCTCTGACTACTGGCTTCATGCCATACATAATATTACAAATTGTTATCATGTCCCTACTTAGGGCCCAGTCCTATCCAACTTCCTAGTGCTGATGCAGCCATGCTAATGTGGTGGCAGTCAGAGAGGCCTCCTCAAGGTAAGAGAACCTCAAGACTGCATTGTGGTTGCATTGGCCCTGGAAAGGTGGACAGGATCAAGCTCTTAGTCATCTTTTTTCTAAACTTAACAATTTCAAATACTTAAGCTTTTCTTCCTAGAAAAGCTGCTCTAGCTCTTGGTCATTTTGGCTGTTCTGCATCTTTTCCATCTATACAATATCCTGTTCAAGACACGGTAACCAGCACTGTACACAGATGTGGTCGTACTATAGGTTTCTATGAAGGGATTATGATACTGGCAGTTCTGTTTTGAATCTTTGTCCCAGTAACTCCTAGAATGGCATTTGCCTTGATTTATTAGTCCTACACACTCAGTAGTGAGCTATCCATCACAATTTCAAGGCCTCATTCCTGATTAGTCACTTCAGACTCCATCAGTTTATATACAAAGGACTGGGGTGTTTTTTTTTTCTCCCCCCTAACTTTCCCTACATTACTTGTTTTCCAGACAACTTCTGTAGTCCTTCTGTGCATTCTGTTTGGTGTTCCATTCAACCTCTGAGATCTGACCATCAGAACTGGACAGGGTATCTCAGCAACAGTTCCACAGCTTCATCTACCTCATGCCAGCAAGAACTTCCAAACCGTTGGAAACCAAACCCTTTTTGTTCTGAAGATTGACAAGGGCATTCTGATGCCCCAGGTGATAACATTCCTAACAGATGTCCTAATCTGAATGCTCTAACTCTGTCATCACCAGGGCCAGCCCATTGTGGGGGACCCCCTATGTGTTGCCATGCCCAGAGGTGTCCAATTAGTTCATTCTGGTTTTCTCCAGCCTGTGATTTCCCACATCCTGTCCATTCACAGAACTGACATGCCAGTGTTCTTGGGAAGTTAGTGATGTCAGCTCAGGGGGTGTGATCACAAGCAAACAGGTGAGATATAAGAACCCTGGAAGTCAGCAGGTAGAGAGACAATTAAGGAGTCGAAAAAACCCCCAACTTGGAGCAGGATGAGGCAGCGTAAGTAGAAGTTGCTGGAGGGCACTGCATTCTGTTGCATTGATATTTTCCTAGCAATTGGTGTGGGGAGAGATGGACTGGCTGAGTGAAGTTCATCTGGGTGCAGCTAGTGGAGGAAATTGGTTTCGCGACTTGCAATTCTTAGGCAAACCATATATTGAACCTTCAGGAGAGTTGGTGGTGGGAATCGAACATTTCCTTCTTCATGGAGAAAAGTCTGCAGGGAAAGGTTGTGCAGTTGCACCACTTTAATTACTTCACTCCCATAATTGATAGCAGAGTTGCCAACAAACCTATCACTGATATACTGAGCAGCAATGAAATCTGGATTCTTATGTGGGTATGTAAATTAAAACCAAGCTGTTTTGGAAAAAATAATCTGCTGGAGATGCTAGATTCCTCTGTTATTCAAGATTTTCCTTTGAACCTTAGGGGCATACTTGATCCACCTATGTGCAAGGGGTGAGTGTGTTTATGATGTTTTGCCCTCTGTGATCAGTAATAGTGAGAAAATGCCAAAGGACTGTTTGTATGCCTGCAAAGGTGTACAGGCTTGTAGTGGGTGAGCCCAGTGTTTCAAAAGCCTTTCCTGGCAGGGCTTTTGTACTTTTAGCAGTTGTCTGATAGGCAGAGTTATTTTCCACATTTTTATGCCACCCTTTTCTCAAAGAGCTTAGAGTGGTATGCATTATTCCTTTCCCTTTTTTGTCCTCACAACAACCCTGCAAGGTAGGTTATGCTGAAAGATAGTGACAGGGCCACCCAGAAAGTTTCAAGGCCAAGCAGGGATTTGAACCTGGATCTTCCAAGTCTCTGTCCAACACAAGGACCACTACACCATTCTAGCTCTTGATGTTAAATAGCTCTTCTTTCCCAAGCATGGAGATGCAGGGTTGGAAAGTCACTTTTCCTGTTAAATTACTGCAGTTATGTAGCTGTTAAAGATGCAGAATCACTGGCAGGAAAAAAGAAAAAAAGAAAAGAAAGACCTGTCAACTCTGTAATAGGAGAGTTGTGGGCTGAATTAGCAGATTCAAAGAAAATGGGCACTGGAATTGCTTAGTAATTTAGGGTATTGTTGCCATGCTGGTGTCCCCCAAATGAAATACATTTTGTTACATTTCTTGCGTTTGCAAAATGACATGCTTATCTATTCTATTTTCCTCCACCGGACTGTGAGAGTTGCAGAGTTTTATTAGGGAATTTGACCTGTAACATGGCAGAAGAGGCACAAGTTGGTAGGAGGGGGTGATCAAATGATGGAGACAGAGAATTCACCGGACTACAGGGAATAATAGCAATATCTTCAAATATTGCCTTGCCTTCAACCTTGCCTTGAGCTTGATAGCAGACATGACCCCACTAAGGTATTCTGCCTTGACTGCTCATAGGCTAAGCTGATGCTGGAATGCCATTCTTCCGTCATGCCTGATGGACTGGGTAAGTCCCTAGACTGCTCTAGGGCCTTAACAGGCAAAGTAGGTACACCTGTCTTTTAACAGTTATCTCTCAGCAGAGGAAGGGCTTCCTCTTACAACTGTGCTCCCTGGCACAAATTCCTAGGACAGGTGTGTGTGTGTGTATGGTGCAATCTTACTTGCTGCTGTCAAGAATTCATTGCTCTGGTTACTCATGTGAGGGATGCTGGGCAGTGTCAGGTGGGTGAGGGATGACTAGGGAAAAGAATGAATTAATGGAAATAACCTATCACTGCAGCCAGGTGACATGTTTACTTATTTTTACTCTTACAGTCACATATTCCGCCTCCTTTTAAAAAAAAATGTTTTTATGTTCCTTGTCTATTATTTTCAACCTTCCATATTTGAAAAATTGATTCAGTATTTTCAGAAAAAATAATGATTACTGAATGTGGAAAAAATTAGACTAACATCTTGCAAAAATATGCAGTAAAAGAAAGCAGATTTTACCCTTAATTATGTATTGTGAAATCTAGAAATGAAAGACCTGTCTGTTCTTAGAATCATAGAGCTGGAAGGGACCTACCAAGGTGGGGGAGGGGAGGACTGGGCCAAGGAGGGAGACAGAGACAGCGGCAGGCTGTGCCGCCATATTCTAACCCCCCTCCTGGGTCAGGAAACCTAACATGGGTCTCCTTGATTCTGCACCTGCTCAATAGCAGGCACAGATCTGAGGAGACCCCATTGGGGCCACCTGGCTGTTACACAGGACAAGAGAATGTTTGTTCCTTTACACTGGCGCTACTTCCCTGCCCCATTGGATACAGTGGTTGCCATTTTGGTGTAACTGTAGCCCTGGGCGCTAGGCAAGCATAGGATTGGTCTGTAAAAGGTCATGTGGTACCTTGTCAAATAATAATAATAATAATAATAATAATACAGGTATTTATATACCGCCTTTCTTGGTCGTCAGATTTCTCCTCAGACTTTAATTCAAGGCAGTTTACATAGGCAGGTAATACTAAATCCCAATAGGGATTTTTACAATTGAAGAAGGTTCCGTCTTTCAAGAACCACAACATTTCAGATGGATCTTTAATGATCTGGTATCACATTCTGGCCTCCATTTTCCTCCCACATAGGCTGACAGCGGCCAAAGAGCAGGTGGAATAACTCAGCGTAACGTGGCTAGGCTTATCAGCAAGCCTAAAGTAAATACTTTACTGAAGTCAAGATAAATTACATCCAAAGCATTCCCACCATCCAGTAAGCTAGTAACCCGATTGAAAAAGGAGATGAGATTTGTCTGGCAAGATTTATTTTAGACAAATCCATGCTGGGTTCTATTGATCACTTATTTGTTGTCTAGATGTGTGCAGTCTGTGTGTTTTATAATTTGCTCTAATATCTTCCCCAGTATTGAAGTCAGACTGACAGGTCTGTAATTTCACGGGTCTTCTTTTTGCCCTTTTTAAAGATTGGGGCCACATTAACCCGCTTCCAGTCTAGTGGCACCTTCTCTGTTGTCCAGGATTTCTCAAAGATAATTGACAGAGACTCTGCAAGTACATATGCAAGTTCCTGTAGTACTCTAGGATGCGGTTCATCCTGTCCAAATTAATTATTTTATGATAATCATTGTTGCCGCCTTCAGCCAAGTTACCTCATGTTGAGGGAAATGTGTTACCTCCATTACATTTGTTAAGCTAAATCCTGTTAAAATCAATGAAACGTAATGTAAGTTGTTTCTGCCCAACATTGCATATACGCAACAGGGACCAAATGTGTACACCTGTGAACTGGGCAAAAATTTAATACGCATGTTCCACTGAGTTTAACGGTGTTCACTCCCAAGTAAGTGTGTTTAGGACTGCAGCTTAACTCATAACTAACCTGCCAAAATAACTTCAAGAAAACTTAAGTACAATCAGCTTTCTTTGGATTGGGGCCAGGAATGTGCCTTGATCACCTTTATGTTTTCTGAAATCTTGTACTAAGAAATAAATCAGGGGAAAAATAGTTCAAAATGCCAGTAATTTTGATAATGTAAATGGAGACAACAAACATATTGATAACATATCACCTGGGGGAGTTGCAGTCGCTATATATGAGTTTCTGTTCTCATGCTGAGCAGCACTGAACAAAACTGCCATACACATGCATAAAACCCATAGCCTACTGAACTTTGTGGAGAAGTCGAATTTTTTTTCTTAAGCTTATACTGTAATTCACTTCCTGAATGATGTCTCTACCCAGAAAGCTGTTCTGAGTACTGACTGTCTACTTGAATGAATATTGTTTTCAGAAGAGGTATGTCGTAAGAAGGTCCAATGAGGCAGAAAATAATTCAACCACAGGATGTTAGACAGCAGTACTTTCAACTCAAAATCTTGACTTCTGCAGGAGGAGGAGTCAGGAGGAAACTTTCAGATAATTTAACCCCTGTTAGCTATGTTGGGAGGCACCTTTTGTGGTGATTTTGGGCCCAATCCTATCCAATTTTCCAGTGCCAGTGCAGCTGTGCCAGTGGGGCATGCACTACATCTTGTGGTGGGCAGGCTGTCACAGAGGCCTCCTCAAGGTATGGGAACATTTGTTCCCTTACCTCAGGGTTGCATTGCAGTTGTGCTGGTGCTGAAAATCTGAATCACTATCAGATTGAAGCAGATCAGTCACTCTAGTATTTTGGGAAAATACAGTACACCTACCTATCTGTGCAACCCATCCAAATATCTTGTGCTGAATTGTTTCTTTTGCAGCTCCCAATTGGTTACATTCCATAGTCTAAGAATTTAGTCCTCTTCACATCCCAGTCTCTTTTGTAGTTAATGCAAAGTTAAAGGCAACTCTGATGACATAATCCCAATTTTGTTACAGGACTGCATAAATTTGCAACCCTGGTGTCAATGATGACTGTGCTCTGGAGCTTATGTCATGGATGCCCCAATGTGCCTGGACCCACATGCGAAGAAGAGCTGCCAAATGCCATCCCAATGATCAATCACTTGAAGAAGAGTCTGAAGGATCTTCTCAAGACTTACGTGGTACGTAGAACAAGTGGTCATCTCTGTCAATATTAATATCATAAGAAAGACTGTGATGGGCTTCAAGTCTGGTCAAGCTGACTGTAGAGGTGTGAGCTTGTGAGCTTGCAGACTTGTAGGTAATGGTTGCATGAAAATATTTCTAATCAGCATAAAAACTGATAACAAAACAGTTGGTGTAAGAAAAGGACAATAGTGATGCTGGCAGAATGGATCTTGAAACCACAAAGTTCAAAAGAGATATTGCAAGTCAAAAACAAAAAGAGATGTTGAGTAGGCACATCTTAAACTTGAATTTTATCCATGATCAGAGGGTAAAAATGATGAAGGGGGAGTGGATGAGTAACTATTGTCTGGCTAAATTAATCTGCAATAAATCTTTGAAATTTTACTTGACTAAATGAATGGTTGCTCCCATGCACCCAAACCTAGACAGTAAGAAGGAAGAGCTGGTGAGGCCACTTCCAATTTAAAGAGCATTTACCTTCTTCAACCCTTTCTGTTTTACTGCCTTTTTCTGCATTTCATCACAGGCAGAGATTCATGGCAGGCAGAGCAAAGATTTAAGATCTGTAAGACTGGCTTGTCATAAAATAAAATTTCTGTAAAAATTCTGGAAAATTCTGTAAAGATCTCTTGTTATGCAGTACATCAGTAACAAACCATAACATTTCTCCATCATCACAATGCAAAAGCTGAGGACCGGAATGTTAAATCCAGACATTTTGGCTCAACTGGTTTTTAAGTCACTGCTTTAGTTTATACCCAAATCAGCATCTAGTTGGGTATAAATAAGCATCTAGCTTATTAATTTAAGCACAAATATGCTACCAAGTTGTGGGATCCAAGGCTGTGCAGCATGGTCTTTCCCAGTTTGAAGAGACACTTGGCCAACAGTCTGAGGCAAAGAGGCAAAAAAGGAAGGCCCATAGCCAGGGAGACAGACCAGGGACAGACTGCACTTGCTCCCAGTGTGGAAGGGATTGTCACTCCCGAATCGGCCTTTTCAGCCACACTAGATGCTGTTCCAGAACCACCTTTCAGAGTGCAATACCATAGTCTTTCGAGACTGAAGGTTGCCTACATGACACGTGGGATCCATATGCAGCCCAGTACTAGTGTCTTTTGGTGTGCACAACTTCCATAACAGTGTTAATACTAACTCACCCCTCAGTCCATCATCCCTGGTTTTCATGTACAAAGTACTTATACAGTATTGGATTTCACTGAATCTCAACACTCCATCAATATTTGTTGTGTATCTATAATGCTTTTTCTGCTGTGTTAAACTTTCTGTGACACCCCAACATCAGTTCTGAACACCAGACTGTAATAAAATATTTAGTCTAATTTTTCCATTTGTAAGAAATGTTTATATTTCAAGTGTTGTTTTTTTTAAAGCTCGTTTCACAATTAAAATTGGTCGGTGACAGTTTGAAAATACAGCCCATGTCTTTGTGGTGTTTGCAGGATGAAGGTTATGGATTCAGGGAATTTACAGGACCTGTGTGTATCCTGGGAAACAATGGCATCAGGGACCAGTCCACAGGCCTGGTAAGGAAGTCTTTGGCATGGTGGAGAGCTACCCTAGTGGAGTGATAGTTGCTGTTGGCTAGGACTCCTCTTACAGCACAAGCCAATGCAGGTTTACTTAGAAGTACGCTGATTAATTCACTCTCAGGAGAGTGTGCATAGGATTGCAGCCTTACAGACCTCAACAGCAAAGTTTTCATTCATTCTGAGAATCCAAAAATCAGACAAGCAAATTGTCATTTATATAAATAATGCGAGGAACTTTCAAAACATTGGATAGTCCAAAGTCTGGGTGGGGAAAAAAATCACGTTTTAGAAGTTTGCACAAAAAACACCCCTAATTTGTATGTATGTATGTATGTATGTATGTATGTATGTATGTATGTATGTAATTAATGAATTCGTAGCCAGCTGTTGTTAGGATTTCATAATATCTGCAGAGTTTCTGAGCGGTTTCAAATCACCATTTGAGATTTGTGTGGCTGCTTAAACTCACAATAACCCCAAGCACATTAAGGGCAATCATCTGTAGCCCTTGGCCATGTGATGTAGCAACCATTATCATGCCTCCACAACTGGTTAGAAATTGCATAATGGAGCATGGAAGGGGGGAATAGCAGTGCTTGCTTAACCAGTGACTTTTCATGAGATCAGAATTCCAAGCAATGATAAAGAGCTTATACATGTGTCTTGTTTTAAATTCTCACACCAATTGTTGGGCAGCAAACTCAATTGAATGTCTTATTTTCCGGCAGAGAACTAAATATCTCTAAGTAGCCACGAAGCTTCCTGGGTGACCTTGGGCCAGTCACTTTCTCTCAGCATCACCTACCTCACAGGGTTGTTGTGAGGACAAAAGGAGGGGAGCAACTGCATACACCGCCCTGAGCTCTTTGGAGGAAGGGCGGTATAAAAATGTGCAAAATAAATAAATATCTCCCACCAAGCAGCATTATCCCTGATTTGATTGCGAGATGGTGTGAAGGATCTGAAGAGCAACAGATTCAATTTACATGGCAACAAAAAAGCTGGGATTCTAAAACAGAAAAACAGAATCCCTCTTCCTGCTAGTTAGGTTCAGCTTAATGGCATAGTAACCCTGTCTTATCCTGGCTGACAGTCCTAACTGACCATTAACATGTTGTGGCTAATGCTTCTGAAACAAAACTGCATTCTCCTTACCCATTTTGCATGTACAGTAGTTGTTTAATTAAAACCATTCTTGTTGTCAGCAAAAGTATTAATAGATGGTTGGCATCTGCTTAGTGCCTTTTCTTTCTTGTGTCACAGGACGCCATTAGTACTACACTGTGCCAGTATGCCAAATGCTTTCAGCATTTTTCAGACAACATCAGAGAGATCAGCTTATTGGCATCCAGCATCACCAGAAAAATTCCCTTTTGCCAAAAGAAGCTCAAGGATCTGGAAAACATCATTAAGAAAATGAAGGTAAACAAACCATTCATTCATGGCTGCTTTCTACAATCACGATTCAGAAGCTAATTATCTCAGGGCTGTTCTGCTGAGAGAACACCTCTACAAGCTACATGATTTTAAACTCAGATGCTTATGACCTTGGGTCATGAATGGCATACTATTTTTTGCTGTGGAATTTATGTAAGGCTTCAACTTTTCAGCCCTTATTCTGACAGGTTACTTGCACTTTTAAGAGCTGCATGACAAACAGAAAGAATTGACAGGTGTAGCCTTCCTCAGCCTGAATATACAATGGTGTGGAAAGTGTCACTTGCTGAATTTTCAGTCAACATTGCTGACATATAGCTCTTAAAGGCACCAGAACTCTGCTAGAAAAAATGATGGTTCTTCCCTTTAGAGTACATCCAAAGAAACATAACTAGAGTGATCAACCTACTTTGGAGCTGCATTTATCCCATTTGAGTCAGATGTAAAATCTTTCCTACAAGAACAAGTGCAGGAGACTGGTTCAGCTGTGCAGTGCACTGATTGGTTGTGTCTTGTGATATCACAGAGCATGTCCATCTTCCCAGAGCAATTTTCTAAGTTGAATACACACACACACACACACACACACACACACACACACACACACACACACACACACAAATAATGTATAAAACAAACTTTTAATTAGATAAACTTGCAAGGTGCTTGAAAAAAATCATTCAAAATCCTGTTAGCTGACTTCTGGCATGGAAGAGGGGTGAAGAAGAAGAGGAAACCAGCATTGGAGACAAGTAAATGGGTAATGAGAAGAATAAAGGAGTGGGAAAGATGAACTCACCCCCAGCAGAAAAAGGCTGCTGACTCACAGCCCAATCCTAGCTATGTCTACTCAGAAGTAAGTCTCATTAAAGTCAATGGGGCTTACTCCCAGGAAAGTGTGGATAGGATTGGGCTGTCATGCTTCTATATTTGTTTATGTCCTCATAGAGAGAATAGTAGTTACAAGCATGAACATGTCTTCTGGTTCAAATGTCAGAATAGTCATAAGCATGTTGGGTACAGGCTTGCTTAGGAAGCCACTGTCTCAGCCTCAGGGCACAATCCAGAGGAGGAGATGGGCCAGTGCAAGTCCTTTGTGCGAACCCAGGAGTGTTACTAACATCCTGTAAAGCACATTCACACCTCCTTTAGAGCCAGCTGAGCCAGCATACAGATGTGCATCTGCTCTTGGAGGCCAGGCCTCATACCACCTGAACCCAGTATGCTTACGCCAGCCTACAGAGGCCAGTGCAGGGGGTTGGAGAGGGTGTCAGGAGGGCAGAACAGGAGCGTTTAGTACCTTAGGCTGGATCCTAAACCTGGCCCTGCTCAGTTGGTCTTGCATGGGCTGCTCGGATTTGCACTAGTGAAATAACTGGTGCAAATCTGAGTAACACCATAGGGGTGGCTGTTGTGTGACATGGGGTAAGGGGTAAAAAATCTTACCCCAAGTTGCGCTCCAGTTTGCACCTACCCTGCGCTGGATACATCGCAGGCCAGACAGTCTGCCTGTTCCAGCATAGGTTATGATTGAACTGCCCATCCTCCATCTGCAGCACTGGGAAAATGGTACTGTGGTGTACTGTATGTTGAATTACTGAGATAATGTATATAAAAGTGGTTTGAGCACATACAAGAATCACTATAAAGATACAATTTGATGCTATTGTTGCCATTAAATGAAAGAGAAGTGAATCAGACACCTCTGATCTTACATCAGTTTTTTACTTTCTTTCAACTCCCACCAATATACCATTCATCTCTTGAACATGTAAACAAAAGAGAATTTAAAGCAAAAATAGTAATTGGTATCCAATTACTATTGGATAACTGAGCGTGTAAAACAGGCAATAGCTATAGCTCCTTTACAACTTCCTGATGCCAGAAGATTTTTTTCCTGGCCGAACAAAACATCCAAAGTCTGACATTTCCCCCCAACCAAATGCTGTATTGTCATCTTCTCCCCTGCCCCAACTATGAGAACTTTTCTCAATCAAATTTCATGTCCTTGCAGTAGTTTGCTTTAATCATCAGGAAAAAACAAATCAGAAAAGCAAAATACCCTGTCGTTCCCAAGTGGACTCTTTTAAGCTGGAAAAAGATAGAATTTCACATGTACACAAGATGCTGGACTATATGGTTGAGACTGGATCATTTACTGTTTCTTCATAGCTTTGTTTTTTTCTCTAGCTGCAGCCCTCATCCTTGTGTACAACACTCTGCAGAGTCACCTGGTCCTTCGCCAGCAGTACATGGGATGAGATCACCAAGGGATCCCTCCTAGCCCAGGAGCTTCTAGCATATTTGGAGCAATTCAACTTTCCGACACTGGAGGCTGCCATGTCCCTATGTAGTACATAGTGCCTGCCTGTACATACATGATTGGGCTTTGTTGAAATAGTGGGTGGGAGGGATGGATGGATGGAGGGATGGACAAAGAGTTTTGCATGATACCAACAGTGCCTTTGTATGCAGAGGAGGTGTTGCAAGCACATGTGCCTCCGCCCAAAATGCCATCTGTATGAGCACCAGTCTGCATGTGACAAAGAGGTGTCAAGCAGCTGTCTTTGAGGCAGGCGCTGCAAGCCTACTGCACCCACCACCACTCCCTGCGCGCCATCACCAGACTGCTGCACCTTCAACTGCCTCTCCTCTGCTCGGCTGCCCGCACAGCAGATTATCCCTCTCGACCTACAGTCTGGCACTAAATGCCAACAAGCCTTCTGCCACTTCCTGCTCTGTCTGCACATGTCTTCCTCCTGAGCATGTGTGCAGCAGCAGTGTGGGAACGTAAGGGCAAGGCGCTAGCTTCTTATGTTCACTAAGAAGCGACCAGATAAGGAGAAAGGAACTGAGGGCACAATCCTAACTAGGTCTACTCAGAAGTAAGTCCTATTGTGTTCAGTGGGACTTATTCCCAGGAAAGTGAGGTTAGGATTGCAGCCTGAGTCCTGCCTGTCCCTCCCCACAGTGGCGTAATGTAGTTATTCTATTTATATATGATGCTAATACGTTGTTGGCATCCTTCAGTCTCAGAAGACTATGGTATCGCGCTCTGAATGGTGGTTCTGGAACAAAGTGTCCTCTTCTGGGTAAAGAAGATATGGGGGATAGACTGTTACCCATGCAGCCAATCCCCCCTCTCCACGTCGCTGAAACGGTCCAATGGAAAGGCAGAGGCCAATACGGTTGGTTCCAGTGGCATTGCAGGAGTTGCCAGAACGTGACTGTGTTCAGTCATGAACTGCCTCAGGGACTCTGGCTCCGGATTTTGCCTCGAGGTTGACTCCTGAAGCCTTTTCCATAACTGGATGTAGCCACAAGGCAGTGGAGGTTTGGGATCAGAGTTTTCCTTCTCTCAGATGAGCTGCCTTCCCAGGCTGACAAGTCCCATCTACCTGGTGGCTGTTTAGTCGCCTCTTACGACAAGTACAGCCAGACTGAGGGCCTATTCTTATCCCCAGCTCCCAGGGGAAGATGCTAATAATAATATTAAATAATAATATTTAACTAAATAATTATTTAATTAAATTAAATATTTAATTTTTTAATTGTTAAATTTATTTTAATTAATTTAAATTAAATATTTAATTAAATAATAAAAGATGCTAATAATAATATTAATAATACGATGTCCATTGTCTCACTGTGTACTTCCTGTGATCTCCAGCATTTCTGTTTTGTAATGCTGGAATTTTTTTTTAATGCTTTTTTTTTTTCTAAGTAACACTTTTCTACATCTCTCACTGTACTTTCTGATAATGAGACAGAAAGGCTTGCTTAGTATTTCCATTTGTAGGTTGGTCAGTTACTGTTGATCATTCCCAGTCCACCCTTCCAGTGACCTCAGTTGATGACTTCACCAGAAAGGTGATAGAAGTGCTTGCAGGATAATTCATTGGAGTGCTACAAGAAGTGTTGTATTCCTCTTCCCATCCCAAAAATTATGTGCCTTTTGTTTCATTGTTTGTTGCATTGATTGCTTTTATTATTGGATATTTTTAATTGTTCTGTTGGAACATTATGGACTGTAAGATGCCTTGGTGGTCCCTTCATTGGGACCAAGGGTGGCCTAGAAGTATTTTAAAATAAATTCATAAATAAATACAATGGAACCCTTTGCTCAGGATTTTGTGCTTTTTATCTGTCTCAGAATGTTTGTTCCATCTTACTTCCTACAAACTTCTCAAACCCTATTGGAGGACTGAGCACTCAAAAGACAGGATATCAATTGCTTAAATCAGGGGTGGCCAACCTTTCAACTTTAGGGCTCCTGGATCTTTACCAAATGTGTAGATGTGGGAATATCAGCGGGTGCAGGTTGTCATCCGAGCAGGGCCTAAGAGAGGGGGGTAATTTCTACCCTGGTCCATGGTCAAAAAGGGGGTCCAGGAGCCAAACCCGGGGGGGGGGGGAGAAATTTCCTGGGATCTTACATTTTCCTTTATTGGCATTAAACATTTTCCTATCTATGCAGACTTGTTTCCCGCATGGGATGCTGGGGACACATCCACGAAAGTGCAGCTGCAGCTACTGCCAAGCCATATATGTTGGACCAAGTAATGCATATAACACAGTGGCAAATCTGGGAGGAAACTGGCCTGCTACAGTCAGTGGCGTCACCCGGTGTGGGAGGCCTGCGCATCACCCCATGCAGTGGGCAGGGCAACGCCTCAGGTGGTGGGTGGTGGTGATGTATCATTGCCCCACACCCCGTGTCAACTTACTAACACCTTATTGCAGCAGTTCTCAAACTTTTCGCACTGGGACCCACTTTTCAGAATGACAATCTGTCCAAGACCCATTGGAAGTGATGTCATGGCCAGAAGTGACCACATCAAGCAAATTAAAATAAAAAATTATAAATAATTAAATTAAAATAAAATAAATAATTAAATAAGGGGGAGCCAGTCCTGTTCCACCAAGTGAATCTACTCTGAAGTAAGTCCTTTTGAGGTCAATGGCTTACTCTCAGAAAAGTGTGGGTAGGACTGCAGCCTGTGAGCCCAATCCTATGCATGTCTACTCAGAAGTAAGTCCCATAGTGGTCAATGGAGCTTACTCTGTAGTCTGCCTTCAATACCCCCTTCCCCAAGAATCAGTGAGATTTCCAGCCCTCCCCAGTGCCCAGTTTAAAGTTCTTCTATTTCAGGCTTTACAAGTGCAAAATACAAAACATGCCCCTTACCAGTTCAAGCTTCCTTTTTTGTTGTTTTATTGGGGGAGGGGGGAGACTGCCATCTGGAGCATTTGTTGCACTCCAGCTTCATCAGATCGGGACCATTCTGGTGTCCTCTCATTCCCCTTTGCCTGGCCTGACCACCAGCCAAGGCATGTCTGCCTACTCATAAGTAAACACGACTGTGAGGCTGCTTCGCTTTCCATAGGGCTCAATAGACTTGCAGCTGGGAGGGGGAACCTCCTTCTCGGGTGTTTCTGGGGACTGCATTCATTGGATCAGGAGCATTCTTGTGTCCTTGGATTCCTTTCAGCCTGCCCTTTCCCACGGACTATGGCAAGTACTCCTACTCATGAGTAAATGCATGATACAGCTCCCTTTCACTTTTCATAGGGCTCCAAGCATTTTTTCTTTCCAGTGTTATGGCCATAACCTTTGAAGGAAAGGAGCTATTTCAATTCTGTTTTTTGCATTGCACTCCACTGGACATTCCGCATCCAACAGTGTATGGCACAATGGGGTAGCTCCTAAAGCCGCGATTTTAGCATGTGTGTCCCCGGGGCACGTCCCCCCCCCGGTGCGGCCTGCACCCTCTGCACTCCCCTAGCGAAGCCACTGGCTACAGTATATCTTTGGCTTGTGGATCTGCTTATCAAGAAGGAGTGTATAGGAGCTCAGGGACACAGCTGCAAGACTACAGCTGCTGCAGAAGCAAGTTTTGGTACACATAGGACATGTTCCATTCTAGTATGAGCCTAAATATGATGATGCTAATTTTCTGCATGATTTTCTATATTTAAAATATTTTAGCGAGACTTAGGAGTGTGTTTGCTTTCCTGCATTACTGTATCTAGCTGCTGATCCCACAAGGGCGGGTAGACCTGGGTTCTAAAGCCTTTTCCAGCTGTCTCCACCCTTCACCCACCCTGTTTTGTCCCTCCCTACCCCCACTCTGCTTACCCGACACCACCCTTATCACTCTGTTTCACTCTGTAAAGGGGCCCAAAAGAAACTTTGTATCTCCTGATAAAATTCTGTTTTATCTTTTGATAACTCTGTTTCTGTTTATCTTTTGATAACTCAGTTTCACTTTGTTTCACTTTGCAAAGGGGCCCAAAAGAAACTTTGATAAAATTCCTCTCAGAGGCCCTGCATCCGAGAAGCTGCACCTGCTGAAATTCCCTATTCTACACAATTGTTAAAAGTCTAGGAGCCCTAAAGTTGAAAGGTTGGCCACCCCTGGCTTAAATAAATAAACATTAGTTAACCCATTTTTGTCTGGCCCACAGGTATACACATTTGGTCCCTGTTGCACATATGCAACATTGGGCAGAAATGGCTTTAAACAATGAGAAAAATAATTGTTCACAGACTGCTTGCTTCATTTATGTAATCACTGCATTCTTACTGAATAGTTTTCACAATAGAATGTTGCTGTATTATATGCTTCTGCCTTTAACCAATCAAAACTCTATTTTACTCTATTTTTTGTTTAATACATTTTTAGAATGCAGTGGTCTGGTCTCCAGGAAGTAAACCAAGGAGATCATTTCTGAAGTTTTTTTTTAACCCAAGGAATCTTAGGGCCCAGTTCTGTCCTACTTGATGCAGCTGTGCCAATGGGTGTGTGCTGCATCCTGTGATGGGGGAAGCAGTCATGGAAGATAAGTCAAGATAAGTGAATTATTAGTTCCCTTACCTCAGGGCTGCATTGTGCCTGCATCAGAGCTGGAAAGTTGATTAGGATTGGGCCCTTAATTCCCAAACTGGACTTGATTTTATTATTTACAGTACGAGTAGAACACCCTATGAAAATTACTGCAGACCATGTAATTCATCCTTGTGAGACATGTTGCTTCTTGTAGACAGCAAATAAACTAGTGAATAGCAAGCGGGTGGGGGCTTACATTGATTGAATGTACACACATGCACACCCTTGTATACAGAAAACTCTATAAGGCAGGGGTCTCCAAACCCCGGCCCGGGGGCCAGATGCGGCCCACAGCAAGCTTCTATCCTGCCCATGGCCAGCTTCTTGTCCCCTGAAAGTCTCTGGCCCACTTGGCTGAACATGACTGGAACTGTCTCTGGTTGCATCTGGAGGGTATTCTAAGGGCCAGAGAGGTTGAATGAATGAGCCCATTCATTCATTTATTCACTCATCTAAGTTCCATCTCTATTTATATACATTTTATATTTAAATTTTTTACCAGCCCCCAACACCTTGCCAGATATTTGATGCGGCCCTCTGGCCAAAAAGTTTGGAGACCCCTGCTATAAGGGGACAGCCCTCTGGTAGAAAACCTATGGAATGCAGAAAGTCTCAGCTTCAGCCCTTGGTATCTCCAGCTGACCTGAGCAATACTCCTGTCTGAAATCCTAAAAATCTGCTGCCAGTCCACATAGATGATATTGTAAGATGTTGGAGGCTCTGGCACCAGGGCTCAAGCACTTTATTTCCTGCACAACTAGAGCAGGTTCAGGGTGAAAGAGTCACTGGGCATTGCTGCTGTGCTACAGTAACACCCTTATAATAGCCAGAGTTCAGCCCAGGTGAGCCAAGGAAGCAATAGGTTCCTGTCTGGCTCTTCTTCTTCTTTTTTAGTATTTGTCTCATGTGGTGGCAGGGTCCGCTATTTTGGATTGGAGTTGCCATTTCTTTCTATGGCAGACTTGGTCTGGATGTAGGCGAGTGATTTTCATGTCACCGTACAGTGTGTCAAGCCTGTGCTGCTTTGATTAGCCCTTTGATCATTTGCCAATGACCTCCAACTGACGGCCCTTCTGCACCAGCATATCGCTGTTGGCATGCAGAAAGTGGCCGTACCATTGAAGCCGGGCTTAGTTCAACTTGTTGGTGATTGGAGTGACGCCATATTGCTGCCGGATTTTGTCGTTGCAGACGTGGTCAAAATGAGTGATACCACTGATCCAACACAGCATCTTTGTCCCCATGACACCAAGGTGACAATCAGCTTCTCTTGTCACCGGCCAGCATTCAGCTCCATAGAGTGCAACCAGCTGGATGACCGTCAGGTAGATCTTCGACCTGAGACCATCACTGATCTTCCTGTCTGGCTCTATGCTGTTATTATTGTCTGTTACCATCTATGTACACAACACTTCACAAGTAATGAAAAGACAGTTCCTCCCCCAAAGAGCTTACAGCCTAGCTATTAATATAAAAGAAGCAACAGGGGAGGGAGATGGACACAAGGTCCAGCAGAAATGTATACAGTTGTTTCAGCTGTATAGTTACAGTTAGTCTAAGCTTAGTTACAGTAGGGAGAGAGAACTGTGATGTCAAAGGCTTGAGCCTTTTCTTGT
Source organism: Tiliqua scincoides (assembly GCF_035046505.1). Taxonomy (NCBI): domain Eukaryota; kingdom Metazoa; phylum Chordata; class Lepidosauria; order Squamata; family Scincidae; genus Tiliqua; species Tiliqua scincoides. Next base: position 66,935,598 of record NC_089821.1, read on the forward strand.
TAAAACCTGGGCTGCAGTTCTTATTCAGGTAACAACAGGGCAATAGTTATTGTATTCTGTTTCATTTGCTATGTAAGAGCTCAGTCTTATCCAACTTCCCAGCACTGATGCAGCTGCGCCAATATTTGTTCCCTAACCTCTGGGCTGCATTGCAGCTGAATTAGCACTGGAAAGTAAGACAGGATTGAGTCTTTGATCACTTTGTGAACTTCCTTAGTTGAAAGTCAGAAATATATAAATATTCTTAATAACAGACAAAACTCTCTTACCCAAAAATTTCCCCCAGCAAAGCCCACCTCAGAAGCAAAAGTTATGGTACAGTAAGTCAGTATAGTCACCTTTTTATTCCTTATTATAGCAGAAGGAAATGGAAGAGGCTGAAGGGATTGTTGTAGCGGCTAAATGGAATAGGAAATGGACCCCGTATAGATCAGAGCTCCTTTTCAGTCTATTATACTGCATAAATGAGATTTGAGGGGGAAAAACAACAAAGGGAGGGGAATTCAGCTTTATAAAAAGTGGTGGCGGATGGATAAAAGAATACTGTAGTGGGTTAAAAACAAAAGAGGGAGCTGAAGAAACGTGTGCACACCTCTACACCTGTACAAAGCATCATGCGTAAATAGTGCAGGATGAGCCTGGGGCAATCCTGGAAGTGCTGCTTCCCCACTGGTGACAGGAGCAAGGAGTTAGGATGCCTTTGGATTGTGGATGCGTCCCAGGAAGACTGGGAACTCATTATCCTTCAACACCATGAAAATGAAGGGCTGCTGCACACTGAAAAAATTGGCTGTGCGTGCCAAGGAGATGACAGTTGCCGCAGCTGCCTCCACGCCTTTCTCGTTGATTTCCACCACAGCCCTGTGCTGCGCACTTGTCACTGCTATTTCTTCATCCTCAGAGATCCCACACAGGTTGGCATCAAAGAAAATACCATAGTCTAGAAGAGAAGTTTGGATTAAATATACAAATACCAGCTCAGATGAAGATGAATCATCTCTTTTCTTGGGAAATTTGCAAGGCAGTAGCTAGAGCCAAACCAGAATGATATGACAAGAGATTTCCCAGCACAGGCCTGCACAACTTGTAACCTGAATCCCTCAAGTGATCCTGGATCACTAGAGCCCTTGAGCACTGATAAGGCACTGCATTTTCACAATTTGTTGAAAGTGGAACTAAGTGGAAGTCTCTCAAGGTGTTTAATACTGTGCTAGGAATATTGCTCACTTAACATAATTAGTGATGCACTTTCCTGTGGTCTCTCAATGTTAATTTGTCACAAGTAAATCTCACTCAGCAAGGTGCCCCAGCAATGTTAAAGAATTCTTGTATGCAGGTTCAGCCCATTTAATTACTTCCTGTTCAGCACAGCTGAGCATTTAGTGTAGTGGTTCTCAAGCTGTGGGTTGAGACCTATTTAGTGGGTCGCGAACCAATTTCAGGTGGGTTCCCATTCATTTCAGTATTTTATTTTTAATTTATTAGACTTGATGCTCCCATGGTATGTGACTACATTTGGGGAAATATTACAGATCTATACTTTTAATAGGCTACACTGTATATGCTTTTATATGATAGTCAATGGGGCTTACTCCTGGGTATGTGTGGGTAGGAGTGCAGCCTGGGATTGTTAAAAATTTTCTTGCTCGATGATGTCACTTCCTTTCATGACATCACTTCTGGTGGGTTCTGACAGATTCTGTTTCTAAAAAGTGGGTCCTGGTACGAAAAGTGTGAGAACCACTGATTTAGTGATAAATTAATATCCTTTGTTTCCCTTTTAATTTGCTTGAGTGAGTTCCCCACTGTGGGCCAAATCCTATCCAACTTTTCAGCCAATGCAGCCATGCCAACGGGGTGTGCACTGCATCCTGTGGTGGTGGGGCAGTCACGGAGCGAGGCCTCCTCAAAGTAAGGAAGCATTTTCCTTACCTTGGGACTGCATTGCAACTGCATCAGCTCTGGAAAGTTGGATAGGATTGGCCCCTGTGTGTGTATATGTATGTTAAATTACTGGTTTCTATCTGTTGCTTCACTCTTTCCCTTTTAAAAAAATGGCCTAATGCTATTTCTAAAAGAAAAAAAGAAAGAAAATCATTAATTTAACACACCTGGCTCTCAGGAAGTTAAATAACCTACAAACAGGAAGCATTTGATTAAAGATACTGTATACCTTAGAAGCCTCAATACCATGTTGCCTGCCCATATTGGATAGGTTATTGCTGCAATTTATGTTTTAATGTACCCCTGCCCACAAAAAAAAGCCAACATCCAACCCATCAGGTCTGAAAAAACATGGAAGGTCATCACAGCGAAGCCCTAGCATGCAACAATTTGGCAATGATGTGGTGTGGGTTTATTGTACAAAGTGAGTGAACAGAGGATGTTCACTCTGTTGACCAGTGTGGATTAAGCCAAATGTTTCCTATCAGGAGCTCAATAAACCTCTTGGAATGTTTGCTTGATTTGGGATTGCCAAAATAGAGGGGGTTGTTGTAAAACACATGGCAGTTCCTAGTTCATAGGGAAGGGACCATTGTTCACTGGAAAGCATTGTTTTCACGTGCTTTGCGTATAGCAGTGGTCTTCAACTCTTTTCATGCCACAACCCCAAGAAATAAAGTATGAAACTAGGGACCTGCCGCCAGTCCTGCCTCCCTCCTGGGACCTGATTTCCCCTATTTCCCCTTCTGCTGTCACAACAACCCTGTGAGGTAGCAGTTTGAGCAGGGGCAGACCTAGGAGCTGTGGGGCAAGACAGTGAGAAGAGGCAGTGCAGGATTATATCAATAATTCAGTTTTGTTAAGGCAGGGCCATTATTGGATTGGATCCACACCGTCTCTTGCACAGGCGTTGAAAGATTGCCATGACCCTCCAAATGAGGCTTTGAGATCCCATTAGTGTCAGTACCCAGAAGTTGGAATATAGAACTGGCAAACAGAATAATCTTGTCTCTAACCTCCCCACTCCCAATTTCACTCTTCTTACCCAATCTCTGCACTATTGAGATGAGGTCCAGGGAGGAGGCCACCTTGAACTTGGGTAGATTCACTATAGTGGGTCTGAAAGGCATTCTTTCCAGTGTCCACATTACTGCCTTCAAGACATCAGCATCGAGTCGCTTCTCCACCTCAGAGAGATTCTGCGACAGCGAGAGAGGCATGATGATGATCATGCTCAAGTTGTGGGACAGCTGCAGCAGGCCAACCTAGAAAAGCAAACACCGTCAGCCCTCTAGCCCATATTCTCATGTACGCACCCTACTTCTGGATAAGTTTTTCTTTTGAATGACGTAAATCTGCAGCTCAGCATTCACAGATTGAAGCTTCAATGTGCTTTTTTTATTGCTCCTGTTCCTCTTGCGGTGACATTTGTCAAAGGGATTTGTCTGCACTCAACAGGGTAGCGTCAATCCTAATAAATTCAGAAAATCATTGTTCATAGGGGAGACTGTATGGATTTATAGATCTGGCCCAGCTCAGCAGAAACTGATACTGTACAAGGCAAGCACAGCACACTGGGAGGGGCCACAGAACAGTTGTAGAGTACATGCTCTGGAGGCAGAATGTCCCGGGTTCAATCCCTGGCATCTACAAGTAGGGCTGGGAATGGTATCTGCCAGAAAACCTGGAGAGGTGCTGCCAGTCATTTTAGATTGTATTGATTCAGATGGGCCACAGGTCCAACTGAGACAACGATAAGGCAGTATGTTCACTACTTGTGAGAACACTGTAGAAAAAGAACATCTTAATGGGAGTCTGGGAGTATACCTACACTACAGATCTAACTAAAGTGAAATGAGTTTAACTTCTATGGCTTCTCCCTAAAAGACAAATTACATGTGATGCAAAATAAGTGAGGGTGCATTTGCAGGCTGAAGTCTACTCAGGTATAGCAGTCATGAGGGGGCTGCAGTTTTGATCACAACCACAGTGCAGAATTGGAGGCCATTGAACTCTTTATCTCCACACTATTTTCCTCCTGAAAAATTGCCTTTCCAAAGAGGCTGTTTAACCCTAAAAATGCCAGTGTTGCATACGACACTTTAAAGATTAAATAGCCTTTTCAAAGAGGCAACTTTCATGGGGAAAATAGTGTGTAGGTTAAGAGCACTATGGTCCTGATCCAAACTGCAACCTTGCACAGTTGCTATGCATGAGTTGACTTCAGCCTGCAACTACACACTGACTCATTTATTATCACGCATACCTTGGTCCTAAGAACCCTGAGAGCTGTTGTTTTGCAAGGGGCACCATGTTTACTTTTACATTCTTCATTGAAGCACAACTCCCAAGGGTCCCTGGGTGGAAACCCTAGCATTTATACTGGTTTATACTAGTGTTATACTTACGGTTTATGCTTTGAATGCCCTTTGGGGAAATAAAACAGAGTTGAATAAATAAAATAAATACATACATCTATACTACATGGGGTGGCCTTTGTGTTGAGAACTGGTTTCTACAGTTGCTTTGTTGTAAACCAGCAAAGTAACTATGGATTGTGAGCCCAGATTGTGAGCCCTTTTTTAGATTGTGAAGTCCTTTTGGGACAGAGAGCCATTAGTTATTTGATTTTTCTCTGTAAACCGCTTTGTGAACTTTTTGTTGAAAAGCGGTATAAAAATACTGTTGTTGTTGTTGTTGTTGTTGTTGTTGTTGTTGTTGTTGTTGTTGATAATAATAATAATAATAATAATAATAATAATAATAATAATAATAATAATAATAATAATAATAAATAAATAAATAAATAAACTATCCCCACTTCTTTTCTTGCACCACTCTCTACAATGTATGAACCAGCCCTAAGATTGGAAAGAGAGCCTTTTCCAGCCCACTCTCCCTGCCCCTCCATGGACATTACCTTAGCCTGCAAGCTGTTATCCACAAAGGAAGCCACTGGATATTTCTTACTAGTCATCATGGGCACAATGATGGTAGGAAGGCCTGGACGGTAGAACTCTTCTCCAATAACGTTCTTCCTAAACATGGTCTTCCACTTGGCTGGAAAGAGGAAGAACTGGGATCAGCAGGAATGGACTTATTTAGTCATACAGGATGCCTTACTGCAGTGGTTCTCACACATTTAGCATTGAGACCCACTTTTTAGAATGAGAATCTGTCAGGACCCACCAGAAGTGATGTCATGACCGGAAGTGACACCATCAAGCAGGAACATTTTAACAAACCTAGGCTGCAATCCTACCCACGCTTACCCAGGTATCAATTCCATTTACCATCATTGTTAAAAGAATATACATAGTAGCTTGTTAAAAGTACAGATCTGTAACATTTCCCCAAATGCAGTCACATACCATGGTAGCATCAAGTCTAATATATTAAAAATAGAATATTGAAATGAATGGGGACCCACCTGAAATTGGCTCATGACCCACCTAGTGGGTCCCGACCCACAGTTTGAGAAACACTGCCTTACTGTACGGATGAAGAGTGAGATACACATGTTTGCAGACTAAGAGCCCAATCCTATGGTCAGCGACATGGCTCTGTGCCGCCAACCACAGTCGCAAACATGCCGTAAGGCATGTTCGTGGGGCTCACCGCCAGGCTCCTGCCAGTACTAGCCCAGCGCTGGCCGATGCTGGGCTAGTGCCAGGTGGTCACCCAGGTTCTGTGGCTCTGCGGTCTCCTGAACCGCAGAGCATCGGAACGGGAGGTGGGGGTGTGGACAGGGGTGTGGAGGAGGTGTTCTGGGGAGGGGGGAAGCTGGCAGGGGCGGTGGGTGGCGTGCTGGGGGGCGGGCGGGAGGAGGATCTGCAGAGCTGTGCTCCTCAAGCTCCAGGGCGCTCGTGGAGGGCTGTGCGCCCTACACAAACGCCTTTTCCTGGGTAAAGTGAGTAGCCCCATTGCGGGGTTGCTTACCTTACTCAGGGGAAGGGGACGAATGTCCCCTTCTCCCAAGGAGCTTCCCGCGATAGCGCAGGAGGCGCAGGATTCGGTGGCAGCCCTTTTTGGTTCCACCAAGCCTGGGCACTCCGGGCAGCTCAGGATTGGGCTGTAAGGGCCTAATCTGATGCAACTTTCCAGCTCAGATGCAGCCACAATGGATCCCCAAGGAAAGGGAACAAACATTCCCTTACCTTGAGGAAGCCTCTGTGATTGACCCCCAACTGTATGATGCAGCATGCACCAAATTCACATGGCTGCATTTGCACTGGAAAGTTGGACAGGAATGGGCCCAGAACGAGAAACGGGTAATTTTGCAATTGCCAAGCACAATTATTACTGATTTATTTTCAAATACACAGACAACATTTTAAAAATTAGGGCTTCCGTTGTTCTTTTTGAAGTGAAAACTACAATTATTTTTTAGGTTACTTGGAGTTTTAATGAAAAACAGGATATAAGTTCATTAAATCAATCAATCAATCAAATGAATTATGGCTGGCCTGTTCATGATGCTGACTGAGGTCGTCAACTTAGGTGGCAACTGGACATGGGGGATGTGTGCCCCTGCCTACCTCCTATTACCAGCTGCTCCTTCACTTGTCTTTTCAGTCTTTTATTAATCTCTTATTTTTTGCTCTTTATTGCCTGCCTGGTATCAGTTCTTTGCAGAGAGGTCAGCCACAGGGTCATCCCTAACTGCTGTGTGCAGTACCCATTTGTGTCTTTTTGTCCCTTGCGTTCCCACAGCTTCCCCTGAAGACATCCCTTCAGTGGATACCAGGGACTTGAGCAAGTACTTTCTTCTCCAGCTGGTCCTTCTGTTTCAGAATGTGTGTAGCAGTTGCAGAAGTGTTGTGGCCAGTTGTCACAACAGGGGCACCTATTTGCTGATCCCCCCACAATGTCAGTAATGGTGAGCAACATATATGCCTCCCCCCAAGTTGCTCTGTTTTTTTCTTCATAAATTCACATTCACTCTGGAAAGAAAATGAAATACCACAAGCTATCCCTTCAACCACAAAGAGAAAGCAAACCAACAGCTGCCTCAGTGCCCCCTTTGCTACTACTTCAAGGTAGCTTTATGTTTCAATGGATCTGGGAAGCTCTGAAAGATACCTCCACAGCAGAAAGTATGTGTGGAATTACAGCACTGAAAAATGCCATGGTAAGAAAAGGGGGTGGGTTGGAATCTGTCTGCAAGCAAGTGTTTTACAGGTGAATGCTCAAGGGTAGGGAAGCCAGAGGTGAGTTTTTGAAGTTACTCCTTGTTGGCTGAGCTATGCTGTGAGTCAAATGTTGAGAGTGGGAGGTTTTACGGACTGTTACTTACCACGGAGGAAGACAGCATTCAGAAGCACCATCTGGACATCTGGATCCAGGTCATCCAAGAGCTTCTTGATCTTGTGGTCAGTATTTTTGCTCACCCACGCATTGATGTCAGTCACATCCTGGTGGCTGTCATTACTAAGGTGCTGTATCCTGCTTTGATAGAACTTATCTGACAGGTTACGGAATTCATCATTCAAGGTGAGTGCTGTGTATCAAAAAAAGCAAGGACATACAACCTGAAATGCTTCCTCAATGATGTAATCAAAGATCACATGTATCAAAAAAAGCAAGGACATACAACCTGAAATGCTTCCTCAATGATGTAATCAAAGATCACATGAGATGAGATCAAAGAAGAAACTTTAGAATTCACCCATAAATTTAAAAGATACAAATTGGTGGTTGACAAGCACAGCTAATTTGGTGATAACATTTTGTGTTCATGGATTCATTTTGAAAGGGAGCCCCTGTATGCCAATATGACTGGAAATGTTACATGGGTATCGGTTATCCATGTGATTTCCCACGGTCAAAATCTGTCATCAGTTACAGGAAGTAGTCTAGGATAGTAATCCTTATCATGAATCAAGCTAGGAAAAGCTCCAGTTCCCATGGAGCACGTCCACACATATAGGAATATACATATACAAAGAGATTGTTCATTTGATTTCTTTCTCTCTCCTATAATTATAAGGAGAGAGTAATTTCCAATGAATTCAATACTATACTTTGAAGTACATGGTTTTGGAATTTCAGTTGTATTTCACATATGCAGAATGTACTTGTTCTGTCTTGAAACATAACACTTTGTGAATCAGACCTTACTTGATATGAACTACGGATGTGGTGGAATCTTGAATTGACAAGTTTACTCACTTGGTTGGTAAAAAATGGCAGAGGCTGAGGCCAGCGCCTCTGATTTCTGGAGATTTTTCAGTGCAGCATGGACACATGCTATATCTTCAGGATAGGAGAGCAGCTTTTCAAGACGTACTTTAGTCTCATCACATGCTCCTATTTGGCAAAATCATAAATTATTACTGATGTGTATCAACAACCCTGTGAAGAAGATTAGGAAACTGAGAAATGGCAACTGGGCTGAGGTCACCTCACTTCATGATTGAGAGTGGGTTTGAACCTGGGTCTTGCTGGTCTGCATCCAACACTCTAATCCACTGGTTACCAACCTGTGGTCTGTGGACAGGTGGTCAGTAAGACCCTGAGAAGTGGTCTGTGAAGTCTCAGGAAAAAAACACCTTTGATCACTTCCAGCATCTTGCCAAGCAAGCATTCCCTCATGGACCACCAGAGAGGGCGGAGAATGGAGTGTACGCAGCCGTCACTGAAGTGCCAGCTCCAAGTGGTCCATTCTCTGCCCTTTCTTGTAGTCCATGGGGCAGTGCTCACTTGGGAGATGCTTCTCCACAGACTACTAGAGAGAGTGGAGACACTGAAGGCTCTGGCTGTGGGCAGTCTGTTCTCCATTCTCTCTGGTGGTCTGTTGGGAGTGCTCACTTGGGAGACGCTTCCCCTGGATCACCAGAGAGGGTGGAGAACAGACTGCCCATAGCTGGCATTGCATGTGGTCCACAATGATTCCAATTTTTGCCTGGGTGGTCCATGAGCTCCTAAAGGTTGGGAACCACTGCTCTAATCACAACACCATAGTAGCTTTCTCTGGATGAATGTGGGAAGGGCATATGTCATTGGGCAAGATGTGCAACATTCACTTGTGTACTCAGAATAAATAAAGACTTACAGACTAAAAATGAAATGTAACAAAAGAAAAGGGAGGGAATAGGACCACATGGCAGCAGTGGACCCAGTGCTGGGCAAACAGGTTGCTCTAGGTACTCTAGGACCATGCGGCAAGCCTCAGTGAGGATCCTGATGTGGTCAGAAATTGCACTTCTGGTTTTCCAGAAGTGCAGTTTAAGACCACAGGGAAGTGTTAGAATGCTTCTCTAGTTGGTCTGAAAGTTACGCAGGGCTCTGTTGCGCTTCAAAGGCAGGGAGTGGCATCTTGCAGGGGTAGCTTCATGGACCTTTGCCCTGGGAGCAGGGAGGGGGAAGTCCTCCACTGCCACATGGTGCCCAATATGAGTTTCAATACACTCATAAGGATGCAGCATTGGTGGGGTGGCACAGACCTCCCTGCTGGTGCTGCCTACTCTCTGGGTGCAACAAATGTGCTTTATGGCACATATGTGACACCCTCAGGTGGTGCAGGGACTGCTGCACTAGTGGAGAGGCAAATTTGGATTGCGCTGAAGGTTATTGGCAGAGATAACCCTTTCTTGAATGAAGAAAGCCTGATTTAGTGCTCCGTCTCTTCATCTCCTCAGCTGGTACAGCACAGTGGCTACTCCATGCAGGAAAAAAGCTAACAGATGTTGAGGCCTCACAGTTAAATACATAGGAGGGGCATCCTTACCTAGCAAGATGTTGGAGAGCATCACTGAGATGCTGAAGGGTGAGAAGACGATATTTGAATCCTTATCAAATTCAGTTGCTTTTTTATAGAAATTCACTGCAAATTCAGTTAGAGCTGCAGCCACTTTCCCTTCCATTTCTGGTGTGGAATGATCACACGTGGCCCATGGGTTCCTGCGTGGTGGGACACTAGGAGTTGTTTTCTCTGTTGTTGTGAGAGGCTTTGCTGTGGTTGAATCTCTAGGAGGTGATTCTGTGGCACTCTGACATTTCTGGCAGTCATCTCTGGAGAAACTCAGCTGTGTATTTACATTCGTGAAACGGTTATCCTCTTCTTCCCCTCCGCCATCCTCTTCTTCATGACGCTCTTTGTTTAATTCTTCCTTTTCTGCCGGTGTGCTTATAAGTTTTCCAGTACCATCTTCTTTCTTGTTAGTGGCAGCATCCTGTTATATAAATAGCATACTGAAGTAATTAGCATGGGCTAAGGATATTCTGCTGTATGGTGGGACTCCCAGCTTTCCCATGCATGCTCATTTTGAATGCCTGAATAGGGTTTTGCAATACAGAGCCAAACTGGGAGTGATGGCAGGAAATCTGTGATCAGGCACCCCACCGATTTCTTTTTCTTTTTAATTGGATGGCAGCTCTTGATTTAGACAACAGCCATGGGGAAGGCAGATTTATGGCCCAATCCAATCCTTCCCCCACCCCAGCTGGTGCAGATGCGCCAAAAAAAGTGCATGCTGTATCCAACGGGGTGGTGGTGGAGTGGAAGGCTTCAAAAAGGAAAGGGGATTTAAATCTCCTTTCCCTTCCATAAGCCTCCCACCTTACAATGGGTCTCCTTGGATCTGTGCCAGCTCTTTAACTGCACAGGTCTCCCTGCCCCCGTTCCTTCCCCCTCCCCACCCAGTTTCACTCTCTTTCACCCAGTTTCACCCAACTACAGGATGCAGCACACCACCCACTATCACAGCTATGCCAGTGCTGGAAAGTTGGTTAGGATTTGGGCTTTAGTTGCAGTCTCAATAATTAAGACACAAACCTCTAAATCAGAATGACTATATTTTCAGAGTTCTGTTGCTCTGAGAAACATTAATAATACTGTACTGTAAATATTTAGTACATAAATAAAACATACAATATAGATTTCTACAGAAACTAAAGGTAGCAAAGATGTAAAGATCAGCTTTAGAGCAGGGGTCTCCAAATGTTTTGGCCAGAGGGCCGCATCAAATATCTGGCACTATGTTGAGGACTGTAAAAATAAATTTTTAAATATAAAATATAGGCTGCAATCCTAACCACACTTTCCTGAGAGTAAGCCCCATTGAACAAAATAGAACTGAGTAGACCTGGTTAGGCTTGTGCCCTTAAATAAGTACATTAGAGACGGAACTTAGATGAATGGAAAAATGGGTGAATGGGTTCAAAGTTCCAGGATTTCTCCAAGCACCAACACACACCACAGAAATAAAGCACATACTCCAATGGGCTCCCATTCGCCTGCCCTACAGGCAGCTTATTACATGCACAGGAGTAAATAATTCAGAACAAGCACATCACAGGAAACATCCGGAGCATGTTCTGAGGGCCATGGCCTTTAGAGGGCCCAAAAATGTCACTTCTAGTTTTTCGGGAAAACCAGGAAGTGATGTTTTTAGGCCTTTAGAAGGCATTCTGAGGTGTGGTCTTTGTGACCCTCAGAACACCCTCCAGATGCGATTGGAGCATAGCTCTGGTCACATTGAGTTCAGTGGGCCAGAGACTTGCAGGGGACCAGAGGCTTGTCATGGGCTGGATAGGGGCTCGCTGCGGGCTACATCTGGCCCCTGGGCTGGGGTTTGGAGACCCCTGCTTTACAGCAACATTAAAGATGGAGTCCAGAAGGTGACTTTTAGACGGAATAAGAATGTTTAACATTTTTATAGTGCTTCTAAGTATGTAGAACACTTCAGTTGTATTACCTTGATGTTGTCTTTACAACAATCCTGTATGGTGTGCAAATATTACTCCCCTGTTCCAGTGGAGAGGCTCACCTAAGCAAGTTCATGGTAGAGAGATGACTGAACTGGGGAAGTTCTGATTCATACCTCAATCTCTGTGCTACACCAGTGATATCACACAGCAAGATGGGAGCTGCTTTTCCTTGAGCCAGTTCATAACACTTTTGTTACATTTAAAGGCCCAGCAACATATGGGCAGAGCCAACTGTGCTGCTCCTTCCCACACAATCATCAGAGCTCCCATCCTGCTGCTGTGATGTCCACAGGATACTTCTTTCTCGTTCTAATCCTGAATACCTGGGAATGCAAGGAGATGGTGTGGTTGTGGTGGGGACTTGAGGGATGTGTCTCCTCTGTTCTCTTTTCATTGCCTGTGCTGCTGATGTTCTTGCTTTTCAGATCAACATTCTCTGGGGCATCTCCCTGGGTACAAGGGGTTAGGAAGAAAATAAAGACACAAAGTCAGCCAACTGATATTTGTTATCCGCGATTCATTGAACAAGGTCAGAAGGCAGAATCAAGGCCATGCCAGAAATTCACCTGGTGTGTGATATAAACACTATGCATTATCAGTTCCTGTTAGAAGTCAGTTCTTAGCCTAGCCCAGATGTCTTGAACTGGTAGCATTGCCAAGGCTGAAACAGATGATGCTATCCAGCAAACCTAGGATCTCAAGCTCTACATTTGTAGCCGAACAATGTGAATGTGGAGGCAGAGAAAGGGAAGGGGCTTTAGACTATACAGGGTCCCTTTAAACTTTAAATGCTGTGCAAGTATGCAGTTAGGGGAGGTTTGTGAAGTGCTCCTTTTTTGCCCAGCATCTAATGTTTAACAGGACAAGTTCCCTTTAAACTTTAAAGGCCCAGCAGAATATGGACAGAGCCAACTGTGAGAGAATGGAACATGGGGATGGGCTGATCCAATTCCTGCTTGCATTTAGTGAGCCTGCACGCCACGTGCCAACAACATTTTTTCTCGTGACACCTTGGGCAGGCATGCCATAGGTTCACCACTCCATCCTCATCTTCAGTTGACAGCAGCTGCTCAGTGAATGATATCATTGTAACTTGAACTATATCTCTGACAGGGAGATCAGAGACTGTGAAGCCACTTCTAGGTCTGGATTGTAATTCCTCCATACTGATTGTAAGCTATATCTTCTAACAATTAGAATCTAACTTTTAGAACTATTACAGGGCATGCAGCTACTGAATTCAGAATACCTTTATTGGCATAAAGATACAGAAATATAACTTAAAAAACAACAGATTTAAAAAGGTTCAACTACATTAGATAAAGTTACAGCAGAACATATTGTCCTTCTCTTAATAACTAATTTCAAAAATATTGCCACTTTCTCAGTTAATTCGCTATTTACATCCGCAAGGAGAAACCTGATTTTTTTCTTGATCAGCCCAACCCTCCTTTTATTTTGAGGAGTTCCTTTAAATATGCTGGGTGAAAATCTTTATAGTGGGGGCAATGCAAACCAACAGGAAGCTGAAATATAGGGGTAAGCAGATCGTATTGACCAGACACCACAGGTTCTGCTGCTCAATGTCTTGGAGTCTTTGTTTGATCAGATGAAATGCTGGCTCCAGTTGGAGTGCACCTATAATGTCAGTGTCGATAGTTTTAATTTTTAAACTCCCCTATAGTTTTAATTTTTCTTTTAAAGAGGAGCATCTCTCTTGAATGCTCAGGTTCAAGTAAGAGACGAGTAGGCCTGTGGTTCTCACACATTTAGCACAGGGACCCACTTTTTATCTGTCAGAATCTGTCAGGACCGGAAGTGGCATCATCAAGCAGGAAAAATTTTTAACAATCCTAGGCTGCAATCCTTCTCACTTTTATCCAGGAGTAAGTCCCATTTACTACCATTGTTAAAATAATATATACACTCGCCTATAGGTCAAAAAATGTATGCCTAAAAATAGAGCCTGAGATCCTGGGTTGACTTAAACCCGGGTCAATGTGGTGGGTGAGGCAGGGTCCTCTGGGAGCTTCTGGGAAGCTTACGGAGGCTCAGCAGCTGTCTGGTGAGGTGGGAAGGCATGAAAATGGCCTGAGAAGCAGGGAGCAGGTGGAGAAAAAGGAGAATTTTTACCAGTAATTACGGTATTCAGAGGCAGCCTCTTCTCCAGACAGGAAGAGAAGTGAAGGCACTTCTGAGAATTGTAGTCTGTATGGGCTGCTGCTATGGAAGTGCAGCACATACTCCCACAAAGCCTCCCCACAATTCCCTTAAACCCCTTTGTCTCCCTTCCAGTTGGAGAAGGGAAATGCCCCCTTTTCTTATGCTGCTGCCTCTGAACATTCCTGGAAAGTCATTTGTAAAGAATTCCACTCCCCCCCCCCAAGTTTAGGGGTCTGGTTTTTAAGACCCCAGGATGTGATCCTCATTTCCCTCTGAAACAAAGTCCCAGGCTACAATTCAATGCACCGTTACTTAAGAGTAACACCCATGGAAAGCAGTGGGTCTGCTCCTGAGCAAATAGGGTTGCAACTCTGTGCAGCTCAGTCCTTGTTGCTTGTCTCCCTGCTGTGAACTGAACTGCACACTCCCAATTGCATGTTTTATGTTGCATGTTATATGTAGAGCCTCTGGCTTAACACACCAGGCACCTTCAAGAAGGATTTCACTAATGGTTCTACTGGTATGTTGTTTACAGGCACTTACTCTGACAGTGTTTACACAAATGTTGTGAAGACCAGAATTTAAAAGTTAATGAACAAAAATGCATCTTATGATCTTTTATTCTATTTTTAATTAATTAGAAACTGTACAGTTTTTAGGTTATAATTACTGGAAGGTTATTTTTCAGGATCAGGCTTCAGGTAAAATCAGACAAAAATTATAGTCAGACCCCCCCTAAGTTTAACCCCCAACTTATCTGAGGGTCATAGAGAATTCCATGATTTGGGGCTCAAAACCTGCCCTCGACTTATCTGTGACATAGGTGAGTGTCTGCAGTAGTAGCTTGTTGGAAGTACAAGTCTGTAACATTTCCCCAAATGCAGTCACACAGCATGGTAGCATCAAGTCTAACATATTAAAAATAAAATATTAAAAAGAATGGGGACCCACCTGAAATTGGCTTGCGACCCACCAAGTGGGTCCCGACCCACAGTTTGAGAAACACTGGAGTAGGCTATTCTGGTCGGGCGTATAGTAGATTTTAAGCCAATATTTAAAGAACCTCAACCAGGCCACTATCTCAAGCTGACCTAACCCTGCTTCAAGGCAAAGCGCAGCGTAAAGTACACATCCTGGCATGCCAAGTATTTTGTATAAGAACATACCCTGGATCTGCTCCAAGGTATGGTCCCAGATGTCCTACCAAATTGGCACTCCGTAAAGAATTAGAGGAATGATTTGAGCTCTGAATACCTCAACGTCATCCGTGTATAATAACGCTGTTCTTCTTTCAATCACTAGCGTGGGTCTTCGTCATCTCCTAGCTTTATTTCAATCTTATTGCTCACGCAATAATTTAGCCATTAACGAGGATAAAATCAAAATTTTGGTCTTTTCCAAATCATGGAGGCCACTTCAATGGGCAATCAACAACCGCCCTATTGAACAAGTAAAAACCTTTAAATACCTTGGAATTTTTTTACACTACCCGCTCAAATGGTCTTTTCATAGGAACTATGTGACTGCCTCTTCCTCTCACCTAATTGGTGCAATTTCCAAATTCCATTATTCAACAGGCAATCAGTACGTTCCAGCTGCACTTTTAATCTTTAGCGCCAAAATGGTCAGTCGATTGCTTTATGGGGTCCCAATTTGGATCCAGGCCATGTCCAGTAAAATTGACCAGCTGGCTGCCTCTTTCTTTAGGCGGATCCTTGGGGTCCCCAACTATATTAAGCTGTCCACTCTGGCTTTTGAGCTTGGTATACATCTTCCTTCTACTCTGGCCTGGAAATTTACTTTCAAATTTTGGTTACGTCTTTTTTTTAAGATTGATTCTGATTCTTTTCTTGTTTATTTACTTAAAGACCCTTTTCAATCCTCTTGGTCTGTGTTTTGTATCTCTAAATTAGCCTCTATTGGCATTCCCTTAGATTCTCTTTTCAATTGCAATTTTGATCAGGCTTTATCCGATATTTTTGAGAGACTCTGGGAGTCTGAACACCGGTGGATATTTTCTAACCTGAACAGGGTCTGTTCTCCCATTTACTATGGAATCTCTCCCGCCTTTGCCAATGGCCATTCCTGTTTCCAGCTTCTTGTGAACCCCCTTGAGAGGAGGGCTTTTATGTTAGCTCAGCTTAACATATTTCCCTCTGCAATGTTGAATGGCCGCTATTCTCGGGTTCCCTTCGATCAAAGGTGTTGCAACTAGTGTGGTATTGAGCCTGATTCTGTTACTCATCTTCTCTGTGTCTGCCCAACATTTAATAAACTCCACTGCTCCATTTTGGGCCCCGTCATTTCTAGTTATTCTGCCCCCCCATCTTCTCGCAGTGTTTCTTTTACACGACTTCTCGCACAATATTACATCTCTCGTTGCTGAATTCCTCACAAAGGTCCTTACTGCTAACAGTTCTAAGCAGCCCTGATTGGTGTACTTGTGGGTGCAATCTCCCTGTGGTCATTTATAATTAATTGATGTTTCGTATTGGTGTAATTTATTTATTTATTTATTTATTTATTTATGTTGTATGTATGTTGCACTTTGTTCTTTTTTACTATGCCATTAAAGGTTGCTGAAATTGAATTGAATACCTCAATAGCTGCAGGAACATAAGAGTTTCTTCTGTTTTAGAAGAATCGTGCAATAGCTAAAGCAGTATCTTTGGCATTAGCACTAACTGCTCTTCGATGGGAGGTCCAAGAGAGAATGTGCAGAAAGAGGACTCCTAAGTACTTAAATGGTTTCACTTGTTCAATCTTATTGCCTTCATAAGTCCAATTAGATAATTTTCTAGATTTGCTAAAAGCCAAAATTTTTGACTTGTCATAAATGAGTTGAAGGTCATTCATCCTTAGATATTCCACACAACTTGATAGCAATCGTTTCAACCCCTTGAGTGCCCTAGAGAGAATTACTGCACCATCAGCATAGAGCAAAAGGGGGACAGGAGATGAGCCCAGTTCGGGGCTGTAACCATCAACCTAAGAACATAAGAACAGCCCCACTGGATCAGGCCATAGGCCCATCTAGTCCAGCTTCCTGTATCTCACAGCGGCCCACCAAATGCCCCAGGGAGCACACCAGATAACAACAGACCTCATCCTGGTGCCCTCCCTTGCATCTGGCATTCTGACATAACCCATTTCTAAAATCAGGAGGTTGCGCATACACATCATGGCTTGTACCCCATAATGGATTTTTCCTCCAGAAACTTGTCCAATCCCCTTTTAAAGGCGTCTAGGCTAGACGCCAGCACCACATCCTGTGGCAAGGAGTTCCACAGACCGACCACACGCTGAGTAAAGAAATATTTTCTTTTGTCTGTCCGAACCCGCCCAACACTCAATTTTAGTGGATGTCCCCTGGTTCTGGTATTATGTGAGAGTGTAAAGAGCATCTCCCTATCCACTCTGTCCATCCCCTGCATAATTTTGTATGTCTCAATCATGTCCCCCCTCAGGCATCTCTTTTCTAGGCTGAAGAGGCCCAAACGCCGTAGCCTTTCCTCATAAGGAAGGTGCCCCAGCCCCATAATAATCTTAGTGGCTCTCTTTTGCACCTTTTCCATTTCCACTATGTCTTTTTTGAGATGTGGCGACCAGAACTGGACACAATACTCCAGGTGTGGCCTCACCATAGATTTGTACAACGGCATTATAATACTAGCCGTTTTGTTCTCAATACCCTTCCTAATGATCCCAAGCATAGAATTGGCCTTCTTCACTGCCGCCGCACATTGGGTCGACACTTTCATCGACCTGTCCACCACCACCCCAAGATCTCTCTCCTGATCTGTCACAGACAGCTCAGAACCCATCAGCCTATATCTAAAGTTTTGATTTTTTGCCCCAATGTGCATGACTTTACACTTACTGACATTGAAGTGCATCTGCCATTTTGCTGCCCATTCTGCCAGTCTGGAGAGATCCTTCTGGAGCTCCTCACAATCACTTCTGGTCTTCACCACTCGGAAAAGTTTGGTGTCGTCTGCAAACTTAGCCACCTCACTGCTCAACCCTGTCTCCAGGTCATTTATGAACCTCTGCTAAGTGGGGGCGAGCAGCCCAATTCTGGGCTGCCTAGAGCTCCCAGGTCCGGCAGCTCCATGGCGGGCTCCCGCCAGATCCTGTACCTCCCGCGCTACTGCGGGAGGCTCCTTGGGAGAAGGGGGAGTTCTTCCCCTTCCCCCGAGTAAGGGAAGCAGCCCTGAAATGGGGCTACTCACTTTAGTGCTGACCAAAAGGAAAAGCTCCAGTTCCCATGGATCTGTGGATCTGCCTCTCCCCTTCCCCCAACACGCCTCCTGCCCGCCCCTGGCCACGCCTCCCGCTGGCTTCCCCCCTCGCCCCCGCCTCCCGTTCCACAGCCCGGTGGTCCGGGAGACCATGGAGCTGTAGAACCCGGGCAACAGCCACGCGCTAGCCCAGCACTGGCCGGAGCTGGGCTAGCTCCGGTGGGAGCCCAGTGGTAAGCCCCGCAAATGTGCCTTACGGCACATTTGCAACTGAGGTTCGCAGCGCGGAGCCACGCCGCAGACCTCAGGATCGGGCTCTAAGTCATTTAAGAAAAGATTAAACAGGATGGGCAAGATACAACCCTGTTTAACACCCCAGTTTGTTGAGAAAGGCTCTAATAGTTCTTGTTGGGTAACCCTAACCTGACACGTAGTATTCTCATATAGGTTTCTTATTAGGAGAAGAAGTCTTCTCTCTAATCCTAGATGTATAAGTTAGTATGGACCTGTCCACAGAATCAAAAGCAGTCTTAAAATCCAAAAAGGCAGCAAACAGTTTAGAGTGAGTTCTCTTAACCAATTTATCAGCGAGATAAGACAATATGACGCAATGGTCTAGTGTAGATTTTCCCTGTATAAATCCAATTTGGTCAGTGCCTAAAACGGCCTTATCATTGCTCCATCCCATCAGTTTATTAAAAAGATGTTTACTATTGAGCTTCCTTAGAAGTGATAACAGGCTCAAAGGGCAAAAGTTAGATGGTGTGCTACAGTCACCCTTTTTATAAATTGGGATAACTATGGCTTTTGTCCAATCAGATAATATACCAGTTCTGTCAACTGCAGTGAAAAGGTGTGCCAACAGTGTGGCCCACCACTCGGTTTTTCTTTTAATAAATTAGCAGGTATTTCATCAGGACCTGGCGCTTTACCAACTTTTAACTGGCTAATAAGCTCTCTGGTCTCCTCAATGAAAACCAGGGGCCATTCAGGGAGTTCTAGGAATACTGAGTCCATTATGGGATTAATATTTTGGTTTCTCTCAAAAAAAACAGGGAAGAAAAGTGTTGGGCCGAAATTTGTGGGAGAATTAGTGCAAGGTCATCCCCATGCTTATAGAAGGCACTAGTCACAATACTCCAGAATTTTTTTGGAGTTTTTCAGACAGATGGATTGTATCAGGCTATTCCATTGGTCTGTGTTGGCAACCTTCAGTCTCGAAAGACTATGGTATCGCGCTCTGAATGGTGGTTCTGGAACAGCGTCTAGTGTGGCTGAAAAGGCCAATTCGGGAGTGACAATCCCTTCCACACTGGGAGCAAGTGCAGTCTGTCCCTGGTCTGTCTCCCTGGTTATGGGCCTTCCTTCTTTGCCTCTTTGCCTCAGTCTGTTGGCCAAGTGTCTCTTCAAACTGGGAAAGGCCATGCTGCACAGCCTGCCTCCAAGCGGGCTGCTCAGAGGCCAGGGTTTTCCACTTGTTGAGGTCCACTTCTAAGGCCTTCAGATCTCTCTTGCAGAAGTCCTTGTATCACAGCTGTGGTCTACCTGTAGAGTGCTTTCCTTGCACGAGTTCTCCATAGAGGAGATCCTTTGGGATCTGGCCATTATCCATTCTCACAACATGACCGAGCCAACGCAGGGGTCTCTGTGTCTCAGGCATCCATTGGTCTAGGACATAACAATTTCTTTTGTCTCTGATAAGGGCTTTTCAGTTTTTTTTTCTTCAAAAAGAGATACTGAGAGCAAACAATACTAGAATTAGAATCTCTAAATAGTCAATATGTCTCTCTGACATGGATTTTCAGGTTCTCGCAATCTTTATCGAACCAAGATTGTTTATCCAAATACTCATTCTCATTTATCATACTACGAAATCAACAGTTTGCTTGCTGTCCTGTATGCATTTGCTTCTTATTCAATGAGGAACATTATTTTGATCTGAGTGGGTTCTAATGGTCAGACTAGAACATAGCACCCAGATCACATGTTTTTCTTGTTTTAATGAACTGTTTTTATTGGATACTGGGTTGATTGTTTTAAGTGTTGTTAGTCACTCTAAGGGCTCCTTTATAAGCAGAATTGTGTTCTCTCTCTCTCTCTCTCTCTCTCTCTCTCTCTTTCTCCCCCCCCCCCCAACATGGAGAAATAGCAACTCCCTGGAGAGGAGGAAAAGAAACAGCCAGAAACACAAGCCAGAAACCCCACCTTTTCTATTTATATTCTACTAATATGC
The DNA here is from genome assembly GCF_035046505.1 of Tiliqua scincoides. Classification (NCBI taxonomy): domain Eukaryota; kingdom Metazoa; phylum Chordata; class Lepidosauria; order Squamata; family Scincidae; genus Tiliqua; species Tiliqua scincoides. The sequence goes on from NC_089821.1 coordinate 66,955,890, forward strand.
AGGGAAACATATTGTAAACTACCTTGGGCACCTCCCAATGGGGAAGGGAAAAGCAGGAAATAAATAAATAAATAAATAAATAAATAAATAAACCAGGTCTTAAAAATAAAGAAATGTTCCTATCCCTTACAGGTGAGACCAACTGAACACTACAATGACAATCAGTTCTTAGTTGAGAATGGCATATTTAAAAGAAACATGAAGTTGGCGTTGGAGCTTGCTCCACCTACTCCATGTATTGTTCCAGGAAAGTAGCACTTACAGGGCTGCTGCGTTTCACTGCTTGGAGTATCATTCCAAGAAGACTGCAAATGTCAGAATAAAATGAATGAATAATAAGCATACTAGACTGCCAAAAAAAAAAAAAAATTCCCTGGATAAATAAAATTTTTTAATCAACAGGGTCAGTCCAATACGCAGGTGCTCAGAGCACAGTCCTATTTCAGAGCAGTGATGGCGCGGTGGCCACTATACCAGCATGAGGTGTTGTAAAAGCACTGTAAAGTGCTTGATGGTGACTGGCTAGCAAGCAGTGCCAGCAGGACGGCCTGCACCGGCCTGCCAGTACTGCAACCAGGCCCTCAGGGTGCTTGCAGAGGTGAGTTGCATGCTGGTCAGTGCAGCGTCAGGGAGAGGATGGCAGGAGGGCATTTCATAGGTAGGGAGGGGTGTTTTGGGGTAGGGGGAAAGGCCTGGGAAGGAGCGGGAACAGCGGAGACTTCCTCTGCTATATCCTATCCTCCCTCCTGGGCCTTGCAGTGTTATACCAGGCTGTCCAGATTTGTGCCAGCTGCATAGCTGGTGCAGATCTGAGGAGCCCCGTAGAGCAGGCTGGGGCTTTACCCAGCATAAGGGGAGAAAGATCCCTTTACCCCAAATAGACCACCAGCCATCTCCTAATCTGCACTGGATACAGTGCAGGCCATGCAGCCTGGCTGCGCCAGTGCAGGTTAGGATTGGGTTGTCAGTTGGGCTTCTGCTGTTTAGATAAACTACTGAAAAGACATGTTGCAGTCTTTGAAGGAGTTGTGCTGTCAGTCTGGAGAGTGATTGATGAGTTAAGGTACAAATGGTGCAAAAGAGAGTGACTAAGGCCCAAATCCTAACCAACTTTCCAGCACTGGCATTGATAGAAGGTGACAGAATGACCAGGGTAATATGCCTTTAGGGCAAAAGCTTAAAAGCTTAAAAGCCACCCCATTTTCATTTAGAGGAAAGCTTAAAAATTGAAAACTGGCTGCTCTGCTGAATTGGCAAGCTCTGCTAAATGTCAAGGTTACTAACTGGCAAGAGATAAATTTTGGAAGAACAACACATATTTTAGACTAGGCTATTCTCTTTGAAAGTAAGGAGGAGGAGGAGATAAAAGAAAGGAATAGAAATACTAGGGAAACTCCTGCCTTTGAGGCTTTCTGTTTGAATGGCAAACTAAAACAGATAACAGCAGATGGGCATTATTTGGTAGAAGGATACCCATCTTAGCAAAGACAGTTTAGTTTTAAAATTGTAATTCTTTCATGCTTTTTAGAACAAAAGTCAGTGTTATTGTCTTAGCTAGAAGCATTACATTAAAACACTGGAAGAATTATTTTAGAAGCTGTTTGCTATGTTCACAGAAGTCTCACAGAAGTACCAAGGATATCACCATGTTTGCCTGTCAGTTATACTTCCAAGCTTTAAAATAGTCTTTGTCCTTAAAGTGTAACCAACATATATGGAGATATGGTAGCCATTAAAGTAAGTTTTAAATGTCTGATTTTATTAAAGGTTTGATTAAACATAGAAACACATTGAATAGTGAAAGCCATTTCCAGCTAAAAATCATAGTTAGTCTCACAGAGAAGCTGCTTAGTAAGCTGTTTTGTTAGTTTCACAGACTGTGGAATTTGGAAAAGGGAGTTGTATCTCGAACTAGATAAACTCCTTCTTGGCAGAAATGGCCAGTCAAGATGGGAAAAACACACATATATGCAACATTGTAGTAAGAAGCCTTAGTATTCCAGGGAAAGCTTATCAGTTGGCAGGCTGAAATAGGGTTTTAGCTAGCGGGACACAGACACCTGCAGAGTTTAGAAAAGAATACATTTAATTAGATAAGCAAAAACATTCCTGAGAAAGCCTCTGTTTGAGTTGCAACTGAAATGGAGAACATGTAATGTGTTTAAAGGTAAAAGGGAGAAGGATTTCTTAAGAGAAATCCTATATACAGTGAAAGTTGGGCTTGTTTTATGTTAAAATATATGAAAAGTATACCACTATAGACTCTATAGACTTTGGTTACTCAAAGTACATAGAGTAAAACTGTTAAAGGATAGTTCAAAGGACCTTGCTTAACAAAGGTTGGCAGAGAGCCCCACAGTGTTTTGCTGAGAAAAGAAGAAGGAATGTAGGAGAGATAAGACAGGTGGCTCATGCAAGGCCATCCTAATCAGGAGAGGAGATGTATGCCAAGAAATAGGTCTGAAGTCTTGCCAAAAAGGCCAGTTCTGAATAAAATAAGGTTATAGCACATTCTACTGGTTCTTAAAAACTTTGTATTCAATATGTTTAATTGTATAATTTTACCTTATTTGGAAACCTGTAACTTGAAGCTCACCTTTCAAGTGTCTCTAACGCTATCTACAGTCTATTAAGAGTTAGCCCCATCTATGATGTCAAACTTCAGCCAATGAGAAGTTCAAATCTTCAAACAAAGGACCCAAAATATTATAAAGGGTCTGGTTAAGATTGATACTCGCTCTCAATACTCTGGACAGGAGTCCCTTGAGATGCCCGTTGCTGGCAACATAATAAAAGCTTGCAGATGATCACCCTTGACTACTGAGTCTTGCTTTTGAACCTTGCAACACTTTGCAACAGCATAGCTGTGCCAATGGGATGTGTGCTGCATCCTGTAGTTGGGGGGCACTCATGGAGGCCTCCTCAAAGTAAGGCAATATTTGTTTCCTTACCTAGGAACTGCATTGCCCTTATGTTGATGCTGAAAAGTGGGTTAGGATTGTGCCCTAAAATGATTACTAGGCTGGGGCACCTTCCTTATGAGAAAAGGCTATGGCGTTTGGGCCTCTTCAGCCTAGAAAAGAGGCGCGTGAGGGGGGGACATGATTGAGACATACAAAATTATCCACAGGAAGGATAGAGTAGATAGAGAGATGCTCTTTAGACTCTCACATAACACCAGAACCAGGGGACATCCACTAAAATTGAGTGTTGGGAGAGTTAGGACAGACAAAAGAAAATATTTCTTTACTCGGCGTGTGATTGGTCTGTGGAACTCCTTGCCATAGGATGCGGTGACAGCATCTGGCCTAGATGCCTTTAAAAGGGGATTGGACCAATTTCTGGAGGAAAAATCCATTACGGGTTACAAGCCATGATGTGTATGTGCAACCTCCTGATTTTAGAAATGGGCTATATCAGATTGCCAGATGCAAGGGCATCAGGATGTAGACCTCTTGTTATCTGGTGCGCTCCTTAGGGGATTTGGTGGGCTGCTGTGAGATAAACTGGACTAGATGGGCCTATGGCCTGATCCAGCAGGGCTGTTCTTATGTTCTTAGTCCCAGTACATCCCAGCGTAGGGTCTCTTCTGGTAACTGTTTTTTTTTTAGATTGCATATTTTTAGATTGTGAGCCCTTTGGGAACATGGGATTATTTATGCTGTGTAAATTGTTTCATGAACTTTTTTGTTGAAAAGCAATAAACCATAAGTATTCTTAAAAATATCAGTTTTCATTGGTTTAACAGGCACACCTGGAATACATGAAACTTGAGGAGCTTCATCCGCTGAATATTCCACTTTATGGCCTCTTGATTCTCAGACCTGGGAGCTTGAGAGGGAATCCCAGGAGCTTCAGAAGGCAGAAGGGGTTCAGCTTCCATTTTCTTGCCATCTGAGGAGTCCTGGAAAAGTAAATCTTTATTAGTTTAATGCAGTGGTTCCCAAACATTTTAGCACTGGTACCAACTCTTTGAAACACTCTATTGGGAGCCATCTAGCTTCATGAGACTAAAAAAAAAGTCACTTTACCAGCCACTCAAATCCCTTTTTAAAATCCTTTTTATTGTGGTGGAGGGCACCTTCTGGAGCATTTGCTGAGCTCTGCATTCATTGGATTGAGTCCATTCTGGTGGCCTTGCAACCCCCTTTGCCTGGCATTTCATAAGAGCAGAGGCACATTTCCCTAATTGCGAGTAAACATGCATGTGTGGCTCAGTTTCACTTTCTATAGAGCTCTCAATACATCTCCTTGTCAACTTGGAGGGGGGACTTCCTTCTTGAGTGTTTTTTGAGGCCTGTGTTAATCAGATTGGGACCATTCTGATGGTGTTGCATTCCCCTCAGTCTGTCCTTCAAAATGGACTGAGGCACACTTGCATACTCATGAAAATATGCTCATTTGCTGCTCTGTTTCTGTTTCCATAGGGCTCTATACATTTTCCTAGTGAGCTATCAGCTTGACAGATTCGTGACCCACCAAAAATTGGGTCAGAAAAATATGTTCTCCTGTCTATTGAAACCAGTAAATACAGTCACACAGCTGGCTGACTCTTCCCTAGTTAGATGGATTGCTGGTTACCCCATGATGCTTGGCTGATGATTCCTTAAGGGGAGCTAAAGGTTAAGAGCTACTTGGGAATCATCTCACTATATGTTTGAATGTCAACCTCCTGCCACTTGATGGTAGGTGGTCGAATGGAATGCTCCTCCCTTGGGTATTGGAAGATGGGCAGAGAAAGGGTGCTGTTAACTTGGGCGGGAGGGCCAACCCCCTCTCCCTTTTCTGTTGGACTAAGTAAATGGTACTGTACTGCCCTGGAATTGACTGACCCAGGTATGTCAAATGCCTTTGCCATCTCTACCTCCCATGGGCTTACAAACAGGTCAACCTCTAATACAAAGAATAAATGGGCACAAATTGACATAAAAAGCTGCAACATCCAAAAACCAGTGGGGGAACATATCAGGCTCCAAAAACACTCTGCAGATGACCAGAAAATCATTTTACAACAAAGGGAGTTACAAAGGGAGATTCTAGGGCAACTGGATCCAGTGATTAGAATTAATCAGAAAAACTGACTCTCTTTGAATGGCTTGAACAAAATCAACATGTCTTGTCTCACTGCATTGTTAAATAACTACAGTTCAGTTAGAAATGCTGCGCTATTACTTATCATTGGAACATAAGAACATAAGAAGAATCCCACTGGATTAGACTAAAGGCCCGTCTTGTTCAGCCTCCTGATTGCACAGTGGCCCACCAGATGCCTCAGGGAGCAAACAAGACAACAAGAGACCTACATCCTGGTGCCAATCCCTTGCATCTGTCATTCTGAGGTAGCCTACTTTCAAAACCAGGAGATTGTGCATACACGTCTTGGCTTGTAACCTGTGATGAACTTTTTCTCCACAAAACTGTCCAATGCATTTTAAAGGCATCTAGGCCAGATGCCACCACCACATCCTATAGCAAAGGGTTCCACAGACTAACTACATGCTGGGTAACGAAATATTTTCTTTTGTCTGTTCTAACTCTCCTAACATTCAATTTTAGTTGATGTCTTCTGGTTCTGGTGTTATATGAGAGGGAAAAGAACATCCTTCTATCCATTCTATCCATCCCTGAATAATTTTGTATGTCTTAGGGCGCAATCCTAACCAACTTTCCAGCACTGGCATAGCTGTGCCACTGGGGCATGTGCTACATCCTGCAGTTGGGGGGTAGTCATGGAGGCCACCTCAAGGTAAGGCAATGTTTCTTCCCTTACCTTAGAGTTGCATTGTCATGTCAGTGCTGGAAAGTAGGTTAGGATTGCAGCCTTAATCATATTCCCCCTCAGGCATCTTTTTACTGAAGAGACTCAAACACCATAGCCTTTCCTCACAAGGGAGCTGCCCCAGCCCAGTAATCATTTCAGTCACTCTCTTTTGTACTTTTTCCATTTCCACTATATCCTTTTTGAGATGTGGTGACAAGAACTGTACGCAATAGTTCAGGTGCAGCCTTACCATCGATTTGTACAATGGCATTATAATCTTGACTGTTTTATTCTCAATCCCTTTTTTAATTATCCCAAGCCTGGAATTAACCTTCTTCATTGCTGCCTCACATTGGGTCAACACCTTCATCAAGCTATCCACCAGCACCCCAAGTTCTCCAGATTTGTCACAGACAGCTCAGAACCCATTAGCCTATATGTGAAGTTTTGTATTGTCTTTTTTTTTTTTTTTTGCCCCAATGTGCATTACTTTACACTAAATGTCACATCTGCCATTTTGATGCCCATTCTCCCAGTTTCTGGAGCTCTTCACAATCCCTTGTGGTTTTCACCACCCAGAAATGTTTAGTGTTGTCCACAACCTTGCTGCTTAACTCTGTTTCCAGGTCATTTATGAACAAGTTGAAAAGCACCAGTCCCAGGACAGATCCTTGAGGCACACCATTTTTCATCTCTCTCTATTGTGAAAATTGCCCATTGACACCTACTTTCTGTTTCCTGATCCTCAACCAGTTCCTAATTCATGAGAGGATCTGCCCTCTTATTCCCTGACTATGAAGTTTTTTGAGCAGCCTTTCATGAGAAACTGTGTCAAATGCCTTCTGAAAATCCAACATATAATATCCACGGGTTTGCCCACATCCACATTCCTGTTGATCTTTTCAAAGAATTCTAAGGAAATTCTAAGGAATTCTAAGGAAAGGCTTACATTTACAAAAGCCAAGCTGATTCTCCCTCAGCAAACCTTGTTCTTCTATCTGTTTTAAGATTTTATCTTTGATGAGGCTTTCCATAATCTTACCTGGAACAGATGTTAGGCTGACTAGCTTGTAGTTTTCTGGTGAATGTGCAAGCAGCATTCATAAGGAAAACACCATTCGCACCTATAAAAGTGGCAGAGAAAGCAGCCGCCAGAAAGCAGTATACATTCTAAAAGTGAGTCCACCTCTTTCTACCTGCCCTAGCTACACAGAAAAGCTACACAAAACTGAAAAGTTTTTATAATAATAATAATAATAATAATAATAATAATAATAATAATAATAATAATAATAATAATAATAATAATACAGGTATTTATATACTGCCTTTCTTGGTCTTTATTCAAGACGGTTTACATAGGCAGGCTAATTTAAATCCCCGGAGGGATTTTTACAATTGAAAGAAGGCTCTATCTTTCAAGAGCCACAACAAATACAGATGTTTCATTCTGATCTGGCCTCCATCCTGGCCTCCATCCTCCCACGCTCAGAGCAGATGGAAATAGCTCAGCTCAGCTTGTCAGCTGCTTCAAGGTCGCACGGTGCCGGTGGCCTCGAACTGGCGACCTTGTGGATGTTATCTTCAGGCAAATGGAGGCTCTACCCTCTAGACCAGACCTCCTGAGTTTATTCTGCACCGAAACTCTTCAAGGAAGAGGAAAGCTTTTAAATCCCCAGGAAAGAAGGGATTCTGTATATATTCTGTAAATATTGTATATATTATATTATATTATATTATATTATATTATATTATATTATATTATATTATATTATATTATATTATTCCAGCTAAAAAAGATGTCTTGTTGAGACTAGCTGTAAAAATGAAGCAATTCCCATTCTAATCCAGATTGCTAGTCACACCTTGCTCCCAAAACTCCAGAGTTGTGCTAGCATTCCTTTCTTGGAATCCTTCCTCTCGGTTTCCATTACCCTCTGATGTTCAGGGTCTTCAGTCCTCCCAGTTTTCTGAAAAGGAAGACAGGATCCAGCTTGCTTTATTCTGGCATCTACCGCTTCTTTGATGCACAGAGTTGTGAAGAAATATATCTCCACTATAGTGCTGTCTGCCATAACCATAAATACCCTCCTCATTTAACCAGAAACTGTGTTTTGATCTGGTTGGGCTTTAGCTCTCAGGTGAATACATTAGTCAACAAGTGTTGGCAGCCAAACTTCAAAGATGCGTTGTGGGACTAGCCCAGATTTAAAGATATATTCTGGAACTAGCCATGAAAATAAAGGAATTCCCATTCTAATCTAGATCACTAATCACACCTTTTTGACAAAGCTCCAGAGCTGTGACAGCATTCCTTTTTTGGAATCCTCAATCTCAGTGTCCACATCTCTGATGTTCAGGGTCTTCAGTCCTCTCAGGTTTCTGAAAAGGAAGAAGGGATCCAGCTTCCTTTAGACTGGCATCTACCGGTTTTTGTTGCACAGAGTTGTGGAGGAATAAATCTCTGCTATATCATTCATCTCTGTAGTGCTGTCTGCCATAAGCATGAATCTGTGTTTTGATCTGGTAGGAGTCTAGCTCTTGGTGAATACATTAGTCAACAGATGCTGGCAGCCAAATTTTAAAGATTTATTGTCTGACTAGCCATGAAAGTGAAGTGATGGCTGTTCTAATCCAGATTACCAGTCACACCTTGCTCACGAAACTCCAGAACCGTGCCAGCATTCCTTTCTTGGAAGCCTTGCTCTCGGTGCCCACAGCTCTCTGATGTTCAGGGTCTTCAGTTCTGTCAGGTTTCTGAAAAGGAAGAAGGGATCCATCCAGGTTCCTTTATACTGGCATCTACCACTTCTTTGATACACAGAGTTGTGGTGAAATCAACCTCCATCACACCATTCATCTTTGTAGTGCTGTCTCCCATAGCCATAAATATACTAATTGAACCAGGAACTGTGTTTTTATCTGGTTGGCTTCTAGCTCTTGGATGAATACATTAGTCAACCGGTGTTGGCAGCCAACCTTTAAAGATGTATTTTGGAACTAGATGCTTTGAAAAAGCATCATAGGACTGGCCATGAAAGTGAAATAAGTAATTTCCAATCTAATCCAGATTACCAGTCACACTTTTTTGACAAAGCTCCAGAACCATGTCAGCACTCCCTTCTCAGAATCCTGGCTATGGGTGGCAATGGTCCTCTCCTCCTCAGCTTCTTCAGTTTCAGCATCTTGAATGGGAAGAGGGGTCCCAGCTTCGTTTGTTCTGTCATAGTCCACCTTCTTCATGCAAAAGGTTGTAGAGAAATGCATCTCCTTTAGATTAATCTCCATTACAACTGTGTGTTGTAATCTATTTAAACAGAAACTGTGTTCTGATTAGGGTTCTTGCTTTAAGACAAATAACTAATTCAGCAAGTACTTCCATCTAAAAATGATGTGCTATTGATTCCAGGTGAAAAAGCAAACTAATCTGGACCACCAGACACTCCTAACTGAAGAAACCCAGTTATTTTACTATCTATCACCTGTTTGATACAGGAGAGCATGGCAAAAAGGAGGCTAAACCTTCAAGTAAATGTATTTGCTGCCAGTTGTCTATCAAAGACCATTAGAAGGCACAATCAAGGAGCAAGACCATGCAGGAGATTCACCTGGTATGCATTATGCACTTCCAGTCTCTCTCAAAAAATCACTTGAATCCATCCATCCAGATGGAATTGGATAGATGGAGAGGTGGAACCCACATAAAACTCCCTCTTGATCTAAGGTATACAGCTATTGCATTTTCTGACAGAAGCTCCCTGCCACCGAGCAATACTGTTCATACATGGTATCAGTCCCCATAGACAAATACAGTCCAGACTACATCTGTGTCACAGGCAAAAAGCAAATAACCTACATACCGAGTGAGCAGATGCATTAAGAACATGAGTCAAGCCACAGACCATGTCATGTCATGTATGATACATATTACAATATGTGATAAAGGAATTAAGCATGTAGAAGACTTTCTATAAAACATCAGCATATCTGATAAGACAGTGTTTCTTAACATTTGTCCCCTGCTGTACCACTTCACATCATTTACCTATTGGAAGTATGACTGGACGTTACTGGCGATGATGTCATCACCAGTTACTTCTGGAGTGGAGGATCAGATACAATGCAACCAACACCAGGCTTAGGACGGACAGGAGGGTATTTTTGATCATGCAAAAAGTGCATACTTGAGCTCTGCGTACTGAGCCAAACTTCCTATCGCTGCTTGTTGCATTGTTTTGCTGGTCTCACTGCCAGGCAGTAGGTGTCTGGGGATCCCACAAGTACCACCAGATGCCATCTTAGGTATCACCAGAGATATGACTACAACTGGTTGAGAAACACTGAGATAAGGGGAACAAAATACCAAAGCTTTACAGATGATGACTCATTGCTTTCTCTCATGCAGAAAGATAGCATTTGCATAACCATATATAACACACATCCCTCTCTGAATAATAGCAGAAGCTGGGGACAAAAACAGGAATAGTGGTGCTCTCATGCCTTGCTTCCCAGAGGCATTTAGCTCACCTCTGTTGGAAAAAGAGTTCTGGACTCTGTGGCTTCAGTGGATTACTAAAGGCCAGAAATGAAATAAAGGCAGGGATGGGATCTGATCCCCCAAAAACCAAATCATTCCTTTAATGGCACATTTGCTATTGCAACAGAATACCCATTTCACAGATGTCACAAGTAACTTACATAAGAAACATTATAAGGCTCAGTTGGGTAAGATTCCTGAAACACCAAATCATTCTTTTTCATCCTAATTTGCTGTTGTACCAGAACCCCATTCCACAGAAGACAAACCAATTGGTTTCCCATTTAAGGCATCCCCCCAAAATTATTCAATGAATTTACACCCCACTACTAATTACTATCCCATCCATATCCGACCCCACATCAATATCCTTTCAATTCATTTATTTTTTCATACTAATATTTCATCCATATTTTGCTCCATATTATCTTCAAATCAGTTTATCCTCCTAAATCAATTCTTCCAAATTCATTACCCAACCACACCCTCCCCCAAATTCATTATTCTTCAATCAGTTCCCCACAAGATTCATTTCTCCTCAGTCCCATAAGAAGCACCCACAATTCTATCTTATATTCCTGCCCACCCAGTGTAACCCAATCCTCCCTGCAATTTAAAGAGGAGGAATTCTTTGACCTGACTGGCTAGCAGTGTCTCAGCAAGCACCAACAAGAGCGTTGCTTCTTGAGCAAATATCTGCTGTGGGGCGGCTCAGTTGGGTTTGGTCTATAGCAGGGGTGTCCAAACTTTTTGGCAGGAGGGCCACATCATCTCTCTAACAATGTGTAGGGAGCCAGGGGAAAAAAGAATTAATTCACATTTCAAATTTGAATAAATTTACATAAATTAGTATATTAGAGATGGAACTTCTATGAATGAATGAAGGTCTTGCAATAGCTCAAGGTCTATAAAAGGCCTTGTGCAAAGCAAGGCCGGTCTTTCCTTCACTGCCACTGCTGCATCACAAATGTGAAACAGCAAGTAGTGGAGGGAGCCCTCATCCCACAGCTCATGCAAGAGGTTGAACAGTCACCCTCATCCTGAGAGCACTCGCGTCGGGCAAGCATGGGCTCCAGCAAGTCTCTGGAGGGCCAGAGTCTTATTGGAATCTGGGGGCTCCCCGCAGGCCTCATTGGGAATCCCTGAGGGCCGCAAGTGGCCCCTGGGCTGGGATTTGGGCACCCCTTGTCTATAGCATGTTAAGGCCCTTTTCTGTGCACACCAGTGTCTCCATGAAGGAGGAGGAAAGGACTGCTTTGGCTGCTATTAAACATTAAAAAAAGAAAAGAAAGAAAAACCCCAAGTGTACACTTAAAATGCACATCTTTAAAGTAACATGCAGTTTGACTCTAGAAATGGCACAGAAGAGAAGGCTGATGAGGAACTCCTGCGACTGCCCAATCCGTGCCCCAGCAGTCAGCCAGCCAGCCAGCCAGCCAGTTTTGGATTGCCTCCACCACCACCTCTTCTCCAGCTTGTCACAGTGCAGCTGCTTGTTTGATGCTCTGAATTGTTTTCCATGCCAATGCAGTGGTCCTGGCTTCAAACACAACCTCAAAATCAAGTTAAGAATAAAAACAAATGCCTGGCTGTGCATTTTTATGTTAATTTTAAGGATGGATTGGGGGGTTTCTTTTGCCCTTTTCAAGAATGACGAATAAATGACGGCAAGCTCAGACTGCTGAATGATGAGCTGCCACTGCAGCTTAACCTGCCCTGAGGTTTTGAAAAATAAGCATAACTTAAGTTTCCTTGCTCTTGTTGGCTGTAGCTTCTTAGGGCACAATCCAAAAGGTGCTTTATGCCTGACGGCACAGGAGGGTCACAAACTTGCCGTAAAGCACGTTTGTGCCTCCGTGGATGCGAGCCGCGTCAGTGCATTTAGATGCACCGATGCGCGGAGGCAGGCAAAAGCCTCCGCGGCGGCTCCCGCACCACTGCTTGTGTCAGCGTGCTTGTGTCGACACAAGTGGCAAATGTAGGCGTGGGGCAGGGAGGAGGCAGGAGGGGGCGTTTCTGGGTGGGGGAGGGTGGGCAATGGGTGGCCCCAGGGGTGGGTGCACGGGGAGCCAGGGGCGGGGCTGGGAGCCGGCGGTTATGCCGGATCCCAACCTCCGTCCCTGGAGAGAATGGAGATGCTTCCAGCCGCTCCACTCTCCTCGGACTTGTGCCACCTCCAGAGGTGGTGCAGGTCTGAGGAGACCCATTGGGGCGTGCAGCCCTTACCCAGGGGTAAGGGGAAGAGTTTCCCCTTGCCCGTGGCTGAGCCGCTGCACCCAACCAACCTGCGTTGGATGCAGTGCAAGCCTCCTGGCTTGCCTGCTCCAGTGCAGGTTTGGATTGAGCCATAAGATGCCGAAGGCTAATAGAAGGCAGGAATAATCTGGTGGCCTACAGATAAGCCATTTGAGTTTGCAGTACTTTGGGGGTTCTTTTACCTAAATTTGCAATGGATTACATTAGCAGTTGATACCTGCCACCCTTAATAGGCAAATGAATGTTGGTTAGCATTGTGATTTACCCCATCCTAGAAAATATTCTACTTATAGTTTGAGACAGGAGATGGTAAATATCGGGGTATACCTCAGGGCCTAAGTCTTGGATCAACTCCAGTGAGCTATTTGGGACTGTATTATGGGTCTGCATGTGATTGCATTGGGACCATAGGTAGGCCACAGGAGGTTTGGCATCAGAAGATGGGTAACTGGGCACTGATCGTGGGTCCCTCTGGCCAGGCATATTCCTGAACCCCCAGTACTGGTGGCAGTAGGCAGTAGTAGCACTCAGTGTACCATCAGCAGGCAGACAGGGGAGTGCCACTTTGCCCACGGCTCCCAGCAGCTTGGTGCTGGCATTGTACTACAAAATTTGATTTAGATACAAGGAGTAGATAAGGATATAACATCAGTCCCGGTGCTTGGCCTGCAGTTATTGGCATGGAGTCTGAAGCTACTGAAACATCTAGGGCTAGATAAATTCTAGAAGCCTAACTGTCCACCCTTTCCTGGCCAGCAAAGCAGTATTGGTGATTGCAGGGTCCCTGAACTGGAGACCTCCACATCACTTAGCTCTGCATATCTCCCAGGATGACCAGATGTCATAACCACAAAGAAGGAGAAGAACCCCCGAATGTAGGACATCTAAGAAAAATGTGGGGCATATAATTAATTACATATAATTTATTAATTACAAGATGGCTATGCGATGCCTGCAGGGGCCCTCTCACAGGGAAAAGGAGGGCATTTTTTCCCAGGATATCTTGATATGGCACCATCAAGTCTAGCCTAAGAGGCAGCATGTCAAATGCTGGCCCCTCTTACTCAATGATGTGCCAACCTCTGCTCCTTCCACTCCCCAGTGTTCTAGCTCAGCACTCTCCTCCCCTTCACGTCTGCTTCTCCTCTGTAGCCCTGCTTCCTTTTCCAGTCCAGACAGTAGAAGGACAAGGAGGAGCCGTGGAGGCAAGCAAATGGGCAGAGATGGGCACCCCCCACCAATCTGCTGTCTGGTGACTGTTTCAGCTGATCTCATGGCCTTGTGGGCAGTCATTTCTCTGTGTGTCACAGACACAGAATTAATTATCATACCAAAAAACAGGAATACTAGAATTCTAATAGAGAAGAATTCTAGAATACACAAGTAAGAAATCCCTTACTTAAGTACAGGTTAGGTTCTAGGGGTCTGTACTTAAGTAAAAACATACTTAATTTGAAATGTCTGGTTCTCGCTGGCCACAGCACTATCTTCCCTGCATGAAAGCACCACTGAAGGATATACTGGCCTGTGCAAAAATGCCAGTGCAGCCTTCTGTAACTCAGATGTCCATAGCTTGGCAAGCCAATGCACTAGTGACTACCAAGCCCATGCACACAGCTCTGAGTTTAAGCAATGTTTAAAACATGCCTCTCATTCCTGGGGAAAGCCTTCATTTGGAAGGGGTGTAATGGGATGCAAATAAGTGCTACTTACCTGTGAGATACTTGGTATCACAGAAATGGCCAGGTATATGAGGATCAGCCAGGTCTTCATGATGGCAGGGAGCCTGCCAAACAAATATACTTCTGTTTAATCCCAAGAGAAAGTGACTATGTTTATTGGTTCCCAAGCCTTTCTTCTTGTAAGGTCCTCAGGCAGTTCCTCACTGGAGGAATTCTGAAGAATGCCCACTCTAGAAATGTATTTAGTCCCAAACTTAACTAATTTCCCTCCTTCTCTGGCTCCTTTGCAGATTCCACTCTCCCGTTTTTTCGCAATCTCTGATCACATGCCTTAGCAAAACATTACTTTCAGTATCTTGAGGGGAATTCCATTTCCCAGCTCCAGCTGCTTAGAAGATGTGATGAAATAAGAAAAACTCCCAAAAAGAAAAAAAGGCATAAGAAATGCTTAAATTTAAGAAAAATAAGAGACCAAGAAATTACCTTCTATGTGCTAAGTTCTTCACACCGTAGCACCAGGCTGTTGTGACATTCCTTATCTAGGGCTGCTTTCAGGGAAAGGGGAAGGAAGGGGGGGGCTTACATCCCATTGGCTGGCTGCAGGCAGTGGTCAGTTAAAAATTAAGAAGGATTGATTGCTGATTAGATGAGAATTCCCGTAAATCATGGGGGGGGGAGGGGGGAGACAATGGGCATAGGCCTGACTGGAGGAGATACTAAAACAGGAAAGAAAGATAACTTTGGCACAGCATGCCTGTCTGATGACAAGTTTTCAAACAAGTAGCCACTTCACATGTGTTGGAAGTAACTTCCATGGTTGGAAATAACTGTGTGAACCCCATGCAATGATCATGGGTTTAGTGTAGTGATCATACAACTGTGTGGTACACGTTTACCACAAGTGTGCGGTATACACGGTTTGCATATGCTTGGAAGTTGCCCATTTCCCCCACTAGGACTGCAGGCTTGCATAATGCATGGAAAGTACACCATTCCTCTGCTTTGTCAGCTGCGTTGGTTGCTAGTCTGTTTCAAGGTGCAGTTCAAGATACTAGTCTGGACCACCCCTGAGAACAACTGAGAGGGCCTTCTTGCATGTACCACCTTTCACATACTATCTTTGGCAGGGGGTGCATTTGTTGGTGACATGTGAGGCTTTCTCTGCTGTGTCAGCCTAGTTATGGAAATACTTTGCCCCAGAGGTAAGACTGACTGGCTCTATTACTTCTGCTGTTTTGGTGGTAGTTATTCTTTTTAAACTTGGGGACCTACGTTTATGCTGATGAGAAGCCTGATCCTAGGCTGCTTTACTGCCGGCACTGCAGCTCCAGCGCTGGTGGAGAGGCCTGCGCCTCCCTGTTGACATCGCAGATCAACCCCTGGCTGCCGCCACCAAGCAGGTTAGTGCCAAGCAGCATGGGGAAGGTGGCGGGAGGGCATGGGGAGGCATTTCAGGGTGGGGGGAGGGCAGAACAGGGGAGGGATGGGCCCAGGATGAGAAGCCCCATTGATCAGGCTGGGGCTTTACTTGGTGTAAAGGGATTAATGCCCCTTTCCCCCAAGAAGACCTCCAGCCTGCTTGGATCCAGCACAGAATCCAGGGGTAACCATTTGGAGTCACCGCTCCTATGCTGGTTAGGATTGGGCTGCTATTCTACTCCCTATTAGTTACATAACTGTTTTAATACTGTTTAGTGCAGTGAATTTTCTTTTCATACTATTGAATTTATTTTCACTGAGTTTTATTGTGCTCTTTTAATATGATATTGGGTTCTTCAAGTGCCTGCCTTGCAGTAGTCAAATATTTTAATTCAAATCAATAAATTGCCACTCAGGCAGGCTTCACTTGTGCTCAGTTTCCGCCTCAGGGATGAATTCTTCAAAGTATGGAGTAACAGTTGCTCAAAGTGGCCCCTGCACATCTGGAAGGTGCATTCCTCTCACCCCTAATTACAGAGAGTTACTCCTTGTAGTTCCCAGGCTCAGGAGGTGAACTTTCAAATTAATGGGTATTGTTTTCTGCCGAACTTGAAGAACTTTTTCTGGGAGATAAACACTGCACGGGGGACATGCCTTCTCCTTTCAGTTCAGCACTTTGGAATCAAACAGGAAGCTCAGGGGAGGCCCCCCCCACCTCCAAAAGAAGGTATGGCGTGAGACGACCCTTGGCCAACTAGCATTGTGTCCGTGAGTCAGGTTGTCCCTGTTTATTGTGCAGAGCAGCAAGGGACTGAGGTGAGTGAAATCAGGGCTGATGAACCCATGAGGCACAGTAGGCACAGTACCTAGGGTTCATGATACTTTTAGAGGCCCATTAAAATGTTTTAATTTCTTTTAAAATTAAAAAAAACAAAACAAACTTTAGGGTCAAAGAAAATGTTTTAATTTTTTTCTCACATCAGGAAAAAAAAAGAAACTTTTAGGGTCCATGGAAATTTCTTACATTTTGCCTAAAACAGAAAAAGTTGAAGTATTTATAGTTGAATCAAAAATATTTTTGATATTATGGTGGCAGGGGCCACAAAGGCAAAAGTGCCTAGTGCCCGCAAAAGTCATAATGCTGGGTAGAATGCTCATAAAATGGGAGCTGTAAGGATTAGAGGTGCTGAATGCAGAGGACTGAGGACCCAATCCTATCCAATTTTCCAATGTCAGTGCAACTATGCCAGTGGGGCATGCACTGCATCTTGTGGTGGGGCAACAGTCGCAGAGGCCTCCTTAAGGTATGGGAACATTTGTTTCCTTACCTTGGGGCTGCATTGCAAAATGCTGGAAAATTTGATAGGATTAGGCCCTGAGACAGTTCTCTCTCAGCTAGGGCTCCTTTGCCTCTAAGGGGTGTGACAGGCAGTAATTCAACAGGCAGGGCTTTCTTGTTTCATCTTCAGACCAGGAAAAACTGCACCTCAAATGCAGATGTGGGCTGGGAACCAGCTGTGTTTACATACAGAATCTTCATGCTTGCAGGGCCATTCTGGCTCACCTTCTGGATCTTGCAAAGACTTCTCAAAAATGCCACCCCATTGTGTGGCATTGTGTGGCATTTCAGGAGTGCCTTAAAAAAGCAAGCATGTTTGCTATAACTAGCTTTCAATTGTTTAAAATGTGTACTGCACTGTTGTGATTAGGGCGGCTTGGTTAAATGTATCCCAAAACCCAAGGTTATCACTAGGTATGGCCTAGTGATAACACAAGAGTGCAAACCCTTGGAAAACAGGAGGGAAAGCGTCTGGTACTGGGGCACAATTCAGAGATGTAGAGATGGAGCTCAACAGCAGCCTCAGGATAGCCTGTGATTAACTTTGGCTACCGCTGGCCTGAAAAAGAAACTGGAGGGACAGAATCCATTTTGGCACACTGGCAAGCCTAGAGGAGACATTTCACCCATAATGAGACCTCTGAGATGATCAAACAGATTATAAGGCTGTATCTGGTAGTCTTTCCAGCCAGCAGTCTTTGGTGGTATTTGAACTGTAGAAAGTGACTCTTGCTAAAATCGTACAGCTTTACTTCATCCTCACTTTAATAGTTGAAATATGACAATACCAGCAAATGCCATCATGGATCTAATAATCTGGGATTGAAGGGTTCTCTTCTAGCCTTTTGTTCTACATGATTTTATGTTTGTGGTACATTTTTTCTCTCCAAAGACCATGTTGTCTGGATTTTCTGGAAGAAGAAAGTGACAGTGTGTCCTGGGGGACATTGTGTGGCAGAAGCAAAATATATTTCTATTTATCTGTGGAATAATCGATTGGAAGCAAATGTGCATTGTTACCCAAGTGCAAGTTGTATGCATTTTTCTACATGCATCTTGCTGCCTGGGACAGTAAGGGCATTTGTGTCTGGATGGTGTAAGGTTGATGTGTGGCTCTTTGCTTTCTATGGAGGCACCTGACTTGACCTTAGGGCAAATATCTTGCCAGCAAAAGAACAACATGAATATAGTTTTATACACCTTCTATTCTATGCTTCAAAAGAGCATAGAAGAGCATAGAAGAGCATGCTTTAAAAGAGCCAGCATCTTTAGAATTAAACCACCTGCCGTCCTGTGACTGAAGTCCTGAATGAGGACAGGTTGAGATGCATCTATTACAGTAGACTTTGCAAAAAAGTATCTAACGAGAACCTGTTTTGTACTGTAAAGAGATAGATTGTAAACACAGCAGACAAGAAGGAAATGGGGTGACAGAGAGGTGGGATGGTTTAACAAGAGGTCATTGTTAGTTATTTGTACGCTTTGGTATGAACTCCTTTTTCTTACCAGATCCCCTACGATGCCCTGTCAGTAAGCAGAACAGACATGTATGAGACTACTGTGGCTGTCTATAATCAGTTCCAGCACCAGGATGCTGAGGGCCTTGGGGAAAAATCCTGGACTGGGCTCCCCAAGCTACCCATGCCTATCCCCTGATGGTGCATTGTGTGCTACCATTGCCACAGATATTAAGCTTTCAGGGGTCAACCCAGCTAGATGGTCCCTCTGATGGGTTTGGACCCTTGGCCAGTGCCCCACCTGGTCAATTTCTGATGCTATCTCTATCTGTAGAGATGCAGGACTATGACCCCTCATGGTTTTATTCTCATTTTTTTCTAAACTGACAAAACATTGGTTTTTCATGTTATGAAGTATAATTTTATTCAAAAGCTCAGGTTTCCATTAATGCCAGTCTCCCCACACCCACATGCACACACACACGAAGCAAACTCCCTTTTCTTCCTGAACATAATGGTGAAACTTAATGAGTACCAGCGCTTTTAAAATTTCAGAAGAGTTTTTGTGTTCTCAGAATGCTGTGTGAAAAGGTGGGGGCAGTGCTTAAATTCTAAAAAGAAGGCATTCATGCCCTGGTCCCTCTCTTTTTAGAAGTGAAGATTTGCTATGCTGGTTCTCAGCTATTGTCCTGTGGCAACAGTTTTTCAGTGTTGTCAGCTTGTTTTGCATACCTCCATGTCTTTTTAGGTTGCAGCTGCCATGTGGGAAGCTCTTCAAAAAACTTCTGGATTACAATGCGCTTGCACGAGTGCGGTGGTATAGTGCTGCATTTGGATGGGCAGACACTGCATTATAACCTGCAGTAATAGTAAAGATAGCCACATCCCAGTGCATAGTTATATGCAACAAAATATCAACTGAAAATTTTTTCATTCATGTGCATTCTTCTTTAAAACTGCAATTCTACAGTTTACCTGGGAGTAAGTTCTATTGAATGCTGAGGGAATTCACTTTTGAATGAATCATTAGTTTGAATTTTTTTTCCTGCAAACCACTTTGTTCTATTGATTTGAAAAGTAGCATTGAACTATTCTTAATAAGATCAATAATTTCATCCTCCTCCCCCAACAAGCAGAGAAATGGGAGAATCAAACTGGTATTTCTTGGTGCCCCTTATTCAAAGAAATGAAGTAAATAATCCCCTACTCTCTGGGGGGCATGTCCCCCATGTCATCTTAGACAGTGGGGACACCTCATTGATAAATTAAAGATCAACAAGTCACCAGGAAACAGAGAGTGGGTGTCAATGGGCAATTTTCACAATGGAGAGAGGTGAAAAGCAGTGTGCCCCAAGGATCTGTCCGTCAGCCAGTGCCCAACTCCTCCTGTGGCATTTATGGCCGTAGGCTGGGGAGACTGTAATGACACCATAGGTATGGGAAATGTCTTCAGGATGCTGGTGGTTTAGCTATCCTTTCTAGGAACTCTGGGAACTGTATTTCTAGGAGGGACAGGCCCCTCCCACTTGTATTTACTTACCAAGGACTACATTTTGCTGAACTTACTCGAGGTTAATTCTTAGGAAACATGTTTAGGATTGGATTGCATCTCACTAAAAAAGACCACTCTTCACACCCTTGCAAAGCTACAATTTTGTTGTTAGAAGCCATGCTATTTAAGGATATTGGTCTTACTTGGAAGGACAGTGAGTAAACTGTCCCCCACTAAACTCAGTGACATGTACTTCTGTATAAATATGCAACACTGCTAAACAGTTTAAAACAAAGTTAGGTTACAATGTAGCAGCCTTGAGGAACAACCCTTAACATGTTCCCCACTGTTCTGTATGCATTTGATATGTAGGTAGCAACAAGGACAAGACACAATGGCAAGAACAGCTCAACCAAGGACTGTGGTGGTAGTGGTGGGAGGGAAGGGATGAGTTAGGTATCCCTCAAACTGCTTCACAGCCAGCTTTTGGAGGCTTTTGGGAAAAACATAGACACAACTTCATACACTTATCCAGAAAGATGCTACAATAAAGTGTTCTGCTCAGTTCATTGTCATTGAGGAATAGCTACTTCTGCACAGGCTGGGTGACTTGTGGGTGCCTAAGTCTAAAGTCATGCAGGATCCACACAAATGCATTAAGTGTCTATCTGGGGAGACTAGCACAGCCACACGTCCTTTCTCTATTGACTCACAGCATCTGACTTCAGAGCATACGCACACTGCTTTCACTTAAGAAGGAATGGTGTCAACTTCACAAGGGCTGGAAACTTTCTTTGAAAGAGCTGCTCATGTTTAATTTCCTAGAAGGAAACTGAAGAAATGAAAACCAAGAATATGCATCGGAGAAAGATGAATTTCCTTCACCACCTTCTCATACTCACATTCTGACCAAGGCCCCCAAACGGAGAGCATGTGGCTCCTCCCTCCTCTTGTAGAATGATTAAAATTGTGTTTTTAAGTGTCGCAATCTGCCGTGAGGACCTGATGGTCAAAAAATGGGACATATTTTCAATAACTAACTAACAACATGTTCGATGTTAATGAGTGGTCCAAGGGCCCCAGTCTCATCCAATTTTCTAGCACTGATGCAGCCATGCCAACAGGGTTCACATTCTGTGATGGTGGGGGGCAGTCACAGAGACCTCCTCAAGGTAAAGGAACATTTTTGCCCTTACCTTGGGGTTGCATTGCAACTGTATCAGTGCTGGAACATTGGACAGGATTGGGCCTGAATCCTATGCATGTCTACTTGCAAGTATATCCCATTAGAGGCAATAGGGCTTATTTCCTGATAAGTAAGTTACTTAGAAGTAAGTCCCATTATAGGCAATGGGACTTGCTTCCTGTAAGTAAGTTATTTAGAAGTAAGTCCCAGTATAGGCAATGGGGCTTACTTCAAAGTAAGTAAGTTATTTAGGAGAAAGTCTCATTATAGGCAATGGGGCTTACTTCCAGGTAAGTAAGTTACTTAAAAGTAAATCCCATTGTAGGCAATGGGGCTTACTTCCCAGTAAGTAAGTTACTTGGAAGTAAGTCCCGTTATAGGCAATGGGGCTTACTTCCAGGTAAGTGTGGATAGGATTGCAGCCAAGGCACCTCACTGCCCTTTCCAGGCTTATGGGTTTGGGATGTAGGAATTCCGGTAGTAGGGGTACCAGGGGTATCTAGCTATCTATAGGTAACTATCCAGGGGTAGTTAACACAGAGTACAGCTCTGATGTTAATGGCTATAGTACATAAGAGCTTTCACAACTGTGCGGAACCTCTTCTAGCCCAGGTTTAGTTATTCAGGCTTTAGGCAGCAGAACTGGCAAGAGGTGCAAAGGCCCCCTGGCTTCGGGCTGTGGGGAGATCCAGCCCCCCCTTTCCCTCCCAGGAGCCTCTCTCTGGAGCCCGGGACAGAGAACGGAGGCTGCTCCCGCTCCCTCCTGGCCTCTGCGGGGCTGCGTGCACCGCGGCCAGCGACACGCGGGGGCGTGGCCTGGAGAGCCACTGCGCTGGGCTGGGTTCTGCGCCGCCGGCTCCGGGCCAGGCTGCCCAGGAAGATGGCGACGGCGAGCAGGCGAGTGGCGAGGGTAAGTGGGGGGTGAGCGAGCCTTGGATCCGGAGGAGTGGGGGGAGTGCGGGGAGAGGAGCGTGCCGGGGGCGGGCAGGCAGGAGGATGCGGTTGAGGAAGGAGTTGCAGGCAGAGGATGCAGCTCCTAGAGGGCGGGCGCCTTGCTTGGCCCAGGAACCATCCCCGATCATAGCCTCGTGTGGCCACCTTTCTGCCTGGCAGGGCTCCTGTGCCTTGAGCAGCGAAGTGACAGGAGATGCATTTCTCGCAGGGCATCTGGAATGCCACGTTTCACCTGTGGCTTGCCAGGCACTGGTCAGGATAGAGGGACCCCCAGAAAAAAAAAGGGGGTCGCACCATCAGCTCTGTCCCAGGGATGAAGAGAGTGTCCTGTATTCAGTCCAGTGTGGCTTACTCCCAGGAAAGTGTGTACAGGATTGCAGCCAAAGCGTGTCCCTTCATCTCCCCAATAGGTGATCCACCACAAAACCAAGCCCCATTAGAGAGAATCTTTAATGAATGGGAGGGGTGGGCTGTGGATTCCGCATTCCTAGGTGCATCTTCTGTGGTTAATTTTTGTGGCAGTTGCAGCTCTGATTTCTGAATTGTTTAGCCCCCGTGGCATTGACAAGCATCCTTCACCAACCATGTTTAAACCATTTCTGCCCAACGTTGCATATACGCAACAGGGATCAAATGTGTACACATGTAGCCTGGGCAAAAATGGGTTAATTTGATAATCATCTGCTGCTTTGGAGAAGAAATTCAGAAAGCTCCAGTTAGTACATGAGATGCTGGCTTTAATTCTAGACCTGTGTGACACTGTGTGAAGGGAAAAGGTTGGAATGAGAAAAGGCTGCCAGCCAGCAGATTAGCCCCAGTTACAGAAAAACAGCTCTCTGATACTTTCACTTTCTATTATGCTTAGCTTGGAGGCTTGTGGAGGAGAAAAGGAAAGCAAGACTCAGAGAGGTTGTAGAGACAGGACTGAATTAAGAGAGGCCTCATTCCTTTTGGAATACTTTTCAGAAGTCAGTGACCTCCTAATTCTCTTGATTAGGAGACGTTTAATGTGTTTTCCATAAATCAGCAGGGACCTGGCTTGAGTAAGGGAGTAACAGAAATCATAAACTATAGAGCAGGGCCTCACAGAGTATCTGATCAGAACTATTTTTTATTCATTTCTGCTGTGTAACCTGCTTTGTGAACTCTTGTTGAAAAGCAGTACAGGTATATATTTTTAGCAAGCATAATAATCTAACTGATTTTCATGAAGTGCACAACACAGTATTCAAACACAGATACTGCAAAAAACATTTTGGACAAGTGACCCAAGTAACAATTTGGATGTTCTCTAACTGTGAAAAACATTCATTGTAAGAGAAGCTCAGTGAGTGTGTTGGGAAGCCCCACGACCACAGTGTTCTTTAGCACCCACACACCCCTTGCAGTGTTTTATGCATAGACAAATGCTAAACTGGGAAGAGATCTTCCCTGGGCACCCAGCATCCTCACAGGGCTCCAGTCACCTTGACATGTGGAGGTGAAGAGACAGGCCTAACTTCTATTGACTTTTCTTCCCTTGTGTGACTGGGCCGCGTTGAGAGAAGATGAAACTGGAAGTGTTTGTTGGACATTCCATTCAGGCATTGTGACCTTCCTACCAAGAGACAGGGCTCAACAAAGTTACAAAGACAAAAATAACCCCTGCCCAGAGAGAAGCATCCTTTAGACTCGTTGGATGGATGACCCTGCACTGGTGGAAATCTGTTTTGCAAAACAGCTGTCGCTATTGGGCTGGGAGATATCTCATGCCTTTTGTCATTTTTTAGGAGTTGGACGAGATAAGGAGGTCTGAGTTCCGCTGCTTCCGTAATATTGAAGTGGACAAGACCAATGTCCTCCTTTGGAAAGGACTTTTAGTGCCGGTGAGTCTTGGGAAGCTGTGGATATAGGAGAGCTGGAATAGGTTCAGAGGTGATATATGGCCAGTGGTGTGTCAGGCATCACATTGGGTAGAGTGAGGCTGTTGCCTCATGCTACATCTTTAGAGCCTTATTAAAGAGCAGCACTGTGTGTTTTTACTACTGTGGCTCTTGCCCCTTCCTTTGTCCAGGATGAGCCTCCATATAATAAAGGTGCCTTTCGGATTGAGATCAGCTTTCCATGCGAGTATCCCTTGAAGCCCCCTAAGGTCAGATTCAAGACTGAGATCTACCACCCCAATGTGGATGAAGAGGGCCATGTGTGCTTGCCAATCATCAGTGATGAGAACTGGAATCCAACCACCAGGATAAACCATGGTATGAGGAGGAGGAACATGCCTAACAGGGGAGGGGGAGAGCCATGTCAGCTTATGGCTTTCCTGCTAGCTCTGATGATTTTGAAGATATTGGATGGTTTATGTTTCTGACTTTCTTGACCCTCTTTCACAGTGATCCAGGCACTGATAATGCTGGTGAATAAGCCTGAGCCAGCCTATCCGCTGCGTGCCGCTTTGGCTGAGGAGTTTGACAAGGACAAGAAACGTTTCCTGTCTAAGGCTGAAGATCACACCTGCATGTTCAGTGAGAAGCGGCCATGCGAGTGACTCCCCCCCCCCATTCCAACCAGTGTATAATAATAATAATAATAATAATAATATAATATAGGAATTTATATACCGCCTTTCATGGTCTTCAGATTTCTCCTCAGACTTTATTTCAAGGCGGTTTACACAGGCAGGCTACACTAAATCCCTATAGGGATTTTTTACAAGTGACAAAGGTTCTGTCTTTCAAGAACTACAACATTTCAGATGGATCCTTTTATGATCTGGTATCACATTCTGGCCTCCAGTTTCCTCCCACGCAAGCTGACAATCCTTCATATCTCACTTGAAGGGCGGCCAAAGAGCAGATGGAAAAACTTGGCTCGGCTTGTCAGCTGCTTCAAGGTCTTGCCATGGCCTCGAACTGGCGACCTTCATCTGTTATCTTCAGGCAAACGGAGGCTCTACCCTCTAGACCAGACCTTCTGCCCTGTATGCTCAACTGGCGTATCTGCCGGTGCCCCTAGCTGTCTGGGGAGCTTTGGGAATATGCATAACTTTGGGTTTATGCACAATCCCAGTGGATTAGTAGATGAATTGGACCAAGTCAGCCATTCCTGCAAGTGTACATCAGCAAAGGAACATCAGCAAATGGAATCTTGGGTTTCTGAAGGCCCTTGAGGCAAACTCTGCATCAGCTGAGAAACAGGCCTGAGAGGGCCAGACTTTGGTTTGGGATGGTGATGATGTTAATGATAATAAACATTTGTATGTTTCTTTCTTTCTTTGTATGTTTCTTTCTCTCTGCAAGAAGCGTGCGTTGCCTCTGCGAAACCAAGTGCCTCGGGAACAAAGTACCAGGTGAGGCACAGCGAATTCAGCCTCTGTGCGAGTTCAGCAGCAGGGTGAGGAAGCTAGGGCCCCAGACACTGCCCTTCTCTTCCCTTGAGAAGAGGGCAGCAAACCAGTGAAGGGTTTTTAAGTAATCCTAAACAAACTAACAAAATCAACTATGCAGTCAGATAGCCAGCAGCAGGGTGGGGGCTATCCAGTGTTTTGCACTGAGTGTCACATGTATAACTATATGCCTCTGGGGCATAAGTCATGGGTGTGTCCTCTGTGCAAGGAGTTCCAGGGACTCAGGGAATGCATCCGCTCCCTTGAAGCCTTGGTGGCTGATCTGGAGAAGCGGAGGCAGGCAGAGAAGGACCGTGGGGAGACTTCCGAGGACAATCAGGCTTCGTCCCACCTTCAGGCATGCAGCTCCTCAGCTGCCCGGGTGGGAAGTTTCAGGGCTGGAGGACGTCATCCTGGAGAGGAGGGAAACAATCCCTTGGGGGAACCCCTTCTCCAGGGGACAGGCCCGTATCTGAACACACTCAGGATACTTCTCAGCGGGAGGGGGTTCGGGGGCTTCTTGTAGTGGGGGATTCGATTATCAGAAACATAGAGAGGGGGGGTTGCGACGGATATGAGGACCACATGGCGACTTACCTGCCTGGTGCGAAGGTTGCGGACATCACTTCTCGTCTAGACAGGCTGGTAGACAGTGCTGGGGAGGAGGTAGCAGTTGTGGTGCATGTCAGCACCAACGACATGGGCAAGTGTAGCCGGGAGGTCCTGGAGGCCAAATTTAGGCTATTAGGTAGGAAGCTGAAAGCCAGGACCTCAAAGGTAGCATTCTTGGAAGTGCTACCTGTTCCACATGCAGGGCCAGCTAGGCAGGCAGATATCAGGGGTCTCAATGCGTGGATGAGATGGTGGTGTAGGGAGGAGGGGTTTAGCTTCTTAGGCACTGGGGAATGTTTTGGGGCAAGCGGGGCCTGTACAAGAGGGACGGGCTCCACTTGAACCAGAATGGAACCAGACTGCTGGCACATTAAAAAGGTGGCAGAGCAGCTTTTAAACTGATCCCTGGGGGAAAGCCGACAGGAGCCGAGGGGCATCTGGTTCGGGACTCCTCATCCTATGGGACGAGGATGGGGAGGTTAGAGAACAACAAGACAAAGGCAGAGTAGGAGAAGAAATTGGGAATGGTAGCGTGATGGGATGTGATAGATGGTTTGGTACAATGAGAGGATGCAGGGATAAAGGAATTAATAAGCAGCCCATCCTGGGGCATTCCATGTACAAATGGTTTTATGCAAATTCCCGAAGTCTCTGAGCAAAGATGGGAGAACTGGAATGTCTAGTGACAAGGGAAAACATTGACATAGTGGGCATAACGGAAACCTGGTGGAATGCAGAGAATCAATGGGATACCGCAATCCCAGGCTATAAACTTTACAGGAGGGACAGGGAGGGGCGTGTTGGAGGTGGGGTGGCCGTTTATGTTAAGGAAGGGATAGAATCCAGCAAAGTAGAGATGGAAGGTGGGTCTGACTCCACTGTAGAATCTTTGTGGGTTAAATTACCATGCCTGTGGAGTGATGTAATACTGGGGGCATACTATCGTCCTCCAGACCAGAAA
This sequence comes from Tiliqua scincoides, assembly GCF_035046505.1. Taxonomy (NCBI): domain Eukaryota; kingdom Metazoa; phylum Chordata; class Lepidosauria; order Squamata; family Scincidae; genus Tiliqua; species Tiliqua scincoides. Next base: position 66,982,910 of record NC_089821.1, read on the forward strand.
TCGGAAGGGAACCTTGAAATGAGGAAACAGATCAGGGAGGTGACAAGGAGAGACAGGATTGTAATCATGGGGGACTTCAATTATCCTCATATTGACTGGGTCAATTTGTGCTCTGGTCACGAAAAGGAGACCGGATTCCTTGACATGCTAAATGACTGTGCCTTAGAGCAGCTAGTCATGGAGCCCACCAGAGGACAGGTGACTCTGGATTTAATGTTGTGTGGTACTCAGGACCTGGATAGAGATGTAAATGTTACTGAGCCATTGGGGAACAGTGATCATGGTGCGATCCATTTCGACATGCACATTGGGGGAAGAATACCGGGCAAATCTCTCACAAAAACTCTTGACTTCCAACAAGCGGACTTCCCTCAAATTAGGAGGCTGGTTAGAAGGAGGTTGAAAGGGAAGGTAAAAAGAGTCCAATCTCTCCAGAGTGCATGGTGGCTGCTTAAAACAACAGTAATAGAGGCCCAGTGGAAGTGTATACCGCAAAGGAAGAAGGGCTCGACTAAGCCCAGGAGGGTGCCCGCATGGCTAACGAGTCAAGTTAGAGAGGCCATAAAGGGCAAGGAAGCTTCCTTCCATAAATGGAAGTCTTGCCCTAATGAGAAGAATAAAAAGAAACATAAACTATGGCAAAAGAAATGTAAGAAGGTGATACGGGAGACCAAGAGAGACTATGAGGAACGCATGGCCAGCAACATTAAGGGGAATAATAAAAGCTTCTTCAAATATGTTAGAAGCAGGAAACCCGCCAGAGAAGCGGTTGGCCCTCTGGATGGTGAGGGAGGGAAAGGGGAGATAAAAGGAGACTTAGAGATGGCAGAGAAATTAAATGAGTTCTTTGTATCTGCCTTAACGGCAGAAGACCTTGGGCAGATACTGCTGCCCGAAAGGCCCCTCCTGACCAAGGAATTAAGTCAGATAGAGGTTAAAGGAGAAGATGTTTCAGACCTCATTGATAAGTTAAAGATCAATAAGTCACCTGGCCCTGATGGCATCCACCCAAGAGTTATTAAGGAATTGAAGAATGAAGTTGCTAATCTCTTGACTAAAATATGCAACTTGTCCCTCAACATGGCCACGGTGCCAGAAGATGGGTGGATAGCAAATGTCACACCGATTTTTAAAAAGGGAAAGAGAAGGGACCTGGGAAACTATAGGCCGGTCAGCCTAACATCCATACCGGGTAAGATGGTGGAATGCCTCATCAAAGATAGAATCTCAAAACACATAGACGGACAGGCCTTGCTGAGGGAGAATCAGCATGGCTTCTGTAAGGGTAAGTCTTGCCTCATGAACCTTACAGAATTCTTTGAAAAGGTCAACAGGCATATGGATGTGGGAGAACCCATGGACATTATATATATGGACTTTCAAAAGGCGTTCGACACGGTCCCTCACCAAAGACTACTGAAAAAGTCCCACAATCAGAGGGCAGGTCCTCTCATGGACTGAGACCTGGTTGAAGGCCAGGAAACAGAGAGTGGGTGTTAGTGGGCAATTTTCAGGAGAGAGGTGTGAAGCGGTGTGCCCCAAGGATCTATCCTGGGACCAGTGCTTTTCAACCTGTTCGTAAATGACCTGGAGACAGGGTTGAGCAGTGAGATGGCTAAGTTTGCAGACGACACCAAACTTTTCCGAGTGGTGAAGACCAGAAGTGATTGTGAGGAGCTCCAGAAGGATCTCTCCAAATTGGCAGAATGGGCAGCAAAATGGCAGATGCATTTCAATGTAATTAAGTGTAAAGTCATGCACATTGGAGCAAAAAATCAAAACTTCACATATAGGCTAATGGATTCTGAGCTGTCTGTGACAGATCAGGAGAAAGATCTTGGGGTGGTGGTGGACAGCTTGATGAAGGTGTTGACCCAATGTGCAGCGGCAATGAAGAAGGCCAATTCTATGCTTGGGATCATTAGAAAAGGTATTGAGTACAAAACAGCTAATTTTATAATGCCGTTGTACAAATCTATGGTAAGGCCACGCCTGGAGTATTGTGTCCTGGTCGCCACATCTCAAAAAGGATATAGTGGAAATGGAAACGCTTCGGTAAAGCAGCTACCACGTTTTCCAGACTCACAAAGAGAGTTTGGTCCAACAAGAAGCTGATGGAACATACCAAGATCCAGGTCTACAGAGCTTGCGTCCTGAGTACACTTCTGTACTGCAGCAAGTCATGGACTCTTCGCTCACAACAGGAGAGGAAACTGAACACTTTCCATGTGCGCTGCCTCCGACTCATCCTTGGCATCACCTGGCAGGACAAAGTTCCAAACAACACAGTCCTGAAATGAACTAGAATCCCTAGCATGTATGTACTGCTGAAACAGAGACGCCTCCATTGGCTTGGTCATGTCATGAGAATGGATGATGGCCGGATCCCAAAGGATCTCCTCTATGGAGAACTAGTGCAGGGAAAGCGCCCTACAGGTAGACCACAGCTGCGATACAAGGACATCTGCAAGAGGAATCTGAAGGCCTTAGGAATGGACCTCAACAGGTGGGAAACCCTGGCCTCTGAGCGGCTCGCTTGGAGGCAGGCTGTGCAGCATGGCCTCTTCCAGTTTGAAGAGACACTTGGCCAACAGACTGAGGCAAAGAGGCAAAGAAGGAAGGCCCATAGCCAGGGAGACAGGCCAGGGACAGACTGCACTTGCTCCCAATGTGGAAGGGATTGTCACTCCCGAATCAGCCTTTTCAGCCACACTAGATGCTGTTCCAGAACCACCATTCAGAGCGCGATACCATAGTCTTTTGAGACTGAAGGTTGCCAACTACTACTACAAAAGAGGGTGACTAAGATTACTGGGCTGGGGCACCTTATGAGGAAAGGCTATGGCTTTTGGGCCTCTTCAGCCTAGAAAAGAGATGCCTGAAGGGGGACATGATTGAGACATACAAAATTATGCATGGGAAGGATAAAGTACATAGAGAGATGCTCTTTACACTCTCACATAACACCAGAACCAGGGGACATCCACTAAAATTGAGTGTTGGGAGAATTAGGACAGACAAAAGAAAGTATTTCTTTACTCAGTGTGTGGTTGGTCTGTGGAACTCCTTGCCACAGGATGTGGTGACGGCATCTGGCCTGGATGCCTTTAAAAGGGGATTGGACCAATTTCTGGAGGAAAAATCCATTATGGGTTACAAGCCATGATGTGTATGTGCAACCTCCTGATTTTAGAAATGGGCTATGTCAGATGCAAGGGAGGGCACCAGGATGCAGGTCTCTTGTTATCTGGTGTGCTCCCTGGGGCATTTGGTGGACTGCTGTGAGATACAGGAAGCTGGACTAGATGGGCCTATGGCCTGATCCAGTGGGGCTGTTCTTATGTTCTTATGATCTTGCTGAGCAAAGTGCTTCACATGTATGATGTTGGTGTCAGCCTTGCAATAGGCCTCAGCCCTGGGGAGACCTTGGCTTATGATCTTAAAAATAATACTTGGCCTTTGTGTAGTGTTTGCTTCTTCTCCTATTGATGGAGCATCAAAGTTACCTTTTCCTCCTTGCCTCTTTTCTCTCACAAAGATTCTTAACATGTTGTTCAGCACTTTGAAAAGCCCTGCAGTAAACATTCCTAGAGAAATGGTTAGAGAGCGGAAAAGATGCAAGTGACTTCCTTTTGCTTGGAGGCTTGGGGCTTTTGAAATGGGAAATGCCTAAGGTGAGCCAGTCCCATAACTGTTTGTAGAAGAGCAGAGATGTGAGTCATGCGTTCAGCTTGCACTTTTATAGTTACTGTTTTATTTTCCTGTTTTCATTTTCCTGGTATGCATTTTGTTCTAAGCTTTTTAAAAATTGAAAAATTATATTTAAGCATTAGTGGTTCCACATCTTATAGGGTTACACTGCAAGCAAAAGAGTTTGATATTATCATGAAATATATTTTGTACCAGTATCGAAACTGCTTGAAAACCAGTTCAAACTGTCTGAACTAGCTGTGAACCACAGTTTTAGACATAGTGTCTAATTGGAGAGTTAAAAACTATGAACTGGAACTAAAAATATGAACTAGTGTGTGTACTTTAATGGTTTAACTCCATGCTTGAGAGGAAATCCCTTCTGAGCTCAATGAGATTTACATACTAGTAAGTTTGCTTAGGGCTGCTGTCTTATGCTGTAATCTTAAATATTTTTGCTAAGAAATAAGCCCCACTGAACTCAGTCTTGCTTCTGTGTAATATGCATAGAATGACTCTGTATGTCTATTTTTTCCTTTGTGTATATGAATGCCTCTTTTCCTATAAAAGTATTCTTCTGCCTTCTGAAATGTATGTGACAGCATACATTTGACAGCAGCTCTTTCGGTTACAGCTCTGCTGCACCTCTCACTGCAACAATTATCTGGCTATGTTTGGTAGTGAGATGGTAATAATGAGATGGTGGTCATCACCTGCAGAGAGATAAGTTGTGAGGATACAGTTGTCCTCATCCTGTGAGAAGGAATACAAAACTGCAGTGTCTTCGCAGTCAGTTGGCTGTTTCCAGGCTTTTTTGGCGCATAGCAGGGCTTAATTTGAGCTAAGAACTCACCACAGCACTGGTCTAGTATGTGAGAAGCGATCGTAATGAAAGAGCGTCTTTCTTTCAGTACTGAATAAACACAACTACCAACAAAATCTGGCAGCAGGATATAATCTTCAGCAACAGTGTGCAGCTCTTCTGGGATTTCCATTTCACTTTTTTGTTGCACAAAAAGTGCCTGTCACAAATTAGCTGCTTGCAGTGGTTATTGAGAATTTTGGTCATGGAAGAAAAATGCCCCATTTTGTAGCTTGAATGTCTACCTACTAATCTTCTGCTTAAGAGAAAAGAGAATTTTTCCTAGCTCTCAGTCCACATTGGTGCAGGCTTCTATTTTTGAGGCATTTATCCTAACTAAAAAGAGAGTAAAGAGGGGAACATTTAGATCCCCAAATCTTGTTTGTGATACTTCATTATGATCATCTCAATGATCTTGCAATCTTTTATCTCCTCCAAATCCTCTTACAGAATTCGGGATTTAGTGAGGACAGAATGAATCTAAGCCCAGGCTGGGATATCTCCCAGCCTTATTATTATCAGTATCCCATCTCTAAAACATCATTAGCAAATGCTTGCACTATCTTTTCCTGTAAGCTATTAATGAAGGAGAATTTTAACTGTTTGCTGAAGTGATCTTAACTTTCCCTTGTGTTAACAGTCCAGCCCTAGTCATATTTACTCAAACTTCACTAGGACTTGCTCAACTGCAGCTCCTGGTTTAAGACAAGACCAACTGAATGCAGTGGGATTGACTTTCGAAGAACCAGGCACAGAATCAGGTTGCACATTTCCTTGTAGTTTTAAACCATTCGGAGGTGTGTATGATTAATTACATCTGTAGGGAAAGCTGTACTTACTGTCCTCGTGGTACCCTCACCATTGGGTACAGAAAGGGATCTCAGTGCATAGAACCATTGCATGGTAAAACAAAACACAGCCCAGTAGCCTTTAAATGTGCTTTAATGAAGGAAGCTTTCTGAAAGGAGAAACAGGATTGCAACATAACTTGGGGGAGAATTTGCCAGTGTTTGCAGCCCAGGGGAAAGGGTGTGGAAGTGGTGGTTCTGGTAAGCTGGAGAGACACCAGAAATACTTTTTGGCCTATGTTATGCCTGCTTGGGACAGAGAGTTCTGTTTCCATGGAGGCCAGATTGTTGAAGATGACTGGTAGCCCTTACAAGATGAGAGCAATGGTCTCTCCCCTGCCCATTTCAGAAGCATACTGATAGAATTTCTGCATGCACCAAATTGCAACATGAGATGGAATAAACTACTGTGGTGATCCAATGCTGTATACAGGAAGTGGTAGAACAGAATTGGGTCTATACCCAGAAACATTCGATGTTCTTCTCCCTGAGAAATAAACAAAAATTCCTGAATTTGAGTTCTCTTTCTTTACAGGAAATACAGAAGCAGAGCAAAATGGTTGCAAGCCCACCTTCTGAGGTGATACTGTAATTCTTAGAGCAGAGCTTGCAAGCTCAAATGGATTGTAGGGTGACCTCCCTGCCAAGCAGAAACCCAGGAGCCACTCTCACAACTTTCCATTAACCCGCTGGCGTCGCTAGGGGGGTGCCGGGGGTGCAGGCCACACCAGGTGACGCGCTGGGGGGATGACATGCCGTGGGGGTTAGGAGCTACCCCATCATGCTATACACTGTTGGAAGCGGAATGGCCAGCAGAGTGCAGTGCAAAAGACAGAATTGAAATCGCTCCTTTCGTTCAAAAGTTATGGCCAAAACACCGGAAGGAAAAAATGCATGGAGCCCTATGGAAAGTGAAAGTGAGCCATATCGCGCGTTTGCTCATGAGTAGGCGTATTTGCCATAGTCTGTCAGAAAGGGCAGGCTGAGAGGAATCCAACGACACCTAAATGGTCCTGATCCAATGAATGCAGCCCCCCCAAAACACCCAAGAATCTCCCCCCTCCCAGCTGCGAGTCTGAGCCCAAAATGAAGCCACGTGGTTGTGTTTACTTGCAAGTAAGCGGGCTTGCCTTAGTTGAGGCAGGCTGAGAGGCTCCAAGGACGTCAGAATGGTCCTCATCCAATGAGTGCAGCCCCCAAAAACATGGAGAAGGAGGTTCCTCCCTCCCAGCTGCCTCCCTCCCAGTCTATGGAGCCCTATGGAAAGAAAGCAGCCTCATGGCCACGTTTACTCATGAGTAGGCAGACCTGCCTTGGCTGGTGGTCAGGCCAGGCAAAGGGGAATGTGAGGACACCAGAAGGGTCCTGATCCGATGGAGCTGCTCCAGAAGGCAGCCCCCCCCCCTAAAAAAACAAAAAAGAGGCTTGAATGGTAAGGGGAACATTTTCTATTTTACACTTGCAAAGCCAGGTGGGTTTTTATTCTGATATGCCTGAAATAGAAGAACTTTAAACTGGGCACTGGGAAAGGCTGGAAATCTCACTGATTCTTTTTTGGGGGGTTATTGCAGGCAGACTACAGAGTAAGCCCCATTGACCACTATGGGACTTACTTCAGAGTAGACATGCATAGGCTTGGGCTCACAGGCTGCAATCCTACCCACACTTTCCTGAGAGTAAACCCCATTGACCACAATAGGACTTACTTCAGAGTAGATTCACTTGGTGGAACAGAACTGGCTCCCCCTTATTTAATTATTTTATTTTAATTTAATTATTTATAATTATTTATTTTAATTTGCTTGATGTTGTCACTTCTGGCCATGACATCACTTCCAATGGGTCCTGGACAGATTGTCATTCTGAAAAGTGGATCCTGGTGCTAAAAGTTTGAGAATTGCTGCAATAAGGTGTTAGTAAGTTGACATGGATGTGTGTGTGAGACTCTACAAGTTTTCAAAATCACTAAAATCAGAATTTGGAGGAATAAGACCATCATGTTATATATCAATCAATGTGTAATTTCATGCAGAATGCAATGAAACAAACCATATTGAAATATCTGTGTTATAACAAAAGGTACAGCCAAAAAACCTGGGGGCGATGGCACATCCCCACACCCACCATCTGGGGCGTTGCCCCACCCACTACATGGGGTGACACACAGGCCTCCCGCACCAGGTGACACGAATCCTAGTGATGCCACTGCATTAACCCCCACCAGTTTATGTGTGTGAGTGTGAGTAGTAGGCCCAGCAGCTAGCAACTTGTGTGGCATGTACTGCATTAGGGATTATGCAGGCCTCACTGAGGACCTGAAAACTCTAGGCCTAACGTCTGACAGCCTTATATCAAAGCATTGATTTGTTTGAGGTGTCCTTCATGAACTTTTCTGCATGCACTTAGGCCCAAATCCTAACCAAGTTTTCCACACGGACACAGCTGTGCCAATGGGGCATATGCTGCATCCAGCAGTAGGGTGGCATACACTGAGGTCTCCTTGAGGTAATGTTTGTTCCTTTGCCTTGGGGCTGCATTGCCCTTACCTTGGGGCAGGAAAGTTGGTTTGGTTTGCACCCTTAGTGACTAGGGTTCTTCATGGAGGCATATTGCAACGGGCTCTGTCCACCATCCTGTCTATATAACTTACTATCCTCCATAGAATGTGGCCATAGAATTTCTAGGTAGCTCTCTTCACTCAGTGATGAGATCCATGGAGTTCCCCTCACCTGTTCCACCTAACGTTCCTCTGCTGTTTCCAAGCAGACTTGGGGATAAGCCTGCCTTGTATCATCATTACTTCTTCGTCTTCACCAACCCTTTCTGCACCAGGCTGCGATAGAGCTCCTGGATGTAGGTGTAGATGCATTTGTTGTCAGGAACACTCATGCGCACCATGTCATCCACCTCCAAAAGCTGGGCACAGTCAGCGAGCTGCCTAAAAGCAGATTGTCAAAGAGCAATTGAGTTAGCTGGATACCTTTCTCAGGTCCATGGATTCTGCAAGTTCTGGGCACAGCCCTCTACCCCAACAATAGTGAAACCCCACCTTGGTAGAGCCGGCTCAGATGAAAGGAGAGTGCTAGTGCTGCATAACCCATGATTCCTCATCAGTAAGGGAGCAGAAAGCCCTAATAGGGACCCCTTGTCTTTTGATGCTGGTTCGGTTCCCACTTTGCTCCTCAAGAGAATGGGGAGGTGCAAGGAGAACTGTTCTGCATTTGAGAGGCCAATTAATCTGTTCTACTGGAGTTCTAATCCACTTGAGAGGCAGCTCTAAAATTTGCTTTTAGTTGCCTGCCTATGATATCTTTCCTTCTTAAAGTGCTCTGTGCTGACCACTGTCTTCTCCAATATTGGTCCCTAAGCTGGCTGTTCAAAGGCTATCTTCATTTTCAGCACACCTCTTCAGAGGTCAAAATTGTTCTTGAAGGATGAAATTCTGGGTAGATTAACACTTTTTGCAGCATTGCAGGTACTCCAGTGGTTGACCAGCATTTGATGCAGTATGCAGTTAGATGTGAAGGAGAGAGATATGTCCCCAAATGCTCTGCAGTAGATTAGTAGTAGTAGTAGTAGTAGTAGTAGTAGTAGTAGTAGTAGATGCTCTCCAGGGTGCCACAGTTGGCTATAGTTCCTTGGCATATGTTCACTCTGTTGCAAGACGTATTTCTCCCCTTCACATTTTCCATGTTTACTGCAGCAAAAATGCTAGCAGTGACCATCTGATGCCCTGTAAAGTGTGAATGGGCACTGACAGCCAGCCCAGTCCAATAGTTGTGGGGCTTTGGAATACCAGAAGTACTCACTCAGCAGTGGTGAAGGCCAGGATAAAGTTCTCTCTGCGCTTTGCTGGGTCAAGAGTGGTGTAGTCGAAGGCATCTGGGAAGAACTTGTGGATGAGGGCACAAAAGGCCATGCCACTGCTCCAGCTGGTGGAGAAGTTCTGGATGTCCACGTGCTACAAATAAGGAAGAGGCACACTGATAGGGAAGGGCTGACCTAGATCTTTTCCTTGTGCTTCCTCAAACACATCAGTTGCCACAGGCCCTTACTGCTGAAATTATGTCTACACTTGTTCGCTGCACTATTCCTATGAATAATCACATTTGTATCCCTCCCTAACTCTGTATACACCACCCTTAGCTGCTTGGAGGTATCTCCTGTTTTTGTTTGTACAACAATCCTGTGAGGGAGATTGAGTTAAGAGAAAGTGGCTTGCTCAAGGCTGAGAGGGAGCTTAAACATCCAAACCAGCACTCTCGCACAACACCGCTCTGGCTCTCTGGTCTGAGACATATGAACATGGATCTCTCTACAAGCAGAACAGCTAGGGATTGCTGTGGGCAGGGCAATGCAGTGGTTAAAACTATGCTGGTTGGGCAGACTTTATTTGTAATCATAATGTTACAAATGAGTGATGAGAGATCTTACTAATACTGCAACATGCAAAGTGACATTGCTGCTTAGCACAGCTCAGTCTAAAATCCATGAATATGACTGGAATGTCATTTTTTTAAATGTCTGCTGAAGCATTTTAGCACTTAAGCAGCATTTCAAATAACCCTTTTCCCTTGGTAGTCAATTGTGGGAATACAGTACCTTGAATTATTGCTTTGAAACAAAAGCCTGGAACAGAATAATCTAACTCGAAAGATACATGAATGTTTCTTTGTAATTAGTTTTTTCCATTCCAGTAAAAACACATCATAATATAATAAAAACAACACATGTCAATCTTTAATTTTGAAACGTGTGGCTGGAAATACCATGAACCAGACATTGTGACTGTTGCCTCTGAGTGCTAAGGATTACATCCTTGGCTCATAGTTTTATTTTTCTCTGCTGCTGTTTTTGGTGTGATTGCACAATTCTGATATTGTGTGTGCGTGCGTGCATCATTGTGCTATTATTTTGAGGAACTGCAACCAATATTTCAGGGTGGCAGACAAGCAGACAGTTATCAACACAGCCTGAGGGACAGCCCACTATAACACTGTTTGTGTGGAGATGTAACGAAAAGAGGAAAGTAATTCTTAGCACTTGCATAGCATTTTTAGAGTGTTTGAAGTGCTTTGTGTATGTTCTCCTAGAAATCTTTAAAACAGCTGTGCACAGACAGTATTTTTATCCCAACAAGACTGAGGCTAAGGTGCACTGACAAGTTACAGTAAGAAACAGATCAGGATCTGCCTGATTTATGGTCCATTCTCATTGTACTAACTCTCAGGATGAAAATGAGCATCAGAAGGACCCATTGTTGTGAGGTCAACGAGCTGTCAGCAGCTCAGACCAAAACTGCAGAAAGTATCATCAGAATGGCCTGCAGTGCGGCTGTTTGTTTATCTCTTAGTTTCTATCACTAAGAAAGGATACTGATGGTACAAAAAGTGGTAGATACCCACCTATTTCCCAGGAGCTGCTATTCTGCTACACCTTCCATCCAGGCCTTTTGCCACTGTTAGAAACTCACCTGTATGTACTGGGTGATCCACCCTGGGATGAACATGGTAGAACCTGCTCATCAAAGACAAACGGAGACTAGAACTGTCCCTGGTGATGCCTGCGACATTATATAAAACCAAGCCAAAGATGATAAAGCCGATCTAGACAGATTGGTGGCAGCATCTAAATGGCAGCGTGAGGAGGTGGCACAAGTCTACCATCTTTAACCCTGGACAGTGAAGCTTCTGCAGTTAAAACCAACACTCTAAAGCCTGCTCCTGTGCCTGTTTACTCAGAAACAAGTCCCACTGAGTTCAATGGAACCTCCTCTCAAGTAAGTTTGCATAGGATTGTGGCCTCAGTGTCTCATAAAAGCTGCTGATTCACTCAAGTTTGTCTCCAGCAGCCTTCCCTGTGCTCCCTCTCCTGCAACCAGGAAAATAAAGTTATCTACCTTCATCCCCTGGGAAACAGCAGGGTCATGAACTAAAGAGGGGCATGTACTGAGCTCCTGTTGTTGTAGCTTTTATTGATTTTGTACCTCATAGCCACGGGTTTTGGCCCGGCACCACTCCAGCAACATGGTCTTCACAGTATTTGCACCTCCTGTCTTCTTGATGTTGGGAGCAGGTCCACTCGCAGCCCTTTGGGAGGCCAAGGAGGAGGATGAAGTGGTGGTGGTTGTAGAAGGGAAATGTTGTAGAGAGAGAAGATAAGAGGTGAGTGAATCGGAAGAAAAATATGAAAGAAAAACACATTTCTCCAGGATCAATGGCAAACATGCAACCACTGATTTAATTCACTTATACTACTACTCCTTTACTGTCAACATTCTAGTTACATATATATGTGGTAAAGGACTGATCCCTAGTCTGACTGTGCAGGTGTTCACCAAGTCACTGATCTGCCCAAGAGATCTTTGTTCTTTCTTTAGTAGTTGTCAATCTCTTTTGCACTCCCTTATAAAGCCATCTCTTAACAACAAATCTAATAATATTCCAAAAGAATAAAACAGAACCACAGTGGAGATGCACAGTTGGCTGTGCACAAATGTGGTCCCATAGAATAGCCTAGGAATCCCATGAGGCGGAAGCATGCGTGCACTGCAAAGAAGGTGCCAAATCCTTGAAGCAAGTTGCACAGGGACAAGGAGGGAACAGAGAACAAAAAAAAAAATCACATGACAGATTACAGCAGACTTACCCTCCAAATTTGTCCATAATGGCTTTGCGGGACTGACCTCTGGATGGTATACGTGGCCTTGTGAGCTCCCTCCTGTCAAATGCTGCCCTCTTCTTTTTCTCCTTGGCAGTTGCTGTTTCCTCAGGTGCAGGCTGTTGCACTTGGTCCCCCTTTGGGGCTGCTTCAGTGCTGTGAACCAAAAGCAAGTTAAAATAAGTATCAAACAAGAGGGAGGGCCGGAGGTGGCCTTGCTCCATCATCCAATGGATCTCAAAATGTGGGGAGGATGGTGGTCAAGAGAGGTACATAGCGGTCCATGAATTCTATTAGTTGCCAATCCCCCCTCGCTCTCTCTCTCTCTCTCTCTCTCTCTCTCTCTCTCTCTCTCTGTGTCCTCAGCTTGAAGGGCTGTCATTGTAGAAATTCTCTGTTGTAGATTTTTTTGTACTGCCTTATGATCTCAATTGTACTTCATATAGTCATGCCCCCATCCTTTCCTTCCAGAATGCTTGCCCGTGAGCCCAAGACAAGAGTGAACATTGCCTGCCTGTTTGAAACAGCATTTATTGATTGGAAATATTTATACGTGGCCTTTCCCCTCCCAACTGGGAGGTTCCTGAGATGGCTAATTATATCACAGAAGTAGCACAGCATCTGTGTTTCCCCATAGCAGCAAGCAATGATACAACGCACCATGCCAGGGTTCCACCCAGAGATCCTGTCTCACCTGCCAGTGTCCTCGGTGACAGCTGCTGGAGCAGCTGTGCCTAAGGTGGTGTCACCTAGAGGAAATGATAGAATGTTGTACTGTTAAAAATCTCATCCTATTTGGAATTAAGTGAGAATGGTTGATAATGGGGGAGCGGGCACAACTGTGAATGAATGCACGAGGCACTCTTTCCAGAATTGACAGGGCACCTCTCCTTAAGCAGTTGTGGATGTGGAAGAGGAGTACAGCTGGAGGCCATGAGAGTGTTACCAGAAAGAAGCATGCAGATATTGAGAAGCTCTGCCTCCAGAACCCTGGAACATCTTGCAAGTTTTTAGTTATGTCTCCAAAATGACAAGGCCTAGAAACTTGGTGTTTTGCAAAATGAAAGCTGCATTTCTTAAGATTGGGTGCCAGTTGCCAGCTTCCACGCAGCACCATTCCATGCATTACTCAGGGGTCTCCAAACCCCGGCCCAGGGGCCAGACGCGGCCCGCGGCAAGCCTCTATCTGGCCCGCGGCAAGCCTCTATCTGGCCTGCGGCCAGCCTCTTGTCCCCTGAAAGCCTCTGGCCCACTTAGCCAAACATGACTGGAACTATGCTTTGGTTGCGTCTGGAGGATGTTCGAGGGCCAGAGAGGTTGAATGAATGAGCCCATTCATTCATTTATTCACTCATCTAAGTTCCATCTCTAATTTATTTAAATAAATTTTATATTTAAATTTTATTTTCCGGCCCTCAACACTGTGCCAGGTATTTGATGCAGCCCTCTGGCCAAAAAGTTTGGAGAACCGTGCATTACATCATGAGCCCTGCCTGCCACTATCATCTCAACATAATGTGTGGCTACCATTGAATTCTTAATTCGCTGAATCCTGTTTCCTCACCTCCCTCCAGGCTTTTGACCCCTGTGGGGCTTTCTGGGCCCTCAACAGGAGAGCTTGCAGGGAATTCTGGCCAGAATTCTTCCTCTTCTTCCCCTGGTTCTGGTGAGAGAGGCTCATCGGAAGTGCTGCCCGTTCGGCCCTGCAACAGAAGGGAGAAGGGAAGGAGGACCAAGCAACATTTGTTTTTACATTTGATATGCGATCAGCCTTGAGGCAACATGTTATAAGGCAGCCATAGGATTAGATATATAAGAATCTTACACCTAAATAAAGAAACTAAGCTGCTTTAATTATCTCCATGAATTGCAGGGTGGGGCACCAACACTCTCTGTTTACCTTTCCTAGAGCATGTCTAGGCTCTTACCTGACTCTTCAGCATTTCCCAGAAACTATTTCAAGTCTGACGCATGAACTTTTCCGATATGAGGGAAGTGCTCTTGTGTGCACAAAGGAATCACAAGTGAAAGAGTCGGCAATATGAATGGCTGACACAACTGCACATGCACAAACATCCTCCCTCTAATACACGCTCTAACGTTAGCTGTTCTACACCTTCAGTTTGATCTCCAGTTCCGATTGCTGCAGCTCCTTGTATCCCACTGAGGTGTGTCTTTCTGTGAACATGTGTGCGCCTTGGAAGAAAAGGAGCTGCTGACATACAAATGAGAAGTGTGCTAAAGAGAGTAGTCTGTAAAGGGGATGAAATGTGCTTCATTGGAGACGTGTATGGGAGGATTTTATCTGTCTGCCCACAGATCCAAAGAGGGTGTTATAGGCCAGGGGTAACCAAATGTGCTTAACATAACAGCCACCTATGATAAACCAGATTGAGAGCAGCAATATTTAAGAAGCCTTTAAAATCTTAAATGTATTTATTCACCAGTAACTAATTTGTGTTTTAAACTAGTGAACTCTCAGTTTATACCCAGGTAAATAATTATAAAGCTTGAACATTTCTTATTTACCTTTTATATTGACTATGATACAGAAACGAGGTCAGCCAACATATTTCTGCAAGTTGTACATTATGTGTCAAACAGCTGTGTGTGGCTTGCAAGCTACGGTTTTGGCCAACCCTGTTATAGGCTGAGTGTGAAGCACAGGGAGGGTTGCAGGAAGGGATCACACTCTGTATATGCCTAAAGGGAAGCATTAGGGGAAAGTGCACAGGAAAAGATCACAACCAGAAATACATAAGAGTGCCCACCTCTCTGCTGGGAATGCTAGAACTTTCTCCTGTAGCACCAGATCTATCTCCTTCCCCCTCTTGTGGTCCTTCTGGTGTTCTAGTATCATCAGCTTCTTCCTTGGGCTCTGTTCCAGATACACCCACAGCCACCTTCTCCTCTGTCTTGCTCTGCTCTTCTTTGCTGGCTTCCTTTACATTTTCTCTGGTGTCAGGTGCCTGCGCTTCCTCATTCCCCAAAGACTTTTCTTCAGGCTCATCTTCTCCCTTAGCCTCCTTCCCCACAGTCTCTGTTTTTCTAGTCTCGCTGTCTCCCTTGACCTCAGTTTGAGCACCTTCTGATTCTCCCTCCTGCTCTAGCCTGTTGCTTCTCTGGACCTCCTGCTGCTTGTTGGTGTCTTCAGCCTCCATGATGTTGTGTTCCTCAGTTGTGAAGCAGACAGCCTCTTCCAGCTCCAGCTCTAGAAAGATATAGTGCAGGGGAGTGGGGGAACATGGGCATGAAATTGCTAAAAACCTTCACTCCTTTATGGTTGATACAATCAATGGTGTAGCTAAGGGGGTGCAGGGGGAAGCAGTTGCACCGGACATCAAGCTTTAGGGGGGCAACAAGCTGAACTTGACATTAGTGATCAAAATTGTGAAAATCTTGTTATGTATGAATAATACCATCATGTTATATATCATTGGAAAGGTAATTTACTGCAGAATGCAATGAAACAAACTGTATTGGAATATCTGTGTTCTATTAAAAGTTATGGCCAATTAACCAAAAAATGAAAACACAACTGCCTTATGAAACAAAAAGTGAATTTTCTTAACTCAGAACTGACCTATGAGACTAATTGTTCTGAGGAGACAGGTTTTTCCCCAATTTGCACCTTTTAAAAAGGCCAGGTGTGATGTCACTTCCGATTGTGACATCACTTCCGGGGCATCATTTTTAGCTTGGCACAGGGCTACATGATCATTAGCTACGCCACTGGATACAATTGTCCACAGATATGTGGGTGTCACTTATTTTCTGTACACTTGCTGAATTGTCATCTTATGTGTGAACTGACTCCATTGGAAACTATTGCACGTTTGAGGTGATATGAAATATTTGTGATATTAGATCTGTGAAGATCTGTTCACACATCAAGTCATTCAAGGACCTCGTGATCCTCAGGTGATGAATTGTATGGACTGTGCTGTAGATCTTTGGAATGCTGAAATTTCTTCCCTGAGTTTTACCAATGGCCCACCAAGCTGAGGACTTTTAGAGGAAAAAGGGTAACAGGGATGCCCTCTACTGGATGTATGTTGTAAATCCTCTTTAAATTGGGGGTGGGGTGGGGGAATCAAGCTATAAAGAAGGATGCCCCCGAACTGGAGATCATGCTGTGCTATAATTCCTGGGAAAGAACTCCCACCCTAGTCAGTGGAGAAAAAAAAAACCCTGTTCACTATTCTGGGCTGTTTCAAATTCACTGTGATGTGTCACCCCCACAATAGTAGATCAGTGCCCAAGTTTTCTGCTGGAAGGAAAAACAAAATGTGCAAGATTTTTAGGACAGCATGAGAAAGCTGTATACCCTCTGCTAGTACCAGTGGAGGGTAAGCTGTATTGTGTGGGTCCACCTGTGTCTTTTAATATGTGCCCAAGAAATGGTATAACCAATAGGTGAGGAATATGGAGTGTTTCCGAAAATGTGGATCCGTGTAGGACCTGCTCAATGTGTGCCTCAAGCTGGCCTCCTTTGTTTGATGACAGGCTGAGCCACACAGAAGGCTAAACTCATGAGCATATTCCATGCCAAGCCCAACATCCCAAACTATTGGAAACAGCCACTTATTTAAAGCTGTCTTTGAAGGCTGAGGGGGGATTTCAGCCCTTGTCCCCCTCCTTTCTTGACACCTAGTAAATAATTCTTAAATAAAACTTGCTGACAAATGCCAGGAACAGTGGCGTCACTAGGGTACACGTCACCCGGTGCGGGATGCCAGCGCGTCACCTCCCATGCAGTGGGTGGGGCAACACCCCAGGTGGTGGGTGTGGTGATGTACCATCACTCCCCCCCCCCACTGGTTTTTTGGCTGTACCTTTTGATGGAACAAAGATAGAACACATTCTGCATGAAATTACGCATTGATTGATATATAACATGATTTATTCCTCCAAACTGTGATTTTAGTGACTTTGGTCACTAGTGGTGTCACACCCCCCTCAGGGTGTCAACTTACTAACACCTTATTGCAGCAGTTCTCAAACTTTTAGCACTGGGACCCACTTTTTAGAATGACAATCTGTTGAAGACTCACCAGAAGTGATGTCATTGTGGAAGTGACATTTTCAGGCAAATTAAAATAAATAAGTATAAATAATTAAAGTAAAACAAATAATTAAATAAGCAGAAGCCAGCCCTGTTCCACCAAGTGAATTTCCTCTGTAGCCTGTCTGCAGTAACATCCCCTCCAAAACCAGTAAGGTTTTCAGCCCTACCCAGTGCCCAGTTCAATTTAAGAACTTCTGTTTAAACCAGATCAGTCAGGATCCACCTGGCTTTGCAAGGCTCAAAAAGGTTCACCTTATCAGCTGAAGCCTCTGTTTTGATCCTTCTTAGGGGGGGGGGGAGGCTGCATTCTGGAGCACTTGTTTAGCTCCAGGTGCATAGGATCAGGACCATTGTGGTAGCCTTGCACTCTCCTTCACCTGATCTTCCACACCAGCCAAAGCTCGTTTGCTTACTTGCAAGTAAACGTGACTGTGAGTTTCGCTTTCCATAGGGCTCAATACATTCATCTGCTTGGAGGGAGGGACTTCCTTTTCAGGTATTTTTGGGGGCTGCATTCATTGGATCAGGACCATTCTGGTATCATTGGATTCCTCTCAGCCTGCGCTTATAGACTAAGGCAAGTTCGCCTACTTGTGAGTAAACGCGCAATATGGCTCACTTTCACTTTCCATAAGGATCCATGCATTTTTTTGTTCTGCTGTTTTTTTGGGCATAACTTTTGATAGAAAGGAGATATTTCATTCTGGGTTTTTGCATTGCATTCCGCTCAAAATTCCGCATCCAACGGTATATAATATGACAAGGTTACTCCTAACCACTGCAATTTTAGCGTGTCACCCTCCCAGTGCACGTCACCCCCCTGTGCGTGTCATCCAGTGCAGCCCGCACCCCCCGCACCTCCCTAGCGATGCCACTGGCCAGGAACAGCCAGTGACTCAGGCATGAAACGTGCAGAAGGCAATTCAGGGGAAAAGGGATAGGTGAGAATGTCATGTCACCCACTAAAAATACCCTCCTGACATTTGCAAACGCAGTCAAGAGGCTAGAAGGCCCAGGAGATCTGAGCAAAGGTGGCTCTGTTCCCTTGCTACCCTCATTATTCCTTTGTGAGTACTGTATGCGGTTTCAGTCCCCATTGCCTCACAGTCTGAAAAGTCCTCCACGGCCCTTATTTGTTCATCCTATAATGTCTTATAAAGAGATATTTTCTAGAAAATGGTGTTTCACTTTCTGAGGCAGATGCTTCTACACAGGAGGTAAGAAGGAAAAGGAACAGGGAGTTGCAGGCTAGGACAGATGACTGGGTGTTTTGACCAAAAAAGCTATGCTAGCATTTCGTGGAAGTCATCAAAGACATTTTATTTATTTTATTTTGTTTTCTAAATTTCTACCCCATTTTATGTGCCTGAAGGGCATTCAGAGTGGCTTACAACATAAAATCACAGTAAAAACTGTAAACAAAGTTACTCAACAAGGCAGCATTAAAAGTATCACATTAAACCAAAGACAAAACTCATATGATAGCATCAACAGTAAACAAAGGGGGAAAACCCATAACATCTACCCCACATACAAACACAATATCCAAAATTAAAAAAGAACAGGACTCAGAAGGTTGGTCTAAATAACCATGTCTTCAGGCCCTGCTGGAAATTCTCTAAGGCTTTGAGAATAACATCTGAGCAGTTATTCATGAGTGACACTTATACATCAATACAATTGTCAACATGCTTGCAGTCTGTTCCTTTGCCAGTGCTCTGCCAGTGCTTCTCAGCTCTGCCAGTGCTTCTCAGACTCACATCACTTGATCTTCTACCCTTAGATTTCCTACAAGATCCTAACTTCTCAGCCAGTCATATCTCTGAAATTGCTTCAGAGAAAAGGATCCTCTGAAAAGGGTATTACAAGCTAGGACTACTGAGAGCTGGCATTGGGCAAAATGCCTGATTGCCCTCCCTTCCTAAATTTTGTGAGAAATTTGTTTTGTCATGGCCTGGGCGCCTTGGAAGCCCGGGCCCCGGGTATTGTGCCCCCTGCCCCCCCCTTAGGCCTGTTACAAGCATCTATTCAAAAGGAACCTGTCGGGGCCTGTCATGAATCCCGCGCACACATTCCTTTCCCCTTGGAGTTGTTGTGGAGCAGTTCAGGAAGGCTTTTATGCTAGAACCACACCATAAGAGCATAAGAACAGCCCCACTGGATCAGGCCATAGGCCGATCTAGTCCAGCTTCCTGTATCTCATAGCGGCCCACCAAATGCCCCAGGGAGCACACCAGATAACAAGAGACCTCATCCTGGTGCCCTCCCCTTGCATCTGACATAGCCCAGGATGCATCTGACATAGGACCCTTTCATAATGCCAAGTTTTTGCTTCTTTGCTCTCAGCTGTAAGCAGGGTTATAATGGTGGCTCCTCACAGTACTTGATATAGCACTGTATAGCAAGGCCTCAATCCTGTTTGCTCAGAAAAAAGTCCTATTTGATTTAATAGGTCTCACACCCTAAAAAGTGAGCTTAGGATTGCAGCCTCTGCTTCGGGGTGGAGAAGAAAACAGGAAATAAAAGGAGATGGGAAGAGGATCTAGTGCCACAAAGTGGGCAGAGCTGTAATGAGAACAAAGAGTGAGGCTGGCCTGGGTAGACTCTATCAAGTGATGAGAACAACCTGTGTGGATCAAGTGGCCACTTCGCTTAAGAAAGGAATCCTCTCTGCCTGAGTGATCACAAAGAATGTGATTTTCTTAGAAATTTCATTGATGGGGCTGTTAGCCATTTTTGAAAGGATGGTTTGAACTCCTGGACCCACAGGTGTGGTGTGCTCTGGGATGGTAACTTCTGGGGTGGGCCTGCATTCATTTTGCCAGAATCAGCACTGCCTCTGTTAGCTGCTGCTTCCTCACTGTTCTCCCCATCTATAAACACTCACATTGGCACACAGACACCATACAACTCCAGGGCTTTTTCATTCACATGAAAGTGGTTATTTACCACCTGCCCTGAACTTCTCATTGCTTCAGGATACAGGGGAGCCCATTGCTCTTCATAGAAATTATCAATCATGTATAAAAATAAAGATTCTTGCCTTTTGGCCCTCCCCAATCTGATCCCAAAGAAGTTTGGGTCTTCTGCTTCTCACTTCCTTCCCCGAGCCTACAGGAAACAACTGTGGGTGGCAGGGGCAAGAAGAAGGGACCCACTGAGGTACTGTGAAGGGGTTTCCTAGAGCCTACTGGTTCACAGATCAGACAAGGAGCAGCTTGTGATAGCCATCTTGTTCCCTTTGTGATTCATTCAGTTCAACTCCTTGCTCCTCTGGACTCTACTATCTGTAGCTTTAGGCAGGTAATTCATAGTGCAAGCCTACACAGAATTCCTGTCCTGAGAGCTCTCCCCGTATTCTCTCACTGCTTCCTGAACAACTCCCTGAGAATTGTCACCATAAAAACAAAACAAAAGCAGAGGCTCTCTGCCTTAACTGTAGCCTAACAGGCAAAAATTCAATTGATGCAGCTTTCTACATCACTATATTTTTAAGCCAGAAAAGCATCACCTGCTGAATTGCTGTCTGTAAGCCATGATTAAGGACACAAAGCCTTTGTCCACAAAAAAGTGGAACCCTAAATGCAACTGCATCTATCTCCTGCTTATCCAGCTCCGCATAGTCCTACCTCTCATTGGCCTGCCTTGACATTGTGACTCGTTTGGACCTTTTGTGGACAGGAGGCAATTGGGTGACTCCTAGTCCATTTGCAGTGGGGAGATCTCCACCCCCCCCAACTCTATACAGTTTATCTTTTCAATGACCAGGAGCCATTGTCCCAACTGCCTGAGACTTGAGGGCTGTTCAGAAGCCTGAAGAACAAGCCCTCCATGCCCAGACAACAGTTCTTTCCTGAGTCCAGGTCCCACCAGTGACTACTGAGGAAAGAAGAGGCATTGGAAATGTGGCTGCACCTACCGAATGGCTCGACCTCCTCTCAGTCTTGCTCCCTCTTTCCTTCTTGTGCTTCTTTCTCCTGGCCTTCTCTCAGCCTGTCATTCCCCTTTCACTATGTTTGCAACACTTTTCTCATTGTTTACTACTCTGTTGATATGCCCTCCCTCCTTACTGTGATGGGTAACTAGATGCTCCTATTTTTATTGGGAGGCCAACAGGTGCCTCTTTCAATCAAAGCTCTCACTTCTCAGGAGAGCCAGATGGGAGCCAGAACAAGGTGAAGAGAGATCGGTTCCATCAGGGATTGAGCAGCAGCCTTGGAGCAGTTCTGGCCTTGGGGCATTTCTTGGAGGAAATTGAGTCACAAGACCCCATCTCTTGGGGTCTAGTGGTCTAGAGAGTGATGTCTAGTGGGCTGCCCTCTCTCTGGTGACCTGATGTCATGGGGATTGCCAAGGCCTCTGAGGGGAATTTTATTAGGAGGTACAACATTTCTTTTAGGCCCCTTTTGGATTACAAAATTTCTTTTGGGCCCCTTCCCTTCTCCATTGGATCATAATTTCTACGAATGACAGTATTTAAAACTATGTAGGCTTACACAAAATGTGAATGCCAGTCTTCACACAAAAAATGCAAACATTTTCTGAGATTCCAGGAAATTTTGGGGGCCCCTGGGGACGCCAGGTCTGGGTACAATTTACCCCCTGAACCCTCCTCTCATGGGCCTTGGGGGTTGCTGTCTTGAGACCGTAGCCATTTGGGATAAAAGGTCTTCAATCCATCTGCTGCAAGTGTCCTGGAGCTATTAGTAACAGGGGTGTGTTCCATGCTTCCTTGATATGGTTGGCAACTTTCAGTCTCGAAAGACTGTAGTGTACCTACAGCACTTGGTGTTCCCAGGCAGTCTCCAATCCAAGTACTAACCAGGCCTGACCCTGCTTAGCTTCCGAGGTCAGACAAGATCGGACATGTGCAGGATGAAATTGGTAAGACAATACAACAGTTGGATTGCCAACTGCACTGGTGAACTTTGCCATTTTAAAAACATCTTCTCTGGTTTCTTGTGCATTTCAAAGCTCAAAGCAGAATGCTGGTCTTCATTTACTAAACACTCTGTGGTGAGTGGCAGGATATCTCAAGGCCCGCCTGCTCCCATGGGAGCCTCAGATGATCACTGAGGTCATCTAGAGATGTCCAAGGATGGAGCCTTCTTAGGAATAACACCACACTCTGGAACATCTTCCTAGGACTGTCCTGTCCTGTCTCCGCAGGACAGAGGCCAAATGAAAGCAGCTTTATTTGCCATTGTCCTTCAACAACCATAAGTGAAGTCATTTTTTATCACTGGAAGCTGTTTTTATGTTTTATTAGCTTATCGTTGCTTTAAGAATTCTGCTGTTCTATGAACTTTAGTAGTTTATTTTGGTTTTCCAGTGATGGTGCTTGAGTTTCATTATATTTAGTTTTTGAAGTGTCTTGGAAATATTTCTTAATTAAAAGGCAGGATAACATTATTTTAAACAAACAAAATAAGGTTGCAAAAGCAAAGGCAGCTAGCAATGAGTTACAGAAAAAAGAAACACTTCACAATGACAACAGTGAAATATGAAGTCTCAATGACCATTTACATCAGGATTGCTGTCTGTATTCGTTCTGGTAAGCTGTTCTGAATCTCTGTGAGAAAAGTAGTGTAAAAAAAGCGTGCTAAATAAATAAGCCGAAATCAGGGAGTGACTGTTCGAAGGTGGGCAACATCATCAAGACACATTCATCATATCTTGCCCCACCTGAGACAAGGCAAGGACAGGGCTGTGTACAGCTCAGTACAAGATGATAGCATTTAGATCTGATATGGCAGCAAAGGAGCTCTCTCTTTTAGTGATTGGGATATGTGGTATGCTAAAACTCACTGTCTCTGGGGTGAGAAGCCTTGTGGTTCCCCAAAGGAATACCACAAAGCCAGTATAGCACAGAAGATCCACTCACTTCTATGGAACTAAATGCTTGGTATGTACACTTGGGGCTGCGTATTTATTCCCACAAAATTACCGGTAACTATACAGCTGGAGTTTGGCACCCAGTTAAGAATGGTCCAAAGCAACAAATGGACACAAGATCAGGTTCCAAAACATGTTATATATCCTGGCTGGGCAAGCACTAGGAATCATGTCCCAACGTTTCTCTCTCAGTCAACTTCCTTGACATAAAGGTCGTCCTCCATGCCAGAGACCCAAAGATAATTTTGTTGGCAGCACAAGTCATGTGAATATTTTCAGACACCCTTTTTGCATCTTTCGCAGCTTGGCAGAGCATGTTTGCTGCCAACATTCCTATGGGAACAAAATTGAGATGCTTCTCTCTGGGTGGGAGAAACACATGGTTTGGATGAATGGGTTGCTAAGGCCTCTGCCCCTGACAGGCCTATTTTAAAATATTTTCCTGGAGTGACAGTGAAAACCTGGTGAAAACTACAGGATTAATCTTTTCAGTATAACAACCTGTCAATTTGTTTGGTGAGGGTGCCTTTTCCCTTTTTATTTCTGAAGCAGCTCTGACACCTTGTGGCCAAACTGAGAAATTACTAGGTCCCTAAACAGGCCATGATAGCAGCAGGGGGAGAGGATAAGAAGTATCATGAAGCGCTGGCCTTGGAGGAGATCCTGGAGGTCATCTAGTCCAACCCCCTGCACAGCATAGGAACAAACAGAAAAGGCCCAAGAAAAGTAGGAAGAATTATCTGGCAATAAAGAGGAGACAATCCTGCACTGATATCATAGGACTGGTAAAATATCATTACAGCCTATGTCTTACTAAACATAATGGGCTTACTTCTGAGTAAAATAAAGAATACCTCTACCTATAGAATACTGCTTTTTTGCCAACACTCAACTGTTTTTATTTATTGTTTTATTTCTTGTAAGTTTTCTTGTGTGTTTTTTTTTTATGGAAATGTGTAAGCCGCCTTGGACATTTGCCGGCAAAGGAGTGATATAAATTTCTTAAAGAAATAATGATTTTTTTGCTTTGATCTCTCCTTACTGGATTTTCTGATGCCTCGTGACTGATTAATTTCCTGTCCACTTTTCTAATCTCTCTCTCTCTCTCTCTCTCTCTCATTCTAATGGAAAATGAACCAGCTGTTCAGGAAGGGAAGTTCATCCTTCCAGCTGCTGAACTTGTTGCATGCTCTAGTGTGGGCCACCTTCCTTCTCCACCAGGCCTCACAGCCCAATCCTATCCACACTTTCCTGGGAGTAAGCCCCATTGAATCTAATGGAACTTACTTCTGAGTAGTCATGCATAGGAGTGGGCTGTCAGTCTGCTGCCCTGAGAAAAGTGAATCAGACATCAGTCTCCTGCCAAGACTGCAGACATTTGCTGGCTCATGAGCAGGCAAAAGAAATAGCCAATGTTGCTTTATTTACTCCTTATATAGCAAGCCCCCACAGAGATAGGTTCAGATTACTTACCAATCTTAAAAGCCTAGACAAAGCCACTAAAAGCTGCTGCATGACAATAATGGCTCTCAGCCTCTAAATAGAAACATGCAGGGAAGTGTGGGAAGCCAAATGGTTGCAACAAGCCACCTCCAGAGACAACACTCATTCCCTCCCATTTATATTGTTATAAATGTCCTCTTTTCCCCAACACATGTGCAGCCTAACCTAACTCCATTCTGGTCCCTGACTGGCAATCCTGGGAGCCAGGCAGGGCTTCACTGTACAAGGGGTGAGGTCAGGCTGAACTCATAGGAGAGGCCATATTGAACCCATGTCTGCCCAGCCCACAGGTGTACACATTTAATCCCTGTTGCATATATGCAATGTCGGGCAGAAATTGTTTAATTTAAGGGCCATTAAGGGGAAGGAAGGCTGTGGTGTGAAGGGGCATCTGTATGTCTCCTTCCCACCCACTCCCCCTTGCAGGTTTCAGTGCTCTATCTTTATAGATCTTTGCTGCAAGCATAAGTCCTGCTGCTGCATAATACATTATGTTTCAAACTGCCCAGTGGCTAGGACATTGGACAATCTTTTCATATTCCTGTGCCAAGAGGTCTCTTTCATCAATGACTGGAGGTTGGGTACAACTTCTCCAATTGGGGAGCAATCAAGCTTTTTGAGTGCTCCTGGAAAAACAGAAGTATGCTGCTTACCCAATGCTATAAACTCCTTTGTTTACCCAGAAATGCTTCTGTTTCCTTTGTGCAATGTTCCCTAACTGCCCCTGTTCAGGAAGCAGAACTGTTTAGAACTTCTAAACCCTCTGGAAGTGTCTATGCTGTGCTTTGAGGCTTCTTTCTCCATAGAAGCCTCCCCTATTCTGGGCTACCCCTTTCCCCAGTATAGGTATTCATGCTGAGTGGTTTTTTTATCTTGCCATTTGCCAAGGTGTCCATCCTGCTGTGCATTTTGAGGGTCTCTTCCCTCTAGATACCCCCCAGGTGGCACTTTCTTCCCTGATGAAAACCTTCATACTGTATTTTTTTGTTTGGCAATGCGGTTTTGGGGTCAGGAAGCTTCTTGCCCTGATACCTTTCTAACTCAAAGGAGCACCCCCTTTTTGCTGTATTTTTCTCCTGTGGAACCTGGAATCATGCATCCCTGCCCTTGCTGCTTAGACAGATTTTCTACCCAAACCTGCCTAGAAGAATAGGATTGGAAATCTCTCCCCCCCACCCCTTGTTCTTTATAACAATTATCCTTCTCTCTCTCCTAGCATTCTTTCACTTGCAACCATGTAAAGTTCTATAACTGATCTTTTAAGCAAAGTAACTGAAAGTAAACATGACTTTTACTTATCTATGGGTGCAATCCTAACCCCTTATGTCAGTGCTTTCCAGCACTGACAGAAGGGCAACACAGCACTGAAGTAAGGGAACAAACATTCCCTTACTTTGAGGAGGCCTCCGTGAGTGACACCCAACTGCAGGATGCAGCACATGTCCCATTGGCACCACTATGCCAGTGCTGGAAAGCACTGACATAAGGGGTTAGGATTGTGCCCTATGTTTCTTTAATCAACTCTATCTTCTTTTGAAAAGTTCAGTTTCATGGTTGTGGTAGCCTAATTTAGAGGCGCTTTGGGGTTGTTTGCATCGCTCATCTATCTCAGTGACATGTGCGGGTGTGAACGAGCAGTGTTGGCAACACCATCTCTCACTGGAAGACTGGCATCCAGGTATTCAATACAGGACCAGATTAAATCCCCATGAAAGCACAAGTCAGGAAGTTCTAAACACTTCACACAAAGATGGTGAAGGACGTGACTGCTACATCTGACAAGACATATGACCTGCAGTAGGTACTTTCTGCTTTGCTGCTTTTGTTAAATGTCAGTTTAATAGAATTTTATATATTGAGAAAGTGAGCGAAAACATCACTGGAGAGTGAACATAGCTGGAGAGCAAAAGGAATCACATTTGTCACTTGAGCATCAAAGTTTAGTCTTGAGGAAAAGAGCCTTATTAACATATTTCGTAATGCTCACTGAAATCTTTGCAGTTGTCTCCTAGCATTCGCCCCGCACTCAAAGTATGGTGTTGTGGTGCTAGGGGGAAAATAATAACAGAGAAACCAGTTTAAGTCCCAAATCCTAACCAATTTTCCTGCACTGACACAGCTATGCTAATAGGGCATGTGCTGCATCCTGCAGTTGGCTGGCAGTCATGGAGGCCTCCTCAAGGTACAGGAATACTTGATCCCTTACCTCGGAGCTCCATTGCCCTTACCTCAGTGATGGAAAGTTGGTTCGGAATGTGCTCTAACTCTGATGTATAATCTCGGAGAACAACCTCAGTTTCTGTTATTTTATGTTTGGGTTTTTGTATGATTTTATTGTTTTAATGTTTTTAATCTGCTTTGAAAATTATTGAGATAAAAGGTGGCATTGAAATTGAAATAATAATTAAATTAAAAACAACCAACTACAGCATACATAGCAAGTAGTTTAGGGCATCGTTTTAAAGTCTCCAAGTAAGTGGATATGTTTCCCAGGCAGTACTGTTCATGTTCACAGATGTGAGAAGTAAAACTTTACTGATGAATTATCCAGGGAGAGCCATGAAGTTGAGCCCAACTCAAAGAAGCAATGCCTGGGCAGAATTTAGGAATAGGGTAGTGTAGCAGCTACAGCAAAAATTCAATATTGGACCAGATTGCTTTCTGCAGTTTTCTTCAAGGTTATTAGCATAAAGAGTAAAATGGGGACAAAGAAACCTTTCTGGCTCCATTAGATCTCAAGCTTTTTAGGCCCCATGTCACCAAGTATTTGGACAACTTCCAATTCTGCAATCAGTGACTAATGCTAGCTACCATCTCCTACAGTCCCTTCTCAGAGGACTATCACACAAACACTGTGGGATTACATTAGGCTAGCATGAATTTTGGGTATATTGCCTAGAGTCTATAAGGGATCAAGAATATTTGTGTTGAAGTAATAGGTGGAAAGGTTTGTGAAGGTTCACAGTTTCCAAAGGGGTCACCTTAGGAATCTGCAGTTTTCTTTCAACCTGTGCGTAAAATTAGTAAAACTGTTAGCCTTGATTTCAGTTAAATGCAGTTAGTTGTGTGAAAAAAGCTTGCAGCATGCCTTGGAGCTGAAAACAGAGGAGGCAAAGCAAACGTATATGTCTTTTCAAAATACATGAGGTTTACTACCTGATCTTATAAATATTTGCTTTCCAAGAAGCCCCAGTGTTCAATGGAATGTGCAGCACAAACATGGGCATGTTTGTTCAGAAGTGCATTCCAATAAGTTTAATGGGACTTACTCCCTAGTAAGCATTCAGGGATTTTAGTCCCTGAAATAATTGTGCAGCCAGCTAGATTTCAGCCATTCAGCCCAATCCTATGCCTGTTTACTCAGAAAAAAAATCCCACTAAGTTAAATGGGCCTTGGTACCAAATTGATACACTGTAGTTGCAATATTAAAAGCTCATGGGATGGGAACGCCTTATTGCTTTCTTACATTTCAGTGATAAATTAACATGCAGTTCCATTTTAGAAATTAACTACTGTTAAACTTTAGAATCCTTTCTCCACAACACAATTGACACTCCCAACTTTGTGAGCAAACCTATGTTATTCTGCTCATCATAGGCAATCAACACCAAGTCCTCGGTTAAGCTAGCTGTTAGCATATGGAGCCTGGTGTTTAAATGCTTTTGTAGTTATTGTTTTTTAAACTGAGCAATCATGCAATATAATTTACCTTCCTCACCTGTATAAATGACCCACTAGAAGCCAGTTGTGCTGATGATTCATGGCAGGGCCCATGAGAGGGGGGTAAAGGTGATAATTTGAACCCAGGCCCAGAGTCAAAAAGGGGGCCCATGAACCAAAGGAGGGGGCCCAGAAATTTCCTGGGATCTTAGATTTTCTTATCTCACCCAAACTCGCTGACTGCGTGGGATGCTGGGTGTGCAGTGGCAGCTGCTACTTCCGCTAGCCATATCTGCTGGGCCGAGGAATACATACATGACACTCCTTAATACATTGTCAAATCTGGGAGGAAACTGACCTGCCACAGTAGCTCTTTGGCTTGTGTATCCACTAACCAAGAAGGACTGTAGAGGAGCCCAGGGACACAGCTGCCAGACTACAGCTGCTGCAGAAGTAATTTTTGGTGTACAGAGGACACTTTCCATTCTAGTGTGCGCCTAAATACAATGATGCTAATCTCCTGCAATGATTTTAGTGAAGAGTGTATTTGGTTTTCAGTACTACTGTATCAAGCTGCCAACACTGTGCACATGGGTAGACCTGGGAAGCCCAGTAGACCTGGGCTCAAAGACTATTATGGCTGTTGCCACCCTCCTGCTGCCCTGGTTTGCTTCCCTCCCACCCCTGTTCTGCCCACCCTCTCCTGTTTCACCCCTCCCCTCTCCTTTGGGAAGGGGCTCCAAAGAAAATGTGCCCCCCCCCTAAAATCCCCCTTGGAAGGCCCTGGCTAGTCCATGGCAGTTCAAAGGACACTGACTTGGAACACAGTGCAGTGGAGCTGAATGCAACCCTGCAGGGCTGCACCTTGCTCAGATGCACGTCTGTGAGGGACTGCTTTGCTTTCCCATTGCCTGGCAAGAGGGATTCATGCACTGTGCTTGCAACACACTGCAAAGGGCAGGAGACCCAAGAAATGGTGCTGGACGGAGCCTCTCTGCTCTTGCTTCTGGCACTCAGCAGGAGATCTGCAGCTCTGCTGGACGAGTCCTGGGTCAGCCCAGCCCACCACTCTCATTCCTTCCCCAGTGGGAGGACCAGGACTGCCTAGAAGACGCTCTTCCTTCCAGGAAGTCTCTATGGTGCCCGGGAAGGGAGTGACGCGAAAGGGGTGCTGGCGGAAGCGCCTCTTCCTCTTGCTTCCGGTTGGGAGGAGAGTGGTGCTGCAGGTAAGGCAGGAGCGCTGTTCTGGTGGTGGGAGCACGTGGGTGACAGAGGAGCCCGCGGAGAGGGCTCGGCTCCACTCTGCCTCCCTGTCCTGCGTGGCTCTG
Organism: Tiliqua scincoides; assembly: GCF_035046505.1. Lineage (NCBI taxonomy): Eukaryota > Metazoa > Chordata > Lepidosauria > Squamata > Scincidae > Tiliqua > Tiliqua scincoides. Next base: position 67,012,425 of record NC_089821.1, read on the forward strand.
GGGCTGAGGCTGTGCAGAGGCTCTGAACTGGGAGCAGGGATGGAGTTGCTGCTGCCGCCCTTGAGAACATATGAATAGCCCCACTGGATCAGGCCCATCTAGTCCAACCTCCTGCATCCCCAGTGGCCCCCCAGGTGCCTCAGGGAGCACCAAGAACACAAGAGACCTGCATCCTGGTGCCCTCCCCTGCACCAAGCACTCTGAGGTGGCCTAAAACCAGGAGGTGAGGTGACACATGCCCATCTCGGCTTGACACCTGTGATGACATTTCCTCTAAAAATTTCTCCTGTCCCCTTTTAAAGGTATCCAGGCCAGAGCCATCACCACATCCTGTGGCAAGGAGTTCCATAGACTGGGTAAAGAAATATTTTCTTCTGTTTGTCCTAACTCTCCCAGCACTCAATTTTAGTGGATTCCCCCTGGTTCTGGTGTTGTGTGAGAGGAATGGCTTCATTTTGGGGGAAACTCCTGTGTCCCGCTGCCAGAGGTGCCGTATTTCAGTTCGTAAGATCTCGGATCTGATGGTTTGCGTGTTATGCAAACTGAGTGGCACTCAAGCATTCATTCAACTTGCTTTAAATTAAATAAAATAAAAACAGAGAACTGTCAATCCATATCAGCTAAAGGGCAAAATGGGCATCAGATGAGATGCCTTAAATGTGTGAAAAACCTGCTGATTTGGACAATATGGTAGTCCTACCTCCAGCTGCTACTCTTTTTGTTTATAGTTTGCCCACTCCTAGGAGTATTTCATTTTCATCCTATGTTTCTTCCATCAAGGTTGTATACATGGGACTCTCGGGCAGTTACCCATCCAGGCATGGGGCAGACCCAGACTTGATTAGCTTCAGTCAGGTGCCTATATATGTCCTTAGACCATGCCTCAGGACCAAGAGCAGCAGCATCACAGCACTGCTTATCTCAGGGGAGAACTTCCAGATCCACCATCCCCTTCTGCTTTCTGTAAGCCATTTCTGCTCAGTGTTGCATATACGCATCTGGGATCAAATATGGACACCTGTGGGCTGGGTCAAAATGAGTTAATATAGCAGTGCTATACCAATTCTCCCTGTTGCTACTGTACTGATCAGTGAAAGGAGGCAGGAGATAGTGCATAGACAGACTCAAAAGATATACTAGTTTTTCATTGTCTCTACCATGCAGGCATTGGGAAATTCTGTAGGAAACATTGACCACCTAGTAGCCTTATAACGTGTGCTCACCCACTGGGTCTCTTCTCCTTGAATAAATGAGCACTTCAGACCTTCAATAAATGAGAATTTTGCTGAGCACTTCAGACCTACCTGCCATGGCAGCCTTTTAATTATGGGTTGTAACTCTGTTTTAACTGTAACCAATTATTTGCCATCATTCATAAGTTTTTTAACTTGTGAAAGTTTTATTCATCTTGATGTTATGTTTTATGGTGACTCTTTAAAAAGGGTTATAAGCTGTTTTGAATATCTTTATACAGGTTTATGCAGGGGTTGCATTCTCGGAAATCTGTGTGTATATTAAAAATGTGTAAATTAAAACTGCTTTTCCCATAAGAACCAATGACAATTGTGTGGGTTGGGGGAAAAGTCATTGAACACTTACAGTGATGACCAGGGACTTCTTGTCCAAGATGGAGTAGGAGAGGGTTGAGGAGGGAGGCTACTGGGAGTGGTGACTGATGTTGATGACTGAGAAGGTGGTAAGCAGCAACTCTGTAAACACATTTTTTCCTCTTATTTTTTGTCTTCTGTCTTTAGAGGAACCCCCCCTCCCGAAGCTGCCAGTGTCTTATGGGTAGAGGTAGGTTTTTTTTTTCGTGATAACAAATTAAATAAACATAACACTGCTTTCTGCACTTCTCATTTTTGTTAAAAAACATTTATAAAAAAACCCAAATTGCAAAATCTGCAGAAAATAAAACCATTCCCTAACACTTCTACATGTATGTGGCTGCCTGTGCCAACACTATACCACCTATATCATCTACCTGGTACACTTTTAAAGCAATTATAATTTATTAAAATGCACCCTTTGAATAAAAACACATAATATCACTTTTTTGCACTTCTGACTTTGGAAAAATAAAACCATTTTCACCCACTTCTACTTATGGGTTGCTTGTTAGAAGCTAATGTAGCTAACTGGCAGCCCAATCCTATGCATGTCTACTCAAAAGTAAGTTGCATTAGTGTCAATGGGGCTTACTCCCAGGAAAGTATGGATAGGATTGGGCTGTTAGTTGCTAATTAATTGCATTTCAGAGCTGGCAGACATCACAAAATATCTGTGTCTTCTGGAATAGTTTTACAAGGAAATTATTGATTGCGTTATTTCAAAAATTGCCTGTATTAATTTTCAATTTGTGCTATTTTAAAAATGTGTAAATAGTCCGCATAAATCAAGAGGAGCCTATATAGGAAATAATGGAATATACTTATTTCAGTTTTTTTGCATTGGGAGTTGTAGGGTTGTGATGTTTTGTATTTCTGCAGAAGCATTGAGGACAATTACTTGAAAGCGACATGGATCCTCTGCGAGCTCAGCAGCTGGCTGCTGAGCTGGAAGTGGAGATGATGGCTGACATGTACAACAGGTATTAACTAATCACAAACATTGCAGAACTGTGCAATGGTCTTTATATTTGACATCTTCATTATGAAAGCTCTGAGCTGTGTGTTGCTGTTGCTCTAAGCACTGTGTGCTGTGACAATCTTCAGCAAGCACAGATTCCCTCTGAATAATCCTTCTGCCCCTCAAAACAAAGTGCAACTATAACACCAGCACCTCTCTAAGCATTGTTCAGGACACAGAGGAGCAAAAGTACTGCATTCCAGTAGTCTGTTTCCAGCAGTGGCCATACAGATATCTCTGGAAAGCTTGCAGGCAGGGTACAAAGGCAGCAACTTTCCCCTGTTGTTTTCCTCAGCCTTTGGTCTTCAGATGTCTGCTGCTTCTGGGCACAGAGATTTCATTTCATCATTAAACCTGTCTGTCATAGAGTTGTCTTAACATTTAAAAGAATTAAAATGTCTAATAATTTAAAAGAATTGAAACAATGGCCATCATTGCACCTGATGCTGAAGAATATTATACAAGCTAATTATGTGTTCTGTAAAATACTTCTGTCTGTCCTGAACCTACTGCTAGTCAATTTAATTGACTTGTCGGGTGTTCTGGTATTATGCGAGAGTAGGGGGAAGCATTCTCTCCTCTGATTCTCTCTTCACCATTCATAATTTTATAAACATATATTGTGTCACCCTTAACTGTCTCTTGCCTGCACTAAAAAGGCCCAGTCGCTCAACCTTTGTTCAGATGCTCCAGCTGACACGGTCCCTTGCCTTCGGTTTTTGGGCTATTTGATGAACAAGCCAGGGATGGAAAGCAAGGGTAGGATTGACAGATGGGGGTGGTGGCTAAAGAGGTGCCGCTCTTGGAGATAGTTCAGGGGATGTTGTGGTCCTGTCATGAAATCAAAAGCTCCTTCAGCAGGAATTGGTGCCATGAAAGAAACTCTTTTGCTGTATTCAATAAATTCTCCCTTGCTGGAAAGATGCAGTTGGAGTGCCTGCTCATTCTGTTGTAAGAGTTCTTTTTCAGATAGGCCAAGGGGCTCAGGCAGGTATGACAATTTTCAGGAGAGGTAAAATATTTATTCAGAATGTTATAGCCTTGGAAGACATGTAAGCAATGATTGCAAGCCCATTTATTGTGTTCAATGGGGTGTACACCCAAGTATGTCTGCTTATAGGGTTGCAGCTATGCAATGTGATCCTCTGCGTGTTCACTTGAAAGTAATTATATTACTTCAGTACTGTCAATGAAGAACTGGTTGGGAAGTGGGGAAACCCACTGTCATAAAAAGCATCTTGCTCATTTCTGGTGGCGTAGCTGGAGGGGAGGTGGAGCACTCAGCCTTTCAGCCACGCGGCTCCATTTTGCCCCCCCGCCCCACCGGGAATGTCTCCGAAGGGAGAGGCCGCTTGCCCATCTCCCTGCCAGGCTGAGTGCTCAACCCCCCTCCAGCTACGCCACCGCTCATTTCATAGTGTGTTGGGTTTGAAGTTGTTGAACTGAGGTGAACCTGTTTGCTCCAGCTGCCCTGACTCCATGAAGGCAAGTGGTCCTAAACACTTGCCCTAAGAGAATGAGAGAATGATCCTAACACTTGCCCATAAAAACAAAAGCAGGGCTAATAATAGCCCAAGAGATGCCATCTTGGTGCTGGGAGTACGATGGAGATTCTCAGAACCTTAGCAGGAACTTCATGGCATTTTCAGCAGTGACCTAGTTGAGGGGTGTTTGGGTTTGGTGACATAAAGCAGAATCAGAACAGCCTGGAGGCTGCTGTTTCCTCATACTTGTCTTTTTTTTTGCCCTCCCCTCAGAATGACCAATGCCTGCCATCGCAAATGCGTCCCTCCGCATTACAAAGAGGCTGAGCTGTCTAAAGGGGAATCAGTGTGCCTTGATCGTTGTGTCTCTAAATACTTGGACGTCCATGAGCGCATGGGGAAGAAGCTGACTGAGCTCTCAATGCAGGATGAGGAGTTGATGAAGAGGATGCAACAAGGGGCTGGACCAGCCTGATACAGCCCTCCTTTGACAACAGACATCATGCCCACCTTCCTCCCTGGGCCTAGACTCAGTATTGACCCTCCCTTTGCCAATAAAATATAAAATTGTATTACCGCTGCTGACTGCTCCCTTGTTAGGCCTGCTGAGGGTTAGAAACAGACCATGATTGCCTTGTGAGGGGAGACATCTCAGATGTGAGGTCTGTTTGTAACTGGAAGAGTTGACACAGGAGTAATAATGAAGCAATAGCAGTGAGACAATTGGTGGCTGGTCACACGATAACTGAAATAACCCACAAGGGGCAAAGATGGTTCCTAGAGTCACAATATATCAAACTGATGTTACCATGTAGCCATGTGTAGGGTACCACAGGCAACAACTTAATAAAACACTGTGCTGTAGGACTAATAAAAAAGACAGAGGTGAATTTCATCATAGCTGAACTCCAACTTAGAAGTCCCAGGGATGGAGGTAGGTTGCAGTTCAGTCACACTCCAGGCTCAAAGTGAATTTGTAGGCAAACATTGCAAACAAGCCCCATCCTATATTGTAAAGGATCTCCTGCCCTGTATAAATTGTGTGTGTGTGTGTGTGCAGAGCTGACCTCAGGGGCTGTGGGACCCAATGCAAAGCATTTTTGTGGGAGGCTCTACTCACCAGAATGAGTGGCAATGGTAGGCCCAGGGCTGATGGTATCCCACGCAAAGCGCAGCACCTGGAAGTAGGTGGCGGTGACCTGATAATTTCACTGTCAACTGCTTCAAGGCCCCCCCAATTTTGAGCCAGTTGGACCCAGGGGAGAGTGGGAGGGCTGTCCAGCAGCAGCGTTCTGCTTGCTGCACACTCCTCACGATGATCGGCTTGCAAGATTCCATGCCAGAGCATCAGTGACAGAGTGAGGTGCTGGCTGCAATTGCAAGTGCTCTGTTCCTTGCCTAAGCATGGGGCCTCATCAGGCACAGGGTCCAATTCAGCCAAATTGGTCAAATCGCCCTGGGACATGAGTATTTTGCAGGCACTTCCTTGGTTCAGGCAGCGTGTCTTCCACTGGCATGGTGAGGTGCTGCCTGGAAGTGATCTCTCAGGCAAGTGCCATGATCTGCAGGACTAATATGGGACCCCCTTAGAAGCGGGACTCAAATTGGCCTGAACCTGGCTGTGTGTGTGTGTGTGTGGGTGGGTGGGTGTCCATCTCTCCCTCCTTTCTTACAAAAGAATCCCAAGGTTTCTGGCTGACAGAAACAATCAAATATGGTAATCATAAAAAGTACAACCTAAAATACAAAGGATACCAATAAAAGCAGCCACCAGCAAATTACTGTAAAGAGAAAGCCATTCTAAACAATAAAGCCTTAAGCCCCCACCAGAAGGCCAACAGGGACGGTTCAGTTCTTAATTCTACAGCAGGGGTGCCCAAATCCCAGCCAGGGGGCTATTTACAGCCCTTGGGGCTCCCAGTCTGGCCCCTGGGGAGCCCCCAGTCTCCAATGAGCCTCTGGTCCTCCGGAGACTTGCTGGAGCCCATGCTGGCCTGACAACTGCTTTCAGTTTGAGGGTGATTGTTTGACCTCTTGCATGAGCTGTGGGATGAAGGCTTCCTCAATTGCTTGCTGTTTCACGTCTGTGATGCAGCAGTGGTAGTGAAGGAAAGGCCGGCCTTGCTTTGTGCAAGGCCTTTTAAAGGCCTTTAGCTATTGCAAGACCTTCATTCATTTATAGAAGTTCCATCTCTAATCATTTATGTAAATTTATTCAAATTTGAAATGTAAATTATTTCTTTTTTCCTGGCCCCAGACACAGTGTCAGAGAGATGATGTGGCCCTCCTTGCCAAAAAGTTTCTTAACAGGCTTCCCAGGTAAGGCTGTTCCCCCACATTGCCACCAGCTGAGCCTCAGAACCTGACATGTAGGGGTGACTGCCTCTAAATGACCTAAGGTGACAGACTGTTTCATATGGAATTAGCATCATTTGGATTTGTGTTACAGAGTTTTGTATATTGTGCCTGTGAAATTTAAGCCTTGGTCCAGCAAGGGGGAGGTGCGCTTGGAAGCAGGTTTTTTTTATAATGGCCTCTGTTTATTGCTGCGTATCAGAGCTGCATTCTGCACCTCACTCCAAAGAACTCTGCTTACAGATGAGCAACCTCTGTCTCTGACATGGAATACCACATATGTGAACATCTGCATTGCAAGCACAATGCAGTGTCAGAATCTGGGCTACGCAATGTCTATACAATGTCAGTGGGGGCTTGAATTTCCACCTCTGTTACAACCTCAGCCACTATTTGGGGCCTTGCACTCCTTGTTGCATATTACCATGGCTGACTCAGCAACCATTGTGTCTTTTCTTTCTAGCAGTATAATTTTAAAAATATAAGATGATCATATTGTAGTTTTAAAAAATCCTACTCATGGTACTGATCCTACTGAGTTGTGAATTGATGTTACAGACACATTGCAAAGAATTTAATGCAATTAGGACTGTAAGGTTAAATACTTAACCTTAAATACTTCTGTAGGTTAAATACTAGTATATATATACTATAGTATTCAGTTTTGAATCATAGAGTTGAAATGTAGTCATCTAGTCCAGTGTTTCTCAAGGTTTGTCTTCAACCATACCATTTCAAGTGATCCACCTATTTAAAGTACCACTGGAAGTAACTGATGATGATATAATTGCCAGTTACTTCTGGGTTGGGAGGCCAGATGTGATGTGACATGTAAGAGGCTCAGGGTGGACAGAAGGGCTTTCTGAGTATGGAAAAGCATGCTTTGGAGCTCTGCCCATGGAGCTGAGCCTCTTACCACTGTTTGCTGCGTAACATTCCTGTTCTCACTGCCAGGTGGCAGGAATCCAGGAATCCTTCGAGTACCACCAGACACCACCTCAAGTACAACTGGTGGTACTCATACCACTGATCTAGTCCATCTCTTGCTAGAGTGCAAGGCCATTGACCCACCATAGTAGGAGAGCAGGTGCACAGCATATCAATGTCAGTATAGCAAATAACATTCAGTGTTTCTAGTAAGTGAGCCAAGCTGGGGGGAGAACAAAAAATGGTGGGGTCACCTGCCCATCTAACTGGGGCAGAAGTCTTTTGCGGCCTCAGACTCGAGTACGAGGAAACATCGCTGAGTCATCTCAAAGGACATTTTATTGAAGTGCAATACCCCATCGCCTGACTTACGGTTCTGGTCAACATAGGGATTTTTGGGAAAAAATTAAAATCGACATGAAATGAACACTTGCTCTTTCCCTGGGTTCATGGGAATGGGGTTTGTCTGTAGCTACAGCAGACAACCAGCAGGGGGAACTAAAGACCACATCATGGTACAGCACTTTTTTTGCAGCACAGTACCTAAGAAATATCCTGCCCTCATAGAAGTTCAAGAAAAGGGTGGGTGATGCTTATCTAGGGATAAGGATAATGACAACCATGTCTCTGGCAAGTGCCCATGGTACGCCCAGAAAAGAAGCGCATTAGAGAATTCTTGCTTGCTGCAATATTTGATAGGTAATTTAAACAAAAAATGAGTAGAGACTGGATGCTATCCTTCACCTTGTCTCCTAAAAACACTACACTAGTGATTTTCAGCCACTGTGCCATGGCAAACTGGTGTGCCATGGATGGTCTGCGGGTGTGCCATGGGAGTTTGGGAAAGGTCATTTATTAGTAGAGCCGTTGGGGAATTTGAGCCCCCATCAGCAGCATGTTGTGCCTTGTCAATGGTCAAAAAACTGATGGTTTTTAGAAATGACAATTTTAGCACCTTGTCAGACTGCTGTGAGATTTTTTTAAAAAGGTTGAAAATCACTGATGTGCATTGAAGCAGGGCTGGCCTTAGGAGGTGCAAGGCCCAACTGGAAACATTTTCTTGCAGGGCCCCAGCTTCACAGCCAAGGTCTATAGAATCTTAGAAATACAAATAAAATTTATTATAGACTTTATTATCTCTATGTTAGAATGGAAAGCAGTCAAAATGTGCACTTAAAAAGTGCATGTGAGTTGATGGACCAAATGGATCGAAGCACATTTTAATATAAAATTGCATACATGTAAGCCTACAAGTAAACAAAATGCGTAATTGCCCTAGCGCGGGACCCAAGTGCGAGCAATTGGCTTCAAGCTGGTCCTGCACTGAAGTTGCTCTTTGGATATGCTTGCTAAATGAACTTTTAAAAAATCATATTCTAGTTGTTTTTTTTTTAGATCTCAATCACTTTCTAAGTTCAGTTGAAACTGGGTATTGCATTTCCTTCCCCTTTCTTTTCTGTGCTGAATGGGGCCTATAGCTGGTTTTCATCCAACTGGTCTTGCGGTTGCTCCACAACTTCCTTAACAAAATGCCTCTTAACAACGTTTGCTACACTTTCTGTGGCCAGCAGGGGGGGAGGGCTTGCAGCATGCACTTTTCAGTCACCCTGTATGACTAGAACAACTTTCAGGCATTGTTAATTTTTTTTATAGCTCATAATTGGGCCTTTTGATTTCTTTTAACCTCATTCTGCGTTTTCTAATTAAATAGCAGCTGTGTTTAGCCAAAGGGTGACTTATTCAATTAGAGCTGCTTAAAGCAATTAGAAGTTATTTAAAACCACATGCTGGAAATTGTTTGGCAACGCCTTGTGGTTTTATTTCTGTTCAGGGCAGGATGCACTGCTGTGGTTTTCTTTTGCGGGCTCCAGCATTCGTGAGTATATGCTGTTGGGGCTGGAAAGGGCAATGGATGTTTTAGGCACTGTGACAACAGCCAGATAGGGGGGCTTGTCAACTTCAAGCACGGCTGTATCCTGCTCAGAAGAGCTCACCGCTTTGGTCAGGTGTATTTATGCTATTGCTTGTTATTTTTCAAGATTTTCTGGGACACTGGTTTCCAAGCTTCATACCTTCGGGAAATGTTTTCCACATTGGCTGTGTATGCTGAGGAATTTCTATGCTTCTCATGGGAACATTACATGTTCCAAAAGATTTTTGAAGCATGTTCTGTAGGGCACACATTCACTTCATGCATGGGGTCTCACTCCTTCCTCCACCAGTGCGCTGGGAGGTTATCTAACATATTTATGCCTGTCTTTTTTACTTGATGACAGGAATCCAAGATGGCTGACAATAAGATACAATTAATGTACAAGAAATTCAATAAACTTCTTTTTAAAGCGCTGGTGGTGACTCATGAGAGTCTCGGGAGGGGGTGATAATGATGGAAAATATCCACTTCCTTGTTCTATTTGCTTTTGATTTGTCTGCACATTAAAAGGGAACATCAGTTATGGGCTGCCATTACTGCCTTTCTCAGTGAAGGGCTCTTCATAAATTTCTCCAGAAAGCTCTGACAGGGCTATTTTTGGACCTCATTGTCACATGTTGCTGCAGAAGTGGGGCAAAAAGGAAGAGCCTTGGCAAAGGTCACCTAGCAACCCCCCAGGCATCAGAGGCTGGTCATGCTTCTAATAGACCCAGTCAGTGTTTGTCTCTGGTTGGGTTGGTTTCCTTAATCAAATTCTGGTTCCTCTGTGTCTTCCCTTAACGGCTTCTTACAATGGTATGGGCCTCATGGGAGATCACTGAAAAGTACTGCTCGACTGACCCCGTAGACGCTTTGCTATGTTGGCGTCTTGCCCGGCTGCTTGCAGTTGCTATTGATGCTTTGCGTGTAACCGTTTTCATTGCCATAGTTGCACCTGAGTGGGTTTTATTAGTGCCCCCTTTTGGGGGGAGGGGTTCAGTATTGGGCTGGTCTAGGCTGGTTGACTCTGTTTTCCAAGTGTGAAATGCCATGACTGAAAAGCAAGCCTCTGTTTGTCCCACTGAACTGAAAGGTTCCCCCCCTAATCCAGGATTCAGGCAGGCTTGCCTGATTCTTACACATCTAATTAGGCCTGGAGCCACATCCCTCAGGCTTCTTCACCTTGCTTGGCATTCATATTGAACATAATCTATGCAGCAGTGATTACAACTATTGAAACTCTCTTCTGTGGCCAGGGGCACAGTTCCCGAGCCCAGCTCACCTCCCTCATTAACCACCTACCTTTACCTTCTCCACACTTGCCCTTTTCAAAATCAGATTGCTTAGTTGCATCTCTCATTCCATCTGCCCTTCCAATTAAATTGGACGGCACTAACTCATAATCGCTTGTTTCAAGGTTATTCTGAACAACCGTTTTACGAATCAGATCCTCATTACCTAGAAGCACTGTATCTAGCAGTGCTCTTTCCTAGGGTCTGAAGGAATTTGTCACCTTGTGCATGCAGGGACTATTGGGGAGGGATTGAGTGAAGGGGTTGCAGGCCAGGGGTTGTTTGCAATATGTTGAAATGATTGGCAGCAAGCCCCATTTCTTGGCCATAAATCAAGCTCTGAGTGTTTTTCTTTTGGCCCAGTTCCACCTGATACTGTCATAAATAAAATGCAGAAATGTGAATCGGAAGATATTACCTATTGTAAGGTCAGAAAAATTTATTCACAATGTAGCAATGGTTGAATCACTGATGAACAGGGATGAATTTTGGGTCTTCCTGTCTTGTTTGTTTTCATAAGCAGTATGCATGAAAGCGTCTTGAGCATATTCAGCGAACTTGGTAGAGATACACTTGGACCCCAATTTCTGTAGAGAGCAGAATGAAAACAGAAAATAACACTGATAAACATAAGCACCATAGTATAGTCACTGAGAGTCTGAGCAGTGAATCAAGATTTCCTTGGTTCAAATCTTACCCCTGACATGCCTCTGCCTTAAGCAAGGCACCCAGCCTCAGCGTCCCAGTTACAACACTGGTATAATAACCAATATTGGTCCTTACCTATATGGCATTGGTTCTCAAACTTTTAGCATCAGGACACACTTTTTAGAATGAGAATCTGTCAGCACCCACTGGAAAAATGACATCACTTGATGTCATGACCAGAAGTGACATCATCAAGCAGGAAATTTTTTAACAACCCTAGGCTGCAATCCTACCCACACTTACCTAGGAGCAAGTCCCATTTACTATCATTTTTAAAGCATATACATAGTAGCTTGTTAAAAGTACAGATGTGTAACATTCCCCAAATTCAGTCACATACCAACATCAAGTCTAATATATTAAAAATAAAATATTGAAATAAATGGGGTCCCACCTGAAATTGGCTTGTGACCCACCTAGCAGGTCCTGACCCACAGTTTGAGAAACATTGCATAAGGTTATTGTAAAGCCAACATAAAGGAACACTTTGCTTGAGGAGCACTTTGCACTCTCAAAAGTGCTACACCAGTGCAAGTATTATTATCATCGTCAACAAAATCCCACACTAGAAATAAAAGCTAAAAGAATAAATGCAAACTGACTCTCTGAATGAGGTGAGTTTCAGACCTTGCTAAGGAGAAATTGCTATGGGGCAATAGTAGTCTGTGCTCTCAAACCCTCTGCAATGCAGTCAGTCCCATTACAACAAGGGTAAGCGTGAGCAGAAACCTATCTATGTACTTATTTGTATATCACTTTTTGGTTAACCTCCCCCCCACAAGCTAGCAACCAATGAAAATAATATAACAGTCAAGAAAACAGTACTATGAAAAGCAAATACAAATAACTGCAGACAAGCCACGTTCTAAAAAGCAGGGGTGTCAACCATAAGGCCCATGGGCCAATGCAATCCCCAGAAGCACTTCATCCAGTCCCTGTGAAAATTGGGCTGTCCCAGCACCACACTCAGCAGCTCTGCTTTCTGCTGAGGCTCTGGGAGGGAGAAGAAGAAGGATGCCTCAGTAGGCAAGGAACTCTAAAGGCCAGACCAAAATGGCTGAGAGAGGGAAATGCTGCTGAGGTGCTGAGAGACCCCATTTATCATGTGAGCCCCTCTTTCAGCAGCACCACTTCTGCTGAGGTGTCACTTCACAGACCACCTCTCAGCTGCTGAGCTGCAAAGTGATGCTGTGGCAGAAGTGGCACTGCTGAGGGGCAGCCCACATGATTACTGGGCTCTCCCATATTTTGAAAATATGGACAAGATTTGCACTCTTTCTCTTTTATCATTTGCTTCTGATGGGTTTCTAAGTGAGAACAAAGTGCTTACTTCTGGCCATCATTTCTTTAATGATATCACTTCCTGCTTATTGATGTCACTTCTCGCCCTCAGCAGATGCCATGAGTGCTATTTGGCCCACTATATGAAATTAGTTTGACACCCCTGGTCTAAAGCTATGCAAAAGAATTCCTGACTGCAGCCACCACCTGATCCTCCAGGAACAACACTATGCCTTCAGCCTACTCATCTGATGGGGGAGGAGCTTCGGTCTCAGAGAGGCAGGATATGTTTCACCTGAGCTCCATCTAAAAAATTTCTTTTCTCCTGTTTATGTGTGCCTTATTATAACTTATCCTGTTCTGTGGCACCTTTGAATGTAGGTCTGCAAGCCAAGTGTTTTGGTTTGCAAATGTCCTTGGTGGGGAAAAGAAATCAGTGTTTTTCTGTTGGTATGAAGAAACGAAGCAAGCGACAGAGAACCAGCCCAGCTGCCTCCAGGGAAATGGTCCTGAAAAAGAAACGCAGCCTCAAGGTTTCTAAACAGCTGCTGCTATCTGAATGTCCACTTAATCATGGAAAAGTGAGTAAGACTGTGGAATTAACTTCAGAGGGGGTCGAGGAGATAGAAGAAGGGAGTCAAACATCGAGTCATCCTGGAGAAAGGAGTGAGACGCCATTATCCCCCTGTGTACTTAAGGGGGCAGTGAAACCCAATTCAGCGTGCAATGTAGCTACTAATACAGACGATTTGGAACTGATAGGTCTCAAGGAACTGAAAGCCTTGTTTGGTAAACAATGTGCTCTCTTTTCACAAACTCTGCATACTATCTTTAGAGGCCAGCAGTCTATGGCCTGCAAGTTAGAGGCTTTGAGTAGGCAGATGAAAGCACTCACAGTGAGGGACAGGTCTCCCTGTGGGGGTGAAATTCCTGCTGTTTCCTCAACATCTGAAGTAAGGATGAGAAGAAGACTGCAACCTTGCAAGATCTCCCTCTCCATTTTTCAAAGCCAGTTAAATTATGGCAGGTGGCATACAAAATTCAGAGCAAAATCCTCTCTGAGCAGTCTTCTATGTTGCAATTTGCATGAAGTGGAACTGCCGAATGTGACTAGGTTAAGTTCTTCTCCCAACTGGCAAAATATTCTGCTGTCTTTTCGCCAGGATATAATACCTCAAATGCTTTTTAAGTTATCTTCTCTTTTATATCGTTTTGGAATACAACCTAAGAAAGTCTATTATGAACCTCCCATTATTGATTTTACCCAATCTCGGGGAGTTGGACATCCCGATACAGTTAGGGCAGAGGCTTCCTTTACCGGGCCTAGATCCTCTGAGCATATGGACTCTCAACTTTTGGACCCCACATTCGAACTTCAGCTGAAAGAGTCATTTTCAGAGCTAGCTCTGTTAGAACAGGAGCGTTTGATCCCAGCTTTGAAGGAACTGGTGCAAGACTTTGAAAACATACCAGATACATCAGTTTCTACTCTACTCCAGAAGCAGGCTGCCCCTACAGAAGATTTGATGGAAATGGATGTAGCTGTGAAACAAATACCTGCTTCTAAGATCATTCATCCAGATCTACAGTGTCTAATGGACTTTAAAGAACAGTCAGTGGCACCTTCTCTTTCTTCAACCTCTCTGCTGCTTCCTTCTCAGGTTGGAAAGAGTACTTTGGAAGAAGTAAAGTCTGCTTCTGTTGCCCATGGCCGGGCGCTCTTGTCTGCACAAAGTGGATGTCAAACCCCTGGAATAATAGTAACTGATGTTTCACAACAAAGTTATCTTTCTAGTGAACTGACCATTATGGAGGCTGTTGAATCTTCGTCTGGTAATGACCAGACAATTTTGGATTGCCCAGCTCTGTGTACTCATTCTTCTCCAAATACTACAAATCTGTATCCAGCTGTGAAGTTGGGCTCAAGTCCAGTTGGGATTCAAAGAGTCTCCAAGGGGGTTCCATACAGAAATGTGGGGGCTGAGTCCCCTGTACTGAATCCCTGTGTGGCAGATGATATAAGTTTTACCATCTCTCCTTTTGCAAATAGTCAGGTCCCTTCAGTGGGTATTTGACCCGAGTGCAGCTAATGTATTTCATCTTGTTTCATGGAACGTGGCGGGGTGGGCGGGGAAATTAGGGCAGACTGATTTTTTGGATTTTGTCAAGAAATGGGATATTTTATGTTTTCAGGAAGTCTGGCTCTCCTCTCCCCCCCCCCTCCCCAAGTAGATGACTTTAGAGCCTTTTTAACTCCAGCGGTCCCTGGTTTGGGAAGGGGTAGACTTAAGGGGGGATTACTCTCATTGATCTCTACGAATTTGTCTATTGCAGTGGAATCCCTGCCTGCTTTTGACCATTATACTCTGGTGGTAAAGCTTAATTTACAGCCAAGTCCCCTAATTTTGGTTAATGTGTACTTCCCGCCACTTGTGGGTTTAGTCACTTTAAGGCAAATATGGACCAATTTTGAGAAGCATCTTGGGGAGATTCAAGAGGCACATCCTTCTGCTCAGGTGGTCATTTTGGGGGATTTTAATGCAAAAATGGGCAGAAATGATTTTGAACTCTTTACAAAATTTGGAGCTTTTCCTCCACCTTTTTCTGACCCTTCTCCATTGTGCAAACGGGTATCAAATGACTGTAGATGTAATCGTCAGGGCTTATTTTTGGCCCAATGCTGCATAAAGCAAGATCTAATAATTCTTAATGGCTCATGGCCTGAGGATCACCCGACTGTGTGCTCCTTTTGGAGGGGGGCTAAACCCTCACTTCTAGATTATGTGGCCATTTCTAGGTCATTGCTCCCAGATTTGCTGGATTTCAGGGTACTTAGTAGATCAGAGAGTGATCACCTCCCTTTATCGCTCAAATTTTCAACAGCTGGGCAGTTTAAGTCTAAAGAGATCCATCACCCTACTGATCATTCAGGTCCTGTGACAAGATGTGTGAAATGGACCAGTCATGTCAGTGTTAAAATTCTGGGGCTTTTGAGTTGTGAGCGGGTAATGGGCTTTAGGGATGCGATTATAGCTAAGGAGGGTGACCCTTTATCGCATTATAATAATGTTGTTGCTGCCTTAAAACCTTTTTTAAGTAGTTACACGCGCAACAATATCAGTCTGAGTCGTAGATCTTATGATTGGTACGATTTTGAATGTAGGATCCTGAAGAAGCAGGTTACTGCTGCTTTGATTATGGCGAGAGAATCTCAATTGGAGGCTCATTATGTGCATCTAAAAAATTTAAAAAAGCAATTTAAGGAAACCATCAAACTTAAGAAGGAAATCTTCATAAAGAAAAATTGGGTAGTTTTAATTAGTGCGGCCATTCAGAAAAATACTTCTCTTTTCTGGCATACAATTAATCCACTACTGAAAGTGTCTCCCTCGGGAGCCTCTAATCATATTACAGCATCAGAATGGGTGGAACACTTTCAGGGGATCTATGCATCAGAGGAATCCCCCTGTCCAGATTTAAGATCAAAATTATTAGCTGAAGATCTTCCATCCTGGGAACCTGTAACCAGTGAGGAGGTTGTCTCTCTTATTAGGAGAGTAAAAAGTGGAAAAGTGCCAGGGGAAGATTTTATTAGGAGTGATTTGCTTAAAGAACACCAGGATTGGTGGGCTCCAACTTTGGCTGCTTTATTTTTGTATATCGATGAAACTGCTAATATGCCTTCAAATTGGGGTTGGGCGATTATAGTTCCCATTTATAAGAAAGGAGGTCATGAAATTCCCTCAAATTACAGGCCTATTAGCCTGCTAAATGTTATTAGCAAACTCTATGCTTTACATCTAAGAGATAAGCTATTAGCCTGGATGGAATCTCAAGACATTATAGCTGATATTCAGGCAGCCTTTTGCCCTGGAAGATCACCCCTTGATCAGACTTTGGTGCTGCAATTCCTTGTCGAGAAACATCTGGCCACTAGGGGTTCTAGACTTTTTGCAGCCTTTGTTGATTTTAAGGCTGCTTTTGACTTAATCCCTAGATCAAGGCTATGGGATAAGTTTGCAGCTTCATCTATTGATCGTCGTTTATTGTTGCTTATGGTTAGCTTATATAGCAACTCGGGCATAAGGATTTGGAGTTCATCTAGTGGTCATTTAACGAAACCAATTTTAGTTAATAAAGGGGTCAGACAGGGCTGTGTTCTTGCCCCCCTTTTATTTAATTTTTATATAAATTCACTGATTACCTCCTTTGATGATCTGGCTTTACATCCTCCAAAGCTTGCTGATCGTCACGTCCCTGTTCTGGCATATGCTGACGATGTACTTATATTATCGAGAACACAGGTCGGCATGAGGAGGGCCCTTCGCCATTTAGCCCTGATTAGCTCACAGGAGAAATTGATCATTAATTCTGATAAATCAAAGGTGTTGGTTTTTGCCAGACGCTATAAGGCCCATCGATGGCTCCTAAATGGGAAACCCATTGAGCAGGTTAAATTAATAAAATACCTGGGGGTGATTTTTCACTATCAAGGTGGCCGTTTGGCCCATAAAAACTATGTTGGTCAATCAGCACAGAAAACATTTGGTGCCATTTATTGTTTTTATTCATCCAAAGGTGCCAAATTTCTCCCTGTGGCTCTAAGGCTGCATAATGCTAAAACTAGGGCTCAATTGCTTTATGGTTCTGAGATCGCCCCATATTTAAACACCAGGTCTTTAGAGGTGATCCAGACCAAATTTTTGCGTCAACTGATGTATGTCCCCCGATGTGTGCCGAATACTGTGATTAGGCTGGAATCTGGTACCCCAAGTATAGAGATGTCGATGTGGCTAAATGCCTTGCATTATTTCTTGAAGATTCTCTCGAGACAGGGTAATTTTACTCATTTGATCTTTTTGGATCCCTTTATAGGCTCCTGGGAAAAGAGGTGCCTGGACTACTTTAATTGTTGCGATCTTTCCCCTGAGTCTTTAACGATGATGAGCCTGGGAGACGCAAAAGAAATTTTGCGTCAGAGGTTGGTGGATCTTGAACTGAGATCTGCGAGAGCCAGACTTTCTACATATGTTTTTCTTGGGGATCAAGCTCTTATGCTTTCTCCTGCCAGGTATTTTTATAACATCGTTATTCCAAAATTCAGGATTGCTTTTACTAAAGCCAGGTGCAATGCACTCCTATCAGCAGTTCTTTCGGGACGTTACGCAAGGCGTCCTTATTCAGAGAGACTGTGCCCCTGCCATAATAATGTGGTGGAGACAACTGCCCACATTATTCTGCAATGTCCAAATTATGATGATTTGCGATATAAATTTATTTCCCCGATCTTTGGCGCTGTAACGGGAATGCAGGTGGAGGAGCAGCTTGCCTTTCTGCTGTCTGATGTAAATCCTGATATATCGCTCAGGGTGGCCCGTTTCTGCCATGCTGCACAGTTGATAAGAAAGAAAATTGAGAGTATAAATTGATGATTTTATGATTTTATATATGTGTAAAGGGATGTTGGTTTAATTTTGTATATTTTGTTGTTTTGTTTTGTGACTAGCTGGTCGGATGACCGTTAATAAAGTGTCTATCTATCTATCTATCTATCTATCTATCTATCTATCTATCTATCTATCTATCTATCTATCTATCTATCTATCTATCTATCTATCTATCTATCTATCTATCTATCTATCTATCTACCTACCTACCTACCTACCTACTCATCTGATCCTTCGGAGGGAGTGCTGCTGCCCCATCCAAAACTGGTGGAATCCCTCTTTCAGGATTGGCTCTCCTCTGATCAGGAGCACCATGTGCAAAGTAATATGCTTTACTTTGATTAACAAAGGCATGTTTCAAATGGAAAAAAAAAAGATATTAAGGCAATACATGGCAGCAGTGTTTCATTGAGCAGTGTAGCAATATGAGTTTCTAAAATGTTGCCATAATAAGTCAAGAAGAGGCCCTCCTTGTTCACTACAGACCTGGAGGAAAATGAGATTCAGGGGGCAGCATCACTGCTGATTACAGAGTGACTATAGCCAGGCTGGGGCCAGTGTGTGCACCGACTGCCCCAGCTAGGATTCCAAGGGTGGGCACCTGAGTTTTTCATTTGCTCTCATTCTTTAAATGGTTTCTGAGAACTTGTTTTAAGTTACAATTGTAGATAAAGCAAATCAAAGGTATATGGTAGCTGGTGCTTCCCCTACCCCCAACAGCGCAGTGGTGCTCCAAACTACACACACCTGACCGGCACAGCTCTGCTCACCAGAGATTTTCCCCTGGCCCCTTTTCATGACCACAGTTACTCTTATGCTTGCTTCCTTAAGTGATCTAGCCCACCCCTCCATTCCAGCTCCACAGTACTGTCTTCTTTCCTATCTCTTCCCATTCTGAAGGCAGACGGCAGCAGAAGGGGCAGTGGCACTGCTGCTGGGTAAAAGGGAAATAGGGCACTACTTGGGTAAGAAGGACAAGAGTGGCTTTCCAACCTGCTGCTGCCTGAGGTGGTTGCCTCACTGCACCTCATTACTGAGCTGGCCATGACCTCACCTAGCAAGGAAGGTTGGCTACATCATTGGGTAGCTGCCCAGGAACCTCAGAATGGCCCACTGCTGTTTCCTGAGGCCACCTCTGTGTCCACAGCCTTTCAGTGGTGTTGGTGGAGGGACTCTCTTTGGGCCCAGATAGGCAAATGCGAATAGAGGACAGTTAACTGAGGAGCTCCTGTAACCTGCTCTAGGTTCAGGTTGCTGCAGAACTCCCCTGAGTACCAGGGAAATTTTTTTTAATGTAACAACACTTTGACAATTCAAAGAGTTGCTCTGGGAAATTTGGAAGCTCAGCTGAATACATTGACTAGTAATGAATTGTCGTTCAGATCTGCTCAGTAGATGCTATTATTGGACTGCTTGTATGGGCACAGAATGTCTGCAGAAATGTAAATGTATGAACAGTATCATTTCTCAGTAAATTAGGAAGAACAAATCAGGAAGATTGACGTAGATTGCTGGCCCCAGCAGTTGCTGCAGCTGATTAGGGGCCCAATCCTATGGCACTTTAGTGCCGGCGCAGAGCTCCGGTGCTGGTGCTGGGTGTTGTAAATGTACTGTAAAGCATGTTTATGGCACCCTGTGAGGAGGGAGTGCTGGTCCAGCGCCAATCGATGCTGGGCCCAGCACTGGACGGACGCCACCTGCAGTTAGGTAACAGCCTTCAGGGTGGGGGAAGGTGTTCCAGGGTGGGAGGAGGGAAGGGGAGGGTGGGGCAGGAGAGTGACCAGCCTAGAAGGGGGGTGGAACCAGTGAAGCCCTACTCCACTGTATCCTATCCTCTGTGTCAGACTGCAAAGTCCAACATGGAGATTCGTCTGTGCAAGCAAAATAGCCAGTGCAGACTTGCAAAGTCCCATTGCAGGGCCTAGGGCTTTCCCCGAGGAAAGGGGACAAAAGTCTGCTTCCCCCAAGACATCTGGTGGGGTTGCTGAATACAGTGGTCGCCATTTTGGCACCACTGTACCCGGCACCACTGCCAGGGACAGGATTGGGTTGCCTGTTGCTGTACTGAAATGCACAATATTTAGGCAGACTCTCAACAATAACAGTGAATGGTCACCAGTCAGATTTTAGAAGCATACCACCATCTTTAAACCTATTTTGACAAGATAACTTTTTCAGCCGCGAGGGAGCATAGCTACTTGTTTTTTGGTCTTGCAAATCGTATGTCATTCCAGACCAGTGTTTTTAATCTTATAAGAATATGCAGCATGACGGCCAAGCCTGTAGATGATACCAAACTATTCATGGTAGTGCAAATCAATACTTATTGTGAAGAGCTTCAAAAGGACCTTAGAATCCTGAATGAAGGGACTACTGAATGGCAAATGTGGTTCAACAATGTCAGCATAGAAAGCACATTGGGGCAAAAAACATTCCAGTTTCACTTATGTGTTGATTACAAAAAGAAGCAACGGAGTTCCAAGTTGGTGAGGTGCATGTTGGAGACTGAAAAGGTGGTGGGGCGTGGGTGCTAATAGGGGGCAGCAGGGTGGCTGGCAGAATTTGATTGTGGGTTTGGGTGGAGGATTAGCTTCAGCTGCCTCTAAGGAAAGACAACAATGTCTGGGGCTTTTTAGCTTGGAAAAAAAGATGATTAATGATTGAGACCTATACAATTTTCTATGGCATGGAGAGTGTGAATAGCAGAGAGTCGAACCAAACCCAAGAACTAGTACAGAGAGGTTTCCCCCCCTTTTTTTTCAGAACTGGAACCAAACCTAAACTCTCTTCGTTGCCTTGAATCTGAACATGAAAAACTGAACACTGGTTCAAAACCAGTTCAATAACTATCCAACCAAGTACAAAATTAATAAATAGGAACTCACTCTGGGATGGGATCAGATGGGATGCTGAAGCTCCTTTTTGTTTTGGTCATATTTGGAGAAACTACATTTCTCAGTGAGACAACTGAAAAGAAGGGGAGAAACTGGTGGGCAGGGCCTGGGGCTAATGCTTTTAGTGACCAGCAACAAGGACAAGTTCCTGGATGAGCTGACCAGCAACAAGGCCTCAGTGTGCAGCAGGGGTCCCCAAACATTCAGCTGCCAGGGTTACATCACTCAGTCTTCCTCTTACGGTAGGCTGGATTGGGGCAATTTCAGAAAACCACATGTACATTTTGTACATAATTCTAAGAATTTTCATAGTAGGAGAAAAATACTTGCAGAATTTGCTGCTACAAGGTTGCTTGCCCCTCTCTCTTTCAGCTGGCCTCTCAGTGAGAGAGACTCAGCCCAGCAGTTGCTTCAGCCAACTGGAAGAAGAAGGTGTGTGGTGGCGGGTGGGGGAGGGAGAGGAAATGCGTGGAGGTGCTGCATGTACCTCAATGCCACTGAGCTCAGCAGGCCAGTCAAAATGTGTTGGTGGGCTGGATGTGGCCTGCAGGATGTTGTTTGGGGATGCCTGGGGTGAAGGAGTCCTGAACTGACCCTACTGGAAGTTACTTGTGTTTGCTTGGCACCACAGTTCTTCCTTGTTGCCATTCTATTATTCACTTGAAACAGGGCAAATTAATTCTTTTTTTTTGCTAAGTAAGAGGGACTTTTTGAAAGAAAGAAAAAATAGTGCCTGAATTGGAGGCAGGGAAGATGTTATTTAAAAAGGGAAGGCTGGAGGTACTGTTTCAATTTGCCCACGATATTACAGACCCCAGAGTAGCATCATTTTGGAGCAGTGCTACATAAGGAAGCATATGGACATTCCTATCACCGGGTAGATGGGACTCAATAGCCTGGGAAGGCAGCTCATCTGAGAGAAGGAAAACTCTGATCCCAAACCTCCACTGCCTTGTGGCTCCATCCAGTTATGGAAAAGGCTTCAGGAGACAACCTTGAGGCAAAATCCGGAGCCGGAGTCCCTGAGGTAGTTCACGGCTGTATACAGTCATGCTCTGGCAACTCCTGCGACGCCGCTGGAACAAACCATATTGGCTTCTGCCTTTCCATTGGACCATTTCAGCGACGTGGAGAGGGAGGATTTGCTGCATGGGTAACAGTCTATCCTCCATATCTACTTTACCCAGGCTTCGCGCACTGGAGAGGACACTCTGTTCCAGAACCACCATTCAGTGCGTGATACCATAGTCTTCCGAGACTGAAGGATGCCAGCAACAATGGACATTCCTTGACAGATTTTTAAAAAATGGACAGGGCATCATGGAAAAACTAAAAGGCACCCCAGCTGCACTGGTGCTGAGAGCTGCTGGCTGCCATTACTGCTACTGTCACCCCCACCCCACCCCAGTTAGTCCATCAGGACCCACCCACATGGGCTCACCTGGTAGGCTTAGTTGCTCAGCATTGGTGGCAAGCAGTGATGGTGTTCCTCTCAGTTTCAGTGGGGCTAGAAGTGCCACTTTAAATTCCCACCTTGCCCTAATCCCCAATATAGCATCACTGTGAAGGTCCCAGTGGCAGTGCATGTTTCAATAATGGAAGCAATAGGAAGCAATCCCTGGCAAAGTGGATCCTCCTTAGCACTTTCCCTGAGAGTGCTGCATTCTGATGCCGGCTCTCAGTGTAAGAGAAGGGGCCGTACAAAGACAACAGCATTGATTTCTTTTCTTACAGATTTAAAAGAACTGTTAATTTGATATTATTCTGTATGAAATATATCCAAACCAGTTCCGAATGTCTGAACTGGTCACTGGACCACTTTTAAAAGTTAGCTTCTGAAGTCAAACTGAACCAAAGAGCTAAAAATTATGGATCATCAACCTGAGCTGAACCCCAGTGTTAATGGTTCGACTCCCTGGTGGCCAATCCACTAGAATGGATTGAGGAGAGATTTCAGGAAGTGCTTCTTCATGCAGCACATAATGAGTATACCTGTACATGGGATTCACGGCCACAACAGGAGGTGACAGCCACCAGTTTACATGGCTTTAAAGGAGGATGTGATACATTCAGGGAGGACAAGTCTACCACTGGGTATTAGTCACAGTGGCTGTATACCACCCTCCAGTTCAGAGGCAGTAAGAGGAGGAAGCAACAGCTGGGGAGCTATTGCCCGCATCCCAGAGGTCACTGTGGGAGAAAGGATGCTGCCTTTGGCCTGATCCATGATCTGTTCATGCTTCCACGCTTTCCTCCAAGCGATTCAGGACCCAATCCTATCCAACTTTCTAGCACCGGTGCAGCCGCATTGCAAGGCCTGTTACTTGCCCCACCACCACAGGATGCAGCGCACGCCCCATTGTCACACACTGGAAAATTGGATCAGATTGGGCCCTCAGTTTGCAATCCTGTCCACACATACCTGGGAGTAAGCCCCATTGACTCTAATGGGGCTTACTTCTGAGTAGACATGCAGAGGATTGGGCTCAAAGTTGGTAGACACACACTGACTCTTACAGGACAGTCCTCCGCATGTCTACTCAGAAGTAAGTTCTTTGCTACTGAATGGAGATTACACCCAGGAAAGTGTGTTTAGGGCTGCAGCCGTAAGCATGGCGAGTGCCACTGTGGGGTGTGTGTGTGTGTGTGTTGATGGGGCACAGCAAAGAGGAGGTCAGCCCAGAAATGCGCTGCCACCTCGGGCTTTCGGCTGCCCGTTGGCTCTGTCCCACCTTCCTCTCCGCACACACCAGATGCCCTTATAAAGTCATGCGCGCGCATGTACACAAGCCGCCGGAGGCACACCGAGCAAACAGCCTGCTTGCCAGGGGGACGCCGCGCGCGCGCACGCACAGCAACACCCCACAACACCGCACCGCACCCCGCCGCCTGGTCTCCCTGCAGCCCGTCGGAGAGGCGCGACTCCATTTCAGCGCGCCAGCCATTCCGCAGCCCGGCGTGAGTTGGTCAACTTGGGGGCGGGGGGGCCGTGCCGGGACTGGGTGGGGGCGAGCCTGTGCCGCGTGTGGGGCTGGGCCAGCCCCGAAAGCCCCCTTTGTATCCCTCAGCCCCGGGCAGGCAGCGCAGGGCTCGCTCTTTCCACGTGGCAGTAGCAGCAGCAGCAGCTTCCTCCAGGCGGGGGGGGGGCGAGGACACAGCCTGGGCCATGTGTTGACTCTGCCAGCCGCAGGTATTTTCGGTGTGTGCTGGGGAAGAAGGGCCGTCCTAGTGTGTGCTGAAGGGGGGGGGAGGAGAGGGTGGCGTGGGGGTCCCCCAATGGGGATCCAGCCTGCGGATCTTGCTAGAAGGAGGGAAGGTAAGAAAGACCTACAACAACACGTGTCAGCGAACTGGAATGAATGGGTTCCTTCCAGAGGATCATGCGGATCTATGGGGTCTCCCTGTCCCCCCCCTCCCGCATAAAGGGGGGTCGTCCAGGAAAGGAGTCAAGTAGCGTCACAGGACACTTTGGCTGGGCTTTTGGACAAGGGGCTCATGCAGGAGGACCCTGCGCGGCTGCTGGATTCCCTGGGTTGACACTGGAACCCAAAACATGCCTTCAGTTCAGTGAAGAAAGCAGACCGGACTCAACGAACAGATGTTTGCCTTTCAGTCTAGGGAATCCAGCTGTTGGAAAAGGGCCTCTTCCAGTTCTGTGCTCGCTCGCTTCCTCCGGGAAGAGGATTCCACAACTTTCCCAGGGCAACTTCTTCCCTGGCCCAACCCTGCTTGCGGTTATGTTGCAGTGCTCTGCCAAACCAAATTCTTATCTAGTGCAAGCCTGTTGCTTTGTGTTCTCCTGTCCCAAATGGCAGCCTGTTGCAGGTGGGGTGGAGTGGAGGAGAGGGGCCATTTGACACTGTAACTCTGGCAGATCAGGCTTCATGCAGTCCTGATAGGCTGTGCAGGGGGCTGTGCAAGTCATTCTGGGCCATGAGGCATAAAATCAAATTGTTCCCTCCATCGCAGGGCTGGCTGACTGACTGACTAGATAGATAGGCAGACTAAATACTTGACAATCTGCTGATTTGTAATGGTGCCCAAAACTGGTGAGTGCCTCACTCTGCCTGTTGGACTCATCTTTTCCTTTCCTTCCCAGCTTTCTCCAA
The DNA here is from genome assembly GCF_035046505.1 of Tiliqua scincoides. Taxonomy (NCBI): domain Eukaryota; kingdom Metazoa; phylum Chordata; class Lepidosauria; order Squamata; family Scincidae; genus Tiliqua; species Tiliqua scincoides. Next base: position 67,037,462 of record NC_089821.1, read on the forward strand.
TTGTCTGATTAAATCACCATGATGTCTCTGTGAGACCATTTTCTACCCAGAGCCCACCTGCTGCTCAGCTCTGAAAAGGCAATGTCCAGATTCAGTTGAGCTGTGAGCATATATCTTCCTCTGTCAAAAAGCCAGCTGTTCTCATGTCTTTCTATGCTCAGACCTAGTCCCAAGCCATAGTTATTTCCAGGGTGGTAAGAAAAGAGCCCCACCTGCTTAAGTACCGTCAAGTCCAGCATCCCCTTCTTGCAGTGGCCCACCACATGCTTTCAAGGAGCCCACACGTGGTGCTTGAAGGTGGTGCTTGAAGGCAGATATCCCGCTGCATTATTCCTCAGCAGCTGCCATTCAGTAGTAGCACTACAAGTCACTGATTCCACATGACAATCATGACCAATAGCCATTGATATTCACAGGGCATAAGTCTTTACAGTCATCTAAATTAGTGGCAGTGGTGAATTGCATAGGTTAAAGTTGCATGGTATGAAGAAGTGCTTTATTTTGCCTGCCCCAAATCTGTTGCTAGTTGGGTCCATTGGGGGATAGCTTAGTGGACTCCTTTCCTTGAAGTGCCTTTTCTTCTTCATGCCTTCTGTTCCTAAAGGTGGGCTTCTTAAGATCAATTCACAGAACTGACATGCTGAACAGAGCAGCAATTTTCTCTTACTTTCTCAGAACTCCTCGTGTTCAAGGGATCATGTTGCATTAGGAAGCCTGCAATATGGTTTCTTAAGTGTTTCAAGCAACAGCTGCTTTCTGGCATTGTATCCTACAGGCAACATCTGTGTTTAGGGCTCCTTTTTCAGCTTCCTTGCTAAATCGTGTGGTGTTGCTTCCTGCCACTTTTTCATATTCTTCTTTCAGCTTTAGGAGCTATCTGTTTTCCACCCTCCCCAATTGTGCTTGTTTACAAATGCTTCTGGATTTAGTGTCATCTCTGAATTTTATTACCAAACTATTTATTTCCTCTTCTGTTTCATTACAGGAAGTATTAAATCAGCCCAAATCTACCTTGGATCTGTGGAGCTTCAGAATTGTCCTCTCCAAATGTTCCAAATCAAAGGACTGCTTTCAGAACTCAGAAGGTTGGCTTAACACTTGCAGCCCTTTCAAGTAAGGGTAAGATTGTTTGGTTGGACAGTCTGGCTCCTGGTCATTTAGATCACATGACAGATTCAAGTTCCCAAGCTCTCCTTTGCAATTAATACCAGTTCAAAGTATTTCACATTCGTTTTCTTAGTAACTGTTAGCCTGCAGGGTAGGTTAATATTATTATCAACCCAGTGTTACAGATGTGGACTGAGTCCTGCCCTCTCCTGCCCTTGTTCCTTCCCCACCTTGCCCCTGCCCTGGAATGCCTCCACCTGTTTCTGAAGCCCTCATGTCACCCAGAGCTCTTACCTAGCTCCTGGTGGCATCCAGCCAGTGCTGAGTTGGTGCTGGCACTAACTCAGCACGAGGTGTTGCAGGCATGCCTTACGGCACATTTTTGATACCCAGCACTGGCCCTGGAAGGCCTGTGCTGGCCCAACTCAAGATTGGGCCCCAAAACAACAATCAAATACACATTTATCTAGCATTAAGCCTATTGAATGCACGGTGTTTGATGTTTGAGTAAACATTTATAGGATTGTGCTACACAGCTTCTTGATGAGTTCATGGCAGAGGTGAGATTTGAACCAGGGACTTCCTGGTTTGTCCCCAATGTTTCAGTAGCTCTTGTCTGGAGCTACTTGAGCTAAACACTATGGGCGCAACTCAGGCAAAGGTGAGCACTGCAAGGTCAAAACTGCATGTGGTTCGTCCTCTTTACCCAGTAGCAGCAGGGTTGCCCTTCCCCCAGATTGGAACCACAGAAGGTTATGGGGACTTTAACCCTACTCTTTGTGATCCTGATCCATGGAAGCCCCTGACTCAGCTGCTACTAACTTTTAAAAACTGAGCCCATTGGAGCTGCTAATACTTTTTGACAACAAAAAGTGCTGTTGACACAGACTAGCAGTGGCTCCCCAAGGTTTCAGACAGGAATTTTTTTTGCCTACCCTACCTGGAAATGCCAGGGATTACAGTGGGGGCTTCTGGCATACAAAGCAGATGCTCTTCCCCTGAGGTACAGTCCCTTCCCTGACCATGCCCTGTAATCAAATAGCTAGATGCCCACATGTAGCCCTGTCAGAGGACAACCTTATGGGAATAGCAGTGCTAGAGATTAGTCACACGTGATCACTTAAATGGTTTGCAAACTGTGTTTTGGGATAAATAAAGCTGCATTCTCCAAGTCCACTCTTTGGCCTGTGGATAGAGTATCTTGAAACTCCTACTCATTGGACAACCCTGAAGGTGTTACTTTCTCTATGCCAAGCTTGCTCTTCAGAACCATTTAAAACTGTGGAGCACTCTAAACACTAGAACAGTCATTCTCATTTTTTTATTTTTCCTTTGGTTATGGTCCATTGGGATCTCCTCTCGGATTCTGGGGCCCGCTATCAAACAAGGATACCGCATAGACAAACATAAAATCATTTATTATTGAACACCCAGAAAACTTGAACATTTCAACAGACTAGGCTCTCCAGGGGACCATATGGCTCCTGTTGAGAATGGCTGCACTAGAAAGTAATATAGTAATCATAACAATTTCCCCATTTGTTGGATTTTAGCTCCCAGCATGCTACACTTTAGCCACGCTGCTGGGAAATTAGGCCCCTGCTCTTTGCAGTCCTGCTCTTCAGGACTAAGGGTACAAGAGTTTGCCTGCTATCTGGCTGGTTAGGGGGAAAAGCCACAGCAAGCCAAGCAAAGACCTTGCAGTAAAGGCTCAATGTTTTGGAGGGGTGGGTGGGTTTCAGATATACAGTATTTTCTCAAGGCAATGTTTCTGATGGAGGGCAGTTGCATTTTCCCAGCCAAAAATTGCTGTTTAAAAGTTATTTCTTGTCATAATTTTATTTGATTATAACTATCCCATCCCTAAGGCTAATGTGGCTTTACCTAAACATTTTAGGTATCACATTTGTTTGTAAAAGGGGCAGGGAGCAAAAGGTTTTCAACTTATTGGTGAGGTCTCCTGGAATAACCTTCACTCTGTGGAAGTGACTCGACACAGCTGGCCTGTCAAGTTTGCTGCATGATCTTACTGTGAGGAAGAGGACACAGCCTTTCTGCAGCTGTTGGTCCTCTCTGGCTGGTGGTCACTGCCAGGCCGTTTGTCAATGCCCTCATTCTTCTATCACAGGGCAGCTGACGGTGTTGCTGTTCTCTCTGGGAGGGCAGAAGTGCAAACTCCCAGCAGCGGTTAGCTGGAGCCAGGAACATTTTTGTGGCTGTGGAGACTGAATGTTTCTGCTCCTCAGTGCCTTGCCATACCCTTCCTTCAGCTCTGCTAGCTGCACCCTCACCTTCTGCTTCTAAAAATAAAGACATGACTGAAAAGCTCCCCACCCCTCTCCCCAGTACATTGCATGAATACAGGATGTGACACCAGAACTATAGCTAGTATCCTGCAAAGAATGTAATGTTTGGTTTTCCTGATTTCTAGATTTCTGGTGACTTCTTGATAACATGATAACCCTGAAGCAGTGTCTGGTGTTTTACTTTATATCCAGTTACTTCCCTGCTACCATCTGCAGTTCCTTGATCTTGCAAAAGATAGTGAATCACACCTCACTTTCCCATCTCTGCCCAAGGGCAGCTTGCAAAAAGAGGGTGCAGTACAGGACTTACAGAGCGCGTGGGCCACACCAGCCTCTGTTTTGGTTGGTCACTCCACATTCTCAGATGTTGGGGGGGGAGGAGGATGATGTTGATCTTTCTGTATTTTCAGACTGATCTCCAAGCCAGAGGGACAATGGCACCAACGCTGCATCAGGCATATCGCCGGCGCTGGTGGATGGCTTGCACTGCAGTGGTGGAAAATCTCTTCTTCTCTGCTGTTCTGCTGGGCTGGGGCTCCTTGCTCATCATGCTTAAACTTGAGGGATTCTACTCCCATTTGTGCACAGGTAAGAGGGAAAAGACCGGGGCCCAGCAAGCTGGGCTTTGGTGGAGGAGATCAGGCAAAATAAGAAAGTGGGTGGAGCCAGGCAAAGGGTGGGGAGCCTTGTAGGTGGCAGCCTGAGCTAAGCTCTTCACCCAGAAAACTCTGCAGAGCCCCCACCCATATACGTTCCTGGGATTGTCGGAGTATTTGTGACATTTTCCAAAACCAGTCAAGCTTGTTCAGGCAATGGGAGTTGGTGGGAGTGGGGAGCAGAGTTCTAAATGAACCTGATGTTGTTGCCTGCTGGTGAAGAAACATTCTATGTATTGTAGAAGTGCAGTATGGACTAGCCATTATGGTCATGGCAGGGATATGTTGAGCAGTTTCAAGCTTTTTCCTCTTCACAAATATGTGGCATAGCCCCTCTCTGGCAGTGGTGTCCTTTTTCAGAAAGTTCACCTTCTCATGCATCAACCTCCTGTAAGCTCTTGACTCTTGAATTGATCACCACCTCCCCAATTTTTCTCATATGAGACAATATTTTAGGCATGCCAATTACCCTGCCCCCGGGTCAGTCACAAGCTACAGATGGGACTAGTATGATAAAACAGCTGCGGGGCAATGCTTTAGAAAAACTTGTTTTCTTATTGCTCCCCATTTGTTCTGGTCACACAACACCCTATTATACAACAGGGCCCTTCCCTTGATACACACCTTTCTCTGATGAGAAATGAGCCCATCTCTCCGCCAGATTTCCTTCCTTCTCTATTGCTCCAGGCTTGCCATATCACCATCTAGGCAATCTACTTGTATCATGGAGTAGGAGGGAGATGGAGTTGGAGAGAATAGTACACATCCACATCCTGTGCTATTACTTTCTGGGTCCCATTGCTCACCCTCTTTCTCTGTGTGCTGTGGGGCAACATGAACCATTCATTTTTTTTCCAGCGGACAGGAGAAGGGTGAGCAGCAGGACCTTAAACTGCTCCCCCATTAACAGAAAGCTGCCTTCCTTTATGTGGGCAGGGTAGATGTGAAAGTGTGGCTTTTATTGCAGAAGGATGGGTCTGATCCTCTTTGCCTTGTTTGCTCCAGGTGAGAATGGCACCAGCGAGTTAGTGCTGGCTAATGTATCTCATTCTTGGCCCAGTTGTGTGGATCAGGAGGAAATGCTCAACTTGGGTTTCACCATTGGATCCTTTCTACTGAGTGCTGCCACCTTGCCTCTTGGGATATTCATGGACCGACTTGGCCCCAGGCCGCTCCGCTTGCTTGGCAGGTATAGAGCAGAGATCAAGGAACTGGAGGAAATGGCAAATTATTATTATTATGAACAGTATTTATATACTGCTTTTCAACAAAAAGTTCACAAAGCGGTTTACAGAAAAAAATCAAATACTAATGGCTCCCTGTCCCAAAAGGGCTCACAGTCTAAAAAAGATGCAACACCAGCAGACAGCCACTAGAAAAGACATTGCTGGGATGAGGTGGGCCAGTTACTCTCCCCCTGCTGAATAAAAGAGGAGCACCCACTTGAAAAAGTGCCTCTTAACCTGTTAGCAGGGGTTAGCAAATGGGTCCTGAAATGCCCAGGCCAGGGAGGGGAAATACTAAGGAAGAGATGTGTAGATTAGAGGAGATGAAAGGGGTTTAGAGAATAGATTGATGGATGTTGGATAAGGGGCACTTGACAGGGTGGACAGTAGATACTCAAGGAGACAGCAGAGTGTGAATTATGGCTTAAGAGATGGGGGATATGGGTGGGATGCATGGTGTATGATATACCCAAGTGGTTGTGAGTGACATGGCCCCATTTTGCTCTGCTGTATCTCTTGCTTTCTCTACAGTGCCAGCTTTGCTCTTTCCTGTGCTCTCATGGCTGTGGCTGCCTACAAACCACCAGGTGAGGAGGAGACCTGCATCTGAATTGGCAACTTGGTGTCACAAATTGATTGGACTAGGGCTGCCAGGACACAATCTGGACAACTTTCTTCTCTCTGGATGATTTCTCCTTTCCTAAAAATCTGATTTCATTGCATACTGTCTCAGCAACCTGGACATTTGTTTTGCCCCATAGCAGGTAGCTTGTGTTCCAGACTCATCCCAACTGCCTTCTCTCACTAATGGCACAGCCAATGAGGAAGCCACATGGCGGGAGGTACTCAATGATGACAAGATGTGGCTGCAGAATAGGCCGGCCAAGATGAAATATGGTCATGGAGGCCAGTAATAGGTGGAAGGGGGACTGTACTGTTGGAGGTGAGCTATAAGAGACATAGAGAAAGATGAGGAGATTTCGTAGTATGACAGTGGGGAGACAAGGTCTGGCAGAGGATGCCATCCTTTCTCCTAACAAGCTTGTAAGGATCTCCAGAAGTGCTGCTCTCTCATTCCTTCCTTCATGCTTTTCATCTGTGCACTTGTAGCACAGGCCCTTCTTGCTGTCACCACCCATGTCCTCACTCTGTGTTTCTGGTTTGTCTTTCTAGTTCTTTCCCCACTGATTTTCCTTGGCCTTTCCCTGAATGGCTTTGGTGGGATCTGCCTGACCTTCACCTCCCTAACTGTAAGTATGGGGACCAAACTGAATGAGCCCTTTCTCTGCAAAAGAAAACCGTGACATACATTCCCTTCAGGTGGCAATAGCAGGAAGTACCTGAAGACATTCCTGGTCCCTCTTTCTCCTGAGCACAGCTGGAATCTTCCATGTGGCAGATGTTGAAATGGAACCTTTTGGAGACTATGGGCCCAATCCTATCCATCATTCCAGCACTGATATAGCTGTACCAATGGGGTATGTGCTGCATCCTGCTGTAGGGAGGCAGTCTCAGAGGTCCCTCAAGGTAAGGGAATGTTTGTTCCCTTACCTTGGGGTTGCACTGCGGCTGTACTGGCACTTGAAAGTTGGATAGGATTAGGCCCTATGTTGCACTGTGCTAATCTCCATAACAATCCTGCAGTGGTGTCTTCTCTCCCCCTTTCACGGCAATTATGGGGAGTGAATGACTTGGCTGTTATCCCTCTGGAGCTGGAAAAGACAGTGTCAAAAGAAACCCTTTCCAAGCACCATTCCCTAATTTGGGGAGCCTGCCAAATGGGTGCTTCACATCTGGCTGTGCAGTGCTTCTTGGGCATTGACCAGCTTGTCATACTCACATAACTGCCCTGTCTGATCCTTCTGCTGCCACTCTGCCAAATATGCTAGACCAGGGGTGCTCACACTTTTTTGGCTCGAGAGCTACTTTGAAACCCAGCAAGGCCTGGAGATCTACCAGAGTTTTTTTTACAATGTTCGCGCCATCATAACATATAACATTTATGTGTACAATGTATGTTGGTGTACCTTGAGCCCCACTGAGTATAACAGGACTTACTCCTGAGTAGACATGCCTAGGATTAGGCTGTGAGGCTGCAATCCTAGCCACACTTACCTGGGAGTAAGCCCCATTGAGTACAATGGGCCTTACTCCCGGCATTTCCTCCCAGAGGCACCTGAAAGGGGGGAGGGGTCGGCACTACTCATTTTGCCTCGCAATCTACCGGTAGATCGCGATCCACCTATTGAGCACCCCTGTGCTAGACACTCAGAGGTGTTGCTAGAGGTGGGGGGCGGTGCACTAAGTTTTGCAGAGAGCTTCCTTGCAGCATGCAAGCAGCTCCTCCCTTCCCCTTTGGAGCCATGTGGACGGGGGTGGGCGAAACGGAGGCGAATAGCTCCTGAGAGGAGGGGGAGGAGCTGCTTGCACGCTGCAGGGAGGCTCTCTGCAAAACCTAGTGCACTGCCCCCCCTCTAGCAACACCTCTGCGGACACCACACAACCTCTGGTTAAGAATTAAATGCACAAAACAAGCACACGTGAATATTGATTTATCCATTTAATTTGCTTGTGGAATTTGGCCTTGCTCAGCATTTCGGTGTCCCTACTGAAGAATATATGGATTTTCTTTTTAAAGCACAAAATATGATCAGCCCTCAGTGAACCCAGGAAATAGTGTGTCTAAGGAAGATAGGAATTCTGCACCTTCAATTGATTTAGGGCTCATTCCTAACTTGCACTGGAGCAGACGGGCTGGCGGGCCTGCGCTGCATCCAGTGCAAGTTTGGGGCCAGAATCAGCACAACCTAAGGCAAGGGGAAAACTTTTCCCTTACCCTGTGTTGCGCTGCACTGGCCCCGAAGGGTTTACTTGGATCTGTGCCACCTCAGGAGGTGGTGCAAATCCGAGCAGAACAGAGCAGCCAGAGGCTGCTGTGCACTGCCCAGGAACGGGGTCAGGATCTGGCACAACCGTCGGATCCTGACCTGTCTCCCACTCCCCACTCACCCTCCCCTTACCCTGAAATGCCTTCTCCACACCTCCTTCACACCCTCCTTATGTCCCCCCCAAGACCCCTGCATTGGCTGAGCTCAGCTGACACAAAGTCACGCTGCTGCGCCAGATCCAGGCCTGAGGAAGCCAGTGCAAGGAGTTGACTCTAAAGTCAGCGCAGAAGTGCCATACGGCACATTTGTGACACCCCCTGGTCACTTGACACCCCACAGGTGACTTGTGCTGGCCTAACCTGCGGGTTAGGATTGTGCTGTTATTTATTTAATGTATTTCTACTCTGCCTTTCCTCCTCTTATGTGGGAGTGTGAAACTGGAATTTTGCAAGGTCCCATTTGTGACATAGATGTGAGAAAAGTTGCACCATCTGAAGTGCCCTCATCTGGTCAACTATTCAAACCACAGGAGTTCTGTCTGTCTTTGCTCACCCTGAACTGTAGTTGCTTCTTATCTCCCCAAATAACCAGCATTCAAGAATGGGGAAATATATGGTGATTGGCTGATGGGTAGGGTGGGGCTTGGGCAGGGCACTGCATAGGACTGGCAGGGTGCTTATCTGTTTGCAGCAGTGGATTGTTATAGCATATTGTGAAGGGCAAGTGTGGCTGGAGGGGTGCGGTTTAAGAGAGGCTGCAACACAGTTCATTTTCCATCTCCTTGTTCATTCGCTTTCTTTACTGAACTTCACTGTGTTGCTTGGTTGTTGCATCTGCTTCTTTGTTAGCACCAGTTTTATTTGTTTGATTTTGCTGAGCCTTTGTTCCTGATATCTAGCAGCTGGAGGCAATCACTTTGGATTTTGGAAACTGGAGCATCAGATGTCATTTTAGTTACAACCAATTGTGAACTTGCTGTACTTTGAACTGGATATGACTGCTGATATGAAGCTGTAGCTTCCAGAAATCAGGAAGGGAATCTCAGCTAAACTAAACCAATTAAAATTGTGCTGGATGCTAACAAAAAGCTTTGTTGAGATAGTGGACTTTTGTGCCTTGCTGTTAAAATCACAGGGATCTAGATTTCTGTACCATGGTGCTAGATCCATGATTTTTACTGTGCACTCAAGGAGCAGGTGGTTTGTTGTTACCTGCATGTAAAAATGATAATGATTCGTGAAGTGACACAAGGGAAATTCGGGAATTATCTGCTTTGGAACACATCTTAACTAAATGTGTAAGCTATGATGGCTTTGGATAGGAGAGAAAACAAAGCTAAAATCAGATTGAAAAGTGATGTAAATGAAACGTATTTTTTATAAATAAAAACATTCTTTATTTATAAAAGTACTTTTGTATGACTTGGTAATAATATCTATTTTGTCTCCTCTTCTCTGTGAATATAACTTGTTAGTTAGTTAAAAAGACGATTTTAAAAAAAGAAAACAATTCAGGTGCCAAATTCAATTATCAGTGTTCCAAAGAAAACAGATGAGAAGGCGGCTGGTCTTGTGAGCACTGAACTTCCTGTGAGGAGTTGATGGGGGGAGCCAGCCAATGGTAATGTAAGCCATTTATCTGAGGTAATCATAGTGACCTCTGGGCCTACAGGGGCATCCCATGGAGGTTGGTTAGAATCCCCCCCCCCCAAAAGCTGCAAGTTACTATGGCAGCTTGTCTACTGCTCTGAAGCAGAAACAACCTTTAAAGGCTTGGACAAGCATCATGCTTGTGGGATCTCTTTTATTCTTTTTAGTAAATCCCTAAAACCCACCAGCTGGGATGCAAAATAGTGACTTGAGTGGGGCAGGCCTAGAATTAGAGAACAGGGTGTCGCTGATCTCATACTTAGCCCAGGAATTTGTTTTCTGTACCAACTGCATTAGAAGTGATTATTAGTTTGTGGAACTCTTTGACACAAGAAGTTGTTATGGTATCTTGCCTGGATGCCTTTAAGAGGATATTGGACAAATTTCTGGAGGAGAAGTTCATTACGGGTTACAAGTTATAGTAGGTATGTGCAAGCTCTTGGTTTTAGAGGCAAGCTGCCTCTGATTGCCAGATGCAGGGGAGGGCACGAGGACGAAAGTTGTGCCTGTTGTCTTGTGTTCACCCTGGGGCATTTGGTGGGCCACTGTGAGATACAGGAAGCTGGACTAGATGGGCCTTTGGCCTGATCTAGCGGAGCTCTTCTTATGTTCTTATGTCCTTTCACACTCCTTATTTCTCTCCCCACAAAGTTTTCTTGGTTTCAGTTAGCTTAATTTGGAAAAAAGGGCTTTTTGTTCTGTTGTTAAACAATTGGGAATCAGAAACTGCAAATTGCACAGCTTTACCAGTAGAGCTTAACCTAACTTCTCACAAGACCCACTTTAAAATACTCCCTTGATCAAACTTCACATTGAGTTTCTATAGATTAGCTTCCCTCTTTGACAAAAGCAAATTGACAGAGGTGAACGGAAGAGTAAGACCCATTCTTTAGATAGGACCATCAGGAGGATGTGTGATACTGAAACTGCAAGCCCAGCATTTTAGTTTTGCAGAAAATGCAATTTGCTGAAGACAAAGTTCTCTCTTGACACAGCTCTGAAAAGCATCCTTCCATTTATTTTTGTCTTTAGCACAGGTGAAAAAGGAAAAAAAAATCATGATAATCTATCCATGTTTTTGCCTCATAATGTGCAGCATTCATGATCTTTACAGTGTGGTCTGTGCCCATGAATATGGGTTTTGATAGTTATCTGTAATAATCCAGGTTGATTTATTGCTTGGATAATTCTGCCTACTTGAGTATCTGCCAGGTCTATGCCTCACATCTCTGTTTTTGCTCAATGGCAGCACCACAAAGCACTGAATCTGTTATTTTTATTGTATAGTGTGGAACCTGATGTCACAACAGGTGTGGTCTAAATAGTAGATGATGATATCTGTGCATATGGATGTGTGCTGTGTTTTGATGGGACATTTTTGTGATCTCCCTGTGAAAATCATGAGGATCCTCCATTCTTTGGTTCTAATTCCAGCCATGAAACACTGGATCCATGATTTTCATGGTACAATTCATAGTCATGGATGTGAGCTTTGCTTAATGCTAGATTGGGGGTATCTCCATATAAAAATCATGAGTGTATTTAGAATTGCGTCCCAAAGCATTAGTTGGTTGATCTGCTTATTAAACAGATTCAGATTTGCAACCCTGTGATCCAATCAATCAATTTTTTTTCAAATTAACATGGTGCAAAAGAGGTGAGGAAATTCAGCCCTGCCTGTTCCTCAAACATTTCTGTAAGTGTGTGACTTCTATCCAAGTTTAGGGTAAGTTTGTATAAGATGTGTGAACTCTAGCACCAGTGCAGGGACACCTGCGTGTGTCTGTCTGTATCTGTACCTTGCCTGTTCCAGTATGGAAAGTGTGCATCATGTGCAGGTATTGGGAAGGATGTACACACCTGCTGTGTGAGGTTCCCATGACAGCACTGCTGTGAGGACTGAGCTGTGTGAAGAGCAGAGCACTCATGACTTTAGTGGATGCAGTAGAAGTGGGGATTTGGGCAGCTGCATCTCATCATCTGGGGCTGATGCTACACTTGCTTGAATTCCCCATTCCACATACTATTAAAGGCACAGAGTCACCCTGTCCTCCTTTGCTTCTGTTTACCCTAGCAAAGATCTGGTAGTGACCTTGGCAAGATCAGTGACATTTTTTAGTTTGCCCCAGCTGTGTCAAACCAGTCCACACTGGCAGAAAGAAAGGAAAGTGGAAAGAGCTTATCTGGTGAGAAATCTGACCCAGGACAGCAAAGACCTTTGCATATGACTTTTTGCTTCATTGCATAAAGGGGGAGGAGGGGGAGGTCCTCCTTATTTCCACCCAGCACACATAGCAAGTGGTGTTTACTACCCATCCCCCAATCAAGGCACATTGCCTTTTGGCTGAGGCAGACTCAATGCCCACAGAGTACATATACATGGGCTAGGTGGGGAGTAGTCAGCCAATGGAAAGGCAGAGTTGAGTGCCACACCCCTCTTCTCCCAGGCCTGAGGCAAGGGCATATGGTAAAGAACTGGAGCTTGGCCAAGACATCTTTCATAGTTCTTCTGTTGGGCAAAGCCAAAGGACTTGGTTGGCACAATGCCAGCTTGAGGAGTGTTCCAAAGGAAATGAGACAATGTAGTTGAACTTGCTCATCTCCAAATGAAGGACATTTCCTTGGACACGCATCCCATCAGTTTGTGCTCAGAATTGCACTCTTCACTTCCTATCCTGCATATTTGAGGCCCATAAATCAATCCTCAAAGAGAAATTTTCTTCTTGGAATTGAGGCCAGTTTGACACACACACACAGGGCTATCATTAGGACAGCTAGGCACAGGGCACAGACCTCAGAGGGGCACAGTACTTGCCTTTAAGGGGCACAGTTTTATACGAATTAGTTTTTTTTTAAACCCATGTCAAAAACTGCAACTGACAATTATAAGAATACAGGTGGGGCCTTGTTATCAGCAGGGATCCATTCTCAGACTCCCCCATGGATACCTAAAACCACAGATAATTAAATCTGTGGTTTTTGCCCCTTTAAACCCCTGGAGCCTCTTTAAGCTGTGCTTAAGAGGCTCCTCCTTTAAGGCCTTTAAACTGTGCTCTAGTTGCCTCTGCAGGACTTTCTGAAACTCATAGAGGTCATGCACATCCTCCCGCGGCCTCTGCAGGTTTCAGAATGGCCTTTTTGGCTGAAAAAAACATGGTTTCCTGAGGGAAACTAGAAGTGACATTTTTATGTCATATAAGGCATTCTGAGACGCCCGGGAACCCCTCCAGGTTGCCTCCAGAGGGCTCAGGTGTAGTCAGGTCTGACTCAACGTGGGTCTGGGGGGATACACAATCCATGGATATGGAGGCCCCACCTGCATATTTATTTTTATTTTAAGATAAATAGCCCAACAGTGCTATGGACTATACTTAATTATAAAGTCTTATAAAAAAATTTCCTTTCCAGTTAGCTTTGCCTAGGGTACAAAATAATCTGGCCCCGGTCCTGCATTTGTGCATGTGCACGTGTTCATGTGCGCGCGTGCACACACACAAGGGATTTCTGACTCTTCCCAGCTCCTCAACAATGCTCCTGACAAGCAGGTGAACTCTGGTTGTTTCTGAGACTGCCGTCATTTTCCCCAGTGTCTGTGTCTTCAGTACCAGCTTGGTCTCCAGACATTAGAATGGAGAATAAGAACTTGAGAAGAGCCCTGCTGGATCAGACCAAGGGCCCATCTAGTCTAGTTTCCTGTATCTCACAGTGGCCCACCAAATGCCCCAGGGAGCATACAAAACAACAGACACAACCTGTGTCCTAGTGCCCTTTCCTGTATCTGGCAGTCAGAGGTAGCCTACCTTGACCTTGCACCTACCATGACTTGTAATCCATGATGAACTTCTCCTCCAGAAATTTGTCCAACCCCCTCTTAAAGGCATCCCGGCAAGATGCCATCACTACTTCTTGTGGCAAAGAATTCCACAAACTAATTGCACACTGGGTAAAGAAATATTTTCTTCTGTCTGTCCTAACTCTCTCAACACTCAACTTTCGTGGATGCCCCCTGGTTCTCGTGTTACGTGAGAGGGAAAAGAGAATGATCATGTTTATCACCATGTTGTAAAAAAGAGGGGTTTTTTTTGCTGTGGATTACTACAACGTTTGGAATAACTAAGAGCCCAGTCCTATCCAACTTTCCAGTTCTGAAGCAACCATGCCAACAGGGCGTGTACTCCATCTGCAGTGGAGGGGCAGTCACAGAGTGTTTCTCTGGGCTGCTTCAGGACTGGAAAGTTGGATAGGATTTGGCCCTGATTCTCTACTTGCAACCACTAACTTGTTTTTGAATCTGTGCACACACCACGCCCATTAAGCAAAAGAGATAAATGCAATTCACTCCATACTGGCTCTGCACAGCAGTGGATTGGAGGATGTTGAATCATTAAGTCGTAATAAATTCTGCTGAATCTAGCTGCCCCTTCTGTAGCAAATGAGGATGAAAGGCTATTTTGATGAGAAATCCAAAATTCCAACCTTTTGGTGTCTGAAATGTGGTATCCATTATAGCCTGCAGAGCTGTGATAAGGGGTTTCCATGATTTGCTGCAGAACTGTAAAGTTCTTGAATAAAGAAGAATTTCTGAAAAGTGGACTCTGAGTGCAACTCATTTTCTGCTTAACTGCTTATGAATTGATCACTGACTATCCTGATGTATTTTGTTTGTGAGTTGTTATGGGGAACTCTCTGTGACCAAAACTGGCATAGAAATGCTGATGCGGGTCAGTAAATAAATGCATCTTAAAGACAAGTCACTTGAAAGGGGTGAGCATTTCTGTTAATTGCTTTCTCACATTCATCTTTTTAGCTACCCAACATGTTTGGGAACCTGCGCTCTACTTTCATGGCCCTCATGATTGGCTCTTATGCTTCCTCTGCTGTTACCTTTCCAGGTGTCAAGGTATGTCATGACTGATGTATCTAGTTTGAGTCATCCTGTTTCCTAGAGCAGAGTGCCCCCTATTCGTGGGCAGTCAAGGAGCTCCAGGATGTAGGCACATGTGCTTATTTTCTGGTTGAAGGAGATGGCATACTTGCAAATGATACAAGGCAAGTTTTTTTTCTGATTGAAACTGCTAGGCTGACAAGGGAGGTAAGAGGTGGGTACAGACTGAATCCCAATCCAAGAAGGAATGGTTCCTACCCAAGGAGGGGTGAATTTGGACATTCTTACAAGGGTAGAGGAGGAGAAAGCGTTCGTCACAGCTTCCAGGTTTCCTGCAAAGAGGTGGGATGCATTTATCCCCATGTGGCAAGATCCACATTTTGCAATGTGTGGACAGAAACATATCTCCATGAGGGATATGCACTCCTTCATTTTGTCCCTGCTACTTCCCGCACTGTTTCGATGGAATGTCCAATGTCACCTAAGCCCTCCTCTAGAACCCTCTCTACTTTTCCATCTCCTGAATATATCTTAGACCAAAATAGTCTGTGAGTCAATCCTTGCCTACTCTGATGGGCAGTGACTTCCCAGGTTGTAGACAGGGATTGAACCTGGGACCTTCTGTACACAATGCATGTGATTGACCACTGAACCAGTCCTCCCATTCATTTCTGTCTCTTGTTCCATTGCCATCAGCTGATCTATGACTTAGGAGTTTCATT
Organism: Tiliqua scincoides; assembly: GCF_035046505.1. NCBI lineage: Eukaryota > Metazoa > Chordata > Lepidosauria > Squamata > Scincidae > Tiliqua > Tiliqua scincoides. Next base: position 67,052,901 of record NC_089821.1, read on the forward strand.
CATCATCATCATGTTCGTCTGGTCAGGTTTGGCTTGTCTCATCTTCCTCAACTGCGTGATCAACTGGCCCAAGGAGTCCTTCCCAGCTCCTGAGGAGGCCAACTACACGTGAGTAAGGGCCCTGTGGCAAATCAGTCTTAAGAGGAGAAAGCTGCTCCTGGGCCTGAGATAGTTCTGCCAATTGCCCAGAAGGCAGAGAGGGGCAAGTTCTTGGCATGAATGTGCCAATCCACCACGGTGAGACTCGAAATAAGTTCCAAGTCCCCACCCTCTTTGACTCAACTCATGAACGAGTCTTAATGGGCAGCCTTTGGGACTTGGCCAGAGCCCTTTTAGGACTCTGATTCGAGTCAGAGTCTTTTCAATAAACAAGTCAGGCATGGCTCAGCAGAAAAAACAGAACTGTTGGTGGTGTGTGTCAGAGTTCTCATTTAACACTCCCCTGATGTCCCCATTCCATCTGTAAACAAAAATTCTGCTATTCTTCGAGTGAGTGCAGCAGTGCAGAAAGCGCAGATTGGTTCCTGATGAACCCCAGCAACCACTTGAGAAAAACTCCTGAGTCACTTCCAGTTTCAAAGCATGTGTGTCTCGAGTCTGCAGGAGTTTGGGAAATGTGTGTTTGGTGACTTGAGCCCAGGTCTTATGAGTCAAGTTGCCCATCCCTGGTTCTTGGGAGTGGGAATGTGGCTGTTCCTGGTGCAGTTGCTGTATCACTGTGCAAAGGCATTCTATAGAGCAGAGGAAGGGCTCATTTGGAGCTTCCTGTCTCCTCTGTGTTCCTATCCTCTTTCCACTTTAGTGCATGGAGTAAATATTAATATGGCACATCAAATGCAAAGAAGAAATAGACCCTCATTCCCACAACTGCAGTGGTCATGGGTGTTCATGACCTTGCATCAGCTTTGTTTGTCCCACATAAGAGAATAGGGAGATGGGCAGAATCCTGATCTTGGACAAATTGCTGCTTCAAGGCAAATAGCAAGTGGAGATGGGGTGGTGGTGAAGAATCTTGAGTATGAAAAGTTGGGAGGGGAAAGACAGTACGTTTTTCCATGTGCTGTGACTCTGAATGGGATGAACTTCCCCTCCCCCCACCCTACTTTGTCTGAAAGTGGCAGCGCTTTGGTGTCTAAGCGTGCCTCTTAAAAATGCATTTCTGTGAATGTCTAGTTTGAGCCCAGTCAACGCTTTACCTTACCCGAGATTGGGTGATAGCTCTGGTGTAATCCTCTCCATGGCCCTGAGTCAGGAAGAAGATCAAACTGAGCAGCCTGGCCCTGGATCACAAGGTTACAGGCGACCGATTCTACATGCATGTGACTGTTGTGGGTCAGCGACTTAGCCAGAAAACGCCATGTCTGGAGGAGCATGGATCTCTGCAGGACCTTCATCAAGGGGCCACCAAGTCCTTCCAGGGTGAGTGCCCCCAGCTGTGCTACCATATCCACAGCTCAGACCTTTTCAGTGAAAGACTCGTTTCCTAGAAAATCCTCTGCTGGATTTCAGAGATCCCTAGCCTAGGCAGTTTTCAGAGGTTTCTGGGGTGTTCAAGACTGGGGGGGACGGACTTCAGTAGCTTATGGAGCTGGTGCTGACTGATTTTTGTCCCTTGCAGCTGTTTTCTGGCAGGGCTTGGGCCTGTTGCAGACCAGGCTTGCTCTCTGCAGTGGCTGCCACAGCTCAGAGCGGGCCTGGCATCTGGCTCCATCTATCTGTAGAAAGGAGTCCTTGCACTTTGGCATCAGTCCTGTAGTTACAAGGAAAAACAACCTCCTTTGTCCATTGAAGGGAGCAGCTGGGGTTTCTCTGCCTTTAAAATGGGAAGGAAGCTTAGGATGACAGAAGGGAGCAGGAAATTAGTCTTTGGTAGAAGTAGGAATGGAGCCTATTCAAGTCACTGTTGTACCTACAAGATCCTACTGTGCTGGTTTCTGGCACAATACAACCTTAAAACTCTCTTCCCTCCCCCTCCCCCCACCTTGTAGGACCAAGCTACACTTTCTGATCTGTCATTAAGAGATGAGTAGTGTATCCTGTAAAGAAACTGTGGGAGATGCTTGTTCGGGATTGCCATTGTGGGGAACTAACACTTTTTCCTCATGCTATTTTCCCAGCAAAATTGCTTCCCCTGAAGTGATTATTCACTGCAAATGGGAATGTATAGGGCAGCAAAATAGTGCAAAGTGATAACCCTCCCTGTTTGCTTGCTTGCAATGGTTGTGATCCCAATCAGCCTTCCTCCCATGAAGAGACCTACTACAGGGCAAGGTTAGGAAGCCTGCCAGGGAGCAGTGTATAACTTTGTAGAATTGAATGAAGTTACCAGAATCTGTATGGAACCGAAACTTAACCGCCAAGATTTAGTAGGCAATACAAACCCTCTTTTCTCTACTTATACAAATTTTGAGTGCCAGAAATCCACTATTCCCACCCACCCCCTTCTTGAGCTGGTAGAAACTCCTGACTTTTAGTTTTCAGCTAAAACCACTGCTGTACTATACTGGTTGGGGTCCCGCAGCACAAGGCCAGGAAACATCATGCACAAAAGGCCCTTCTGGGTCCTGTGTCATCGTGTGGCAGCAACAATCCCTATTCTCCTCCTCCTCACTGCAGGCTCCACCCCCTTCCGCCGCAGCGTCTGCTCCCCCATCTTCCTGTGGAGTCTCTTCACAATGGGCATGACCCAGCTGCGTGTCATCTTCTACATGGCGGCCATGAACAAGATGCTAGAGTTCCAGGTGACCGGTGGCCAGGAGAATGGTGAGGGCTACCTGGGGCTGAATGAGCGGACAGGAATGCAAACGTATGGATCTTGTTATAGAGAGAGAGAAATGGTATTTTCTCATCTGTGTGTGTGTGTGTGTGTGTGTGTGTGTGTGTGTGTGTGTGTGTGTGTGTGTGTGTAGGAAGAATGAAACATTTGTGATATAGTGGAATGCAAATTGTAATGTTATATCATTTTTCCTATAAAACAACAAATTTCCTTACATAAAAGTACAAAGGATTATGTGAAGAGAGGGACAGTGTCAGGCAACCAGGAGACCATGTGCAGCACAGGAGGAAAAGAAAGACAGGGAGGGGGTGAATAGATGGCACAGGAGGCAGGGAGAAACAGAACTCATGGAGATTGGATATCTTATTTGTGTCCTGGCTCTTTAGAGGCTTTTTATTGAGGTGGCTCTGTGGGGCAGCAAGAAGAAAGGATCCATTTGTGCAGGTGGGAAGAGGGTCCTGTGCCAAGTTCTGTGACGAAATCCATTTTCTTTCTTTTCTGGGGTATTCCCACATCAGTGGAGCTGAAGAATAAAGCAGAGGAAACAGGTAGGAACCCTCACGGTCTGAACCCAGTTTGAAGTCTCAGAGTGTATATGTCATGCCCTAAATTCAACTCTCTACTTGCTTTGAGTTGGGAACTTTTATCTCCTAAGAAACAAGCACTAGAAAAGAGATTTCCAACCTCCCCTCCACTTTTAAAACTGTTCTGAGGTCAAGGTCTCCTAACTCATTATTCTGTGCACATCATAAAAATCCGTCTCTGCCAACCCCTGTGCTTTGTGCTGGTATGCTGGATTGGTGTCTGCACAATCCAGATCCTGTTGGGGAGCTTTATGGTGCTTTAGAAGGGTTAGGTGAATGCAATTTCCCCTTCACCTGCCTCTTTACTTCTGCTTCCTGTGTCCAGCTGGGGATCAGGTGCCCCACTCTGCAGTGCCTTGACCCAGAGAAAAGTGTCCTGAAAAGTACTCAGCCTGCTTCAGAGAACTAAATGACTCAAGCAGAGATTTTCCACCATGAAAGATGTGAGTGCTGAAGGAGCAGAATCCTATCATCATTGCTTGACTCTGAAGAGGTGCCTCCACGAAGTGGAAGGGTTGGAAATAGAAATGGATATTTCCTGCTGTGGGATGAATATTTGGTTTTTCTGTGCCTTGTCAGAAGTAGCTGGGAGGTGGACAAAGCTTTATCTGGATCAGGTGATGAGGGGCAGGCCAGCTCAGGAGCAGACCAGACCAAATTGGTTGAGAGCAGTGGAATAGGAGCTGGGGAGAGAGAGGAATGGATGAAATTATGGGCACAGAGTTCTTGTTAATTATTCTGTTTGTTTTATATATGATGTCCACCCTACTTTCCAAAAGCTCAGAATGGCATGCTTGAGGATTTTCAGGTGGCCAAATTCTGGGCAGGCTCAGGCCTTGTGAGCTTCAGGAATTAAGCTCTGTCAGGGGCTTGCACGTCATTCTCTCATTTCACCCCCTTCCTTTTTTCTTTGCTGGACAGTTAGTTTCTACTCCTCCATCTTTGGTGTCATGCAGTTACTATGTCTTCTCACTTGCCCCTTCATTGGCTACGTGATGGACTGGCGTATAAAGGACTGTGTGGATGGACCAGGAAATATGGGCACAGATGGGACCAGTGGGTGAGTGTTGCACAGTTTTTCACATCTCAGAAGCAGCCCATGAAGAGAGGCTACATGGGTGCTGGTGCATCCAAAATGGAATCGCTTCCTTTTACTTTACTAGGAGTGAGAGGAAAGCAAAGCCACTCAAAACGCGCTACCGTAAGATCCAGAAACTCACCAATGCTATCCGGGCCTTTGTCATAACCAATCTGCTGCTGGTGGGGTTTGGTACCACTTGTCTGATCAACAGCCTGCCCCTGCAGGTAACTCTTTCCTTGTTGCTCATTCACCTGTGGCATATATTGCCTCCCTGTTACAAGGCACTGTTGCTGCCCAAGTGCTGTTTTCATGCCCTCACAATCTCCTGACCCCACCCTTCATTGTAATGAACCATGTGTGCTTCCTCCTCCCTTTTCCCCCTTCACAGTATGTGACCTTCATCCTTCATACCATGGTGCGTGGTTTCTTCCATTCTGCCTGTGGAGGCCTCTATGCTGCAGTGTGAGTTGTGCCACTGTGTGGAATCACCTTTTCCTCTCAACACTCCGGAGAGGGGGGGAAATGGGGGCTTTGGTTTATGTTGTACTCCTTGCATTCCAGTGGGGATGGGGGAAGCTTAGGGCCATGGGCCAGGTAAGGTCTCTTTTTTCCTTCTTACTTCTAATTTGGACTTCTAATTTGGCACCTTCTAATTTGGACTTAACTTGGTTTGATCTGGGTCCTTGCAAAGTTGTATGGACAAGGTGCGGGGCATCAGGTTTAATTCCCAGGGAGGTGAAAGGGGGAGAAGGGGAACAGAAAAAAAGTGCCCAGGACTCCTTTTCATCCCCAATAGCAGCTTCTTTTCTGGAGTTGCAGAGCAAGATAGTAACCATGCTGGTGGGAGTGGACACCATGTGTTTTGTGAAAGTATTATGTGCATATCCTGTGTGGGTGCCTGGTAATATAGTCCACTGCTTCACAGTGTCTGTTACCATGTGTAAAGCAGCCCAGCTCTGCCTTTTCAGAATATTCAAGGCCCTTGCCAATAAAAAAAAGGAAATTTGGAAAGCAAGTCAGATTTCACCTCTCCTTTATCTTTGGTTAACTAATGGCAATAACTGATTTTCCCTAGTAGTCAGGAAGGGAAGGAGCAGGGACAATGCAGTGATGGAAGGCCCTTAGATTTCCCTTCTGTTATGGAAAATTAAGCTTTTCTTCTTTTTCAATAAAAGCTGTTTGTAGAGCGATGAGCCACATTTTCCATTTGCACATTCTTTTCCATCACAGTATTTAAAACCCTGCTTTTAAGTTTCATTAGTTGAGGGTTTGAACACGGATGGATTTGATAGATTTAATACTGTTTCATTTTCATTTGCCTAAATATAACAGAAAATCTTCACAATGTCACTTATATATCTGGCAGACCCATGTGTGGGCGTGGTGGGAGGGGGAAGGATTAATACGAGCTTCTCTAGCACCCTGTGTGTTAAGTCTGATACTTTGTACACAATTTGTGATTGGCAGGTATCCATCCAATCACTTTGGAACGTTGACCGGTCTACAGTCATTGATCAGTGCTGTATTTGCTCTCCTCCAACAGCCACTCTTCATGGCAATGGTGGGGCCACTGCATGGTGATCCCTTTTGGGTGAGTTATGGGCTGTGGAAAGCAGGCTGTTTTTCTGGGAGCTGGAAGGTGAACATAAGCGACTTGTTTATGCAAGGTGCTGGGCAGCCCAATCCTAGTCCTGCGCTGCAGTGCAGCAGCGCCGGTGCAGCATCTGATGCATGGAACTAGAGGCTGCTGGAGTAAAGGGACTTTGTTCCCTAACCCTGGTTAAAGCCCCAGCACTCTATGGCACTGCTTGGATCTTTGCCAGCGAAATTGCTGGTGCAAGTTCAAGCAGTCCCATATCGGGAAAAGAAACCCAGTAGGGGAAGATAGGATATGCCCCACTCCTGGGCCTGATCTGCCCTCCTTCTTGACCTGCCCTCACCCCATTGCACCCTCCCCGCCTCCGTTCTGCCTTTCCCTGCCCCTCCGCCAGCCCATGGAGCGCCTACTTGCTCCAGCAGGTGCTGTCCTCTGGCACCAGCAGGCTGGTGCAGGCCTTTCCACTGGTGCTAGGATCCTCCACACTGCTGCAGTGTGCCTTATGGCGTGTTTGTGACAGTGTGCGCATCTGTGACAGATCAGGAGAGAGATCTTGGGGTGGTGGTGGACAGGTCGATGAAAGTGTCGACCCAATGTGCGGCAGCAGTGAAGAAGGCCAATTCTATGCTTGGGATCATTAGGAAGGGTATTGAGAACAAAACGGCTAGTATTATAATGCCGTTGTACAAATCGATGGTAAGGCCACACCTGGGGTATTGTGTCCAGCTCTGGTCGCCGCATCTCAAAAAAGACATAGTGGAAATGGAAAAGGTGCAAAAGAGAGTGACTAAGATGATTATGGGGCTGGGGCACCTTCCTTATGAGGAAAGGCTATGGCGTTTGGGCCTCTTCAGCCTAGAAAAGAGGCGCTTGAGGGGGGACATGATTGAGACATACAAAATTATGCAGGGAATGGACAGAGTGGATAGGGAGATGCTCTTTACACTCTCACATAATATCAGAACCAGGGGACATCCACTAAAATTGAGTGTTGGGCGGGTTAGGACAGACAAAAGAAAATATTTCTTTACTCAGCGTGTGGTCGGTCTGTGGAACTCCTTGCCACAGGATGTGGTGCTGGCGTCTAGCCTAGACGCCTTTAAAAGGGGATTGGACAAGTTTCTGGAGGAAAAATCCATTATGGGGTACAAGCCATGATGTGTATGCGCAACCTCCTGATTTTAGAAATGGGTTATGTCAGAATGCCAGATGTAGGGGAGGGCACCAGGATGAGGTCTCTTGTTATCTGGTGTGCTCCCTGGGGCATTTGGTGGGCCGCTAGATGGGCCTATGGCCTCATCCAGTGGGGCTGTTCTTATGTTCTTATGTCCAGCTGGTGGAGGCCGGCATAGGATTGGGCTGTAACTGAGCAAACCCAGTTGATTTTTCTCTTGTGGGGGGAACATAGCTTCATAATTTGTATTACAGACATGTGCCAGCAAGTTAGGGATGGAATTGACAAGCTGCTTCCCATACCAATGAGGTGTGACAGACCTCAGATGTCTTTTGCATTAGCCCTTGTGCATCAGGCAAGCTGTCCATCTTCTAGTTTTTCCCGTTTTTGTTTAAAGTGACATGTTCATTTATGCATATATCTTTCTTTCACCTTTACAAAGAAATGTTAAAACATTTTTCAAAAACAGTTGCAAAACTGGTATCAGTATTTGGGAGGGGTGTTAGTGATATCATGCATGCTAACCAATAGGCACCCACCAGAGAAAGCTTGGTGGTCTGCTCTTGCTGGTGCAAAGAAAAAGAACATGATGGTGAATGTAACTGCATGTGGAGACAACAGGGGACATCCTTTTATTTTATTAATTGTGGGGAAGGGATAAGAACCGCTTTATCCTCTTGCCTGGCCCAGCCATAAAGCAGGGTAAAGCAGGGTAAAGGGCAGGGCACGAATCTGCCTGTCTGGGCATAATTGTGCCTGTCCAGGTAACGCTTTCAGGTGCCAAAATGTTCATTACTCTTTCTTCCTGTATGGGAGATGAACATAGTCTTCCTGTTCAGGAGGTGGAGCCAGCATTTCTCTCCACCCCTTATCCATGTTTAACCTCAATTTACACCAGTGGTGTGCAGTCTCAATATTGACTGTCTTGTGTGTTCCCCAGGTGAACCTTTCCCTCCTCATCTTCTCTTTTGTGGGCTTCCTGCTCCCCTGCTATCTGTACTACTTCCGCCGAAGGCTTCTCCAGGAGCAAGCAGCAAAAGAGGAGACTCCAGATCAAGCAAATGGCACCCAAGTGAAACTCCAGGACAGTGCAGCTGCTAATGGCTTGTTGAGCAATGATGGCACCGCTGCATAAGCCAGGAATGGGGAAGTTTGTGGGTGAGGAGAGAGAACAGAATGTGGAATCGAAGTGCCTGCCAGATGGTGTGAGTGCGACGCTATTAGCCAAGGGAGAAGAAAATGCTGTGAGGACTTATATTTGGGAACTATGAAAATAACTGAGGTGCTTTTAATTCTCAAAAAATGTGTATCTATATTTATATCTATATATTATATATATATATATATAAAGAGAGCTCTATTTTTTTTTTTTTTTTTTGCAGAGTACTTTAACCCACCCAATGACTTTTAAATAGACAATTAGGATGTCAGTCAACGGATGTCAGATCCCCTGAATATATCTTGTTTATAAAAAGGTCTCCCTCTTGTAAAGAGGTGCCAGATCACGGCATCTCTGTCTAACTCACAGCTCTTAGCCAGCAGTTTCCAATCATAGCCTCACTGTTGTTGAGACAAATTCCCCTTATCACTCACTTCCCTCTGTACCATTTTCATTGTAGATAAAATCTGGAGCTGAAATAAATGCACACGAATGTGAGTCCAAATGGAATATTCTTTATCAGCTAATGCCGGTGTGTCAAAGATGTTTCCTCAACTTCCTTGCATTCTGGCAGATAATATTGGGGTGTTGAAAAATGGGGTGTAATCCTGGGACACCCCTTTTAAGCCGAGTCCAACTTCATTACTCACAACCCTTTTGCCTGAGCTTATTTTTATAAAGCAATCATCATCTTAATGGTCTCTCAGAAACAAAGCCCTAATGGTCCCTTGGGTTGCTATGTATTCTTCAGCTGCCTGGACTTTGTCTTGACAGCAGGTATGATGGAGCATATAAATTAAAGGACTAAATCTGGATGAATCTGAGGAAGACATTCATTTAACAGGATTTGTGTAGAGAAGAATAGACTTGGTGTTTTTTGTTTTTTTAATGACCTCCTTTGGATCATGCATGTCCTTGCAGAAGGAACTGTATTGTTCCCTCCTGGGCTGGATTAGCTATTACTTGAAGCACACTGCCAGACTTCAACCAGATTTTTAAAATATTTAAATCTGCATGCTGCCTTTCCACTGAAGATGGTCCTAATGTGGCTGACAACAAAACAATAACATTCAAGTGCGCATAGTATAATTTAAACCAAATAGAATCTAATTAATAATAGCAACCAGGGAGAAAATACAGTTAGCTCAAAACACTTGAAAGACAGAAAACGAGTGGTGGGAGAAAAGTTTTTATCAGTTAATAATGAGTTAGGCTTGATGGATGTCACCCAGGGAAGAGCCCGTTAATACCAGAGCCACCCCTGAAACCACTCTTCTTGGTCAAAGATACCCTTTCTGTTGACACTTGGAGCTGTTGCTCTCCAAGCACCTTGTGAATCAAAGGGGAGGGGTAGGTGACGTATGGGAGAATGTGTTCCCTAAGATGTCCCAGAAATTGGACATTTGGCACTTTAAAGGTCCAAGTAAACTTCCCGAACATGGAAAAAAATCTGATAGGGGGGCCAATGCAAATGAAAAAGGGATTGTGATTATGTGCACCCTCTGGTCTGCTCCGGGCAAAACCCATATTTTCAAACCGTTCCATTTTTGAACTGTTCTCAAGGTCAGGCCTCCAGTGTCCATATTGCACAATGCAGTCAGCAAACTGGGAAACTACCAGAACAAACACAACAGTGACCAAGCCTTTAACCTAAAAAACAACAACAACAAAACACACCACCTTTTCAGGCATGGTTGGGTGCTGATGAGCAACACAGAAGCCAGGAGCACTCCTAAACGGCAAACCTGCTCCTTAAGGGAGCAAGAACAAGCCTGCATCTCTGCAGCTAGAACAGCAGAGCCTACCCACCAGCAGCAACGGTGTCTTGCATGAATTATTCTTAAACTGCATTAAACTGTAATTTGCCAGCAACTAAGGATTGAGAGAAGCCTTCTTCAATAGCGTTATTACAAGCCTTGTAACTTTGAGTCTACCTTAAAATGTGGACAATACCTGCTTATATGACAGAAGACCAGTGTCCATGTTCCAAGTCTAAGTCTGACTATCAAGGGAGAATTCAATAGAAAAGCACAATGGCTGGTGTTTTGGCATGATCAATTTAGGAACCTCTGCTGAGGCAGAAGAGAACAGCAGTAACATGTGGGACAGAGTGGTCTAGAACTTGGCCCACAGGGGCCTCCATGTCTTTTAGTATAGTGGTGTTATATCCTCTGCCTTTCCCAGCACAACTTCCCATAACCACCCATCTGCCTATGTGAAGTTATAGGCCTGCAAATTTGGGATTGCTAATTTCCCAACCCTTTAAAAAAGTAAAGGGATGGTTTCTTTTTCCTTTTTTGTGGGGTGGGGACCAGTTGCGCACCTGGCCCCTGTGGCACCCCAGGTCACAGGACTGTAACACACCACCCCCAGGGGATACTTACCCAGCTCCATACAGAGCCTCCTGCAATGTTCTTGGGTGCTCCAGAGGCCTCCATAGCACAGTTAAACAGTACAGTACTTCTGGTTTTCTGACAAAAACTGTAAGTTCTGTTTAAGGGTGCTCCGGAGGCCTCAGAAGGCTTTCAGAGCTCCTGCAGATGCAGTTCAGGGCTTCGCCTGCTCCCAGAACAGCTCTGGAGAGTGGGGAAAAGCAATGGTGCTGAGACGGGCATGGCAGTGCCACCCCCACAGGACTCACAGGCCTGGCACCTGGGGATTTTGCCCCTCAAGCCCCCCCTCCCGGATTGCCACTGGTGGCAACTATGAATTCTAAGGACAGCTGAAATCAGCCAGCCTAGTGCCCTCATCTTACTATTCGGTAGGCAGGTAAACTGAGAGAACAGTGCTATCTATTGACCAGACACAGATGACATATGTTTTTCAGAGGTAAGAGCAAGCGTGTTCTGGTGCAGGCTCCTCACAGCCAATCCTATGCATGTCTACTAAGAAGTAAGCTCCATTATAATCAATGGGGCTTACTCCCAGGAAAGTGTGGATAGGATTGTAGACTTAGGGCGCAATCCAGCACTAACATAAGGGCAATGCAGCTCTGAGGTAAGGGAACAAACATTCCCTTACTTTGAGGAGGCCTCCATGAGTGACACCCGACTGCAGGATGCACCACATGTCCCATTGGCACTGCTATGCCAGTGCTGGAAAGCACTGACATAAGGGGGTTAGGAGTGCGCCCTTAGTAATGCTGAATTCTCATAAGTCTTCCAGCATTTTCTTAACTCTTGGTTTTTGGTTTTGCCCCATGTAGAATTCAACTTATTGTTCCTCTTCCATGTGTTTCAGAGTAAAGTGAGGGGAAAAATACAGTTTGATACAATACACAAGACAGATTTGATTTGAGGAAGAGAGATGAGTTATGAAATGATGCATGCATGAAAGACCGCTAATGGGCATAGATCTCCTTAGCTGCAGAGGGCAATGGATAAAAAAGTGCAGGACAAAGAAGATGATATCCTAGCAGGTCTGAGCTCTACCACTTCTTTTTCTTGAAATCAAATACCAGGCAAGGCTATGGATAAGGAAGTGGCAGAAAGTCAGAGGGTAAAGAGACTGGATGCAAGAAGATGGTGGTTGGAAATGGCACAAACCTTATACGAGGACTCAGGTTTCAGCAGTGGTTGGAAAAGGGCACAATGTTCAGGACTCAGCATATAGTCAGCCTGTGGAACTCCTTGCACAGGATGTGGTGATGGCGTCTGGCCTGGATGCCTTTAAAAGGGGATTGGACAAGTTTCTGGAGGAAAAATCCATTATGGGTTATAAACCATGATGTGTATGTGCAACCTCCTGATTTTAGAAATGGGCTATGTCAGAATGCCAGATGCAAGGGAGGGCACCAGGATGAGGTCTCTTGTTATCTGGTGTGCTCCCTGGCGCATTTGGTGGGCCATTGTGAGATACAGGAAGCTGGACTAGATACAGGTGGGCTGCTGTGAGATACAGGAAGCTGGACTAGATGGGCCTATGGCCCGATCCAGCAGAGCTGTTCTTATGACTGACACATGTCAGACGCCTAAACAGAGGTGGAATTCCATTGTTCAGAGAACAGTTATGCTAATTTCAGGATTTTCAGGGCTCATATGATTCTGATTTAGTGTCATGCAAGTCCATTTTTAATTTTAAAAAGTGGTAAATACTGAAATAACTATGGTAGCTGTTCTAAAATGAGATAAAGACAACTCTCTGATGACATAAAACATTTTTTTTTAAAGCAGCAAATATTTGCTTTGCAGAGGTGGGGGATGTTCTCTCAATAGAGGTGGGGTAGAAGTTCCTATCTTCTAGGAACTGTACTTTCAGTTCTCTGTAGAATCTCAGCTGTTTTGACTTGAGAAATAAAATGTTGGCCTCATACTACTGACAAAGTAGAGCTGTTCTCTACCAAAGCTCATGCTACAATAAATCAGTCTGTAAAGTGTCACAGCACTTTTGAGTTGTTGAGACTTATTTTTGACATGCACATTCAGCTAGAAAAGCAAGGCCACGTTAAGCAGTGACTTAAGCACAGGGATGATTCCAACAATTGCTTGGTCAGGTCACTATACAAGCATACCTCCAACAGCACAAGGCGACATTCCCTAAAACTCCAGTGCTGCATGAAATAGTGCAATACGATACATTGTTGTCATTGAGTCTGGTAACTGATGTCACTGGGGGGGGGGGTGCGGGACGCACCAGGTGACCCACCGGGGGTGTGTGACGCGCCCTGGGTGGAGGACGCACTAACATCGCAGGGTTAGGTGCTACCCCATCATGCCATAGACCATTGGATGTGGAATGGCCAGTGGAGTGCAGTGCAAAAAACTGAATTGAAATCGCTCATTTTGTCCAAAATTTATAGCCAACGAACCAGAAGGAAAAAATGCATGGAGACCTATGGAAAGTGAAAGTGAGCCGTATCGCGCGTTTACTCGTGAGTAGGCGTACTTGCCATAGTCCGTTGGAAACGGCAGGCTGAGAGGAATCCAATGACTCTATAATGGTCCCGATCCAGTGAAAGCAGCCCCCAAAAACACCCGAGAAGCTCCCCTTCCCAGCTGCCTCCCTCCCAGTCCATGGAGGCTTATGGAAAGCAAAGAAGCCTCACAGTTACGTTTACTCGCTATTAGGCAGATGTGCCTTGGCTGGTGGTCAGGCCAGGCAAAAGGGAATGTGAGGACACCAGAAGGGTCCTGATTCGATGGAGCTGGTGCAACAGAAGGCAGCCCCCCCCCCAAAAAAAAAAAGAACAGAAAAGAAACTTGAATGGTAAGGGGAAAGTTTTCTATTTTGCACTTTAAACTGGGCACTGGGGAGGGCTGGAAATCTCACTGATTCTTTTTGGGGGATTGTTATTGCAGGCAGACTACAGAGTAAGCTCCATTGACCACTATGGGACTTATTTCTGAGTAGACGTGCATAGGACTGGGCTCACAGTCTGCATGTCCTGAGAGTAAGCCCCATTGACCACAATAGGACTTACTTCAGAGTACATTCACTTGGTGGAACAGGCTGGCTCCCCTTATTTAATTATTTAATTTAATTATTTATTTTAATTGCTTGATGTTGTCACTTCTGGCCATGACATCACTTCCAATGGGTCCTGGACAGATTGTCATTCTAAAAAGTGGGTCCCAGTGCTAAAAGTTTGAGAACTGCTGCAATAAGGTGTTAGTAAGTTGACATGGGGTGTATGTGTGAGAGAGAGACTCTACAAGTTTTCAAAATCACTAAAATCAGAATTTAGAGGAATAATACCATCATGTTATATATTGATCAATGTGTAATTTCATGCAGAATGCAATGAAACAATCCACATTGAAATATCTGTGTTCTAACAAAAGGTACAGCCAAAAAACCGGTGGGGGATCACCATGCCCACCTGGGGTGTTGCCCCACCCACAACATGGGGTGATGCACAGGCCTCCCGCACCGTGTGATGAGAATCCTAGTGACGCCACTGACTGGTGTTGATTGGCCAGAATACACATATTGGCTACAATAGCTGTCAATCACAGTCAGGATGACCAGCACTGTAGTCAAATAGCACTAAAGGAATCAATCAGCATTATGGGAGGTATCACTGTTCTGCCAGCAATATGATGTGGCATCTGTAATGCATTTAGAGGGAGCTGACAGAGGTACCTGCTTCACGCACAACCTGGATGGGATGTAAAATCAGTCTCAATGCCAAAGTAAAGTATTTACAAATATTAAAATGCTAAATTATGTTTTTGTAATTTTGAAATTCTGGAATAAACATGTTTCCAAAAAGGGTAGGTAGATAAGTCAGGTATTGCCTTATTTGAGAGGTTGAAAGGCCAGACAGAGTGGTACCTTCATCACTTTTTATTGACTTTGCACCTGCATTCCCACACAATCAAGCTAATTCAGAGGTTGGATGGTGCTGGAAGTGAACTGGAGAGATGGAAGCTTGGCCAGGCTTGCAGAGTTGCTCCATATTCAGAATACTCCAATCACAAGATTTTGACCCTATGAAAATGCAGTATTTTGGCCTGGCTGGGCCTCCATTGCTGTTGTACTTGTAGCATATCATAGGGAGAGACCATATCTCAGGCATAGAGCTCATGCTTTATGTGCAGAAGATCCCAGATTCAATCCCTGGCACATCCAGTTAAAGGTTTCCAGGTAGCAAGGCTAGGAAAGTGCTACGCTGCAGGCTGGGGCCCTAGAGAGCTGCTGCCATTCAGCATAGACAGATCTGGGTTACATGAATAATTGGTCTGACTCTGTATAAGACAGCTCCTTACGCTTAATTAACATCCCATCTTCTGGTCCCCCAAGGCAGCTCAGAAGATCTGTATATCTGTGGTTAACCTGCCTCTACAAGTGTCATAGGTGCCTACTGGGTTTTCCTTGTGACACAAGGAGTGGCACAGCAGCACAGTTCTCCCTGATTCCTGTTTACAAACTATCTTTTCTGGTCCTTCTGTTTAAAATACATTTTAAATTTTGTGCTACCTTAGTTTGCTCCCAGTGCGACACTGCCCCTCAAACTCTCATTCAGTAATATTGCTACCATCTTTCCTCTCTGTGCAACTACCAAACTTTTTGAGACCTCTTTCAACTGGATTGGGACACAACTCTGTTCCTTTGTTTAATGAGAGGCAGCCCTAGCTTGGCCATCCCTGCCCCACTACTTACCTGCTACAGCTCTGTTCATACGCTACCACTGATGCAATTCTAGCTCCACATGGTGATGTGAGGGCACTGGCATGCCTCACCCCTGTGCAAAGCACTCTTCTTGCTGGCACAGTTTCCCCTCTCCCTGCACATGGAGTTGAATCACACAGATGGTCATGTATGGACATGGCTGTAGACAGGAGTGCTGTCGTCTTGGGATCAAACCTTGAGGAATTATGCTCCGGAAAATGTAGCTGGCAGATGCTTCTATGAATAATCCTCTGAACAGAAACAGCATACTGGTGTGGGAGAGAAATGCATTTCATTTAACATTTAGGAATTGCTGTCTATGGGAGTTGTCACTTTTTTTTCTTGATGGAGAGTACTGTGCATTTAATGTGCCCAACAGGCAAAAAGTCAACGTGCGCAGCTCTCCTGGCATGGAGATTTCGATAGGGAAAGTGGCACATGTTGAATGAATGTTTATCATGCAGCAGTTACACAGTATCTGTGTACATAATATACAGCAGTACTATGCAACAATTACACAGATTTGTATATGGGGAGTTTGTGTAGCAAAAGTGGCTGAGGGACAGCCCAATCCTAATGGCAGCAGTGCTGCTGGGGCTGTTGGAGGCCTCCTCAGGGGAAGGGGACTTTAGTCTCCTTCCCCTGAGTAAGGGCGCAAGGGCTGCAATTGATCTCCTCCAGTCTGCACCAGCTATTTTGCCAGTGCAGACTTGAGGATCTCCAGGGTGGGCTGTTCAGCGTGTCATGGAGCATAGGATCTGGTGGAACAGTGCACCACTGTTCCCACCCCTCTCCTGCCCTGATTCCTTCCACTGCCCCACACTCTCCCTGCCCTGGAACACCTCCCCTCCTGCCCAGAAAACTTACACTGACAGCTGGAAGTGTGCCTTACCACTGGTGCTGGCTTCCCGGTACTAGGACCAGTGCTGACTAGTGCAGGCCTAGCGCTGGCACTCCTTGCTCTCCCGGTGCTGTTAATGTGCTTAATGGCACATTTATGGCACCGGGCACTAGCGCTGGCACTGGGAGAGGAGAGGATTGGGCCCTGAATGAACTGTGAATCTGATGTCCTGGGTTTGAATCTCACCTTTGTCATGAACGCAAGAGTTGGCCCTTAAGCAATCTGTTTGCCTCACAGCCTCAGTGTAATATGAAGAGAATATTCACTTTTAGAAGGTTGTTGTAAAGATTACAGCAAGATAACACCTGTGAATGCTCAAAAGTACTTTACAAATGCTAAGTATTATTATGATTTTTAAAAAAATTACTTGAGGCTAGGAATGCTCAATCAGTCAAGATTAAACATCTGGTGACATTTATGAAGAGAAATTGGAGTGGAATGTCATAGTTCGGTCTCTGTGGGGGGGGGGGGGAGAGGTTAAGAAGGCAATGGTGAGACTAGCAGATGTCATTTGAGAACCAAAGTAAAAGTGGAGCTTTTTCATTCCTCTCACCATGGCAACAGTGCCTTCTTCTGACCACATTTGGAAACCCCAACAGCAAATCAGTGAGGGTAAAAGTCATGACTAGGATCCCCAAGTAAGAATCCTTTTGCGCCCGAGTTCAGTTTTGCTAATGCAAAATCACACTTCATAAATGTCTGGCATTACCTGGTCACTTTTGTACAGGAGGTTATACTTAGTATCCACACATGGTGAATGAAAGGGGGAAAAAGCAGATGAATAACTTCCATAATTTGTGTGTAGGTTTTAAGAGACAGAGGGTATTTTTGCTTTCAGGTGCTTGAAAAGGACTTTTTTTTGTTTGTTTTCATAGAATTGCATCCATGAATCATAAGAATTGGTTTCAGGAACATTTGACAGTTTCTCTCAAATATAGCTCTCTCTCTCTCTCTCTCTCTCTCTCTCTCTCTCTCTCTCCCCCCCCCCCCCCAGCTTGGAAAATTTCAAGCAGCTTTGCTCTTGCTTCTGTTATTCATCATATATGAAGGCAAGGTGTCAGAGGAAATTTTTTAAGCAGATGGGCACCATTAATTTAGGAAACTTTTGGCTACAAAACACAAGATTTCAAACAGAAAGTCTTAAGAGTGTGGATTAGATTTCCATTGGGCCATGGAATCTAAAGTGGTTTCATGACAACATTCAGTGTTAGGATCAGAATTATAAGGTCAGAATCCCCACTTTTCTAACTTCTGTCTATTGGAGAGCTCTGAAGCCCTATAATCTTCAACTTGTGTAGGTTTCTCCCCCTCATCAATTCAGCAAAGCTTCTAAAAACTGTTGCTTCCTCAGAGCTCCTCAAGGGAACAGAGAAGTGCATTCATCCATTTTGTAGAGGTTTAAACAAATTCACTTGTATCTTTCTTTGAATAAATAAAGATATTTACAAAGAGCCAGTTCAGGCAATATGTCCACTGACCTTCTAAAACAGCCTGGGAGAGAGACACTAGGGTGCCTGTGTCTTTTCCCTTCTGGGGCACCTAGGTGCTTGGGAAGGGTTGCTGTTCAAAATTGATCCCTGTGGACTTAGGTGGCAGTGGGATGGAGTGCCAGGCAGGTGGGGGAAAGAAGCAGGCCCATCGTCCTTCTGCATACATTTTTGAGACAGCTGATGTAGTGTCCAAACTCATCTATACCTAATTTGAGTGGCAGGGCATGCTGTGGGCGTACATTCACCACACTCTGATTCAGATGCACAGTCTTCTCTCCAGGACTGAGGTGGGGGGGGGAACCATTTCTGCCATTTTTCAGCAGAAGCTGGCTTTGTACAACACTGGCTGCCTGGCATCACAAAAACACCTCTCTCCCCCCTCCCCATTGATTTTTCTTTTTTCAGTTTGAAAAAGATGGATTGCATTTTCAAAAATAAAGTGCTGAATGAACTTTTAAATACAGAGACATGCAAACAGCACTTTAAGCTAAAACAAAAGGACATTTGAAGCCCTGGGGGAAGAGTAGTGAAACTGAACTAAATGAGCATTTAATCTGGTAGTAAACATATTTGCTTGCAGTGTGAAAACAGTGGAAGTGAAGACAGGGCTTGCTGCACATGAGAACATTTTTTTCTTTGCTTTATGACAAGTCTCCACTGAATTAAGGGCTAAGGGCAATTATTCTGTAGACAGAGGCTATATGGTGCGTCCCAAGAAGAGTGACATTTTCTCTAAGTCATTGGTTCCCAACCTGTGGGTTGGGACCCACTGGTGGGTCACAACCTGATTTTTGGTAGGTCACCAAAGGCTGATGGAAAAATCCAATACTGTAGCAGCTAGTCACTTTGCAAAGAGTTCAGCTCCTGCACTTTGCAAGTATATGTAAATATAGGGAGATAAATGTTTGAGGGTCTTTTCCTGGTTATTACTTATAAATAAAATATTATTTCTTTCTAGATCTCCTTTTTTTGCAGTCTGGTAAATCTAGGTGGGTTCCAATAGAATGTCTTTTTAAAAAGTGGGTCCTGGTGCTAAAAAGTTTGGGAACCACTGTCCTAAATACAAGCTGTACTTGGTTAGTGTACCTCAGCCTATGGTAACTCATGGATCATTTCAATTCTATAAGGTTGAAAAATGTTGCACCTGGGAAAGTCTATTCTCTGAGCCAGAATGGACTTCCAACCCCCCACTGTCATTAGAGTTGGTGAGCATCTTTCAGGTCGGCACACAAACTATAAAAACTTTTCTATTGTGGACAGAATTAATCAGTCTGAGACAAGGATGTGGAGCCCCTTCAGGTGTACTGCTCATTCTGAGTTAACATGGGCAGCTTCACATTTATATCCCAGACTGTGCCTGCTATGATGAAGGAATCAGCATTCTACTAAGCAAGTATCAAGGCCTCAACTGTGTCAGCTGGCAGCAATTGAATGTATTAAAGTTGGTTGAGAACAATGCATGAGAATTTGTTTGATAGGCAGGGAAGCACAACCAACTTTGGTAAGTAGGGCATCGATCAACCCTCACAGATGTCATCAAGGCTCACAGCATTTGTTTTGCAACTGAACTAGCCTTGGTCTAGCAGGTGTCACCAGGTGCAGAAGGGATGCTGAGATGAGGGTTAAAGATACACACTGATCTTTACAAAAAACAACCCACACAGCTTTCTGAGTGGAGGGAAGTGGTTCCTGCAGCTGTAGATCAGCCTGCTACAGAAACTGAGAACTATTGCAAGTTTACTTTGCAAAAAGGAGTGGAAGGCAACCTTTTCCTGTCCTTATGGTCATCTGCAGAGCCAGATTAAAGTCTCTGGGGGAAGGGTATTATGCTTTTGCAAACAGCACCACAAAGAGGGAAGCTGACTCAAGACTCTAACTAACTCTATTTATGCTTGTCTGGCTTTCTCCCTGTATTTTTAACATCTGATTAAACTACCATCTGTTTGTTTCTCAGACTTCATTCAAAGTGCATTACAGTTAACCAAAAGAACTCCAAAGTGTCTCAGTATTGGATGTTTTCTAGTTATTTTTTTTTACTTTTAAGCCAAAAAAATCCAAAAAAAACTATTGCTCTGCTTGCAAGGGGTGGTCCAAGCAATCCAGTCTTGTATAGCACCACAGAGTGCAACATGTAGTTCACATGTTGCCTCAGCCACAATAACACCTAGGTAGTCTTAAGCAAGCTGCTCTTTTCTCACCCTCAACCCCCCACTTGCAAGATGAAACTGGCCTACCTTACAAGTGCATTGTAAGGATTACTAATGGAATGGATACTAATAGAATGGAGTTTTAACACTTGAAATGCACCAAGAATCCAATCCTATCCAACTTTCCAGCACTGTTGCAGCCGTGCCCATGGGGTGTGTGCTGAATCCTGCAGTGGGGGAGGGCAGTCACAGCAGTTACTTCCTTAATATAAGGGAATATTTTGTTCACTTACTTTGGGGCTGCATCAGTCCTGGAAAGTTGGATAGGATTGGGTCCCAAGTGTTTTATTTGATTCATCACTGGTAATAGGATGCTAGTCAAGGAATGTTAATGTGGTTCCCACTCTGAGAAACATGTGATTCCTTTCTCTTTTCCTTGGGCCACTGCTGCTGTAGCCCTTTGGGCTTTAATTCCTGTGGAGAGTAGAAATGGAGTGCAGTGTTACTGTGCAGAGTGCAGTGTCACCAGGGTGTGCATTCCAGCACATGTTGTGAGAATTGTTCTTTAGCTATTACCTTCTTTCTTCCATCAGAGAAGTCATGGTGATGTCAACAGCTGTGTCAACAAGCTACAGGCCCAAAATTACCTGGTGCTGAATGTACACAAAAAGATTCAGACAAGCCCAAGATTTAGTTCAAATAGTGATGTGGTTTAACACTAGGTTTAAATGCTCATCTACACATGAACGTTTTAATTTTTTGCAGAGATGGTGTGCCTTTAAGCAAGGACCTGAAAAACAGATATATAATTCAACACAGAGATGCAATGATGGGAGAAGCCAGAGATATTTGGCTTCCCACCTTGCAGGTTAGTAATTTCCACACAGAGATCACAGGTGATAAGAAAATCTACATTTTTAAAAATAAATTGTTATTCAAACACAACAGGCTGAAATTCCAAGTATAGTGCAAAGTTTTTTTTCTAGGGACCAATCCAGCCTCCTAAATCATAACAAAGACCAGTGAGATACTGCAAAGAATAATAGCCCTAAGGCAGAATGACTGTAAGGATCCTCACTGGAAGAGGCCCCCAGCCATGTAAGCCAATAACCTTCTCTGCTGGAGTGGGGGCACAAAGCTGACACTTCTGCTACAGTGGGAAATCCTAGCAAGTGAGGTACAGCCTCTCCACAGCATGTTACAAACCTGGGAGAGAGAGAGAGAGAGAGAGAGAGAGAGATTTAGACAAAGTGATATTGTCAACAACGTAACACACTCTGTTTACATCCCAGAGTCCAGAAACCACCAGGCCCTTCAAACATGCAGGCAAAACTCCCCAGTGGCTAAGAAGTTGCACCCCCTTCACATTTCAGCAGTTCAGAGGGGAAGAAGCCCTTACCTATTTTCCGACAGGTTGTGTAGGCAGCCAGCACAGCACCATAAGCAAAGCTCTTGATGGTCAGAAGCAGGAAAATGAGCTGCCCTGTGCGGAGGTTGAGCTGCATCTCAGAGGGGCCTGCAAGGAAACCAAGAAGGACCCAGTTACAGCAGTAGCAGAAGCCACAGGCCCAATCCCCCCACCTCCCCACTGCAGAAAGGGGCAGGTCTGCATCTGTCGTCTTCTTCCCCTCTTTCATCTGAAGAGAATTATGGTAGTTCAAGAATTAAGGCTACAGTCCTAAGTGCACACTGATGACAGGGAAGTCCCCTTGAAATGGCCTTCAAGCCCAGCCCACAAGATCACCAGTCATGATGGGCATGTTAGTGCATTTTGGGAGAAGCAGAAGGCTCAGCCACGGGGAAATCGCCTTCCAGCCAACAACAGGTGTTGGGAGACAGACCCAACCATCATCCCCATCGGTTAGGCAAAGAAGAAAGATCCAGCTCCCTACACCTTGACCCCCCTCACCTTCCTGCAGCCTCGCGTCGCTGCCCCCCAAGTGGGCTGAAACCAAAGGTGCGTCGCCCTGGCGCACATGACACGAGTATCCATGGCTCTTCTGCCACTGGGTGGCTGGCATGCTCAGGCGACTGACAGTGCTGAAGCTGCAGCTGCCCTCCATAGGCTGGACTGGCTCGGTGGCAACGGCTAGGCGGGGCAGCTCCTCTCCAGCCTCACTCTCCCAGTGCACCTCGAGGGGCCAGGCGTAGGGGAAGTCCTGGGCCACGCAGACGAGAGTGACGACGCGACCATTGTGGCAGGCTGGGCCCAGCAGGGCAGCATTTGGAGGTGGCCGGTCTGGCTCCTGGCACGCAGGTTCTGTGGAGAGAGGAGAGTCTTGGTGAGGCTGGAGAGGACAGGAGGAGGTCCAGGCTAGGCTGGCCTGTTGCTTTGAAGGGCTTCAGAAGGAGCTCCTATCATGGGACCCGCCTCTTTAGCCTCTGGGGAACTTGACCTGAGCCCAGTGCCCTTGGTGGGTGCGAAACCCAGAAACTGCAGGGTGTCATTAGCCTAGGCTCAATTTTGTGCAGGGGACGAACCTCTGCTTCACTTTGTACAAAAGCAGTCATGATAAGGGTGGTGATTCTCATTCCCTTCTGCACCAACTGGTTAAAAAACTACCTGCACCCCATTCCCTTTCTTCTCCATGTCATTCAGTGGCCTCATTAAGAACCCAATCCTATCCAACTTTCCAGTGCTGATGCAACTGCAATGCAGCCCCAGACATACCCTTATGCCTCCCTGACTGCCTCCCCACTGCAGGGTGCAGTGCATACCTTTTTGGCAGGGCTGCATCATCCCTGGAAAACTGGATAGGGTTTGACCCGAAAGCTGCAATCCTATCCGCACTTACCTGGGAATAAGCTTCATTGACAATAATATGACTGACTTTTCAGTAGACATGCATAGGATTGGACTGTAAGCTGCTTCCGTCAAACTTTATCTCAGGGTTTTCATGTGAAGATGATGGTGGCCAAGCTCATGAGAACAGCAATTCACTTAAACCAGGTCAAAGTCTTGGGGAGCACCCCCAACAATTATTGTTCGGACTCTATTACTGCATAGGCTTCCTGTCAAGGACTGTGATTGTCATACAAGTGCTTAACAAACCCTCATTGGGTCAGCTCAATGAGTTTGAGTTGAGGCACCCTAAGTGATGGTGACTCAACAACCTCCTTATGCCAGAGAAACTAGAGACCCAGAGCTCTCTTAAAGATTCACATGGGGGGAAAAAAAGACTGACTCCTTAGCCTCTTCCTCCCTTGCCTGTTGCCAGGAGTGATAATTCCTAGGAATAAAGGACCCAGTCCTCCTGAATGCAGAGAAGAAGAAAAAAAGAAAGAGGACCACTGAAAGAGGACCTGCATGCTACTGTCTCCTCCTGTGGACCTGAGGAAAGTGGCACATTCTGACTTCACCATTGGACTGTGGTAGTTTCCCTCCTGAGCCCCATAGTTTTCTTGCCCAAGCCGCCTGCCTTCCTCTCTCCCCCCAAATCCCATTTCTTCTCCCTGCCATTGGGCTCTGTCCAGGGTGACCAGACATCCTCTTTTTCCAGGATCTGTCCTCTTTTTTAGCCTTATGTCCTGGAAAAAATGTTAATGTCCTTTTCCTGTGAGCAGGCAGTGCAGAGCCTTCTTGCAATTAATAAATTATATGTAATGTAATATAGGCGTGCGCTGCTTAACAACCATTTGCTTAATAACGGACCACATATATGACCATGGTCAAAGCACAATAAAGGTGATCTTAATGTGTCTCCCATAGCCTGCAGCAGAGTGTCTGTTTATACAACAGAGAGGCTCTTAATGCAAAGAAGAGGCAAGCAGTCTCCAGTAGCCTGTGCACCCAGTTAGTGACTGGCATGGAGTGTCTGTTTACACAACAGAGGCACTAGATTGGACTGAATGTTCACTTAATGACCTAATCGCATAAAAACTGGAATGTTAAGTGGCACACACCTGCATAGCGTTTAAACTAAGCACATGAAATCAATGAAACTACATGACATTTAGCTTTTATTTTGTCACGTCCTACATTTGTCTTGGGTGCCCTACATTTTGGGGTGCCTTGTCCTCTTTTGTGGTTAGGACATCTGGTCACCCCGCCTCTGTCTAGCCTGGCCAAGGCGCTGGGCTTCCTTTCCCTCTCCGTCCCCGCCTCGTTTCATTCTGAACCGATGCGAGGTGAGCCACGTCCAGCCTCCGAAAGAAGCGGCGCCAGGCACTTGCTGAACACTGACGCGAAACCACCCCGAGGTCGGACGATGGCTGGGGAGGAGGGAGGGAGGGAGGGAGCCTTTTTGACTGGGAGGACCTTCGGCGAGCCGGCTGGGAAAGGCTAGGCTGGGACTAAGGCTGCAATCCTACTCACACTTTCCTGGGAGTAAGCCCCATTGGCTGTAATGGGACTTACTTTTGAGTAGACCGGCATAGGCTTGGGCTCCAAGGCTGCAATCCTGCCCACACCTTCCTGGGAGTAAGCCCCACTGACTAGAATGGGACTTACTTCTGAGTAGGCAGGCATAGGCTTGGGCTGTTAGGCTCCAGCCTCCCCGGCGCTCTCTTCCTTCCTTCGGGGAAGTAAGAAGCGCAAAGCGACTCCTCGTGGGCACGGGGGTGTCGGTTTGGTGTCCTCCACGAGGTGGGGGAAAGAACCGGACCTGGCCGGAGAGGGCTACCCTGGCCGGTTGGCTGCCCTCTCCCTTCCCATGTTCTCTTGGGACCCCCCCCCCCCGGTCTACTGTGGTCCCCTTCCCGTACAGATCCCTCGAACTAGTCCCGAGCGGGTCTTTTTTTTGGGGGGGGGGGTATATTCAGAGTGGGGGAACCGGGAGAAAGGAGGATGGGAAGGGGAGACCCCCAAGGGAGACCCACCGGAGCGCTTTCCGAGGAGACTCACCCTCGACGAGGACCTGCGTGCCCTGCTCCGCGAAGTACATCTGGTAGTCACGGCGCTGCCTCCTTTCGGGGAGTCCTTACAAAATCCCGCCGGCGGCTCCCGGCACTCCCGGGCGGCTCCCTCCTCGCCCCCCTTCGCCCCTGGCCGCCCGATGCCCGCGGGGGCTCAGCCAGAGGCGCTTCCGTCCGAAGCCTGCCGGTCAGGGGCAGGGCGGCCGGTCCAGAGCCGCCGAGGCCGTGCAGCGGCGCCCCTTGCCCGGGAGGGCTGCACAGGGCGCAGGACGGGCCAGGCGTGGTGTGAGCTCCGCCAGGCCTCCCTGGCTGTGCCCACCACGCGGCCCGAGCCCGGGGGCTGCCCCGCTGCTGCGCCCGGCTCCTCCGCTGCCCCTCCGCAGCCTTCTGGACGCCCGTCGGGTATTGGAGGCGCCCTCCACCACCGTGGCGCTGTTGTCACGGTGAGGCGGAGAGCCACAAAAACTCCCCGACCGCGCTCCCCTCTCCCCTGCCAGCCCCGAGCGGTGGCCCGACGGGGGTGGGGTGGGTGGAAAGTCCCGCTTTCCACTTCTAGGATCCTGGCGGTGTCTGCCTGCTTGAGAGCCCAATCCTGTGCCTGTCTACTCTGAAGTAAGTTCCATTAGAGTCAATGGAGCTTACTCCCAGGAAAGTGTGGGTAGGATTGCAGTCGTAGAGCCCAATCCTATACCTGTTTACTCAGAAGTAAATCCCATTAGAGTCAATGGAGCGTACTCCCAGGAAAGTGCGGATAGGATTGCAGCCTGCGCTCCGTCCATCCAGCGGACCCTCCTTAGTCCTCTGAACCGAACACCCCCAAAGACGCCACTGCCTGGCAGCCCTCTTCCTTGGGCTTTCTTAGAGGGGCAGCAGCAGGTTTTGCTCCGAAGTCTCGTGGTCCTGGTGAGCGTTTTGGCGGGGTGGAAGGGGGGATCGCGAACCGGACTTCCCCACTCAACTCCTTTCTGCCTTTCCTTCTCCAGAGCTCCAGAGCCGTCCAAAAAGAGGCAACAACGTCTATTGATCATCACCATTTCGCTCTCAATATCCAACCCCTCCCAGGACAGATGCCACCTTCTTGTTCAACTTCCTCCAGGAGCGCAGACATCTGAAGCAGAGGGAACTTTCCCAGCCTGAGCTGGTGGCTGTTTACTCCGAAGGAAGTCCCCCTGTATGTTCAACAGAACTGATGCTCCCCTGCTCGGGAGTACAGCTTGAGATCCCAAATCCACTGGTGCCCTGTCAAGAAAAACAACTGGTGAGAAAAGGGTTAAGCAGCATCCCTCAAATAACCAGCATGCACAATTGCAGCTGAGGCTTTTCACAGCACCCCCCAAAGAAAAGGAGCTTTGGAGTGCTAAACTTCATGGGGTGGTTTGTCCCTGGTTCTTCACAGACGTATTCTGTAACTCTCCCTGGTAGCAAAGGCACCTCAGGCTGCTGTTCAAGGCACAGGAGCAGACAAATCACAGATGTGGCAACCTTACCCCTCTAAGAGCTTCTTCTCCCAGAAGACCCTCCCTGCCACCCAGATTTTTGCAGAGAAGAAAGAGTTAATTTGCAGATTTGGCAACCCTTTCAAAGGACCAAGTTTGGATTCTCCCCATGGCAGGAGATTATTGTAAAGGCACTGCCTGCTCTTGTACCACAGTGCCCCCTGTATACCACAGTGCTAGATGGCTTTATTGAAACTCCAGAGCCTAACCAGGCTTGCTTGGAAGGCAGTCTCACTGGATCCAGTGGGCCACTTCCTACCAGCATAGTTAAGATGAAAGGGGTGCCCCGCCTTTTTGTCTCTGGCAGGGCTCCTGTGGCTTAAACAGCGGCCTCACAGGTCAAAATTCAATGTGCAGCTATGCAATTTCAGAGGTAAATTTCCTGGTTTAGACACTGGAGCAAAGATTATGAAACTAAGAACAAGAGTTCTACTGGATCAGACCAAGGTCCTATCTAGTCTAGTACCCTGTTCCCCGAAATGGCTAAGCAACTGCTTCCAGGAAGTCTGCAAGCAGGCCATCAAGACAGCAGCCCTCCCACACTGTCAGTCCTCTACACTCTACCTAATACAGAGTATCCTGGTACTCTGGACATGAAGTTCCACTGGGCTGTCACAGCCAACACTCATTGATGGAATCTATTCTCAATGAATCTGTCTAATTGCATTTCCACTCAGAAATAAGTCTCATTGAATAGCACTTACTCCCAGGAGTATAGGTATCAAGGAAGAGGACCCAGGAGAAGACAGGCTGACCAAGGGGAGCAGTACGCAGTGGTTGGTGCACATATACCCCTTCTGGCTCTCTGCTTGCTCTTTACTGAATCCACAGAGACTGGGCAGAGTGGGACCATCTAGGGAAAAAACCTCTTCCAGGAGAATGCTGAACTTCAAGGGCAGTTACTAAAATCAAATCCACAGTAGCATCTGCAGGGCAAAGAGACAGGGCAATCCACTGAATGACCTGTGAACAGCGACTAGGCAGACAAAAGGCCAAAATATTACTAGTTTATGAAAAGTCCAAAAGAAAAGGAATTAGACAAAAGGGGGACAAGAGAAGGTAGATAAAGCACAAGCAAGCCAAGAGATCATGTCTGAACTCAGCTGCATATGATCACAAAGAAAAAGTTTGATCAAACTGATGCAGTAACCATTACATAAGGAGAGCACTGCTGGATCAGGCCAAGGGACCCTCTGGACCAGCTATCTTAAGAACATAAGAACAACCCCACTGGATCAGGCCATAGGCCCATCTAATCCAGCTTCCTGTATCTCACAGCGGCCCACCAAATGCCCCAGGGAGCACAACTGATAACAAGAGACCTGCATCCTGGTGCCCTTCCTTGCAACTGGCATTCTGACATAGCCCATTTCTAAAATCAGGAGGTTGCGCATACACATCATGGCTTGTACCCCGTAATGGATTTTTCCTCCAGAAACTTGTCCAATCCCTTTTTAAAGGCGTCCAGGCCAGATGCCGTCACCACATCCTGTGGCAAGGAGTTCCACAGACCAACCACACGCTGTGTAAAGAAATATTTTCTCTTGTCTGTTCTAACTCTCCCAATACTCAATTTTAGTGGATGTCCCCTGGTTCTGGTTACATATAGTCATCATGGCTTGGAACCTGTGATGGAGTTTTCCTCCATAAACCTGCCATTATCATGCACCTGATGTAGCTGGGATATTATTCAAGATCACAACCCACAGACCTTCCCCCCAGTACTTCACTAAGATAGAGGAAATTGGCAGCAGTGGTGCCACTAGGGTTTGCATGCGGGAGGCCAGCATATCACCCCCATGATGGGACCAACCTGGCTACTCCATCCCACCCCTTTACCTAAATTGACAGATTTGATTGTCCAATGGTAGATGCCTGTCAATTCTAGGAGTAGCTATTCCAGATAGTCAAGAATTTTCTGAATCCACAAAGTCATGTGCTTGGTAGTAATGGAATTTCAGACAATGGACAAAAGCTGCTTGAAGAAGGATGCCCCAGTAGCCTTTTAGGTTGCTGAACCTGCCTTGGAGGTTTTGGAAAGTTAAAAGTGTCCAAAAGTACAGAAAAATAGGGGAGAAGATAGGGACTTCATCACAATAAGACTGCAGCCTAAACCCCTTACTGGTGCCACCTAAACCAACAGCTATCATTTGTAGCAGCAAATTCCATGTTAATTTTGAATGGACTGAAGGGGGACTTTGTCTTGTCAGTTTCTAGAATTATGGAAATTCTTTTTCTCCTAAACCAAAAAGCCCCAAGCCATGACTGCTGGTTGCCAGGGTCAGGTTTCTGCTTTGGCCCTCCAGGAATGGCCAATGACAAGGGTCATTGCAGGATTGTGTGAGTGTGTGCTAGGTTATAGGGTTTGGCCCAGGTTTGATAGAGCACATAGTTTTGAGTGTCCAATTGCAGGGTGTTCATGGGGGTGAAGGAAAAGGTGCACTTTGGTGCGGGATACATAAATTGTGATTTGTGCAAAGTTATGAATATCAATGTAGGAAGTAAACAACTGTACTTTGTTGTTGAAGTCATTTGAGTGTTGCTGTTGCTGCACTTAATGCAAGTTTGTGCAAACTGGCTGGCTGTCTACTTACATGATATAATAGTGTTGCCAACTTTTCAATTGGCCTGGTTAGGTGTACTTTTAACAACAGTTTGATGTGCAGAAATTAGCAGGTGAAGCTTATAACTGTGTCATGAAAAGGATAATCACCTGTTAACTGTGTTGTAGGGAGTTATAGTTAAAGGGACAGGAGCAGACTAAGCCTATTTTCTCCTAGTCAGTTGGCATCAATATATTACACTACTGTAAGAGCATGTTTATACTCTGGAGTTGCCCCATCCAAATTTCAGAGAGATACAGTTTGTGAACATTTTTAGAGTGATGTACAAAATGTGCATGTTACTTTCTGGAACGGACCCATTTCAGCCTGCCATCAAAGCAACACAGTGATGGCAACTGAAAGTTTGGGGACCCTGCTCTAGCTGTGGGAGGGCAATGGAGGTGGAGGAGGGTACCCCCTACCCATCTGCTGCTGGTGACGCTTGATTCAGTTGGCCTCATGGATAGGTCAGTCTTGTGACATTGAGGGCCCATGTATGGTGTTGGCAGGGTGTGTTTAGGATTCTGTTTGGCCAGTGTACTGAAGTGTCACTGTATTGAGTGTCACTGAAGGCTTGCCTGAAGGCAATGCTGCTTATGCATGATGTTGAGAGCATGTGTAATCAGCAACAGGGAGGAGGAGCAGTCTCATTGCCAGGCACTCAGTTTTATATCAGTCCCTGTTCCTTCCAGTATCACTGTGTCCTTCGAACCACATAGATACAGCCCTGTGTCCTGGGACTGGAGGTCTGTCAATGTCAGAAACGTTTGTTTGCCATTCCGTTTGCCACTCAGCCGAGTCTCCAAGCCTTTTTGTTTGTCATCCAGGGAATTACCAAAAGCTTTGTAAACTCCAAGTTGCTGAAGCTCTGTCTGTCCAGGAATTTGACGGTACCAATAGAAATCATAGTTATCTTGATCAACAGTACAGTTCAGCTCCATAGTCCCTGTCTGTGGTTTACGGACAAATGGTGGCTGCTGAGTTAC
This sequence comes from Tiliqua scincoides, assembly GCF_035046505.1. Taxonomy (NCBI): domain Eukaryota; kingdom Metazoa; phylum Chordata; class Lepidosauria; order Squamata; family Scincidae; genus Tiliqua; species Tiliqua scincoides. Next base: position 67,082,859 of record NC_089821.1, read on the forward strand.
AGTCACACCACCGATTAGGGCTGTGGGGAGAGAAATGGTATTTTGTCAGTTGGGAATGTGGGAGACAATCTCTGGTGACTAGAAGAACTGAGTCAGGCAGAGAAAGGACACCAAATTGCAGAACCCAGGCTGGGAAGGGGGAGGCATCCAACTATGGAGGAAACCTAGATCTGCCCTTCCTGCCCTCATATGCCCAGCCACTCACCCCACTGCAGGACCAAGAGGAAGAGAAACAGGAGTCCAGAGAACAGATGGTGGGAAGGAGCCGGTGCTGCAGCCATCTCTGCCACCGACTAACTGCAAGTGGGAGAGAAACGGATGCTGCTGACTTCCTGTGCACACTCTCCCTGCCACACACACTGGATGTGTGTGTGTGTTCAATAACAAAATGTTACACTTTTAGTTTCTAGTTTACATCCTAGTACAATTTAGTAGAAATCTTGAGCTACAATTAGCAGCCCAATCCTGAGCTGCCCAGGGCGCGGGGCTGCAGTGGCGCAGAGAATGGCTGCCGCTGCATCCTGTACACTCTGGGCAGCCACCTGCAGCTCCTCAGGAGAAGGAGACTTTCATACCCTTGCCCTGGGTAAAGCGAGTAGCCCCACAATGGGGCTACTTGATTCTCTGTCAACTGAAAGGTTAGTGGAGAATCAAGAGCCTCTGTGTTGGGTGATGAACCCGACACAGAGGTTCTGGACCCGGTGGAACAAAGCTCCACCGGTCCCACCTCCCTCCCTCCCTGCTCCCTGAAACACCTCCTCCCTGCCCTCTCCCCATCTCCCCCCTCCTTGGAATGCCTCCTCCCCACCTCCCCCCACACCCATACATACCTCACCACTGCTCGGTGGTTCATGCGACTGCCAAGTGGTGGAACTCCGGCGGCCGGCCAGCACTGGGCTACCACCAGTGCTAGCCCGGTGGCAGGACCTGCAAACATGCCTTATGACACGTTTGCAATAGTGTGTGCCAGCACTAAGTAAGTGCCAGCAGTAAGCTGGTGTGCACTGTTCAGAATTGGGCAGTGATTCATCAATAGCATCTTTCCCAGTGGTTTTTGGGATAGGGAACCATTTATTTATTTTGCTATGTAGCCCTCTTCATGGTTGAAAAGCAGCTTATGAATATTTTTAAGAGTTTTCTAAAAGCAGTATATTGGATTAGGATTATATAAAAATAGATATGTACCCTGGTAGATAGTAGATGCTATTTAATTGCAATACCAAAGGCAGATTAGTCTGAACTATTGTGTTCACCATTGTCACCTATGACTGTGAAAGTTGGACAATGAAAAAAGCAAACAGAAGGAGAATTGACTCATTCGAGCTATGGTGAAGGAGAAGAGTCTGGTGTATTCCATGCAAAAGCAATTTTGGTGCACACAGCACACTGTCCATTCTAGCGCTACCCTAACTATGATGATGCTAATTTTCTGCAATGGATTTTCTATATTTCAAAGGTTTTAGAGAAACTTGGGAGTGTGTTTGGGTTTCCATATTACTTTATCTATCTGCCAAAACTACATGGTTGGGTAGACCTGGGCTCTGCATCAAGAAGCCTTATAGACCTGGACTACAAAGACTGTTCTGGCTGTCAGCACCCTCCCCCTGCCCTATTTTGCCCCCTGTTCTGCCTGCTCTCATTGCCTCCCTCCCCCTTTGGGAAGGGGCCCAAAAGAAACTTTGTACCCCCTGATAAAATTCCTCTCAAAGGCCCTGGGTGCACTGACTAATAAACTTAACTGTGCTTGAGCAGGGGGAGGGGCTAATTAGCTTGAAGTGGGTGTAAGTTCTCTAGGCCAAGGCTAGAACAGGGATTTGGCAAAACATCTGGCTGATTATTTCTCCAGGGCTTTGGTGCACACTTGTGGGCTCCCATGGTTGCATGGTAGTAGACTGCCTGTGCTTCCTTGGGGATATGCACCCTCCTGGGGTCCTCACTAATTTTTTTTCTGGTCGGAGATGGAGGTGGTTTTGTCATCTCAAGCTGGATCTTGGACAGCCTACCAGTGTGCAGAAAGACCACAGACCAGGGAAAGGGGAATGTAAAGCCACCAGAATGGTCCTGATCTGATGGAACTGGAGCTCAACAAATGCTCCAGAAGGCAGCCCCCCCCCCCCCACTAAAAAGGATCAAAATAGAGGCTTCAGCTGAAAAGGTGAACTTTTTTGAGACTTGCAAAGCCAGCTGGATCCTGACAGTGATCTGGTTTAAACAGAAGTTCTTAAATTGAACTGGGCACTGGGCAGGGGTGATAACCTTACTGATCTGGGGAGTGGGTATTATTGCAGGCAGGCCACAGAGGAAATTCACTTGATGGAACAGGGCTGGCTTCTGCTTATTTAATTATTTGTTTTACTTTAATTATTTATACTGATTTATTTTAATTTGCCTGATGATGTCACTTCCACCATGATATCACTTCTGGTGGTTCTTGGACAGATTGTCCAAGTGTGTGTGTGTGTGTGTGTGTGTGTGTGTGTGTGTGTGTGTGTGACACCAATCACTAAAATCATAATATGGAAGAATAATACCATCATGTTATATCAATCAATGTGTAATTTCATGCAGAATGTGTTCCATCTTTGTTCTATCAAAAGGTACAGACAAAAAACCAGTGGGGGCAGAGTGATGGTACATCACCATGCCCACCACCTGGGGTGTTGCCCCGCCCACTGCATGGGGGGTGACGTTTTGGCATCTCACACGGGGTGATGTGAACCCTAGTGACACCACTGATGCCCACCATCTGGGGTGTTGCCCTGCCCACTGCATGCGGGGTGAGGCACTGGCATCCCGAACTGGGTGACGCAAACCCTAATGACGCCACTGGGCCTGTCCCAATGTAGAAATTGAAGTTCAGGGTAGTGAGTCTGGTGGGACACCCCTCTTGTGTACCCAAAGAATGTGTCCCTACAAGTTTTAGTCCCATTTACAGAAATTGGGTACCTGATCTTTCTGAAATGTGGTGGAGAAACACAGCACAGCAGAAGTGGGCATATTTCTGCCATTCTGACATTCCAGCCCACACTTCCTGTGCACTGTTTTGCATGTTTCTGCAGTAAAAGCAAGGGAGAGGAAGGTGTCTTCCAAGGTACTGCTGTAGCTCCTTACTGAAAAGCTCTGTGCTTTTCTGAGTTGTATGACAGGAACACATACATTCATTCCTCAGGGGAAGCATTTCCCAGCATAGCTTGGTGGGGTCAGCCTGCACCTGTTGGCAAGGAAGCAGAGGTGGAGAGATCAGGGCTGAGATCAGGTTTCCCACTGGCCTTTTCCAGTATGCCAAGGCTGTATGTGACTGGGCTGCTTTGCTTTGCAGGGTGGTGTACTGCTGTTGCAGCTGATGTTGGGAGGTAAAGAAGAGCCTTAGTTCACAGCCTTTTATGGAAGGCCTGTAATGAAAAGGGGGGGGGGCAGAGAATAATAGCAGGAATAAGGTGAGGTGATGACTTTTCAGTAGCGCACATACTATTTACATGAAAGTTGATATCCTGCCAAATCCCATTCCTGGAAATCCTTGCTCTGTCCCAATCCCTCTCCTCCCTGCAGCCTCGTGTCACTGCCTCCTAGTGGCCAGAAACCTGCTCTGCACATGGCACGGGTATCTGTGACTCTTCCGCCACTTGGTGGCCAGCACACTAAGCTGACCGGTGGCACTGAAGCAACAGCCGCCCTCTGCATGCTGGATCAACTCAGTGGTGACAGCCAGGTGGAGCACCTCGCCAACCTCGTTCTCCCAGTGCATATCCAGGAGCCGGGTATGGGGAAGTCCTGGGTTATACAGATGATTCACATACATGTATGTTCATTGCTTGATGACTGTCCCACTGAAGAACAATTGATATTGCAGCCATGGACAGTATTGATGGTATTAACTCCAATGGCTGGTAAGCTTCACCCTCATGCTGGCAGGCTCCCTCTGCTCACAGTATGGGGAGGGGACTTGCTGGCTGGCCACATGGAGACTGTCCACCACTATTGAACACTGGAAAAGAGTGCAAATGGACCTTTGCATGTATGAATAGGTCTACACAGGCAGAACTTTATTTTCACTTCATTTCAAACTCAGAGCTACAGAGTGGTTTCAGTTCCCACAATTCAACATGAACACTTGAATGAGTTGTATATGATGAGAATTTGGCAGATATACAGGTGTGCACCACTTAACAATGGGGATATGTTTTCCAGTCTAAATTAGGTTGTTAAGCATTCAGCCCGATCTAGTACCTTTGTGTAAACCGACACTCCCTGCCAGAAACTAGCTGACTGTACTGGCTACTGGAGATAGATTGCCTCTTCTTTGCATTAAGGGCTTCTTTGTTGTGTAAACAAATGCTGCTGCAGGCTATGGGAGCCCTGACTGCCTCATTAAGAGCCTCTTTGTAGTTGTCAAGCAAAAGGTTATTAAGCATTGGGTGCCTGTACAGGTATGTGTGAATTGGCCTGAATTGTGAGACTCATTGGAGGATGCTCCATAAGAACATGAGAAAAGCCCAGCTGTATCTCATCAAAAGTACTTCTACTTCCCACAGTGCTCAAGCAGAAACCTCCAGGAAGCCTACAAGCAGGACAAGAAGGAAGAGCATTGCTCTGGTTTTGCTCTCCAGTCATTGGTGGCCAGTGGCATATTTACTCAGGATTCAGAGGTTCCATTTACCTTTCATAACCAGCTATTAATGACAGGCCTGTGCAAGAATGACCCTAATCTCCCTTTAAAACCATCTAAGATACTGGTTATCCCTGTATCCTCAAAGTGAATTCTATACTGTACATTAATTGCAAGTTCTAAGAACTGATGTACTTTCTTTCGTTTGTCCTGAATCTGCTGCCAATCATCCTTGTTGGATGATCTCCAAGGATATTTTGACAGTGGTGGAACCCCCTGCATCCTGCTGGCACGGGGGGAGTGAGGCAGTTTGAATGAAGCTGATCAGTGTATCCTTGGCATAGATAATAGTTTGAGTGTGCCTTCAGGTAGTGGGAAGGGATACTGCATACATATGACATGGACAGCCCAATCCTAACCTGCACTGGAACAGGTAGGCTAACTGGCCTGTGCTGTATCCAGTGCAGGCTTGAGGGTGGATGGGGTGCAATTCGGAGTAAGGGGACATGTTCCCTTACCCCAAGTAATCGCTCCAGTTCCAATAATGCCCATCCACTGCAATGGGACTACTCAGATCTGTACCAGTGAAATAGCTGGCACAGATCTGAGCAGCCTGGTGTAAGGCTGGGCTGCTCAGAAGGGGGGCTAGGAACTGACCTAAGTGCTGGAGGCTGGTTCCACCCCCTCTTGGGCCGGGTCCACCCACCGCCCCCCAAATGCCCCAGTTCTCCCCTCCCCAACCCACTGTGCCAGCTGCCCTTGGCTGGCGCAAACTCACCAGGTCTGTTGCTGCATCTGGCATGGGGAGGTCAGTGTGCATCCTTGCTCTGGCCTACCCAACTTCTAAGGTGGTGCGCACATGCTTTACAGAATGTTTGTGACACCCAGAAGATGATGCAAGTGAGCTTAGCTGGCATACGTGCCAGTTTGGATTGCACCCTGAGAATCTCTGGTGTCAACAGCAGACAAGAGGTACTGGTGATGTTCATGCCTGGAACTCAATTTGGGGCAAGCCCTGATTCCTGTCTGCATTACCTTGCAGCACATGAATGCAAACCCAAAAGGCTGAAGTCCTTTACATTCCGGACTGAGATTCTTTCTCTTCTCTACCCAGTTCCTACAAAGCCAGTTCTTTGGATTGTGCTCGAGTGCCTCAACCACCTTGGTATCAATTGGGCTGTAAATATGTCTTTCCAGGGAGTCGCCAACATCTGCAGAAATGGTCATCTTCAGCATCACCAGAGTAGATGAACATATGCACCAGCTGTTGTGAAAACTTGGCAAACCTCTCTTCTGTGTTTAGCTATCTGTGAATGATAAAATCTGAGATGCTTTTGCTGGAGTGAGTTTGTGGTGGGGATTGGGATGGGTGGAGGCTTGACTGGATCAGGAGTTTGCAAAACTGTATGGCTGTACAATGTAGTGGCGTGCTGTATATGCAGAATGATGAGGATGGCCACTGAAGCTTGTGAACTTTTATTGTTTATATTGAGAGAGGATATTGTTGTGCATGTGAGCTTGGGTAATGTTTTGTGGGTGCTTGACTTGCCTATCTGTGGGGAAGAAGGAGATGGTGCCATGGGGATGTGTAAATTGAACTTTGGATATTCAGATGCAAATTTCACAAACAAGGACATACAATTTATGGCCCAATTCTATGGTGGCCTCATGCAGACAGATGTCATAATCCATCAACATAAGGCCTTGGCTGCCAACATGCAAGCCACTCTGACAGTGGGTGGCTTGCTAATGATATTGTGGGAGCAGCGAAGTCCCACACAAGCAGTAGTTGGTCACCAAAACCACACTAGTAGTTAAATTGGTGATGGGGCTTTTCTGGGCAGGATTGTGGGTAGTTCAAGGTCAGGGAGTGGGCTGGGTTGGGGTGGGAGGGGGAGGATCTCTCCCTTTGGTGGAGATCTCTCTCTTTGGATCTCTCTCTTTGGTGGGCCGCTGTGAGATACAGGAAGCTGGACTAAATGGGCCTATGGCCTGATCCAGTGGGGCTGTTCTTATGTTCTTATGATCTTGGTGGCAGTGGCCCATGCTGAGATCCTATCCCTCCCCTTCCCTGCCTGGCCCCCTCACACCCTAGCATGAAGTGCATGCTCCGTCAGTGGTGCTATGTGCTACAGGCTGATGGGATAGGACTAGGGGCTGTTAAGCAAATAGTCTTCTGTTCCAGTATGGTGATTCCAGGTTACCCTTGGCTGAAGTGTTCAGGGGCAGGTAGTATGAACATCATCTGTTACCCAACGACTGTAAGTACTATTAAATTTATCAATTCTTTCCTTCCCTTTTTATTGTAAGAAAATAAATGGTGCTTTTCTTAACGTCAGATCCAGAAAGCCACATTATCTGTCCTCTTTGCCAAGCAACTTTCTTGCTGACTGTATGATCTACATAACCTAGTTATTTTGAAGAAGGGAGTTTGAAAAGCATGTGTGAATGGGTTAACAGAGATCTGACCCCATGGACAGAACTTTCATATATTCACATCACCTCAGGCACAATGCTTTTGAATTCTGCACCCTGAGTCATTAAGTGATGAGAAATAAGGTGATATTACTTAATGTGTGAACTGGCCACAGGTGCACTGGATAATACTTCAAAAGTTACTATGGGTGCAATCCTAACCCCTTATGTCAGTGCTTTCCAGCACTGCCATAAGGGCAATGCAGCTCTGAGGTAAGGGAACAAACTTTCCCTTACTTTGAGGAGGCCTCCATGAGTGACACCCAACTGCAGGATGCAGTCCCATTGGCACAGCTATGCCAGTGCTGGAAAGCACTGACATAAGGGGTTAGGATTGCACCCTATGTCTGCAGTGATTCTGTGGTGCACAGTGCTGGCACCATGTGGGGCAGGATGTTTTTATCCAAGCTGGTTGGTGTGCATTTTGTGGAGATCATGGCTTCATTGTCCCTGCAAGTGGTGAGGGGGAACATCACACACTCTTAATGCCATATACATGCATTATTGGTGGAAGATTGGAGGTGCTGATCATGATTTTTTCAACCTAGTGGGCACTCGGTTTTGCACCACTCCTAATTCCTGCCTGTACCATTGTGCCCTGGCACCACACAGATACAGCCCTGTATCATCGGGTTGAAGGTCTTTAAGCTCTAGATTCATGCTTACTCCTTTCTTCACCCATTTCCCACTCAGCCAGTTTTTCGAGTCTGGTTTATCAAGTGTGTCTTTTAGCTTGTCGTCAGAAAAGTAGAGGATTCCAAGGACCTGTAGCTCTGTAGTCCCAGGAAACTGGCGATACCAGAAGATATTGTAGTCTGTGCTACTGGCACTGACAGAGCAGCTGAACGTGTGTTTCGACTGCTGCGAGAACCTGGCAAATGCTGGTTGTTGGGTCACAGCAATCTCTGCAGAGCCATTGCCCAGTAAGGCTGAGAGAGAGAGAGAGAGAGAGAGAGAGAGAGAGAGAGAGAGAGAGAGAGAGCAATATCAGCTGCGAAGGTGGGAGTCTGTGGATTCTGTGGATTCAGTGTGCCAAGGCAAGTCAATGAGAAAACTGGTTCAGGATTCTCTGGAGGGATGGGAAGAAACATCTACGTATCCCCCCAACCCCAAGCGTTGTGCCCCTATTCATTTCTAGGCACTTACCACTCCACAGGGCAAGGAGGGACAGAAGGAGATGGAGATCAAAGAACCCGTCACAGGGTGGAGTGGGTGCTGCTGCAGCCATATGGCAGCCTTGAGCAGAGACAGCGACTGGAAAGAAAGTGGAAGCCTCTTGAGTTCCGGTAATATGTGTGCAGCAGGAGGGCAGGGGTTGTTGGTAGAGGGAGGAAGGGAGTTTGTGTGTTGCCCAAACTGGGGCAAGATACTCTTTCTTACCGGATGTGGTCGGCAAGAAGAGGGGGGGAGGCCAGCAGGATGTCACATCCCTGCCTCTCTTATGTTCTTTGTGGTGGGTTTCTGGCTCCTCCTAAAGATGTCGTTGGAGGATGGTGGCTTGACTGCACCTGCTTTCTTTTCTATACATAGTTCCGAGGAACCACCCTTCTCGGCTCCAGGAGTTTCTTAGAAAACTTTGACCCAGTGGCAAGGGCTGGGCATAGCCTATGGTTCTACCATCACACTGCAATAAATTCAGAATTTGGCATTAGCCCCAGAAGTATTCTTCTGCAGTATTCTTGTTGTTTTTAACCAAAAGGTTTCTAGTCCTTCTAATAGCAAGTGGAAGTGTGAAATAGGCAATTCCTGTGGAATCTCAGCCGCCCCACAGTGGGGCGAGTGGGCTTGCACAGGACTTCTCGTGTTCAGGGGCGACCTCGGCCTTCGCCACGGATAGCAAGAGAACAATAAATTATGTAAAATGCAAAGACATGCAAGTTAGCGTCATTTCCATAATTTATACAGGCTGTAATATTCCGTGTAATATTCAGGGCTGAATGTAGGCTATCTTGGAACAGAATCTTAACTGATTGTTTAAATGCAGAGATTGCAAAGCCCTGACCCAGGGCCACTGCTCTAACCTGTAGCGGCTGTGCTTAAGCTTAGATATGGGGGACCCAGGTTGGAATCCCTACTCAAAATTTTAATTAATTTCATCACTTAGTAATAGACAAGATGTAGATAAGCCCATTTTTTCCTTCTGTCTACCTGATTGGGGCAGCATTCTCTCCACTCTAATAACCTGCATTTGTTAGATGGGTGGCAGGATGTGTGTCTGTGTTGAGAATTGCTGCCCAGGAGTGTCAAGGCAGCTGCTGTGGAGAGCACATTAAGGAAGCCCCCATGTACTGGCTGCCTTGCACATGTGTATGTCTCTGCCCTTTCTCTTTTCTCTCTCCATTGTAGTCTGAGCCCGTCAAATACTCAGATAACAATGACAGATGCCTCTATTATCATTATTAATCACTAGCAAAATTCCCATGGGGATGATTGGTGGAGGTAGATAATGCCTTCTCCCCCACTCCCTGTCCTGTCACTCAGGCTATTTTGATCACAGCTCTGTGACCGAGTGGCTCTCTAGACCTGGCCCCGTTCCACCACCACCCAGTGGAGAATCAGCTGTAATGAGTGTGGGGTAGCCAAGTATTTTGACTGCCTTTGCGGAATTAAAATTTTGTACCCTGCCCTCCCCCCTGCACCTAGCTTGTGCCTTGTCATATGCTGAGCAGCATAACAATAAGTGATCAAGAATTGACCCAGATATTATTTCCCTGTTGCCATTTTCAATGTCCATCACTCTCTTATTTCCTCTCCTCTCCAGCGGTTCCATTGTCCCTGGGTTGATGGAGACCAGAAGAAGACTTTCGATCAGGGCCTCTGAGAGGAATTTTATCAAGGGGTACAAAGTATCTTTTGGGCCCCCTCCCAAGGGGGAGGGAAGGGGTAAAACAGAGTGGAAGGAGGGTGGCAACAGGGATTGGCAGAACAAGGGCAGGAAAGGAGCGAAACAGGGCAAAGGAGCAAAAACAGGGCAGGAGCAAAACAGGGCAAAGGGTGACAACTACAGACAGAAAAAACTTTGGAGCCCAGGTCTACCAGGATTCACAATGCAGAGCTCAGGTCTACTCACCTGTGCCGCATCTACAGCTAGATGCGGTAATGTGGAAAACCAGGCACACTCTTAAGTCTCTGGAAAATCTTTTAAATATAGAAAATCATTGTGGAAAATTAGCATCATCATATTTAGGTTCACACTAGAATGGGAAGTGTGGACCTAAACATGCTTCTGCAGCAGCTGTAGTCCCACAGCTGTGACCCTGAGACCCTAGACACTTACCTTCATGGTAAGCAGATCCACAAGCCAAAGAGCTACTGAGGCAGGCCAGATCTGACACTGTGTTAAGGAGTGTCATGTGTGCATTCCTCAGCCTGGTGCTTATGGTTTGTGGCAACCCCCAGCATCCCCCATGGGAAGCGAGTACATAAGAACATAAGAACAGCCCCACTGGATCAGGCCATAGGCCCATCTAGTCCAGCTTCCCGTATCTCACAACGGCCCACCAAATGCCCCAGGGAGCACACCAGATAACAAGAGACCTCATTCTGGTGCCCTCCCCTGCATCTGGCATTCTGACATAGCCCATTGCTAAAATCAGGAGGTTGCACATACACATCATGGTTTGTAACCCATAATGGATTTTTCCTCCAGAAACTTGTCCAATCCCCTTTTAAAGGCGTCCAGGCCAGATGCCGTCACCACATCCTGTGCAAGGAGTTCCACAGACCAACCACATGCTGAGTAAAGAAATATTTTCTTTTGTCTGTTCTAACTCTCCCAACACTCAATTTTAGTGGATGTCCCCTGGTTCTGGTGTTATGTGAGAGTGTAAAGAGCATCTCTCTATCCACTCTGTCCATCCCCTGCATAATTTTGTATGTCTCAATCATGTCCCCCCTCAGGCGCCTCTTTTCTAGGCTGAAGAGGCCCAAACGCCTTAGCGTTTCCTTCCTCATAAGGAAGGTGCCCCAGCCCCGTAATCATCTTAGTCGCTCTCTTTTGCACCTTTTCCATTTCCACTATGTCTTTTTTGAGATGCGGCAACCAGAACTGGACTGGGTGAGACAGGAAAATGTAAGATCCCATGTACAAATTACCCCCTTTACCTCCTCTCATGGGCTGACAAACTACCCCTCTCATCACACAGCTGACAAACTACTCAGCTGCCATTGTGTACCTCCTTGAAGGATGCAGGAGCAACACTCTTGAGGGGGGCTTCTATGCTGTGCCGAAACATGCTCTAGCAGAGGCCTGTCTCACTGTTGAACTCTCCCCCCCCCCAACGAACCCACTGGCATTCATGTAATTTTTCTTATACAGTTCAGCCTTGTGTCTCATTTTTTCCATCTTCCCCTGCAGCACCCGTTTCTATGATGCTGCTTGTGGCTTTGAGGTTAATTCACAGCGCCTTCCGGCACTCATGTTTGCTGGGCTGACATTTCACTCCCTCTGCTCTATGGTGTTTAATTGTTCCTACAAACAAGGGATAAGAACAGCCTGATTTGATGAATGATTACTTAGAGTTAAGTTCCACTGTATTAAATGGGGGTTACTTTCTAATAATGTTGTTTAGGACAGAAGCCAGAGTCAGTGGTGCCCCTAGGCAGGAAGCATAAATCACTGAGGAGTTAGCCAGTAATCCAGCCTCATGCACACCTTCCTCTTTGATTTCCTGGTGATTCCTTCCACACTGTTCTTAAAGGACTGAATTGTTCCAGTTGCTGCACTTTTCTGTAGGCTGATGATCCGTAGGTTTATTCTGGAAAGTCTGGAATCTACTTTCAACTGTTCTCCTGAACTTTTCCATTACAGCTCTAGAGAAGAAACAACTATCTAGTCCACATGCTCTTCTCTGTATCAGTAGCGTAGCTGGGGGGGGAGTTCAAAAAGTACTGCAGGTGCCTCAATGCGCTGTGTAAGTAGCCCCTCTCACTTACCATTGGAGCCATTCTGGGCAGTGACAGCAATGCGCAGGCGCTTGTCAAACCAAACAGCGTCTCCTTCACTTTGCTGTCACTTCCCAGAACGGCTCCAAAGGTGAGTGGGAGGGGCCACTTACACGGCCCATTGCAGCACCTACATTACTTATCATTTCCCCCTAGCTACTCTACTGCTTTGTATTGCCTTGAAACAAAACAACAACTCTTATTGGCTGCCTCCAAATCTGAACACAGGATTAGAAATAGGAACCAGGTACAATGAGTGGCCACAGTATACTACAGTACTACTGAAGCCAAGCTGCAGTAAACTTGGTCAGTTGCTTAGGTGGAGGACCACTGCAAGTTCCACAACAAAGGAAGTGTACTTGTTGGCAACCTTCAGTCTTGAAAGACTATGGTATCGCTCTGAATGGTGGTTCTGGAACAGCGTCTAGTGTGGCTGAAAAGGCCAATTCGGGAGTGACAATCCCTTCCACAGTGGAAGCAAGTGCAGTCTGCCCCTGGTCTGTCTCCCTGGCTATGGGCCTTCCTTCTTTGCCTCTTTGTCTCAGTCTGTTGGCCAAGTGTCTCTTCAAACTGGGAAAGGCCATACTGCACAGCCTGCTTCCAAGCAGGCCGCTCAGAGGCCGCCAAGGTACACAAAGTCATGGAAAACCTCCAGTTCGTGCGCAGAGATTGTAATGCAGGGAGGTGAGTCCACATCCTGAACCATGACCTGTGTTTTCTTCAGGCTGATTGTCAGTCCAAAGTCTTGGCAGGCCTTGCTAAAACAGTTCATGAGCTGCTGGAGATCTTTGGTAGAGTGGGAGGTGACAGCTGCATCGTCAGCAAAGAGGAAGTCACGCAGACATTTCAGCTGGACTTTGGACTTTGCTCTCAGTCTGGAGAAATTTAAGAGCTTTCCATCTGATCTGGTCCAGAGATAGATGCCCTCTGTTGCCGTTCCAAAGGCCTGCTTCAGCAGGTCAGCGAAGAAAATCCCAAACAAGGTCGGCGTGAGAACACAGCCCTGTTTCACTCCGCTTCGGATGTCAAAGGGGTCTGATGTTGAGCCATCAAAGACTACAGTGGCCTTCATGTCCTCGTGGAAAGATCTGATGATGGTGAGGAGCCTGGGTGGACATCTGCTCTTGGGGAGAATCTTGAAGAGGCTGTCCCTGCTGACTAGGTCGAAAGCCTTCCTGAGATCTATGAAGGCTATAAAGAGTGGCTGTCGTTGTTCTCTGCATTTCTCCTGCAGTTGTCTAAGGGAGAATATGATATCGGTGGTGGACCTGGAGCCTCTTCAGTGCAACTCGGGCAAACAGCTTTCCTACAATGCTAAGGAGAGAGATGCCGTGGTAGTTGTTGCAGTCACCCCGTCGCTTTTGTTCTTGTACAGCGCAAAGATGTTTGCATCCCTCATGTCCTGTGATACTCCACCTTCTCTCCAGCAGACGCAGAGGATTTCATGTAGCTCAGTGTGGCAATGATCTCTTTGTAGCACTTTAGGATTTCAGCAGAGATGCTGTCTTTCCCATGTGCCTTGCCAGAGGCGAGGGAGTCCAGGGCCTCATGAAGTTCTGCTAGGGTTGGTTCACTGTCAAGCTCCTCCAACACAGGCAGGCACTCGATGTTGTTCAGTGCTTCCTCGGTTACTGCATTTTCTCTGGAATATAGCTCAGAGTAGTGCTGCACCCAGCCTTCTATCTGCTGCGCCCGGTCCTGGATGACCTCGCCTGTGGCACACTTCAGAGGGGCAGTTTTCTTCTGTGTTGGACCTAGGGGCCAGCTTGATACCTTCATACATTCCCTTGATGTTGCCTGTGTCAGCTGCTATCTGTATCTGGAAACAGAGTTGGAGCCAGTAGTCGTTAGCACCTCTCCTGGCAGTCTGCTGGACTTTGCTGCGAGCAGCTCGGAGGACCTGCAGGTTGTGCTCACTGGGACAGGCTTTGTATGCTGTTAGAGCTCTCCTCTTTTCCTCAATGACTGGTGTCAACTCCTCAGAGTGGGCTTCAAACCAGTCTGCCAGTGTGTGTTGTAAATGGCATTCTTAAAATGTTCCCATCTGTTGGATGCATTTGCATCGGCTGGGCCTGGAAGAATTTCCTCAAGTGCAAATTCCTCCACTTTTCCCTGATCCTGGGTCTTGCTGATGTCAATGCGAGGTCTTCCTTCCTTTTTTGTGTGATACAGTCACTTAGTGAGTGGTCAGTGTCGCAGGCTAAGATAACTGCATGTTATCTTGATGCTGGGAAGGATGGAGCATCTGGTGAGTATCAGGTCGAGCTGGTGCCAGTGCTTTGATCTTGGGTGTTTCCAACAGACTCTATGTTGGAGCTTCGTGTTGAAGAAGGTGTTGCTGACATAGAGACCAGAGACCGTGGTGACAGCAAAGCTCTAGCAGGGGTCGGCCATTTTCGTTCATCCTCCCAGTGCCGAACTGGCCTAAGCAAGTGGACCACGAACCGTGATCAGCACCAACTCTGGCATTGAAATCACTGAGGATGAACAAATGGAAGTGTAAGTATTTAAATAAAGATGTGGTGATTATTCCAGAATGCTGGACTATGACCAGGGAGAGTTGGTTAAAATGCCCACTCAGCTATGAAGCTGGTTGGGTAACATTGGGCCCATTACTCTCTTTTACAGCATAATTCTATACACATCTTCTCAGAAGTAGATCCCACTGTATTCAATGACGCTAACTCTCAGGAGAGTGTGGATAGGATTGCAGCCTTAGTCTAGCCTACCTAACAGAGTGGATGTGATGATAAAATGTGATTGGGCCAGTGAGGTGATGTGATCAGGGTGACCAGATGTCATAACCACAAAGGAGGACAAGGCACCCCAAAATGTAGGACATCCAAGAAAAATGTAGGACATGACAAAATAAAAGTTTAAAACACTTGTATTTTGATTTCATGAGGTTAATTTAAAAACTACATTAGGTAAAAGTAAAGATTTCCCCTGCACAGTCGTGTCTGACTCTAGGGGGTGGTGCTCATCTCCTTCTCCAAGCTGAGGATCCATGGTCGTGTGGCCATCTACTTGCATTTACATGCTTTTGAACTGCTAGATTGGGAGGAGCTGAGTCAAGTAACAGGAACTCACCCTTTTCCGCAGCAACAGGGTCTCGATCTCCTGGGCTGCCAACCTTCCAGCTGACAGTCCAGTGTCTTTAACCACTCAGCCATCATGCCTCTAAACACTCTATTCCTTATAATAAGTAAATACTATATTATTATTAAATTGGAAACTGTGTTACATATAATTTATTACATATAATTTATTACATATAATTTATTAATTACACGACGGCTATGCGCTGCCTGCTGCAGGTCGCTCACAGGGGAAAGGAGGACATTTAAGTTCTTTTTCTAGGGCATGAGACTAAAAAAGAGGGCATGTCCTAGAAAAAGAGGATGTCTGGTCACCCTGGATGTGATTGGGCCAGTCACTATCTTTCAGCCTAAACTACCTCACAATGTTCTTGTGAAGACAAAAGGAGGGAAGGAACTACATGCACTACCCTAAGCTCCTTGGAGAATGGGTAGTATTAAAATGTGCTAGATAGATAGATAAAGGGGGTAGCAGACCCTTGAACAGGATGCATATGCTACATGATGTTTTCCAGGACTCAATGTTTAAATGGGGGCTAGTATCTATCCCACAGTGTGATTGCAGGTTTCCTGTCTGGCTGCAAACCGAGGGTGTATACTGGCCCATGGTCTGACTTTTATCAATGAAGGTAACTCTGTCCTTGAATGGCTGGATGAACTGGGCATTGATATTTGTTCTAGTTTAATTGTTATATAAGTCCATGTATTATATGCCATACACTAAATAAAATAAATAAGGGGGTAGCGTGTACATCACTCTAAACTGCTTAGAGGAAAAATGGCAGGATAAAAATGTAATTTTAAAAAGTGAAGGAGCGCTTAAAACATTTTAGTGGTAAATATATACTATTGCTCCTTAGGCCAATCAATGCCCTGGCTACCAGAGTGAGCAATCAAGGTCTCAAGACACTCAGATAGATGGGCCAGCCATTAAGACATATGAGTCATCAGTACACAGTATACTGAAGCCAATATACTGCTGAATGAATGAATGAACAAGCAGATATTTTACTAGGGTGAATTACAGAGAACCAGTGGAGGGCTTTACCAAACCTTTACAACCTGAACACAACAGCTTTTAGCCCAGAGACTGAAATCAAGGCATGTTACAAATCAGGATTTTCATGCAAGGAAGAGCAGTCTTTGGATTGCCCCTGAAGGAAGGAGATAAATTATGACAAAAAATATAAGAAAATGTGTTTGTATCTGGGAGGGGGAACGATCATAAAATAAATTTAATTTTAAAAAACGGACAGGACAGTTTTAAACCTGAGGTGTCAGATGCAGCACCACTAACCTGGCGTATAAGAAAATAACAGTAAGTACAACAGATGGAAAGGAATGAGCTCCACATGTGCTACTGAGTGGGCTATGCTTACTCCGAACAGGCCTGAGTTGACGTATTCTTATAGAGGGCGAGCTGAAACAAGCATTGATTTCTCTGTATTGGATACCTGGCAGTTGGATGTGCGAACTGAATTCACTGGAAAGTATTGAGGCTCCAGAACGCTGTGCCAAGTGCAGGAAGGGAGTGCACCGTTTCAGTCCTTTGTGTAAGATACCAAAACGATTAATGTCAGGTCTAGCTTGGCAGCAGCGTTGAAGGAAGTTTGCAGAATAATGGTGCGGTGGAAAGATATATCCAGCAGGTGGCGCTGCCGAACTATGCCGCTCTTCTGGAACCAGCAAAGCAAGGGATGTAGTGCCCCATCAAGGGTCTTCTTTTTTTAGGGGGGGGGGTGTACTTTGGAGAAATAAAACTGTGCCCACTCAAAACGAACTGCAGCCAACACCATTCATATTCAATTATTATTCATGTATGAAAACGTTGTAGGCTTTAGAAGATGGAGTGCATAATTTAGATCGCAATAGCAACACGTACAGAAATAGAGTTACTAATGTAGCATTTAAATGTTAGATGTGGTACAAAAACATAATATGCCATAGGTAATCTTTTTCAGTATTTAATCTTATTTATTGATATGCTCCCTCTCTGTCACACACACACACACAGAGTAGGTAGTTGAGGTGATCCATTAGAAGAAAAAAAAGCTGAAACAGGGTAATACATCTATGAAGACTAACTAAAGAACCAAAGTAGTAAGTAGCAAGTTTTTGAGACTTACATAACTCTTCATCAGGTTAGATGGGGGGGGGGGAGAGAAGGGACATGTGTGAGGTGCCCCCAGCCTCAGCCTGCAGCTTGTAGAATCTGAAGAGGGAGAATAGGAGGCATTATACAGACTTGCAGCAGCTTCTGGGGTGGTTTAATTGCACACTGAGATCTGCTGGGATGAAGAGACAACACTTGATTGTACCCCTATATCTGGAAAATCTAAAAGCCAGGAGTTATTCTGCATAGTCATAAGAAGAGCCCTGCTGGATCAGGCCCAGGGTCCATCTAGTCCACCTTCCTATATCTCACAGCAACCCACCAAATGCCTCAGGGAGCATACACAACACCACAAGATACTTGCACCTTGCTGCCACCTCCCTGCATCTAGCATTCTATTTATGCTCACACACCCCAGCCAAGACAGCAGATTACAACTGAGGGCCCAATGCTAGTCAACTTTTCAGCACCTGTGCAGCTGCAATACAGCTCAGGGGTAAAGGAACAAATGTTTCCATACATTGAGGAGGCTTCTGTGACTGCCTCCCCACTACAGGATGCAGTTCATGCCCCATTGGTACTGCACAGGCACTGGAAAATTGGATAGGATTGGGCTCCTAGTTTGCTACTTTAGTAAACACAGTGACCAATTTTTAATACATGACACCTACTGAATATACCTTCCCTCCCTCGCCAATCATGTGACTTTTATGAGAAGACACTAAGTCTTCCAAAGTCATTACTACATTATTTTCCAAAAAGCTCTCAACAGATACAACTACCAGTCTTGACTCTGTCCCTTATAAACAGTACTTCAGCGATAGCAAAAAACTGAAACTTTATGGTTACTAAAATATTAAAACTACACAGAATTTCTTAGGTTCCAATCCTATCTGACTTTCCAGAACTGATACAGCCAAAATGTAACCCAAGGTAAAGGAACAGAGGAAGCCTCTGTAACTATCTGTCACTGCAGGAGACACATACTCCATTGGCACAGCTGCATTGGTGCTGGAAAGTTGGTTAGGATTGGGCCCTTACACACATATTGTGTTGTGATATTATACATTCTTTTAGAATGAAATGTATATACATTTAAAACAATCCCCTGCTCCATGGAAATGAAGATCTGGTCTCTTGCTGCAACTACCAATACATTATGTACCCTGTATATATATATATATATAATATATCCTCATGGGGCACCTCTCTTATGAAGAAAGGCTACAGTGTTGAAGGCTCTTCAGCCTAGAAAAAAGGTGCCTAAGATGTACAAAATTACTCAGGGGATTGGAGAGAATGAATATAGGAGTGTTCTTTTCCTTCTTACCCAACACCAGAACCAGGGGACATCCACAAAAATAGAGTGTTGGGAGAGTTAGAACACATTAAAAAATTTTCTTTACCCAACCTGTAATAAATCTATGGCAGGAGTTCCCAAAGTCCTACTTGGAGGTTGGGACCCCTGGTAAGTATTTGCAGGGGCAGGGCCTGGGGCAGGGGACGTGTCCCAATGGCACTGCAGCAATTGTGGCACCATGGGAACCCAAGGGCATTACACCGTACGGGGGGGGGGGGTCTCACTGGCCTCAGGGAGGGTCCAGGAGGCTTGCAACCTCTTCTGCAGGCCTTCCTGATACTAGAAATTGCTCTGTTTGGGGATTGGAGCACACTTCTGGTTTTTGTGTGTAAATCAGAAGTGCACTCCAAACACCAGACAGCAATTTCTAGCATTGAGGAGGCCCACAGAGGAGGCTGCAGGCTTCCAGGACCCTCCCTGAGGCCAGCGTGACCAGTAAAGCAAAAGCCCCTAGGTTCCCATGGTGCCGTGATCACTGTGGTGCCATCAGGATCCCCATTACTGGGCCACTTCCCTTAATGGGGAATGGCCCAGTTCTGGTACCCGATGCGACCCACCACTTTGGGAACCACCGATCTATGGAACTCCTTGCCACAGGATGTGATGATGGCACTTGGCCTAGTGCCACACAATAGCTTGACCCAGCACACCCCTTGGGATTTCTACCCCCCCCCCCCCGTTTAATTCAGTTCAAAGATACTCATGGAAACTAAGAGGATGAGTTTGCATGATATGGAGGGGGATGTTTGCCTGATCACTGATGATACTCCTACAGGCTGCGATCCAAGGTGGGGGGGGGGAGGAGGCAGCTGTGTGGCCCTATTATTATTTTATTTTATTCCAAAATGTCAACCCCACCCTCCCACCCAAGTCATCTTCACAACAGGCAGGCGATCGACAGGCGCAGCTGGACTGGGGGAACTTCTGCCTGTGGCCCCGCTGTTAAAGGCCCAGGAGGCAGCAAAAGACGGAGCGGGAGGGGCGACGGCCCTGCAGGGAGGAGGAGGCGACCGTGCAGCGCTCCCCTTCCCCAGCTCCCAGTCCTGGGCGGCAGCGATGAGCAAACGGAGGGGCTGGAGCGGGAAAACAACGTGTTTTTGCTGCTTAACAGGGAACAGATGGCGCGAAAGGGCTGCATCTCCTGCGGGGGCCGGGATTAGGGGGAGCAGCAGAGGCAGCGCCGCGAAGGATTAAACCCCTCCGCTCCCGGTGGCGAGCAGGGAAAGCCTCTCTCGCCCAGGGCGCGCCCCCGCCGGCCCTTCCCAGAGGGAGGGGGAGGGGCTGCTGGAGGATGCCGGCTCTCCCAAGCGCAGGCCCACCGTGGGACTCGCACAGCCCGGGATCCTCCTCAGCCTCCCTGGGACAAGTCCTGATCCAGCTCCAGGACGAGTCTCGTCTGTGGAGCATGAAGTCAGAGCAGTGGGACTCTGGGCATGCACAGAGTACAGTTCAACTCTGGGAGGGTTGGCAGGAGCACTTCCAGATCAGAGGGTGTGGCATCTAGGCAGGCCTGGTCCACCCCCACAACAGAAGTGCTTGCTGATGTCAGTGGGGAGTCCTGCCCCGAGCAGAACAGCACACACCAATTTAGGCTCACCGAAAACAGGCAGTAGGCCCCCTTCCAAGGAAATCCTTGCACAATGCGGGCCTGGGGCAGCGAGGCACTTGCAAGGTGTCGTGTGCTCAGATGCTGGGCCAGCAATCTGGAGTAATCCCACAGCAGGCTTCTTCACCATAGCACACCCCTCTTGGCAGGGTTGTTTCACTCTGTTAACAAACTACAGCGCCCCCCCCCCCCGCCAGGCTGTCCAGTTTGATCAGAGTCTAGGTGTACTCCTACCTGGAAGAAAAAGCGGCCCTTCTGGAGGTCCACGGACGTGCTGTTGAAAAAGACCCACCAAAACATGGAAGTAAACCTGCACGCGCATGCCCAGTATCCCCCCCCCTCCCAAAAGCAACCTAGAGTCATAGCAATGTTAAGACCAACCATAAGCTGTCATAGTCTGGAGTCCACCTCATCAGATAGGTGTGAAGTGTTGCCCTTAGTCATGTAACTGGAGTGTACAGTGTGGGGGAGGACTGTGCATGGCTTATTCCCCCTTCCTGGCACCTCTTCCCATTCTTCTAATGGGGGGGGGTGGCTCCCCCAATATGTCATTAAAATACTACTATCAGGTTTTAAGTTCTGGATGTTTTTACATTAGGAGTTTTTGAGCATTTTTTTTCATTGCCATGAAGTTCAGTGTGTGAGCTCGGGGCTTCCTCTGCCTAATCTACCTCACAAGGTTGTTGTGAGGCTCACGTGGGAAAGGGCAGGAGGAATCATGCATGTCACTCTGAACCCTTTGAGAAAGGATGTGATGAAAGATGTCTGTAGGTTTGACATTTCTATCCCAAGCTTCTTCTGAGGAGAGGGCAGGATGGCATGCACAGTTCTCCCCCATCCATTTTATCCACAAAACAAAGTAGACAGAAAAATGATAAGGTCACCCACTTTGGAAACTTCATGGCCAGATGAGGACATGAACCCAGATCTTCCCAATCTGACATTCTAACAACTTCACCACATTGATCTATTTTGGCATATATTGCCAAAACGAATCTTTAAAGAAGGAATCTATTTCTATACTTACACCAGCACAATGCCCTTCATTGAGAAAGCAGGCCAGTGGGTGTGTGAGGGTCTGTATGTTACAGGCACATACTGCCCCCTAGTGGTATGCCTGCGGTTGGTCGCTGAGCCACCCAGTGTCAGAACTGGAGGGCAGGTTTTATCCCTGCTGTTACCCTATGCCCAAGGGGTGCCTGTTATATAGTGGGTCCATAAAGGAAGGCATAGTGATAACAGCTCAATACGTTTATTCCATCTTCAGAACAGAACCTAGCAAAATACAAGGCAAACCCCTGGCTTTTTAAAGCCTTTACCTCCGCCCAGACTTCCCATGATTGGTGCCATTGAAACCTTAACTCGAGGGCAAATCGATAGCAGGATTTCAATCCATCACCATTGACCAGAACTTACATTAACTAGAGGGCCAATCAGATGGTAGGATTTCGATCCATCACCCGATTGGCCAGCCATAAGTCTGGGCCAATCAGTTATGCAGGATTTCGATCCTGCATAACTTACATACATAACAGTGCCTATTACAGTAGGAGTACATCACAACAATTGCACTGACATGGAAGAAAGTGGAGAAGTGTGTTATTCTTGTAATCAAGCCATTAATGAAGTCCTGGGTTAGTCACAGACTAATAATAACCCATTCCTGGACTTATGTTAGGCCAAAGGGCAAGGAGGATTCAAAAAGGAATGGACAGCAGCCTGTATGTGGCCATCTCTAGAGAAAATGTCAACATTAAACTCTGCATTTTGCTAGGCCATTCTGTGTACCTTATCTCATTTTTAAGAGATCTCGGCAGTCTGCAGTAGGGTCTGCTGCTAAGGGACACAATTGGGATAGGGCTTAAATTCCATGGGCTTAAGCATGTTTGTCACCTCTAAACAGGTGTCCTCTACAGATCACACTGGCGTATGACAGAATGTTGGAAAACTGGCTTTTCTATACAGAAAGGGAAGGGCATTCATTTTGGGGGGACAGTCATTGCAATACGACCAACATATTTTCAAAGTAATTTTATCAACTTAAGATTGTTGAGGTTTTACAGACTAAAATTGATACCTGCTCTTCCTCCAAATCTCATTCCAAATCCATATAACCATGAAACCAAGACAATGAATATTCATTTGGAAATAAAAGAAAACACTTCTACACAGTGCACGTCAACATTGCCTTGAGAAAAGTGATAGTGAAGTGTGAAAACTGTTCCCCAATCGCCCCATCTGTAATGGAGTGGTAGTGGTGGAGGGACTTGGGAGCTGTTGAAATGGCAACATGTAGTTGGTTTCAGACAATTAAATGGTGAGAAAGAAAAAGGCCCAGTGGTGGTGAACAGGCAAATACTTCAGTTTCGAATACTGTGACAGACCGTCAGTTAAATTTTCAAAAATGTCCTGCGAGAAAGAAAATTGCATTGGAGAGCGGATGTTGCCTAGTGACAGAATAGAGGAATGATCATTCTGGAAATCTGGGTGTCCTGATATTACTCTGTTGTGTGAAATGAACTGAAATCACAGTTCCCCTCCCTGTACCTCTGTTTCCCTACCTGTACAGTTGAGATAATAGATATAATCACAAATCAGTCCGATGAACGATACTCTCGCCTTTGCGCTCAAGAAAATGTGGATGAAAGCCCTCCACTGCTCAGCTGCAATTGTTCAATACATATGGATGGATAGGGCTATTATTGGCTTTTTCAAACTTGATTTCCATTGGACATTTTTAAAAGATGACATTCCAGCTTATGACATGGTGATGAAGGGGGGACAGACAAAGCAAGATGGTGAATGCAGTACTGATCTAAATGCCACATTTACCACAAGTGAGAGTTATCACAGTTTAATATACAGCATCAAAATATTGAAGAATAACCTTCTAAACCTTTACCCTCTCTAAAGCTGAAATCTTATACATACAATCCCTGGAAGTAGTGCAATCCTATATGCACATTCTTGGGAGTAAGCCTCATTCTACAATCTACAGAATGGGACTTGCTTCTGTGTAAACACACATAGGCTTGCCCTGCAACACAATGGGACTTGCATCTAAGTAGTCAGGCATAGGCTTGTGCTGCAACTTCCCTGCAAAGTAGTGTATGGATTTTCAGTTGTCACAACAACCCTGTGAGAAAGGCCACTATCTGAATTTTGCAGATGCAGAACTGAAGATGTGAGAGAGTGACTTGTCTAGGGTGAATCCAAAACAGAAGGACCAGGCACCGAATCCATGTCTCTCAGGACAACACAGCATCTGCCTGACCTTACAACTGGATCTTGTGCAGCCAGGCATTATAGTAAGTGATTATTATTTTATATTCTATGACAGGGAAGGGTTAATCTTCAGCACTGGAGCAGTCGGGAGTGGGAGGGAAGGAGCTGGTTGCCACTTACTCATGACTGCAAATTCTAGGGAACGTGTTTCATGTTCAGGGGATCACAAATAGAAAGGGAAAACGTGTTAATTAAGACAGAATACAGATGAGGGGGGAAGGGAGTGAGGAAAAAGAATAGGAGGAGGCAAGAAAGGTGGAATAGAAGGTGTGGGGGGCACAGTGGGCCAGGATGTACAGCCCAGGGATGTTGTTGCTTGGCCTGCTCGAGTGCCATCTATGTGTGTGCTGAGGCCAGCCTGTGGGTGCAGATGTGACAAGAGCCAGGCCAATACATTTTGACTCCTGAAGTGTAAAATTCAGATGTAGTCTTCCCTGCTATGGTAAAAATTTAATAATTGCTTTGGTTGCTGACAAACTGCTGCCCTTGATTGGATCCCCGTGTCAGCCACCCTGAGGTGGCAATTTCACACTCCCTAATGACAGTGCCTCCCGTTCTGTGTGTTGGACTCTGTTGGCCCTGATGTAGGAGGGAGATTTGCTTGCATTGAGGTTCTTGAGGCTGCAATCCTGTAGGCACTTACCTGGCAATAAATCCCACTGAACACAGGGGGACTTACAGCTGAGCAAACATGCACAGCATTGTACTGGGAGTTCCCCCTTCCTTGCAAGCAGTGGCCAGGATCCTGTTGTTGGCAACCTTCAGTCTCGAAAGACGATGGTATCGCGCTCTGAAAGGTGGTTCTGGAACAGTGTCTAGTGTGGCTGAAAAGGCCAATTCGGGAGTGACAATCCCTTCCATACTGGGAGCAAGTGTAGTGTGTCCCTGGTCTGTCTCCCTGGCTATGGGCCTTCCTTCTTTGCCTCTTTGCCTCAGACTGTTGGCCAAGTGTCTATTCAAACTGGGAAAGGCCATGCTGGCCAGGATCAGTCTTCAAATATTTCCTGTAATATAACCCACTGAGTGACTGGCATAGCAAAATAAAGTGATCGCTATTTATTTGTCTATATTTCTTAATGATGAAATCCAGGTGATATTAAACTTGCCTTCCAGTCCATTTGTCACATTTCCCCCTTTGGAAAGGATGAACAGTGCAACAGTGGGTGAAAACCTGCTACAAAGAATAAGGAAAAAACTTATTTCCAGCTTGTGTGTGTTAAACCTTTGTATGAGGTTTCTTCTGCGTATTTGGTTTCTTTCTCAGTTTCACATTGTTATCTGTTACACTTCATTACCACCACACAATGGCACCTGAGGAGGGCACACTTTCTCGTCCTATTTCCAATTAATTGAAGTTTTTTTGGTCAGATAAACATTCATTGCTGTGTCCCCTTCCCTCTGCTGAATTTCCCAGCCAATTGCTTCTCCTGGATTTCCCAGCTTCTCTTTTTGCCAGGTGTTCTTACTTCCTTTTCTCTCTGATTCTATGAAAGATGGAAGGTTGAAGGACATTGTGGAAAGGCTAGCAGGAAAAGACTGCATTAAGCAGCTCAGCCTGTGGCAGGGACAACAGATCAGCTGCCCTGGCTTGTCCTAAAACATCTGTGCAATCAAGCCTAATGGTGTGAGGAACTTCTTATCAAGAAAAACACTGCTGCCTCTCTACATGTTTCTTCTTCTTTCTACCCATGTGTTTGATGAAGTGGACTGTGGTCTATGAAAAGCTTTACACTTTCAAAATTTGGGAAAAAAAATAATTGTGTTAATCTGAATATTTTGATGTTTATTAATTCTGGTGCAAGGATCTGAAAAATGTTGCTTTTTTGGCATAGCACCAATAGTTCAACCACAATTTACGCTATGCAATTATATATGATGTGTATTATAATGCAGTAGGCAATAAGATAGACAGGAACCCAAAATCTAAGGTAACTAAAAAGTGCTCATGACACCAAAAAACAAAGTTTACAATTGCAATCAGTGCCTCTGAATGGTAAAAGAACATTAAAAATTCAACACAAGCAATTTTTGTGTTACACAGTGTTATGCTTCACTAACAGATTAATCCTCAATCTGCTACAATACTCTTACATTTCCAAGAGATGCACCTCTTACCCTTTGTGTTTTGAAATAAAGGCACCTTTAGCTTGCTCCCCTCCACCCCCAGCATCCCTTTGCTGCCCTGCCTTCTCTGACACAAGGCTGAGTTGTGAGACAGGTACATGGGTGAGGACACAGGGAGGACATGCACCAGGCCGATGGGTGAGCAGATCTGGGCAGGATGATAAAAGAGGGAGTGACTGTGGGTACACATAATATATAAGCTGATTCACAAACTGGATCACAAACTGGCAGAGAGGAAGAAGAGATGCAGAGAGGGCGAGTGAGTGCAAGGGTCAAAGACAACTCTCTTTGCAAGTTCTCAAGGTACAGCAATGTGAATAAGTTAACTCCATAGTATGTTTTAAATGACTCTTTCCACCTACACAGTCAGAAGGGGTTAAAGTGACAGGCCAAAAGGGACTCCTCCTTACCCTGCCATTTTGTGTTGATGGGAATGCTGTCAGTCAGAATTCTGTGCTAATCTGAAGATTTTGGTCTGGATTAATTAACCTGGAGTGGTCTCATCACAATCAGTAATATGGATTAAACTCCCTAGCCTAAATGCTCTTTGAAAGGGGGTGGGGAGGAAATAAATCCAGCCTTAGTGCTACACAAAAGGAATGGTGGACTTTGTTCTGAAGATGGTGGATCAGGAACACAAAATGTGGGGCATACTGGCGGGACAGGGGTAGAGAGAACTGATTGAAACAGTAACACACTAAGAAACAGGCAGCTGAGGAAAGACAAAAAGATTGCTTGTACCTTGAGAGTCATAAGTGACCCTTCCTACTGAGTGTGTGTGTGGGGGGGTGGACACTGATGCTGAAGAAAGCCCCTTCCTTCCGTCTTATAATGCAAGGAGTTCCTGAATCAGAAGCCAGGATGGTGGAGTGCAGTGGTTCCCATACTGTGAGCTGTAGCTCCTGGGGAGCCATGGAAACCAGTCAGAGGAGCTGCAGAATCCTTGCAGAAGCCCACTATACAATGTATACGGTTGTGGCCCTAATGGGGAGCCATGGCCAATGGCCCAGTAGTCAAGGGAGCCACCAGTCAAAATGTTTGGGAGCCATGGGTGTAGTGGTCTGAGACCTGGAAGGTCCTGGTTCAGATCCAGGCTCAGATCCAGGCTCAGCCATGAAGCTTTCTGGGTGACTCTCTCAGAATCTCCTACCTCACAGGGTTGTTGTGAGGACAAAAGGAGGGAAGGAACCATGAATACCACCCTGAGCTCCTTTGAGTAAGAGAGGTATGAAAATGTGAAAAAATAAATAAATGAATCAGAATCCGATAGCTAGATTGGGAAGGGAATTTGGTGGGTGAGCGGGCAGAAGGGAAGATGGAACCTCTCAGGTTTTGGAAGGTCTGACAGGGCAGGAGGCATTAAACATTCATGGTGGTAACTGGAGTGCCCACTCCTATCTTCCACTCCCCCCAGCTCCATTGGGTCTTATTGTCTGCGTACTGATAACTGAGCTCTCATGTTACTCAGTTCCCCATCAAAGAATGGGCACTGCCAGTCATGGCACTGAAACAGGCAGCTACCCTCTGACAGTGCCTTGCCAATGCCCAATCAAAGCACCACAGGCCAGAGTCACAAAACAGTCCCCTTTCAGTGCTCAGCTAGGGTTGCTGTATCAAACTTCCAACAGGCCTGCAGCAGCCTTTCAGTGAGAGGCAGGCATGAACTCTTAGGCACCTCATAGCAAAAGTGCACACAGAGCAAACAATGCTGTTTTGTGCTCCTCACTTTTCCAAGCAGTAGCACATTTCAAGGTAGTTCTTTTAGAGGTCCTTGTAAGCACCTTGTAAGGAAAAAAGAAAAAGAAAAAAAAAACCCAGAAGGGCTGCATTGTGTAATAATCTGTTTATTTTCAAATGGACAAGTTGAGTAGAGGATAAGGAGACCTGCAGCATTAATTTCTCAACAGTAACAACACACCCTGCAGTTCCTCAAGCCTGTTTATTCCCATCTTGTTGCAAAAAGTCACATTTCTTTTTCTGACCAAATGCAAATGACTTGTTTCCCTCACCCTTTTGGTACATAACCCCCAGGCAGAACACAGGTTCCAGTCTGGCAGGTAAGTGTAACCTCCATTCCTGGCTGACTTTGATTGCCCATTCATCAGCACTGATACTTCATGGCTGGCCTTAGTATGGCTCCTGAAAATACTGACAGGGATTCTGTGGCATAGTGCTTTGTATGCGCTGTGGAACTGTATTAACTATGGAACTGGAGAGAACCCAACAAGCTAGCCTTGTGTCTTAAGGCAAAATGTTTGATATACTATGCAGATCCATACATGTTGATGGCCTACGCAGCCATCAAGTTGAACACAATCTACCAGACATACACTGTGGCCTGCCAGATGTTTGACACCCCTAATTTTGCAGTCCCAGCAAGGCAGAAAAGCCAGGAACTCAATCAAACCCCTGGTGGGCTAAAGTAAGTGGTTGGTTGCTGGGCTGTGTTTCACTTGGTGGTTCTCTCAAGTTGTACAGATTCTCTTGTTCTGTACCTAAAGCAGCACCCCAATGGCTGCCTAGTTCTTTTTGTTTGTTTGTGGTAACCTCTATGGAAGGAGAATGTATCCTCTCTCTCTCTCTTTCAGCATCTTATTCTGAATTGCTTTTAGGATGCCCTTTCTCATCAACACCTGTGCCTCTGTATTACCTATAATAATAATGCATGGCAATACATGCAGAGGATGCGCTACTGACAGAGATCTTTTTCACACCATAAGTGGAGCCGTGGCTTCCTGGGGAGCTGTGAAAACCAGCCAGGGGAGCCACGGAATCCCCACAAAAATCCCAAGGCCCTACAATGTATAGGATTGTAGCTCTGATGGGGAGCTACGGCCAATAGCCCAGTTGAAAAAGTTTGGGAACCACTGATGTAGATCTTCATCTAGAGCAGTGTTTCTCAAGGTTTATCCTCTGCCATGCCACTTCATATGGTCCACCTATTTGAAGTACCACCAGAAACTGGCAATGATATCATTGCCAGTCATTTCTGGATTGGGAGACCAGATGTGGCTGGATTGGGAGGTCAGATGTGGCACAACAAACACCAGTAAGAGGCTCAGGGTGGATAGAAGATCTTTTCTGAGCACAGAAAATCATGCTTTGAAGCTTTGCCCTCTGAGTTGAGCTTCCTACCGCTGTTTGTTGTGTTGAGTTCCTGGTCTTGCTGCTTGATGGCAGGGCAGGGGTCCTGCATGTACCACCAGGCACTACCACAAGTGCCGCCAGTGGCACCTGTACCACAGGTTGACAAACCCTGGAGTGTATTAAGAAATTAAAAATTAACAAATCACTGGGTCTAGATGGCACCCACCCAAGGGTTCTTAAGGTGATCAAATGTGAAATTACTGATCTTATAACAAAAACATGTAAGGGCCCAATCCTATCCATTTTTCCAGTGCTGGTGCAGTTGTGCCAGTGGAGTGTACTCTGCATCCTGCAGTGGAGGGGCAGTCACTGGGACCTCCTCAAGGTATGGGAACATGTGTTTCCTTACACGGGAGCTGGAAAGTTGGATAGGATTGGACCCTAATTTGTCTTTTACACCAGCCTTTGAGTCAGAGTACTGGAAGGGAGCTAGTGTAACACCAATATTTAAGACAGGAAATTACCAACTGGTCAGCTCAATATCTGTCCTGGGTAAACTCATGGAAACCGTAATTAAAATTATTATGCATTTAGATCAGAGGTCTCCAATCTGGAGACTGCTGCATGCTGGAAAAGGCTTCCCTGGTGCGAATGGCACTTACCGTTATTATTATGTATTATTTTATTTATTCAATTTGTATTCCACCTTTCTCCCCAAAGGGCATCCAAGGTGGCTCTCTATTCCGCCAGGGGGTCCTGTTCTGTGCCACTGATCTCCCCAAAACTGCATCGTGGTCTGCTGCCTCTGCCTGGAATTTTAGTCTCAATGGTGGTTGGAGTGATGGAACCCAGAAGTGGCCAGCTGGGGCACAGTTTGGAGAGACTGGCAGCATGGAACAGTGGCTCCCTGGTAGAATGATAAGCACCATTCACCCTGGAGATAGATTGGTTGTGCTCCGGATCTGGCCCACGGGCTGGTGTATGGAGAGCCCTGATCTAGAAGAAGGAGACTTGGCGGAGAATCAGCATGTTTTTGAAAAAGTACATTCTACCTTTCTCATTTTCCAGAGTTCTCTGAGAATACCAGCAGTCATGTGGATAGAGATGGTCCAGTTGATATTGGCAAGTGGGCCTGCATGCATGTACAGGTGACAAATTTGCAGGGATTCAGGCAGCAAGGAGACATGGGCTGTACCTGTTAATGGGGAGACATGACCAAGACATAAAGATGCGTAGTGTGAAGAGAGTGGAGAGAGTTTTTCTTCCTCTCTCACAAAGCTAGAACCAGGGCCACCCAATTAAACTGATTGGCAGGAGATTTAGAATGGACAGAAAGTACTTCTTCATACAGTCCACAGTTAGTGTGTGGGATCCGTTGCCACATGATGTAATGATGGCACTAACTTGGATGGCTTTAAAATGGCATTAGACGCATTCATGGAGGACCAGTCTATCAATGGCTACTAGTTAAAATGGCCTTGGGGGCTCAACAGCAGGGTGCCTCTGAATAGCAGTTGCAGGGGAGCCATGACAGGAGAAAAGTCGGCCCTTTTCTCCTGCTTGTGGGCTTCCCAGAAACTGCTGGTGGGTCACTGTGGTTCACAGAATGCTGGGCCTTTGGCCTGTTCCAGCAGGGCTTTTCTCCTTATGGCTAGCCAGAAGTTAATCCCACTCAGTTCTAGGCAGTGTGTTTAGCTTTGCAACCTTCAATCAGCAAGGCCTCTTCTGAGATGTTGTGTGTGACACGCATATGTGCTGTTGCAAAAAAGAAGTGTTTTTTAATGGCAAAACTCTGGCTGTTGGGAGCATAAAGCGGGAAATGGGAATGGTCACATATTCAGGAGATGCAGGGCAAGCAATACAGAAAAGCAGGGCATCCATGACCATGTCCCTCCCTCATGACATTGATCACACAACGATAGAGCTTTATCAGTCACCATATGAAAGGCTGGGGAAAAAATACAGAAAAAGGGCCACTGAGCAGGTATTGAGAGGGGAGGGCAACAGATAAAAGTACTGCAGTGTAGGGGTGGGCAAATGTTTTGGTCTGAGGGCCACGCTGGAGTGTGGAATTTCCTTCCGGTTTAGAAGCTGATGTATGACCAGTTTAAAACATACATAGCCCAATCCTAACCTGCCTTGGAGCAGGGAGGCTGGCCGGCCTGTGCTGCATCTAGGGCAGGGTTGGGGCTGGCTGCAGCACAACTCGGGGCAAGGAGAATTAATTCCTTTACCCCAAGCAATGTGGCAGCGGGCCAAATGGGGCAACTTGGATCTGTGCCACCTAAAGAGGTGGCACAGATCTGAGCAGCCCGGTGGTAGGCCTGTCCACCCTGGAAGGGGGTTAGGATCCAGCCTAAGTGCTGGATCCTGGTCCTGCCTCCCTCCTGGGCCCAGTCTTCCCTCTGGCCCACCTGCCGTCCTCCCTCCCCCCACCCCATCATGCCCCTGAAACGCTCTTTCTCCACCCTCCTCAGATCCCTGCACTAGCGGTCCACCATTGGCGCAAATGTACCTTAAACTGGTGCTGTGGAGGCCAGATTTTGTCTCCAGAGACTGGTACACCTCTGTGTGCTTGCCTGCCAACTCCTGGGGTAGCACAGAAGTTTGCGAAACTTCCGGGCCAGCGCAAGGGACTTGAGTCAGCCAAAGCGGTCCTTTGGAATGGGCTCTCTCTCTCTCTCTCTCTCTCTCTCTCTCTCACACACACACACACACACACACGCACACACACACAAGAAAATAATTGAAGAGTTCTGAAATAGGGGAAAACACAAAATCCTTAGTTATAAACTCTGGGTTTTTCCCACAACAATTTATAATCCATAAGTTCCTCCTTTGTCCTCCTAGTTCCTCATGCAATGCACTTCAACGCCCAGCAGCAGGTTGACAGCAATGCCTGCATTCGCTGTAACAGCGGAGTGAACAAACAAGGCCAGTTCCAGAGAAAATGGCTAATGTAGAAGCGGCTGCTGTCACACAGACCCCAGAGACTGAGTCTGCATGTTTGTGTGCCTTCAGGGGCAAAGGCATTCTGCTGTGTATCAGCATTACAAATGTGTGCTGCTCTGTGTGCCTTCTGCATGCCTGTGTGAATAGCTTCTGTGCTTTGAACTCTGCTGTGTGCGCGCCCATGCGTGTGTGCCTGCTGATCTCTGTGACTCTACTGTGTGCCAGTGAAGTGCATGCATAGCGTGCAAGAGGAACAGGGAGTGGATGTACAGGGCATGTGTGAAAAGTTCTCTTGGATCCCAGGGACATACCTGGTGCTGCCTTGGCTCTTGCTGACTGGCTGGAAATTGGGTCACTGCGATGCTGTGATGTCACACTTCAGTGCTCTCTTAAAATTACAGTCAGGGGGCGCCCTAGGGAGAAGAGCTGGAGTCACTGTTAAACAATAAGAGGAAAAAATGCTTTTAATCTAATGTTGTTTGTGAAGTGCACCCACTGCTGGCCTGCCGAGACATTCTTCACACCATGTGGAAAGCTTCGAAACACTTCGTCTGTCCTAGCCGAAACTCAGAAGGTGCCCTCTGTTGGGCTAGAGAGACATCCCCATGCAATTCAATTTGCAGCTTGTGCGCTGTAGCAGAAACGATCACGGACACTTTCACACCTGTATGGTACTGCTTCGGAAAATTTCCATTCATCTCCGCACAGGCAGAGTCTGGGAAAAGTGGAAAATATTTCCTTCTTGCAAATCAAAGCCAATATCAAACTGGGGCTGATCTGTTCTGCACCAGAGTTCCAGGGACAAAAGCAAAAATGAAGGGTTGAGAACAATGAATTTACCATTTTTACATGTTCTGATGAACAAGTTTGTATTTCAACGGTTATGATCAGAAATAACATTTTTTAAAAGTTGCCAAGGTCACTTAGAATATTTAACAGTTTAAAAGAGAAATTTCATGGTTCCCAAAGCCATGCAGGAAAAATCCCTGAAATTTAGAGCATATTCAGATTCTAAAACAACAATGAATATTTTCATTCAACAAGCTGGAAAATAATATATAAAGAGGATTATGGCTGCAATCCGACACAGATTTACCTAGGAGTAAGTACGTCCCACTGACCACAGTGAAGCTTACCTCCCAATAAACATGCATGGGGTTGTATTGCCTGCATAGACAGTGGGAACTAGGAAGGATGTGGAAAAAACTGGAAACCAGGCAGTCATTTTCTCAGATAAAGAGCACCCCCAGGCCTCCTCATTAAAGCAGATGTTTCCAGCGAGGCAGAGAAGGTGCTGGTCAGCCTTTTCTTGGCAATATCCTGGCCAATTCCAACTATGAGCTTGGCAACTTTTATACATCTTAAAACTTTCTGCAGCTGTCCCTTTTCTGGATGGCAACAGTATAGGACTATCCAAAAAATTTGGGGCAGAGATAATGCTGACATCTTTAAACACCAAGATTTGGAATATGAACTTGCTCAGCTTGTAATGCTCAGCTGTAAGTGGGACATCATTCCTTCCTGGAGTTCTTCTCCAGCTCAGAATGTGGAAAAAAAAATTGCGCTTATGCAGCCAGTGTTTATTGTTTAGGATAACCAACCTGCTTGGTGAATGCATGCCCACAGGTTCTTTGATGCTAACCGCTGTTGCTTGTTGAAACACTCATTGATACTCTTGTTGATCCCTGTGATATTATGTGAGTTTCATAGCTGGCCACTTTGTAGGTGTATTTGCAGAAGGTTTTTTAACATTAACTCCTTATTCTTAGCTATGAACGATGTGACCAGTCTGCTTAGGTAGGCAGTCTTCAGTTTGGGAGTATTTTCTTGGTTCACTAATTGATTCAGTCCTCGATGGTTTCTAGCAAAGGTTTTATGTGGCTGTTGCCCTCCATCCAGATCTAAAACCCTCTCTTATTCCTGGATAGAAATGTTTTGGCAGAGGTGGGAGGATGAGTGCAGTAGTGTATCTGAGGGGGGCAAAGGGTGCAAATGCCCCAGGTGCCAGGCTGGGGGAGGCAGTGCCGTGCCACCATCCACTCCCCAGGCAGTACCCCCCATGGCACTCAGTTGGCATGCTGATATTGGCACACCAATCTGAGGACCACACCCTAGGGGGGTTCTGAGGGCCAAGGAAGCTGTACACAGCCTCCCTGGCCCTCAGAAGGCCTTATAAGGCCTTCTGGAGTTCAAAAATAACAATTTCAATTTTGGGCCAAAACCCAGAAGTGTCAATTTTCAGCATAGCTTCCCTGGCCCTCAGAATGCCTTCAGGGGACCGAAAATTGTCACTTCTGGTTTTTGACGGCAAACCGGTGGAAGTGTCAATTTTTGGCCTCCAGAAGGCCTTACAAAGCCTTCTGAGGGCCAGAGAAGCTGCACACGGCCTCCCCAGCCCTCCGAACACCTGGTGGGAGGTAGCAGGTTTGGGTGGCACCTCCAGGTGAAGGGAACTGCAATTCCCAGAAAGGAATGTGATCAGATGCATGGGTGCAGCACCATCAGCATGCCTGTGCTAATACGATGAGCCAGAGCAAAACGCTTGGAATTGGCTTGCTTTTTTCTGAGCATTCACTGGAAAAGTTCAAGCATACTGAGCTGATTCCAAATCAACTCAATGAGATTTCACCCAACACAAATGTGGGGTATACAAACAGCCCAATCCTACCCTCCAGCATGCTACAGCATGCAGCTGCAACTTGAAGGCAAACTGGAGATAAATAAAAATGTTTGTTACTTACCTTCGCAAAAACCTAAAGGCAACTATTGGGTCTCCTCAGGCTCACACCAGCCATTTTGTTGAGGTTTCAGGGATAGGATTCTGATGCAAGTTGCTGCCACCAGGATCCCCCCTATAATACCTTCCCCCGATAGTACCCCAAACGTCCCTTATCTGCCAGCAACATCCCCCCATTGCTGACAAATTGAGGCTGATGCAGCTCAGGGTCCTTGGTAGCGGGGCTCAAATGCTGCTGTTGCTTTGTGACTGGCCCGGGGGTGGTGTGCTGTGCACACTGGGTGTTTTGTGACTGCACTATGCTCCTTCTGCTGTTTCAAATGATCCATAGAATTGGGCCATAAGGCTGCAATTGTATGCACACTTAACTTGGATTAAGTAAACCCCAGTAATGGGGTTTACTTCTGAGTAAACATTAATAGGATTGGGCTGTCATTTTACTTTTAAATGAAGATAGAACCAGTGTAACCTGGATAAGAATAGGGTGGAAGGAAGAGGGATTTACGAAGTCCCAGACAGTTACTTCAGACACCAAAAGGAGCATGCTTTTACAAATACAAAAGCCTGTTTTTTGCTCACGCTATCAGTTCCGAAAAAAAGGAAAGAAAAAGAGAGCTGACATTATCTCAGAATGTGTTGCGTATGGATCATTGGGGTGAGGAAAAGGGGCTCTATTCTGGGTGACTTGAATACGAAATCATACTTCCTGGCTTCAGCCCTAGCAGCTGAGCAAACTGTGTATCCCACCCCCGAAGCAGCTGTACTTCAATGAGAAAGCATTCAGATGTACGTCGTCCCCAAAGTCTCATATCTCACATTTGAGGGCCAAGTGAAATGTTTGGGACATTCATGTGTTTGCTAAATATATGCTTGGCCCACTCATCTATAGTGGGGAAATGGGGGAGGTCTACTTTTTATACCACAAGTAGCGCATGTCAGAGGGGTACAAGCCTTCCCTCCTCCCACCTTACTTTCTGTGCTTGGTTGCTTTAAGCAGTTTTCTCCTTGCCTAACTCATTTCCAGTATTGGAGCCAAATTAGGGGGAAACTGCTTAAAAGTCACGGAACCCATGCAATAAAATGGGAGAGGGTTAATATCCTCTCCTTCACATTTCTTTTACCCACAGTATGCTCAGACTGTCTGTGTTTTGATCTGC
Source organism: Tiliqua scincoides (assembly GCF_035046505.1). Taxonomy (NCBI): domain Eukaryota; kingdom Metazoa; phylum Chordata; class Lepidosauria; order Squamata; family Scincidae; genus Tiliqua; species Tiliqua scincoides. The sequence goes on from NC_089821.1 coordinate 67,118,403, forward strand.
TGAGATTCTCATTTCCATAAACTTGTCTAGTTCTTTCAACACAGCAGTCCTGTACTATCAGCTCTCACCATGTTCTATGGCAATGACTTTCAAATATTCGTCACCCACAGACAATAGTCCAGCATAAAGACAGGCATACTTAAGACCATTTATCTGAGTTCGGGCCAAACTAAATTTGATGTAGGAGCAGTGGCATACTTGGCACTACTGGTACCCTGGGCAAACTGCTCTCACCACCCCACCATTGGCTGCTCATGTCATGGATAGACCTTGAGATCTTCTGGGGGGGGGGGGACCAGGTCTACCTGGAATTTGAAGCAGCTGGTATATCTGGCTTCTGCATCGGGATCCCCCCCAAGAAGTCCAGGTGTACCTGGCATTTGAAAGGACAGGCACCATGGCACCCCCTTACAGCATGCACCTAGGGTGTACTGCCCCCACCCCACCCTTGGTATGCTATCATGTAGGAGTTTCATGATAGGATTTCCAAGGATGGTGTCAGAGGTTGAACAGATAGGGCATGGGTTGAACACCCAAACCTGCTGAAGCACCAGTACCCAGCGGCAGTAGCAGCCATGGGGCAAGTGGATCCAGAGCCAGACTTTGCTTCAGGGCCCATAGTAACCCAGTAACCCAGGGCCCACAGTGAACTTACACCACTACTGGAACTCCCTAGGTACTTTCCTTGCAAGGCATTTTCCTAAGCAAGGAGAAAATTGCTTAAAAGTAGCTGTGAGGAGGAGGGCAATTTTGATTGGGGTCACAGTATTTCACCCTATGCTATTCCTACCATATAAATTGCTCCTTTTGAGCAATGAAAAAGAATGTGGGAGATCTTATCACAGATATCCCATATCACACCAAGTTTGTTCCTTAAATCTACCTATCTCTGCATTGGATGGTGGCCATCATATTGAAAACTTTCAGAGGTAGGTTATGTGTTACATGTGTTAATTTCATTTGGTATCCTTCAAGGATGGGCAAGTCCAGCACAACTTGACTCGAGTCAAGTCACGAGTCTCCATCCCCTGTGACTTGATCTGAAAACGAGTCATAACAGGTGGACTTTCTGAGTCACCCAGAGCAGCCTGTGTGTGTGTGTGTGTGTGTGTGTGTGTGTGTGTGTGTGTGTGTGTGTGTGTGAGAGAGAGAGAGAGAGAGAGAGAGAGAGTTCTTTTTAAATTCTCCCCTGCTGTCCCCATCCTATCAGTAAACAAGGCGAGAGGGAGTGGGATGGACTGCATGAGAGCAGGGACAGAAGTGGTAAGAGGGAGGGTCATGTGCAGCTGCTGGGGGGCTTACCACTATGACCCAATCCTTTGCAGTTCAACTCAGAAGTAGTCCTATTTGTGCTGGTCATTCAATGAGGCTTCCTCCTCCCAAGTAACAATGGAGCCACCAGAGCCATGCGATTGGAAAGTGTGATAGCTACAAACAGCCTCCCACCCCCTTTGGTTCTTGGTTCTCCAGCCAATTCTAAGGCAAGAACCCCCTTGGGCTCCTCCTTCTGCCCTACCTCATCCAAAGAAAGAAATCAGACCACCCATCCTTCATCCAACAATCATTGGTTCTTTCAGAGATGCACAAGAGAGCCCATTCCCACCTCCTCCCCCCGCCCCGATGCAAAAGCAAAACATTAACGCTTTGCTGCTTCCTGGCTGGAACTTTTCTGCTGCTCGCCCAGTCTGAATGATGGTCCAACGAGGTCTTTCACACCACAAAAAAGTAAACAAGCACAGCCAGACACAGAAAGACTTGAGAATGCATGCGTGAGGATGAGTGCCATGTCAGTGACTTCAGACTCGAATCAATGCCTGAGTCATTGACACAGGTGACTCAAGTGTAAATGAGTCAGCAAAAAAAAACATGTGTTTACCTGACTCAAGAATCCATCCTTGTTATCCTTCTTCTATCATATAAGCCTGCTCACCTGTTAAGGTATTCAGCAGAGGCCTTGCCTTGTGTCCCATTGTCAGAGGTACAACTAGCACTGACCCACAAAGTTCTGTAGAACTTTCTTCCCCTGGACCACTCCCATGGGCCCTGTGCTGTATGGTCATTAAGACCTTGTTCTGTCAGGTGATTGACCTGAGTGAGTTGCTTCCATTTTCCAGCCTCTGGTGCTGGTATAACTGTCTTTCTGTAGCTGCTGTGTTCTTAATTTTTAACTATGGTCTGTTGTTTTTACTACTGCTTTTATGTTTTCAATGTATGTCATTTTGAAGACTTCTATAGGTGGAAACACAGCCTAAAAATACAGTAATATAAAAGAAAAACAAGCCATTGTGCTATTGCTGTTCCTCTTGACTCAGAACTACATTAATACAAGGGTGGGGGTATTTCCTGGGGAGAACTGGCAAACTCTTGGGGGTGCTTAAACCCCCCTTACTTGCAGATTCTCCTATGCAGTGCTCCCCACTAGCTATTTAAAGCCTCGCTCTGAAACCACCTGAAGGAAAACAACCTCTCACTATGCAGCATTGGGGGGTGGGTGGGTAATAGGCAGGTATGGGAGAGGAAAGGAGAGTCTCTGCCTTTATCCCCACAGATTTTCCCCAGCAAGTGCATCTTCGCTGCAAGTGCACAAACACATTTGTGCTCTCTTGGTTAGTGTGGTTTTGGGACCTCTCATTTGCTAAGTTAATGTGCAGTTTCACCTGTAGGAGAAGTCAGTGGGAATTGTAGACATGTTTACTTGCCAGGAAATGCAAATAGATTTGCTACCCCAGATACATGTGTTTGCCTTACTTCTCAGTGCCTCACACTGTTTTAAAAGCTGCCATATGGACCTCCTTTAAAACCTCAGATTTATATTGGGCTGCCATCTCACTCCTTCAGTGCTGGGCTCAGTGGAAATCACTGGGCGGTATGGCACTCACTTCCACACCACTCCGACTTCCTCTTTTAATAGGTTGTACTATTGATTTCTTGTTTGACAGCTCCTCAGTCCCTGGAATGAATTCCTCCCTTTACCACTTCTGTCTCCCGAACTACTTTCATCCATCTGGCTTTCTCTCTTGTCAAAACAGATCACATTTCAGCAATTGGAATTAGGCCTGCGTTCTTGCAAATGTGACCCCAACAGTTGGGAAACTTCCTGGATTTGATGTTTGGCCTCACAGAGTCAGCATTATTCCTGCACATCTGCAGTGGGAGGAGGAGGGTGGCCTGCAGGCCTTCACAATCAGGACTCTCAGCTGCAATTTGGCCACAGTGTTCCTGCCACCAGGATAGTTGAGATGTATTTGTGTTTATACAGCCCTGCTGAGCCCAGCAGAGTTGACAGCAGTTGCAAGTTTCTGCCCTAAGAATTAAACACTGTCCAGCTGTCAGCAGCCGAATCACTCCTGGGTTACACAGTGGCTTCTCACAGCAGTGAGGCTGGCAGAAAACAAAGGCTGCAATAGTCAAGTGAATGCAGCTGGACAGGCCTTCAGGCACCCTGAACATGGGCCGTGGGTCAGCCTTCCCCTCACCCCTACCCACCCCACTTCAGTACTTGTCTCTCACACTGAGGGATCACCCAGTAGTCAGTCAGTGGCACAGGCCTGTCTCCTTTCCAAATGCTGAGAGCTGGAGGGTGTCAGGTGCCAGTTTCCTGCCTTCAGTCTCCATCTCTCTGGAAAATAAATGAACTCATCTAATGTGGGCACAAAGTGGGGGACTTTTAAAGTGGTTACTTTTGGTGTGGAAACATGCCATCCAATGACACTTGCCAACAAATCAAGATGCTTTGTGGTAGGGAAGATAGGGAGGGCAGCCAAGGTAGGTGTAGGCTATCTTTTGCGATTATCCACAACTGGGGAAAATTCCTGTCATTTTGATTTTAAGTTCCCTACTGCTGCAGTAATTTCTGGCCAGCTGTAGTTGGTTGAGGAAGTGGCACCTAGGCTGGCATGACTTGACCGACCTCCTCATCCTCTGCTGCTACCCTATGCCTGGAAGGAGAGAGGGATGAGCAGCAAAACCTGGAGCCATGGAGATGGCCAGATGCGCACCATGCCCAAAGCAGCTGCTTCTGTCACTCACAATCAAGGACATTTGAGAAATAGCTTCCTTTTTTTGCCTCAGCTTTTCCTTAGATTTAACTTCCATAATTAGAAACAGTCACTGTTCTGGTTCAAGTCTGCCTGGAAGTCCTAACCTGTGCCCTGGAAGTTGTAAAGCTCTCTGATGTGTTAAGGGTTAATTGTTGCTTTCTTGCGCTGAGAAAATGGAACTTTGTGCTCAAAGTGTCTCTTCTTTGTTTTAAGGATGAGCTGTTGCATTAAAACAGCCACTATCTGGCTTTCAGTGTGATGGCCAGTTAGGAACTGATATGTGTCCTGACATTTTTTTTAAAATGTGTACTGAACCACATCCAAATCACAAGATTAGTCACCATACAGTCTCCTTCCCCCAAAAAGGGAAGAAAAAGCTCCCTTGTTATGGGTTCACCGTTTCATCAGCTTATTTAAAAAAAAAAAAGTGCATGGTTTAAATGACAGGTCTGATTCTCCCATTATATTTTCATTCATGTAAGTCCAAACCCATATTTGTGAATGAGTGCATTTTGCAACATAGGAATGGTAATGTAGAAGTTATTGTTGTGAGTCTTGCTGTTGTGTTAGACAGCCCTGGATAATAGGTCTCTGGATAGGCTTTGGCATGGCCTGGTCATTGATCAGGAATGATGGTCTCAAGGGGCAGTAAGCTGTTCCAGGTGCATGGATGGTGCATGAAGCCTATTAAGGAAGGCAGTAAGGGTGCAATTCTGTACACACCGGAAGCAAGCCCCATTGAACTCAGTAGGACTTAATTCTGAGGAGCCATGAATGAGATTGTACTGTAAAATCAATTTTTGTGTGTGTGTGAAAAAGGATGTGAAGAAGCAGGCATTTGAATTTGGGGACAATGGACTCACTTTGCTTGAGTCAGACACCTGATGTATTCTCAATTCTGCACTACTCCATCCTGCCCTTGTGCCTGCTCAATCTGTACATTTGCAAACAGACAAGTGAGTAGAGACACTATTTGGGTCTCAAGAATTCTCCAAAGCAAACTCATCCTATAAAGGCTTCCCTGGATTTGATTCTCTGTGGATGGCCTAAAATTTCTTACTGTGAAGCGTTTTAATGACATCACTTCTTGCCTAATGGCATCACTTCTGACCCTCAGCAGGCATCATGAATGCTAAGTGGCCCTCCGTATGAAATGAGTTTGACACCCCTGGTTTAGGCAAAAGGATCTAGAATACAATTCAGTGGCAGACAATCTCTGAGTTGAGAAGACCAGGCGGGGGGGGGGGAGCTTTCCTGCTATAAAGAGCTCATGTAGGTGGCTGTGATACTGTACACTGGGTTGAAATGCCTATATTACAAAGCACAGTAGAATGAAAGCATGGATTCATATGAATAATGATATAACATAGGTATTGATCTGGGATCATACCCAAGTGAGACCCCATTCTGGGAGGTTTGTACTAAAACTGAAGATTATCCCAGGCAAGCAACATCCTTGTTCCTACCCTAGGATGTGAACCAAATATCTGATCTTCTGTTCCAGGCCGCCTGGATTCCTGGGTGCTGCTGTTTGAAGCATCAGGCTCTTGAAATGTCTTCCCTTTCCATGTTAGCATCTAATAGCCTTATGTCTTTAAGATATAAAACCATTTAAGAAGTTTATATTTTGCTTTCCTACTGCCTAATCCTCCTGATCCCACTCTGAACAGCTGTTTCTTTTATCAAATTGGAATGTAACTAACATCAGATTGAGTGGCCATCCAATGAGTTGTGGCAAGGAGACCAAATTCCCTGTTGACCCTTGAACCAGGGCAAGGTGGGTGTGACCGAGTTATTCCCAGTTGTACTGCAGTGACTGGCACCGACTCTGTGCTTGAAGCAGTGCAAATAAGTAGAGAGAGACCCTTCCCCCCAAAGTAGTGCCATTCTAGACAGGTGAATGCTTGTGGACTTGGGATTTGCCTGAGAAGGCACAAGTCAGTGTCAATACTGGGGCAAGAAACCAGTGCCTCTTTCAAGAGTAGTGACCATGATTCATCACTTCCCTTGTCAGGGTAAAGCAAGAAGGAAATGCAAGGAGGAGAAAGTTGGATGACCACAAGAGTGTTCAAGGGGTAGAATGCAGAGCTAATTCACTCATCAGCCAGGAATTTGTTGGGTTTTTGCTTTCTAAGAACAGTGTGGTAATGGCGCCCTTCCTGGCAGAATGAATGGCCTGTAAAACTAGAAAAGAAACTAGAAAAGAAAAACAACAAATGAAAGATCAAAGGAGTAGCACCATACTGAGAGTGAAGCCTTCCTGGAAGCCAAACATCTTGATCATCCCATTCAGGGCCTGTCCAAGACCTTCTGATACCTGAGGTGGCAGGCCAAATGCTGCCCCTGTTACCCAGCCTCCGCTCCTCACACTCTCCAGTGCTCCAGCTCAGAACAATCCTTCCCTCCACATTTCCCTTCCTCTTAGTCTCCATCTTCCTTTTCCAATCCAGGGAGTCGAAGGAGGAGCAGTGGAAGCACATCGGTGGACAGGGATGGACACCCTCCATCAATCTGCTGCCTGAAACAACCATTTCAGTTGGCCTCATGGGTGGGCCGGCACTGATCCCTTATGTATAAATGATCAGAAGTATGAAATTGATGTTCCGCACACACTTTGAGACAGACTTTTTACGTTTCACAATGCAAGATACCCAGGGAATGCATAGTGTGAGAGATGCAGGTACATGGTTGTAACTCCAGCTAGCCAGATGGATCAGAACCTGAATGGCCAAGAGATAAGAGCTCAAAGTGAAGTTAGCACATGGATCTCTTCAGGCATCCCTGTGACTATATCTGTTGCATGACATGGAAGGAGTAAGACATGAACTAAAAACCCGACCAAATCTTTATTTACATTATTTTCTGAACCATTACTTGAAAGTCTGTTGAACCCAAAGTGGCACAGAGGAAAAAAAAATAAAGACAAGGAAAAAAGAAAATTCACATTATTGATTCAGCATATGAGTTGGACTTAACAAAAAAACTACTGGCAGTGCACTCACTAGTACCCACCAGAAAGAATCACAGAGACATATAGGAAGAGTTGGGGGAGGTTTTTATATATTTTGTCCAGATATCCAGGCACCCATAAGTTGCCCTCTTCAAGAGCAGGGAAACTTGCTAAAAATAAATAAATAAATAAGTGCGGAAAATGGCGACTATTATGACTTACGTAGCTATCGTTACCATGAGGTAATATAAAACCACAACCATACTCTAAAGTACATTGGGTTTGTTGTTGTTTTAAACTGTTGAATCTGAACTCGATCCAAGAGTGGGTCTTTGTCTTGCCAAGAATCTTGTTATCCTGGTTGAAGTCTCCCTGACCCCAAGATCTGAAATGCCATTCCTGCCTGGTGGAGCATGGGGGAGACAACAGTAAAAAAAAACTAAACACCTCCCTTGCCCCTAGTGATAGTGCTCAACTGTCAAAATAAGTTGCTGAAAAACTTTTTCTTTTTCAACACTGCTGTACGAGTCACATATACATAGTTTAACAGTAGGGCCGTTCACACATTACACCGTATGCCATTACACATGTCTGTGCATGCCTCAGTGTATTAGGGCAAATAACTGAATGGGCCTACAGATCGGCCTTCACACGTATGCATGTTGAATGTAAGTGATGAAAAGGGCCAGTATGTTCCTTTCCCAGAAAGGTTGTATTTATAGCGGTTTTGCCTGCAGTATGTATCTTGCAGCAGCTTTCCAGGGTTGAAACTGTGTGGCTGCACAAGTCTAATGCATTGCATAGTCCTATGCATATTTTCATAGAGTTCAGTCCCATAATGTTCAGGGGGATTTACTCCTATATGAGTGTACATACAGACTACTTGCTCTACCCTCACTGAACCTCTATTGGACTGAACCAGAGTCAAGCAAGAATAACTTGAATCACAGCAAAACTTGAGGTTGGCCCTGCCATGAAGCAGGGTGCAGCAGGTTGCAGATTGTGGGCATTTGCAGAGGTGGGGTGGCAGTCCACCCAGTGCACACCTCTTCCATGCCCTGCAAAGAAGGGTAGAAGAAATGGCACCATGCTGCTTTGAGTCTTTCTTCCTAACAGAAAAATAAGGAAAGGGAAGAGATTTGAAAGAAGAAATTAATTGGGAGGTATGACTTTCTAATAAAGTCAAAGAGAAAACAGAGAAAGGGGAGGGAGGGAGGGAGGAAGAGGTGCCTTTTGGTCTGCTTCAGACTGTGATGAACCAGCAGTGGCAGATTCCAAACCGTAACCACATCAAAGGTGCAGTGATTTGACTCCTTGCTAACATGGCCTTATGACAGTTGGGGCTAGAGTTACAAGCTTTTTTTTTCCTGAAAGGACGCCTGTGCCTTTAACACCTATGTAAGAAACAGAAATTTAGCAGATAAAGCTTTATCCAGCATGGAGATGCAGCATCAGTAGCAGCATGGGACCACCCAGAGGGGACCTCTACAGCTGCCCCCACCATAGGACACAGTGGTAGCCATTTGGTGCAGCTGCATCATTGGAGGGGGAGGAATGGGTATGATTGGGCCGTTAAGCATTACTTAAAGCTGCAGTCCCATACACACTAGAGGGTAGGCCCCATCGAACATACTGAAACTTACATCTGGGTGAACTTATGTATCCTTGACCTTTCACCTGGCTGGTGATTTGTTTGCCCAACAAAGCACAACAGTGTCTGTCAGTGAGCGGGCAATGGCTGTTCCAGACTGGGAGGAATTGGGATTTACTTTGTTTGAAGAATGAGTGATCCAGGCAAAGTTACATGAACATAATGTGCAACTGCAAGCAGGTCAGAAAGCTGACCTGTACTCTTTGCATCAGTTTAATTATTCACCTTTGGCACAGTCACTTTTGACTGTGATGCAGCCGTGTCTAAACTGCCTGGCACCTTACACTGTGTGAGTCTTTCTTCTGTATAACTGAACCCATAATTGAGAGACTGATATAAACACATGAATATGCCGGACAGTGGAAGACAGCACTTGTTCCAGTTGCAAAATCTGACCACACCATGGCTCTAAGAAACTCCGTGTTTAAACCTAGTCTACGTTTTCTGCACCCAGCTCATGATGCAGTAGGCAGCAATGCAGCAAAGGGGGGGGGGAGTGTTTGCTGCTTCAAAACCAAGTAGGGAAGGAAGAATTTTTAGATCAATATATGTTCACAAATTAAGAGACACTCTTATCAGTGCTACAGCATTTTGCCATTGCAGATATTCCTGTGCAGCCCAATTCCACGTGTTTACTCTGGTGTAAGTTCAGTGGGGCTCATTCTCTGGCGTGTATGGGGTCATAGTTTTAAATTACAAGACAAACTATCTGTGGAATGATCCTAAGTCACTCCTGAATATGGTGCTGGTGGGGTTTTATTTACACCACCTACATCTGCCATTAATAGGACCCCTTGGTAAAGGATGGTACAAGCCACTTACGTTAATCTATTCCTGTTGAGCTTTGAAAATAAAGGATTTTGTTATGGCTAGAACACTTGGGCTGCCTTAGGGCCCAATCCTATCCAACTTTCCAGCACCTGTGCAGCCACAATGCAGCCCCGAGGTAAGGGAACAAATGTTCCCATACCTTGAGGAGGCCTCTGTGACTACCTCCCCACCACAGGATGCAGTGCATGTTGCACTGGCACTGGAAAACTGGATAGAACTGGGCTCTTACGTTGCATTCTTATGCACAATTACCTGGGAGTAAGTTCCACTGAATTTAATTGAACTTACTTCTTGGTAGCCTAAGATTGTGGTACTATTTTTTTTTTAACCATGCCAAGTATTTACTTAAGGAGGTGCTCCATGATGTCACTTCTCCATCTGTATAACAGAGATCCTTTGTATGCAGCTCTTGGTTGGTCTAGGAAATTTAGCAAGGTGTTAACCCCAGCAATAAACAGAAATAACTTGCTCTGGGGATTATGACATTGTAGATGATTCCTCATCATATCCCCCCCCCCGGGGGGGCCTAAGGGCAGAATTAAGGTAATGAATGCATAAGATGGGACTATTACCACTGTCAGATTCAAACTGCCCTTGTGGAAAAGGACACAATGGTCTCTTCATTCCTTTAACCACAGGAGGAAAGAGACAGGAGTTACAATCTACATTTCATCAGGTCTCATTTAGAAAATGAAAAATATCAATAGTTCTAAGTCCTTCATTTATTTACACACCGCTTGGGGAAAAAGGAAGGTCACTTCACCCTCGCAAAGCCTTATAACTGAATTGTCATTGGTAAACAATGGATTAAAAAAAAAAAGACTAGTTAATCGTGGCAGACAGGCTCAACATTAATTAAGCTGGTTGCAAAGAGAATGCAGCCTCTGTGCCTTTTCCATGCTTCTTCTGATGAGTGAAAGTTATCAACATGAAACTGATGGATCATTCCCTGCTTAACCTTTCAGACTGCTTCCTTTTGAAGTGTCTAGCACTGGCCACAATAGGCCGCCTTGCGCATTCTCCGCATAAACATTAAAGTCTACACCAGTGTAACAACACCTGCAGGTTGAATAAATAATTCAAAACAAGCACATCTGATGGCTTATTTTGCATAGTTTATTCTGTTTCAGCTTGCCAGGGGGAAAGGACAGAGCACTCCAGCTTTACCCCCTGACCTCCCAAGTCTTTCTCAGCATCCTGGTTCTTTTCGACCAGGCACCAGGCACTGCTTATTTTGAATAAAAGCAGAGCCCTGTAAACTAAGGCCCATGCCAGGCTGATTCCATGCTTCTATAGGGCACATACAGTGCAATCCTAGGCATGTCTACTCAGAAATAAGTCCCATTGAATTCAGTGGGGCTTATGCCCATGAAAGCATGCATAAGATTGCAGCCATAGAAGTGCACCAAATACACAGTACCTCATCTGGTCATAGTATACAGTGTGAGGAGTGGGCCTACCTATGTGTAAGTAGGGAAAGTGGTAGGATTGCTTTAATGCCCATTGCATCTATGTATCCTCCCCTCTAAGGACCCATAAACCCTAGAAAGTGGGGAGACACTTTTAAAAGTGCTTCTCTCTCAGCAAATGTTGATGTATCTATACATTTTACATACAGGCAAAGCCATGGGTGACCGTTCTTATGCAGGCAGATCTCATGCATTTGGGTACATATAGGAACAGTCACACTGCTTTCCTTGCATTTCTTGGTATAGGTTCTAATAGGTAATCATTATGCTTCCCAATACCCCAATTGGTAAAGCCAGAGTATTTACTTTAACCATTGCCATTGTTGGAAACCATTACATAACAACAATTATGCAGGGAATGGACAGAGTGGATAGGGAGATGCTCTTTACACTCTCACATAATACCAGAACCAGGGGACATCCACTAAAATTGAGTGTTGGGCGGGTTAGGACAGACAAAAGAAAATATTTCTTTACTCAGCGTGTGGTCGGTCTGTGGAACTCCTTGCCACAGGATGTGGTGCTGGCGTCTAGCCTAGATGCCTTTAAAAGGGGATTGGACAAGTTTCTGGAGGAAAAATCCATTATGGGGTACAAGCCATGATGTGTATGCGCAACCTCCTGATTTTAGAAATGGGTTATGTCAGAATGCCAGATGCAGGGGAGGGCACCAGGATGAGGTCTCTTGTTATCTGGTGTGCTCCCTGGGGCATTTGGTGGGCCGCTGTGAGATACAGGAAGCTGGACTAGATGGGCCTATGGCCTGATCCAGTGGGGCTGTTCTTATGTTCTTATGTCTCTAACTTCACCACCATCATCCCATAGCTCTTTGGCCCACCTTTCTTTCTGCTTCCCTGTTCCCCATGTGTTACCCCCTACATATCCCCACACATACAGATGTGTCCCCATACATATACCTGCTTGCTGAGGATTTCACCATGTATCTGATTATATTGATTGGAGCCTATGGACGTTTTTGTTGAAATAAATTGGTTAGATTTGAAGGTGCTACAAGGTCTTTTCGGAACAGATGTCGCCTAATAGCAAGAGCGTAAGTTCCGGGTTCAAGTCTCAGTAGCAAACTGAACTCTTTCACTGGACATTGGGGAATAAGACTTACATAGGCACAGGGTTTTAGTAAAGCTTACTGAGATTGTGTATGTGAAGTACTTTATATTTGTATGGTGCACTTTTCCTCCTCTGCATGCATGCAGTGTACATGGAAAGATCATTACAGGGCATGGGTCCCATGCATTTCCCCTGTCCATTTGTCCTGCTTCTCCAGCACACATACAGGCACAGCATACCGGATGGGGGAGGTATACACATCCTTCCCATTCCCCAGACTGCTGTGAAGTGCAAGAGTTGCATACATACCACCCCAGCCCCCTCCAGCCCTTCTCTCTCATTTTTTAACAAGGAGCATACAGAGATTTCCCATTCCCTGAAGTGATTTAGTGTGCTGCTTACTCATGAATGGCACATGTGTGGAAGAGGAAGGAAGAACAGCAGCATTCTTATGCCTGATGGGGCTCCCATCTCATACAAATAGTGCATAGGGAAAAAACTAGGCCCTAAGAATTGTTAGTTCAGTAGGGTTTGTGACTTGTGCAGACACAACAAATTTGGTGATTACCTTCAGACGAAGGTTGAATTCAGGTGTATATAACACTTTAATGGTGCTGCCTAGAGCCAATAGGCCACAGGGAAGGTGGTGCGTGTGGGCAGAGGCATCACTAGGGGGGCACAAGGGGTGTGGACCTCACTGGGTAACACCACCAAGGGGTGTGACACAACAATGATTTGTACTGCAAGCCAACCTGTCCGGAAGTGCTGTGGTGGGTGGCAGGCCTGGAAGCACCATAGGGAGCTGCTGGTCCATGATGAGCTGGTCAGCCCAGAGGTGCCACAGCAAGTGGCTGGTCCATGGCAAGTTGGCTGGACTGGAGACACCATGGCAGGTCCAGAGTGAGTGGGCCAGTCTGGAGGCCCTACAGCTCACGGCTGGCCTGAGAGCATCGCAGCAGGCAGCTGTCTGCAAAACTAGCCCTGAGACCGGGGGTGGGGCCATATGCATGACACCATTGGCACACTGGGCGACACCAAACCTGGTGATGCCACCACCCATAGAAGCCTTTTTCAGAAGAGCTGCATTCCACTTCCTTCACACGCAAGCAAAAGCCCTACGAGACAGGTGTTGGTTTCTTCAGTGACGGCACATCACGGCCTCCCCATCAGTACATTAACAGCTCACCATCCCATCTTCCATGTGGCCAGGAAGCCCTGTGTGCACAGTCTGTGGATGTTTGCATATGTTTAAGAGACAGGTGGGCAGGAGGTACGAGGATGTGTGTAGTTAGTAAAGAGTCATGCTGCGCAGTGTCTGTGCATGCAAGTGTGTGTGTATCTTCCTGAGCCTTCATTCTCACATCCCTCGCTCTCCCCCTGCTGCTCTGAAATAGCATCTGGGATAAGAGGTCATGAATATTTCACAAGGATAATTACCTGACCTGGAAAGACTGAGCCCGCTGGAGTCTTGCTGGCAGATTTAATGGCACTTTCCTCCAGTTTCACGGCTCAGCATGGCCCTCACTGCAGCTTTGGCCTCTGCCTGCACCCCTGCCAATTAACCCTTCACCTCATACCCACTCCCTCCCAGCCAGACCCCCTGCAGGAACCAGGCCAGTTTGCTTCTGTTGATCAGCCCCCTCCCCAACTCCATCTTCAAATCTCCTCACTGGCAGGCTCCTAAAATCCTCAGTGGCATTTTGCCAGCTTATTTAACCCTACCCCTCAGTCGACACACCCAGCCACACACAAATCCAGCACCTGGACTCTCACATTTAACACTAGCTAGTAGCTGGCTTCCACAGCTAAAAATAGCCCACTCTTCCAGCTCCAGCATCCTCTCTCCCTTATGTGAAGTTAAATTAAGAAAGCTGCCCTTAGCCTAGGATGACAACAGGCTTTTCTTGCTGTTGTACCCCGACCACTGCAAAGCCCACCAGAGTCTTTCCACGTATTAAAAGAGTCTCTCAAGCAACTCTCTCACTGTCAGGATTTACATCCCCCCTGGGTAATATTAAGCACTATAAACAAAGAACTCTGGTGCCAGCCACCAGATCCACAGCCTCCTGGAACATGTAGCCCAGGGCTCTATTGGATTTTATTTTAGAAAGCTTGGGATCTTTTCTCTTTAAAAGATGCTTTGCGGATCATTGCAAAAACTAGAAACAAATTCAAATGGTTACAGAAAGAGACTATTTTGAGATTTGGGTTGCCAAACACAATCAGGGAAGGGGGGAGAGAGAAAAAATGCAGTTTAGAGTGTATTGCCAAAAAACACAAGTTTTTGGCAAATAATTAGAGGAATTAAGTAAAACAAGTCCTAAAAAAATCTTCGTGAAAAATGCCAATTTAGAACATTTTCAATTTAACATATTATTTATATAACCATATTTATCCACTTGAATTCTCAGGGACAAGTCTCCTTTGTTAGAATGGAACAGTAAACGTGTGTGTCTGTGTGTGAGAGAAAAAGACATGCATACACACAAAGATCTTGAGCTACAGGGTGGTGAGTTCTGATATTCTCAACACATGTTCAGGCCTGGACTGGCAGGGCTCTCCCATTGATCTGGCTGAACTGGAACAAATTCTTAGGCTGATCTGAAAATGAATAGTGATTTCCCATCTCAAGCTCTGACCCCTCACACATCCTTAGAAAACCTGACAAGGACTTTCCTGTTTAAATGTTTTTCATCTGTGGTTCTACATACTCTTTGAGGGTCGTCGTCCCCCCCCCCCCCCGATCCACCTCTGTCTGCACCTTATGTAGGCCCTGGTCACTTTGGGTACTAGCACCTTGTCTTAAGTGGGCCTAGTCCTTAGTAAAGCACTTCCAGAAAAAAGTGCTATATTCCCCCATGGCTACTATAGGCCCAGTGGGGCAACAGCAGCAGGTTTTCTATTACAGTTGCCCCAGTTCCTCAACAGCCTCCACCACCAAGACTTGATGAGACCATGAGTCGTACTGATACCATCTGCCTGATGAAACCTTCAAGGCTCAAGGAATGCCCCTACCAAGGTAAAGTGCAGATGAAACAAGAGGGAAAGCTTTCAACTTAAGATGCTTTAGGATGTTTTAATTGTTATCCAATTATCTATATTTGAAACTACCTAGCTGTTTATCTCAAAGCAGCCTGGCTCCTTTCAGGACTGACCTAACCATGAGGGCAACTGCAGCGCTTGACTTAAGCAGTGGACTGGAACCAGCACTGAATTGGGAGGGATACGCTACACCAGCCCACTACGCACCCTGCTGAGTCATCCTGGACTCCCAAAAGCATGCAGGGAGATGAGATGAACAATGATGACGTGCCTCTCCCTCCAGCATGGCTGCCATGACAGCAGAGCTGGGGGCTGTTGCAAAGCTGTTCAATCACCCTCGGAGAGCAACTGAAACAAGATCATCTCACTCTCTCGTGTCCTGTAAGTAGCTTGGCAGCACCAAAGGCCATTTCCAGACTGGGCACGCTTGCTTTGCGCTCTGTCTCAGCCAGGCCCACTCTGGCAAAGAGAGAGAAAGAGCATGGGTGGCCCCAGCAGCAGTTCTTGTTTTCTCATGTTCTTGCTACTCTAGAAAGAGTGTGGCGGAGTGGGGGAGGGGCTGGCCTAGAAGTCTCTAGAAATGCTCTAGGCCAGAGCCTCCTCCTGCCCTCCATTTCCCACCTGCTTCTCAGGTTTTTCAAATCAGGAAGTTGGAGAAGAGGAAAATGACAACATGTGGTGGCTGGAAGGTTCAGAGCTTACAGGAGTTAAGTAGTTGAATCTGGTGCAGCCCTGAATCTTGCACTGGCTTGGGTCACGCTGGTTCCTTTCTGTCTGTTCAATTGAGGGTGCATCATCTCTTACATTTCATTGTGAGATGATTTAGAAGATGAAAGGACACTCCAGGGACTTGAAGCAACGCAACCTAATCAAGTGTGTACTCTGGGGCACTCCCATGTTTACTGCTGTGTAACATTTGCAGTAGCCCTCACCAACAACAGTTAAGATCGTTCACAGTAATGGCACTATGAATATTCCCGCAAAGCATGGATGATTTACAGCTCAGTCCTAACTTGTGCTGGAAACAGGCAGGTCAGGAGGCCTGCACTGTATCCAGCGCAAGATTGAGGCCAGAGGCCGCTCAACCAGAGGCAAGGGGAAACTCTTGCCCTATGCCTGGATAAGCCACCAGTCCCAATAGGTCTCCTCCACCTCAGGAGGTGACGCAAATTTGAGGAGAACAAAGCAGCTTGGAGCTGTTCCATGCTGCTTGGGGAACGGGGTTGGGATCCAGCATAATGGCCAGGTCTCTCCCCCCCCCACTACTTCCCACCCACCTGCCTGCCTGCCCCCAGGACCACCACCCTCCCCCAGCTCCAAAGTTCCTTGCACCAGCCTAACTGCTTCCAGGGCTTACAGCACTTTTGCGACACCCCTGGGCCAGCACAAGGGACTTGTGCCAGCCTAACTCCTAGTTAGTTAACTCCTAGTACCCTTAACGTTTCAGACACTGGGTCTAGAGCAGGGGTGCTCACACTTTTTTGGCTCGAGAGCTACTTTGAAACCCAGCAAGGCCCGGAGATCTACCAGAGCTTTTTTTACAATGCTTGCGCCATCATAACATATAACATTTATGTGTACAATGTATGTTGGTGTACCTTGAGCCCCACTGAGTATAACAGGACTTACTCCTGAGTAGACATGCCTAGGATTAGGCTGTGAGGCTGCAATCCTAGCCACACTTACCTGGGAGTAAGCCCCATTGAGTACAATGGGCCTTACTCCCGGCATTTCCTCCCAGAGGCACCTGAAGGGGGGGGTTGGCACTCTGCGATCTACTCATTTTGCCTCACGATCTACCGGTAGATCTTGATCCACCTATTGAGCACCCCTGGTCTAGAGCTACTCAATATTAGGACAAGCATGGGACATAAATAACCTTTGACTGGAGAAGAGGCTATCTGACTGACTTAATGTCTTGCTTACCAAATACTATGGTTCCTGAGGCAGCTTAAAACCCCCACTCCCTGCCCTTAACTCAGTTTTTTCTGTTATTTATTTCCTTGAGTGACCAAGTCCACCAAGCCATACTAAAATAGTTTAATAGTTATCCAACCATTGTTATTCTTTTTGCCTTCTCAAAAAGGGGAGACAGAGGCACTAGGGGAAGGTCACACCACAAAAATGAAGACCACATGTTAGGACAAAGGACCAATTCACATGACCGTGGGATAACTGCAACTGCTGCATAAGGAGTTGTATACACAGACTGGCCAAATACAGAGCAAGTACCATCATGTCAACACTATCCCTCTCAATGTCCGTAATAAACGCTGCATTTGGTAACCTACCTGAACTGATAATGTGAATTGGCCCACAAGTGTTCCCACAAAATAACCCACAGGTCACATACTGTGGAGAAGCAAAAGGTGATAGGGGCTAAGAATCCTAAGATCCTCCCCAGCTCTGGAAGAGGGCACTGGTTCCTTTTTAGTTGAATGATCCCTGTTGGATGAAGCAGGCACTTGTGTGCATGGAAGGAGAGTGCAGAGAGGATGAAGGCTCTGAAAAACCACCAGCAGCAGGAACTCTCATCCGTTCCACACCTCCTTAGCATGCACAGAAGAGATCATTGCTCACTCCAGGATATGGAAAACACAGGTGGCCACTAAGAGCCCCCATTAAGCAATAGCATTTAGTGAGCATCCCTAATGGACAAGTTACGCAACGCCCCACAATAAAAAGGAGGCGTTTTTGCCATATGTTCAAGGATGACCCAGAAAGTGGCTCCAGCATTAGTCTCGTAGCTGGCCAGGAAAGCAGCAGCAATAGACCGAGTATCCCTTTGCCCGTGAGACAGGGTTTTTCCCTTTGGCCTCAGTTGAGTGAGGATCCATCTTGGCTTGTGTTCCCACAGTCTGACCCCACAGCTAATTCGCTTTCAGCAGAACAGCTGCCCTCCATGATCAAAACCAGAACGGTCCCAATAGCATCAGTAGACAGGGGAGGGGAAAAGATATGAAGCCAATCCTGATAGCTCCAGAGTCCAGAGAACAACCAGGTCCTGTGCAGGCCTTTTTAAGCTGTCCCCCTTCTTCACCACCATAGGCCCCCCAGTAGTCATCCTCTGTAGGTGGGTCATACTTGGGGCTGCGAATGTCATTGGCTGGCACGTCTTTATAGAAGGAGGAGGGGTCAGCAGGAGGGGATCCCCCGAGGCCATAGAGGTGATTGGATGAGCCATTGGGATGGGGGTGGGGCCGGGGGTGGGGCCTGGGACGAGCTGCTCCATTCTCCCACTCAGGCCTGCAGCCCCAGTCAAACCCAACAGGGTGATGATTGGTTGGAGGACAGCCCTGAAAGACAGCTTCACTTAGGTAGCGCATGTCACGCCCTGCTCGCTCAACAGGGGATGTGCATATGACGTCCGACATGGAGACACGTGCGCGCTGAAACCAGGCCCAGAGGGAGCGGGCACGGCAGTCACAGGCCCAGGGATTGTTGTTGAGGCGCAGAAACTCCAGGGAGGGCAAGTCTGAAAGTGTTTCCCCAGAGAGGGTTGTCAGGCTGTTGTTAAACAAGTACAGGATTGTGAGTTTGCCCAGATCACGGAAGGCCCAGCTAGGAATTGCGTGCAGGCGATTCCCGTGTAGCAACAGGCGGTCTAATCCAGACAGGCCCCGGAAGACGTTCTCCGAGAGCTGCCAAATCTTGTTGTCATGCAGGAAGAGATGGCTCAGGTTAGCCAAGTCCACAAAGAGGTCATCCTGGGAGATGGAGAATAGGGCAAGAGTGAGGAAGAATGAAACTGTGAAGAGTGCCATGAGCCACTTCCCTCTTAGATGTCTGGCAAAGAGGACTCTCCTCCACATGGAGGCTTGCAGCCTGGTTTGACATTCATGACATCCTCCTTCCAGATTGCTCCCACCCATCCTTATGGGACATCTACTGCTGCATAGAAACCCAGAGCTGATTACACAGGCCAACACACATTTTGCTTCCTTAAACGTTACACCAATTCCTGAGTCTATTTGGGGTGCAGATTCCAAAAATGGCATCCGTTTTGCCCTACCACGTCTAGTTTTGGAGATATAGTATAGTCTTATTAGTGAATGGTTCAAGCAGCTTCCTCACGAGGCAGCCTACACCATGGCTTCCTCATGAGGAAGCTACTTGAACCATTCACTAATGAGGCTATACTGTATTTCCAAAACTAGACATGATAGGGTAAAACGGATGCCATTTTTGGAATCGGCACCCCAAAATCATATCAAATCACCATAAAGTTTGGGAAAAACTTTTCTGACCCTCAATTTTGTAGGCCTGTGTTATTAAATAATGCCTGCTTTGGATGTCTCGCACCACGTGAGAGACTTCTCCTCCTCCCCCTAGAAACCCTGCCCTCCCTGACTCAGGATGTGGCTTGAAGCAGTGAGGCATGATGTATAAAAGCATTTTTTACTGCTGCAGTTTCCCTACTCTTAAGCCACAGTGGACAGGGCCGGATAGGCATGTGGTTTTTAAGTGAGTCGTTGGCAGGGCACTGATCACCTGCCTTCAGGAGAGAACCAGTGCGTGGGAGAGGACTGAGTATCACACCAGTTCTCTGCCATTCTCCATAGGCATGGCAGACAGTCTCATTTTGCTCCTTAGGAGATGATCCACATCCAAAACCATCCATTTAAGAAACTCTGGGAACTAATTTCAACACTCCCCCTTAATGCGCACCCCTAGACACACACCCCTGGTCTGCCAAGTGAGATCACTGCCACCCACCCTCAGGGATATCCAGAGTCAGGCTGCCTGACCAGTCACTTTTCATTTCCAGAGTGCCTTCTCCTATCTAGTAACTGGAATACCTTTGTTTGCTGAAAGCCAGTTTTAACATGGGGCCAAAGATCCACATGATGGGAAGGAGTCTACCCACTAGTCAGCCAAGAAAAGAAAGCGGAGCCTCTCTCATTGTCTGCATGAGACCAGCTCCCCCTAGAGGCAACAGCCCAAACTCCACACTAGCCCAGAATCCATAATTTGCTCACCTGCAGGCAGAGCAAGTTGTTCTCCTGTAGATAGAGGTATTGGAGGCTGAAGAGGTTGCGGAAGATGGTGTCTGGTAGGCTGCTAAGTTGACAGCGGTAAAGGTGCAGAGACTGCAGCCGTTCCAGTCCACGAAAAACATCTGGGTCAAGGGTACGCAAGTTGCGGTTGTCCCCTAGGTCCAATTCCTCAAGAGCCTGGAGGTGGCGGAAGGTGCCAGGCTGGATAGAGGTGATGTTGTTGGAGTAGAGCCACAGAGTGATGAGGCTGGGCCCAAACATGCCAGCTCGCAGGGTCCCAATCAGGTTGTTCTGCAGAAAGAGGCGCTGAGCATTGGGGGGCAGAACCCGTGGCACCGAGGAAAAGTTATTGGCCTGGCAGCTGACTGTGGGTGGAGGAAAGTAGCAGGTGCAAAGCATTGGGCATGTGGGAGCTCCTAGGGGCAAGGTGAACAGGAGCAGAAGTGTGGAAGCCAAGCCTGCAAGGAAAGAGCAGGAAATGATGAAACCCTTCACTCACCATATCCCTGCTATGGGAAATACTTGAGCAGGGCCACTATCCCCTCTTCACCCATTACATGGACTATTTCAAGGCAAAAGTTTTTTGTTTTTTTTTACATGGCTTGCCCTTCTGCTCTGAGTTCAAGACAAAGATTTGCCAACCTCCACAACACTCCTGTGAGAAAGGCAAGGCTAAGGGATAACTGGCTCAAGGTCACCCAATAAGATTTATGGCTGTGTGGGAATTTGACCCTTGTTCCTCCCACTTTTAAATTAGACACTCTGCCCACTAAACCACACTGGCTCTCTTTAATGCTCCCCAAGGACGAGCTGAGATAGTGGTTAGAGCAATTCAAATCCTCACTCATCTGTGAAGCTTGCTGGGTGACCTCAGGTCAGTTACTCTCCCTCAGCCCAGTATACATCACAAGGTTGTTGTAAAGATAAAAAAAGATAGAGGAACCACCTTTGCTACCCTGAGCTCTTGGTTGGAAAAACTGTATACAACTGTGAAACACACACACAGCTCACTGTCAGGCTTAGAGGAAAAACTAGGCTTAAAAATTAAGACAAATAACTGTGTTTGTTCTTGGAGAATGGGACTGATATTGATTTAGATGAAAGGAAGCCAAGAGCCTCCCACTTTCAAGAGCCAGGATGCGGAGAGAAATATCCTGACTTGTGAGATTCACAACAAAGTCACCAGAGTTGGCAACCTGCAAGGCACAATCCCACGTGAGCAGGCATGCATGCATGCTGTTCCCTGTGCGAGCAAGCCTGACTTTCACCACGCATGTGTGTGTACGTGGATTGCCTCACGTGAGCACTCCCATACAAGTGTGCATGGTTCCCAACCTCTGTATGTGTGTGTGTGGGTGGTGTGACGTGGTAAACGAGTAACACAAGCTGCCAGTGCCGTTTCAGTAGTTCACACCACCTCCACTGGGCCCTACGCTCTCTTCCCACACCCTCCACTCTGCTCATGACAAGCACCACGTAACGGCAGGAATCTTTCAAGCCAAGCAGACTTGCAGAATCTTCAGAGGTTTGGGCGCTGTTCAGATTCTAACTCTCCAAGTGGAGGCATGACAGTCCCTGCTCCTCTTGCAAGAGGCACAAGACTCCTCCTATTTTAGTCTCAATACATTCACTACTTTAGGTCTCACACAAGTGCATTAGCAAAGAGCTCTTGGCTGCTCAAGTCGAAGAGAATCTCCTCTGATCTTTTAAACCCTTCTCTCTGCTTTTCATCACGAAGTTTCCTCTCAGACTGGATGCCAAGACCTTTCCCTTTCTGTCAATTTCATCCAAGTGAAATGGGAGTCAATGGGATATTTAGCAAATTCCACTCCATAGGTGAGGAACTACAATCTGTGGCCCTGAAAAGTACCATCAGTATCCCCCCAACCTCACCCCTGCCTTTGCCACAAGGTGATGAGCAGAAATCTTGCACTGACCTAGTTAAACAGAGTGGATACCTACACACAAGAGGGTGGGGGCAAAGCTCCATGACCACCAAGGTAGAGGGAATTGTGAATTGCACCAGCTGATAGCAGCCACCAAGGGGAGATGCTGCTGTCTTGTATCTACTGCAAAATTCATTTCCCACACTGAAATAAATAGGGAAGGAAGGAAATCCGGTTCTACCTCCCTGCCCCAAGATATAAGCTACCTTCCTCCCTAAACTGTGAATGGGATGGAAGAAAGCCCACACTACTCATCAGCAATGGCTATTTCCTCCAATAATGGCAGTCCAGCTTTCCTCCAGGGAAGCAATGGGAAAAGCCTTTCTCTTGAGCTGGGGGAAGGGAGCTGCAGCTGCTAATGTTGACTGCCTCTGTCTCTGGACTCTTCGCTGGTGCGGTGGAACGGCTGTAACCCAAGGAGTCTCATCCATAATTCAGGCTTGTGGCTTTCACTGGAGCTTGGGCAGAGAAAGAGGAGGGGAAGCTATTGGAAGCATCTCATCTCTCCCCATAAAAAAGCCCTCTGGCCTCTGCACTGTCTTGGGGGAAGGGAGCCGAGAAGAAAATGGCAGATACGCCTGATCTTCAACCCCAACTTCCAGTGGGACTAATGGAGACTCTTCATATAAAATGCTTTTCACTCCTGCTATCCTCTGTCCTCCAATAAATCCAGGAATGATCCCTTCACAAACACACAGTTCTAATTGTCATACATAAATGCTTTATCTGGAGTTTCTCAACAAAGAGAAAAAGATGCCCATTCATTCATAATTTCCACACTGGAAAAGCTACCTGAGCAATTCAAACTAGACAAAGCATACCGTATTGAACAAAAAAGTTAGTTTACTACAACTGTCTTAGCACATGACAGAAGACATGCCCCCATTTCCAAATGTTAATAATTTGTGCCCATACATGTCTCAAGTGGCCTTAGTGTATGCTGAGGCACTTCTCCCTCCCCACACTGCTTCCTCAGATTAAAATGCTTGATCCTTCCCTCAGAAGGAAACTTCACTGAATGCTCTTTAACCTTGTGAGTTAATTCTAGTCTGTTCTAGCAGAAGCCTCTCAACATCCTCCAGCTTTAACCACACCACAATGCTAAATTATCTACTTAGACAGGTACAGCAACCACTCACCCTGGGATAAGGAGAATGGAACACAAGCCCAAAGCAGAGGCAATATATTTACTGGGAGAACTAAGGGGCTTTGCAGCTTCCCCCACATCTGCATCCTAAGGCAGATTTTCTCAATGGATGGTAAAGGTACTACCAGTGGTACTTGAGGTGATGTCTGGTGGTACTCGCTAGACCTGATACCTGCCACCTGGCAGCAAGACCAGGAACATGACAACAAACAGTGGTAGAAGGCTCGGCTTGGCAGACAGAGCTCCAAAGCATGCTTTTCCATGCTCAAAAAAGCCCTCCAACTTGAGCCTCTTACTGGCATTTGTTGTGTCATATCTAACCTCCCAACCCAGAAGTAACTGGCAAGGATATCATCAGTTACTTCCTGTGGTACTTCAAATAGGTGGACCATTTGAAACTATGCGGCAGAGGACAAATGTTGAGAAACACATAAGAGGCAAATAGGAAGTCAGGGGTAGGACATCCTGCCACACATAGGCCCTTAATTGGTGTTCACATATAGAATGGCAAGGCCAGGGCACAGAGGTACATGGTCATATACAGCCATAGCACAGCACAGTGATGTAGCCAGAAGGAAGAAGGCCTGCCTCATGGCCTCAGTTAGTTGAAGTTCACCTACATGGTCAAACAAATTTCATAACTGAGGGGATGGAGGTCCCATAGGACAAGAGGGGTCGAAGGACATTCCAATCTGTTGATTTAGATGCAGACTTTGGAATGTCCCAGGTCAAGCTAACCTTCTCTATATTGTTCTAGTTTGCTGGATGGCAGGGCCCTCATGGTGAAGCAAATGTTCTGTGTGAACGTTATGGGTTTGGATGAAGCGTGGCCCCTTAGAAGGCCAAGGCCTTCCTGGTGAACCAAAATACTTGCATAATAGGGGTTTTCGAAGGATGTCCAAATTAGCAAGAAGGATGTGACGTTATAGTGACATAGAACTCTGTTTACACCAGTGTATAAAGTTCCTGGCAAGAGAAGGTAGGGTTGAGTTGGTTTCTCTGTCCTGAATGATTTTATTCTCTGTGTTATGTTGGATCTCTTTATTGATGGATCCCAATAAAGAGATGGCTTAATTTTACAGCTGCTAGTCTTTTTTTGGTTGCCTAGCTGAAAGAGCCTAGTGAAAAGATTGTCCCATTCACTGGATCGACAGCTTGGCAGGCTCCATTTATAGCCTGAGAGGTAAAAGTGATTTCAATTCTAATAGGTAGGTTTGCTGATCCAGGAGAGAAAAAGTAGGAAACTATTGCTCTGTAGAAAGTGAAGAGCTTTCCTGGCTTCTTGAGGGCAATCATGTTGTCCCTGATTGTTGCAGTGCACTACCTTCCACTTGAGCAGATCATTTTTTAAATTAAAAAGTCAGCCTGTATTATAGACTTCAACACTGGAAGGGACAGAGCCTTGTATCCCCTTCCTTTACTTCCCATGTGTTAACAACCCTGGCTCATAAGGGGTTTATATGCTGCTTTAGTGGCTGGCTATTGGTTTCATCCACCTCTGCCTAACAGAGGCAATTTTGGTATCCAGGGCTCTCAACCTGGAAAAAAAAACAAACTGACTTTACTGAAAGGATCTTGATCTTTTGATTAACTAAATGGTCTCTTGATGACAAAAATAATTCGTACAAATTGCTTTGAACATTTGAAATGTGCCTTATAGTCACTGCTCTTACTGTTAAAGAGATTGGACTCATTTTGCTTTTTGTCATTCCTAGCTTTTGAAGTTCCATTCTGGTAGTTACCCCCTCTTTTCCAAAGCTCTCTTAAAAATTTTGATGCCAAATCAGGGTGCAGTATGCATGAGTGGAGCTTTGCAAGTAATTCACTACTGCTATTTCCCTCCCATTTTAACCCTCTCTCTACAGTGAAGGAAAGGGACATTCCAGGTACCCCACATATATTCCTTCTTGTGACTCTGATGCTACAGCCTCCCTGGAACCAGCTCCAGCCCCCCAAGGACTACCATCTGGCCCTCTAATCTACTTGCAAGTGAGCGGTGTGGAGGAAAGAGCAACAGCCAGCAGATGAGCCATCTGGGAGGTAAAGGTCAGGACTTTGGACCTTGACACCTATGTAATTCCCCGAGGGTGACCCTACTGCTTTGGACTTGAGGACACTGAGAAGCACAGGACAATCATCAGGCAGACCCTCACAGCTGGCTGGAAAGCTCTCCAAGAACACGTGCCCCAGTATTACTAGAATTCTGCAGCTGAAGGGCAGCACCAAAGACAACTAGCCAAGTCCATCACAAAAGAGTTACTTGATGAATGCACTGCGCACGCACACACATCAGGCAGTGCCTAGGTACCATCTTGGGCTAAGGTAAACTAGCAACCCCTACTCTTAAATCCAACCAACCAAGATGGGTGTTGAGAACAGAGATGACAAAAACTCAGTTGTGTGTAGGCTGGGGGTTAAGACCGTGTCCCTGGGAGGGCTCAAGGTAGCAGGTCTGACGTGGGTGGTGACGTGGATGAAGCTGAAAACAACCCAACTCCTCTTTCGTCCATAATTTAACACCCCCAAAATAAGCAGCTGCCTGTCGTTGCGTAACCCATTGGGGGCCAGGCTATAAATGGCAACAAACAGAGGAGCGCAGGGAGCCATAGGCATCCCTCCAACCAGCAAAGCATCACTATGGCCAGGCGTGCCATACTGAACTGGGCCCCGCAGGCCATGCATCTGGCCAGCAGGATGCTGCCAGGACTCTGCTGCACCTGCTGTCCTTTGGCTGCTGCCTCATTCACTTCCTGCACACATCTGCCATCCTTTCTGAATTCCATGCTGATCATCCTTCCCAAGACAGAGAAATCCATTTCAGCCTCCCTCCCCCCCCCCAGCCCCCACCTCACTCTCTGGCCCTGGCCATCACCTTTCCAGTCAATCTCTTTCAAGGTTTCCTTCCAAGTTGCAGAACACACATTATTTCCCCTACCTAGATGGAGAGAACCGGCCTGGCTGACCTGGAGGGGAAAGGTCTTGAACTTCATCTACGCCTACACACTCCAGCCTCTGGAGCTGGCTTGCCACTGGCGCCCCCTAGAAGCCGCCCGTCCTCTCTCTCTGGGAGCCAGGGCGTGAAGCCGTCAGGAGGAGTTCAAGCAGCCTCTCCCTCTCCACAACTGAGGGGCTTAGAGAGCGCTGAAAGGAGCGCTCTCCACCCTGCCCTCCCTCTCCCCAGGACATCGTAGCGACTCAGAGTCCGATCCTATGCCTGTCTACTCAAAAGCAAGTCCCATTATAGTCAATGGGGCTCACTTCCAGAAAAAGTGTGGATAGGATTGCAGCCCAATCCTATGCCTACTCAGAAGTAAGTCCCATTATAGTCAATGGGCTTACTCCCAGGAAAGTGTAGATAGGATTGTAGCCTCCCATTAACCCGAGGGCAAGATCGGAGACCAGCAGACAAACTTGGAGCAACAACACGGCTCTGCGAAGACCCCCCTAGGGTCTCACCCATACAACCATTCAGGGATGCAGCCACTGCAAGGTCGCTCCGGAGCGACCACGGACAGGCAACGGTGGGGCAAATCCCCGACCTCCCCCCCCCCCAGTTTTGCCTTGTTCTCGAAAGGGGCCCTTCAAAGGGATCGGGGAGGGCGTCACTTTTGGAGAAGGGAAAGGCAACTCAGCCCCCGCCTCTCCCCCTCGGACGACTCCAAGCAGCTCCCCCAGCGGACACGAGGCGCCCCCCTTCCCCGCATCAAGAGCCTCTCTCGCGTCCAGCCCCCAAGAGGGCTTGGAGGGCTCACTTACCGTGTAGGGTGGGCGGCAGGCGGAGCAGCATGGTGCCCGGCAGGCTTGGTGGTGGAGAGCCCCCGAAAGAAATAAGCCCCCCAAGACCCCCAACACCACACACGGGGCGGGGAGTCGGAGTCTCAGCGGGACAACACGAGGGGGCACCCGGAGCCCGCCGGCAGAGCTGCCGACCCGCTTGCAGCCGCGGGACCCCCCTGGAGCGGTTCGTGCCGATGGGACGCAGCCGGGCTCAGCCCTGGGGGACTGGGGCTCCTCCGCCGCCGCCCGCGGGGCTCATGGCCTGCCGGGTCAGGCACGCTCCTTCGCCCAGCGCTACCCACCGCTCCGCCGGCGAGAGCTGCCGGACGGAGGCTTCATCCCGGGGGAGCCGCCGGGGACCATCTGCCCCGCTCCCTGCGCGCCGCCGCGGCACAGACTGCTACTCCGCAAAAGGGAACGGAGGCGGCCGGGCGGCGGCGCCTTATTCCCAGGGCCAGGCTGGGCTCCGCCCCCCCGCTGCCGCTTTAACCCTTTCCGGGACGGGGTGGTCCTCCTGCCGGCCCCCTCCTGGAACAGGCCGCCTCCAGCAGCTCCCCGCAGGTGCCCCACCCTTCGGGCGTCATCGGTCCCCGGGGTAACCCCGGGGTGGACTTCGGTGTCTTTTCACTGGGGGGCGGCTGCGAAGCAGGGACGTGCGGTGGGTGGGGAGGCAGGTGAGGCAGAGCCTCCCCGCCATAGCCCTTCGAAAAGCGCCACCGCCGCCCTGTGAGGTGTGCAAGCACTCACGACCCACGCGCAGAGCCCCGGCACACCCGGTGGGGTCAGTGCAAGGCCGGACTCGCAGAGCTCGTGGGTAGTGAGTGCTTGCGCGGCGGCAGCGCTTCTCGAAGGTCTACGACGGGGAGGCTCTGCCTCACCTGCCTCCCCATCCACCCTGCTGCGAAGACCCCCGCAACAACTAATCCGGATTAATCCCAGTTTCCATGATATGCAACAGACTGGGGCTGCAATCCTATCCATATTTTCCTAGGAGTAAGTCTCACTGAACACAATGGGACTTACTTCTGAGTAGACATGCACACGATTGGACCGTGTGCGTGTTTACAGGAGATCAAGAATGCCACTGATTCCCCGGGCTGCAGTCTTATGCGCGCTGACTTGGGAATCAGTCCCATTGATTGATCTCAGTTGCTGGACGGTGAGCCCAATCCTAGGTATGTATACTCGGAAGTAAATCCGATTGTAGTCAATGGGGCTTACTCCCAGGAAAGTATGGCTAGAATTGTAGCCTCAGTTCCGAAGTCAGCGAACGGTCCTCGCTTAAAGTGAGCCCAGGGAGATCTCAACACGTGCTCGCTGATCTGAGAGTGCGCCCCGAGATACAGCCGCTCCTCCGGGCGCCTTTCCGAGAGCTCCCGGACGCCTCCTGCCTGGAAGAAGAAGGCTGAGAGAGGAGAGGCGAGGCGTGTCTTGCGGTCAGATGAACCACAGGCTTGATGGCAATGTCGCCAGCTACGGCACCAGTGAAAGAACAGATGTGGAGAGTGCCTCTGAGCATATGCAGAGCACCCTTTTTTCCTCCAAAGGGGAATAATCATAGCCAGTTCCCAGGAATCTGGGGGCGGGCAGGGGGCTCGCTTTCACGCAGCGCGCCCATCTGCACCTGGCAGAGTCAGCGGTATTCTGAGCAGCCTGATACAACAACCCGGGTGGGTAGGACGTGGGATTGCGAGGAGGATCAACCCCTTGTCCCCCGCATCGAAATAGCTGAGCATCCTTTTTCCAAGGCCGCCTGCTCCAAGTATGTTGTCCCCCCCCTTAGCGGGGGTCGTGGAGGGAGCCTGGGGTTGAGGTGGGGCAGAGGAGAAGCAGCAGGTCGAACTCAGTGGGAATGGGAAGCCCAGAAGACGGAGTGCTTTTGAAACGGGGCCTGGCTGAGTCAAAGCCGGGTGGGACTCAGTGGGTCCTCCTCGGTTCTGAGTCCACGACGGCTCAAGGCGGAGCGCGGTCTGGTTCTTGACCGGGCCCGTCGGGTTTGTGGCGAGCGTTTCCATCGCGCAGAAGTCCGCATCAGACACAGGCTCCAATCCTCTCCACGCTTACCTGGGAGTAAGCCACATTGATTATAATGCGATTTACTTCTGAGTAGACATGCCTAGGATTGGGCACCCAAGCATTTAGAGGTTCAAGCGCCCCAGTTGGGGACAGTGCAAGGCTGGACTCGGTGGTGGGGAAGCTGCGCGGGCAGAGCCCATGCCTGTGTGGCCAGCCCCCGTCGGGCGGGGATGCAAGTGCCTAGAGGCCAATCCTATGCATGTCTACTCAGAAGCAAGTTCCATTACACTCTATGGGGCTTACTCCCAGGTAGGTGTGGCTAGGATTGCAGCCCCAGTGGGTGCAGGGGCGCGCACTGTCGCCTCCTGCGGGACTCGTCCTGCCTGCCAGGGCTAAGTCACCCTGGGGTGACGGCCAGGACCAGCCTTCCCACAACACTGCCCTCCCGCAGCAGACCCCCCCGCCCTCCTTGCGCGCAGCAGCTCCAACTCCAGGCAAGCCCCGAGAAGGAACAGGAGTCGTCGGGGAAGGGAGCGAAGACGGCGAAGCCCGTGCAAGTGACAGCCTGGAAGAGGCGCCAGCTGGCGAGGGCTGCCAGATACTCCCCTGCCTGCCAAGACGCGAGCGCGGCTGCTGCTCTCCCGGGAGAGGAAAGAAGCCCCAGCCGGTGGCAGGGCGCGGCACCCCCCCCCCCGCAGGGGATTCTCCAGTCCCCACTCGAAGAGGGCGGGGGGGGCACGAGCACACCCCGCTGGGGGGCGCGGTTTGGCTTTTTCCCTCCACGGGACTTCCTCGTGGGAAAGCGAACCTCTTGTCTCTGTTAACGCGTGGAACCGACTGGTTTCAGTGGGACGAGATCTAGGAGGGCGCAGGGGTTCAGAGCCTAATCCTAGGCAGGTCTACTCAGCAGTAAGTCCCATTATAGTCAATGGGGCTTACTCCCAGGAAAGTGTGGATTGGATCGTAGCCTTACAGCCCAATCCTACGCACGTCTACTCAGAAGTAAGTCCAATTGTGTTCAGTGGGGCTTACTCCCAGCTAAATGTGCATAGGATTACATCCTTAGTTCGCAGTGCTTGCTCGCCTGGGAGCAAACCTCGTGAAATTCCCCGGGGTTTACTTCCGAGTAAACGGGCGTAGGCTGGTGCTCTGAGGCGGCAATCCTATGCAGGCTTTCCTACAAGTAAGCCCCACTGGCCCACTCCAAGCCTTACTTCTCAGTGAAGCTGCACGCTGAATATGAAGCCCCCGCCCTCCTGTTCCCCCTTCACAAGCCAGCCGAAAATTCTCCGGGTTGGTCTTAGATGAGCCTCAGTCTCCGCATCTGCAATATGGGGATGCGGAGATTCGAACCTGCTTTGCAAATTTGCTGTAGAAGATAAACGCGCGTGAAGCACTTTGGCTGCAATTCTATCCACACTTTCCTGGCAGTCAGCCCCATTGACTACAGTGACACTTACTTCTGAATAGACACGCACAGGATTGGGCTCTTCGATCGCTTCAGCAGCCCGAATAACACGAACCCCTCGTAGTTTTGAAGTGTGTGGCTTGCCGAGGTAGTGTCGGTGTGAGCTAGGCCGCAGCTGAGACCGGTTTAAAATGTGATCGCTGATTGGAGCTCTCTCCACCACCCCCACCCCCGACAGATGTTTTCTGTGAAGATAGCCCTCTCCTTTCCTCGAAAGAATCTGCTTTGGGTAGTGGCGTAGCTAGAAGGGGTGCAAAGCACGAAGCTTGCCTTGCACGCTTCGGTCCCTGCAAAACTTAGGGCCCAATGAACTTTCTAGCACTGATGCAGCCATATCAACAGGGTGTGCACTGAATTCAGTGGGGGGGGGGAATTCATGGAGGCCCCCTCAAGGTAAGGGAATATTTGCTCGTTACTTTAGGGGTTCATTGTGGTTGTATTGGCACTGGAAAATTGGATTGGACTGGACCCTAAGTGCTTTGCATCCCCTCTAGCTACGCCACTGGCTTTGGGTCTGGATCACGGGAGAACAGCTTGCACAGCTACCAAACCCAGACCCAAACTCCCATGTGATCGAAGGTTCCAAAGCCAGACCCTCTTCACTCCACGTGGTCAAAGGTGCCAAACCCAGACCCTCCCTCTTCCACGTGATCGAAGGTGCCAAAGCCAGACCCTCTCGACTCCATGCGATCCATCACCAAAGGCACTCTGAGGTTGTGTTGTGTGTAGACCACTACTAGATGCACAGTGTTAAAAATGGAAACGCTTTGTGGGTTTCTGGCAAAGGAGCATTGGTGGGTTTGGCCCATTTTGGCTCCCCAAACCTGGACGGAAGCAAAACAAACTGTCGGCTCGAAATTCTGGCCAAAGCGGAACATTTGAGGCTTGAGGAAGATGCGATCTTGTGACCAAAACCAACCCACGTTGAACAGCTTTCGCGATTCGAACTTGGAACGGGCCCCTTTTCCCTTCTCCTTTCTGGGAGCGAGTGACAGCATGTGCACGCAAAGAGCTCCTTCTTCCTCTGCCTTCACTAGCGGGGGGGGGGGGGAATAAATGCTGGGTGCAAATGACCTCATCCCTCCCGCTGCGCAGTGGGCCGCGGTTGGCACTGCGCCTCCGATCGGCAGCCCCCTGGGCGAGGGTGCCAGCCTGGGGCCCGGGCATCCTTCCGGGCCGGGGAAGGAGCCTGGCTTCCCCGCCCGACCCAGCCCAGCAGGGCGGGCGAGGCTCTCTCTCTCTCTCCCCCTGCGGAGCCTCGGGGACGGCTGGGGAGGGGCTCCTCGGTGCAATCTGGCAGGGAGTTTGTTTGCCTCGCTGCCTCCGGAGTGAAATATCACAAGATGGAGAGACAGACGGCGAGGGTGCGGGTGGGCGGCGGCGGGCGGGCGCTCAGGCTGACTCAGGGGGGCCGTCATCCGCTTGGCTGGCCATGTGCGGCTCGCTCGGGGAGGGAGGGTCGCTCCCAGCAAGCACTGGGACCAGCCCAGCAGGGGCAGCCCAGGCTCGGCCTGGCCTGGCCTGCCTCCCCCGACCTCCCTGGCGCGCTTCCCCCTCCTCTCCTTGACTCCTCCTGCACGTCCAGGCCACGCTCGTTGCTAGAAGGCCCTTCTCCCTCCGTCCCCACAGGCCCTCCCGTCCTCCCCGGGCTGGCTGGGCCATTCCAGCCAGGGGGACCTGAAGGACTGCAGGCCCTCGAAAGGCACTGAGGAACCCACCATCCAGATGGTGTGGCCCGCCTGGCCCAGCCTTCTTCCCCTTCCCACAGTGGCCTGCAAGCAGGTCCCTCCTGGGCAGCTCAGGAACGGCCCCGCAACCCGAGAGGCATCGCTTCTCGTTTGTCCCCTGTCCCGGCAGCGACTGGCAGAGAGCCTTGCAGCCCCGCGTGTCCCCTGCCTTGTCAATAGCCCTTGCATGGACTTCCTCCAGGAATGTCTTGTTCTCTTGCAAAACCACCTAGGCAAGCAAGCGTCTCTTCTGTCAGTGAATTTCTTAAGTGAATTGCGTCGTACATCAAGCCCTTCGCACTTGGTTTGTCAGAAACCTACTGCCAATCATCCTCAGGAGATGACCCTGATGAGTGCTGTATTCTAGCGTTTTCACTCACTCACACACACACACACACACACACACACACACAGAGAGAGAGAGAGAGAGAGAGAGAGAGAGAGAGGCTCTTCTCTTTACACGGTGTACAATTTTATACACAAGCCAAATCCCCTCTTTTTCCACAGCTCTGAAGCCTTCCAGCCCTATGCACGTCTACTCAGAAGTAATCCCATTATAATCAATGGGGCTTACTCCTTGCTAAGTGTGACTAGGATTGCAGCCTTAAGCCATTTCTGCCCAACGTTGCATATATGCAACAAATGTGTACACCAGTGGGTTGGGCAAAAATGGGTTTTTAATTCAGCAATCCTGTACACACTTACCTGGAAGGAAAATCCCATTAAACTCAGCAGGGCTTACTTCTGAGGAGATGTGTAGGATTACACTCTAAGGGGCCAATCCTATCCAACTTTTTAGTACTGGTGCAACCCAGTGCAGCCCCGGGGTACCTTGAGGAGGCCTCTGTGACTGTTCCTCCACTGTAAGATGCAGCACGAGCCACATTGGCATGTTTGCACCAGCCATGCACCAGCACTGGAAAATGGGATAGGATTGGGCTCTAAATTGTCTCATCTTCCATACCTCTTTCTACACTTCATCCATTTCTGCTGCCTCCTCAAAATGGGGGTGACCAGGACTATGCACAGGATTCTAAATGTGGGAACGCGATATTTATATAACAGCATTACGACACTTGCTGTTTTATTTCCCACCCCTTTCCCAAACATTCTGAGCTTTAGCTTTGCCTGAGAAAAGAAAAAAAGAAATCACTGCCTCAGCCTGAGCTGAGTTTTGCAGTGAACTTTCTCCTACTGTCACAATGTCAAGATCTCTGTCATAGGTGGTTACAGTCAAATTATAAATATCATCAGAGTATCTGTGGCATTCAGATTCATGCTTTCTTCCTTAGTCCAGGGTGCAGCGCTTCGCATTTATTTGTGTTGAATCTCCACTGCCATCTGTTGCCCCCATTCAGAGAGACCCTTTTGGTGTCCTTCACAGTCTGTTTGAGTTTTGCCATCCTTAATAATTTGGCGCCATCTGCAAACACGGTCATCTTATTGTTCGTCTCTGACATCACATTATTTATAAATAAGCCAAATCTTTCTTTATTACCATCTTTATTATATTTTTTATTCTAGCCTTCCTTGGAGGCACTCAGGGCAGCACACATGGTTTTCCCCCTGGGGAAAAGTGGGGGGACACTTGCTCAATGTCATGGCCATTGGCTTTGGCAGTGTACTGGATTTATTTTTGTTTCCCATGTGGTCTAACATCTACATGAATAGGTGAGGTCATCAGAGGGTTGGGGTGTCACCAGTAAGTGGATGACACCCAGCCCTATAGCTCCATCGAGTACTAGGGAGGCTATGGAGGTTCTGAATAGCTCTCTGGAGTCCGTATTGGGCTGAATGAGGGTGATCAAGCTGAACTTGGATCTTGTCAAATGCTATTAGTTAGGAGGTCTGTGACCCAGGTTATGGTTTCTCGGCCTGTTCTGGATGGGGTTGCACTCCCCTTGAAGAAGCAGCTTCACACTGGGAGTGATCCTGAACCCAGACTTGCACCTGGATGTCCAGGAGTTGGCTGTGGTCTGGAGTGCTTTTGCCCAGCTTCAGATGGTGCACCACCTGCATGGTTTCTTGAGTCAGACTGGACTATGGTTGTCTATGCAGTGATGACATTGTGCCTGGATTACTACAATGTTGTTTATGTGGGGCTGCCCTTGAAGACCTGTTGGAAACTTTATTTAGAACAGAATGCTCTTGTGCTATTGTTCGCTGATGGTGAGCATGTCAAACTCCTGCTGTGTCAGCTACACTGGTTGCCAGTCTTTTTCTGGGTGCAATCCAAGATGCTGGTTTGGCTCTTTAAAGTTTTCAACAGCTTGGGACCAGCGTACTTGAAGGACCACCTCCCCTTGTATAAATCTGCTTCCTCCCCATCAATGGAAGGGCTTTCTTGCATGTCCTACCTTTATCAGAGGTACATTTGGCAGTGATATGTGAGAAGGTCTTCTCTGCAATGGCACCTCGAGAATGGAATCATTGCCCCATCATTTCTACTGTTCTGCTGGTGGCCGAGATGTGTTGGCTCCATTTAGATTTTGGGGCTTAAGTTGATCTTTTCTGACTGTCCTTAGTATCATTGTTTTGATACTGTATTCTTGATGCTGTGTATTGTTTAAGATGGGGCTTTTTAAAAGTTAAAATTGAATTTATATTGTACTTTATTGTGTCTTTTTTACATGTTATTGAGCCTTGAGCACTTCCCTTGAGGTAAGGGAAAGGTGGTCTGCAAATATTTTAAATAAATAAATAAAATGGGACCACACCTTTAAAAAGATCCCTTTCTAAACCTGACAGGTTGGGAGGGACTAGGGCTTTTGATTCTGGGGAATAAACCTCTCTGTGCAATCTTATACACCTAGTGGACTTAGCACTTAACAGGTGCTTCACTTGGGAAGCCCATCCTGCACCCAATGACTAATCCATTCATCCCAGAATCTCTTAATCATCATTGCATGGTGGTACTTACTGCAAGAAACTTCTTTACAGAGCACCAGATTGCAGCTTTAGAATGATGATGTGAAACCTGCTTATCACATTTCTCAAGAGTTACACGGTTTAAAACATCCCGAGTCCTAGAGAAATGTTTGTACCCTTCAGTTGGCTGCCTAATGATGGATAATCAAGAAGGCGGACTGAGGAGCTTGCCAGACTTCTGTGATATGGATACGTGGGCCTAAGGCACCCTCTGGTGGCTGCTGACAGAACTTCAGTACTCAGAGTGCGTCTCAGACTTGGTTGAATGTTATTTCACATGATTTTTTCCAGCATAGAGATAACATCTGTGTACACGTGCGCTTGTGTGTGTTGTTATGAATCAGGACCTATTTGTTTCAGTTACTCATGGGGGGGAAGCTATAGCACTGCTTCATGCAGTATGTGAATATTTTCATGGAGAAAATAGCATATGCATACATGTATTCTCTTATGTGGGAACAGCACATATGTGTCTGTTTCATTGCAGAGCCATGAATTATGAAATCTCAGGCACTGTTGGCTTCCTAGTATGTGGACACGTACAAAATTGTGTACACATGTTTGTCCCACATAGAAGTTATAAATATGAAGGGAAAATGTGTAAACAAAAGAACTTAGAACAGCCCCACTGGATCAGGCTATAGGCCCATCTAGTCCAGCTTCCTGTATCTCACAGCAGCCCACCAAATGCCCCAGGGAGCACACCAGATAACCTCATTCAGGTGCCCTTCCTTGCATCTGGCATTCTGACATAGCCTATTTCTAAAATCAGGAGATTGCACATACACATCATGGCTTGTAACCCATAACTGATTTTTCCTCCAGAAATTTGTCCAATCCCCTTTTAAAGGCATTCAGGCCAGATGCCGTCACCACATCCTGTGGCAAGGAGTTCCACAGACCAACCACACGCTGAACAAAGAAATATTTTCTTTTGTCTGTCCTAACTCTCCCAACACTCAATTTTAGTGGATGTCCCCTGGTTCTGGTGTTATGTGAGAGTGTAAAGAGCATCTGTCTATCCACTTTATCTTTCCCATGCATAATTTTGTATGTTTCAATCATGTCCCCCCTCAGGCGTCTCTTTTCTAGGCTGAAGAGGCTCAAACACCTTAGCCTTTCCTCATAAGGAAGGTGCCCCAGCCCAGCGATCATCTTAGCTGCCCTCTTTTGCACCTTTCCCACTATATCCTTTTTGAGATGCGGCGACCAGAACTGGACATAATACTCCAGGTGTGGCCTTACCATCGATTTGTACAATGGCATTATATTAGCTGTTTTGTTCTCAATACCTTTTCTAATGATCCCAAGCATAGAATTGGCCTTCTTTACTGCCGCCGCACATTGGGTTGACACTTTCATTGACCTGTCCACCACCACCCCAAGCTCTCTCTCCTGAACTGTCACAGACAGCTCAGAACCCATTAGCCTATATGTGAAGTTTTGATTTTTTGCCCCAATGTGCATGACTTTACACTTACTGACATTGAACCGCATCTGCCATTTTGCTGCCCATTCTTCCAGTTTGGGGCGATCCTTCTGGAGCTCCTCACAATCACTTCTGGTCTTCGACAGTTGGAAAAGTTTGGTGTAGTCTGCAAACTTAGCCACCTCACTGCTCAACCCTGTCTCCAGGTCAATTATGAAGAGGTTGAAAAGCACTGGTCCCAGGACAGATCCTTGGGGCACACCACTTTTCACCTCTCTCCATTGTGAAAATTGCCCATTGACACCCACTCTCTGTTTCCTGGTCTTCAACCAGGTCTAAATCCAGGAGAGGACCTGTCCTCTAATTCCCTGTCTGTGGAGTTTTTTCAGTAGCCTTTGGTGAGGGACCGTGTTGAACACCTTCTGAAAGTCCAGATATATAATGTCCACAGGTTCTCCCACATCCACATGCCTGCTGACCTTTTCAAAGAATTCTAAAAGCTTCGTGAGGCAAGACTTACCCTTACAGAAGCCATGCTGATTCTCCCTCAGCAAGGCTTGTTCGTCTATGTGTTTTGAGATTCTATCTTTGATGAGGCATTCCACCATCTTACCCAGTATAGATGTTAGGCTGACTGGCCTATAGTTTCCTGGGTCCCCCCTCTTTCCCTTTTTAAAGATCTGTGTGACATTTGCTATCCTCCGAACAGCCTGCAGCCTGCAGCACCTTCATTTAGAACAGAGGTTCCCAACCTGTGGTCCTGCAAGGTTTCAGGAAAAAAAAAAGATGATCATCTTTGATCATTTCCAGTGTCTCTCCAAGTGATTGCTCCTTCACAGACCACTAAAGGGTTGGCTGTGGCTGTAGGTGGTCTGTTTGCCCCCTCTGGTTGTCCAGTGCTTACTGAAGTGCCAGCTATAGGTGGGTTGATTCTCCACTCTTTCTGGTAGTCTGTGGAGGAGTGTTCACTCAGTGAGATGCTTTCCCATTGACCACCAGAGAGGGTGGAGAATGGTCCTCCACCCCACAGCTTGTCATCTTGCCAAGTGCTCCCCCATGGGCTACCAAACTGAACTGTATTTTTTTGTGTGGTGGGGATGGAGGAGGTTGCATATGGTCCACAACAATTCCAATTTTTGCCTCAGTGGTCCGTGCACTCCTAAAGGTTGGGAACGACTGATTTAGAACCCAATCCTATCCAATTTTCCAGGGCCGGTGCATTTTATCAATGGGGTGTGCACTGCATCCTGCAGTGGGGGGACAGTCACATAGGCCTCTTCAAGGTATAGGAACATTTGTTCCCTTACCTCAGGGCTGCATTGCCGCTGTACTGGAGCTGGAAAGTTGGGTAGTAGCCCCTAGAAGCTAAAAACAGGGCCTTGTGATTTTTTTATTCCTAAAGTATGTATCCTGTTTTGTTTCCCATCCAACATGCAATGATTATATCTCCTCTGATGCTCATAGCTCTTTCAGCAGACAGCAGCTGTGGCTAACTTTTCAGACTGTGCTTGCTTTTAGCTATGATTCTGTGCATGCATGCCACACATGAAAGTCAGTATGGATAGCCTTTTTCCCCACACTACTGCCAGCCCCAGAACAATTTTTCTAAGGACAAAGATAGACATGAGTGGGATGCTTGTTCATGTATTTGTCCTGTTCACATACTGTGTAATGTAGGGGGCATAATTTGGTTTGTATATCCAAGGAGAGGGGAGCTGAACCCTCTCCCATGGAGTCCCTCTGCAATCCATTATAGCAGGCAGTTTTCTCTCAGTCTAGTTCACTTTCAAGACTGGAGCTGAACTAGGAGTGAATCATGAGGTGAAAAGGTGGGAAAGTGTTCACCTCTCCTTCACCTATACACCTCTTTTAATGTAAAAAGAGATCGCTGCTCCCTGCTTCATACACGAATGAGGCAGAAACATGAACAACAAATGGGGCTATCGCTGCTACAGTGGTATGGCAAAAACTAATTTGTGTTAATGGTGCATGAATGAGCACTTTATTCTGCTCCTCGATAAGCTGAACTGACCCCATCCTCACCACAATGCTCCACATAACATAGACTACTCTTGTGGGGGGGGGGATGAGGGAAATAATAATAATAATAATAATAATAATAATAATAATAATAATAATAATAATAATAATAATAATAATAATAATAATAATGTTGTTGTTGTTGTTGGCAACCTTCAGTCTCGAGAGACTATGGTATCACGCTCTGAAAGGTGGTTTTGGAACATGGTCTAGTGTGGCTGAAAAGGCCAATTCGGGAGTGACAATCCCTTCCACAACGGGAGCAAGTGCAGTCTGTCCCTGTTCTATCTCCCTGGCTATGGGCCTTCCTTCTTTGCCTCTTTGCCTCAGACTGTTGGCCAAGTGTCTCTTCAAACTGGGAAAGGCCATGCTGCACAGCCTGCCTCCAAGCGGGCCGCTCAGAGGCCAGGGTTTCCCACTTGTTGAGGTCCACTCCTAAGGCCTTCAGATCCCTCTTGCAGATGTCCTTGTATCGCAGCTGTGGTCTACCTGTAGGGCGCTTTCCTTGCACGAGTTCTCCATAGAGGAGATCCTTTGGGATCTGGCCATCATCCATTCTCACGACATGACCGAGCCAACGCAGGCGTCTCTGTTTCAGCAGTGCATACATGCTAGGGATTCCAGCTTGTTCCAGGACTGTGTTGTTAGGAACTTTGTCCTGCCAGGTGATGCCGAGAATGCGTTGGAGGCAGCGCATGTGGAAAGCGTTCAGTTTCCTCTCCTGTTGTGAGCGAAGAGTCCATGACTCGCTGCAGTACAGAAGTATACTCAGGACGCAAGCTCTGTAGACCTGGATCTTGGTATGTTCCGTCAGCTTCTTGTTGGACCAGACTCTCTTTGTGAGTCTGGAAAACGTGGTAGCTGCTTTACTGATGCGTTTGTTTAGTTCGGTATCGAGAGAAAGAGTGTCAGAGATTGTTGAGTCAAGGTACACAAAGTCATGGACAACCTCCAGTTCATGTGCAGAGATTGTAATGCAGGGAGGTGAGTCCACATCCTGAACCATGACCTGTGTTTTTTTCAGGCTGATCGTCAGTCCAAAATCTTGGCAGGCCTTGCTAAAACGATCCATGAGCTGCTGGAGATCTTTGGCAGAGTGGGTAGTGACAGCTGCATTGTCGGCAAAGAGGAAGTCACGCAGACATTTCAGCTGGACTTTGGACTTTGCTCTCAGTCTGGAGAAGTTGAAGAGCTTTCCGTCTGATCTGGTCCGGAGATAGATGCCTTCTGTTGCGGTTCCAAAGGCATGCTTCAGCAGGACAGCGAAGAAAATCCCAAACAAGGTTGGTGCAAGAACACAGCCCTGCTTCATGCCACTTCGGATGTCAAAGGGGTCTGATGTGGAGCCATCGAAGACAACAGTGCCCTTCATGTCCTTGTGGAAGGATCGGATGATGCTGAGGAGCCTGGGTGGACATCCAATCTTGGGGAGAATCTTGAAGAGGCCATCCCTGCTGACCAGGTCGAAGGCCTTCATGAGATCTATGAAGGCTATAAAGAGTTGCTGTCACTGTTCCCTGCATTTCTCCTGCAGTTGTCTAAGGTAGAATACCATATCAGTGGTGGACTTGTTGGCTCGGAATCCGCACTGTGATTCTGGATAAACGCTCTCTGCAAGTACCTGGACTCTATAATGATGACTCAATAATAATAATAATAATAATAATAATAATAATAATAATAATAATAATAATAATATACTGCCTTTCTGGTCATCAGATTACTCCTAGGCAGGCTATCTCTAAACCCCTGAGGGGATTTTTACTATAACAGAAAAGTTCTGTCTTTCAAGAACCGCTGCCAGTGACCTCAAACTGGCAACCTTCAGATGTTATCTTTGGGTTAATGGAGGTTCTACCCTCTAGACCAGACCTCCTGCCCACCATTTATATGGCACCATTTATATGCTTGATTTGGTATCAACAGAGGGTTGCTCCTTCTCCACATGTCAATAGATTTCCATGCATTGGAGGCTTGCTGTTTTGATGACGATGAGATCAAAATATTTTATTTTTCCTCCCAGTTCCCTCTTTTCTCTTCCTTGGTTCATTTATGTGGTCTATTTTTAATTGTACAAGATAAAGAACACAAAACCCCCAGGGTGCAAAGATGTATTTAATTAACAAGAGTGTTCCCAAAAATTTTGATTGAATTTCAGAGATTTTCCTCAGAGGTAAATACTTAACAGATGTATTAACATGGGATATTTTGGTTGAATTCAATCTCTTCCAGCTTACTCTAGAGTAAATGTATTTTAGCAGTTGTATAACTGTAAATTCCATCTAGGTTTCCAAGATTGCATGGTTTTTGCCGCCTGCTGTTTGGCATACTGTCGGCCCATTTCTGGTTGCTATGTTTATTGTGTGCTTTTTAAGAACGATCAGCTCATACCTACAGTTAACCAACTAGTAGCTGCCTAGAGCCTGATGGGACATAAAGAAATGTACAGACTGCTATAAGCTGGTCTCCAACACTCTTTCCCACGTCACTGTGACCAAGAGACAGAATCCAGAATGAGGCTCCGCTGGTGGGGGCAAATATGATTCTCAGTGGTATCTCTCAGCACGTCTTACTTTTTCTTTATATAGCTTATGGGGGGGGGGGCAGGGACACACTGGTAAGATGCTACACTTGAGGGCACTACTGAGGTGCACTGGTGATCCTGGCCCCTGTGCTACCCAGAGCCAGGACTACAGAATACCCCCCCCCCCACTGAGGACAATGCCACTGCCCCATTTTCAGGGGCCTTTGGAGGCCCGGGGAGGCTGTGCGTGGCCTCCCGGGCCCTCCAAAAGGAGTGAGGAAGGCAGCAGCTGTGCCCCATAGGCGTGGTGCTCTGGGGCATTTCCTGACCTCCTCCTAGGTACACCACTGCTGAGGTGGAGTAAAGCGACTTTGTGTGACCTGAGATTCCACAAAGGGTTATAGTACCTCTCCACACACAGAGATACAGTGTAGTTCTCCAAGGCTGTTTGGAGAATTTACCAGCCTTCCCTCCACATACACACAACTATGGGCAGTTTGCTGGGAAATAAAGCCACTGCTTTGTGCCTTACAGTGGCAGCAAGTCAGTAACAGTGCAATCCTATACACACTTAACCTGGGAATACTGAAAGCAGTAGGATTTACTTCTGACCAGACATGCAGGTGGACTGCAGGTAAAGAGACTCATGAGACCTTAGGCTCAGCACTCCAAAAGTTGCCATGTGTTTGTCAGGTTGTAACTGTGAAGATGTTGGAAGCACCCCTAAATCAAGACCAAGTAGGGGGGGATTATGGGCAAGTACTCCTTCCCATATAAGAAGATCCCTGCTGGTTTACGCTAAAGGCCCATCCAGTCCAGCTTCCTGTATCCCACAGAGGCCCACCATGCACCAGATGTCTCAGGGCCCAATCCTAACCAACTTTCCAGTGCTGGTGCAGCCGCAATGCAGCCTTGAGGAAAGGGAACAAATGCTCCCTTACCTGGAGGAGGCCTCCATTATTGCACCCTCACTGCAGGATGCAGCTCATACCCCATTGGCATGACTGCACTGGTGCTGGAAAATTGGATAG
This sequence comes from Tiliqua scincoides, assembly GCF_035046505.1. Taxonomy (NCBI): domain Eukaryota; kingdom Metazoa; phylum Chordata; class Lepidosauria; order Squamata; family Scincidae; genus Tiliqua; species Tiliqua scincoides. Next base: position 67,160,484 of record NC_089821.1, read on the forward strand.
GATTTGGCTCTCAGGGAGCACACAAGACAACCTGTTGCCACTCCCTTGCAGCTGGGCATTCTGAGGTAGCTTATTTCTAGTACTACTTGAGTGTGGTCATGAAGCAGAAGCCAGGGCCATACTCCCATTCACCATTCTCTGCCTTATCCTGCATTTTAGCTTTCCTTCCAGCATTTGCTGCCTTTCTTGAGAGAGCTTCAGTGGCAGGCTCTAGTGGCCGCACAACACACTTTTCCTGAATTGCTCCACTTCAATATGCCCAAGTGCTGTCTGGCAGAAAAGACTCCCTGCATATACAACCCCTGCATGCCAGGCTAACCCTTCCTGACACATTTGTTTTTTCCATGAAAAGGGAGATGTTATTTTAATGCTAGCATTAAAATGACCATGCATGGTCCTTGAAACATGTCTCCTTTGGCCTGCATCCTGCAGTGGTATTGTGCAGGAAAATCCTCATCCTTGGTTTCTGCTACTGCATGCTGGATCAACAGCAGTGGTTCCCAAACTGTGAGCCGTGGCTCTTTGGAGAGTCAGGGGAATCATGGAATCTTTGCAAATAACCCACCACCTTATATAATGTATAGGACTGTAGCCCTAATTGGTAGCTGTGGCCAATGGCCAATGGCCCAGTAGGTCATGGGAGCTGCCAGTCAAAAAAGTTTGGGGATCATTGGATGCAGGTCTCTTGTTTTCTTGTGTGCTCCCTGGGGCATTTGGTGGGATACAGGAAACCGGATTAGATGGGCCTATGGCCTGATCCAGTGGGACTGTTCTTATGTTCTTAAGTATACATGCAGCAGAATGACAGCCCAATCCTATGCCTGTCTACTCAGAATTAAGTCCCATTACAGTCAATGGGGCTTATTCCCAGGTAAGTGTGGATAAGATTGCAGCCTAAGAGCCCAATCCTATCCAATTTTCCAGTGCTGGTGCAGTTGTGCCAGTGGGGTGTGTGCTGTATCCTGTGGTGGAGGGGCAGTCACTAGTGCCTTCTTAAGGTATGGGAACGTTTGTTCCTTTACCACGGGGTTGCATTGTGTCTACACTGGTGCTGGAAAGTTGGATAGGATTGGTCCCTAAGACAATAACGAAGTGGAGACAGAATGAACCTCACCATCTCTGGGCTTCATCGGAGGGGTTCCACGTTTGCTCCTCCATTGAAACGTGGAATCCCTCCAGCGCAGGTGCTGGAAACCACCAGCGAGCCCCTCTGCAAGCGGAAACCTAGCCCCTCAGGGACAGTGGCTGCAGCTCAGGCTTTCTAGGGGCAGAGAGTTTTTCATGCCGGAGGCGCGCCTCGGCCAGGCTCCAGCGGTTCCACGGACGCCCCTTCCCACCGCCTCATCCCCGCAGACCACCAGCAGGCGTCCGCGAGGCCAGGCGCGCCAGCCAAGTGCGTCTCCGCCGGGGGCGGGCGCGGGAGGCGCGTCCTGGCTGGCCGGCAACGCCTCCCGCGCTGCCCGCCGAGGGAGAGATGGAGCAGGGCGCCTGTCGCCCTCAGCCATGGCTGCAGCAGCGGCAGCGGGAAGGGCCGCGGCGGTGAGCATGGGCGCGAGGTCGGACTGACGCCAGCCTGGTGAGTCTCCTGCGGCCGCTGCCCGTGCGCCCGCCTGCCCGGAGCATCCCCCAGCGGGCGCGGGAGCGGGAGCGGGCTTCGGGGCGGGAAGGCAGAGGAGGACGGTGCCCAATCGGAGCGGGGGCCGAGCGCGGGTGGGGCTGCCGCTGCCGCGACCCTCTCTCTCCAAGGCGGGGGACAGAAGAGCCACCGCTGCTGCCGTCCTCTCCTCTCCCTGGCTGGATGGAGCTGGGCCCCTGCGCCTCAACAGCCGGGGCAGAGGTACGTCTGCAGCGCGGGGGGAGGCAGATGGTGGGCACGGAGTTCTGCAGTCGGTCCCTCGCCTGTCCCCGTGGAAGCCAGCCAGCCAGCCAGCCCCTCGCGGCTCGGCAGCAGCAGCTCCGGAGTACGCCTGCGCCCACACTCCCCTGGGACTAAGCCCCATTGACTAAAGTGGGGCTTACTTCTCAGTAGACGTACAGAGGAATGGACTCAAAGGCTACAATGCCATCCACACTTTCCTGGAGTAAGCCCCATTGACTAGAATGGGGCTTACTTCTGAGAAGACAGGCATAGGTTTGGGCTCGAAGTACTTCCTGTTCAGAGAGAGGAGTGTGGAAAATATGTGTCTGTGAGTGAGAGAGTCTGTTAAACTTATCTGAGTGATGTATAGGGAAGATGGTGGTAACCTAAGGAGGAGGCAGGCAACCACAGTAGATCCTATTCAAAGAGGGGACTGTGGGTTCGATCCTATCCAATTTTCCAGTGCCAGTGCAGCTGTGCCAGTGAGGCACATACTGCGTCTCAGGGAGAGGCAGGCACAGAGGCCTCCTCAAGGTATGGGAACATTTGTTCCCTTACCTCCGGACTGGTGCTGGAAAGTTGGATAGGATTGGGCTCTGTGATGAGGCTCTGGTACCTCTGGTGTGCATTTCTGTAGCTTTTATGGGGCTCCCTGCTTCAGGACCAGGGATGGAGAATCACATTCAGACAAATCCATAAAACCCATAGATGAGTCTCTCAACCAAATGAGAGCCAAATGTGTAAAACTCCAATTAATTCTCTTTTACTCTGACTTTTGAAAGGCAAACCACACCAAACCAAGAGTTTCTGCAGCACTCCTGAAAAAATCTTCACGGTTGGAGTTTGGGGAGGTTGAAAGTTCAGAGCAGCAACCAGCTGTGTCAGAGGTCTGTCCCTAGGTGAATATATGGACTTTGGGGGAGGTCTCATAAGAACATAAGAAGAGCCCTATTGGATCAGACCCAGGGCCCATCTAGTCCAGCTTCCTGTATCTCACAGCAGCCCACCACATGCTTCAGGGAGCACACACAAGAACACAAGATACTTGCATCTTGCTGCCACCTCCCTGTATCTAGCATTCTATTTACACTCACACCCCACACTGAAAACACCAGAATGCAATTAGGTTGAACTTGTGCTACTGTATTAAACACTGTGACCAACTATTAATGCACGAAACCTACTGAATATACTGTACCTTCCCTCTCTTGACAGTCTCTCAAGAAGAGAGCGCAAAACTACTTTATATCTTGTGCTGTCCTCTGGTGCTTTTCTGAGGCCTGTGGGACAGGCAGAAGTTTTGTGGTTGCAAGATGCAGGTTCTGGGAAAAGCACAGGCCTCTTCAGCAGCTGTCTGGATGGTGGGATTCTCTCCCCCCCTGAGAGTTGAAGGTGGTTTGAAGGAGGAATCCTTGCTTGTGACATTGTCACCTCTAGTCAAACAGGTTTTTCCAGTGCTTCAAAAACTGATTAGAGCCTACAGAGAGGAAAATTGATGTTTGTGTACACCATGGGAAGTAAAACCTCTCTCCAAGCACTTTAAGGCTGTAGATTCAGCTGGTAGGACCCACGGGCAAGTAAATACTGTGTCTTCTGAGTAAACATGAATAGGATTGGGCCCTCATTCTCTTCAATATGCCTGCCTGCCTGCCTCTAGCCTTTGAGGTCCTGTCCACTGTTTGTGGTCCTGAAATTGCATATAACTAGACAGTGAAGGAAAGCAAAGTCTTTATCTGGGATTTTCAGATTTTTTATTTCTTTTTTTGCCATTTAGTGCTCATGAGCAAGAATCTGGGCTTCTGCTCTGCCATATTTCTGGCTGTGTTTTGGCATAGGCCTCCTCCTGTCATCTTTCCCTGGCTCAATTAATACCAAAGTGCTTGTGCAGGCTCTATTATTTTTCTCAGCTTAGAAAATTGGACTGGGTCTCTGGTTTCATTGCACTGGATGGTCACAGACATTGGGCATAAAGCTGGATTGTGTTTTTATTCATTCAGCCGAATACTCAGGGTCAGGTTCCACTGTGTCCCAAATAAGTATCCCACTTCTGTAGAAGTGAGGATTGGGTTTGTGCAAATTGCTTTTTCTCTAATGGGTGGCTGGACTGGAGAGTTGCATGAATCTGTTCTATGAATATTATGATTGTCTTGTAGTCATTTGTCCTAGGCCTGCTGTTCCTGTAGGTGCTTGTCCACTCCAGAAGGGCCTTGTGCTTCAGGGGCCAACTTGCATCTCTGGAAAGGGAAGAAGGAAGCTCTTTCTTATCCATTGACCAGAGATTTTCAGCCACTGTGCCACACATTGGTGTGCGAATGGTCTACAGGTGTGCCATGGGAGTTTGGGGGAGGGTCATTTATTAGTAGGGCCATTGGGGGATTTGAGCCCCCCATGAGCAGCATGGTGTGCCTTGTCAATTGTCCAAAAACTGAAGGAGTGCCTTGGCAATGTGCCATGAGATGAAAGGCTGAGAATCACTGCCGCTAACCATGTCCTTGGATGAACCCTAGGTATCTGGGCAATGTTTGTGTTCTCAATCATCTTATCAGTCACCGTGCAGAGCTGGGTGAAGCATATCTTTGTTTCTGCAAAGAAGAGAAAAAAGGAAGAAAATCAAGCACATGTTACTTACTGAAACAAAGTGGGCATAAGTGTGCAGCTGCAGGGATGGATATTACTTAGATGTGTAGTAAACGCTGTACATATGGTGATGATAGTCACATCTGCTCTGTCATTTGATACATATGCCAAATGCTCATCTTCCAGTTGGGAATTAGTGTAGCTGGTAGATGTACAATAAAGATCTGTATGGATAGAAGAGTCCTATTGATGCTTTTGGGTTGCAGTGCCCCACCACTCTATTTCTATTTTAATTCCAGCTGCCATTTTTTAGAAAGCAACCAGATACACTTCTGTGCTGGTTGTAAGCAGAATGTAGGGAGAACAGTTGCAGAGAGGGCCCCTGTGCTTTAATAGTTTTGTAGAAGAGGGCAAGTGTAGCTTGCTGTGCAGGGATGAGAAAAGCTCTACATGTCTGATTTCTTCTTTAAAAATTAAGAAAGATGCAGAACCTCCCTCCTCTTTTACATCTGGTAACAACGGCTCCAGGTTATGAGATTCAAAGCTTTCTTGGACATTTTTGCTCTTACTTGCTTTGGAAACAAATTTGGGAACTGTACCTTTTTAGGATGTGGAAAGTCAACTGAGCAGCTAGAATTAAAAACAAGGATATATGCAACTGGACTGGGACTGGACAAGAAGCAAATCCCTGGTGGATTAGTCTTTGGTTATCACCAGATAAGAGCCATTAACAAACATGTGAGGAAGTCCCCTTGTTTGTTCACTGTGTGAATCTTAATCCATGGGGTTCTCGGCAGCGTTGAGCAGCAGCAAGGTCATCTGCCCAACCGTTGTTATTTTGGGGTTGATAGGAAAAGGACTTGAAAGATTATTGCACAACAGCTAAAGCATAATTATGATTCAGTATAATAATGCAGACATCTCCTTAGATTTGGAAGTAACTTTAAGAGTCATCTGGTCCAATTTCAGATGCTCTTGTAGGTTGTGAACCTAATGGCTCAATCCTATCCACTGCTTATGGTGGTGGAACTTGCATTCCTTTGTCATAAGTGGTGTACTGGTACTGTAAATCGCATGCTCCTGCCAAGTGCAAAGGAGCTACCAGGGTGGACCATGGATGGTTGAGGGTGGGGTGGGAAATAGCAGGAACACAGAAAGGGCTGGTTGGGATGGATCTCATGGGATGGATCTCATGGCATGGTGTGTGATAGGATTGGGCAGTTAGTGTATTTAAGGGGAATTGAACTAAATTGAGTATATCTCTGAATAATCATATATAGGATTGGGCTGTACATTTCCTTAAGAAAACTGCTGGTCTTATATGGTCTGTAATGGGAAAGCAGCACATATGTTACCTGATAGATATATGGTAAGGGTACATACCAGACAAGCATGAACCAGAGCAGTCTCATGTTGTTTTGCTTGGGCTGGTGGCAAGGAAGCAGCAGGTCCCATTGATCTGCAGGGAAAAGGCCTTACTTTGGTTCATTACAGCAACCCTTTCCTCTCTGGCTGGCTTGGGAGAAACCTTGCCTTTGGAAAATGACCATTCAGGGCTTGCTTGGTCAGCAAATTCAAAGTTATAAGCAAGATCACATTCTGAGTCTTTGAGGTAAACAAGACAATTAATATTCACAAAGCAAGTGCTTCAGCCCTGGCTTTTCTAACCAATTGCATTGCAAATTGGTTCATGAGTGGTATGTTAATGAGGGCACAGACCTCCAGAGCAATCAGTAAGGGCCCACTCCTATCCAGCTTTCCAGCACCTCAATGCAACCCCAAGGTAAAGGAGCAAATATTCCCATACCTTGAGGAGGCCTCTGGGACTGCCTCCCCACCATAGGAAGCAACACATACTCCAATGGCACAGCAGCACTGGCACTGGAAAACTGGATAGGATTGACCCCTAAGTCTCCTTCCTCACCCTTCTCAGAGTGCAAAACAATAAGAGTACCTCCATCTGCAATCCAGGATGGACCACTCTGGGTCATCGAGGCACAAAAGAACAGCCCTTGTTGAGTTCACGTAGCAATAGTGTCCATGTTTCCCTATGGGAATGTCTACTATAAAAAGCTGGGTCATGTTCCCCTCCAGACACTTATGGATTACTTGGGTGCCTGCTTGTGCTGTATCAAATGCTTCCATTCTCCCCTCTATCCAAGAATCCCTGTGCTAGTAATCATCCAGGGTTGCAGACCACTCTCTTCTCTTTCTAGCCTTTCCTCCTTCCTTAGGTGGAATAGGGCAGAGAATGGAGCAGGCAGGAGCGTGGATAGAGGCTGGGAAGGGGGCAGTATTGACAACAGTGGCACTGCCAATGTCCGATCCCCCTTCCTGGCCTTGATGTACCTTCCTGGGTCCACTTGGATTTTTTTATCTGTAAAGTAGACCTAGACCCGAGTAGACCTAGTGGGGCTGTGAGGGCTTACTCTGGGGCAAGGGAACAAATGTTCCCTTACCCCTAGGAGGACTTTGCAGCCTGAGACCCCCCCTGTGAAATTCAGGGGTGCCCCTTTGGAACAGCTGCATCACCACATGGGGAGTTAGTTAGGACTGGGCTATTAGTGTTTCTTTCCTTTCCTCCTTTGGCTTGGTGTGAGTGGGTTTGGAGTCCAGAACTCCTTGGCCATATTTTACCATTTAAGGAAGTTACCTGGAGATTAGACCCAGGCCTTCAACATATATTTCCCCTTATCCAATCTATCTAAAAATCTGAGAACAAGGAAGATCCCTAATTCTGGTTGATCCATCTACGAGGTTTGGGTCGTGGGATAAGAGTAATTGGGTGGTGGGAGAGACAAGCATCTCGATTGTAAGCATGTGAAGTGTTCTATGGCCTATTGAGGGGCTCACTCCATGCCTGCGACTATGGAGAACTAGACCCAAGCCGCAGTCTAAGTCTTGTGCTCCAACTGGAGCCTTTGATGCTTTACTTCTCTTTCTCTCTCTTCTCCAGTTCCACCTTTCCCCCCTCCCTTGGCAGTTGCATAACTCCTGCCTCTTGTTCATCCAGGCCAGGTAATGCCCCAGTTTCCCTAAGAGGCTAAAACACTGTTCCACCCTCCTTTCTTCCCTCCTCTATTTTGTGCTGTAATGTGCCCCTTTTTCTTTTAAGGGGCACATTCCCTTTTCCTTTCTTTTTACCTGTCTAGCAACTGCTGATGCTTAGGGCCTAGCTGTATGAGTGAGAATACTGCATTGCATTTTTGATTCTCTTTCCCAGCTATTGTACTTTTATCAATGCAAGATATACAGTATGCCGTTCCACCCACATCCTTCCTCCTAATTTCATGTCAGTTCACTGAGTTATGCCATGAGCCACTGCGCTCCATCAGTTTTCTCCATGTGTGCATATGTGTTTTATATGTGAGGAAAGACTATCTGGTGGTCCAAGGAAAAATTCTGAATGAGTCAAGAGAGAACATAATATGAACATAAGAAGAGCCCTGCTAGGTCAGGCCATAGGCCCATCTTGTCCAGCTTTCTGTATCTCATAGTGGCCCACCAGATGCCTCGGGGAGTACTCAAGACAACAAGAGACCTGCATCCTGGTGCCCTCCCTTGCATCTGGCATTCTAGAGAGGCTATTGGAGAAGTTTGTAATGTAACTAATTTCAGCGTTTTTGCTCAAAGTTCAAGGATCAGAGGAAAGTTAGGGGGGAAAACCACTTTTGAGCTGAGTCACTTGATTTTTTTTTACTGTCATAGGCCAGCTGATCCAATAGTCCTGCTATGTCAGCAGCTTGTATGACAGGGCTAACACTGCTGTAATGTAGTCACAGACCTACACTGAACTGCTAATAGCGAACAGCCCAATACTTTTGGAAGCAAATGCTAACACAGTACCTCTGACACCTAGAGAAACTGCCACAAGCCACCAATTATGATGTTGCTCACTGGTGAAGCCTCCACATGTCAACTGCATGGAAGGCACCAGTGATAAAAGGTACTGTGATGGTTGAATGACCCCTCGATATGACTGAGCCTAGTGTACACATAATGTACCACCAGGTAGCCAGAAAGAGTTCACATTGCCTCCTACTATGGTGTGATGATTCAGGAAGGAGGCCTTCACTGAAACCCAAAGCCTCCACAGGAGGAGGTTTTGACTCCTGTGAGAACAATGTCTTAATGCAGACAACTTCCATAACACTGCCCACAATACATTTGTATTACTGCCTTGTTGAGGTGAACCAACCTTTTGCAGGGGAAGGAAATGGGGGTGGGTGGGGAGAAGAGAGAATTCATGATGAAGAACAGAAACCACAACAGCAAGCTCACAGCGGGCTTGCTGAACCAAGAGTTGCCAAATGACTCAGTGGGACAGATCAATGCCAGGGGAAAATTGAGTTATGGGGCTGAGTCCCCCTCTCTGGAGGTGTAAATATGGCTTCCACAAGGCAAAGCTCACCCTTTGTAGGTCCTGCTGAAAGTCATAATTTTGGGTGCAAGAGGAAGAGGCAATGAGAGTAGAACCCAATCATCCCTCTTCACAGAGTAACGTCTTAACCACACAGCTACAGAAGAAGGGCCTATGATGGACACTTGTAGTCTCCATTGAGCCTGGCTTGTGACTTGACTGATTCTCTCCTGATGTGCCACCATAAGGGACCCCAGCCATAGAGCTCAGTGCTGAATGTTCATGATGATGTAAGCACTTCACCTGTACGAATCTGACCTGACTTCTGCATACTTCTGATGCTGTCTCTTAATTTTCAGTAGTGATAACCTTCTCCTTCCACCAGTAGTTCAGTGACAATGACCAACTGCCATCTACCATCCCACCTCGCTGGCTGCATTGACTGTTTTAAAGGCAAAAGGTTCTCCACCTAACCAACCCAGCAATTTTATGACAGTCATTCTTTCTCCTTGGAGACTGTAGCTTTGTGTGTATGTGGGTGTGAGAGAGATAGTTGCTAGGAATTTTGCAGGCACCTTTTTCTCAGCACCTGCACCTGGCTAAAATTCCCAGGATCCTTTGAGGGAAGTGAACTGAGCTAGGCCAGCTAAGTTAGTATAGAACTTGTAGTGTAGATGCGAGCTCTGTCTCCGATTTCAGACAATGTATTACTGCAATTCTGCCTATCAGAATCAATGGCTTAAGCAGATATAACTGTCAGCTGGATTATAGCTTTTGTTCTTAATGCTTTTTAGATTTCATTGACTTTGCTGGGCGCCAGTTAAATGCTCTGATGAAGCAAAGCCGCTAGTCTTTGCTTAGCTGTCTAACTACTGACCAAGGGCATTCCATTCAGTTCATTTCTGCTCTTGACCTTTGTGTCTTGCTTCCACTGTTTGTGTAAGTTAATCATTCACAAATGGTCAGTGAATTCTTCAAAAGGCAAATTAATTCACGATCTGTTTTTTAAATTTATAGCCTTTTCCACATGTAGTGATGGTTCTGTTATTTGTAAATGAAGGTTTTTGAACATCAGTTTTTGAATGTTACTTAAGTCTACAGTGGTTGCCAACTATTTTTAATGCTCTTTTCCCTTTAACTGCACCCAACAAATAGACATTAGCAGGTGAAACCTTTTGTACTAAGGTGATGGGAAAAGTTTCATCTACTTATGTTCTATACATCTGTTATTGCTAAAAGCAGAGAAGTTGGGTTGGTGGCAAATCTAATCTGGATAGTCACTTCTTCCCTCTGCCTGTTTCCAATGGTTTGCCATCAATTTTACTTATCCTACAAGTTACACATAGATGTATGAGAATGCAGTGTCCAATCCAATCACTTTCACCATGGAATCATACAAGTACTCTCTAGGACAGTGGTTCTCAAACTTGTTAGCATCGGGGACCCTCTTTTTAAAATGACACACTATCACAGTGATTTTCAACCACTGTGCTGTGGCACATTGGTGTGCTGCAAATGGTGGGTCATATATTAGTAGGGCTATTGGCAGGTGTGAGCCCCTGGCCGGCAGCGTGGTGTGCCTTGTCAATTGTCCAAAAAGGATGGTGTGCCTTGACAATTTTAGCACCTTCTCAGTGTGCCATGAGATACAAAAGGGTGAAAATTGCTGCTCTGTTAGGATCCATCTAGCTTTATTAGACCTTGGGGGAAAAAGGTGATCTAGAAAGAAATATTTGTATTTATTTACAAGTAATATGATTTATTTACTGCAAAAATTTGATTCATTTCTTGTAATGAGGCAGCCGTAATGAATAGCCTCAAGGCTTGATCCAGACTTCACCTGCCCCCACTACCTGTCATTAACTCAGTGTTTCTCAAACTGTGGGTTGGGACCCACTAGGTGGGCTGTGAGCCAATTTTAGGTGGGTCCCCGTTCATTTCAATATTTTATTTTTAATAGACTTGATGCTACCATGGGATGTGACTGCACTTGGGGATATGTTACAGACTTGTACAAGCTACTGTGTATATTCTTTTAACAATGATAGTAAATGGGACTTACTCCTGGGAGGATTGCAGCCTAGGATTGTTAAAAATTTTCCTGCTTGATGATGTCACTTCTGGACATGACATCACTTTCAGTGGGACATGACAGATTCTTAGTCTAAAAAGTGGGTCCTGATGCTAAATATGTGAGAACCACTGCATTAACAGAAAAAAAAGATGCTCAAGCATTTATCTCCCTATTTTTAATACAAATTTGCAAACTGCAGGAGCTCAGCTGTTTGCAGGGCAATTAGCAGCTATCTGATTTTTGAATAGCCTCAGGGCTTGAGGCAATTAGTTATCTGATCTTTTCATCACCCATGTTTTCATTGGAGGCTCTGCAGGACTGACCAGAAATTGAGTCCTGACCCATCAAGTGGGTCCCAACCCACAGTTTGAGAAACACTGTTCTAGGAGAAGGAAGAGCTTGGTCTAGTGAGCAAGATGATTCTGGGGGCCCAGTCAGTGTATTCTGTGTGAAGAAAGATGGGGGAGATGTGTATTGTAGGAACTTGAATGGATTGGTTTTGGTTAAGAAGAAGCCCTCCCCACAAGACTGCATTGGACAATATTTTCCTGTTCTAGTTGTGTCATGCTTCGACTTAATGGGGGAGAACGTCAATTTTTAAGGAGGATGGTATATATGAGCTGTCATAATTGTAGGCAGAGATTAAACAACAAAAGGCATATTCTGCAGGAAATTCTAGATAGGAAGCTTTATATGAGGTTTGTACTGTATTCATAGTTAAAGATAATTTTGTTACTTAAGGAAGTGCATGTTGATAAGAAAGGATGGAAGTGGATCCTCCAGCCTACCTGTCTAACTACACCTTATCTCTTCAAGAGGAGGGAGAGAAGGAGCAGAAGGAAATAAGGACTAGGAATAACATTTTGGGTAACCAAAGCACATGCATTACCAGAGAATACAAAAAGAAACCATCTTTACCTCTACCAGTATTTACTTACTGCCTCCTGCTGATACAGGTACAACAATAAAGCATTGCAGCATATTTCAACAATAAATAGATGCCTCTTTAGTCCTATTAGGTATACCACATGCTGAAGCTCATTTTTGCCAAAGATGCTGCATGCAAATAGCATTCTTTCAGTCCTTTCTTTTGTTGTTTTGCTTATCTTGCAGATCCAAGATTCTTTCATCAAGTAAGTCTGAGGCTCCTTTTCTTCATAAGCACAAGTAATTTGCAGTTCTAATATACAATTCTGTGCCCCAACCCTTGTGCTCAAGGGGGAGCTCTATTATGTTTTTTTAGCAGCATCTAAGACTTTCTATTAGAGTTGCCAACTTTTTGACTGATCATGTACCTGTACCTTTAACAGCAGTCTTGAAATGCAGCAAGTGGGCAGAAATGCAACAAGTGGATCTTTTCCTGGCAAGAAGACAAAGCAATGTGGAAAGTTGGAAAGTTCCACCTGGTTATTTTATCAGCCTGCATTTAAAGACACAGAGACAGGGCTAGTAAAAATTTGGCAGACCTAATTGCATTGTGCAAAATGTCTTACTTGAATTGCAGACTAATGGTGTGAATATGCACTTTATGTTTTAATGCAATCCTTTAACTTACATAGTAAGTACTGTTCTAAACAAGGGAGGGGAAGAACCCAGATATAACTTGCAGAATTGAGCCCTTAAGAAGTGCTTTTTTTCTATGAAATGAGATTTGACTTCTTCCTGATAGGGTTACTTTAATGAATTGCACCTCAGTTTCCATTCCTGCAAGCCTGGATCAAGCCCATATTTTATTTCCCTAAGGTCACTGGTATTGTTCTCTGGGTGTGCTAAGAGAAGTAGTCAGCACATATAATGATGATTTTCTATTAATTTCCCAAAAAAATTACCATGAAATGCATTCCTGTTTAATGTCTCACAGGCCATGTTCCTGGCTTAAATGTCACTCATTTATGTTGTTCCTCCATTTCATGGTTATCTACTGTTCCCTTTATATCATATGCATAGAATTCTATTATCCTGTGTGATCAGTTGGCTTTCCCAGCTTGGCAGCCTTATTACCTCTCTTTCCCCCAGTCTTTTTCTATAACCAGAACAATTTGAATGATTACCACAAATTTATTTTGACATCTTTCCAGTCCTTCAACAAATTGAATTTGACTAGTTTTTCTTTTCCAGTAGATTTATTTATGCTAAAATATGAGTCGATTTTCCACCAAAAAAGGACTAAAAATGGTATATAAAGAAATAAAAATTCCACACCTGCAATATGCTATACTGTAGTGGTTCACGTACATTTAGCACTGGTACCCACTTTTTAGAATGAGACTCTGTCAGGTCCCACTGAAAGTGATGTCATGTCTGGAAGTGACATCATCAAGCAGGAATATTTTTAACAATCCTAGGCTGCAATCCTCCCAGGGGTAAGTCCCATTTACTATCATTGTTAAATGAATATACCAAGTAGCTTGTTGAAAGGACAGGTCTCTAACATTTCCCCAAATGCAATCACATACCATGGTAGCATCAAGGCCAATATATTAAAAATAAAATATTGAAATGAATGGGGACCCACCTGAAATTGGCTCATGGCCCACCTAGTGGGTCCCAACCCACAGTTTGAGAAACACTGCTATATTGTACTGTATTTTTTTTATTGGTCAAGGTCTCAATCTGCAGGGAGGTTCTCTTTCCCAAGCCTGTTGAAATAAACGATATTTGAAATATAGCACAGTTCTGTTGTTGTGCAGCTTCCATTCCTTTCACTGGGGCATGCAGAAAAAAAACTGCCTGGTGGGTTGTGCACCACCAGGATTTACAAACATGGGGGGCGTGGCGGTGGCAGCATCCCGTGGGGGGCGCCATTGCAGACCTTTGCCCTGGGGCGCAGGGCAGGGGAGGTCCACCACTGCACTACATGAGAATATAAGTAGTTCAATAAGAGGGAAGAAGAGGGAACAGTATGAATAGAGAGCACTCTGGGGGGAAAAAATCAGAGCTTGAGTCTGGAGCTAATTGAGAGTTGGCTTTATATATTACATGAATAAAGTGAGATGATCATAAAGGATTATCAAGGCTTTCTGAACAACATGCTTTCACTAGCCTTCTAAAAGACATAAGAAGTAAGCCTGCTGAGTTTCTTTCTTGGGAGGGAGTTCCCAAGGCTTATAAGAAAGACCCTGTGCTTTTTAGCACCAGCCTTGCCTCTGAGGATTGTGGCATCCAGAAAAGAGTTTCAGAAGATAGTCTAAGCATGCAGTTTTCAAACTCTCTGGGAGTTTTTGAAATCCGCAGTAAGTCCTTGCGGGGGCAGGGGGTAGGCAGCGACGTGATCTCCAGGACTTTCAGCTCAGGGGGGCTGCATGGACTGGGACGCACTCACCAGTCCCTGCAGCAGCCGTCCTGGGGCGTAAGAAGTCCTGTGCGAGCCTCTGCAGGGCTCCCCATGTCAGCAGAAATGAAAGTGGAGCGCTCCACCTCTACAAAACCAGAAGTGGAGCACAAGTGCAATCCTAACCAGACTTGCCTGAGAGTAAGTCCCATTGAACACAGTAGGACTTAATTCTGAGTAGACATGCATAGGATTGTGCCCATTGTGTGCTGAGTTTTACCCAGTGGAGGGGTTGAGAAGTTAGACTAGCCATGTCAAACTTATTTCATGCTAAGGGCTGAAGTTAGCATTCATTGTGCCTGCTGAGGGCTGGAAGTGACATCATTAAGCAGAAAGTGACACCAAGCAGATAATGGCCAGGAATAAGCACTTTGTTCTTACACAGAAACTCATTAGCTCAAACGACAGAAGAGAAAATGTGCAAATCTTGTTCATACAGGTGGAGCCTCTTTGTCCACGGGGATTCCGTTCCTGGGACCCCCGTGGATACAGATAACTAATTCTGCAGCTTTCGGAGTCTACCTTTGTGCCAAACGCAACCTGAGTCTTGTTTTGGTCATGCCTCTCTGAGGCTCAGAATGTTGCCTGGAACCTTTTTTTTTTTTTTTTTTTAATAATTTCTGGTTTTCTGTGAGGAGACTTTTGAGGAGAGCATCCAGAGAGCTAAAAAGGTTCCTTTTAGAGGGTGCCAAAATGTAAAGGAATTGAATAATTTATTCACCAGTAGGATGAAAGGGAAGGATAATTCCTGCAGAAGTACATCTGTCCTGAATTTCAGCAAGCAGAAAGAATGTTACATTTTAATACTGTCTGTGGAGTTTCCTGTGGATACAGTCTTTTCAGTGGGTGCAACTGTTTCACTGGAGATAATCTCTTCAGCAAATGTATTAAGGAAAATTACAGTATAAATACTGTGCTACAGGTTAAATAGTTACTATGTTAAGATACAAAGATATTTGTTACTGTTGACAATTTAGCACTGTTTCATAAGTGATTTTAAATAAAAGTGTATGTTTTCTTTGACTAGCAGTTTGCCTCAAATTTAGAGTGAGGGCTTGCATCACCTTTGCACATAAATTGAACTCTGCCAACTTGCTCTCCCCATATGCTCCCCAAAGTATGCTAGTACTTCACAGTTTGGCAGGTATTACTTGGGTCCTGCTGCCATGATGACCACATGACACTGTCTGGCCCAATCCTCCTGTCACTGGAGAAGTGGAGCACTGGTGGGCAAGATGGGGCTGGGCAGCTGCCTGGCCCTTTAAAAGGAGCACAGTTTGGGGAAGGCAGTGCAGAATGAAGCCCCTCTTGTGCACAGCTGCTGTCAGTGGTGCTACTTGCAAAAGTGACACCCACAAAAGGTAGTACTTGGAAAAGTGATATGTGCAAGAACAAAGAAGGTTGAAAAGCCCTGATCTAAGCATACAAGGCAGTTTATATTATGCCTTTGTTACATCTAGATTAGATGACCAGCACACTCTGTGCGGCTGTTTTGAGAATTACCTGGGAACTTCTGCTGATGCAAAATGCAGCAGAGCGGTGAACTGGCAGGAGCTTCCCTGTTTCAGCTGACTCTCAGACTACTACTTGTTCCAGGTGCTAGTGATGGTCTTTAAAGCCTTAAATGACTCAGGGCCAGAAACCTGAAGGACTGCCTCCCCTTGCACGAAAATGCCTGGCCACTGAATATCATCTGAGATCCACCTGCATGTCCTGCTTGGGGTAGTGGGTCCCAACTGGTTCAGGCTTCAGCTATGAAAATCTTGCAAACCTTCATAAGAACATAAGAACAGCCCCACTGGATCAGGCCATAGGCCCATCTAGTCCAGCTTCCTGTATCTCACAGCGGCCCACCAAATGCCCCAGGGAGCACACCAGATAACAAGAGACCTCATCCTGGTGCTCTCCCCTACATCTGGCATTCTGACTTAACCCATTCCTAAAATCAGGAGGTTGCGCATACACATCATGGCTTGTACCCCATAATGGATTTTTCCTCCAGAAACTCGTCCAATCCCCTTTTAAAGGCGTCTAGGCTAGACGCCAGCACCACATCCTGTGGCAAGGAGTTCCACAGACCGACCACGCGCTGAGTAAAGAAATATTTTCTTTTGTCTGTCCTAACCCGCCCAACACTCAATTTTAGTGGATGTCCCCTGGTTCTGGTATTATGTGAGAGTGTAAAGAGCATCTCCCTATCCACTCTGTCCATCCCCTGCATAATTTTGTATGTCTCAATCATGTCCCCCCTCAAGCGTCTCTTTTCTAGGCTGAAGAGGCCCAAACGCTGTAGCCTTTCCTCATAAGGAAGGTGCCCCAGCCCCGTAATCATCTTAGTCGCTCTCTTTTGCACCTTTTCCATTTCCACTATGTCTTTTTTGAGATGCGGCGACCAGAACTGGACACAATACTCCAGGTGTGGCCTTACCATCGATTTGTACAACGGCATTATAATACTAACCGTTTTGTTCTCAATACCCTTCCTAATGATCCCAAGCATAGAATTGGCCTTCTTCACTGCCACCGCACATTGGGTCGACACTTTCATCGACCTGTCCACCACCACCCCAAGATCTCTCTCCTGATCTGTCACAGACAGCTCAGAACCCATCAGCCTATATCTAAAGTTTTGATTTTTTGCCCCAATGTGCATGACTTTACACTTACTGACATTGAAGCGCATCTGCCATTTTGCTGCCCATTCTGCCAGTCTGGAGAGATCCTTCTGGAGCTCCTCACAATCACTTCTGGTCTTTACCACTCGGAAAAGTTTGGTGTCGTCTGCAAACTTAGCCACTTCACTGCTCAACCCTGTCTCCAGGTCATTTATGAAGAGGTTGAAAAGCACCGGTCCCAGGACAGATCCTTGGGGCACACCGCTTTTCACCTCTCTCCATTTTGAAAATTGCCCATTGACACCCACTCTCTGCTTCCTGGCCTCCAACCAGTTCTCAATCCACGAGAGGACCTGTCCTCTAATTCCCTGACTGTGGAGTTTTTTCAGTAGCCTTTGGTGAGGGACAGTGTCAAACGCCTTCTGAAAGTCCAGATATATAATGTCCACAGGTTCTCCCGCATCCACATGCCTGTTGACCTTTTCAAAGAATTCTATAAGGTTTGTGAGGCAAGACTTACCCTTACAGAAGCCATGCTGACTCTCCCTCAGCAAGGCCTGTTCGTCTATGTGTTTTGAGATCCTATCTTTGATGAGGCATTCCACCATCTTACCCGGTATGGATGTTAGGCTGACCGGCCTATAGTTTCCCGGGTGCCCCCTCTTTCCCTTTTTAAAAATAGGTGTGACATTTGCTATCCTCCAATCTTCTGGCACTGTGGCCATTTTGAGGGACAAGTTGCATACCTTAGTCAAGAGATCTGCAACTTCATTCTTCAATTCCTTAATAACCCTTGGGTGGATGCCATCAGGGCCCGGTGACTTATTGATCTTTAATTTATCAATGAGGTCTGAAACATCTTCTCTTTTAACCTCTATCTGACTTAACTCCTTGGTCAGGAGGGGCCGTTCGGGCAGCGGTATCTGCCCGAGGTCTTCTGCCGTGAAGACAGATGCAAAGAACTCATTTAATTTCTCTGCCATCTCTAAGTCTCCTTTTATCTCCCCTTTCCCTCCCTCACCATCCAGAGGGCCAACCGCTTCTCTGGTGGGTTTCCTGCTTCTAACATATTTGAAGAAGCTTTTATTATTCCCCTTAATGTTGCTGGCCATGCGTTCCTCATAGTCTCGCTTGGCCTCCCATATCACCTTCTTACATTTCTTTTGCCACAGTTTATGTTCCTTTTTATTCTCTTCATTAGGGCAAGACTTCCATTTACGGGAGGAAGCTTCCTTGCCCTTCACAGCCTCTCTAACTTGGCTGGTTAGCCATGCGGGCACTCTCCTGGATTTAATGGAACCCTTCTTTCTTTGCGGTATACACCTCTGCTGGGCCTCTATTACTGTTGTTTTAAGCAGCCTCCATGCACTCTGGAGAGACTGGACTCTTTTTACCCTCCCTTTCAACCTCCTTCTAACAGCCTCCTCCTGTTTGTCTTAAGGTGAAAAAAAAATGAGCCTCTATGCCAGGGGTGCCCAAACCCCAGCCCAGGGGCCATTTGCAGCCCTTGGGAACTGCCAATCTGGCCTGCGGGGAGTCCCCAGTCTCCAATGAGCCTCTGGCCCTTGAGAGACACACTGGAGCCCCCGCTGGCCTGACACAACTGCTCTCAGCGTGAGGGCGACTCTTTGACCTCTGGAGTGAGATGCGGGCTGAGGGCTCCGTCCACTTCTTGCTGTTTCATGTCTGTGATGCTCCAGCAGCAGCTTTGTACAAGGCTTTTTGTAGGGCTTGAGCTATCGCAAGACCTTCATTCATTCATATGTTCCATCTCTAATATATTCATTTATGTAAATTTATTCAGATTTGAAATGTAAATTAATTCTTTTTTTCTCTAGCCCCTGACACAGTGTCAGAGAGATGATGTGGCCCTCTTGCCAAAAAGTTTGGACACCCCTGCTCTATGCCATGGGCAGTGATGGTGCTATTTTGTATCTGAGTTGAAAGGGACCATTGTCACCTTTCTCCAGCCTTAGTAAACAATCCAGGATAAACATGCAGGTATGGACCCCCCAACCAACTGTTTCCATTGGCAATCTGGTGATGTCAGATTGGGCACATCTGTGTAAGGAACAACTGAAATTAAGCAGATGAAGGCTGATGTTGGGGGAATGATGACAAAATTCAAATACTGCCCTGCTTAATGCAAATAACGATGCAGCAGTGAAAGGAAATGCAGGTATATTGGCAGAGTGAGAGTTCTGGGCCAAAGTTAACCTTTAATAGTGAAAAACAACTCATTGGGCATAATTAGGTGGACTTTTCACAAGCCTGGGTAGTAATATACCTTCATTAAGGGTCCATTAAGCGAGTTAAATAAACAAGTTGAAGGTGCAAAGTCTTGAAAGGGATTGAAAGGTCTTTCTCACTTCAGGAAGCAGGAGAGATGCAGTTGCTGTTCCTTGCGGATAGAACAGCAGAAGCATTGTACCTCGCACACCAAATGCGTGCTAATGGCTCCAAAGATGTGGATGACGGGCTGGTGACATTTACCAAATGACACCTCAGATCAGCCAGGAAGTTCAGATGGGAAACTGGGCAGCACGATGGCAGGCACAGAGCCACTCAGGTACTTCTCCAGCACTATAGAGGGACTGATTTTTTTGGTGAAATGTGCAGAGGGACATGTCAGTTTGCCTCCCTTCTATGCCATGAGGTATGTCTGAGCCTTCATTTGCACTGGGCTAGTTTAGAGGAACGCTACCCAAAAACTGTGAGTCCCTGTACCTCCTCCTCCTCTAGTTATCCTCAGCATCAGTGCGGGGCTGTGACAACAAAACTGTGGTTCTGTAAAATCGCAGATCCACACCTGGGAACTGTACCAATAATCGGGATCAGGTCCAACTACTGGTGTTTAATTTCTGTGGCACAATAGTGGCTGATAAATCTAAGTGTACTTTCATGAGCCAGTGCTTGGTTCTTGATTCCTATAGGACTCTGCATAGGATGTGCCTTTGCAGTAATGGGGAAAATTGTGATTTAGGGCCAGGTGTGCTCTGAACTTGAGAGGCACCAAGTTATCTTTAAAATTAAAAAAAAAGTTTCTATAAATCTGAAGGAAATGACTTTGTTTTTATTTTTTATATATGACATGAAGTAATATGGACTTGCAGATTCATGTATGCAGATTTATTATTTTGTGTGTTGGGGTAGACTGGGCTTCACGTTGTGTATCAAAGCCATGAAAGGGCCACAAATGTAATAAAAAGGGTATACATAAAGGAGGGTTCATTTACCTCAACTTGGTTTCCATTTTGTTTAAACTTTAAGGCTTACCCTGAGTGTACATTTGCTGAAACTGGTGGTGGAAAGATGTGATTGCAAAAGGAGAGTGGTTAGCATGCTGTACTGTATAGTTAATGACAGAAACTTGCTACTTTGTTATAAGTTGACCTGCTAAGTATCTCCAACAGCTACACTCTTAACAATGTAGTTCAGCTATTTTCAATCAGTTTGCCACAGTACTTTGGTTGCGCCACAAATGGCCTGCAGGAATGCCGCAGGATTTTGGAGGAGGATCATTTATTCATAGAGCCACTGGGGCATATGAGCCCCCTGACTGATCGTGCAGTATGCCTTGTCAATTCAAAACACTGATGGTGTGTCTTGATAATTTTAGCACCTTGTCATGTGCCGTGAGATGAAATAGGTTGAAAATCATTGGTCTAGCTCTGGTTTGTGAGCCTGAAGTTGTGGACTGCTTCCTATTCTGTAAAGGCAAGAGGGAGACTGTTCGTGATCAGGTTACAACAAAATGTCATTACCGGTTAAAAACAGAAAGAAAGGAAAGAGAAAGGGAATCGCTGTGACAACTGGTAGCAAAATAAACATTTGTCTGAATGTACATTAGAGACAAGCAAGATTTAGCCTTTTCCCAATAGAATGTTAAACTCCACTGCCGCTTCTTTCCCACACTGCCCTATGGAGCCTGGTTCAGGTTGCTGCACTATAAAGCCCACTCCTAGTAACATGGATAGTGTATGTATGACTTAATAATTTTTGCATATGTAGTTTTTTGCGTATGTAGTTAACTTGGTGGAGCAACTTAAATCTTTCCCTGGTTTCTGTTATGAATCTGAAATTTCTCAACATATGGACAAAATATTACTCCTGTCTTTTAGAGCAAGGTCTCTTTGGAGACCTTGGCATCCATCCTTCTTTGTTAGGATACAGACTTACTTCCTCCATTCCAAGTGTGGTGCATAGCTGGGTGCAAGTGAAGTGTCTGTGGAAAAGCCAGGACCCCTTTTGCTGACCCCAGGGACTGAGCTGTCCAATCATGCTGGTCCTGCAATGGGCATTGCAGTCAGCTGTTTGGTCAGACCAGCAGTCAGCATAGGGTGAAATGACCTGCCCCTTCAAACATCCCTTTGCATATGAATGATTTCATCTATTTGATGCTAGAAACTGCATGTCCTTAGGGGAAAGGAGTTTACTGATGTTGTGAAAACCCCTATCATGCTATTTTTCACTTTTATCTTCCTAACCCTGAAGGGGTTCCTATGATGCATCCTGAATCATTCAGATGTAGTAGTCATGTCTGTTGTTGATTATCTGCCTGTCTTCCCCAACTTACCTGAGCAGGAAATTCCAAAACTCAGGTGACCCCCCCCCCAAGTAGTAATTCCAAAAGTAAAACTTATGACAACTCCCGTGTGGCGATGCAGCAATGCCAGCATGGCTTCCGCTGTATCCCATGGTGGAGTTTTGGATTTCAGAGGCCTCCTCAGGGTAAAGGAAAATGTGTTCCCTTACACTGGGGTAAGCCTATGACACCCCACTGGGTCTACTCGGATCTGCACTAGTGATATTGTTGGCTCATCCATGAGAGCAGACCAAGCTTGGGAAGGGGATGAGGATCCG
Organism: Tiliqua scincoides; assembly: GCF_035046505.1. Classification (NCBI taxonomy): domain Eukaryota; kingdom Metazoa; phylum Chordata; class Lepidosauria; order Squamata; family Scincidae; genus Tiliqua; species Tiliqua scincoides. Next base: position 67,182,162 of record NC_089821.1, read on the forward strand.
GTGGGTGCTGCTGCCACTAAATCCACCTCCTTCCCAAACCCAATCTGCCCTCCTCCCGAGCCCCATTGCCTCCCCGTTCTGTCTATCCCCTACCCTGTTTTGCCACCTCCCCACTTCCCTCCTGTCCCTTGCATGTCTTACCTGCAGCAGTGGGCGTCTCCGTTCTGTGGCCATGTGGACCTGGCCCCTCGCTGCTTCTGGTGGCGGCTGGGCCACACTCTCTGGCACGTCATGTTTGCAATATCTGGAAAGTGCCTTTATGTTGCCGGCACAATCATTCTTTTGGTGTAAACAATGCATAGGATTGGGCCAGTACTCATCTTGTAAGCTGTCAGGCACCACTGTTATTTTGAAAACTTTTTCTGATGTTAACTCAAAAAGCATACGCAGTTGGTTGTGCCAAGGTTATTTTCCAAGTGTAGTCAAGGATGAAGCAACTGACAGTTTTATCCCATTTCTTTTTAAAACAATACCTCCTGATCTAAAGATACCAAGAAGACATACCTGAGATGGGAGCCCTACCCACCTACCACTTCTTATGGATTTGAACCAATGTACAGAACTTAGAACTTGTGACAATATTCCTCATTAACATGTTCTACACATGCTCTTACTTTATTTTGAACTTTGCCTCTCAAGTACAAAATTTGATTATTAATCTTTTTATCTCTTATCCCTACTTATTCACACTTTTTGTGGACTTGGATTAAAACAAACCAGCCTAGTTCTTTATAACCTGAAGAGCACTTACCTTCCATCTCTGCAGACTTAGGGCCCAATCCTATCCAATTTTCCTGTGGTGGTAATGCTGTGCCTATGGGGTTTGCACTGCTTCCTGTGTTGGAGAAGCAGTCTTGGAGGCCTCCTCATGGTATGGGAACACTTGTTCCCCTACCTTGGGGCTGCATTGCGTCTGCCACAGTACTGGAAAGTTGGATAGCATTAGGCCCTTATTCAGCCAGGCACCACCCCAATATGGCTTAATTGTGTTGTATGATTGTACAAGGATGCATGAGTGAGAGAAGGAGAAAAGTAATGCAAAGTCAAAATGCTCCCTGTCCTTCTTCCCCCTCAGGAAACCTGGCATGTGGGCTCTGTGTAGACACAGATCTACAACTGGGTAGAAGTCTCCTTCATGGCCACATCTCATGAAACTGGTGATAGCAAAAAGAGTACCGGCCATATTTATGACTAAGCATGTTGATATTATCTGAGGATGGGGAGAAGGACCAATTCACAGACGTGATGTGATCTTTCTCAGCACTATCCTGGAGATTGTCATAGGCTTACTGGGTATTTTCCTAGTCCAGGATTCTAGTCCTCCTAGTCCAGGATCTTGGTCCTCACACACATACCTAGCTGGGCAGGCAGGAAACTCTTATTGATGCATCCAATGCTTGAGAGACCATCACAAAAGGGGTATGTGTGATCCTGCTTTTTATGACCATTGATGCCTTCTTTCAAATGGTCTTTGAATCCTCAAAATATCATCTTGGGTGATATTGAAGATCAGGTTGAATTGGGAAAAAGAGAGCTAGTATGGAACTAGCTAAGCAAGTTCTAAACTACCTGAAACGCTAGTTTAGCTTATGCTTGCTAGACATGCATCAGCCCCACCTTTGAAGGAAAGGTAACTCAAGGACTGGAAGGTAGCTGAGATGGCAAGACTTTCTGAAAGTATGTGGCTGAGAGCTGGGAAAAAGGAACCACTCTCCTTTTTGCAACACTTCACCCCCTTCATAGAGTTTATGAAAGAAAAAAAATATTTCAATCTATTTAGATTGAGTCCTTTTATGGAGGAAGAACAAGATGAAAAGCAGCAGTTATCTACGTGCCTGACAGTTCTGCTTGAAGCCTGCCCAGAATGTGTATGATAAAATCGACAGTTTGATGTTTATTACTATTGACATGTGTCTCTGCTATGCTTGTGTGTTTATATACGGTTGACTTTTGATAATGAAATTGTATTTTGATATATGGTTGACTTTTGATATGGTATATTACGGAATAGTGACATTATCTTGAATTATGCTGGTGGTGGCTTGTTTCCCTTTGCATTTTTCCTTATGTGATTTGATATTATGTGTACTATGTTTCTTTTTTCTTTTTTTTGGTGATCATGTTACTCTTTGTACATCTGCTTATTTTAATTTTTAAAAAACCCAGACGAACCAAAATCAAGGCAAGCTTGCTGCCAGCTTTTTCTCGTTTCTTACCCCTGAAAATGGCCTAAATGCCTAAAATTGCAGGCTGTTGAAACTGAGGAGATGCATTTTGGCTCCACTTTGGTTTAATGTGCAAGGGCTTTTTGGTGATAGTAGCATCATTGATTTCTACCAGTGTGCTGGATTCCAGCCTCTCTTAACTCAGATATGGGGGGATGGATTTACTTAGTAGTGAGGAAAGACTCTCACGGCATGCATAGATGCATACTGTTACCACCATGTTGGTCCCTAGTGTTGGAAGCTAATTATGGACATGGACTGCAAATTCTGACTTAAAGGGTGTGTAGCAGTGTGAGCTACCAGAGGTGTTTGGCAGGACAGTGTATCTGACAGGATCTTTCACCTGGCCATATGGACTGTGTTTATTCAGTGATGAGTGTAATGTGCTCTTCACATGGACAGAGACATTCTTATCTATGTGTGTTTCAGGGCTAAGGTTCCATCTGAGTCAGGTGTGCATGCTTGCTAAAATAGCTGTTAGATGGGACACTTTCTCTTAGACTCTCCTGTAGTTCTGTTGCTCATAGCATGAAATGAAACTGGGTTGGATAGTATCTATATGTGTGTGTGTGGGGGGGGGGGGTGCTGTGTATGTGTGAATATGCAAAGGTGTGGCTGGCTTTTTATGGAGGGTGGGAAACACTTGCATTGGGGATTGCCTTTCATCATAGATAGTATCTTGTGTGTGGGTGATCACATGCCTGTTCTGATGACTGTTTGAGGGAGTGTGAATGAGTATTCCAAGGGTCCCCAAGGACTTAACAAGAAAACTGTGTGCGCATAAAATTCACTTTGATTCACAGTCATGCTGGAGATACTGAAGAGCAGATCATTCACAGGAGCAGCAAGGGAAAATGCACATTTTTCATGTTTTCATTTCTAATTTGAGGTGGAAGTACTTTCAAATTCAGTGCTATCAATATAACAGCCTTGTAAAGGAAACTGGGGGTGGGACACTCTTGGAGGATGCTGTCCTCTGACTGTGTCCTATCATTAGATAAAGAGTCACCAGCCTTCACTTTTGAGTCTGTAGACTGAGATAAGGGCAGGGTGGTTAGCAGGCCTTTGGGTCTTGGTTGATAGGGATGGGGCAGGGTAAGCCTAGAATCATTCACACGCTTAACATATTTTAGTTGTAAGGCAGTGGGTTGGAGGGCGGGGAGAAGAGGTGGGAAGGGAAACAAATGACAAGTGTTAGGGATTATGTTTCCCTAGAAGTCACACCTTCTGATCTGGAAGCCCAGTCTCCTAACCATAGATGTGTGGGAGTCATGTGTGGTTACTTAATGTTGTGTGAGAGTCATTCCACAGCTGCTCAGAGAGCCCCTGCCCTTCGGGGTCTCTGTGCACTTAGACATAGTGGAATTTTGTTCAGCAGCTTACCTTGGAAGTTTCCAGAGTTTTTTCAAGTGTTCTTGAAAAACAGGATAGATCCTGTTCACAGTTGTATTCCTCTAGCACTGAAAGAGCATCCTTTTTGTGTCATAATAGTTTTAGGGACACTCTAATGTCATTAAAGAGCATCTAATGTTCCCTGGCTATGCTGTGTAATGGCCAACAAGTTTCAGGAATCTTTGTACAAATTGAGCCTGAGTTCCAGGATTTTCCTCATGTTTCTAATTTTTAGGATCTAGAGAGCCCAAAAATTCTGGGAACAATTCATTGGCTTGCAACGTCTGGGGAAGATGGTGTGTTTGCAAGCTATGTTTGCACACTTGTCTACATCAACCCCTTTCACAGCTTGAGGAGCAAATTACTGTATAGGTCACAGTTGAGAAATCATGCCCTGTAAGTCTTGAAGGTCACAGCGCACATGGTGTTTTTTCCTCACAGAGACACAATCTATGCAGCTAAAAATGTGTTTGTTGTCATTTGTGAAGTCTGTCACCTATATTTAATTTACCACATGGTTTAAGAAGCGGCCTCTGCCACTTCTTCCCAGTGGCAAAGTAATCACTTAAGTGGTGGCGCGTGTGTAAGAAAAAGAAAATGCTGCATAAAAACTGTCCATTGGATACTGACTGTGGGGAGAGCAGGATGTGACTGTACTAGTGACTGTGTGCCAAAGAACCCGGTGCATGTGCCAGCATTGGTGTGCTCTGATGGAAGCAATGTGTGCTTGCCATCTCTGCCGCCAGAGTGTTTGCCATTTCAACATCTGTCCTTTCCAGCAGGGAGAGGGGGTGAGGCTGAAGAGAGGAGGGACTCCATGGGCGTTCCCTGATGTGTTTGGCAGCTAGTCCAAGCTCTGCATGGTTCAGGGCTAGTATTTGCTTCCTTTCCTGAGCACTCTACAGAGTTGTACTGTCTGTTTTTGGAAGGACTCTCCCTCCTGAGGAGACAAGGGCCTTCAGAGGCTGTGGGCTTGTGGCGATTGCAGGAGATCTTGATATTGAGAGGCACAGGTAGGTCTGCAGCATATTCTGCCCTCCCCCCACTCCTGCCTCTGGCCAGTGCCCAGACCAGAAGCGCATAGCCAAGAGGATGATGTTTCTGGGGAATTATGCAGAAGTTCTGAAAATACCAAATGGAGGCAAAGGGAAATCGGGTGTTGTGGCAAGCAAAGGAGTAGGGCTGTCTGTATTGGAGGCACGGAGAGATTTGCAGAAGGATGATTTATTTTTGCTTTGTAAACTGTTCTGTCGCCTTATTTTGTGGAAAAGCGGTATATAAATATTTCTAGTAATAATGGCTGAAGAGGAAAAAGGAGCGTTCAGTGGATGTTACAATTAAGAATACCAGAAGCAGTGAGAAGGAGGGGGGAGAAGATTACCTATTACTGGAAGGATTGCCTGTTTCGACCGCTTCTAAGCTGCATTAATCTTCAGGTGCTTACACCATCTGAGGAGAGATGGGGGGCAATAGACGAGAGGGCTTCTCTATGGTAATACTCCAGTTATGGAGTTCTCTCCCCAGGAAGGCTCACCTGGTACCCACTCTAAAGTGTTTTTAGCATCCTTTTCATTTTCCCCAGGCCTTAAAACTATTCAGAATGTTCACACATCTCATTGTTTTGTTCCTGATTCTTTCCTGCCATTGTATTCTTTTTGTTGTTGTTTTATGGCTTTTATAAACTGCCTTGAAAATATGCACAATACAATTGAAAGGTCGCATATGCACTTCTTTTATAAATACTTTTATTCATCTTATTTTTCCTTCATGAAGCTCAGGAGATATGTTAGTCTCTCACACTTGTATCCTCACAACAGTCCTGTAAGGTAGGCCAAGCCGAGAGATGATGCTTGGCCCAAGATCACACAGTGAACTTTATGGCCCAGCAGGGATTTGAACCTGATTATGCAATGATTTAACCCTGATGAAAGTTCAGCACTGTTGTAGCCACTCAACACAGGTCATTTTAGAGGAAGTAATCTGGTAGGTGTAAGAAAAAAGCAGCATTAATCGAATTTTTATGGAGTGAAAGAAGACAAGGTACCACATAAAAAGAAAAACACTTTTTATTGGATTGATGGATGAGATAAGTGCAGGAACGGAGCTTTTGACTGTCTCTCTCTAGCTTTTTTTGCTCTCCATTTCCGGTTGAATAATTACTTCCTGAGAGAGGGAGGGAGACCCTCTGACTTCTCAGAGGGAGCAAGATCCAGTTCCCAGAGCCCAACGGGAGTGTCTGAGGGCCCAATCTTACCCAATTTTCCAATGCCAGTGCAACTATGCCAGTGGGGTTGCATCTTGTGGTGGAGCAGCAGTCACAGAAGCCTCCTTAAGGTATGGGAACGTTTGTTCCCTTACTATGGGGCTGCATTGTGGCTGCACCAGTGCTGGAAAATTAGATAGGATTGGGCCATGACTCTGCTATTGCCTTCTGCATAATCTCCTTGTTTCTAGCACAGTTGAGTCCGTTTTTGAGCTAAGAGTATCTGAACAGGAGCAGGTCTGGCCCTCTGAAACTGGGCCCCACTTCTCTTCTGTAATGGGATTTATTTACCAGCCATTGAGATTCAAGTTGGTAGTTTTTAATTTAGGTGGAACATGTTGATAGGGCTGTAGATTGCAAGGGCCCCAGAAATACAGAACATTATTTTTAACATTTACCACCACCTACAGCTGAGAAGGAACAGGCTTTTATTAAAAGAATGTGTGATTAATGATTCACAGACAAAGCTGCAGCTTTGAAGGTTATACAATGCCACATGAGCGCACACACATCTCTCTCCCTCTCCCCATATGCAACCCACTGCAATAACCGGAGACAAAACCTATCTGTATGCATATTATACAGCACTGAAGAAATACCATGGTGACAGGCTTGCCAGCAAAAGATAGGAGGATGGGAGAGGCACAGATAGTGATGGGGGTAACTGGTGGCAGAGGCACATGTCAAGCAGGAGGATAGGATTGACAGAAAGTTGGGTGTCTTAAGTGGAACAGATGGCAGCATGGGAATCTGTGAATTTTGGAGGGAGTTTGAGGGTGCATTCCTCTTTAGCAGTGATCATTTGTGTAATCAATTATCATATGTAGTTGCATTGGCTCATGTTCATACCTTGTTATCTTTGCCGCTCTCTCTTCTTCCTCGCTTTTAGTTCTCTCCCCCCCCACCCCACCCACAGTCTAAATTTAAATGGTAAGCTCCTTGGAAAAGAGGGTCAATCATTTGCTGATGTCGCTCTGTAGAGTGCAACGTATACTCATGCACTATATAAATACGTTGTGTGTGGTGATGGTGGTGTCCTTTGATCGCTTTAAACCAGTCACGGATGGTGGTTCAGTGTTCAGAGGTCCTATTCAATGGCTAATTCCACCAGATAGAACAGTCTGATCTTGTTGCTACTTTTCGCAGAAAGCACTTCCACAGTATAGGAGGAAGCATGAAGCCTATGTATAGATCATTGTGGGCAGTAATTGTATATGTGCATCTTTTGCCGTATGTATATATGCTGGGAAGCTGCACATGGACAGGCAGCAAAAAATCCCTTTAAACCCCTCATTATGGTAATATGCTGCCCTAGTTTTAGAGGTTGTATCTCTGATTTATCAGTCGTTGTTGTTGTTAACTAGAACATGGCATTTCTATCTATCAGTGTAGAGTCCTGTTGAAATATCTCATTTCAAGTCTTCACAGTCCCCATGTACATTGCCTCAGTAGTCCTTAGGACAGCAGTCTAAGGTGAGCCAATGTGATTATCTCCAGTTTGTGGCCATTGGGCTGAGGCTGAGAGAATGGTGGCTTGCCTTGGGCAGCCAAGTGAATTTGTGGTCGAGATTTGGTTCGAGCAGGAGGCTCGAGCTGTTAACCATGAATGATGTGCCACCTTTTTTTTTTAAATTATAGATGCAATTTGAAGCAGTTTTGTAGCAGTCCTATGAAGAAAATTCCTGTGCAGATGTTCCCAAGGTGCAGGACTCGGCAGTTGAAGGTTTCTGGTAGTTTTTGTTGCCCAGTGTAGAAACCACTTAATTCTGTTCCATCCACCTTGGATGTCACCTTCTCTTCTGCTGATTGGTCTGGCAGAAAGGTTCTGAGCATATAAGACAAGTTCTTGTTGCATCACACCAAAGGCTGTTTTTCACAGTGGCCCGCCAGCTGCCTCTGGGAAGATCCTCAGTATGGCTTGAAGGCATTTGCTGTCCCCTGCAGTCACCTCCCTGCAACTGGTCTTCTCAGGCCTCTGGACATGTATGATGTTTTGACTAGTAGTCATTGATAGACCTTTTTAAAACCATCTTGTCTAGTGGGTAAGGAGGACAAAACAAGTTAATGGTACACATTGTCATCTACCTTGAGCCCTTACTATATGATAAGAAATAGAATGAGCACTCTTCTTACATCCCTCAAATTCTGTGCAGGGCTCTGGAGAACGTACAGCTCCCCAGCTGTGCAGTGGAACTGCAAAGAAGGTGGGAGGCAGTGAGTCCAAGAGAATACCATAGATTGCTAATGACCTTTTCAGTCTTCCTAGCTCAGAGCTGCATGTTTAGCAGCCTTTATCCTTCAGTTTCCTGAATGAGATCTGTGGGCTCACTTCTGTGCTCATGAGACAGGCAGCTCAATCCTGCTTAAATTCTCTGCTGGTGGAAAAAGTGCCTGGTTTCTGCTGAAAGTCATGTGAATATGTTGCACGCACTAGTGCTCTGGCAGCAGTTACTGGTGGTTGTATGCATGGGTTGGTGGCCAGGCAACTGTCCGCTGGTGAAAAGCAAGGTAGGGATGGGGGCGGGCAGTGGGAGAAATGGGAGGGGGGGGTTTCTGGGCAGGAAGGGGACATGGAGGGAGGCCGAATGAGAAAGGGAAACGGTAGGTTTGGCCTCACAAGCCTGCGGTTAAATCCTGTCGCTTTCCACCAACTTTACACACCTGGGGTCTTGCACCAGCAAATATGAACAAAAGTTCACTTACCCCAAGGAGACCTCTTGGACTTCCCCCCCCCACCCTAGGATGAAGCTTTTGCCTCCTTGGGTACCTGCAGCATCGGGGGCGGGGGAGATTTCAGTTGGATTGGGCTAACAGCCAGTGGGCACCAGAATAACTTAACAAAAGCCCCATTTAAAAAGATGACACTGCGTTTTGAACTGCCTCTAGTAGTTCACAGTAGTCCAATGTAAGCATCCAAAATGGCCAGATCAGAGTTGACCTTGAGATTAATAAGAGATGACTGAAGAGCTGTACTCTAATGTTTGGTCTTCTCTTAGGACTTTGTATTTGTGCTGCAGATCCAGAGCTTTTGCTTGTTCCGTCTACATGATGTCATGCAGTTACCATGCCTTTTCTTCCTCATTTCCCCATTTGCCTCCACAGTTCTTTGCATCTGCAGGGTTTTGTGTTTTGTATATGCAGGTTTGCCTTCCAAATTCTTGTATGTTGCTTTAGGGGAGCTGCTTCACATTCCAACCCAAGGACAACTGCACCTTTTCAGACAGGATGAGGATTTCCTCTATACAAACAACCACCATGATACACAGTAGCTGATGTTTTACTTTTTTTCCCCCTTGTAACTGCAGGATCAGAAACAGAATTGCCTCAGGATCAGCAGGGAAGTGCCCCCAATACCATGGAGTATCGAGGTGCAGGAATGGCCAAGCGCCTGGCCACATTAATCTCAGGTCTGGTGGAGTGCATGTGCTTTGCAGGTGTCATTTTTGGATGGGCATCCCTGGTCTACGTTCTCAAGGATTTGCGCTACTTTAGAGATCTGTGCATTTCACCTGTCAATCAAACAACCAATGTGACAGGTATGATCAGGGAAGAAGAATTGGAGGCAGTGGGATTTACTTCTAAACTGAGTTGTAGTGGCTCTGTGTCAGTGTGTGCATGTATGGGGGACTAACTGGGAGTCATAAAGAGCAGCTGTACTGGCTTGTGGTCTGTTTTAAGAGCAGTAAGTAAGGATCTGACTCATAGACTGCAAAAGTGTAAGGAACAGCACAACGAAGTTCTCCAACTTAAGACAGAAAGTTGGATCCTTCTTGTCTTGACAGAAGGCTGAAATGGAGCACTGGCATGGGTGCTGTCTAAGAGAACCCCATCATTTCAGGCTCTCACCATCATGTGTCAGACTTTCAGTGCCAGGGCTTACCCCATAGGACATCTGAAAAAGAGCTGTTCTGAGCAGGTACAAGATGCATTTTATCCCCATTAAGTACCCACAACCAGCCGAAAAACAACTGACAGAGCATTCAAGGAAGACTGAAACTTTCAGGAGAGTTTTGAGTTATAGCATCTCTAACTATGGAAGGTTAGAAGTTTTTCTATTTAAAACAGTATAGCATTAAGGCTTGCTGATGGGCGAGTTAGGTTGAGGAACCATGAAGAGTAACAGGCCAAATTTGTATATGAGTGAGAGCACTACATGTAACGTGCTTATTGTGTGCTTGAAGATTTATGTATAGAAAATATGGATAGGAATTATCTGAACTTAGGGACTGTGTCTAAATTCCTTCTCCTTTTGCAGACTGCAGTGCTCAGGATGAACAATTCTCCCTCATCTTCACGATTGGCTCCTTCATGAACAACTTCATGACTTTCCCCACTGGCTACATCTTTGACCGCTTTGGCACCACAGTAGCCCGGCTGCTTGCCATGTAAGTACTAGGCACAGTCCACTTCCTTATGCACATCCTGGGAGCTCCCTGATGCTGTACGCTTGAAATATGATTGCCAACAACTGGGCTTGAGGAACTTTCGTTCCTGCAGTTATGAGGCAGCAGGGAGAGATTTGGCAGTGGTGAAGTCCCCCATCACCACAGACCTGGGAGTGGAGAAGTTGACCCTGTTGAATTCAGTCTTGCCAAGCATCTCTTAATATCATTATGTGGATCAAAAGTGGGCAACCTTAGAGCAAAGGACACCCATTCTCTGCTCTTTTACTGTGAAATTGAAGGTCGATGGAAGGCAAGTCCTGGTGGAATGTTCCCACAGAGCTAGGTCTTCTCTCCAAGGACTTTTGACACAGGTAGCAGATTGCAATGACAGAAGGCTGAGATTGTAGAATGGACTGTACTACTTTGTTTTGGTGGGGCATGCCATTTTGACCTCTTCTCCATGTAAGAGCTCCTTCAAACAGAAAAGGAGCATGTCTGGGAGGGAGGATCTAGTCTAGTTCGTAGTTATGCTTTTTTTCCCATTTGTATGAAGTTATTAATGTAGGGGAGCACTCAGAAATATGATTGCTCACCTGCAGTCTAAAGTGGTGCAGTCCAGTCTACCACCTCAGTAGCCTTTCACCTTCTTGGGCTGCATGTGTAGATCTGGCCTTTGTCATTCATTTGGAAGAGCAAGGTGAAGTACTATATACCTGGTGTAAGCCAGTCAGAAGGGAACTACAACAGCTGGGAATTCTCTTCCATACATTCATTTTTTCTCTTTCTTCTTCTGATTCTTTCCTTTTCCTCTCCCTGCCTATCAGGGCTGCCAGACAACTGGAATGATAAACGCCTGTTATCTCTGGAAACCCAGACTTGCTCCTTCTGCCTCAGAGCAGTATTGTCTAGAGAAACTTCTCTGTAATCTTCACATACTCAAATGTGTAGCTTGCTTCTCCTGCTGGGAAATGGCACCAAAGAACAGAAACTGCTACCAGTTTCTCACAAGACCTCTGCCTAATGCTTTGGATAGACACAGATTCCCCATTTGGGTGGTATTCTTGATATATAGTAGCATAAACGTGCCAAAGAGTTTGCTTTGTATTAATGCATTTATATTTTTTCTAAAAGAAGAGACCACCCCTCTTTTGAATTTTGGGTAAGAGCTAGAATTCAATCCTACACTTACCGTGTGATGTCAGCAGACCTGTTGCGCTGCCAATGACTGACGTAAAGCAGTCAGCACCAGCTGTAGAAGTTGATCCAGCAACATACTACTCAGCATGCTGCTGGGAACACCAGCAGGATGATTGGGCACCTTCCTACCCATGTCGAAGGCTATCCCACCACCTTCTGGAGCAGGTCTGTTGGCAAGAGAAGCAGGAGGAGCAGATGATGGGTGAATCGGATCCTGAAAGGGGGAGGGTTTGGTGGCCATGGTGGCTGCTGAATCCTGTCTCTCTTCCCAGACTTAGTCCCACTGCATGGGTCCATGAAGACAAGCGCCAGCCAATGGTATTGGTAGGGGAGTGTGGGCCTCACTGGGTGATGTGCATGGGGTGGTGTGTGGTGACACCACTACTGGCCAAAAGTTTTAAATCTTGGTATTTTTGAATAAGACCATCATGCTACGTATATATCATTTGATGTGTAATTTCATGCAGAATGCAAAGAAACAAATTGCATTGAAATATTTATATTCTATCAAAAGTAGGGGTGGGGTAATGGTACATCACCCAGGTGTTGTCCGCCCATTGCCCAGGGTGTTGCCCCACCGACTGCATGGGAGGAGATCCATCATGGGAGTGATGTGCTGTCCTCCTGCAGTGGGTGACACAAACCCTAGTGGCACCACTGGTGCCAGCTATTTAGCTAGTGCAGGTTTGAGTAGACCCTCTCCTCCATGTCACGGAGAACAATCATTCCCTTACCCCAAGAAGACCCCCCCCCCCCGGCAGAATGCAGCAGCAGCCATTTTGGCACTGCTGCATCGGGGGTGGGGGGAAGGATAGAATTGGCCCCTAGAATGGCAAAAGGGAAAATAGGGAGGGGAAGGCATGGAGATCCATCAGAATTGTGGTAATAGCAATGGAAAGATGGACAGGATTCATCTGTTGCTCAGAGGACCTTATTAGTCTGTGGAAGCTGTCATGATTTGTCTATTAGTGCTGACTTCTGTTTGCACTACTGCAGGCTGAGCCAGTTTCATGAGTACTAAATTTGTTTCATAGCCTGCAGTAAAATCTGAGACACCCACATCTCGTATCCAGTTTAGTACCAGATTCTTGGCTTGTGTGGTAAATCAGAGGACCCACTTCAACCTTCCCAAACCTGCCACCCTGACCTGTCACTGTAGGGAGATGGCAGGTGACTCTGAACTGCTAAGAACTCCCAGGTGGTGAGTGACAAGGCCTGGTCTTGTGTGAAGCTATGTTGTTTGCACCAGCAAAAAAATCTGGTCTTTGGTGAATGAGGCTTCCAATGGTTGCAGTCCTGATTTCAGCCTTGGAGGATGTAAGTCCAAGGGTTTCTGTAATCGCAGGATGGGAAGTTGATATTTGCTGTGGCTGCAGTTTAAGTTGCTTAACTGGCTGATTGTATTAATGGATTGAGCAAAGTCATGCAGCTCATGTGAGCGGACTGATTAACTGTGGGCAGGAGGGCAGTGCTGAGCTGGCTCTCTCAGGTTCCTCCCACTCTCTCGGGGCATGTGGCCAATTCACTGAAATTGTGCACCTGTTTTTGCTGCAAATGCCCACCTCCACACCCAATGGGAAGGTGGAGTTCTCCTCAATTTCCTCCTGCCCTTGAATGAGGGTGTCTTGTTCTCTTAGGGCAATGTTTGAGGTGTTTTCATAATACCAAGGGCATCCTGTGGGTATTATTGACCCCTCCCCTGTAGCATTTTCTTATCATGTCCAGCACTATTGTGTAATCTGCAAGTCTGTGATTGCACTGTGCTAGTGCAGAAACTGGTGTTGGGTGACATAATTCAGCATCCTCCTAATGTGAAAATCATAAGAGCAACTTGGGGTGGCCAGGCTGAAAGTTCATCTAGTCCAGCATCCAGATTTCCTCGGTGTCCCACAAGATGCCCTTAGGGAGCCCACAAGCAGAGCAGAGCATGAAATTTAGTTGAATCTTCACTCAGCAGTAAATTCCACTGTGTTGAATGGGACTTGCTGTTGGGAAAATGTGCCTAGAATTGTAGCCTTAATTTAGTGTGTGTGGGTGTTCCATGTTTGTCCCTCTCTTATCTCCATACTTCCCTCTTCTTCTTCTTCTTAGAGGTTGCCTGGTAATTCTGGGTGCCTTTATTTTTACACCCAACAGTTACAACCTGCTCCCTTTCTGCTGTTTCACTCTCTTTCCTCACAGGGTTGTTGTGAACATATAAGGTGAGGGAGATTGCCACAAAGTTCTGAGCTCCACTGCACCAATCCCTTTTTGCAAGAGATGGATGTGGAAGGGGGAGCATCTTATCTTCTCCTTTGCTGAGGATTGTTGCGGCAGAGCTAGCTTCTGCCATCCTGTTCCCAGTGGCTGTCCTACCACCACCCCCTTCTTGCATCTTTTCCAACTGGTGTTTCTCCAAAGCAGGATCTTCCCTATGATTTTGCACTCTCCAAAAGATACAGAGATTTTTATTCAGCATATTTTCACCTGTGATCTCAGTTAAAGTTTGGGACTGTTATCAATGGTCAGTAGGGAAAGAAAAACCTCTTTGGATTTTCTGTTCTAGTTGCTTACATGCCTGCTAGATTTTATATCTTCCAAAAAAGGGAGAACACAGCTTCTTTGTCAGAAGCCAAGTGTGCATTCGCAGGATTGGGCCCTAAATCGATGTAATTCTTCCTATACACCATCTTAAAACTGTGAAACTGGGTGGTTAGACCTGGGCTCCCACCTGGAGCTATTGGTTGGAATGGGAACCCAGGACTACTCAGCTGGTAGATCTGGGTGGGAGCCCAGGTCTACCCAGCTGGTAGAATTGGGCTCCAAGTCCAGGCAGGAGCCCAGGCCTATGTAGCTGGTAGATCTGGGCTTCTGCCTAAACTTGGAGCCCAAGTCTACTGGCTGGGTAGACCTAGGCTCCTATTCCAGCCAATCTTGCTGGCGCCTTGCCCAGTGGGTGTTCCCCCTTCCTGGTTTTGCTCCCCAGCCCAGTGGGTGCCCTTCCCTGCTGGCAGTCAATTTGGGGGGGGGGGGCCATGCATCCATGTCCCCCTCTTGAATCTGCTGCTGCCCCATCACAGGTTCATTCTATAGGGACATGTATAAGCAGGATTTGTATTTCTCCAGAAACAGTTTCAAAAATTGGAGAGAAGAGCTGTAGAACAAATTCTAGGACTAGCAGTTGTCCCATGTGCTGCATCTATTTGTTACATTTATGTCTTTCGTTTCTTCCATCTTGGAACTCAAGGCAGCCTTCATGTGGTCATGCATCCATCCAACACTGACCAGACTTTGACTGGCTTAGCTTTAGCAAAGTAATTGTATCAAGTGCCCCCAGACCTCATCCTGGGACCTTGCATCAGACTGCACGTGGGGGCTCATGTGTCTGTCTCCTCCATGCAAAAGTGTTCCCTGCACTTAGAAAGCCAGCAAACAGTCACACAGAGCCCCATCTGAAGTCTGAAATGATACAATTGAGAAGCAGGGCTAACATCTCATCTGCTGTTTGAGAATTAGGCTACAGTTCACCATTTGGAACAGTTTTAGAATCCCAAATTAGCCCACATAATAGTTAATTAGCTTTAAGAGAAAAACAGTTGTACAGTTGTACAGGTCAGTTGTACAGAGAAAAACAGGTCAAGGTAACTCCCTGTGATATCCTTCTTGAGATAAGGTTCTCAGAATTGCATAAAGCATGCTAAATGTGGCTGCACAACAGATTATTATAGTGACATTGGACCTGCTGTTCTTCAGTGCAAGGCACATGAAAACCTGAAATTAACTGAAATTGTTCTTTTGTACCTATTGCAGTATTCAGTGTAGCAATATTATATGAGAATTGAAATTAATTCTGGCCTCTCAGTGAGCAAACGTGATTGGCAAAATTCTGGAAGAATTTGGTATAAGGATGTGCAAATTACCGTGGTTAAGAAGTATAATTTTCCCTCATGTTATAGGAGACTATTGAAGTTATAAGAATTTATGACCTTATTTGTCTGTAAGAAATGTATCAGAACTCGGTTAAATCAGTTCAAAACCGCTGAACCAGTTAACAAACCCCATTTTGAAAGTAGTGTCTGAACTGGGATGCTGGTGGGGTGTTAAAAAATATTAATGAACCTGAACTAGGAACCAATTTTGAATTGTTTGGCTCCTTATCTACCAGTCCTGTCTGAATCTTTTTTTTTCTTCCCCCTTCTGATTTCACCCTCAAATTCATTTCCCCAGCACGGTTCCCTTCATCCTTTCCCCTCTATCCCGTTAGACTTTCTATCTCACTTGCTCCCTCAGTTTTGGACTGCATCTTACTGGTTCCTTTCTCTTCCTCCAATGCCCATGGTTCGTTCCCACAGTGCCCAGCCTACCTGCCTAAAGGATGGGAAGCTGATGAATGCTCCCTGTGATGGGGAATGGAGAGAGTAGTTCACCTGGCTACCCACAGCTCAGTGCCCATTTGGTAGTTGAGGCCATCTCTTTGTCTTCCAGATCTTCCTATACCACTGGTACCCTCCTCATTGCATTTTCCTCAGCAGGTGAGTGTTCCTGGGTCAGGCTCAGGTAGCTAGACCTGTGTGGGATGATAGTGACTCTTGGGCAGAATAGTTATAATGCTGGATTTGAGACTATGTACTGAGAAACTATGTATTAACTCTTGCCCTGGAGTGTGTGTGTGTGTGTGTGTGTGTGGTCAGAACACTTATCAGCATTGGCCTTCTGTGGTTTGCTCATTGTGTTTTTTGCCAGGACAGCTAATTAACACAGTGGGAAAATTCCAGTTTGTGTTTGTCCTTGTGGAAAATATATATCACAAAATAGCCACCTGTTGAATATAACTAGAGTAAAAGAGTATGAACCATTACCTTTTAGTATTCCAATTGACAGCTCAGATTCTTTTCAACTCTACCTCAGTTGAAGCTGGGATAAGCAGATGCAAAAGAAGATAGGCCTGTATTTTGTATAGTACAGGAAATTTTGGCAGATGTAGCTTTCATTTAAAAGTGCGGTAAGCTGCACCTGTTGAAATTCCCTTCTTAGTACTACTTTACTATGAAAAATACAAAAGTCCTGCCTTTATTTGATATCTGCTCAGCCTAGTTCAGATCAAGTTGGATCAATATGTAAAAAATAAATGTTGGGGGCACTGTGGATGCAGAGTTTTTACAGCTCATGCTTAGTGGCTTACCTTGAATGTACCAGGTCAGCCAGCATTCTTCAGAATAGCATACCAAGTTGCAGCTCTGACTATGTGAATGACAAGTCATTAGGATATCACTTTGCAGTCTGGGTCAGCTTGAGAAAGAGTGCTATGGGGAAGCACCTCTAGATTCATCTCTGTACATTCATGTGGGGCAGAGCGTAAGTTCTCTGGGTGGGTCTCTGTGATGAGGAACTGCATGTAGAATATTACCATAGGCATGTGAGCCCTGTGCTTTAGGAATATACATTAGCAACTTCCTCTGTACTAAGGAATACCTATAAATGTGAAAGAAAAGAGGCAGTATATGTGATGTAGCATGTATCGGTGCATGCATGTGATAAGGCATGTATGTGCAGGCCAGAATTTCCAGATCTGTACCACTGAAGGGCAGAAGAGAGGGAAAATGTTCTATTTTATATCTCTGTGTTAGGACAGTTGAATGGCTTCCTGTATGTTGCTGTGTGCCTGCCAGCCTCATTCTTTGAGTGCCTGCTGCAGGTCTTCAAAATTATGCAGCATGCTACAGCCATTTTTCAAGTTCATGAAAAGGGGATGATGTGATGAGGTAGGTTCTGACTCTCCTCCCACCCCTTGGGTCTCTTGCATAGTCTTTTTATTAAAATAGGCTAAAAACCAAGAGAATTGGGCTCATCCTCTCAGACCTCTGAGCTGGCATAAATTTACTCTGGCACCTTGTGTTGTGCTTCTTGTTTGTTAGCAGTTGTAGACTGGGGTGTGTGTGTGTGTGTGTGTGTGTGTGTGTGTGTGAGAGAGAGAGAGAGAGAGAGAGAGAGAGAGAGAGAGAGATGCTTGTGCAATATATAGATACCCCTTGTTGCACCAGAATAGGTAATTTTCCAATATTGGATTCTGTATATGTGAAGAGGGCATCGGGAAAGCTGCTGACTATTATAAGATGGCCAGCTTTGCCTGTGTGATGAACATGTAAAACTTGTTGCTCTGATAGGACCTACATTAATGGATTTTGTTCATTTTGCAGCCACTGCACTGATGCTATTCCCAGCACTATCACTTCTCTCTGTTGGAGGAATTCTCCTTATCCTCACCAACATGCAGGTCTGATGTTTTCCCTTATGCATCTATGGGGCGGGGGGGGGGGGGCTCCATGGGGGAGGAGATAAGAGTAGACATTTCTTACAGCCTAACTTTTGGAATCAGTCAGGACTGGGCTAACCATGAAGTGTCACTTTCTTTGGGTGGCAGTGAATTCCACAGTAAGGACTCTTTTTCTCCCTCCAGCTCCATCTCTGTGATTCATTAAAACCTGGAGAAGGGTGCCATTTTTACTTTTTCTTAATGGCGTATTCCTATTGTGCCTCTGTGCGAGTGGAGTGATTGCTCCACTAGCTCAGACTGTCGCAAAGGTGCCATAAAGCATGTAGCAACAGCATTGGTAGTGCCAGCGGGAAGGCCTGAGCCATCCTACTGGCATCAATGCATGATCCAGTGCACACTGTAGCAGGTAAGCTCTGTGCTAAGCAGAGGGGTGGGGAGGGGATGGAATTGAGTGGGGAGGAATGGGGGATTGGTTCTCATAAGGGGTGGAATCAGTGGAGCTGGTGTGTGCCATATCATATCCTCCCTTTCATACTGGATCCTCTTGGACTTGCTCTGGTGATTCAGCAGACATAGGTCTGCGTAGACCCATTGCTGCAACTGCGGCTTTCCCCTGAGCAAGATAAGGGGTAATGTCCCCTTACCTCGAGGATACCTCCAAACTGTAAAATTCCCCTGTGGGATACGGTGCAAGCTTCCCTGGCCCTGCTGGATTGGGCCCAGGGGAATTTCAATAGGATCAGGCTGCCTGAGCCCAATCCTATGCATGTCTTCTCAGACATAAGTCCCATTATAGTCAGTGGGATTATTCTCAGGTAAGTGTGAATAGGATTGCAGCTTGTGTCTGCCTTTGGAGTCAGAGAACACCAGAGGGTGGAAACAGAAATGGAAGAAGTTATTCTGAGAACGGAAAATAATAAAATAACAATAAAACTTTATTTTTTATCCCGCCTTTCTCCCTAACTGGACCCATTGGGCTTCACTTTCCTATTGATCTATTTGTAGCTCTTTCCTCTACAACCATTTGCTTGTAGCTCACAGAGAGTCCAGCCCTTGCTGTTATCCACTGATCACTGCAGAAAATTAATCAATCTGGCTTGTGTTCTTTATTTGTCTCTTCAGGTTGGGAACCTCTTTGGGAAGCATCGCTCAACTGTCATTACCCTCTACAATGGAGCCTTTGATTCTTCCTCTGCTGTGTTTCTTGTCATCAAGGTGGGTGACTATTACTAGAGAATGGAAAAAGTGGTAGCATTGCCGCAGTTTTAGAAAGAAAACCAAAATCCTTTCCCCCTTCCCCGCTGTGGACTTTCTGCCTAAGAGAAGATGGATGCTTTGAAGTGCTGCTTGGAGGCTGTCGAGAATCAGCCTAGTTATAGAGCCATCACAGCATCCCTTTTCTGTGGCAGGGAAAGGGGATGTTGGACTCAAACAGTCAAGGCATCTTCTCTTTCTGCCCTTGTCAGCACTGATTGAAAAGTCACAAGCTCTTCAGCTGCCAGAACAGGAGGCTGATTTAACACTGAAAGAAACTGGCAGCCTTCTCAAAAACTGGACAAGAAGGGAGCTAGATCCCGGGATGAGTAGAGGGTGATGATGATGCAACTGGATACAGTGATTGATGTTTGGGTGAATGGAAGGAGAAGGATTAAGAAAGAGAAGAGAAGAAAGACTTCAAAATTTCAAATGCTGACCAAGATCCATCAGAAATGTCTTCTACTCTGTTCCCAAAAATTCCAACAACCACCTGATGTACCTTACCTATTGGTCACCTGGAACCCTACAAAGCTACCAAAAATATCTAGTGAGGGTAGATTAGTCTTCAAAGAATTTAATCTGGATTAACTCCGAACACTTAAAACTAAGAATGTATGTACTACATTTCTCTCTACCCTGCCCCAAATTCCAATAAATTTTCTAGCTATCTTATACCAGCTCATTTGGAAGTCATCCTCTTTTATGCTTTCGAGAGCATTTGTTTAACAAACTATCTGCTATTTTGGTGCAAGACACTGGAGGATTAACACTGACGTTTATAGTGAACCCTGGGATATTTGCAGACTGTTAATCCTGTTACTAGCTAAGTTATATGATAAAGGTCATCCCTGTGCCTTCTGTTTATTCCCCATTCACTTGGAGCAAACAAAACGTGAATATGTGTATCTTTTTTCTGCTGACAGTCTGGGTTTTAAAAATGAAAAGCAGCCTTAGGTTACTGTAAGTTTGAACAAAAGAGTTGGGGGGAGAGGAGGTGAGTAGACAAACCACAGGAAGGAAAAGAGGGTAGAAGACTCTTCTCCCCTCCCCCCCACAACATTCCTTGATTTAAACTTGCACCTTTTGGGGCTACTTTTCATTTAAAAGAAACAAACCCAAATATCAGGGGAAGATAAATGCAGCCATGTCACCTATGCTTGTCCTGGAATCCTTGGTTTACCAGCTTTCATTCAGTATTCCTAGGAAGCCAGATTGGAAGTTTGTGTCTGGTTAGGAACATAACAGTTCCTATCCTTTGCATGATCACAATATTTACCCTTTGCTTTGAAATTATTTTATTTCAGCACCTCCCCTCCCCCCCCCCAAATCTGGTCTAACAAAGCGAATATACTAGTTCTCAAGAACACCCTGATTGGATTACTAGAGATATGTTCAGCGCCTCATATCGCATGTTTTGTGAATGCAATGGAAAACTGCCTTTAGCAGTCTGCTTGGCTCTTTGGTTGCCAACAGGTTATTAATACTGTCCAGATGTAAACTGAGCTGAAAGATTACATTGATCTGGCACAAGACCACATGAAGACTCCAAGTAGAAAGAAGCGAACAGTCCTTTGCTGACACTAACCAAAGTCCAGCTGCATGATAGAGAAAGGCGGGGAGATGTGCTTGAAACTAGAGGGGTGGAGTGTGGTGTGCTGATGTGACTTCAGCAGAAGAGGAATTAGGAAGCTGGGGCTAAATGGGGAGACTTGATGTCAAATCATGGGAGCTCTGTTCTGTTTGTGGTTCAGCACTCGTGTTAATCATGTTACTTCTCTAACTCATGCTTTAGTTTCCCCAAAGTGGTGAATGGCAAAAGCTGCTCAGAGCAGGGTATATGAGATGGAATTGGTGATGATATTTTATGTCCTGGAGAATAACTGAGGTCCAGAGGCCAGAATCTACTAGGGTTTGCTAACTGCAGCACGTAGAAAATCTCCCACCTAGAGTTTCTCAGGACATGAGCAGGGAGAAAGGCATTGGATCATCCAACATGATGTATAGAAGGAAATTCACTTGAATGGCCAGAGTGGTGGCAGGTGATAAAGAGGGTACTGCTTGACACCGCTGTTTCTCTGGGTTGTGATTATTATCACATGCAGAAGTTCAGAAAAGGGAAATGCAGAGCAGTGGATTGAATACTCGTGTTGTTATAGGATTTAAGAGTGCGCACTTGAGCATCATAATCTAACTGGTGACTTTGTTCTGGAGAATGCACAATAAAAGTAAGAACAGGAAATCATGTTTCTGAATTTAATAATTTATACAGATGAAAAATGAGACTGAATCAAATGAGTAATTGGGCTGGCCCAAGGTATTTTGTTGTCTGAAGTGGAATATGCAAATACTTTCCTCCTACTGGGAAGGGAACACAGTACTAATAAACCACTGGGCCGCTTTCCTGTGAAAGTCCCTTTGAAATAACTGGCAATTAAACCATACTCACAGTAACTATTTTCTCAGTGGATTGTACCCCATGGGTTATATCCACTTCGCTCGCCCTCCCACTCAGTGATGGTTAAAATCTGTCATTTGAGGTACTCCATGTTAGTTCTGAGTCACTTGACCAAAACTGAGCAGTGGTCATCCCACACTGAGAACAGTATAGGCAGGATACCTCAGATATTTCTTGTTTGTCCACAGCTGCTGTATGAGCGTGGCCTCTCGTTGAGTCACATGTTCCTCTTCCTGTCTGCCTGCAGCGCCTGGCACTTGTTCCGCACTTTTTTCCTGATGCCCCGCCGCCATATTCCTTACCCACTTCCGTCAGGATACACATATGGGTAAGGAGCATTTGATGGTAACTCGCTCTGATACCAACTGCCTCCCTTTTGCATTGACCTGTCCTGAATGTGATTTGCTATTAAGGGTGAGGGGTTATTTTGAGGTGAGATCTCAACATCTTGTAGACTGTTTTATTTTCTTATATGTCTTTTGATTAGAAAACACATGTCATAAATTGATAGCCACTTTGGTTGATTTGGCTTTTAACATCACAGTGATTTTGTATTTTCTTGTTGTGGCCTGCTGGTTGAAAGATTAAAACAATCTTTTTTGTATTAATCTGATGTGTAACCATTTGTCTCTATGCATCTGTAGAACTTTAGTTTTAACTTTTTCTATGGAGAGTGTAGGGGAATAAGCCTCATGAGGTGGGTGGGTGTGGACAGATACCCATCATGCTTCTTGTGTTCACAGTGTGAGCTGTCAGAGGAGATCCAGTTCATATCGCACCTACGAGGAAAAACGCAGGCCTGAGAACCTGGGTGAAGATGAGATGCAGGATGGTGACTCAGCACTCAGAGAGGGAAATGACACCACTCAAGTGATCACTGGCAAAGGTAGAGATTGTGACCAGTTCCCAAGTCTTGTGTTTAGAGAGTCTGACTAGTGGAGCTTCATACAAGCCAGGAATATTGTCAGGAATACAAAGTCTGTTCTTGCTAAATAACCCTTTGGGGTCTACTATGTTGTACTGATAGGTCTTACTCACTTTCTGGTATTGTGGAGGCAGCTTTCTCAGGGATGGCAATTTGTGGAGACTTGAGAGGCATCACCTATCTCTGCTGTGATATGCTAAATTCTCATGCTGTCGGAAAAAATGGACTTTTCTTCACTCTTTTCTCTGAGATTTTGTGTGAAGAGTCTGTGTAAGTGCCTATAGCTGCAGATACCAGAGTATGTTAAGAACAGCATTTTCCTCTGTGAACCTGCCCACTTCCTTTTGGCTGCTAGCTGAGATTCTGTTCTGTATCTCTTCCACCTGCCCACCTTCAGAGGCTAGTTGCTTTGAGCATGCAGGAGAGGGTCTATGGGAGCATGGGCATCTAGACTTTGGGACATGCTCCCACAGGAAATCTGTCCGGGCCCATTTCACCTCCCGGTAATATGTCTGGAGAGCTCTTGGGGCAGACATTTTATGTTTTTGTATTGTTCTCCTACTGGGGTTTTTCTTTTCTTGTTTTATTTGTTCTGTGGCTTTAATTATGTTGTTGAGCTTTACTTTTTTTTAGTTTTTGTGAAGTGCTTGGGGTGCTAATTTTTCCTAATAGAAAAGTTGATTATTAATCTTAAAGAAATAAATAGTGCCAATAAAGGTTTATGGGTGTGTGTGTGTGTGTGTGTGTGTGTGTGTGTGTGTGTGTGTGTGTGCGCGCGCGCATGCGCGTAGTCATTCCCAAAGGTCTAACTTAACGCTTATTGCCTTAGCACTGCTTTTTGAGCAACTGGGTATGCAAGGTCTGCCTTAAACAAGGCAGCAAGGCCTCCTTTTTGTCTAAATGGACATCTCCATTATTTACAGAATCAAGCCAGCACTCATCACTGTCCCCCCCCCCCATGCTTAGGAAATGTGGACTAAAGAGAAATTCTTAGAAGAACTCACCTCTTTCACCCCTATCCTTCCTCCTCTAAATCTAGCTATTAATAACTTGGAGTCAACTGTCTTGCCTCACTATTCCAGTCAGAGAATAAGGACTCGTGCTCCTCAAACGGCACAATTCTTACCTTGGGAGTGTCACAAATGTACCATAAAGCACTTTTGCTCCTCCTTGGACTGGGCCGGTGCAGGGATGCGTGCCAGCCCATGGAGATTGTATCTAGCCTCTGCGCTGACTTGGGGAGGGAGGGTTGTGTTAGCCAAGCTCGACTGATGCAGGGGTCTGGAGAGGGTGGGGAGGAGGCAGGAGGGAGGCATTCCAGGGTGGTGGGAGGGTGGTCCTGGGGGCGGGCGGGCAGGCAGGCAGGACTGGGACCTGGCTGTTAGGTTGGATGCCAACCCCATGCCCCGAGCAGCATGGAGTAGCTTGAAGCTGCTCTGTTCTCCTCAGACTTGTGCCACCTCCTGAGGTGGTGCAAGTCTGAGAAGACCCATTGGGGCCGTGGTGGCTTAACCAGCAGTAAGGGGAAGAGGTTCCCCTTACCTCCAGCTGAGCCACTTCTGGCCCCAATCTTTTGATGCATACAGTGCACACTTCCTGGCTGTCTGTTCCAGCACAAGATAGGATTGTGCTGAAAGTCAACTATTTGTTTTTGGGCGATCAGGCAGACAGGAGAAGTTAACTCTAATTTCTTAATTTTTCACTCCTTGAACTCCCTTCAGGACATGAGAACTTTGGTCTGACGTTCCAGCAATAACTTAATTCATATTTCACATCTCATTACTGCGGGCATAGTGTAAATAATATACTAGAGCCCTCTTCACACAGCTGTTCCCCCCCCCAGTTGGGGTCCACAGACTGTCAATCTTTCTATATGTTGAACCAATCTTTTCTCAAAGCAATTTAGCCCATGTGACTTGGGTCAGAAGGGACTCTTCACAATGGTATGTTCAACAGTAAATTCATAACAAAGTAAATTCATAACAAATGAGGACACATCCTGCATTCTGTGACATAAAGATTAATTCAGACTTGACCTCCTTTTAATCCCCCCCTTTCTTTTTAAAGGGGATCCTGGAACTGCACCGAGCTTCAAGGAGCCGACTTTTGGTTCTTTCTGGAGTTGCGTCTTCTCCAAGCTGTTTTTCTGGCATCTGGTGTGGCTATCTGTGATGCAGCTGCGGCACTATCTCTTCATTGGCACCTTCAATCCCATGCTGGTACAGCTGGCTAATAAAGACCCTGACCTTGGTATGAGGTGTGAATTCAGAGAATGGGGGAATCATTGGGTAGTGATTAATAGGAGCTCTCCTTTTGAGAAAGGAATGGGTCAACAAGACACAGACAGATGTTGAGGCCAAACTGGATATATTAATAAACTTGCTTGGTACTGCCTGTTCTGTTCCCCCCTCCCCCCCAGAAATGTAAATAGTAGCTGTAGGAGGCCCCATCCTGGACCAGAACCGTGGTAGGGGGAGGGACTTTAACCTTTAGCCATCACCATCATCCTGGTCCCAACCAAGGCCTCTGTGCAGCTAATGCTTGTATTACTCATGCATGAAGGATCAAATGACATGATTAACATCACATCTAGTCTGACCCAAAGGCGAGCAAGAAGCAAACCCCACTTCAGAAGCACACGTGGGCATAAGTCAGAGTTACCAAAAGGGAAAAACATTTGGATAATAGATTGGAAACGTACAGAGAGAACAGAATGTGGCGCTTCGGACCATAGTAGAACCAAGGAGTTCGGGTTTTAGATTGTTTTGCTTCTGCCTTAAATCTAGAATGGGTTGTACGTATGAAAACCTTGTCAGTTTTTTGTGTTTCCTTGGAAAGATGTTGTTATAATGGTCTTTTAACTCTTCTTTTGCCAACAGTGAGCAGCTATACCAATGCCTTTGCCTACACTCAGCTGTGTGGAGTCCTTTGTGCCCCATGGAATGGGCTTATCCTTGATCGTCACAAACGTGGGAGGAAAAAGGACGGGACTTCTCAAGGTATGTTCTTTGAATTGTGGGGGGTCTCCTTCCTTCATAAGCATGCTCTTTGTTCTCCCTGCCTGTGTTCTCTCTCTCATAGGAGTGTCAAACTCTCTTGCGGACTTGCGTTCTTGTGTTCTGTCGCTGGCCATCACGGTGCTGCAGTGCATAGCCTTCTCCATATGCGCCTCCATCCCAGTGCTACCTGTCCAGTATGCCACCTTTATCCTGCAGGTTCTGAGCCGCTCCTTCCTCTATGGGGGCAATGCTGCCTTCTTGGCAATAGCGTGAGTAATTGTGCTCTTTCCTTGAAAAGAGGGGATGGGGGGAAGAGAGAGGGAAGGATGACAATGAAATGGAGGGGTTAGATTCTTGGTGTTCAATAATACTAGGGGCACACCTGTATTACAAGTTTAGAATAATTTGAAACTAGTTTCGAATGTTGTCTTATGTTTCTTCACAAGGGGAATTGTGGGAATTGTAGCTTTATGAGAGGACTAAGAATTGGTTTTTTTGGAAGTTATGTAGCCCCTAGTATAGAATTGCAATTCCAGGCTTCCTTGGGTTACAGCTGGACAGGCATGAAACTAGTTGAAGTTTTTACTTCTAGATATGCACTCAGTTATTTGCACCATTTATATACAAATTACAATAATATTGACATAGAGCTGAAAGAAACCCATTGTGCCATTTACTCCAGGGCTAGCCAGCTTTGGGGGCATGGGTGTTGTGTGCTTCATGGGGATCCTTGTGCTTGACCCAGGCTCAGATGAACCATGGATCTGGCCTCTTAATGTTGCTGTTCTGCAGTTATGCTTTGCTGACAGCACCCATAAAAGTGAGAGCTATGCTGGGTCTAATGTACTGTAGAAAGCAGGGGTAAAGCTAGGTCTTGTCTATAGATAGGTCCCCTAGATCTTGACCTAGGTCCTGTCTGAGTGCAAGGTTGCTGATTGTTTCCTGCTAGTATATGGGAAGGTAGATTTGAAAGTGTTTTCTCGGGCCAAGTTCCATTTTGGCATGGACTTTTCCTTTAAGCATCTCCTGAATTAAACCTGTCAGGCACCACAGAGTCTTCCCCTGAGCTGCCCTTGTAGTGCAGGTGCCATGAAATATTGATGCAGACACTGCCAGTGTTCTGCCCTGTTCCTTGACCCTACAAGAGAAGCTGCATCTGCTGTCCTGCCGCCTGATGAGATGGAATGAAAGAGACACAGAAGAAGGGCAAAGGTCAGAGTGAGAGGTGGACTAGGGGCAGAGCAGTGCCAAGGCACAGTAAGGAGGAGAGGCCTCTGAGAAATTCCATTTCACTTTTTGCGAAAGCTTCTCATTTTTTTCCCTTCATATCTTGACAGCTTCCCCCTGGAACACTTTGGGAAACTCTATGGTCTGGTGATGGGACTCTCAGCTGTGGTGTCTCTCCTGCAGTACCCCTGCTTTGCACTCATCAAGGGTCCACTCAAGGGGGATGCCTTTTATGTGAGTGTCTGAACTCCAATGAGTCTGTCCCATTATGTGCCAGTTTGTGCTCCAAACACAGTCCCCTGTTACATGAGGAACAGTGATTTGAGTGCAGACAATGGGGTGTGTGTATTTGTGGAGCTAAGAGAGCTGAATTAAAATGATCCCTCATAGTGGGTCCATCCGCATTGTAGGAAGGACCAGCTGAGAAGGAAAACAGAGGTCCTGTATCTGTAATAGCTGTGAAGTAGGAAGTAGGAATCTTGGCAGGTGTAGCCTTTCCTAACTTGCAAGCTGCACTTATCAAAATGTCCCGTTCTGCAGGAATTGCACTCTCCCAAGCTTTGTCTTCCTACCTGTAAAACAGTATAAACAATGGTTGAACTTTTAGGCATACGCCAAGAGGATGAACATAGTGAAGACTGGAAAGTACTGTATATACTGACAGTGCTATATAACTGAATAATAAGTATGGAAATGACATATGCAGGGGAACTTTAAGCAACACTGCAGTGTCGGCTATCCTCTGTGCCCAACCAGAACTATGTCTTATGGCTGGCCATATTTGAACTGAGCTGGGAGACCTTGAGACCAGTGACATGAGTGGGAGGACATGGAACTTGGTACCAGACATACAAGTAGAAAGTACTGTTTTATTTGACTAGGCTAGGAAGTCCCCTATTTATTGTAAGTCCTGGTCAATCCACTGGCTTCATACTGCTTGCCAGTCTCAGTGACTGATGTAGTTGTTACACATCCCTGGTCTCTTCTGTCCATGAAGAGGCTCTAGATTTGGTGCACACAGTCACAGATCACTCACTAGTCTCACTGTTAGCCTTGGATCTCAAGTTTCCGATTTGAGCTTGGGGGCCTGTGTCTGCAGCAGTGAGTGTCCTCTACAAGGGAAGATTGTCAGAAGCTGCAATCTGTGTATTATTTTCCTCTCCCTTCTTTCAGGTGAATATTGGCCTCGTAGTCTTAATGCTGCTGGCTTTTGTCAACCCATTAACAGTGTGGTTGGAATGTAAGCGACGACAGAAGAAACCAGCTACTACGCCCAGTACAGAGACCACCATCTGAGCTCTCACTACATGAACTTGGGGAACCTCTCTTAAGTAGAGGAAGCCTTAAGACCACCTGAAAAGGCTGTAGAAGAACAAGCCACCTTCGACCCTGCAAAATTCTGTCACAATCCAACACTGCACACGTACTCACTACCATTGAAATAAATGGACTTAAGTTCTCCTAACTCTGTTGAATTACGGCCCTAGTGTTTCTAAACCAGATTCTGTCTCCCCACTTTATAGTACATTATTTTTCTAGAAATTAAATCCATTTTATATTGCTCCTAATGTGGGAATTCAGAGTATACTTTCCTTACATTAGTTTTATTCTCTTATAGAGCTATATTTTTTTTGTGGATTTTATAACACTGCCAGAATTCGAGCTAGTTCACACTTTTCAATTCGAATTTGTAATGCGTTCAGTAAAGTATAACTTTTTGCCTTGAATGTCTTAGCATATTCATCTTCCCATTAAGTTGCTGAATTAGCTGAAAAACCAACTATTGCCATTGTTTTGGATTTTTAAAATATTATTCTAATTTTTAGTTTAAGAATCAATGTGTGTACCAGAGCTCGAAGAAAAATATTGGCATTGTGAGGAAATTAAATTACTAAAATATTCTAATAAAGCTTTTTTAAAAAAAATCAGTTGTGTGCTACTATACTACTCTTACAGTGCAATCCTATGCATATCTACTTAGAAGTAAGTCCTATTGTCTTCAGTGGGGCTTATTCCCATTATATATATATATATATATATATATATATATATATATATATATATATATATATATATAGGATTGTAGCATTATTAACGAAAACTGTCATGACATGAACCCAAGCTCCCGGCCAGTTCTAGCCAAGGTCTTTCTATCTATAAACCAGTAAATAGGGATCTTGTGCTGTTTTACTGTTTGATTTTCTTCTGAGGGGGGTCGCCAAAATCTCTCATTGCGGAAGCAGGCAGAGACTAATGAAGACTTTGTTCCAGGAGAGGCCTTGGGCTAGTGATGCTTCCACAATTATTTGTAGCAAGGGGAGACAAAGCTCTAGTAGGGGTCCAGTGAAAACAAGATATTTTTTGGCCGTGGCCCTTAATAAGTTTTCAGATAATTGAGGAAAAAAATGTTGTATAGGAAAGATAGAAAATAAAATGTTTGAAAAAACACAACCTGGAAATGCAAAATATAATGCCAAAGATGTAATGCAGATAAAAAAAGTGTTGTGTAGTGTTTGTATCTGATTGAAGTGTAGCTCTTACAGTTCATAGTTAAGTTGCCAAGGGTTCTTGATGGGCAGTTCAGCTCTGGTTTCCAGTCCTCACAGACTCTTGAAAAGTCAAGATTTAGTCTTACATAAGAACAGCCCCGCTGGATCAGGCCATAGGCCCATCTAGTCCAGCTTCCTGTATCTCACAGCGGCCCACCAAATGCCCCAGGGAGCACACCAGATAACAAGATACCTCATTCTGGTGCCCTCCCTTGCATTGGCATTCTGGCATAGCCCATTTCTAAAATCAGGAGATTTTATATACACATCATGGCTTGTAACCCGTAATGGATTTTTCCTCCAGAAACTTGTTCAATCCCCTTTTAAAGGCGTCCAGGCCAGATGCCATCACCACATCCTATGGCAAGGAGTTCCACAGATCAACCACACACTGAGTAAAGAAATATTTTCTTTTGTCTGTTCTAACTCTCCCAACACTCAATTTGAGTGGATATCCCCTGGTTCCGGTGTTATGTGAGTGTAAAGAGCATCTCTCTATCTGGGTCTTATGGCTCAATCCTATTGGCTGCCACTGGAACTAGCATTCTGGTGGTGGAACTTGCTTTCTGGCAGTTGCAAAAGGTGATCTGGAAGTGCATGTAGCCGTGCATGTCTAGACTGCCACTGGAGAGGCTTGGAGGCATGCAGCGATGGGAAGATGGAAGCCTTCCAATGGAGGCAAGTCAATGGAATGGGTGTGACAGGGCAGGGGTGGGAAGGCCAAGGCTCTTTCAGAGGCAATCAGAGGACTGACACATGTCTGAGGAAATCCACTGGCAGTTGAGGGGCTTATGGAAAGGTAAAGGAAAATATTTTCCTCTTCTTCTGCCATGCCTCCTGATTGGCAATTTCCACCATAACGTGCAGTGCATACTGTTGTGGGGAAACCACAGGATTGGGTTGTTTGACAAGCATTTAATTAAATTCAGTTATGTTCTTTATTTTTTTCAGTCACTTGGCTTGATTTTATTGTGGCTCTCCATTTCCTTGCTAGGTGGATCTTGCTCCAGTGAGTTAAATAAGGTTGTGAAAGTTTTGGGTGTAGTATCAGTTAAATACAATTCAGTGAACAAAATCAAGGTTTTAAGAAGCATTCTATTGAAACATATCCCCAAAGGTATTAGTCACCATTTTCCAAATGCTTACTGCTTTACTTCAAAGTTCTCATAAAGGAAATAACTCTCCTTTGTCCATATCACCATACCAATGTTTGCTTTCCCCTCCACTTTATATATTTTGGAAATGATCTAAAGAGACAGCTGTCATGGAAGAGAGCCCTTCCCTTCTGCCATGTCATTCAGCTTGCATGCACTACATGCCCATACACCAAGAAGTGATTGCTTTCAACAAATGGTTTCAGTTACTACTCCCTCTTCTGTTAAAACCCTTTAAGTGCCAATACGCAGCATGGGTACGCCACAAGTCAGCAGCCAAAAGAGACACATGTGTGTATCTGTAACACTCATTGTGGACGCTAGCCTTACAGGGTGCTTGAGGGTTGTGTTGAACACACAAGTTCTACTGTCTGTTCTATTAAAAATGGATTTAAGTTGGAAGTTGGCAGCAAGTAGATAGGATGTTACTGTCTGAGGAAGAGAAATTATTCTAGCTATTCTCGCAGAAGGTGCTGTCTTAACTAGAAGTGGTGAAACTCCTGGCTGAGAAAAGGGATCATGCCCTCAAAAGCACTGAACTCTGAAATTACTCTTGATGGGATCAGTGCTAAGGGGGATGTTTCTTGTAACTTTTGAAATGCAGGATGTATACGTTTCATGCTCAAGAGTATGGTAACCAATCAAGAGAATTTGTCATTGTTCTCTGAGTTAATGGTGGTTTCCTCCAAGGTCATACGTTATGCAATTTTAACAGTGACCTGAAAGCTGACTTCTATATCCTGAACTATGATATGAGATTGTGCCAGAAGCATGGAGAACTGTGTATTGTGTTGTTTTTTTTTTTCCTGCAAGGTCACCCTCTGAGTAAAGTCAGCCGTGCTTTATTTGCATTGTGTGTAATCTGCATGTTTGTGTTTTGATAGGGATGGAGCCCTGTGGTTGTGAGTCAGAAGGATCCAAAGATGCAACAGAATGTGGCTTAGCCAGCAGCTGACTTTGCTCCTTCCCAGTATGGGATCAGCATTGTCAAAGGGATTTCAGCACCAGCCTTTTGTCCATGTTGTTGAGTATTGGGAACTGTTCAGTATTGGGAACTGCACACAGATGAATGTAGCAATCAAATGCTGGGACCAGAGCATATACTGTGTGGTTTCGAAAGCAGCAGGAGATATGCACATTGTCCTTGCTGATCAAGGCACGTGCCTTCCCAAAGACTATGCACTATAAATCTATGGTCTCACAGGTATTGGGTAAACCTCCTTTTTAAAGCTGATCCAGGCCTGGTCCAAGCTGGACACAGGTGCCTGAGGTAGTGCTGATCCCTCGCTTCCCCCACCCTGCACCACACACACACTTCCTGCAATTGTTCATGCTGCTTTTTAACTGGCTGGGCAGGGTGGATTCTTCTCCCAGGATCCTCACCACCTGGTCAGTTTATGATAAGCAGTTCCAGAGAGTAGGCAGCAATGGCAGCTCACTCTGGGAACTCCTTGTGGCTGCTGGTCCCTCCCCTCCTTCTTTGCCCAATTCCGCCTCCATGACCTTTGGTAGCAGGGCAGGAGGCAAGTCCTTCCTAGCTCATGGACTCACTGCCCCTTCCTCAGAGTGTTCCCCCTCTTTGTTTTGCTGATTTGTTTTGAAATAAAGTAGCAGGATGGGGCTGGAACAAAGATGCTGGGAGGAGCCTGGTGGTTCCAGCTAGAGCAGCCTCCAGGCTACCTCTCTCCCACTTTCAAAAGAGGAGCAAGCTTTCTTTTTTTGGAAATAGGGTGGCACTTCTCTTGGCTTCCTGGTTCCCACTCCTGGTTCCACTGTTCTATTTCAAAATGCAAAGTGACGGAACAAAGAAGAAGAAATAAGCGGGGGGAAATGGGAGCTAGGTGATGCAGTTGAGGTGGTCGATGGGCACAGATCTACTGCCTGAAGTAATCATTTCACCTAGCCCAGTGGTTCCCAAACTTACCCTGGTCACAGTTGTCATGGGGCCTGCACACAGCTGAAAAATCTTGTGGTGCCCCTGTGACTTCACCACAAGAAAAATCTTGTGGCGGCCTGGAGCACCACCATGGTGCACAGTTTGGGAACTAGTGATCTAGCCTTATGGGTGTGTGGGCTAGCCCTGAACTGATTGCTTGCTTGATGTTAGTAAAAGATTTTTCTCATCAAAGCATGGTCAGAAGTTTTTGATGAAAGTCCAATTTACTTGCATGGTGGCGTCTGAGACCAGTAGTAGGAATGGGATATGAGAAAGGAAACAGATGGTAGTTTTGAATTTGGGACAGACAAAAATAGAAAGAGTTGTGCATTTAGCTGGACGGGAAGCAGCCTGGGAAAGCTGCTCTTGCTTTGGACAGCCTGATGCAGCATTCACAGTTGTGCTTCCTACTGCAGGTATCTGCTTTCTTCCAGTAGGCTCTACTTGTATATTGATGACTGAAAGTGAGATTACAAAAACATCGTCAGTCCCCAGTGCCCTTTCTTTGAAAGGGAGTTAATGCCTGTAGCATTGCCCCTGAATTACTGGGGAAGTTGAGTCTCTGAATACAAAAAGAGAATGGAAAAATTGTGTAAAACAAAAGTCACTATTCTTATTATTTATTGACTTCCACCCCACCTTTCTACAGGAGTATTCAAACTGGTTTACAATGAGAGTAAAACAACACCAAAAGGGCAATAACAAATAAACCTGATAAAATAAATCCAACCAAATCTTAACAAGATCAAATTAAAATAGACTAAAACATCAGGAATTCCTGTTACTGATGCTGCTGTTAGCCTGATGACCAGCACCACTCTGAAAAAGCCTGCTGAAACAAGATTGACCCTGCTGCCTATCTAAAAGTGGGCAGTGATAGGTCAGGCGTACCTCTCTTGAAACTGAAAAGGCCTCTCTTGGGGCTACCCACCCCCTGTACACTTGAGGAGCTGGAAAGAGCCTGAAGGAGGGTCTCCAAATGGGAACAAAATTATTGAGCAGATTCATATGAGCAGAGGGGATTCATGAGATAATCTGGTCTTAGCCCAGTTAGGACTTTAAAGGTCCAAATCTGCACCTTGGATTGAACCGGAAAGCAGACTGGTAACCAGTAAAGCTAGTAAAGGTTAGTGTAATGGTTGGGCGGTTTCAACCCAAACTGTGGTAACTGAACTATATACTAACGAGTCCAATAGATTATGCATGCTTTTTATTTATCTTCCAAAATATGTAGTCTAAGTGCTTGTCTAAGGCCCTGCCTATTTAGCTGACAGAGTTCAAAGCCCGCCCATCCCTTCCCCATGCTGTTACCACATGGTCCAAGCAGGAAGGAACATTTGAGTCACCTCATGCGGTGGTGGAGACTGCTTTGCAGCAGGAGTTTCACCACTGCTGACAGGAACTATTGAGGCAACCTGTAACGTACATTTTCAGCATACAGTATACATGTTCTGATTCCATTGGTTGTCTTAGGGCTCCTCCAGATGATTATTCCTTTCTTCAGTTAGTGAGCAGGTGTTAATATCTTGATCTTGGATCCAGAGAATTTCCTTTCAAGTAACGCTTTCTGTGGCAGCCATTTCCTCACAAAAGAGCAGAGGAAGAAGTGGCTTTTGCTTAGCCTTGAGAGCTTCCTATGGAAAGGTGGGCCACAAAGTGTTCCTGATAAAAAGGCAAAAGGAAAGCGAGAGACCGGAAAACATGACACAGACAACCAATTCCCTCAATGGTAGGGTGTGATGGGTGGGTGCAAGTGGGCAATGTTTGGAGGAAGGTTCAGGACAGTAGAACAATGCAGGAATCAAAGTCCCTTTTCAAGGCTACTTTTAAAATATTAGAGCCCTAATGAATAGGCTCCAGAGTCAGTTGACTGCTTCTCCTCACAACGGCCTCCCAGTGTCTGGCTGCTCCGGTACATAGGGCTGCTGGAAGTATCTGGATGCAATGCTGTGTCAGTCACCTGGGTGGGAAGGGAAAAACAGATATTGTTGTCGCCTTCATTAGGTGGGGGAGATCTTTGCAGCTTGCAGAACTCTGAACAATTCAACTCACGCTGTCCTCTACTAGCAGCAAGTCCTCTTGACATAATGCCTGAGATCAAGAGCATAATTTTCCTGGAAGCCTATATCTTGGCATCTGTCCCCTGCCTGCCCTACAGATCTAAACTGCAAGCCTAGAGAACTCTCACACTCTTTTCTCAAAAATGAATACAACTTATGCATATGTAATTAGTATAACTTTTATACTACTTTGCCCAATGAGCATGCTTTGTCCCAAACCAAACATCTAACTTTTCTCAACACTTGGAATTTCTTTGAGATATGTAGTGATTATTCTAGATCATCTCATAAGCTTCCATCCAGGATGGCATTTGAATTAGCTGATCTTCCTGGCCAAGAGACTGAACTAATTGCTAGGTGGGTGAAAACAGGTTTATGAAAACCAAAACACAACACTGCTTTCTGCACTTCTCATTTTTGTGTAAAAAACAAAAAAAACTCCAAATCTGCTAAAAATAAAACCAGTTTATTTGGTTTTTATTATTTAATGGAAGGAGGGTGCATGGGTAATGATTGTGGCTGCATTTGCTGACATTATACCACATATATCACCTACCTAGTACACTTTTAAAGTGATTATAATGTATGATTATAATGTAAATTTTGAATAAAACTACATACACTGCTTTCTGCACTTCTAACTTTGGAAAACACTGAAATTTGTGAATAAATAAAATCATTTTCTCCCACCTCTACTGACTGAATAACTATTAGTCTGTTCCAAGTAAACCATGCAAAGCTCTCGTCAAAATAGGCAAGTCTGATTTGCCCTGAATTCCCAAGTTTTTGTAGGTTCCTATTTTAAATTGCTAGCAGTGCAAAACTTATTTCTTGCAGGTGGCCAGTGAAACAGAATTAACTCAGTCTTTTCCCCTACGACAGTGGTTCCCAACTTTTGGTCCAGGGACCACAAGTGATCCGTGAGACCCTGGGAAGTGGTGCACAAGGCCTGGGGGGGGGGGGAGATGATCACCTTTGATCACTTCCAGTGTCTCTCCAAGAGAGTGCTCTCCCACGAACCGCTGAGTGTCTGCTGTGGTATAGGTAGACTATTTGCCCTCTCTGGTTGTCCAATGCTTGTTGAAGTGCCAGCTGTAGTCTCTGGAGAAGCATTCACTCAGTGAGATGCTTCCCCATTGACCAGCAGAGAGGGTGGAGAATGGACACCCCCCCCCGCAGAAGGTACTTCCATTGTCTCGCTAAGCACCTCCCCCATGGGCTACCAAACTGAATTGTATTTTTTTGTGTGGTGAGGATGGAGGAGGTTGCATGTGGTCCACGACAATTCCAATTTTTGCCTCGGTATTCCATGGGCTCCTAAAGGTTGGGAACCACTGCCCTGCAGAGTGTGCCTGTCAGGGCTTACAAATTATGAGGAATGGTTTGAACTGCTAACTTTCAGGAGCAAATTAACTCACATCAGGAAAGGATAAGCTTCTTACATCCTTTGCCTATATTGTTTATTTTCTGCATACTTTTTGTATCTAACCTCTTGAATGGTTGAGATGGATTACAACAATGTAATACGTTTGAATTTACAGGTCTCCTGTCTGCCCCCATCTAAAAAGACATGGTAGACATTCCTAGAGGACTGCGGTCTCTTGCATTTACTGTGTTACAAACAAACTAGAGCAGTGTTTCTCAAACTGTGGGTCAGGACGCACTAGGTGGGTCATGAGCCAATTTCAGGTGGGTTCCCATTCATTTCAATATTTTATTTTTAATATATTATACTTGATGCTACCATGGTATGTGACTGCAATTGGGGAAATGTAACAGATCTGTCCTTTTAATAGGCTGCTATATGTATGTTTTTAACAATGACAGTAAATGGGACTTACTAACTGGGTAAGTGTGGATAGGACTGCAGCCTAAGATTGTTAAAACTCTTTCTGCTTGAAGAGGTCACTTCCAGTCATGACATCACTTCTGGTGGGTCCTGACAGATTCTCATTCTAAAAAGTGGGTCCTGGTGCTAAAAGTTTGAGAACCACTGAACTAGAGGCTATAGAAAGAATTCAGGCCCTCTGCTCAGAGCAAGCTGTATTGTGTAACAGAAAGTGCAATGATAGGAAGGAACTAGGAAGCAAGTGTGCAAAAATCTGAAGGAGTCATGTAGCCATTCCATTCCCAGGCATGAAACCAAGAAATGAACAGCATTTAGGAGGGGAAGCAGATCCTTGCAGGATAAGGTTAACAGTTATTTCTCTATTTTACTCATTTATATCAGGCACTTTTT
Organism: Tiliqua scincoides; assembly: GCF_035046505.1. Classification (NCBI taxonomy): domain Eukaryota; kingdom Metazoa; phylum Chordata; class Lepidosauria; order Squamata; family Scincidae; genus Tiliqua; species Tiliqua scincoides. The sequence continues at coordinate 67,218,678 of NC_089821.1, forward strand.
ATTCCCAAAACTTAGAAGGGTTCTTGAGTGGATCCCACACATTCAGCTGTCTGAAAGAGAGTCACAAGCTACATTGGTTAGAAAACCCTAACCCTGGGCAGTTTCCTGTGTATCTCTTAGCTTTAAGTTTCCACTGAATGCTATCTGTGTTGTGTACTTAAAGTATATAAGTAACGGTCTGATCTATTTTGGGCGCTGCTGTCTGAGGTGAGCAGAGTCAGCCTTTTGCTTGCAAAATAAAACACTGCAATTAGCTTTACTCTCTCTGGTTCTGTGTTGCTTGCGGCTGGACAACAAACTAGTCCCGGTGTGACCCCCATGGGTTTAATAACAGAACCTTTATGTTTGAAAAGCAGCACAAAAATACTGTAAATAAATGTGAGCAGGAGAAGATTCAAGGCACAGATGAATTGAAACTGAACCCAGGAATATTAGGGCAGACAGAAATGGAGGCAAAGCAAAAAGCCAAACCAGGGAAAGAATTCAAGGAAGGCCAAAGACTCAGGGGAAAAGTTTATAGTGTATATACTAACTATACATTTGTGTACAGAGTTTCTAGTACACACACACTTTTCATATACTGTATCTTGCTTACAGTACTTGTGTAGGAAGAAAATAGGATAGGAGTTAAATGTGAGTTGTAGTTGTCGTCCCCATCAAGCACACTGAGCCCTACAGGAGGCTCAGACACAGCCCAAGGATGTCACTGTCTACTCCATACAAACTCACCTCTTCAAACTTCTTGGCCTTGTACTGATCTGCTCCTTTCAGGAAGTTGAGTAGAATGATGTCACACAGGACAGTCCCCTGAGAAGAAAAAGACATAGGTGAGATGGCTGCTAGGATTTGAGAAGGCAAACTGGTACAACAGAAAGACTGGCACTGTGAACACCACAGCCAATGCTACACAATCAGCATTTTTGATTAATCTTATGGTAGTAGAAGTGTGAAATGCTAGTTCAAATAAATGTGTAAGTTTACCTAAGTGTATGTAATGGCATGATAGCATTTTTCTACGGGCTATATTCTTCAAGGTAGGTTAGGTTATATTCTTCAAGCCCCTTTTTCTAAGCTTAGTCACAATGGTCATTGGCTCTTAGAATATGATTAGAAAGGCCTTCACAGCTGATATTGACATATGGGAAAATCTTTACCCCTCCACATCACTGAATCTTCCCCAAGTCTACAGAAGCTTGTGCAACAGAAAAAGACACTTGGGGGCTTTCTTTACAATTAAAGGGAATCTGCACTGACTGCAGTACTGTACTTCTGAATGTTTCAGTCTAGCCCCATCTGTGTGCATAATGTGTTGTAGTCTTGCTTCAGGAGCATTGAAAGTAAAGGAGGTACCCTCTGAAACCAAGTTCCATGCCAAGCAATGGTAGAGTAGCACTAGTACAGCACATAAGAGGGAGCATGCTGGATCAGATTGAAGGTCAGTCTAGTCCAGCATCTTTCCCCCAGGAAGCCATTGCTATTTTCCTTTCTTCATGGGGTGGAGGGAGGGAGCAGGCTACAGTTTCTCAGTGGCGAGGGTAATGCACTCTGCAGCCCTAAGTACAACGAAAAGCACTTCAAGTGCTGAGGAAATGCACTGTCCAACAGAGGTATAATCTTGGTAGAAGATGTTGGCAGTATGTGTGGCAAATGCAGACCAATGCATTATTTGCACTTGAACAATCTGGAAAGGTCCTGTCTGGGAAACAAGGGAAAGAAAGCATGATGCAGTGGTGAAGACATGGAGAATGGAGCTGCCACACAAATATCCAACAGATGCCCCCGGCATCATGTAGCCACATTCTACAGAGCAATCAATGTTCTAGATGAGGAGAAAGAATTGCATCTTTTTCACCTTCAAAATATTTTCATTTGAGTGCTGGCAGCAACGGTTTGTACAGTATGTAAACTGAGCACTTGCTTTACTAAAAACCAACTTTAGAAAAGCTTTCACTTAAACAGAAAATAGGAGGGAAGAGGGCTTTATTTTGTAACTCTGAGGGTCTTTGAATGTCTAAAGAATGATAGCATTTCTGGATACCTGAGATCTGTTTGGTGCAGAGCTAGGCAAATAAATGTTCTAACTGAAGAACAATGAAGGAAGCTGATGACCAGACACACTCGGCTGAAATTAACATGAACGGTGGCCCTCAACAAACAAACTATTCAATCAGCAGGGCAGACTGGGCTATGGTCTGGATCTTGGAATTTCTGCAGTTTTGGCAGAAGGGGGTATCTTGGATTTTCCAGTTGGATGAATCTACCTCAGTGGTTCTCAAACGTTTTAGCACCTGGATCTATTTTTTAAAATGACACTCTATTGTGACCCACCTAGGTTTACAGACTTTTAATAAAGGAGATCTAGAAAGAAATATTTATTTATTTATAAGTAGCAATGACCAGAAAAAAAGACCCTCAAACATTTATCTACCTATATTTACACATGCTTGCAAACTGCAGGAGCTGGGCTCTTTGCAGGATCACTAGCAGTTACAGTATCTGATTTTTGGATAGCCTCAGGGCCTGAGGCAATTAGTTATCTAATGTTTCCATCACTCTTTGGTGACCAACAAAAAATCAGGTGGTGACCCACTCCCCACCCACAGTTTGGGAACCGCTGATCTACCTTGATCACTTGGACTGTAAGATATTCTGTAAAACACTCTGTAAAGTTTTGTTTTGCACTAGCTAAGAAACTTTATCCTGAGGCATTGTGCTAAGTTTGGACAACAAGACAGATCTTGCCTATTGACGATTCTCTCCTAAAGCATACCAGGTTCTGTGGAATAGACAATGAAAGGAGACAATTGACAAAACCTTGGGAAAACCAAAATACTTACCACCCCAACAGATGTAAAGGCTGCCACAGTATTGATAAGGGTTGGGATGATGTTGAACTTCCCAGCCTGAGGCATCAGAAGGCAAAATTAGCATATATTAAAAAGCTTCAGTTCAAAGAAGTAGGAGTTGGCACAGGGGTGAACAAAATATGAAGGCAGTTGACTGGTTTTCCTTGCTTCTCCTGAGAAATGGTACCTCTGGCCATTCATTTAATATGTCTTCCTGTGTCATGTAGGGTTCCCTTGGAAAGACTACTGGATGGTCCACTGATCTTTGAACATTTCAGATTACCATCTTTGTTTTGTGCACTAGTGGCGTTTTAATTGTCACGGATCCATCATTCCTCAACAGCAAGATTACAATAAGGGGGCCAGTTTGCTTCACTCTATATCTATTGTTGATCATTCTGAGAGAACAGGAGCCCTTATTATTACTCATGGAGTAAATAAGAGACTTGCCAGTTTCTGTGCAACAGGAAAAAGGGGGAAATATACAGAAAGCAGGAGTTTTAAATCACTCCCTGTACTTGTATCCTCAGATGGTTTCCTGTTCATATCCAACAAATTGACTATTAATCCCTCCCTGACATACTTATCAATGACATACTCTCAAATAAGCACTTAATAATGCTTTTATTTTTGCCCTCTAGGCATTGGGGTGAGAGTGGGAGAACACGGTGTCTCATATAATATAAAACTCAAATACCTATTTTCCAGTGGTGCATAGCACACAAGACTATTAAGCCTACACTGGTTTTGTAGAGGAGAGGTTCAATTCAGGGTCAGATTAATGCAATAGATACAAATAGGCTTATTATGTAGGGAATCACAACATTTGGAATTCAAATCCTAAAAAGGAGGACTGTCATTCTCGATCTGGCTAAAATGTACACTTTCTGAGTCTCCTGATAGAAGCATCCAGATGCTTTTCTAAGGGCCCAATCCTACCCAACTTTCCAGCATTGGTGCAGTCACAATGCAGCCCTGGGGTAAGGGAACAAATATTCCCATACCTTGAGGAGGCCTCTGTGACTACCCCTACACCACAGGATACTGTGCATGCCTCATTGACATGGCTGTACTAGCACTGGAAAATTGGTTAGAATTGGGCCCTACAATCCTAATACACTCTTACCTATGAGTAAGTCCCACTTAAATAAATGGGATTTACCTCAGAGTAGACATGTATAGGATTGTGATGTAAAAGTCCTTGGTCAGCAGGGACACAGCAGCCCCAATACAAAAACATTAGATATGTTTCTCCTTGATTTTGCAACCCTTCATCAATCATTTATTGTACTTTCAAGTGTAACTTTCCAAAGTTTTCTCAACTTCTCCCTTTCTTTCAATCACATCTGCTCCAATATAGAACCAACTCAGAGATTTCATTTGCAGCCCAACCTGATGCATATTAGCTCCAAAGCAAAGCCCACTGAGCAGAGTAGAACTTACTCCCATGGATGTGTGCATCAGATTGCAGCCACAGAGACTGTGAAATGGTCTTCTACAGCTACCAAGACACTGCTGTGTACAGCAGAGCTTCCCTTTATTGTGCATCTCCAATATTGATTGCCTCTTTCTGTCTGGAACATTCACTTTCTTCCTCTAGCTTGCTGGAACCAGTTTTCCATGACCTGTGCTAAGGTCAATCCTACAGTTCTCTTCTGTTATTTTTGTTTCCAAATAAACTATGTATAGCCACACAAAGTTCATCTCACACAGCAGCCAGACCATGTGTAGTTAACTGAGAAGGCTGCTGGGTTACCATATCAATAATAAGGATATTATATATTTAGCATGTTTGTATTTAAGGGAATTCTTCCCTCTGCCTATAATGGGAGTTTAAGTCATACAAGCACCACCTACTAGAGACTGGAAACAGCAGTAGGCTGAGAAATCTCTGGTCATGAGCCAATGAGCAACAACGGACCATCTCCACCACAAATTGAAGACATAAAGCCTTCTCTCAGATGGAGCACTTTCACTGTGAAACACAAAATATGGCTGGAGACCATGAGAAACTTTCACCTTTTTCCAGGGTCAGCAAGTAACCGAGAGCCCAATCTTAAGCATGTCTTCTCAGAAGTAAGTCCCATTGCAGTCAATGGGACTTACTCCCAGGAAAGTGTGGATTGGGCTGTAAGTTCCCTCAGAAATACATTCTTTTCTTTCAACTAAACAACTGGGCAGGCCAGTCATACCAAACTCCTCCTGAGCCGATACTGTTGTGCCAATGGGGAGCACATTGCATCCTGCAGGGAACTTTCAGGTTCTGGAGGCCTTCTCAAGGTAAGCAAACATTTGTTCCTTGCCCTGGAGCAAGCATCTGCTGCCCTGATGAGTCTATTCAGATCTGCACCGCTATTTTGCTGGTGCAAGCCCAAGTGGACTCGGGTAGGCGAACTGAGAACAGGAAGGCTGTTGTCGTTGCTGCTGGTGCCTATATTGCCCCTCTTGGCCTCTATCCTGCTGGCCCCTTGCACTGACTTACTGGTGGCAGGCCATGCTGCATGGTGTATCACTTTTTGTGACAACCGGAAAGCATGCTGTGCCACCAGAGTGTGCGTTCCAGTGATGCAGCAGGCCATTAGGATTGACCCTAGTCCTATCCCGGTTTGGGCTGTACTGTGTAAGCATTTGTGACAGTGGAACACAGTTCTGCTGAAACAAAATGGCTGCCAATAGCGTGCAGGGCACTATGCCGGTGCCCATTTGGGGAGCACTGGCACAAGAAGTAGCTGCACTCTCTGGACATTACGACACTGCTTGGTCACCATCAGACCCCACCACAGCCACCAGAGCAGGTCAGGCAGGGGCACAGAGGGGGCAAAACTGGGCAGAGAGGAGGGAATTGGGTGGCTGGACTGGGAAGCTGCAAGATGAGGTGGATCCAGTGATGGTGGTGTGTGCTGGATATAGATGACATTCGGCAGCCAATCACAGCACATCAATCCCAGTACTAAAGCAGCTCCCACAGAGACCAGGGGAGCAATCCTAAAGCCCAACTCCCTTGCGCTGGCCCAGGAGGGGCATAAACATGCTGTAAAGCACGTCTGTGCCTCCTCTACAGTTGGCTGGGATGGCGCAGGGATGTGTGCTGGCCCGCAGAGGTTGAATCCAGCCTTTGCACTGGCTTAGCCAGGGAGGCTTTCATCGCCGAGCTTGGCTGATGGAAGGGTCTGGAGTGGGGGGAAGGAGATGAGAAGCAGGCCAGAGGGAGGCATTCTGGGGCAGGGGGAGGGTTGTCCTGGGGGCGGGCGGCCGGGGCTGGGACCCTGCAGATATGCCAGATCCTAGCCCCCTTTCCCAAGCAGCGCAGAGCAGCTGCAAGCCGCTCCACTCCCCTCGGACTAATGCCACCTCCAGAGTTGGCACAAGTCCGAGGAAACCCATTGGGGCTGCGGTGGCTTACCCAGGGGTGAGGGGAAGAGTTTCCTCTTGCCCCTGGCTGAGCCACTTTGGGTCCCTATCTTGTGCTGGATATAGCGCTGGCCTCCTGGCCTTCTTGTTCCAGCGCAAAATAGGATTGCGCTGCACAGCTCCAATGATAAGACATGTGGCATGGGGTTACACAGCTCTGGAGTCTCATAGGGGAACTTTGGTTATGCAAACCATGGTGAAAGTTTACTTGGTGCACAAAGGGAACATTTTGTGCATTCCTTTATGGAGATACATTTGAAGCTTAATAATATTTGTGCTGCCTTTTGTGATGCACATCTTTTGATTATGGAAACATTTACTGATTATTGGCTGACTCAAAAAAATTAAACTGGAGAGCACCTCCACTATGCGCAAATAGCAGGATACACAGCTGCCAATTTGGAAAGCTTATCCTACTATAAGATTTCTGTTCCCTTTGGTCCTAAAGGTTGGTTTGTATAACCAGGAATGATAGACTGTCTATTTGACACCCTTATGTCTGGCAACAAAACTGATTAGCATTTTAGTTGGAGATTATAAAGAGGGAAAACTGCTCACATTCCTATTCCCTGAGCATGACAAACAGTGTATTAGAGCAGGGGTCTCCAAACCGTGGCCCAGGGACCAGATACAGCCCGCAGCAAGCCTCTTTCAAGCCTGCAACCAACCTCTTGTCCCCTGAAAGCCTCTGGCCCACTCAACTGCACATGACCAGAACAGTGCTCTGATTGTGTCCGGAGGGTGTTCTGAGGGCCAGAGGGGTTGAATGAATGAGCCCATTCATTCATTTATTCACTCATCTAAGTTCCAACTTTAATTTATTTATTTAAATTTTATATTTAATTTTTTTTTCTGGCCCTCCACACCATGCCAGATATTTAATGTGGCCCTCTGGCCAAAAAGTTTGGAGATCCCTTTGTATTAGAGGGACACATGTATTAGAGGAACGCATGGGCTGAATTCCTGTGTCTGATAATGGAGACTTGTTCTTTTTTCATAGCAGAAGTAACTATGTCAAACTAATTCAGGTTCACAAGGGAGCTGAATAACATATGTGTCATGGCAGTTCAAACATTCTGAGATTTGGATGGGATAAGATGGGCTCAAATGATGTGGTATGAGTCAGATACTCCCATGGGCATCTTGCAACTACACCTTGAAAGTTCGTTCTCTCCTGCCAGATCACCCCCTGTTTGGTTCTAGTTTTCTCTGGTTTGCATGGCTGCCCTGTCACACTCACATTTCCATAAACCAGGACATCAAAACGAATACCATATGCCTTCATCAGTGTGCGGTACTCTGTTCCATTCTCTCGCTGGTAGTACTTGGCATACCTGCAGGCAAGGGAAAGGCACGCACGCACATGCATGCAAAAGAGTAATTGGCCTGTTAATTCCAGCAGCAAAGATATACTTGTATGTATGCATACATGCAATTAAGGGTTACCATATTTCACTAAATCAAAGCCAGGTGGTCTAATTTGTACAATAAGCGAATCACTTGCTGTACAATAAGCGTAAATTAAGTGGCAGATTGGGGTGGGGTTTAAGCATCGTGGCTGCATTTCCATTCCAAAGTGCCCTTCTCCAATGCTGCTTTGTAGAAAGGACGTGGTCCATTCGGCCTTTCTTGCACATTGTTGAATATAACATGTTCTGTTGCATGTAACTATTGCATGTAACAGCTATACAGTCTGACTTTGATGAAATGTCAGAGCATAACTGGCAGACTATATGCCTGTCACTGGGTGCCTCCTGGCATTTCAACGTGTGGTTAGAAGACACGCGGGCAGTAATTTGCAGGTGATGTACTGGGGTATTTGAAAGTGCATTGACAAAATTGCTAGGTGTGCCATGAGAATGCAGTCAGAAAAACTAAATAATGAAAATATCTGATATGTCCAAAGTACCCACTTACTGGGAGGCTGCCTGTTGATTTTCTGCATTAACTTATCTGGCCCATCCTCACCTCCTTCCTATTGGCATCTGTTGGGGGCAGGCTGTGCTGCTGTATATCCACTTCTGGCATGACTGGATCACTTGGAGAGCAATACTGATCCAGTGCTGGGCCAGCACAAGTCTCTTGCACTGGCCCAGGAGTGCCACAAACGTGCCATAAAGCATGTTTGTGACTACGTTTGAGCCAGTGCAAGGACATGCGCTGGCTCTCAGAGGCCAGATCCAGGCCCTGACCAGGTAAGTTTGTGCTGGCCAAGGGAGGCTGGCACAGGGGGTGGAGAGGGTGGTGGGAGGGTGGAACGGAAGGGGCATTTTTGGCAGGTGTGGGCAGATCTGGAGGCAGATCAAGCCTGGGAGGGGAGGCTGGATCAACTGTGGCACCTGAGGCCACATCTTAACCCCCACTCCTGGCCTGAACACACAGGCCACTCAAATTTGCATCAGTGAATTTGCTAGCACAAGTCTGAGTAGCCTCATAGGGGTGGCTGATGTGTGACATGGGGTAAGGGGTAAAAAATCTCCTCACCTTGAGTTGTGCTCCAGGCAGCACCTATCTTGCACTGGACACAGAACAGGACACTTGGCCTGCCTGTTCCAGAACAAAATAGAATTGAGCTGCCCATCACACCTGATGTCAAGGTGCAGCAGAATTCCTCTGCAGCCTTCTCTTCATGAATCATTGCTCTAAGACTGTCTCCTTCCATTTGGATGCTCAGATCAGAGATTCATGCAAGGAGTGAACTCATCTGAGGGGGAGTGGTAGGTCTTATTTGTACATGCTTTAAAAGCAAACCTTTGGGGCGTAAGAGTGTTCCTCCCATTTTAATTCAGAGCATAAATGTGCCTCAGGTGTTGAGATGTTTCAAAAATCCTTACTGGGGATATGCAAGACCCCGTCTATTTATGCATTGTCATGCTCAGAGTCTGGATGGCAGAGTGTCGGCCTGTGCATTGGCTCATAAACATGAGTTAGATAGATGAAAAAGTTGTGCTTTTATTATGGTATGTCTCAGGTGTGTCTGCATAAAATGAAGGTACTATGTAAGTGGAAGATGTATAACGTCTTTCTGTATGAAAAGAGGAGACTGAAAGCTTCCATTTTTGACTTTGAATGACCTCCAGTGTCCTGTTACATCCAATCAAAAGAAACTGGTTTATTTTATAGGAAACTGCATCTCAAACTGAAAGTGGGCATTTTTGATCTCTTTTCCTTGTGTGGGAGAAGGAGAGTCCAAGGCTTGCCTTAGCTCACTCATGACCCACCTAAGCTAGGATGATTGGACGAACTGCGCTGACCTGTGCAAGTGAGGCTGCAAGCATGGGGAAGGATCTTAGTTCACACAGTAGTACAATGAAGGAGAAATTTCTGGGTGCTGCATTGATTTAGGAAACTCTGGACTTGCCTGAAGTTGTATCCCGGAGAGACTTTGTTCTTTTCAGAGACACTGTCAAGTCGGTTAAAGGAGTACTTGGGGACACAGCGGTCCCAAGAATGGTCCAGGTCACACACCCATCCAATCTTGATCCCTATTATCCCCCCCTGGACAGAAAAACATCACTTTAGGACAAATCTCATTAAACAGCAGCAGTTCCTGGCTACTGGACAGGGGTAAGCAATTTGGCATGCACAGAACTCATTCTAAGGGACATACTCAAGATGATGTAATGCAGAGATTAATCATCCCATAATGCTCCTAAACTATTTTATTATACTGTACTCTCCTTTCAAGTACCAATAGGGTAAATATTGTTCACTTTTTCCATTCATCCTTATGAGTGGACTCCATAACCATGCTAGCAATGGTTTGTGAGTGGGTGGTAGTTCTCCCAGATTAATTAATTTAAGGGTGTAATCTTGTACATGCATTAGTCTGTCACTAAGAAGGTTCTCCCCCCGATTCCCCACCCATCTCCACCTGCAAATACTGCTATCCTGGCATCACCCTTGGAGGCAAAAACTGGTACAGTAAACAGCATAACTATTTATTTCCACACTTATTCCTATCCCTTCTGTTTCCTTACAGAGCTCAGAGCAGCATTTGAGAATCACATCCCTGCAAGGAAGGCTGAGTGAAGCAATAGGGACTATTCAAGTCCACCAGGACAGCTTCTTAGCTAAGCTGGGTGTCCAGGTCAAGCACTTCGCTGCACCATCACGGTCCTACAGCACCCACACCAGTGTCATCTGCTGACAGAAAAATTCTCACCGTGTTAGCCAACGTGGCAAAGTCTTGCCCAGCAAACTTCACTATGTCCCCTAAGCGCAGGATGGGGCAGAAAGGTTGCTCTACAGGGTCAAAGCGGCATTTCTGAATATCTTCAATGGTGAGGCTGGGTAAGATGTTTCCCCTGAGAAGGAGGCAAAAGAAGCCATCATGAGATGAGAACTGGGTCCCAAAAGAAGATGGGAAAAGACAGGAGGGACAGTCCTGAGCTTGTGTCCTTTGGCCCAGAGTTAGCTTCATGGCCAAGAATGATATGGTATGGGGATAGCTGGGCACCACCAATCTTCTTACTGGTGTGTAATTTTTAAACTCCACCTATTGCACTGACTCTGACATTTCTCCTGTTAGCAGTGAAGAAAGGTAGGGAAAAGTCTGAAGATGGTCAAAATGTGCACAACTGGGGTTGGATCTGTATTAGAGCATATTTGATGGAGATCTGATCCTTCAGCGGTTGACTCTGGTTCAACATATATGCTGAACATATATAACATACGTTTTATCCTGATAAGCCACAACTGCTGCAGCACAGCTATTGTTGGTCTGTGCCACAGTTTCCTTCTCTTGACACACAGGGCCTCCAACAATCCCCAGGGAATAAGTCACACCAGCCATGGGGCATTTCTGCGGCAGATGACTTTTTGGCAGGTTGTTTTTAACCAAAGTTCACCAAAAATCTACTAAATGCAATGTGAGCTTGAGTTTCTTACTCTAGAGTCACTCTAGTGACTCACTTCTCAAAATTGAAGAGCGGAAAGCGGATGCTGTTCTTAATGAAGAGGGTGAAGTTTTCTGCCTCCAGCATGACGGGTCTGTTGGGAGAAAAATGGTTTGAATCAACCTCTTGGAGCAGTGGATTTGGGGAGTTCTGGTGATGGGGGGAACATATGGAACAAACTAGTACTGAATCACATCCCCCACACCCTCAGAGGAACTGCCCTCTGTTCCTTAGCCTTGGGAAGCCCATTTTGATCTGGATAAAGTATGCATACATTGTAGAAGGTACCACTAAATGTCTCTCTTGACCAAGTGCATTTGATCTGAGCTCTTGACCAAGAGTCAACTGTTGCCAAAGAAAATAATCATTCCTCCCTTTGTTATCAGTTTGCATCTTAATATAATAGGATAATATAATAATGTAGGCCACCCACACAAGAGAATTCTCAGCTTCAAGGAATATTTGCCCACAAACAAAAAACTCAGTGGGTGAATGGGACAGTATGATTCCACTGACCACTTTTCCAACTCTGTTTGAAGGTATACAGTGTGAGCAATAGTGTCTTACTTTGAACAAATCAGGGATTGGGCTCTCCAACCACTTACACAGGTACAGAGTCCATCTCTGCAGGGCACCAACCCTGGATCTCACAGGTCTGGGAAGTGGCACTGTAATTAACACATCGGCCAGTCAGGATCCCTGCAGAAGGAAACAACAGCCTGTCGTGCCAACATTACAGTAAAAACCAAAGTTCAGTGTAATATGAAGCTACCTCTTTTCTCAAATCCTTTCAATGAATTTTGTGTCTCAGATACAGACACTATTTGCAATTCTTCAGTTCATGTTAATATGCCTAATATAGCCCTTAGCACTGAACACATTTGCTCACCCACAAATTAGACCACACTTAAGACCAAACCATCAGAGGTGTGATCCACATAGCTTTCTGAGAAGTGTGTTGCCATCATTGGGTTGATTGGTTGTTGAGTTGTGTTTTGTCAACTCATTTGAAGTTACCTACTAGCTGCTATCATCTGCAGCATTACTAAAAATCTTTGTGGCATCCCCCTAACAACCCTTCCAGGTAGGTCAATATTTTTCCCACTTTACAGATCCAGTCCAGACAATAAGCAGGCAGAGATATGCTTGAGTGTATACTGTATTCAGTGTACAATGTATACAGTGTAACAGCTTCATATCATGTGCCTTTGAAGTATTCTTAATAAAGAAATTATGTTAACCGTGCACAAGTGATTATGCACAGTACCCAGAGCCAAAACATTTTACAGTGAATGTTATGGTGTGAACTGTAACATGTTACAGTGAACATGTTAGAATGTTCCTCTTCTTTCAGTTCTTTCTTCAGAAACATTACGCGCTTACCCCCTCCTGTGGTGGGGACTGGCTTCTTGCATTCGCTGTCTGATTTACACACATATTTTTCTTGATTCTGGAACAGGAAAGAAATGAGACAGGTAAAGAGAAGAAACCTTTGAGGTACAGGTATTTGCTGCCATTTATCTGGTTCCCCTGCTGCTCTTTCAAGATGCATGGACTCCTGTGGAGCAGCATGTATTAAGCCCCCTCCCTGTCCTGCCTGCTGAAAAATAAGCTATCTGCTTCCAGGCTACAGGGTTAGTATGTTACAATATGTTCATATTCACATCCATACATATGGAGGAGAAATATATACAAACAATAGGGCCAAAAAGCTTAAATATAGATAAGTGCAGTTACCATCCACAAGAGCAGTACTTGGTGGTGATAACATGATCATCCTCGATTTGCTATGTTAAATAACACATGTAGAAGGACAGGGAACCACCATCTTAACTGAAGCCAAAATGGATAGAATAAAACTTCTGTTGAATTGATAAAACATGCCTGTCAGCTGAGGATAATAACTTCAGGCATTAGATGCTGTGGGTTCTAGTCAAGGAAAGTTTATGGTACAATAAATTGTTAGTCTGCGTCCACAAGACATCTTGTTGTGTCAACTCATCCAAGGGAATCTCTGCAAGGTGGGGAAGACCATATCCCACCTCTTATCTCACTACCCTCTCTCACTGCTCCTGCTTACCTCAGGGCACAAGCCTTGCACTTGATTCTTCGTCACAATGAGCTTGGTGATTATGACAAAGACGGATGTTCCCTGGTGATGGGAAAGAAGAAAAGGTGACAGGTTGTTGTGGAATGTAGGAGCACAATGAAAGAGGCAGTGCTGGATTGAAACAACCAAGTCTGCCATTATAAGCAAACAACAATTTTAACCTAGCTTGCCTACCTGGATGTGCCTATGCTTGTCATTTCTGGTACACTCAGGGCTTTTTTTCTAATGGAACACGGGGGGACGGAGTTCTGGCACCTTTTTGCGGGGGCCCCTCCCCTTCGGAGGCATTCCAGGAGGGGGGGAGCAAAACAGAGGCATTCGCTGGGTGGGTGCTGGGGGGTGCAGGGTGGGTGAGTGCTTGGCCCCTGCCTGATCGCACAACAACCCCCTCCTGCCCCATCCCCAAGCTCTCGCCTGAGCCCAGCCCGCCTCCCCTCCCCCTGCGCTCGGCTTCCCCGCGCAGCTTCCAAGCCGGTGGAGGGCGTGGGGGACATATGCCGACGCTGAGGAGGAGGACGGACAGCCAGGGCTGTGGCACCCACAGAACACCCAGGTACTGGCTTGGCGGAGGAAAAGGGGAAGGAAGTTGGCTGGTGCAACCTCCGTGCCAATCTGCAGCACGAGCCTAGGCGTGTCTACTCAGAAGTAAGTCTCATTGTGCTCAATGGGGCTTGCTCCTGGGAAAGGGTGCATAGCCTTGCAGCCTGAGAGCCCAAGCCTATGCATATCTACTCAGAAGTAAGTTCCATTGTGTTCAATGGGGCTTATTCCCAGGAAAGTGTCATAGCCTTGCAGCCTGAGTAGACAGGCAGAGGAGGGGCTCTGAGGCTGCAGTCCTCTCCACACCTTCCTGGGAGGAAGCCCCACTGCTTCTAGTGGGACTGACTTCTGAGTAGACAGCCATAGGCTTTGGCTCTGAGGCTGCAGTCCTCTCCACACTTTCCTGGGAGGAAGCCCCACTGCCTCTACTGGGACTGACTTCTGAGGAGACAGGCACAGGATTGGGCCTGAGGCTGCCATCCTATTCACAGTAAGCTCCATTCACTAAAGTGGACTTCTGACTAGACATGCATAGGATTGGGCTCTTAGGCTGCAATCCTAGGAACTTTCCTGGGAGTAAGCTCCACTGACTAGAATGAGACGTACTTCAGAGTAGACATACCTAGGATTGGGCTCTTAATCCTGGCAGACATATATATCTGCACCCATTTTCACATGCTAAGGGCAGGTGAAAAGGGATTCTATGTGTGTACAACGTGCTGTCCAGCCTTGCCAGAGATCCTCCTCATCCTTCCCCCACAAGCATGCCCACCGCCAGCCAGCGTTTGCAGCTCCTCTCCAGCAACGCACAGCAGCTGCTCAGGGCAGCAGAGATCATACAATTGCATGCCAAGCACCTTCCCAAAGACACAGAGTATTCTGATACCTGAATTAAACCATATTTAATCGCTTGTTTGCGAACGTAGCTGTTTCTGTGTGTACCTAAGGACCCCTCTTGTGTAAGAATTCCTTTTTTGTTCTTACTCCCACAGTTGCTTAGAGTAATTTTACTACATGGAACTCATGTAAGCCATTTTTCGGAATCTATTCACTGCTTCCTCTCCTCGAAGCAGTGCCACACTACATACTACATGCTACAAGTGCACCTGTACAGTATTTTTCCCCCTGTGTAGAAAAAGTAGCTAGGGGGAAGGGGATGTGGAGATTGACCGCCCAACCCTATGCATGTCTACTAAGAAGTAAGTTCATCTTTAGGGGGGAAGCACATAAAAAATATTTTATTTCTCCAATAAAAAATGGTTTAAAAATAAATAAATAAATAAATAAATAAATAAATAAATAAATAAATAAATAAATAAAAGATTGACAAGTTGTGAGTTCCTGCCCTTTTTTTTTTTTAACAAAAAAAGCACTGGGTACACTGATACCCTGAAGGTCTCAGATTCAATCCCTGGCATCTCCTGATAGGGCAAGGAAAGGCTCCTGTCTAAAATCCACACACAGTACTGATCTAGATTGACCACTGAGAGTCAAAGACTCAGTAAGAGGGAGATGCATATGACCTCCTAAAGGCTTTTCTTTCTTGTCACAGATTTCCAGGTCGGTGACTGTTTACAAACCTAGATTCAACTGTTTAAAATTTGAGCAATGCTGAGGCCCAAATTAGAATATACAATTGTGTTGTATATTACACATAACAGTGTTGTGTCGGTCATGTCGTGAGAATGGATGATGGCCGGATCCCAAAGGATCTCCTCTATGGAGAACTCATGCAAGGAAAGCGCCCTACAGGTAGACCACAGCTAAGACTCTTTCTTTATTCCTGAATGTGTCAGTAGGGAAAAGTTTATCTCCCTCATAATCTCCCTCATAATTTCTCCTTCTGTGCAGTAGAGAAGGACTCCGATAGTGGAAAGGGATGAAACTTTGTTAAAAATCACAGGAAAAGCAGAAACCACATTACCCACATCGAAAGGGAGATCTTTATGGCCTGAAGGCTGCAATTCTGAGCACCCCTTCTAGGAAATCAATCCCCCTGCACTTGCCTGGGAACAGAATCTGCTGGAGAGGGAGAGTGGAGAGGGGACCAGGTGCAATCCAACACAGTCCAGTCCACCTATGTCTGCCCAACAAAGGTACTATAGACTGAATATAACAGGATATTCATGAGAGAAAGTGCAATATCCACCCAAGCGAAGATGCTTGGTTGAAATTCTGGATATAGCCCAAAATGGAAACACTAAGATCTCCAGAGAGGAAACAACCCTGCCCTGGATGGTGCTAACGGTAATGTCATTTTCCCAGGGTTGCTAACTGGTGGTGGTGATCCCTCGATAATTGCAACAGCTCAAATAGCCCTTAAAGAAGCAATTACAAAGCTGGCAAGCCTATGACTGCTTTCAAGTTTGTCTTATATTCCTTCAGGGCTGCAGCTTAAGGCTGATGTTGACTGCTTAGAGATGTCTTAAAACATCAACAGGACATTAAGGATTGACAATCAAATTGCCAAACTGGTTCTGTCTTCTATATTTAGACCAAATACTCAAAATCCAATTCTTTAGACTACAAGACAATGTCATAAAGTCCTGAGAACCTAAGGCCAGCTTACAAGTTCCGGCCATCACATCAAAGGAGGATGCCATGTCAATACTTACCTGCAAAGCAGCTTTGTTGACTGTGGTCAGCTTTAATTCCAAGGAGTATTCCTAGGCTTGGGGTCTACAGTGCTCCTTGTGAGAGCTGTTGCCATACAGGGAGCTTTTTGGTGCAGTGGTGTTCCAGCAGGAGGAAATGTTCACCGTATCACCATCAATTGGCCCCGCCAGGGTCTTACCCCCGATAAAGCTGCAGCAGCCCCAATGGGGCTACTTGGATCTGTGTCACTGCAAGAGGTGGTGCAGATCTGAGCAGCCTGGAGCTGCCTCGAGCTGCCCAGGACTGGGGTTAGGATTTGGCCCAAGTGCCGGATCCTGGCCCCACCCCTGCTCACCTGCTGCCCACCCACAGGCCTGCCCACCTTCCCCCACCTCAAAATGCCCTCTTCCTGCCCAGCCCACACCCCCCAAGACCCCCACACCAACCTGACTCGGCTGGCATGGGTTTACCTTTGCGCCGACCCAAGGGGCTTGTGTAGCCTCCCAGCTCTCCTGGTGGCACGAAAGTGCTTTACAGCACTTTTGTGACATGATTGGGCCAGCACAAAGGTCTTACACTGGCCCATCTATGGGTTGGGATTGCACCCTCACTCATTCACCTATTATGGGCCCAATTTATTGCTGTTCTTTGCAAGCTCTTGCAATGGTACAGTTCAAGCAACTGCAGCCACATCAGCTGCTTCATTCAAATAGTTTCTGACTGGCAGGCTGCAGCCACATTGTCCATAAGAATTGGACCTTCAGAGGGTCAGCCTGGAAGGAGTTGAGCTGTCTGGCTCTGTCCTGATGAATGGGGCCCACATGTCCAGAATAAGGTCTGTAGTCATCCCAGTGGTGGCACAAGGTTGCTGGGGCCCCACATTGTGCCAGGTCCCATGTCACCCCCTGATGACGCACTGGGGGCTAGTACTGCTACTGGTATCAAGGGTTCATGGGTCAGCCTTGGTCAGTCCCTGACCCCTCATCTCAATTCTTAATCAATCTAGATCAGTTTTTCTGAAACTGTGGATCAGGACCCACTCAGTGGGTCGTGAGCCAATTCCAGGTGGGTCCCTACTCATTTCAATATTTTATTTTTAGTATATTAGACTTGATTCTACCATGATATGTCACTGCATTTTGTTAAGTTCTGATTTCCTCATTCACAATGACCAAGGTATTGTACAGTACTGTATTACGCTGCTGGAGAGGCTGACAGTCGGGCACACTCCAATACACAGGTTCAGCCATTACCCCAAGCTGACAGACAGCCCGGTGTGCTGCAGCCTTGACTTCTCTGGATTCTACCAAGCCTAAGATCTAGGGAAGGCTCCAGTCAGGTCCGGCCCAGCCATGAAGTCACCTGAAGTGGTCATCTCAGGCAGCAGATTGATGGTGGTGGTGGTGGTGGTGGTGGCGGTACCCAATACTGTCTGCCTTCTTACCTCCACTGCTCTCCTCCTACTCCTTGGATTGGAAAGTGGGGGGTAGAGAAGCAGAGGAAATGTGTAGGGGAGGAGAGTGCTAAGCTAGGACACACTGGAAAGTGGAAGAGCAGAGGATGGCTCATCGATGAATAAGGGGGACAGCATCTGGTATGCCATCTTGGGCCGACCCCAGCCCCAGCCAATACACTGTCTGAGCCCACCTCCAAGTTCTGCCATTCACCTTCATAAATTTCACTGCCCACAACCTCCTCCTGGTGCACATTTCACCAGTGCAAACTTCACCATCTTGATTGTTCTGCTCCAGCTCCAGTGTCACTTTTTGCAGAGTGGGGAGAACTCACAGCACAGCAGGGAGAACCCTGAACTCACAGCCTCCCCATTACCAGTATTCTCTCCACTGGTCATTTTACTGGAAGCAGTGGAAATGGGGGTTGAGGAGAATGAAAGCCCTCCCTGTCCTGCAAGCACAAGCTCTCTGCATGCGTGAGAAAAGGATGGGACTGCTGGGTGGAGAGGCTGGGCAAGCTATGAGAGATGGTAGGTGGGTGGGTGGTGTGGGGCACTCTCTGAAAGCTCACCACCTCCCCTTGCAAACTGCCTGAAGTAAGGGGTTCAGCTGGCTTTATGGATGGGCCACTCCTACCCTGCCTTAATACACACCCGTTTGACCGGAAGATGCAGCAGTCATTACAAACACAGAGAGGGAACACAGTGTCAATGGGACAATGTTGATGACTGCAGGATTTAGAGCAGCTGCTCCTATTCTCTTTGATAGAAGTGCCAGTCCATGCTTTGCTCACAGTGTGTTTACATTCATGCAACCTTTCCCTTTGGCATGCTTTGGATTTTTAATGGGCCTGTACTAGTTTGGGGAATTTCTTGCTCAGCTGGGGAAGGTGAGAGCAGCATTAGATTTCTGTGGCAATTGCATTGGGGGTGGAGTGGTGGTGGGGGGACGGGAAGAGGGTTATCTGCGGTCCTACAAAGTACACTGCATATATTTAGAACAGAAAGTGCTTGTGCTCACTGACCTGTCCCAAATTTGATGCTGAAGGTACAATGAAACCTGATTGCATATCCGTAGAACATTCTGACTTTAGAGTCCAATAACCTTTACCTACAGTGCTGCTGATGCCAGTAGTTTGTTCTCTCGGACCCACAGGATGGGATCTTCATGCCTGCAGCAGTATGGATGCTACTAATAATGTCACATTACTATCTGTTATGCAATGGTGGGCAGGTATATTGTGAACATGACGTCACCATTTCCCTGAGCAGACATTTTGAGCTGCTTCAAACAAGACTTCTTTATGCTCATGCATGACTCCCCAGAGCAAATAAATACTTCCACGGAGCACATGTGTATTTATAGCTGTCACCCCTTTAAAATACAAGCCAACACAACCTTCAAGGACATGTTCGCTAGCAAGGACTTGAACCACTGAAAAACAAAGCCCCCAGACCTAGCTTAGCCAAATGTCTCAGAAGGACACCATGGTCAATGGGGTCAAATGCTACTGAGAGATCCATCAGGACCAACAGGGACCCACTCCTTTGTCAAGTCCCCGGAACAGATTATATTACACAGCCGAACATCCCAAGATCCAGTTGGATTTAGATGCCGTTCTCTGTTGTGTGTCATTTCATCTTCCGGCACTTCAGTTTTCCTATTCAAAAATGTCTTTCATCTTGGACTGGGCAGTGATGGTTCCGTGGAGGCATGGAACATCTGCTCCATTGCCATGATGAGAGCACTAGCCCTGAACCTGCTTCACTGTACATTTTTAATCACAATAGCTATAGGCAGAAAAGCCTGTTCATTTCCTTTAATCCACCCCCCCTCTGGTGTACAGAGAAAAAATGGATTTTTAAAAACAAGGACATGTTTTTGAAACAGTACAGTGTTCCTGTGGGAGACAGTAGCTTCACACTATTTTTTATTGATTTTAAATAGCTAAAGTGAGAACCTATGTGAATAAGCACCCATCCTTTTAAATACTCTTTTTAAAAAGATAGGACAGGGTTTTCTTTTCAAAACCATTCCAAGCCAAAACAGCTTTAGGGTTGGAATGGGCAAAGAATGTGTTAGTTACCAGAGGTACCATTTCATTGGTGCTTGCAACAATCACATAAACACAGATATACTTCTATTGCAGCACCATTGTGGGGCAGGGGTGGCAAATATAAGACCTGCGAGCCGGATGCGGACCCCTTTATAATTAGGCTCTCCCAGCATGATAATTCTGCTCTCTCATATCTTGAAATTATGAACAAGTTTTGCACATTTCCTCTTCTGTCATTTGCAGCTAATGAGTTTCTATGTGAGAATAAAGCGCTTATTCTGGCCATCATCTGCTTAACGATGTCACTTTCTGCTTAATGATGTCTCTTCCAGCCCTCAGTAGGCACCATGAATGCTAACTTTGCTCCTCTGTATGAAATGAGTTTGACACCCCTGTTCTAGAGGCTAGTGTTGGATTTTTCAGGATACAGCTTGAAGTGCAGTGAAAAACTGGAACTACTGGTACTTTAAACCATCAGAATAGGATTTAACAAAGAGACACACGGAACAGGTATGGGGCTGCCGTGGTGGGTATACAATATGACACACATCTCTGAACAGCTTTCAACCTGTTTGATCCATCACAAGGGGTTCACATGTGAAGATGAGGTGGATGCTGGTGAACATCTAGGCATGTACTTGCATCTACATGGCAATATGCATCCAGGTCCCACTGAACCAGTGGATATATCTCTTAACATGGATGGGGATGAAAAAGGTCCTTATCTGCAGCTATTAATCCTTGCATACAACTACAGCTGGAATGAGATCTCATATACTGCTCTAGAAGGTAGTCCTAAGCACATCACTGAAAATACACTGAACTCAAAGGGACCTTCTCGCAAGTTAATGCACTTATAATAGAGATGTAAATCCAAAAGGAGAGGAGCAAAACACAGCCACTGACACCAAGAGATCCTGATTTAGGGGATCCCCCCTTGTTGTAGTTATATTCTATTACTCCATTTACTTACAAACCAAATTCCCAAGTCTATCCTTCAGCATACCTGAGGAGGTGTGACGTAATCAGCTGTGTCCATGACGTGGTTGCTGTACATGCCAAAGCCCTTCACCTTTGTCACCACAGAAGATTCGATGGAGGTGTCCCTCATCTGATAGGCCTTCTCATGCAGGAACACCCACCTGGGGAACAAGAGGCCAATTAGTAAGCTCTGGAGTGAAGAAGGAGGTAGTGCTTGATATGAAATGGAAAGATACAACAAGAAAACGGGGCAGAGAGCTTCCCTCAGGCATTGGTAGAGTTTCCAGTAAAATATTAAAATGGCTTCCTCATGCATTAGATCCTGGTCCCTGGCGGCTTCTCTCAAGCTTCTGCTTGGTGGATCCTGTACAATACATTGTGAGGTCTCAATTATTTTCATAGCTACCCTGTTCTATTGTCCCCAGTTCACTTAGTCCGTTCCTTGTCTCTTAGGGCCTACATGCACGATCAGTGTTTACTGCAATAAATGAGTACAGCATTAGTGGTTGACCAATGTCGGGCAACCGTGCTCATTAAAGGGCCTGTATAACTGGGCTGACCCTGAACCCTTGGTGCCAGCAGTAGTGGAGGTGTCCATTGCACCATCAGGAGAAAGGTGGAGGGTGTCATGAGGGCTAGCTGCAGAGCTTTGCTCCAGGGCCTCTAGCACCTTGAAGCCAGCACTGGGAACAGCTGTTACCCATTTATTCAGCTCAGTTCAGATGCCATCTTATGGCTGCCTTTCATTAAGGGGGTAAGGAACAAACAGGAGGGCCCAGCTCATGACCCTCCACACATGGGCTTGCAACCCACACTTTGGGAAACCCTGCAGTAGGTGTTGAGTCTGAAAAACTGCCTTTCTCCTTCCCTACAGTGCACCTGTTGCTACCCCATGTGGAATGATATGTGTGCCTTGTGCGAACTGCCTATTTGTTTCCTGTGACAACTTAAGTGACAAGATATTTGCAGTGCTGAATCCAGCTTTGTGGGAATACCAGACTGACTAGGGAATAAACACCATGGAATATGTGAGACTTACTTCTGAGTAAACATGCATAAGCTGCATTTATATAACATGACCAAGCATTTTTTAATTGCTTTAACAGAGAGAATCTTGGTCCCTGGGCCTCTCAAAATGTTCCTTGTTTCTAGTGACATGCCTGCCATATTTTCCCTGCTCCCATTTTCTGCTACAGAAGACTATTGCCCTTTCCAATGCCTAGCTGGCCCCTCTTGAAATCTGGCAGGCTCCGTTCCTGAATTATTTTAGCTGACTTGTTTAAGATATTTTCCCATTTTGTTGAGCACAGGGATTCTCAAACTCCCCCCCCCCATAACCCACCTGTTCTGCAATTGAGTGCACAGCAATCCCCCCTCATTCTCTGGCGCTGGGCCTCCACAGGACTCAGAAGGCATCTTCAGGCCTCTGGAAGTCACTTTCATTCACCCAGAAGTAAACCTGAAGTGACTTTACAGTTGCTTCTGGAGCTCCAACTTGGAGCCAACTGGATGCAAGGATGGGTGGGAGAGCTCTTTTGTTACTTTGAGGCTCCAGTGGATGAGGACTTTTAAAAATAAATAACCTCTCTATGTGTGTATTTGTAAAAAAAAACACTGTTTTCTGTTTTATAATATATAGGTGAACCAGACCCAAAGGAGGTTGGGACTCTTGTACTTGTAATAATTGTTTCACAGAAGGCATTTCAGTGGGGACCACTTTATTCTCCTGTATTTATTTTGTAAGCAGCTTTTTCATTCAAGAGGCATATGGTGAAAAATCAAATTATAACGAAATAAACAAATTATATGTTATAATATATAATATAATAATATATAATATAATTTCATTTATTTCGTTATAATTTGATTTTTCACCATATGCCTCTTGAATGA
This sequence comes from Tiliqua scincoides, assembly GCF_035046505.1. NCBI lineage: Eukaryota > Metazoa > Chordata > Lepidosauria > Squamata > Scincidae > Tiliqua > Tiliqua scincoides. Next base: position 67,241,462 of record NC_089821.1, read on the forward strand.
AAAAGCTGCTTACAAAATAAATAAAGGAGAATAAAGTGGTCCCCACTGAAATGTCTTCTGCGAAACAGTTATTACAAGTACAGGAGTCCCAACCTCCTTTGGGTCTGGTTCTCCTACTACTGGTGTTACTAACAGTGTTGTCACTTATATATCACCAGTGTACATAACACTTTATAATTTCATAAGCAGGAAACAGAAATAATACCTGATCCTGAGCATTTATATACTGCATTAGAGGGTAAAAAGAGCTTCCTATGCATTATTTTGTTGTAACAATAACCCTTCAAATTTGACCAGGATTATTTTCCCCATATTGCAGATGACAGCAGGGATAGAGGTTGAGAGGTTGTGGATGTATAAGGTCATCTGGTGAGTTAATGTAAGAGTGAACTGAAGATTTTCTAGCTCACAGCTCAGCCATTACACAACACCAGACAGGTCGCTGTTCCAAAGCAGTGCTGAGATAGGTTATTGTTGCTCCCACAAAAGTGCTATTCCATACACAGCATGTTTCTCTACTCGGAAATCAATAAGAGTCAATGTTTTGTCCTCCTAACAAAAGATTTTTTTTAAGTTGGTATCCTAACTAAATAAGGACAACACAGGACCTGGTTATTGGTCTCATTTCTTGTTACGTGCTGCCCTCTAGTGCCCAGATTTATCTTGGTCTGTTGTAACCACAGAGCCCCTTCCAGCCACTGCAGAGTAACAATACGAAGCAAGATGGATCAGTGATCTGATTTAATATACGGCAGCTTCATATGTTCAAAAGAGCACAGCCTTTCATGCAATTTGTCTAGTTTGGTCTTCAGTGAATCACAGATGAAGGGCCTTTTCATCATTAGCCTGATTTCCAGCATAACGCTGAGTACATATGCCATCTCCCCACTTATCCTTAGACAGCACCTATTACAAAGTAAGAGACATCTAGTCTTGAATCTATCATGTCCTTTGGAAAACTGTTCCAGCTGCCAATTATATTTCCTGTTAATATTTGCACTGAATCCCCAGTCTGAGAGCTTCAGTCTCCCTGCTGGATCTCACTCTGCTTGCCTAGATTAAAAACATGATCCATTATGAGACATCACTGCCCTATTCAGGTCCAGGCTCCAGAAGAATGTGTGACACCAGTGGCTGCCATACACTCTGTACTGGAAATAATCCTTTGAACATCATAAGGGAGAAAAATGAAATCAGATGCCATCACTGAAGGCTGGAAGCCACTAATGGATGAAATTAAATTACACTTTTTTTTCTCCTTTCCCCAAATCCACTTAGAAGTTGGTAAAATGCTAACAAGATTAAACACAGGCATGTTGAAGTGAAGCTTCTCTTTTGGCTAAATGGATCAGCTATTTCCCTTGATACAGAAGTAGAAAGGGTTACCTCAGCTTAGAGGTTCCTCTATTAGGGCCCGTGAAGGTGTTTAGAATGTGTGTGTGTGTGTGTGTGTGTGTGTGTGTGTGTGTAAGATTGGCACAGTTGTTGTTATTCATTTATTACAGAGGATGCAGAAGTCTTCTCTCAAGGAAGAACTCTACTTACAGGGATACTGCATTTTCCCAGCATGCAAACCACTTTTGGTCACTAGGAAAAGGGCTTCTTCCTACCTGCAGAACTATTGCTAGTATAGCAGATGCTGTGGAGAAAGTGCCTGCAGGCATAAGGATCACTAGCACAGCCCCATGAAAGCCAGGGTCATTTTCTAACCTTTCATACTTAGGTTATAATTTGGAGTTCTTTTACTCTTTTGGAAGCTACAAGCACAATTGCACTGAACAAAGAAGCAGCAGCAATTCACTCCAGGAAGGCTTCTTCTTCTTCTCCCTCTAAGTATGCCCTGATCTTTTCTGAACCTTTTGTCTCTTTAATGTGTGTTTTTATTTTGTTTTGGGAAGCCTATGCACTCCCCATCTTCCCCCACCCCTAAGAGACGGGCCCCCTCTGCAGCAGCATCACCCCTTCTCCATTATGTAGTGTTGGGATATCATGTTGCTGAATTTGGGGCTAGCATGAGCATAGTGGTTTTAACTGGTTTTCTTGTCTGGGGCTCTTGATTTACACAGTTAACATAGGGACCAAGATTTTGATGGCTTTGGTAAGAATATGTCTGACTAGGTAGGTCCCCACTCCAGTGCATTCATTGAAAGGTCTGTAAGGGGTTGAAACTTCTTTAAGAAGACAGACGTGTTCCCTAGTGACGGATTTTAGAGCCAGTTTCCTGTGTTGTAGCAAGGTAAATGGATACTGATGAGATACTGACATAGGCTTTCTCTTGGTATATAATAATCTCCAAAAATGATTGTTCCTGCAATCCTGCAATCTTATTCTGAAATGATTTAACTCAAGAATTCACCTTACATTGTGTCCTGTCATAAAATGATTATTTTTAGCCACTTTGAATTGAACATGATAAAGCTAGATATGCATTTTATGTCAGTTCTGAGAAGGCAATGATAAATATCTGCAATAGGTTGCTCAACTCATTTGCATTTGACATTTGCAAATTTTCTTCCATGTGCAATCTATGCCAGTAGCAATTCAAAATGGGAAAAGAGATTATCTTATCTTTAACTAATTTTGGTTGGTGTAGGAATATGATGTTAAGTATCACAGGGGTCTGATGATGAGTTATGTGTAACCTGGAAGCATGCATGCTCCATCAATATAAGTCTTTCCAACAACACTGTGATCTGCAGAAATGTTGCAGTGTTGCAGAAATGTTGGTGAAAGCTTCACTGAATTACATGGGACTGTGCTATACAAGATACTACCTTACCCATGTGTGAGGCCACAAACATTTTGCATTGTATGGAATGCAACGGAATTCTAAAGTGGTGTTAAATCAATGAATTACAAACTGCACTTCATTCTTGGAGCCAAGGGGGTGTCTGTTCTGTACGGTAATTAGCCAATGCAGAGGTAACTTGAGTTTGTGCTGCTGGTGCATTTTTCTTCCAGTAAAGAAGGAATGCTCTCAGGATTTCTGGCTCAGCAAGCAGAATGATGCAAATAACTGAATACAACCATGAAAATGTCAAACTTAAAATGTAACGAGAACTATCAAAGGGGGAAGTCAGAACAAAGTTTTAAAAACAAGGAACACTGCAATGCAAAATCAAACCCTCCAAAACTTGTTTACTAGGTGAGAAAATGGGATATGATAGGCAGTGATTCCCCCTTTTAAATCACCTTAAACTCTCTGGAAAAACAAAACCCTCTCATGTATCACCAGCCTGAAGCTCACAAAATGGCTTGGACATGGGGCAAGAGGGGCTTCAGGAATTCTCCAAGGCCGGCCCAAACCATTTCTCCAGAACAAAAAAAGCACTGACTGCGAGGTGGTGAATCACATTTAACAGTGACAAAATATTGGCATCTAAGCACTGGGGAACTGCACAACCTTGAGGATTAATTGTGAGTAAGACCCACTAACAATAATAATTTAAAAAAAACTAATAATCATGGAAAACTGAAGCCCCTCTGCTTTCAGTGAGACAGGCAGCCCATTCTTCTTCCTGGGCATGTTTGCATAGAAGTTAGTTCCACTGAATTAAATAAAGCTAATTCCCAAGTAAGCACACATAGATCCAACTTCTTAAATGGTAATCCTAAATGCATGTCAGTGGGCTTCATTGAAAACAATGGAACTTGCATCTGAATAAACATGCCTCGGGCCCAAATCCTAACCAACTTTCCAGCACGGCATAGTGGTGCCAATGGGATGTGTGCTGCACCCTGCAGGTGGGTGGCACTCAGGGAGTCCTTCTCAAACTAAGGGAATACTTGTTCCCTTACCTCAGACCGGCATTACTCTTATGTCGGTGCTGGAAAGTGGGTTAGGATTGTGCTGTAGGATTGCTCTGTTACAGCCCTATTCTAAGTAGCGTGCCTGCGGAACACACATTCTGTCAGCACACACTGCTGCAAAAGCGCTGTAAAAGTGCTTTGTGGCGGTGTTATTAGCCGGTGTTCTGGTGGGAAGGGCTGAGCCTTTCCACATGCACTGGTGGCCTTCCAGACACCTGCTGGAGCAAGTGAGTCCAGTGTAGGGTCGGGGGGAGGGGGGCGATGATGGGTGTGGGGATGGGATGGGCAGATTGAGCTTAGGAGGGGGTGGGATTGATGGTGCCAGCATGTGCTGTATCCTATGCTCCTTCCTGGGTCCAGTCCACCTGAACTGATCAACACGGACTTGTGCCAGCAATGTAGCTCATGAGGAGACCTCCAGCAGCCGAAATTCCCCCACAGGGTGCAGTGTAGCCCACGCCAGTATTGCTGCATTGCCGTATGGGGATTTAGTTAGGATAATGTTGGTAGCCCTGGGGCCTGTGCATTTATTGCTCTCAAAAGCAACTGCCTAAAGAACCACATATGCATCATTCTGTTAGGCCCCCTGGAAGGCAGAACTTACAGGCTACTTTCCCTCAGCAACACTTTATCTGAGAAAACACTGTGTTTCCCCGGAAGAAGGAAGGATGCAGAGGGGGTGGGCAAACAGAATGGTTGGCAAGACCAAAGTGCTATTCACACTAATGGAACTCTGGTTAACATCCAGGGGGAGGGGAAACTTCATCCAAGCACTCAAGCAGAGCTGGGGGAAGGTAGTGGGGGCTAGGCAAGGGCAGCCGCCATTTCCTGTCATCAGCCCCTTCACCCATATTTCTCTGGAATGGTGCCCAGGAAGCAAGTCTGCGCCAGACTGAACAAACTCTCACACTTGTTCTGATCTTGTTGCAGCTCCCACATAACACCACCCCAGCTATACTGCTAACCTCCCCCCCCCCCGATATCGAGTCACCTGTTATATTGCTGCCACTCTCACCATATCACCCTCTCTCATCACAGAATACGACTGTGGAGAATACAAATTCTTATCTATATAGTACTTTTATAGCCCCATCCCAGTCATGTTTACTGAAAGATCCACTGATCTCAGTGGGACTTCCTGGTTCTTTTGCAGTCTGTCTTGTGCTTCTCACAGCAGCCATAAAATTATATTTTATGGATGAGGAACTGAGGAAACAGTGATTCATCTGGGGCCACGCAAGAAATGAATGGCACCAGTGGAAAAGAACTCATTTTCAGCATTCATGCAAGAAACCTTGAGTTTCTAGGAGAAAAAGGCACTATAGTGAATATATTGTATTTTCTCCAATATAATAGAACACTCAGCTTCCAGTTCAACATTCTAGCCACTAGACTACATAGTTGCTCCAATCCAGATCCTTCTTCACAGGGCTGCTGCCTCCTCACAATCACTTTCCAGTGTTTGTAGTCAAGTCAAAAGGTGAAAAAGGGCAACATTGACTGGGGAATTGGGCTTTTGCCTGGCAACACAGACCTGCACTGAGGTTGCTGCTTCCACACTGTGGGCTTGTCACTGATGGTTTTCACAGTTATCATAACTTAACACTGGGGTGGCCAAACTTTCAACTTTAGGGCTCCTGGACACCAATGGTGTAGAAGAGGGAATTTCAACAGGTGCAGCTTGTCATCTCACAGGTGACAAGTTGCACCTGCTGAAATTCCCTCCTCTACACAATTATTATAGGTCCAGGATCCCTAAAGTTGAAAGGCTGACCACCTCTGACTTACTGCTCCCAGGCCTCAATTTTATGCATGTTATAGCATGCAGCCACACCAAGAGGGTGCACCGCATATGGTGACGGGGTGAATGGCTAGCCTGCAGGGGGTATGTAAAAATATTTTTCACTTACCTCCTGGTAAGCTGCCCGATTGCCTATGGATCTCTTCAGATATATGCCAGCCATTTTGGTAGCATATGTGTGAGGAGAGAAAAAGGGTGGGGAGGTTTTGGAAAGAGGGGATAAGATCCAACATGCACAACTGCCACCAGATCTAACCCCTCCCTTTCCTGATGCACCCCTTGATTCCTCCCCTTCCCTGCCCATGAACCACTACCCGCCCCATGACAGCTTACCTGCTCCAGTGCAGGTTGCCAGCTGCCACAGTAGGCCTCCAATGCTGCCACTGCTTTGTGGTGGTGGCGGCTTGGAAATGGCCAGTGGCAGTGTACTCTGTGCACCATTGGCAGCCACTGTTCCATTTTCTTAGTGTTCTGCTACTGTGCATCCAATGATAAGACTGGGCAGTCATTTACTTGCTGGATTTCACAAGTTACCCCACCCCCACAAGTGCCACCACTGCAGTTTATTCTATCACAGTTATTATCCCCATCCCTTCCCTCCCCATTCCAAGCTGATTTCATTCAAACTGCTCAAGTTGCTCACAGTCTAATACTCCAGAGCCTTCTCACAGAGCCATCATCCCACACAGTCATCCCTAGATGGTGTCTTCAGTCCTCAAACATAATCTCTGAACAGCAATGTCAGTCATAAACTACAATCCTGAAACCATTTTATCTGAGCTATTCTGTCAGAAATCAGTGAATGACTCCAGAAGTGGATTGAGGATCAAAAACTGCAGTTGCCATTCTAACAGTCAACAGACTTTCCTTGCTTCCTTATCCCTTTCTCACAGCTCTCACAGTGACCCTTTTGCCTGCTCTGTGCATTAACAACAACCCCCACCAATGAAATAATCCTCCATGCATCTTTTCATTAAGCACAGTTATCCACTGCCATAGTTACTGTTCCAGGCATGATACATAGCTACCCATTTCTGCATCTTCCCACGTACAAACCTGCACATGTCCTTCATTTGTGTTCATGTCCACACGAACACCCATTCCATATTGTCACACATTGCGTGAATTTCAGACCCTGTGTTTCAGACCCTGGAGCATCCATCCATGTGGTACAGCCAATTTAACCTGATCTCCACAAATTGGGGTAGCACACCTGTAGTAAAATTTGCCTCTCCATGTGAAACTAGACGCTATATTTCAGAGACCATTTTCAGGTTTCCACATGGCAGTGAATTCAGAAGCACACACTGCAGTGCAAAGTATGGTCTGAATCCACCCAAATCCACACCTTCCTTTGAAGAAAAAGATTATTATTGTGTAAGAACAATCTCGCCTACATATCCACACTCCCCAACAAAGTCTCCTGTGGGACCAATATGCATTCAGCTACTCAGAGTCCCTGCTGGACAAATGGCACAGTAGCTGCTAACCATTAATGTTCATATACTACAAAAATGACAATTCTCCTCCACCTATTAAAATGATTTCCTTTGGGGAACTTGTGAGCAGACATCCAAGAACTGAGTTCTTTGAATTTCCTTGGAGACTAGTTAGATGACGAAACAGGCCCTTTGCAAAAGAAGAGCCCTTCTTGTTCCGATCCAAAGTCTCTCTAAACCAACTTCCTGCTCCCCACAGTGGTTCATCAGATACTTCCAAGAAGCCCGCCAGCAGAGCTTGAAGACTCCTGCTGTTGCTCCCCACCTTCTGGTATTTGGAGGTATACTATTGCTGAACCTGGAGGTTTTATATCACCGTTATGGTTGATAACTGGAAAGATCTACTCCATATGAATTTGTTTAATACCCTCTCAAGCCCGTCTACGTGAGTAGCGATCACCACATCTTATTCCAGAAGTTGTTGTGACGCTGAACCCAATTCTCCTGCCTCTTGAAAAGAGCCTCTCAACTCCAGCACAGCAGAACCATTTTCCAAACACAACCAGCAGCTGGGAGCCTTCCTGCCACTTTAATAATAAGGCAAATTCAAAGACAGTCTCACTCTTCCCCCACCACTTTCCTAATTCCATCTTCTATACAACACCTTTCTGCAAAGACCTAAATGAAGTATCTTTCAAAGGTGATTTGTGGGGTTTAAAGCCTTATCTAGCCTCCACATTCCCACTATAAGGATATATTGCCCCATTCACCTGCCTTCCCTCACCCAATGAAGTAGGAAATGATGAGCAACTGGACAGCCCGGTTGATCACGCCGACGGTCCAGCTCTTTACCACCACTGATTTGGTGGTTTCATAGGTGAAGAATTCTGCAACCCAGTTCATGCTGGAGGAAAGACAGGGCATCAAGGAACAAATCAGCGAGCCACAGGAGAATGGCAAGGTGTCCTGGTGAGTCTCAGAGTGGACACTGTGGTGCAATCTGTCCCACGAGCAAATTCAGAAGCTGTCTTCTCAAGACATCCAGCTGGCTCCCTCTTGCGCTTCTCTGCTGCCTACTCTAGGCAAGCTGGAAGTGCTGGGACCCCTCTAGTAAGATCTCTCCCCACCCAACACTACAGTGATGCTATCAGCTGAAGGTGGGGCTTCCCAGCTCATCAATTACAAATTGGATTCTAGCAAGCATGTGGATGAAAGAGATCTTAGCATTAAATAATGAATCCACAATTGCTGCATTTTCCCTGAGTGGTGTTCCGGCCTTACAGATGGCTTATGCAGCGTTAGATCTTCTTACTGTCAGAAAGTGGGGGTAGGGAGAACTAGGAAGGAGGAAAGAAGGCGAAATCCCATTTACTTTAGCACAAAATTGAAGACAGGGATGACTGTGGAATGATACCAAGTTCCCATTTGCTTTCCAGCATCGTGAAATCAGGAGGGTGTGTGAGCAGCAACACAGGGAAACTCCTGGATGACCCTTTGGAGGATGGCTGAAGGGATACAATGCAGCTTTGTTTTCCAAAGCACATTCCACTCTCAAAGGCAGCAAATTCAGTCAGTCCTGCGCAAGAGTTCAGTGCACCCATCAGCTACCATCTCTTGGGACAACATCTGGCAGAGATCGAAGTGAGGCATAGAGCAGATCCCAGGTCTATGCAGACAATGACTGTAGCATGAGCAAACTTTTGACAACCTTGGCAAGATAAGAAGCAAGCATTCAGGTTCAACCAAGCAGGATCAAAGGAATTATTTCAGTTTGTTGTGCCAAGGGTACAGCCATGTTTGTGTGGAGAAGGGCAGACAGATGATTACTTACCAATTACCAAATTTGGAATTTATTGCTTGCAATCACTGAACTGGAAAGTATAGCACAAATGAGAAGGGTGTGTGAGGCAATCCTTTATGCCGTTGCACCTGTCTCCCAGGCAGAGGGTTTGGGTGGGTTTCATAAACCTTGGGTTCATGACAGGCAGAAAGAGATCAAGGAGTGCAGTTGTGGCTAACCCCAACTGCCCCAAACAAGGGCAGCTTTTCCTCACCCAGCCAGGTGAAAAATGGGATGTTAAAAAAACTCTTTCTGTGCAACTTTGCTATTATCTGGTGTCCTTCACAGCTAGTCATTCTAGAGCAGAATTTCCTAAATTTCTCATGGCTGAAGTATACATCGCACTTATACCCATGAAGCTGAATGCTTAAAGCATGAAAAAGTAAACATTAACCATCCTGTATGTCCACAGGTTTTCAAGGCCAGCAATAATCCAACAATTTAACGTATCCAGGTGAGAAGACCACGACTGTGTCAAAGGATTAAAATCCAGGTTGTTAAAAAAAGTCTGTTTCGTACTGTAACTTTTCCAGAACATCATCAGGGAAACGAGCCTAGATAGGACATATTGCTAGAGAGAAAGCCAGAAACAGCAACATGTCCATGTGTAAGTGATGCATTCTGGGGCAGGGGGAGGACAGAACAGCAGAGAGGTCAGGGTGGGAGGGGTTTGGGACCAGAGGCCTCCTCCAATGGATCCTATCCTCCATATCAGGCTGCAAAGCCCAACATGGAGCTTTTCAGGTATGTGACAGCAAAATAGTCGGCACAGACTCAAGTAGCCCCATTGCGGATACAGCGGTGGCCATTTTGGTGCCACTGTTCCTTTGGGCTCTGGGAACTAGAAGATCAGGCTGTTACACTCCAGAATGACTCTGCATGAACCAACATCTAGAAAAAGCCCAATAAACTTTCACTTCTACTGCAGAGAATTACCTACTACCTTACTTAAGTGGTAATCTAGATTCAGAAAACAACTGAGAAAGCATGGGGTGTGGGTACGTGGCTAAATGAATAGGCTGCCACAACAGGGGCCCTGTGTCACATGCCAGCCCAATGATTGGCCCAAGTACTATAGCCTTGGAGCCAGGTGTGCCTGTTTGTGATGCTGTGAGATGCTAAATGTTCCATGAGGTGCCTCTAGTCTGTTTCCTGCTGTGATTAGAAAGCAGCTTTGTAGGCTGGTCAGTTAGGGTTCCAGGCCTGTCTGTAACCCTTGTTTTGTCCGTGGCCTGGATTTTTGACTAGCCAAACAGAATGCGGATGTGCTATTGATTAGGGCAAGCTCCTTGCCTAGGCTTGAATCTGTTTTGTCTGGTTTCTAGCCTACATCTCCGAGCAATGGGCTACTAACACTAATGGGCTTGCCAGAATGCTGCTGAGGGCCCCCTTGTGACTTATCCTAGTCCTTCCACTGGCAAAAGGTTCCTTCCAGTTAGTGAATTCCTACCATAGGACCTCAACCCTTTGCTACTTAAGGACTTGTGCATTTATTTTAAGAGTTGCTTTCTCCTGAGGGAGCTATCTTCCCTTTCTCTACTGCAGTTGAAAGGGTATTTCTTGGAAGTGTGTATTTGTTTGCATGGTATAAAGGGGCTTGAACTCCTGGTGCTGAGGTTTATAGAAGTCATTGCTCTCTCACCTCTTTGCTGTCTATGTCACTGTAGTTACTACAAGGGGGAGGAGGGGGGTGTTTTGTGTGTGTGTGTCTGGGGGACATCTATGTTACTCTGTGGCCACTGGTGTCAGGACTGGGTGGGTGTGCTGGCTGACTCCTTGTACATTGGGCTGCCATGATTGCTGGTTTCCCCCCTTCCCCTTTGTGCTGGAAGGCTTCAGAACAGAGATTCTCAAACTAGGCATCACAGTGCTTTGGGCTATCATGACAAGTCTTCAGGGGCATTGTGGGCTGCACGCTGGCCAAGCCGCTCTGCAGCATGAGCACCAGAGACCTCGAAGCAGAGGCTTTGCTCTGCTCGACGAGGGCCATATGTGATTTGGTGTGGACCCTACCTCCCTGCCTGAGTGATTTTACACTGATTTTTATGTGTTTTTTTTCCAGGTTTGACCCGGAAGTAGGTGTTGATGATGACATCACATCGTGTCGTCAGCAATTACTTCTGGGTTCTGTGACCGTTGTCAGCAGGTGCAGGGCATCACAAACTTGGTACCTTTGGGAAGTGCTGGTTTAGGATATAATGGACCTTGCTCTCATGTTGCACCAACATAGCAGCAATGTCAGTGTAATTTCAGAATTGGATTACACTGTTATTATGATAGTAATGACACTGTCCTATGCATGTCTACTCAGAAGTAAGCTCCACTGAGTTGAATTGGACTTCCAGGTACATGTGAATAGGAGTGCAACCTTAGGATGGAGATACAACTCAGCAGCAATCCTATAAATATACTTAACCTGACAGTAATTCAACTCAGTGGGGCTTACTTCTGAGTAGACATGCAAAGATTTGTGTTGGAGGTGACCATCTGCTCCAGTACTAGGAACAGGCTAAGCAACAGTCACAAAAGGTTTCAAGATTTACATTACATTATTCTGTCTGAGTGGAACCTACTTCCAATTTCAATTTTTGATAGGTGATTCAAAAGTCGGTCAATTTCCCTTAAACTTTGGCAGAAGCATGAAAGTATTTTTTTTAAATGACAAGAGTTTGGATAATTCCCATTGGCAAGTTAGAGCAGCACTTAGGAATGTGGACCCTAAAGACAATACTCTTTGGCTTTTAAACATTTCTAACCCTCCCCCCATATGGTTGATTCTGAGAATGATTAGAGATAAGCAGTATAGTAAAGAAAGAATCCAGAGAACTAGATAACAAACTGAAGAGGTTATTATAGTAATATTCTGGATGAAACTTATACTAATCGTTAGTCTACTACTCTATCAGCGATTTGCAACTGGTGTGCTGTGTGTGTTTGGGGGAGGGTTGTTTATTAGTAGGGCCTTTGGGGGATGTGAGCCCCCTACCAATAGCATGGTGTGCTTTGTCAATTATCCAAAAACGGATGGTATGCCTTGACAATTTTAGCAACTTGTCAGTGTGCCCTGAGATGAAAAAGGTTGAAAATCGCTGCTCTTTCTAGACTAGAGTGCATGGCTCTGCCAGGCAACTCCCAGGGAAGTGTGTAGGACTGCAGCCCTAGTTTCCTATCTGATTTGGGTCATTTTATATGCATGCAGTGCAATCCTTACGTATGCTTACTTGAAAGCAGATCTTGTAGCACTATGAAAATATTCACTAGAGGGAGCTGGTTTATACAGTACCACATTCCCTGGAGACTAGTTTAGAGCCCACATCTCCATTTTGTCATTTATCGCAAAGCTAGAGAGGCTTGAATGGAAGTCCTTTTTAGAAGTTTAGAATAACTGAATAAGTTATTGCTTGTTTTAAAACTTCAGAGGCTGGGTGCTTGAAAGCAAGCATCACTCCTTGAAACAGGTCCTACTATGTTCTGTTCAAGGGATGACAGCTCCATTCCATGAATGTTCCATTAGCCAATCAGGATTCAATTAGAGATGCAATACATCAGCCCTTATAAAGGCAATAGGGCTGCTCTTCCTCAGCCAGTCCTCTCCAACGTGTCAATATACAACCCCCCCCCCTTTCTTGAGACTCTCCATTCGCCTCAGTGATAAGCACGATGGGGGGGGGGCACACAAAACAAAATACAACAAACCTGTTCTGGGCAGAGAAAACTACAAGCATGGGGGGGGGCAGAGAGTCATTTACAGCTTAACTGGGCAACATTTCCCAAGTGGTGCTCCTCTCATACTTAGCTGTGAGCCCCTTTGGGACAGGGAGCCATTCAGAGCCCAATCCTATGCATATCTACTCAGAATTAAGGACCATTATAGCCAATGGGACTCACTTGACACAGTGACAAATCTGGGAGGAAACTGGGCTGCTATAGTGGCTCTTTGGCTTGTGGATCTGCTTACCAAAAAGGAGTGTATAGGAGCTCAGGGACTACAGCTGCTGCGGTGTGCACAGGACACTTTCCATTCTAGTGTAAGCCTAAATATGATGATGTTAATTTTCTGCATGATTTTCCATATTTAAAAGTTTTTAGAGAGACTTAGGAGTGTGTTTGGTTTTCCATCTTACTGTATCTAACTGCTGATGCCGGGTGAGTTGGTAGACCTGGGCTCCTAAGACTTTTCCAGCCGTCTCTTCCCTCCCGCCACTCTGTTCTGCCCCTCCCTGCCCCATTCTGCTTTCTCCCCTGCTCTGTTTCACCCCCCCCCCTCTTGGCAAAGGGGCCCAAAAGAAACTTTGTGCCCCCTGCTGAAATTCCTCCCAGAGGCCCTGGCCTAAGGGCCCAATCCCACCCCACTTTCCAGCTCCTGTGTAGCCACAATGCAGCCCCATGGAAAAGGAACAAACGTGCCCCAGTGACTGCCGCGTCCTATGCATGTCTACTCTGAAGCAAATCCTATCAGAGTCAATGGGACTTACTCCCAGATAAGTGTGGATAGGGTTGCAGCCTGCACCAGCACTGGAAAGAGGGACAGGATTGGGGCCTGACTTATTTCACTTGACTGTCAACCGCTTTATGAACAACTGCCTTAGAGCCCAGTCCTCTGCCTGTCTACTCAGAAGTAAGTCCTATTAATGTCAGTGGTGCTTACTCCCAGGTAAGTGTGGATAGGACTGCAGCCTTAGAGCCCAAGCCTCTGCCTGTCTACTCAGAAGTAAGTCCCATTCTAGTCAGTGGGGCTTCCTCCCAGGCAAGTGTGACGAGGACGTGGGCTTTCGGGTGCAACCTTCGGCCCGCCTCCTCTGCGCGTTCAGCGCTGCAGCCACAGCCGCCTGGGACCAAATAGAAAATGTCCACCGCAGCGGAACTGCGGGGTAGAGACACCCCCTCTCAAGGGCCATGAAGAACCCTATCCTAGAGCGGCCCTTCCCGGAAGTGCAAGCCGTGCGTTGCTCTAGGACGTTCCCCTCGCTCTATGCCCGGAAGGCGGAAGTGAGGTTTGGTTTCCGGGGAAAGGGTTGCTGCTCGTGCTGCGCAGGCGGGAAAGTGCCGGAGCGGGTAAGGGTGGTGCGGGCAGTGGCGGCGGGGGCCGCAAGGAGGGGCGGTCGGTGCGTGGCTGGAGGGAGCGTCCGCTGGCGCAGCAGCGGGACCGGGCGCGCTCTTGCGGGCGCCGCGTGCCCGGTGGTCGCGCCTGCCCTGCTCTACCGCAGCTGCGAGGGCTGCCTGTCGCTGACGCTCTTCCTCCTCCCCCCAGGCGCCTCCTGCTGCTCAGCCTCCCCGCCTTGGGACGCCTCTGCTGGTGCTGCCGCACGAGATGCCCAGTGCGAGGGGCTGAGGAGCCTCCCCGCCTCCCCTCCAGCCCCGATCCAGGACAGCAGGCTCTGTGCGCCTGGCTCCGGCCCCTGCCGCAGAGGGCGAGGGTGGGAGGAAGCCGGCATGGGGGACACGCTGGAGTTCAACGAGATCTACCAGGAGGTGAAGGGCTCCATGGTGAGTGGGGGAGGGGAGTGGGGGGGTGCAGAAGATGCAGAGCAGACCTTCTGGCTGGAGGAGGCTGGCTTTAGAAGGGGCTGTCTCAGAAGGCCAGCTGCAAGGGAGGGCGCCGGGTGGGTCTCTTGCGTGCCCCTGAGGCGTCTGGTGGGCCTCTGAGGTCCAGGACGAGGGACCTTTGGCCTGAGCCACTAGGGCTCTTCTTATGTTCAGGTGACAAGGAAGGGTACCAGGATGCAGGTCTCTTGTGGTCTGGGAGCTCCCTGACACTGTCAGGTACAGGACGACGGGCCTTTGGTCTGATCCAGTAGGGCTCTTCTCAAGTTCTTATGGCTTAGTAGGGGGTGGCTGTGTAAGATCCATGAGCGAGATCCCACTGCTTTGCTGCTTATTGCTTATGTAACCCTTCCTGTCCTTCTGGTGCCCCATTTAAATAAAAAGAAAGTAAGGAAAAGTTACAGCACTTGTTTCTGAGAGGCTTAGTAAAGGTGAATATTCTTCAGCTTGAGGACTGTGAAGTCTGCTAATATATTCATTAGGCAAATAAATACATAAAGGAAGTTATTTGATTTCTCTCCTCAGTGTGTTAGCTGTGGGGGTTGCTTGACAAGCTAGTTGTGTATCGCTTGGGATTTTTTTTTCCTTTGTGAACATGACACACTATTTATTCCTAAGTATAAATATTTACTTTGCCATTGGAATTGTGAATGTTTCCAAATGTTTACAAGTTATTTGTTAGAAATCCAAGTATCAAGATTTGACTTAAATTGCTTGTTGTAGTATTGTCTCTCTCAACGTTTCAGTGCTGATATGACTTCCTAGTGCTAAATTATCTGCTTTCTATTTATATCAGCCTTATTAGTGAACTTCTGATAGCTGCTTTTCCATTGTCACTGTAGTATTTATTGCCTTACAGTGGTGATAGAACAGAACACAGGAATATTTCCATAAAGTTATGTACTTGAGTATTTGCTGTGTTAGGGAATATTGTTGTTCATGTAATCTTTTCCAGGACAGCAAGTTTTGTTTGGGTCACTCTGACCTCTACCATAATGGATGAAGGGTTCAGATGAAGCTGTCAGTAGACATTGATGTTTTACAAAGTAGTATGACGGTAGTTTGTGGCCTTGAGGAGCAATTCAACATGTGAGGGGGCAGCACCAGAAGAGAGGAAGATGCAGGTGTCCCTGAAGCAAATTATGTAAGCATAAAGGCCAGCAAGAGAGAGAAGGCAAAGTTGGTGAAGGGTACAAATGAATGAGGGTTGTGCAAAGTGAACATCATAGGCAAGCATATATTGAAGTATGAGAGTAGAGGTTTTTTTTGGGGGGGGGGTGGTAAGACCATGGACTACTTTAAAAGTAAGGATAAAGAGTATTCAGTACTGGACATATTGAATTTAAAATGGCAGTAAAATGCCCAAGAAATATTAAATGAGCAGTCAAGTTGCAGCTTAAGACAGAGCGGAAAGGTTCTGAAGTAGAGCTGGCTGTCCATCTATAAGTGGTACTGAAAGACAGTGGATTTTATGAGAACTTCCATAGGCAGCATATAGAGACTAGAAGAGTGCCATCAAATCCTCAAGAGACTCCAGTAGAAATGGGGGAAACAGAACAAGTTTCTGTCTGTGGTAACTGAATAAGTGATTATACAGGAAGGAAGAGAATCTACTAGGGAATAGAGTTAGACACCTAGGACAGGAAGGGGGTCAAGCAGAACTGATCAACTATATCAAAAGGAAAGAGGTCAAAGAGGAGAGAGGAGTTGAACCCTTGGATTTGACAGTGAGTAGATTTGGTGATTCTGTTGACTGATGTTTCAGTGGAATGCAGAAGCCAGATTATAGCACTTAAAATTAATTTTAAAAATATTTATATATCACTTCTCAACACAAAGTAGTTCACAAAATGATTTGCATAGCTAAACAAATAGTCCCCTGTCCCTAAAGGCTGCACAATCTAAAAAAAGTTGCAGAAGAGACACTAGCAACATCCTCTGGAAAAACATCATGCTAGGATGAAGAAGGATAGTTGCTGTTCCCATGCTAACCAAAAGAGGACATCACTTTAAATTTAAAAGGTGCCTCTTTGCCCAGTTAACAGGTATTCGTAACAGACATTCATTTTTTTTAAACTAAAAATAGTTTTGTTGAATCAGATTAAAGTTCCACTTAAATCTGTTCTTTCCAGTCAGAGGCCTCTGGGAAATTAACAAGCAGGTGATGATTTGACATTGATTTCCTGTTCTGAAGATGCTGGTATGTTTGAGATTTTCTAAACTGTCACAAAATCAGACGGTTATTCCAGCAGTGCTTCACTTATAACCTGGGTTTCAACACCTCTCTGAGGTGCTGAATGTTGAGTGACCTAATCTAGGTTAGATTCCAAAGCATAAAAATGAATATGAAACGTATTTCAGTTCTTTGCCTGTCCTATCTCAAATAACTGGGCAGGAAACAATATTTCTAGAAGAAGAAATTTCCATGATTGTAGAAGAGCTATGAAAAATGCCACTTTCCATGTGTGCTTACTGTTCAGGTGGTTTTGAATGATGTTAGTGAAAAAGGCATTTGGTTGATGGTCAAGGAATGAAATTATATAAAGAATGCTCATTTGGGAGGGATCTTGGCCTCCTTTTTGTGGGAATTGGAAAGATAGCTTTGAATCTATCATCTCTTGCTAATTATATGTCATTCCCTTTAAATGTATAGATAATCCTAGTTTTGCTGCTAGCTCTCTTTCTCTCTCTTGGGTTAGAATGATGGTCGTCTGCGACTGAGCCGTCAAGGTGTAATTTTCAAGAACAGTAAGACAGGCAAAGTCGACAACATTCCAGCCTCAGAACTGGCAGAGGGTATTTGGCGACGAGTGGCATTGGGCCATGGTCTCAAACTACTTACTAAGAATGGCCACGTCTACAAGTACGATGGATTCAGAGAGACGGTAAGGTCCTTTTTAATACGATGTTGCTTCTGAGCTTGATATGCTAGAGCTCTCTGCAGGGTTTTAGGACTTGGGAGGAGAGCCATTTTTTATATTAAAAATCAAGGCAGATAGATGCTTTTTGAAATTTGCCGGTGAATAAAGTGCAAATCATTATGCAAATACATCTTTAGTTTGATCATGTAGGTTTGCCTTTTTCTTCTTGCCTTGTTCTCCTATTCATAGCTCATATTAGTTCCTGACATTTGTTGAGAATATACCTGCTTAGCACTGGATTGTGTCTAGAGAATTTCCAGCATGGTGCACCTTTTGTGGGAGGTGTTGCTGGCAATTTGTAGATTCTTAGCTTTGGTTTTATGGCTCCCCTATTTCCAATGAATTGTGTTATGGTATTATTTAGTTTCCTCCAGCCTGGAGAAAACTCTTTTGATATCAAGGCATGTTGGGCACTTTCCTTCTGGTGCAGAGAGCTTACTCTCATAGCCAGTGATTGTTCTGTGGACCATTATCTTACTGGTGTGTTAACAGGGTGTTGTCTGATGAATCTTTCTTCTCCCCTAGGAGTTTGACAAACTCTCCGATTTTTTCAAGACTCACTATCACTTGGATGTGGCTGAAAAAGATCTGTGTGTAAAGGGGTGGAACTGGGGGACAGTGAAGTTTGGAGGTGAGTTTGTGTGGGTCAGACGGTACTCCATGGAAAATAGGTGCATGGAGCTGAATAGATGTAACCAATAGGAAAAAAAAAGGTCTTTTCTATCTACCTCAGGGTGGGGTTGGTTGTGTGCTAATTTGTCTGAAAAGATAATCTGGTTGCTCCTTTGCAGGGCAGCTTCTCTCTTTTGACATTGGGGAGCAGCCAGTTTTTGAGATCCCTCTCAGCAATGTGTCCCAGTGCACAACTGGCAAGAATGAGGTGACTTTGGAGTTCCATCAGAATGATGATGCTGAGGTATCACTTATGGAGGTGCGCTTCTATGTGCCGCCCACTCAGGAGGATGGTGTTGACCCTGTGGAGGTGAGTGCAACCTGAGTAGTAAAGATGGCAGAAGGGGGAGGAAGAGTTGTAGCACCCTCTCATTCCAATCTCTTCTTCAGGCATTTGCACAGAATGTGTTGTCAAAGGCAGATGTCATTCAAGCCACTGGAGATGCCATCTGCATCTTCCGAGAACTGCAGTGCTTGACTCCTCGTGGACGCTATGACATTCGCATCTATCCCACCTTCCTCCATCTCCACGGGAAGACATTTGACTATAAGATCCCCTATACTACTGTTCTTCGCCTTTTCCTGCTGCCCCATAAAGACCAACGTCAGATGTTTTTTGTGGTGAGAAGCAAAGGAGTTGTGGACAGTGGTCAACCACAATAGCAACGGTGGTTGCTTTTTGCAATATGTTCTATTCTGAGGTCCTCTTCTGTGTCCCAGGAGTTATTTGAGGGGCCAGTTGATCTATTTTCTAGGTTACTAATTTAAAAATCAAAAATAGCAACTTGTCTATGTTGTGTAGTTGCATTATTATTTATTACAGTGCCATAGATGTACATGGCTTTTTATGTAAAGTTAAAAAAGGTCTCTGCTTGAAGAGGCTTACAACCTAGAGAAGGGTGCAACTGAGGCAACAGAGAGAGGGGAGGAAGCATGTGTAAACAGAGAATATTATGTGATTGTTTCAGTTAAGCATATTTAACTTGGTTACAACAAGGAATGGGAACTAAGGTGCAGTTTCCTTCACAGAAAATGTAGATGTTCAGGAGGGGTTTGAAGATTGTAAATGGGAGACCATCCCATGGGTACTTGAGGAGGCAGTTCCAGGCATAAGGGATAGCAAGGGAGAAAGGGCAAAGTTTGAGGGGCCAAAAGGCCTTCAGATAGTTTATAGTAGAATTGGAAGAGTGCAAATTGTGGGCAGGATCATAGTGGAATATGAGAGCAGAGAAGAGCGGAGAGCTTTAAAAATCAGTAAATGGGGAAGCAGGGTGGAGGGAGTCAGGTATGAAAATCCTCACCATGTTATGAGAGAGGATCTGCTTTGGGATAAGTGGTCAAGTTGGGCTCTGTGGGATAACCCACATCTAATATAATTGTCTGCTTCCTCCCAGATCAGCCTAGACCCTCCTATAAAGCAAGGCCAAACACGCTACCATTTCCTTATCCTGCTCTTCTCAAAGGATGAGGACATCTCCTTGACCCTCAACATGAATGAGTAAGTACTTGTTGTCATAACCTGTTCCTTATGTATAGCAAAAGCATCTGCATCTTGACTCCACCAGATGCATTCCAGTTCTTACGTCTAAGCTTTGACCCTACTGATCACTTCCAGTGCTTTTTTAAGGACCAACCTCCATGTGGCATTAAATCCATTTGCAACAGACAGACACTTCAGGAGCAAGCTGTTGCTTCCCAAGCAGAGGATTCTCAGTACAAAAAATGTATAGGAAGAAAATATTAAACTCCTCCTTATCACACATTATGCTTCCATGCTAGATAGGCCCCCTCCCACAGCTACACTTTTTTTATGAAAAGATAGCTCCTTTCCATTTCCACATTAAACCTGTCTTCCTAAGACTTCTGTGTTTAATGTTGTGTATAGTTTGACCCTTATAAATATGTCTACTGGTTGCAATAATAAATGTTGATACAAGAGAATTGAGTGGTAGCTCTAAACATTTTTGACAGTTAAACATTTTGCTAGTTAGCTCTCAAATGCTCCTTGTCATCATAATCCCCTTTGCATCTCTTGTAGTGTCTTAAGTTACTTATTTGAAAAACTTATACCCCACTTTCACCCTTGTGGGAGCTCACGGCTCCTGGGATCTAGATTCGTCTTGACTTGTGTACTCTTTTCTTGTAGAGATGAGGTAGAGAAGCGCTTTGAGGGGCGGCTCACCAAGAATATGTCAGGCTCTTTGTATGAGATGGTCAGTCGTGTCATGAAAGCCCTCGTCAACCGCAAGATCACTGTGCCTGGCAACTTTCAAGGGTGAGGAGTGCTTGAATGCAGGGAAAGAGAAATGTGAAACATCTGCTTTTGTTGTCTGAGTGGGGAGTCAATGTGAAAAGGGGACACTATTTAAATTGTTCCTAGTTTTATGAACAAGACTCAGACAGCTGGTAGAGTGGACAATAAAGGGATTCATACACTCGGGCTGCATTTGTTTTTAGCTAGTAACGCTAGAGAGGCATATCTAAATCTAGTGCGCTAAGGTTACATATGTTTTTGAGCTGCTAGCACACTCGTCACATTAGCAATCTTTCCTTTGAGCTTGAAGCTATTAAACATGGTGGCCTCCATGTGTAGTGTTATCATTTCCTCTGTTCTGAGGAAACAACTGGGTGCAGCCATCTTATATGGCAAATTGCAAATGTATGAGGCAGTAGAGGAGGGGTTTTTGAACTTGGACAAAAGGAACCATCCATTCTCAATTTTAAAAGCATTATACAGAAATTAATAACTTTAAGGCAACTTTAATAACTATAAAGCAATGATCTAACATTGTGAAAACACCCTGAAGCACCGCAGACACTCACCTATAAGTCGATCTCACAGATAAGAGGGCAGGTTTTGAGCCAAGAATCATAGAATTTTCTGTGACCCTCGGATAAGTCGGGGTCATAAACTTGGGGGGGGGGTGTCTGATTTTGTCTGATTTTACCCTGGGCCAGATCCTGAAAAATAACCTGCCAATAATTGTTACCTAAGAACTGATAGTCTCTAATTTATTAAAAATATAGTAAAAGATCATAAGATTCATTTTCATTCATAAACTTTTAAATTCTGTTCTTCATCTTTTTGTAAACACTATCAGAGAGTAACTGCACTGTAAACAACATACTGATATAACGGTAGTTCCCAACCTGGGGTTCATGTACCCCCAGGGGCACTCAACAGGACCTTTAGGGGTACTTGAAAGAGAATGGAATAATGGCAGTACTCCAGAATGCCTTGCAGGGCCAGCAAGGCAGGAAGGGAGGTAGCCAGTTGAGTGTGAAAGCCTCACCAATAGCTAATTTTTGGTGATCTATTCATGTGTGAACCAGTGATTGAAAACCAGCACAGGAAAAGGACTAAAACATAAAAAAGTGATCAATCACTCAGAATTTCTCAGGACACTTCTGGTGCAAAACAGTGCAAATGCAGGGTCTTCTGTTCTTTGAACAGATAAAGAGAGAAAATACTGTGAAGAATATATGAAGTTTGGTTTTTCATATGGAGGAGATGAGGGCTTGTATTATTACAAACATTTTGCTAATATGAAGGGTACAATTTTTGGAAATGGGCTGCCAAGGGATATGCAAGTGAGAAAGGTTTGGAACCACTGCAGGAGAACCATGAATCAAATCCACCTTTAAGGTGTCTGATGTGTTAAGCCAGAAGCTCTACATATAACATACAACTTAGAACACAACTGGAAGTGTGCAGTTCAATTCACAGCAGAGACAAGCTACAGCAAATGGCTGTGACCAAGTGCAGCTGCACATAGCTGAAACCCTATTTACTCAGAAGCAGACCCATTGCTTTCCACAGGTGTTACTCTTAAGTAACGGTGCTCTGAATTGTAGCTTGTGAGACATTTGATGGGAGTGTTTCCACTTTCAGGGAAGGTGCGTCCTGCAACTGGAACAAACCCACCCTCATCTGGTCTGTTTCCTCCTCTTGATTTACAGCAGGATCAAGGCTGACAGGGGGGTTTCAGTCTTAAAGAAGTGGGGTGATTCTGGGGAGCTGGTTCAGCTCTGCTCTTTCTCTTGGGGGGATGTGCGAATGGAAACTGCTGTCTGCTGCTCTAATCAGTCTCCTGGTCAGTTTCCCTGATTGCATGGCTTGTAAATAGGGGGCAGAGAAAGAGGGACAGTGGGGAAGGGAGAAGAGAAGGGGGGCACAGCGGGTGAGGGGGAGAAAACAGTTCAACAGAGTGAAGGCTGGCGGAGGGAAGAGAGGGGCTGGGGCTGAAGGGCAGAGAGAAGTAGGCAGTGCAGGAGTGGGGGCGGGAGGGAGGGAGGCTGTGTGGGGGGCTCCTCTCCTCCCTCTCGCTTGGAAGAAGCAGATGCAGATCTGTAGTTTCTGCATGAAGAAGCAGCCCTCCCTGTCTCTCTCCCCATCTTCAAGCTACAATCCTTCCTGGGAGTAAACTCCATTGACAATAATGGAACTTACTTCTGAGTAGGCATGCACAGGCTGGGCTCAAAGGCTGCCATCCTATGTGCACTTTCCTGGGAGTAAGCCCTGAGCAGGCGGGACTGCAATACCCAGGAGCAGCGAGGAGGAAGGAGTGGCAGGTGAGCCGAGCAGGCTCCCCGCTTGAGGTGTGGAGTCGCGCGCTTCCTAAGCGTGCGGTGGGGGAGCAGGTGGTGCGTCACCCTCCCCAGCAGCACCACTACAGCTCTGCAGCATGCCTGAAACAGCCCTGACCCCGAGTGGCCCCGTAGATAAGGTGAAGGGTTGATTCAGGAGCGATCTGTTGGGACAAATTTTTCACCCTATAGGCGAGTATCTACATTAAGTTCAACACCATTTTTGTTGTTTGATTTTTAATTGAGCTAGAAGCATGCTATCATTGTTGCTTCCTGCTCTTTTCTAGTTGAGAAACAAGCCTTGGTTTGTATCCATCTCAGTTGCCAAGACCTGGAGCTATCTGACAATCTCCATCATGAGATATTGTTTCTGCATTCCTGCGGTAAACGGAGTGTCAGATCATTGCCTCCTTGTGACTGAATAAGACATATGTTGGTTCTCTTTTCCTGTACAGGCATTCTGGGGCACAGTGTATCACCTGTTCCTACAAGGCTAGTTCAGGCCTCCTGTACCCTTTGGAACGTGGTTTCATCTATGTGCACAAGCCACCAGTTCACATCCGCTTTGATGAAATTGCTTTTGTAAACTTTGCCCGTGGAACCACAACCACTCGCTCCTTCGACTTTGAGATTGAAACGAAGCAGGGGACACAGTACACTTTTAGCAGCATAGAGAGGTAAGTGAATGTAACTCCACAGAACTGTGGTGGTGCATGTGTACATATTAACCAACCCTTCCAGCCACCACTTTGTTAGAGACAGAGGATTGTGTCCTGATGAGTGGGAGTGGGTAGAAGCTTGTGCATACAAAATTTCCACCACCACCCCTAATGAAAAGCTGCTTCAGAAGGTCAGGGCATCCTCCAGAAGATACAGTAATTGAAGAGGACACACAGAGAAAATATCTCTCTACTACTTTTGTGCAAACAGAAATGTCTTCTTTTCAGGGGGGTTTGGATACGACCCAGAATATTTTCTCTCATGGAAAAACAGGATAAAGTTGTGACCATCATTGAGACTCTTCCACTCCAAAAGACAGTGTAAAGGACTGCCTGCATGCTACTTGTGACTTAAGAGTTCCAGGTGGTTTCCACAAAATATCTCCACCTTGCTTTGCTCCTACTCAGACCCTAGAACTGTTAAGTCACTACTATTTAACCTTACTATTCTTAAAACTGCAAACCACAAGTTTTGGAACTTGTTAGAGGCAGGTAGACATCAGTCCTGTGCTAGCTGTCCCCATCTATTGTTTCTCTTTCCTGCAGAGAGGAATATGGCAAACTGTTTGACTTTGTAAATGCCAAGAAGTTGAATATCAAGAACCGAGGACTCAAGGAGGTACCTGTTATGGGAGAATGGGCAAGAAAGAGGGCAGGGAAAGGCAGTTTCTGCCTGCTCCTGTTCCTGATATGCTGGGGTGGGATGGGGGTTTCTCTTTCTCTCCAGAGCTTTCTCCCTTCTCAATTTCTGTTCTCTCCTTGTAGAAGAAAAAGGTCTGTGCGATTGTCCCCTCCTCTTCCTCCTCCTCTTGGTTCAGGTCTCCTCTGCATGACTGTGGTGAACATTCCTAATCACCATAGTGTAACCTTGCATGAACCACAGGGAAAGGGCAATAGCCTGCTTGGCTCAAGGAGTGGCTTCCAGCTAATCCACCTTAAAGTCACTAGCATGGTTCCTCCCTTCCCCTTGGGAGGGGAATCGTGTCCTAGCAGACCTGGGAGGCAGCATGTACTTAGTTGTGGAGGAATCAGCTGTGTGTGTGTGTGCGTGTGTGCGTGCAGCAAACCTTTCCTAAGCGGTATGTGTGCCCAGGAGCATGCTGGGGGTTGTAGTTTTAGAATCTTTGCATGCTTTGGTTGTGGAAAGTGTTGAGAGATTTTATCTGCTCAAAGACTGGAGTAGGGAAGCTCTGTGTCATCTCCCATGGCATCCCTCCTATGTGTTTTTTAGGGCATGAAACAGAATTATGATGAATATGCTGGGTCAGATGAAGACTCGCATGATGCCTATTTGGAGCGTATGAAGGAGGAGGGCAAGATCCGTGAAGAGCATGCAAATGACAGTAGTGAGGACTCTGGGGAGGAGACAGGTACGCTGTATTCTGCTGAGAAACAATTTCCCCCAAACCACTCACTATATCAGTCCTTTTGCCTCTTAGAACCACAGTTGGAAGGGACTTATGGAGTAATTGGACCCCTTGCCAAGTGCATGCAATCCATAACTATGGCATTCCCAACAGATGGCTATCCAGCCTCTACTTAAAAACTTCCCTTTATTGGTCTCTCTCTCTCTCTCTCTCTCTCTCTCTCTCTCTCTCTCTCTCTCTCTCTCTCTTTCTGTGATTTAAAAATGAGGATGTTCCTTTTCTAGATGAATCATTCAATCCTGTGGAAGAGGAAGAGGATGTGGCAGAAGAGTGAGTATTGGTCTGCATGGTCTTGCTGTTCAGTGAAAATGTGGTGGCAGTTGTATGTGTAAACGGGATAGTGTCACTTGCTCTTACGGCAGGACAGAAGATCAAAAGGGACTATTTTATGGTCAGGGCTTGATGCTGAAGCTGCCACTTTTTGCAGTGAAGTTTGGTGTGCTGTGGCCACATTTGGAACTTTTTGAGTATGTCTGAGCCTGGCTAAAGGGTCTGGAAGCCAGCAGATCACATGATTGGACTATCCAGTAGGGGAAGGTTGCATGCTGTACCTGTTTTACAGCAACTCCAGTAATAGGATGTAAGGGATAATTAATGCTTAAATTCAGTAATGCCATGAGGACTAATAGGTTGAAACCAGGAACTAATTGGGGAAAAACTGATGCTATAGTTAGCGTTGCCCTGAGGCTTGCTTTGTCTCTTCTTGTATGTGTCAATGTCATCTGTCAAATATATTGTCCTTCTATCAGTCCAATATTTATATGCTGAGGTTTAAATTTTCCAGGAAATATCGGGAGCTAGTAAAGTGGGATTGATGTCACTTGCTGCTGGAGAAGATTTTGGAGGGGAGTTATCATGACAGTGGATGCTTTGTATTTAAGATATATGTGGACCTTGAACTGTTTGGGAGGCTTGTTGGTATATATGGTACAAACATTTGGATGGGAAAAAAATGAAGAAAAACAAATCTTTTTTCATGTAATGGTTAGCAGTCTTTCAGATACTTGTTGCTCTGTTCATTCTTATGGAACTGGTATCTGACAAGATACATGCTATAGTTTAGCATGCCCAAACATATGTTTAGGAGTAAAGGTAGGGCTTCTTGTGGTGGTAAGTTCATAATACTTGCTGCAATCTATTCTTGCCTGGCTGTGTAGAGACATAGGTTTATGGATTTTGTTCGTGATTTTAAAACGTGGTATAAGAATTCATCCAGGAACAAATGGAGTTCCGTAGATCCGACACTGGAAATTTGGTTGGGGTGGGGGCCATGTGTCCAAACTATTGGAATTTGTAGTGGGTGTGTCAGAGTGTGAACCCACTTCTCCTGAGTGACTTTTCCTTGAAACAGGTTTGACAGCAAAGCCTCAGCCAGCTCATCCAGCAGTGAAGGAGATAGTGATGAGAAGAAGAAACCTGCCAAAAAAGCCAAAATTGTTAAAGAACGCAGGCCTCGTAAGAAGCAGTCTGAGGTAAGAGCAATCAGGGCATGGTACTTGTTGAATTCTGATTAGTTCATGACTACTCTTCCCCTGGCATGTTCTGAGCATAAGAGATCATTCTTGGAGTTAGCCTCTAGAATTGGGGGAGGCTGTCCGAAGGCAAGTAGAATACGATTAAATGTTTGCTAAATAGTTAAGTATATTTTATAGCTAAATGCATGATGACATTCAGTTCAGTTTAGAAAGACCTTTATTGGCATAAAAATGATGACATTCAAGAAACTGCTTACAACTAGAAATGCATTTGTATCTGCTTATATTGCTCAAGATCATCCCTATGGCCAGTGCTAGTAGAACTAGTGCAGTGTTTTACTGGGGAAGTCTCTGTACATTGAAAGATTGTTCCAAGAGTTGCATTACATGAGAGCAAATGTCACTCCATAGTTCAGTTCCATTGTTTTTTGGAGACATTTAATGTGTGGCCCTCCTTGTCAGCTGCCCAGCTTCAGTGTGTGATCTGTAAGCAACTTCAGATGCTGGTTTCGCGATTGTCTTCCTGGGTTGTTAAAAGAAAATTATTGTGCTTAGGTAAGATCAGAAAGAAGCTTCAAGATCAAAAGTAATGGCTGGAAATTATAGCTAGGCTAATTCCAGAAAGAAGCAAGGTACAATTTTAGTTTTGTGCAGGGTGATTAAACCTAGGATAGGGTGTGTACTGAACCCCTGGAACCTTCAGAATTGTCATAAAAAACTAAGATGTTTTGGCACAGAGGTGGGCAACTTTTTCATTGCGAGCCATATTGCCAGTTCTAAATTGACCAGCTGCTACACCCACACATGTGTACCTGCATGTGTCATACACATTCCCTCTCTGCTCCCTGCAGAAGCTTGAATGACCATACACTTAGCCCACAGATTCAAAGGTGACTTCTGTACACTCCAAAGAAATCTGCGCCACCTCCTCCCTTCTTTTTCCAGAAACTGTGCCTGGGACTGGGTAAGCTGTCTCAAAAGCAACCACTATAAAAGAGTGGGAGGAGCTGGTGCTGAAAAAAAGAACAGTGATACCCCATTGTTCATGCCTGAACCATGCCTAGTTTGGATCTGTTATAATTGCCCATGACATGTTAAAATGCATACTCTCAAGTTGTGGTTTCTCCTTTTATTCATTGTCACCAGTTTAATTAGAATTGGTGTAGAACACTGATCAGCAACTATATTTTTTTTAAAATTGAGAACAGGGGCTATGTTTTGAATTGATGATCCCCCACCCACACACACACGTGCAGAGTTGCCAAGCTGCTGGGGCAAAACAAAAGAAGAATTTTGTCAAGTTTTTGCTGTTCACATGGTGGCACTGGGGAGACATTAAGGATCATTTTGCCTGTGTTGTTTCTTACACAGGAGAAAGCTGCTAGGAGATGGGTGTTTAAAATGGGGTATGCTGTGAACCAGGCTGGGCTCTAGTTTCTTATCAGAACTGTAGTTTAAGATGGAAGCTAGCCTGGAAGGTCAGGGAAAGGGAACATTGCTGAACTCCCAGTGATGATTTTCCTTTCCCTGTGTCTTGTCCACAGTATACCCCTTTGGAGCTTCTATAATTTAGTTGATCCATTCAGTGGAAATGGACTGGACTAAAAAACAAAAGCAGTGTGAGGCAATTGGGATAGTGGTGGGTTGCCATATAGGTTATCCGTTGAATTAACAGCATGAAATTCTTTTCTGCTGTAGTCAAAAATTAACTTAATAGGCTACATAGGACAGAATTTATCCCTTTGGTTGAATCTGTGGGATGTTCTTGGAGGAAGGCTTGTCTTGTCTTGGGCAGGAGGTCTGGTCTAGAGGGTAGAGCCTCCGTCTGCCTGAAGATAACATCCACAAGGTCGCCAGTTCGAGGCCACCGGCACCCGCACGACCTTGAAGCAGCTGACAAGCTGAAGCCGAGCTATTCCATCTGCTCTGAGCTTGGGAGGATGGAGGCCAGAATGTGAAGCCAGATCGGAATGAAACACCAGAATGTTGTGGTTCTTGAAAGAAAGAACCTTTCAAATTGTAAAAATCCCTATTTAATAAGGGATTTAAATAAAGCCTGCCTATGTAAACCGCCTTGAATAAAGTCTTGAATAAAGACCAAGAAAGGCGGTATATAAATACCTGTTGTTGTTGTTGTTGTTGTTTACCATGAGGTGACTTGTTGTGTGCTCTTTCCCCATCCTCTGTTCTTTCACTCACAGAGTAAGAAAGGGAAAGACCCCAATGCTCCAAAAAGACCTTTGTCTGCCTACATGCTTTGGCTCAATGCCAACCGTGACAAGATCAGATCAGATAGTCCTGGCATGAGTGTCACAGACGTCTCCAAGAAGGCAGGAGAACTCTGGAAAGGGATGTCAAAAGAGAAGAAAGAGGTGGGTGTCAAGCGGGTGGTGGTGGAGCTCTTATTTTATCAGAGTAAGAAATGAAGGTTATGTACCTGATCAGGGACACTGCAGATTGTGTTACAAATCCAAATTTTGCACCAATGAAATATAAATTGGCTTTAATTCTAATTAAATATTTGTATTTAGGTGACTTTCAACGTTTGTTTAGAAAAAAGGCTTCTGACATGAGGAAACATGACAGAGGTTAATTATGCACAGTGTGGAGAAAGTAGATAGATTTTTTCCCCTACTCTCAGCCCTAGAACTTGAGGCCAATAAAATTGATTGGCAGCATATTCAGGACTTCTTCAGAAAGCACAATTTTAAAAATGTTGAGTTTGTTGCCCCAGAATGATGACTTGGATGGTTCATAAAAAGGTTAAGACAAGTTCATGGAGGAGAGGTCCATGAATGATTTTTAGCCATTTAATTGGGCCTCCGCGTTCAAAGGCATTGTGTATCTGAGCACCAGTTGTTGGGAGACAGGCAGAAGGGGGTTGCCCAGCAGTATTTGACTAATGTCTGTGGGAAATGGAATGCTGGACCAGATGAACCCTTGGTCTGACCTAGCAGAACTAGATCTGAATCATTGGCTTCAAGGTCTTGAGTTGAAAGTGAGAAAAATTCTATCTACTTTTCTGCATAATCTTAGGAACCTCTGTTATGGTTCCTTTCCGCTGTCCCTTAGAAGCAGGTTAAAGGCTGCAGGTAAAGACCAATGAGCTCAGTAATTCTATTCTGATCATTGGATGTTTCTGTTATGTAGTCAGATCCATTCTGGCTTGTGAGCCTTAAACATGTGTATTGAATCCACTCAAAAATATGTATTCAAAATATGTATTCAAAAATATGTATTCACAATCATGGGATTTTTGATGTTTTTATAACATCTGGATTCTGTTCTGAGTCTCCAGATGTTAACGCCCATGGTATTTGTGTGGGATATGGATTGTTTTTGGTATTGTTGGTAATAATACGTTAATCTTGTGTGGGGTATGCAGCTTATAGGAGTGGTGAGTGGGACTTACTATATGTGTTTGTAGGAATGGGATCGCAAAGCTGAAGATGCCAAGAGGGAATATGAGAAAGCCATGAAGGACTACAGTGAGGGAGGCAAATCGGACAGCTTTAGGAGGTAATGGCCTTTCCCCCATAAATGGAGAAACAAGTGCATCAGTGTCTGCTTCTTTAGGGGAAGCACCATATCCACATTTTTCTATAGTGATTTCATTGCTGCAAAGTGGTCTTATAAACTCTGCAGTCATAGAATCTTGTTAATTTTCTTCCATGTACAGGGAAAAACCCAGAAAGAAAAAGAAACCAGAAAAACCAGGGAAAGGAAAACCAGAGAAGAAGGCTACTCCTGCAAAAGTGTCTTCTGCTAGCAAGAGCCCCTCTAAGCTGCCAGGCGAGAGCTTCAAGAGCAAGGAATTTGTTTCCAGTGATGAAAGTTCCTCTGGCGAGGACAGGAAGGAGGTGGGTGTTCTGTGATGCCGTTGAGCTGGAGCGAAATTCATGCTCCCTTCAGGTTTGACACCTGTTGACAGCTTTTCCAGGTTCCACTCAGTATTTCCTTTACTAGGCATGTGATGGTCCTCTAATCCCTCCAAATCTGCAGGCTGGACTCCAATCTGAGCATGGTTCCATAACCCTCCTGCTTTAACTGGTTGCACACTTGAGACAATTCATTCCTTTGTCTCTCGTTTGCTGAACATCTGTTTTACAGTATTTGGCATTTCAGCATTTGTATAGACTTTATTTTTGTAGGGAAATGAGAGGAGGCAAATGCATGGGGACAGGTATTGAGGCAAGGGTGATGGAGTGATGGTGATTGAGACCGTGGAGGAACAGGACATTCTGGAGAGAGCAGAGGTCTACAATCTGGATAGGGCTTACTGGAAGATCCATTTTGGCTTTCTGAGCCTTCGAAATTATGCATATGTGCCTTTACATCTGCTGTGTTTCACAACCATGAAGAAAGTTCATGGTTTCAAACCATGAAGAAAAATGAAAACTGAGATTGTCCCAAGACAATTCTTATGAGGTACCATACACAAAAGCAAGAAGAATCTTGGCTATAATCACACACCATGTTAACACATCCATTCCTTTTCAGTTTTTCCAAGCTCATTTGTTCATTCTTCTTTGCTTCTTGCTGCCTTATTTCAGCCGAATTTTGCATGCATTTTGCATGTTCTTGTGTTCCTTGTAAACACTTCTGGATCTTTCATTTTTTTACCCAGCTTAAACATCCTGTTTGTTCCCTTTATTAGACTTGGTTGCAGAGCCAAGGCTTAATTGATCTGGTTCTAGCAGTGCCCTAAGTTGATTGTTAGCATTATCCTCTAGAACAGGGGTCTCCAAACCCTGGTCCGGGGGCCAGGAGTGCCTCTGTCCGGCCCACGTCCAGCCTCTGATCCCCTGAGAGCCTCTGGCCCAGTTGACCAAACACAACCAGAGTTGTGCTTGTGGGGTGGGGGAATGGCGGTCCATTTAAGTGTGTGTGCTTTATTTCTTGGGCTGTGTTGGTGCTTGGAGAAATCCTGGACATTTGAACCCCTTCATTCATTTCAGTCATTCATCTAAGTTCCATCTCTAATGTATTTATTTAAATTTTATATTTAATTTTTTTCCGGCCCTCGACACCTTGCCATATATTTGATGCAGCCCTTCGACCGAAAAGTTTAGAGACCCCTGCTGTAGAACAGTGGTTCTTAAACTCTGGGTCCAGGATCTACCAGTGGGTTGTGACTCATTTTTTTTTTCTGCCTACGACAAGGCAGATTAGGCTATGTGCGTTGGGGTTTAGCTGCAACTTGTAGGGGAGTACTGACTGCCCATCACCATTATAGCCAAACCCCTTCAAATTTATAAATTGGTCAGCAGCCTCTAAGGCCTCTAAAATGTTTGGGAACCACTGCCTAGAGCATGTTAGTTTTTTCCCTGTTCCTAATAATTCCTGTGTTCCTTTCTTCTTCTTCAGGACTCTGATGAAGAGGAGATTGCCAGCACCCCACCAAGCTCAGCAGAGTCCGCTTCTGGTTCAGATTAGCAAGAAACATCTTGCTTGCAGTAATCCACACTCTCTCACACAGCTACCAATCCTCTTACCCCTTTTGCAGGTGGTGTGGTTGCTAAATACTGAGGTGAGGTTGACTGGACACTGTTTCATTCAGGCAAGTAGGCTGGAAGCTGGCATCATATAGGAGTACCCACCATGCTTCATTGACCTATTCAACCTGCTTCCCTCCAGTATTGCAGGCTGCAGTCAGGACCAATTGTTCCATCCAGAGAGAAGGGTGGCACTAAAAGAGGATGGAGAAAGCCAATTATCCCTTTTCCTGCCTCCATGTTGTCGTAGATGCACTGTATCCTATTAGACAGCAGGTTGGGGCACATGGTATGCAGCTTGAAGCTGGGACACTATGCAGACTTCCTAGACAGATTCAGTGGTTTTTTTCCCCTTTTTTGTAAGGTTATCTTCTGTTCTGTTTTGTTGTGGCTGATTTAATAAAAATCAAGTGACTTTGGATGGATTTTGTTGTTGTTGTGTGACTCAAAGCAGGAGATAGACAAATGAGCAAGCATCTTCCATAGGGTTGAAAGGGAGAGCAACAAAGGCTTCTGCATCAGCAAGAGAAGACACCTCCCACCCTGGACTGAGCTGGTGATTTTCCTATGGAATTTGTGTGGGAGCTGCATCTTATGTTTTGAACCTTGGGGCTTAACTGTTCTACCTTCCATTAGCAGTTGCGCTAATTGTGTTTAAAGGACCATTGAGTGCTACTGGGACTTGGATAATGCAGGCAAGCAGTCAATAGAGATGAGGTCTGGCGGTGTAGGAGACTCCATCAGCAATAATTTATTTGAGCATCACCAAAATTGACACTTGGGACAGTGTTTGATTCCTGAGCTTGCCCATAGCAGCCACTGGTATCCTAAAAATTGTGAGGAGCTTCTATTGTGCTTCCTCCCTAGTGCCACTCTAGTTGCATGCAGGCAACTTTCTTTTTTTCCTCCTAGCAATTCAAATATTATTAAGAATATTATTAAGAATATTTATATACTTCTTTTCAACAAATGCTCACAAAGCAGGTTACAGAGAAAATCAATAACTAAATGGCTCCCTGTTCCAAAAGGGCTCAATCTAGAAAGATGCAGAAGAAAGAAGAAGATGCTTTCCTACTAGCAGTAGGAAAGATGCCGTGCTGAGGTAAAGAGCGACAGTTAATTTCCCACTGCTAAATATAAGAGGAGCAACACTCGGGGGGGGGGGGGAGTGCCTCTTTGCCCAGTTAGCCAGATTTATGGGGGCATGTATCTATTTGAATATGGATTTACAGAGAGAATCCTGGTGGGCTTGGGCTGACCTTTGAGTAAATGCTTTCAGTAAATGCTGCTTGAGTTGCTGCCTGCAAATGGCTGTCTGGGGATTTGTGAGTACTTCTAAAGTCAGGAGGGACTAATACTAATCTAGTTGGACCTCACAGCCCAAGGAATTCACAGCCTCTTCATTAAAAATATAATTGCAATTCTGAGCCAAAACAAAAGTCAGTCTCTCAGGATTCTGTCTTCTAACCAAACAGACAAATCATTGAAAAACCTCCAAGGTTTGATAGTGAAATTGTGCCATGTTTAATTTCCACATTCTGTATTGTTATTTAATTACAGAGTCTGCTCTTTTAGCTAACATCTCATAATTGTTTCCTTTTTCAAAATAATTTATGCTATTGGCTATTGCATCATCTTCTGACAATAGGTTTCATGTGCTAATTATACTCTTCTGTCAAGTTAATGGCCATGAACTGATATTTGGAAATAGCTTTTCAAATTCTCATGAAAAAAAGAATCATTCTTGATTTTGTATACCTGTTTTCTACTGTCTGTCTCAGGGCCCAATCCTATCCAACTTTCCAGCACCAGTGCAGCTGCAATGGAGCCTCGAGGTAAGGGAACAAATGTTTCCATACCTTAAGGAGGCCTCTGTGACTGCCTCCCCAACACAGGATGCGGTGCATGCCTCATTGCCATGGTTGCATCGGCATTAGAAAATTGGATAGGATTGAACCCTCAATTCTTTCTCTTTTCTGCTTAAACGAAAATCCCTTTATTTAAGAAAAGTGATCCAACCCCCCCCCCCCGCCATAGCATTTTTTTTATTTCTCTAGCTCTACTACAGCCTTTCTGAACTGGAGTAGCCAGAACTGCACATATAATACTAAATGCAACACTGATTTTCATAATGATATAATGATGTTTGTTTCTACTGTATATTCAATCTCTATTTTACTAACTTTTAATCACATTGTTCAGTGCTGCTTCAAACTCTATGAATGAATCCATCCTAAACACTTCTTAAGCTGCACTCCTTTTCGTACTTACCTGGGAGTAAGCCCCTTTGACTATAATGGTACTTACTTCTGAGTTAGACATCCATAGGCTTGGTTCTTAGGAGTAGTTGTGGCCCGTTCACCCCTGAATCTGTACTTATACATTAAAGATCAGTTAACATGGGGAAAATAATGCTTTTGCAAAAGTATTTCACAGTACTGCAGCCCTCTAAATAAGCCTAGTAAAGTTAAAGCCAGTATGCTGCTGTTATAAGGTGGGGATAATGAGGTTGAAAGTAGGTAGCCATAGGCAAGCCAATGAGCTAAGATTTGAATCGGCGACTTCAAATTCATCATCCTTACATTTACACTTTCCACTGAGACTCATTTGCCGTTATCTTCCCCAGTTCTCTGATTTGGATAAATCCCTGTGCAAATTTTCACAGTCTGTATTATATGTTACTATTTATTCTAGAGCAGTGTTTCTCAAACTGTGGATCAGGACCCACTAGGTGGGTTGTGAACCAATTTCAGGTGGGTCCCCATTCATTTCAATGTTTGATTTTTAATATTTTAGAATTGATGCTACCATTGTATGTGACTGCATTTGGGGAAATGTTATAGACCTATACTTTCAACAAGCTACTATGTATATTCTTTGAACAGTGATAATAAATGAGACTTACTCCTGGGTAAGTGTACATAGGATTTCAGCCTAGGATGGTTAAAAAATTTTTCTGCTTGATTATGTTGCTTCTGGTCATGACATCATAAGAGCATAAGAACAGCCCCACTGGATCAGGCCATAGGCCCATCTAGTCCAGCTTCCTGTATCTCACAGCGGCCCACCAAATGCCCCAGGGAGCACACCAGACAACAAGAGTGAGTCCAGATAACAAGAGTGAATCACTTCCAGTGGGTCCTGACATACTCTCATTCTAAAAAGTCCTGGTGCTAAATGTGTGAGAAACACTGTTCTAGAGATTTCTATCCTGCCTTTCTGTCTCCAAAGAGGCCTCTAAGATGTTCATGTCGGATTTTTTTCATTAAATAAGAAACTCAGTTGCCCAGAAAACACGCCCAAATCCAGCAACTAAAATACTGAAAGAAATACATTGTTTAAGCTAGGAAAACTTACACAAAAGCCCAAGTAACTCAAGCAAATGCCTGCTTGGAAGAAAAGTCAAAACAAATTGAGGGTATTCAGGGGAGGAAGCTCCAGAGTCATGAATGAGATGATCCTGGTGGAGGAAGTGTGAGAACTTGGGAGTGTAATAAACAAAAGCTACCAGTCATTGCTAAACCATTTTTAATACTTTATTCCCCTGTTTACAGCAACATGCCAGAACCCAAATAGCCCAAATAAACAAGCATGCCTTTCAATTTTTAGCCTTGCTGATTAAATTTTTCTCTTACCAATTAATCAGTTACAACTTATAAGAAACTTTCTCAGTTGAAACTTGCAGTCAGGCTTTCAATTCAGTTGAAAACTGAGGTTCAGTATATTTCCTGTGTTCTTACCTATGTTCTAGGTTTTTACATTGTGTAGGCATGTTTAAAAAAATTAATATACTGAAGCACAAGTACTAAGGTTAGGAGGATAGATTATTGTTACATGCACAGTATCACTATAATGCAAATTCTTGCATTTTTCCACAGTATCCAAATGGTTCAGACACCTCTTTCTGTTTATGTTAAACCAAACTCTGAAAACTTTAATCACTGCTTGAACCTACATGCAATTTAACTCTTCACTAGTTTTTAACATTTACTTAGCAGTAACTGGCTATTGCTCAATGTCTTTCTTTGTGACTTTCTCAGTGTCTCAAATACTGTTGTGGCTGCTTTTGTATACTTGGTCACTGGTGTTTTTCAGTAGGCTTCCAGAATATTTCAATGTTAGATTCTCAGCAGTGATGTATACTGAAGCAAAAATGACTGTTTACTGGCCCCTTGTGTATGTAGCTGAGAATCATGTATGTTCTTTTGGATCTTAGCCTTAGTCAAGGCCAAGCTAGATCTGATAATGGCAGATTTGTATGCTTACGCTCAGAATGTGTGTGGGGGAAGGAAGTTATGATTAAAGGGGGTGTGTGTGTGTGTGTGTGTGTGTGTGAGTGAGTGTGTGTGAGAGAGAGAGAGAGAGAGAAGCAAAGCCCTCCTGTGCTTATCTCGGGCTTCTCTCCCCTAGTACTTTTCTCCTTGACTCAACTCTGATGCAGGAAATTAACCTTGACTGGGTAAAAAGCACTAACCAAGAGGGGTTTTTAGGTAATTTGCAATCACTTGCAGAGGATTTATTTCCTGCTTATATCAAGCCCTCCTCCCCTTTCTACATGATTGGGGTAGTGCCTTATCACTCACATGCACTGACCCACTCCTTTCATGGATTTGTTTACTCTAAGAACTTGGGACTGCATAATGGGATCATTTCTCAGAATTCTGTTCTTCTCTTAAGTGTGTAGATATAGAATAGCTTTTAGCATCTCACTGAAAAGTTTGGTTTTGCAACACTCTCCTTCCTGGCTTGTGTCATTCTGGGCTCCTATAGCCCATCACTATTTGAATATTTAACTGATAGGTAGCAATTGGTATGAAGGTAGATTTTCTATCTAATTCCATTACTGTTAAAAAGAGCCTGAAGTTCTTTCTGCCTGTGCAGCTAATTTGACCTAGGGGACTGAGCTATTATCCAATTAGTGTGGATTATCAGTCCTCTGCCATCCATTAAAGTGGCTGTAGGAATCTTTGGAGACCCTGTTCCAATCACCTGTGAGTCAGACACCATTTTCTTCCTTGGGATAATTTAATCAGCACTGAATTTTGCTGAGGCCTGGCAGGGGAGAAGTCATCTCCTGTTATGCAGCACAGTAAAGCTAGGACTTGAGTGCTGAAGTGCTCCAAAGAGTCTGTGAAGAAGTGTGCTGGTGCAGTCAGCAACAAGCTCCAATTTGCACATTTGGAAGCAACACAAAATGTAAAATTCCCAAGGCTCCCATATTTCCTTCGGCCAAGTTCCTGCAAGGCATTTACTGGAAATGTACATAGCAGCTGCCAAGAATAAATGGGAGATTTTTTTCTTTACCTGTAGGATAGTCTACCTTAGCAACTCTTCAAGTTGCTGTTTTGACTGAGGTGCTGTTACTACCCAATGGCTGCTATTGGCCTTTCAGTGTGACCTCAGCAAAATAATATTTGATGAGGGCTTTCTGTTTGTGTATTCAGAAGGGTAGCAGGCCTGGTGTAAGGAATTAACCAATTCCGTGTAA
The DNA here is from genome assembly GCF_035046505.1 of Tiliqua scincoides. Lineage (NCBI taxonomy): Eukaryota > Metazoa > Chordata > Lepidosauria > Squamata > Scincidae > Tiliqua > Tiliqua scincoides. The sequence continues at coordinate 67,278,680 of NC_089821.1, forward strand.
GGGTAGCAGAACTATATTGGGAATAAGACCTGCTGTGGCATAGGACAGGCTTCTGTACTTCAAATAGTTAGTAGATGTGTGAGAGAGTTAAATTTTAGAGAGGTGATAAATATGGTAATGAAGATTGGGAATAGCCACCCTACAAGGTAATATCGTTTGCATGTTGCATTTGAAGGATGAGTTCAGTAGCTAATTTCTTTTTCATTGGCTACAGCTGCCATTCTAGCACATGTGAAGCTAATATAGCTGTTCCATGTGTTCCTTCATGCCCCCTCCCCTGTTTAGATAAAAAGTGGGAGAGGCTGCAGTTCAGTGAGGGAGCACCTGCTTTAAATGTAGAAGATCTCAGGTTCAGTCTCTGAAATTTTCAGATAGGGCAGAGGAAAATTTCCTGCCTGAAACCTTGGAGAGCCACTGCTAGTCAGTGTGGACAATACTGAATTAGATGAGCTTAATTGTCTGACTGGTGTTAAGCCATTTGTACCCAACATTGCATATACACAGCAGGGACCAAATGTGTACACCTGTGCGCAGGGCAGAAATGGGTTAAGGCAGCTTCCTATACTGTGCTGTGGTATGGCACAACACTGAAAAGACAGCTGGTTTATGGCATGAATTTTCATTGGCCACAATTTGACTCATCAGTTATAAAGTAGACTGAGAAGGTGGCAATTATAAATACATGAGCTGACATTAAAGCAAGGATAATTCAAGTTAACAGTCCAATTATATCTGTATTCCTAAGCAATGTGGATTGGAGCCCAAAAATTAAAGATGGGAAAAATGCATCCTGCTAGCAGGACTGTTCAACATGAATGCAGTGCATATAAAATGGATTCTAAGTAAAATTCAGTCATTGCATTTAACATGAGTCAAGCTCTGAAGTCAGCACATAAGAGTCATTTGGACTATATGACATTTTCTCCTTATGTCAAAAAAAGTGTACTGTCTCTTTAAAAACTAAAATCACACTGTAACAATGCAACCAGAGCCTGTACTGTATCCAACACAGGTCTGCAGGTCACCTCAGCATAAGGGGATATATTTCCCCTTACCCTGAGTAAAGCCCCAGCCATCCCTATACGGCTTCTCAGATCTGCTGTTTAACTTGAAATTTAATAAGCCTGGACTGCCAGAATGGTGGTTAGGATACAGTAGAGGCATGCTGCCGCCCTCCTGGGCCCAATTCCCCCCCCATTCTGCCCTCTCCCACCCAAAAATGCCTCCTCCCTGCCTCTGAACTGCTCTTCCACCATCCTCTCATACCCTTTGCACCTCCCAATGCAAACTCTCCTGTGCCGGACAGTGTGGGAAGCAGATCTGGCACTGGCAGTTTGGTGCACACCTTTGTGCCTGTGCTGCTGGCTCCTCTTACAGCACGTTTGTACTTAGTCAGGGATGCCTGCACACGTGGGGGGGGGGGTTAGGATTGGGCTGTAATCCTCCGGGACACAGATATGCAGGAGCTGAGATGCAATTTCCCATCTCATGCTTATTCCAGGGTATATAATCAATAATCAATGAGTAGAATTGTCCATACAGTTTAAACTGTTTCTGGTTTTTTGTTTTGGCTAAGCATGTATACTTGAGTTTGCAAATTAAATGTGCATGTGATGTGACCTGACTAGTTTGTTTCACAATTTAATTTTTGAGATGTTGCATCATACTCTGTCTTCTGCAATAGGGTTGTTTTTCTGGGAATTCATCCTTTTCTGTAGTGAGTCTAAGGGCACAATCCTAACCTACTTTTCAGCACCAACATAAGGGCAATGCACTCCAAGGTAAGGGAACAAACATTCCCTTACTTTGAGGAGGCCTCAGTGAGTGCCACCCAACTGCAGGATGTAACACATGCTCCAGTGACATAGCTATACCAGTGCAAAGGAAAGTTGGTTAGGATTTGGGCCTTGTTTTTAAATGAGGTACATTGATTTTGCTTCCACTGTGGAAATCTACACATGGAATCTATAGGGAAAAGGTGAATTTCTACTCCAAGTGAAATTCTTTTTCTTGTATGCAAAAATACCACTGAGCTACAGGAGAAACATTTCATTCTGGTGTTTTCAGAACTCCAGCCTAGCTGTAAAATGGGTAGGACTATTTCCAAAGACACACATGGATTAATTAACTACATTCAAATAGAATGATTGATAGTTTTATACCTTGGATGACAGCAGTTAAACATGTGACCAAGAGTTTGCTCCTGGGTAGAATCAAGTGGTGTGCCTCTACATATGCACAATTCAAATTCTCTATCATGTAGAGAAGATGCAGTGTCTTGGGTGCCACAACACCCTTTGAAATTCTCCTTCCCTTGCAGCTTTTTATGTCTCTCTGTTTTCATATGGTGTTGCAAAAGTATGACTCCCTGGTCTAGAATCTCTGTAAGTATTGCAAAGACAATACTGGTTCTTCCAGACCCATGAGTCAATTCCTTCCCTTTATGAATATCTGTGTTGGCTTGGGTGAATAAAAAAAGACACTGCTTCCAACAGTTCTAAGACCCTCTAATTTCTGATGTCTTATAGTTAATACAGTATAACTATTGCTTGTGTTAAGTCCCCATCTAGTGGCCAAACAACACAAAATCAAAATAATAAAACAGCAATAAGTTTTGAACTGTCCCTAGTAGTACTTTTCAAGACAGAACTACTTTGGTGCCTTCTTGTTCTTGCTATAACACTGTGGGGGGGGGGAGGACAATGTAATATACCATTGATATTTCCCCCACTATGTCTTCAGATAGATTTAAAGAACTGCTAGTAACAGTGGTGGGTGTGTATGGGAATGAATGTATGTGGCTGCTTCAGTCAGCAGCAAAGTAACTGGAAAAAGTCTGCTTGGGTAGAAAACATACTGCGGTATATGCCTGTAGCTGCTGGTACATAGCATGTGTAGGACCTTCAAGTAGGTCCTTCAAGTAGACAACTTGCTATCATTTCAATCACATCTAATATCTAATATCTCTTAGGAAACTCAAAGGCTAAAACCCATTCAGAAATGACTGAGAAGTTTGAAGTTTGAAGAGTATGAAGTTCTTGAGGATTCAGAGCAGGCAGCAGAAAATGTAACACTGAAGTGTAAATGGTGGAGTTGGCAGTGCAGGCAAAAAAAGGAGAAAAGACTAACGGTTGGTTTGTGTTTTTGTGTTGGCAACCTTCAGTCTCGAAAGACTATGGTATCGCACTCTGAATGGTGGTTCTGGAACAGCGTCTAGTGTGGCTGAAAAGGTCGATTCGGGAGTGACAATCCCTTCCACACCGGGAGCAAGTGCAGTCTGTCCCTGGTCTGTCTCCCTGGCTATGGGCCTTCCTTCTTTGCCTCAGACTGTTGGCCAAGGGTCTCTTCAAACTGGGAAAGGCCATGCTGCACAGCCTGCCTCCAAGCGGGCCGCTCAGAGGCCAGGGTTTCCCACCTGTTGAGGTCCACTCCTAAGGCCTTCAGATCCCTCTTGCAGATGTCCTTGTATTGCAGCTGTGGTCTACCTGTAGGGCGCTTTCCTTGCACGAGTTCACCATAGAGGAGATCCTTTGGGATCCGGCCATCATCCATTCTCACAACATGACCAAGCCAACGCAGGTGTCTCTGTTTCAGCAGTGCATACATGCTAGGGATTCCAGCTCGTTCCAGGACTGTGTTGTTCCAGGCTGTCCATAGAGGAGAAGTGCCTTAACTACATGAGAACACATGAGAACTCATGAGAACTATGAGTATTCCCATAACTACATTATGAGTAGTTCATAATTGTGATCTCCAGGGAAGGGGGGACTCCTCAATAAAATGAGAGGGGGTTATGAATGCCTGGTTTTTTGTTTTCAAATGTCTTTGTGCTAGGTTTTCATTTCTGCAAGGGGTATAGTATGACGCTATCAACTTACGAGAAAATTAGGAACATTTATGATCTTACAAGGTTAATTTTTTTAGGAAAACCAGTAACACTACAAAAGCTTGTAATACTGGTTTTTTTCATTTTGAGATGCAACTGAGCTCTGTAATCTATGAAAAGTTAACATAATAACAGCCCCATTTGATCTGGCCATAGCCCCATCTAGTCCAGCATCCTGTATCTCACAGTGGCCCACCAAATGCCCCAGGGAGCACACCAGATAACAAGAGACCTCATTCTGGTACCCTCTCTTGCATCTGGCATTCTGACATAGCCCATTTCTAAAATCAGGAGGTTGCACATACACATCATAGTTTGTAACCCATAATGGATTTTTCCTCCAGAAACTTGTCCAATCCCCTTTTAAAGGCGTCCAGGCCAGACGCCATCATCACATCCTGTGGCAAGGAGTTCCACAGACCAACCACGAGCTGAGTAAAGAAATATTTTCTTTTGTCTGTTCTAACTCTCCCAACACTCAATTTTAGTGGATGTCCCCTGGTTCTGGTGTTATATGAGAGTGTAAAGAGCATCTCTCTATCCACTCTTTCGTTCCCGTGCATAATTTTGTATGCCTCAATCATGTCCCCTCTCAGGCGCCTCTTTTCTAGGCTAAAGAGGCCCAAACGCCTCCGCCTATCCTCATCAGGAAGGTGCCCTAGCCCAGTAATCATCTTAGTCGCTCTCTTTTGCACCTTTTCCATTTCCACTATGTCTTTTTTGAGATGCTGTAACCAGAACTGGACACAGTCCTCCAGGTGTGGCCTTACCATCGATTTGTACAACAGCATTATAATATTAGCTGTTTTGTTCTCAATACCTTTTCTAATGATCCCAAGCATAGAACTGGCCTTCTTCACTGCTGCAGCACATTGGGTTGACACTTTCAGCGACCTGTCCACCACCACCCCAAGACCTTTCTCCTGATCTGTCACAGACAGCTCAGAACCCATTAGCCTATATGTGAAGTTTTGGTTTTTTGCCCCAATGTGCATGACCTTACACTTACTGACATTGAAGCGCATCTGCCATTTTGCTGCCCATTCTGCAGATAATAAAATGACTGTGCCTGGCTAGCTACTGCCTGGTGTCATGGACTAAGGGCCAGCTGTAATCCCACACTCTGTTTTGCATATTGGCTAGCCAGGGACTTCTGAGAAGCTCCCAAGCAGGCTAGAAGGACAATAAACTTTTGTCATTTTTTGTACCCCCCACCATTCCTCAGGGATGTGTTGCCTTTGACCATGGAGATTCCATTTAGATATTTTGTGTTGTGCCTATTGCCAAATAGTTGTTAAAGTCTTTTCCTCCATGAATTTACTTAGTCACCTTTTAAAGGCCTCTGCACTAGGGCCTGTCCCTACACTCTTGTGGAAAAGCGACCTATACATTCATTATGTGTTCTATGAAGAACTGGTGCTTCCTTCTGTTTAGCCTGAAACTCCTGCCAGTTATTTTCACAGGGTGGTCTCTAATTTTAGGAGAGGGAGAGAGTTTCTATTAAATTTTTATATGCTGCACAATTTTATTAACTCCAACCATGTCCCTGTTCCTCCTAGTCATTTGTTCCATCTAAAATGAACAATCATCAAATGCTTTTAGCCTTCCCTGGTAGGAAAGATGCTCCAACTGTAATAATCCACGTTACCCTTTTTAGAGGGAATAACTAACTCTGCGTGCAGTATTCTAAATCACTCAACATTTGTTCCTCATTGTACCACTTTGCATGGTCCACCTATTGGAAGTACCACCAGAAGTAACTGGTGATGATGTTGTCACTTCCAGGCAGGCAGGCCAGTCACAATGCCATAAACACCAGTACGAGGCTTAGGGTGGATGGGAGGCTTAGGGTGGATGGGAGGACTTTTTTAAGCATGGGAAGAGTGCACACTGGAGCTCTGTTGGCTTTGCTGAGGTTCCTACTGCTGCTTGTCACGTTGTGTTGCTAGTCTCGCTGCCAGGTGGTGGGAGTTTGGGGGTCCTGTGAGTACCACTGGACACCACCTCAGGTACCACTGGTGGTACAAGTACCACTCACTGGTTGAGAAAACACTGTTCCAAATGCAGCTATACAATAGATGTACTGTAATATAATAACGGTAGCATGCACCTGGATGTTTTAAGAACAGATTAACTTTAATAGAGAATGTTTCACTTGATCTTAACCAAAAGGCTGAGAAGTGACTACAGCTGCCTACCAACTTCTTTCCCTAATCTGAAACTTTTAGGGGTGGACCATCAGTGTCAGTAGAGCTTCTGGAGAGCTATGAATGGGGGAAGGTGGTTAAAGTTAAACATTAACCACCGCCTTGTGAGGCTGCAATCCTATGCACACTAACCTGGGAGTAAGCTGCATTGACTATGTGACTTACTTCTGAGTAGACATGCATAGGATTGGGCTGTAGATTCGGTGGTTGCAAAGAACGGGGGTGAGGCTGGGAGAGGAGAGATTGTTCAAGTCTTTTTTATTTCCACCAAAGCCAAAGGAAACAAACAAACATGAAGATCGAGCATTGATTGCATGCTCTCCAGCAACAAAAATGACACGCAGTTGCAGGGTAAAGACTCCTTGCAAGCGAGGGGCGGGGAAGGAAGAGGAAGAGGCCCCTCCATGGGTCAGCCCCTCTGTAGCCAGCTTTTCTCTTAATAAGGTGGGGAGGGCAGGGCTTGTGGTCAAAGCAGCGCTGACGCTCCGCTCCCAAGCCCGGCCTCTTCGGAGCGGGGACCTGCCCGGGAAAGGGGGGGGGGCTCGTGAATGTGACACGTGGGGTTGGGTGGCTGCCTGTATCTGCAAGTCCTCATGACTATGCATGGCGGTGGGTGTGGCGAGCCTCGCCTGGCTGGGAGCGTCATGAATATGCACAGAGCGAGGATCGGCCGCGCCTCTGGAGGGCTCTGGATCGCCAAGCCGGGTAAGGAGCCTCCGCGGCCGCCCCTGCAAGTGGGAAGAGCTGTAGGTCTCCACCCCCGCCCCCCGAGACCCCAACGCTGGGGGAAAACCCCGGGGCTCCCAGCAGGGGCGTTGCGCTGGAGCAGCCTGGGAGGGGGGCAGCTGCGCGGGGATATACACTGGAGGCCCCCTGGGGGGAGGCTGAGCACCCACCCATCGTGCGTGCTGGGTGGGAGGGAGGGGGAGGGGAAGGGGGGAGGGAGGGCGGCGGCATCGGCATCGGCTGTGCTTTGCATCCCCAGAGTGCTGCAGTAGGGATTACAGCAGGCCTCGTTTGTGGAGGGTTCAGGGTGGGGTGGGGGAATGGTTCCCGTGGGAAGGCCAATTGGGACCATATGGTCTGCGCATATGCTGCTGAGAACCGAGTTTGCCAGTCCTCTGTCGCTTGCTGAGATCCTCAACCTGGCTCCCTGCTTTGTGGGTGGCACCCGTGTCCCCTTCTCTGTAACCTCTGCACTTCATGCTTTTCTGAACTGGGTCTCCACCCCCTTCTGGCTGGAGTTCTCTCCTTCGCAATCCTGCCTCTGACCACTCCCTCTCTCTCTCTTGGCTGTGATTCCATGTTATGTACACCCAGCTTGGAAATGCTTCCCTCCCTTTGCAGTCTTGCTAAACACCAGTCACTTTCATCAGGCTCTGTGTCCCTGAAATAGTCTTTTTGACCTATCTTTGTACCTAGCTGCTTCTTTTTTTAGCCCCAAATGGTATCTCTTGCCCCAGCACCACCTGTCTGCTGTCGCAGTATTTTTGTCTCGCTTGTGAAAACCATGATCTGTGTCTGTAAGACTGTAAGAAAACTCCAAATGGCATCTTTCCAAGGTTCTGTGAGGGGCTGTGGTGGTTGTCTCTTGTTTTCAGTGAGTTTTTTTTCTTTAATAGGAAAAACGCACTTCTCCATGCTCTTGAGTCACATGTCGGTGTTCTCCTGCACAGCTCCCAAGTCTTGCAGCCATATGCATACTGTACACTATGCCTAATAGAATAATTGACACTTTTGACTCTTGGCTACTACCCTGCCTTTTCTTCTTTCCTTCTAAAATGCTGATAACCTTTTCCTATCTGTGTCCTAGTTTCTGGTTGGGATTCTTTCTTTGAGCCTCCCTGCATGGACAGGATTCATTTGAACTAGAAGAAGGTGTAAGTGGGGGTGGGGGGCAATCCATCACTGGGGTACATCCATATTTTTCAGTTTGTAGTAAGCATGTGTCAGTTCAACTGGGATATGAACTCATCATTGCAAGCTTCTTTGAGTTCATCTGTCCTTAGGGCTGTTTGCTCTTTCCTGAAGGTGGCCCCTCCTTTTTAATCATTCTATGAGACTTTTGATCCATCCTTTCTTTACTGTAACAACTTTGTATTGTGTACAAATGTTATGGTCATGCTGAGATTAAGGTCCCCTTTATATGTGGATTGTAAAGTCGTATAGTGGAAGATAACAGCTGCAAGGAGCTGATCTTCAGGCTAGAGGGATCACATGGGAAACAAGATCCCAAAAATGGCAGAAGACATGCCTGGATTTGTTGGTATTGCAGCTGGAGTTCCTAGAATTGCATTGCTGCAGTACCTTGCCTACTAAAGACTAGACTACCCTTCTGTTGTCTTCCTAGTTGGCGAGTAAGCAAATAATATTGGTACTGGAGAAAAAGGCAGGTGTAGAAGCACCCCTAGCATGCTGATGCATGGCATTGGTGGCTCTTTTTGTTCATGGCACATGATTCAATTTTTTGTCTTTAAAGCTATTTTCCATCTTACCTGTGAGCTTGTAGATAGCGCGTTATGTAGGGAAAGTAGTCATGGGTGTTAGATAAAACCTCTTCAGTTAACTCTGAAGAGTTAGATAACTTCCTCTTCAGTTACTCTTGGTACAAAAAGTGTTGAGTGTTTGTAGGTATAAATGCTTAGCAAGAGTAGCCTCTGCATACAAGTCAGAAATGCCGTTTGGGCATTTTTTCATCTCCACTGTCTTTGACCAAGTTGCTGCCTTCTACATGTGCCTTTTGGTGGTCCTGAAGACTGAAGTTTCTTCCTCCCATGTATCTTTGCCACGCACTCATCCCCTCATCATTCTTGAACTATTTCTTGTGTCTTTCTAAATGGCAACTCTGCAGGTTCCAATGGTGATGCATTCTTCTGGTTGTTTCGCATACATCTTGAAGTCCATGTGGAGAGGTGGACTTTGTTGGAACATCTGTTCAGCAATGAACTCCCTAAGTAACCTTGAATAAATCACTATTCTGCAGCCTCAGTTAACCATCTGCAGTATTGGAATAGTACTGTCCTATCTCATAGTGTTAGGCAGAAGGATAAGCATTATGATATAATAATAGTTTATTCTACTTCAGATACTCCTTTCTGTTCTTCTTGTTTTGAACTTGCTTCTGTCCTCCATTGCTCACTCTTTACCTTTAAGTACTGCTTTCCTTCATATCTCTGTTTCATCACTATAGCCCAAGGGTCATTTGGAAAAAAATTATATACTTCCTTGTGTAACAGTTTCTAATTCAGCTCCTTATTTGTTGCTTCCCTTGGATATCATCTTTATTTGTGCATTGCTGTTAAACTGTAGACAGGTATCGATCTACATTTGTGAGTGGGTAGATAGCATGACTTTTGTAGAAAGGGTGTGACGTTAGTGACCTTCATAACAGGTGTGCAGTTAGGTCTTGTATCTGAGAAGGGGTTGCAGACCATGAAGGGAATGTCTGCTTGATACTTGATAAGTTGTACAAGCTAAAGTTTGAATCAAGTGTGAAAGAATGCTCTCCTTGAAGGCTTCTTACAAAATCAATTTGGAAGTTCCAGTATGATATGGAGTTTCATGCTGCTTTGAAGACTCGGTGAATTCTGACAATGTGGTAGTTTTTGTCATAAAATCATGACTCTTTCTTTGTCCTCCAGAAATCAAACATATATTTTTAACTGATTGTGGTTTTTGCGAGACATGCACTTTGTTTCTGCAAGTTGCTTCATACTCAACAACTTTCCTGCACCACTTCATTAGGGATAAAAGCGCATGTTGTATACCATGTGACAAATGCATATTTTGTCTCTTCACATGTGTACGCAACAAAATGGACATGAATGCATTTTCCAACAGGAAGGTAATATCTGTGTTGAATAACAAGTCATGTGCAAAGTAGTCCTAATTGATGAAATATGGCTTGTATACTTCGTGTTTGGGACATTAGTTGAAAGGACTTTTCTGTTTTGGAGTCACCTCTTCTCTACAGGTTACACACTATAGTCCATCTCTGGGAGCACAATCCTATACTTGTCTATTCAGAAGTAAAGTTGATTTTCTTCAGTGGAACTTACTCTCAGGAAAAAAAATTAGGATTCAGCCTAGATTTGGTATTTTTTGCTTCCTAAGTCTGTTTCCAAAAGCAGAGCTAGCAACAGTCTTCCATATTTTACGGGATCAATCTCTGCTAGTTTAATAAATGTGGATAGGATTCTGTTAGACCAGTGATTCTCAAACTCTCTGGGAGATTTTGAGAGCCAGTAAGTCTTTGCAGGGGCAGGGGGAGGAGGCGACGGGGGGGGGGGGGGGGAAGGCAGCGGCAGCAACCCTAGGATCGGGCCGCTCAGGGGGCTGCGGGGGTTTGGGTGCACTTACCCAAGCCTCCTGCAGCCTCCTTGGGGTGCGGGGAGCCCAGCGTGACTTCTGGCAGGGCTCCCCGCAGCAAGGAAAGTGGATGCGGAGTGATCGCGCCCCGCTAAAGCAGAAGTGGAGCGCAGTCGCTCCGCATCCACTTTTCCTGCTGCAGGGAGCCCTGCCAGAAGTTGTGCTGGGCTGCCCACACCCCAGGGAGGCTGCAGGAGGCTTGGGTAAGTGCACCCAAGCCCCTGCAGCCCCTTGAGTGGCGTGATCCTGGGGATCGCCCAGCTGCCTTCCCCCTGCCTCTAGGCTGCCCCTGCCCCTTAAGGGGGCAGAGACCAGGGCCCTCAGGCTGGGGTGTCACAAGGCCCCAGTTTGAATAGCACTGTGTTGGACTAACATGCTGCTGATTTTCAGTCATTTCTCCTCCTTCAGCTCTCTCTGCTCTCCAAATGAGCTGTATTGCTCTCTGCAGTAGCACCTACAGATCTTGAATTCTGAGATAATAGATGTCTCAGGAGATTTTTTGCATGGGGAATGTAGAACACAAAAGGTGTTTAATCATGCTGTCCTTGCCTATGAAACCTTTTGAAGGTTGAAACACTGGGTAACTAGCATGTTACCTCAGAGGGGTGGAAGATTAAACAGTTAGGACAAGGATTAAGGAAGTTAATATGAGGGGAGTCACCAGTGTATGGGCAAGTAGGTTAGGCAAAAATCAGAGCTCCATGTTGATATATGTAATAGAAGCTGGTTTTGTTTAGATTTGGCAGTCTCGGAGCTGGGGATAGATCTGTGGTATATGATTTGTAGAAGTAAACTAATAAAATGAAGGGTGTGAGCAACAAAAGCAGGGATGTTTGTTACTGCCATTGCCTTCACAAGCTCTCTATCCACCTTGAACCTCCTTCGTAGAGAATGTGGAGGGAGAAACTTGCTGGTTTCAGCTACTTCAGCTTACTGTACAGCTGCAGGCTGGGGATGAGTGTTTACAGGCTGTGCCTCAGTCTCAGCCTATTGTGCCAGCTCTTTCTGAGAGGAAGGATTCGGTGGGCCCTTCTGCCTCATCTTAGGGCTCTCTTGTGTTCCTCAGCATTCCAGCTGGCCATTGCCCTGCTAGCGATCTCAGGGACACTCCTTCCCTGTAACAAAGATGCTGGCTGGCTCTCTCTCCTCTTAGCCAGGGTTTGGCCCTCTCCCGAAATCTAGTGGGAGGCCGTTGCCATAGTGACGGGAGCAGGCCCCAGCTTTACCTCATTGAATTCCAGTGGCTGAGCCAAGTGATTGAGAAATCGGGAGGGGGGAGGTCCTCCAGATGTTTACTCTCTGCCCTGCGTATCCGGGTCGGGAGAATATTCAGCTGGGATGGGACTGAGCAAAAACTCTCTGGCGGCTCAGAGGGGAGGGAGCAGGGAGGAACATGGAAAGCAGAGGGAAATTCTGCCTGGAAAAGTGGCCAAACAAGAGTATTAGGTGGAAGTGACAGGAATCGACAAAAGAAATGAGGCAGCAGCGGAGTGAAAGGGGTAGATTTGGTGTGATACAAACAGATGAGTTGTTGGGGACGGTAGGGTGTGACAGAGGTGGAGTAGAGGCCATAGTGCCCAGAGTAGGGCACAAGCATTGGTTAGAAAGCCAAAGCTTCATGGGTTTGAGTTTCTCATCGTTCAATGTGAGTCATAGCCCTCAGTGCTTGTGGGAGACCTGCTACCTTCATCCTTGTCCCAGCCTGCCCTGGGAGTGGCTTCACATGAGATGTGTGAGATGGAGAGAAATGACTCCTAATATTCAGGCTCTTTCCTGGTAAAGATCCACCTTAAAAAAGCAAGGTAAGCTAATTCGAGGTATTGGGAAACTTGCATTCTGTGTGCTTAGCACCACTGCTCTGACTATGGTAAGAAGTTCTGGTCATCTTTATAGGCTTCTGCAAACTGACTAAACTCTTTTTTCTCTCTCCTTTTTCCTTGTGTTCCAGGGGCTGGCATATATGTTGAGATCAGAGTCCCAACCTTGTGATGTGATGGATTCGAAGCACAAATCCTTGTGTTCCCCATTTCCCTGTACTGCTGCCAATGGTAGTAGGGAACCCAAACAACCATCAAGCAGCCATGAGACAGGTATGTTTTGGGATGTTGACCTTTAACTGATGGGGCAGTGTTGCAGAGTGATAAGCATGGGTTCGGGTGGTATGCCAAGTTTGCAGAGGCCCTAATTTTGTTGTTAGATAAAAGTTGTTTGCATGAGAGCAAAACCTGTGCTCAAATGCTAAGCAGAATTGCATGATGGAGCTCTTGCTGGGCTATACTATTTCAGATGGCGGGGAAGACGGCATGCTTGAATGATCCTTTCTGTGATGGGTAGTGGTGTGTTAAATCCTCATGACACATATAAAGCTAGTAGGTTGAGAAGAAGATTAGGAAAGACTTATTCTTCCTGACATGCTAGGGTCCTCCTCCCCTACAGGCAGCATTCTTTTTGACTTAGGGAGATTCAAACAAGATACCTACCTTCAAATGGAGTTGGTGCAGTCCAGCAAGAGCTGTACTGTGCGATTCTGCTGAGTGTAAAAGCTGAAAACCTGCTGTCTGTCCTGAAAACATTTCCGTCTTCACAAGCTGTTTTGGTGTTAATTTATTACCTTATTATAAGAGATATATAAATATTTTAAATATACCCATTCTCTGCTCCCTCTCCCCATGAACTGTTTTGCACCCTTTCTGAAGGGGGTGAAAAAAAAAAAACTGAAGTGGAGGAGCATATGTTGGTGAAACATGCCCTCCTGTTTGGTTTGTCACTCGTTGCAACCATTTAATGAGCAGAAACTATTGATTTTTGGCATGTATACACCATTTTGTTTTTGTACTAAGTGCCTAAACACAAATCTGCATAACCTATGAACAGGCTTCTGCTGTTGAAAAGCTTTGTTTTGGAACCAAAGTAAGCTGCACTTGCATGTAGCATGCACTTGCTAGATATCCTTTTCTCTGTCTAGGATGCTGATTAAAAACTGTTCCTACGATTTCTGTACAGAGTTCTCACCTATCAAATGTTTATGCCTAATAAAGGTTTTGTTGACTGTTTACTGTTAAAAACTGTTCATAGAAGAATATTTTGGAGATATTTTACTATCATTCCCTGCTGTCAAAGCTGATTTATTAGTTTGTGATTAAGCAGTGAGATCTCTTCTTGAATCCATGTATATATTTACTGTTGAGATTGAACTCTATGTGAAAGCCTTCTTTTTCTTTTTCATAGCAGTTGCCCGTCCAAAGCCACCTGTGAAACCTAAGCCATGTGTGCTACCGAAACCAGCCGTGCCAGTGAAGCCTGCCCCTGCACAACGTTCAGCCCTCTCGGAGGTGCCCTCTGCTGAAAAGATCAATTTGTTGGCTGGTCCTAAGCCATATAGCAGTGGTGCTGGGAATGCTGTTAAGCGCCTCTCTTTTGGTCTTAGATGCCCCCCTAGAGAAGCTACCAATGGGAAAGAGACCTCATCTCTTTCTTCCACTGCAGCCAAACCATCTGGAGGTAGTGAGGGAACTGGACCTGCAAAGAAATCCAGTGTTATGGAAGGAACTTCTGGGGAGGAGTGTGGAGAATCCTCCAATATCCGCAAAGGTATTATCCCCTTCAAAGTGAAGCCGGTGCCAGTGGCAGCCAAGCCAGAGCGTTTTCCTGGGACCACAGTGGAGGAGATCTTGGCCAAGATAGAGAAGCCTAATAAGGAAGGGGTGAACAGTCCTGACAGACCTCGGCTGGTACGGTCTTTCTTCAGCTTGGATGGTGGTACAGCTGTTCACTTGGGGCCTAAAGGCTATACTGCATTCCGGAGATGTTCCAGTGGAGGGGAAGGGGGAGAAACAGAGCTGGAGGGTGCTACGTACAAGAGCTCTCATGAGGTTGAAGACAGCAGATTAGCAAGGACCAAAGAAGATGCTACACACTCGAATGGTCAGCATATCCCTGAATCTGAGCAACTGACAAGAACACCAGAGAGAGATTTAAATTTTCTCTCTAAGGACAGGTGAGTTTCATAATGGTTACAGTAGGATATTCTGGGTAACTGTGAAAGGATTATGTTTGCGGTGTATCACAGAGTGCATTCTAATGCCAGAAACTGAAATGGGATAAAGATCAGCAACTCTTTAGTGCCTCAGTGCTAGTAAAGTGAAACTAAGGGCAGAATCCTAATGAACTTTCCAGCACTGAGGTAAGGGCAATGCAACTCTGAGGTAAGGCAACAAACATTGCCTTACTTTGAGGAGGCTTCCATGACTACCCCCCAACTGCAGGATGCAGCACATGCCCCAGTGGCACAGCTATGCCAGTGCTGGAAAGTTGGTTAGGATTGTACCCTAATGCACTTCACCTGTGCATGTTTACTTAGAAGTAAGTCTTATTGTGTTCAGTGGGGCTTACTCCCAGGAAAGTGGGCATAGGATTGCAGCTTTAATGTGTATTTAGGGTAACCTGCCAGCCATTATTTTAGTGGTTTTTTACACCCTCAGATTTAATGGCACTCAAATTTTTCCTATGATTAAGATTGATAACTGAAATTGTAAGAATTTAAGACTGTGAGCCTAAGCAATTGCTTACTTGGAAATCAGGTACTTTCAGCTCATTGGGACTTCTGAGTAGGTGTGGTTAGAATTTGGTTTTTATCTCACTATGGACAGCTCTAGGGGTTTCTCAAAACCATAAATTCTAGGATACCATTGTGAATGCTGGCAATTTTCAGAACATCTTTGCAGACAAGCAGTTGACCCAGAAGAAGAAACAACCATCGGTAGAATGTGATGAGGTTCAGAGCTTTCAGTGGGACCTGGAGGTCTTGGTACCCTCTGTATTCAAGTAATTGGATTAGTCATGTGAACACGTTTTGGGAAAAAGTCTCCCTTTTTTAGTAGCTTATATGTCAGGAGTTGCCAAACTTGCTTAATGTAAGAGCCACATATGATAAATTTCAGATGTTTGAAAGCTGCAATATTTAAGAAGTATTTAAATTCTTAAATATCTCTACTCACCATGATTAAAACTTTGGATTCTGCAATAATTTTTAGAAATGTGGAAGGGCTTCGCAGACCAAAAAGGTTTGAGAACCATTGCTCTAGCAGTTGCCTGCCTAAGCAGGGAGTTGGGCTAGACGAAGGTTTCTCAACCTTTTTTTTTTGTTTATGGTTCAATTCTGAACCTCAATGCATCATACCTCTGGCAGTGGAGAAACTGACTGTGGCTCCCTACTGTTCCATTTTCTTCCTTGTGGCTCCCTAGAAATATGGCATATACCTTGTTTTAGTCCAGTGGACTTTAGATTATACCTGGTAAATTATACCTGGTTTATTCCTGGTAAATTGTGAAGTTTGAAAATTTCTTATTTACTTTTTATATTAACTGTGATGCAAAAAGGAGCTCAGCCAGCATACCTAGAGTTACACATCTTATGTCAAAGAGCCACATGTGGCTCATGAGCTATGGTTTGGCCATCCCTGTTATACAGTGTGAGTGGGCTTTGTGACAGAAGTAGTACATTGTTCCTTGGAGGAATCGTGGATTTGGTAATGACTAATAGCATTTCCTGAAAGCAATGTGTCTTTTTGTCAGCAGCTCTGGTCAACGTAACGTGAGCTGTGATGGAGGCCAACCTGGACCTAGCAGTCCACAGTCTCTTCCTGGCGTGAGTTATCTGCAGCACGGCAATTCCTCCACTGGGCTCTCTCCTTCCTGGCTTTCCTCTGTCTCAGGGGTATCTGCCACTTCTGTCCTTCCGGGCTCCCTTTCTGTAGGGTGCGTGTCTCCTTTTTCTTTCTCTGCCGATACTTCTCTTCAAGAAGAAATTGATAATCCAAGGAAACAATGCACCACAGGGCTTTGCTACTGGATTTCCTAAGCGAAGTGTATTGTTGGTTGTTTATCAGTCACTGGATATGGCATCAGGGCTGTAAAAATCTTAAGACAGTGGATAACCCAAGTGTCTTGTTGCTGGTCCTTTGGTTGTTGAAATATGTAGTTCTGTGCAGGGGGGGGGTTAGCCAATGACTTCTTGACACTGGGTCTTGGGATGCATACATTTCCCCACCATGTTAAAAAATCTTGTCCCCATATCATTTTATTGGGGGGGAGGGGAGGAAAGAAAGAAAATCTCAGAGATGAATCCATGTCCTTTCAGATATTTAAAGAACAAAACCTGATCTGGCATTAAATAGTTTGTGAGAGCCAAGTCTAGGCATGACTGACTAATATAGAGTCCTGGGCCCTTAGCTGGAGGGGTGGGAGCAGCTGTGACTCAACACATACAGTGCAGTTCCCTCTAAGGTATGTGTGAGGCAGTTCCCAATTGTGCTGGGCTTGTGGCCAAATCCACGGGCAGGGAAAGCACAGCACCCTCTTGCTGCTTGGAGCTGAAATCAGGCGTGTGTGATGGTAATGATTAACATGCTTTGCTGCTATGGAGGGATTATGGAAGGCCATTGGCCTGCTGGGTGTGACCCACCCACATTGGCTTTGCTTCCCCTTCCTGGTAGGCCTGGTTGGAAAAGCAGCAAGGCTTGGGGTGGGGCACAAAATCTACTGCA
Source organism: Tiliqua scincoides (assembly GCF_035046505.1). Classification (NCBI taxonomy): domain Eukaryota; kingdom Metazoa; phylum Chordata; class Lepidosauria; order Squamata; family Scincidae; genus Tiliqua; species Tiliqua scincoides. Next base: position 67,295,686 of record NC_089821.1, read on the forward strand.
GTGTGTTGACTGATTTCTTCAGGTTCTCTTCTTTCCTTCCTCTTCCTCTTTGCATTTCATTTCTTTCTGGCTTTATTGGTGGGTGGCTGGGTGGGGAGGGTGTTACAGGATGAAGTTGGGAACTTCGTGAGAAAGCAGAACTTCCAAGGCAGTGGAATGAGGTTCTGAGGTTCTTGTAGGTGAGCTGTAGAAATTGAGAGATTCCCCCTGCAGGATAAATCAGGGGAAAGAATAGGGGATATATCTTGTATTTCAAGGAAGAACTTTGGGAGTTAGGGTGCAGATTCAAGATCTAGTTGGGATGCTTGTGAAGATTCGAAGTAGCTTTTGTATTTTAATCTGTTTGTCCTTTTTCTCTGCAGGCCTCTTTCCCCCAGCTCTATCAGCCCCTTTCTGAGATACCTTCTGGAATTGCACCTGGGTCTCCTGATGCCCCTGCTCAACCAGTTCAACCTCCAGGTTCCCCATATCATTCAGCAGATGTCCCCAGCACCAAAGTTCAGCTTCCACCAGGCTCTCCTGATGCACCCAGTGAACCCCTCAGATCACCTGTGCAGATATCCCTTGATCATGCCCAGGCTCCAGGTTCACCTGTGGCTCTTGCAGACCACTGGCCTCCAGGATCCCCTAGTACATCCCTTAAGTCTTTCCTGGGACACACTCCAGGTCTTGCCAGTCCTTCTGCAAGGTGCTCTGAAGTCTCTCCGCTTCCTGAGCCATCTTCAATTGTTACCCCAGCTTCTCCTACTGAGCACAGCCTGGAACGTCCCAGTTGTCTCCTAGGAGTATTTGAATCCCCTGGTTCCCCAAGTACTCTTTCTGAGTATTGTCTAGGTTCTGATCAGCCTCCTGGCTCCCCTTCTCGCATACAAGATCCTTTACTCATTAGGGGCCAAGACCCCAACAAGAACCATTTGCAAACATTGCTTTCTGAGGACAAGGGCCCCCAGCACTCACAGCTGGTCCTACGACGTGCCTCTGAAGGAGTAGTGCAACCACAAAGCAAAGGAATGATCGGACAAGAACTAGGAGGGTCCTTGGCTGTTCTGTCAAAAGGAGGTGGCCGCCCATTAGAACAGACTACAGGGGGAGATTCCAATTGGAGCCTGTCACAGTCTTTTGAATGGTCTTTCCCTAACCGGTCTTATGACTGGGGTGGGAGGAGACTAGGGTCTCCACCCAGGTCTCCCATTAAGGAGGCTGAGGATACTGGCTCGTTGGAGGCAGAGTTGGACAGAGAGAGCCCCAGTTTAAAAGGGAATGAGGAGAGAGATTCAGATGGGCTGGAGAGGAGAGGAGATGAAACTGAGCCTAATGGGAAGTCTCCCTTCCTTGAGGAATCCAACAATTCCCTTAGGTGTGCGAAGGAGGAGGCTGAGGAGCAACCAGAGTCTCCTTCAGCCATGGGGATGCCTGCACCTGGAGGTCCCTCTGCACAGGTGGAGCCTACTAACCTCAAACTAAAGGGCTTTTCAGAGAGTAGTTCTGAAGAGGATCATGATGGCTTACTACCTCTTGCCCCAGTCCACAAAGTGGGGGCTTTAGGAGCAATGGAGCCATTGCCAAGCCTAGAGCAGACTGCCCCTCCTGCACAGCCTTGCATCTTATTCTTGAAGGATGCCCAGGTGAAGACAGAGGTTTCTTGCCAGGAGGATGATAGTGCTCTGGGCCTGGCACAGGAAGGCAAAACAGGAGACTCTGTTTCCTTGAGGGCTGTTGAGCCTGATCCTGGCTCACACTGGCTGGATGAACTGCTGGCTTCTCCTCCACCCAGTGCTGATGATGCTAAGAGGAGGAGTACACCCAAGTCAGAAGACCCAACAGGACCAGAGGTAATGCGTATACCCACAGTAAGTAAAATTTGTTTAAGGCTGAATAGAGGCATTGTGGGTAGAAGATGCTTCTGGTCCCCCTTCTAGTGCTTTTAGGACCTGATATGCAAGGAGTTAAATGGACACAAACATGGCTAGGTGGGTGTGCATTCCTGCCCAGTTGGATAACAGAGACTGGGCTTGTCTTGAGAGGGGCAGGTCTTGGTTTTTAAGTAAGCCGCAAAGTGGTTAAACAGGTTGGATGGCTGCAAAGCGTGCAAGAGTGAAGTCTGAGCCAAAAGGTGCTGCCACATACGATAATTCTCTTGTTCCTCCCAAGATGCCCTTCCCTTTCCAAATTGAACCTGCCAGTGTTTTTCAAAGTTATTCTTGCCTGTTCCTACTGGATCCCTTGGCCAGTAAGAAGCTATGCTGAGAGTTCCAGCAGACTCTGAGTGAAAATGAATGGTTTATTAGGCCTTTGTAGATACTTACATCAGTTAGAGGCTTTATTCCACTGGGGACCCATAATTAACCATTCACAAGGTGATTATATAGGCAGTACTGCTGGAGGCTCGGCTGCTTGGGATTTCTTTGTACAGCAAAGTTAACTGGCTATTTCCAGTAGCTGCTATTCTTTCCCTGGTACCGGGGGTACCTTTTTAAAAAACAAGCAAACAAACAAAAACTTTTCCCATTTGCTTTGCCAACATTTCTAGAGTATTTTCTTAAACTTGAATTTTTAGGATCACATTTAATGTTACAGTTTTCTTAAACAGTCAGTGCTTTGATAGGAAAATGAACATAACTCACACTGTTGTTGATTTTGTTCTGAACGCATGTACTTGTTGCATCTATGCACAATTGGATATGTATGTAGGATGGTTCCACATGATTGACAAATAAGTTGACACATTTTTGTCAATGGCTTTCTGTATAGGGAACTTATCATTTGAAAAGTAGCCATTGAAAGAACATTCATTTTATTTTTACATTTATGTACTGCCCTTCCTCCAAGGAGCTCAGGGTGGTATACGTTGTTCCTTCCCTCCTTTTGTCCTCACAACAGCTCTGTGAGGTAGGTTAGGCTGAGAGATAGTGAGAGGCCCAGGGTCACTCAGGAAGCTTTATGGCTGAGCAGGGATTTGAACCTGGATCTTCCAGGTCTTTCCAACTTCCAAAATCACTACACTCTGTTATGCAAGAGAAAGGAATGCGTTCAATCTGATTTTTTGGTATCCTTTTTTATTTTTGGAAAATGGGAGTCCCTGATGATGTCTTGAGTTTCAGACTTCGGAGTTTCACTTTCCTTCACATTTTTCTCATTTTGGGTGGGTGGGAAGGAAAAAGGATATCTTCATTAGTCCTCTAAGCTTCTCTCTCTTCCACCCTCCCCCTATGGCTTTCCTTTTTACTAGAATCTCCTTGGATGGTCACGGAAAGACCTTTCCAGTGAGTTTGGCATTGTAGAAGCTAGTCAGTCTGAAACTTTTGGCATGGACTGGTCTGATGCGCGCAAGGTGGAGTGGCCAGTTGAAACAGAACAAGATCGAGAGTTCGGCACTGGCAAGCGGGACTGGCTAAGTTCATATGGCATTGATGACACCAACAAGCAGGATATGCAATTTGGTACCAGCCAGCAAGACTGGACTAGAGGGACACCATTGCTGAGCAGTTCCAATGCAGGGCAAGAAGACTGGCTAACTGCCTATGGCAGCAGCTGTGCTGCCCAGCAGATTGGGGAGTTGGACTGGAGCAGCGGGTATGGCATTGATACTGCTGAGAGTCAAGACAGGGAGCCCTATGTAAGGAAGCCAGGCTGGCCCAGACTCTGCAATGCTGTCACTGCTGATGAGGAGAATAGTGAATTTGCATCTAAGAAGACAGATTGGAGCAACCAATATCCTGTTGACCCTGCTGAAAAGACTGACTGGACCAGCAAATACAGTGATGAAAATGCCAACTGTCCGGAATCTGAGATCACCACTAAAATGTCAGATGAGTCTGGCAAATACAGTACTGTCAGCCACCAGGATACACAGCTTAGTGCCAGTCATTCAGAGGAGCCTGATGATTGCACTGTTGAAATAACCTCTCATGATACTGCATTCAGTGCAAGACAGTCAGGCTGGCCTAGTGAATCTGATGCTGACAGCAGTGACAACAAAGTGTCAACAGGGTTCAGTGTCCAGAATGTGGAGCAATCTAGTGACTATAATACTAAGCTTATGGAATCTCAGGTTAGCACCAAGCAACAAACCCGGCCAAATACATATGGCTTTGGTGATGTTGGCGGTCAGGAATCTGAACTGAGCATCAAACAGCCTGACTGGCCCAGCAAATATGACTTGGGGGTTACCCACTGCCAGGATGGTGAGTTCAATACTGAGAAGCCAGATGAAACCAGTGAACATTATGATAGCCAAATAGACTGGGAAAGTGAATTGGGAATTGGAAGTAGACACAGCACCACTGAGTATGAGGCTGGCAATCTTGAGTTCTGTGCTCAGAAGCCAGTATGGACTGATGAATACAGCCTTAGTGGTCCACACAGTAGTGACTTCCCTGCTGACACAAGAGACTGGGCCAAAGACACTGATGTCTCAGAAACTAAACGGGAAACCCCTTATGGTGCCCCAGGGAATGATCAAGCTGGTACTTTCGGCCCATTGGATTTGCCAGGTCTAAAGGTGACTATAGATTTGGTGGAGACGGCTGACAGCTTGCTAGACCAGACTGGAGACTTAAGAACTATGGCCATGGATGAGCCCAGAGGAATTGGAGAGGGGCAACCTGACTCGCCTCAAGATCTTGGTCTCAGAGGTATGGATTTATCCAGTGACTTGAAATTTGGGAGCCCAGATGCATGTAAAAAACCTACAGAAAAGCAACCTGATTGGTTCCCTGACCTGGGCTTGGAAAACTTATCTGCCTCATCAGATACAACATCTCTGAATCCTGAGGAGTCTCGAGAACCTGGTGTGGGTCAAGCAGACTTGCCCTACAGATCTGGCATTGAAGGCATGAATGTGTCTGATTTGCAGCCCAAGGGTTTGGATGCGTCTGAGGAAGTATCTCCAATACAAATGGTTTGGACTGGCAAAACTGAGATGGAGCATTTCAGCTATCACTCTGAGGCCACTGGCTTAAATGCTGATAAAATTCAACATCCAGAAGCAAGTGAATATTCAGGAGAGAGGTAATCTTCCTCTAATAAAAGTAATAAAGAAGGGTTGAATGAATGTAACTAGTTTCTCTGTCAAGTTGATCTTGCTCCTCCATCCTTGCTCTGGTAATCAACCCTTGTAAATGAGTAGTAGTGGGGAAGTCAGGATAAAAGAGTCATGGTAGATAGTAGCCATAGAATTGTACTGCAATAATACATTTCAAGGCTAAGAAAGCTTTTCCTGTCTTCTTAAAGGCAAAAGCAGTGACGAAGCCAGGATGACCTGCATTTCCCTCCATTTTGGACTGGGATAGTATTTTTATGTGGTCTGTCTCTCACTCCTTTGTTTGGGGGGGACGGGGAGAGGCCATAGGTGGAGTAGTTGCAGAGTGCTGTTGTGTTTGGGGACGGGAAACCCAGCAGTCTTCAATGTCTACCCTTCCCTTTCAGTCAGGGGAGAGGGCGCACACTATGGATGCATAGTGTGTACTTGGCCTGTTGCTGGTTGGAAAAAAGCATTGTCCTGTGGCTGGTGCAGAATGAGTTTGTGGGTAACAGTGGTGAGACTGTGCCTGGTTGCCTGGAGGTATATTTTTACATGATCCTAGGTCAGATGTTCTCAAACTTTTATGGAGATTTACTCCCTAACTAAGTTTTTGCAGGAGAGGGGCCAGAGCAGCGAGGCGATTCCCAGGATCATTTTGCTAAGGGGGGTGGTTTTTACTTACTTTCACTAATGTAGGGCTGCTGCAATCTCCTGGAGATGCGGGAAGCCCCACCCAGCCCTCCATAGGGCTCCCCAATGCTTGGAATGGTGAGACATAATCACGTGCAAAGCACTTCCTCTTTCCGATTCAATGAGGAAGTTCTTCGCACGTGATTATTTTTCAACTTTCCACACAACGGGAAGCCTTGTGGAGGGCTGCGGAGGGCTCCCCACACTTCCTGGAGGCTGGAGCAGCCCTAAGTTAGTGAAAGTAAGTAAAAAGCGCCAGCCTTAGCGAAACGATTCTGGGGATCGCCTTGCTGCCCCTTTAAGGGATGGGGGACTCTTTACATGAACTGGTGGGTTGCAACCCACCAGTTTGAGAACCACTGCCCTAGGTGACTAGGCAAATGCCTAATTGCAAAAGTGTTGTTCATCTTTGTTCTGCAAGAGATGCTCCCTTTGTCTTATCTGGTCAGTTACACATCCATTTCATCTACCCATGACTTTTCCTGTGCAGCTGCCAGAACTAGTGGGGCAGAGAACAAGGATACTGATTCTCTTATGAATTGCATTTAATGTTTGATTTCAGTTAACTGCCTTGCTTCAGCAATGTCCCATGTCTTATCAGCATGCTCATTTAGTTTGCTCTGTAGTTATTGCCTCCTGTCAGGCTGTTATACTCCTTTTTGATGAGTGTGGAGTGAATGACAATATTTCACATTCTCTTCCCAGTTTATTATTCTGTAGATTTGTTGAGGTTTCCCACCCCAATACCCTTTCCTATTATGATGAATATACAGTGGACCCTCCTTATCTGCATGTTCGGCACCTGCATACTCAATGTGGGTGCTGAGCCAAAGTCTGGAGGGCCTCAAGGACCTCCCGGCCATTACCAGAAATGCCTTCTGGTCACATCTGGGAGGTGTTCTGAGACACGTGGAGGTTGCATGCAGACTGGGGCCATGCTTGTCCTGTCTGTCCAGTCCGCCTCTGCTAGCACTCGATTTGTTCTGGCAGGGCTTGTACCAATCATTTCTTTGAAGGGAGGAGAGAAAGAGATTGCCAGGGAAGAATCAAACTGATTAGGACAGTGCCCACTTTGTCCCTCCCTCCACTATCCCTTGGTTCATCCAGGGCTTGTTCTCATGCTGTGTTTTGAAGAAGCCTTAATTTGAAGAAGCCTCAAGAAAGATGAATCACAATAGCCTGAGTCCTGAGTGACTCAAGTGATAGCACAGGCGGGCAGAGTAGACAGAGAAATGCTGCCCAAAGCAATCTGCTGTGGTCCCAAGCTATGACTGTCTCTTCTCCAGGGATGGCTGCAAGTTAGGAACATAAGAAAAATCTGAATGAGGCCAAAGGTCCATTTAGTCCTGCAGTTTGTTTCCAATAGTGCCTGGCTAGATTCTGTTGGAAGCTCATGGGCAGGATGTGAAAGAAATTTCTCTTCCTTGTTTGCCCCCAACATTTAGTATTCAGATGTACACAGTCTCTGGACATGAAGGTCCCCTTTAGCTATTATCATGACTGATTGTTGTCAGTAGATTTGTCGTCCATGAGTTTGTCTAATCTTCTAAAAAAGCCATATGCATAAATACGTGTGGCACAATTGTGACAGTCGCTTTTGTTTCAAAAAAGCATAGTTGGAAGGAGGTACTTTTAGGGCTCATCCAAAATTGTCCCCCTATTGCTGCCCCAACTGCAGGCAGTGAAATAAGCATTTTGGTGATGTAGCATGGGAGATTGGGGGAGGGGAGGAGAGGTGTTGTGAGCATTGCTAGTGGCCACACTCTTCCCAGCAGGAGCCAGGTAGATGTCACCAACTTTCTTCCAGAACCTGCCTCCGAGGCACTACTTTATAGTTGTCATGTATTGTCATTCTGAGGGGGGTTCTGGGGAAAAATTGACAGCCGCTGGTGCTTTTGGAAGAGCTGCTATGGCTGTGAAACAGATAGCAACAAAATAAGATAAGATGGAAAAGGAATTTGTTAGGTCTCTTTATGCTGCCCCCAATGCCACATTGTATATTTTCCTAAGGGCTTCAGGTAGTTGAGTCCAGAGCAGCAGGATTGACCATTGGTTACTAAACTGATTGACATATTATGAAGAATATAAGCTCCTGTTTGGGGCTGTGTGTTTATTGTATGCTTTCAGACATGTTTTCTTCCAGCATTTTAGTCACTGTGGAGTCGTGTGAATAATACATTTAAAAACGTGCACAACAACATTCAAAGTGGACCTTGGTTATTCTTTGGACTTCATGCACTGTAGTTGGAGAAGTGGAAGAAGGTTCTGATATGGGTCTGCATACGTGTGGGGGAAAGAAGAATTGGGAGAATCTGTGGTAGAACGGAGAGAACACTGCTGATGTAATTAAGTAGGATTTAATGTTGTTTTTTTAAATTTTCAGCTCAAGCAGAGAATTCCATAGTCGGAGACTGTCCAGCCCCAGCCACCTGCTGGACGAGATGATTGCCAGTAGTGCTGTCAAAGAGCAGCCCCAACAGAATAGGCCTGCCTCTTTTCACAGCTACCTTTTGGAAGTAGGGAAAGGACTGAGCAGCTTGCCTGATGACCATGTGTCTTCAACTGAAAAGACTCGAGTCTCCCCTTTTTCTGTGGAGGAGGATGAAAAGGTTTGGCCCAGTGGAGATGGTGGGCTTAGTCAGTTGGATGGTGCAAATGGGAGTCAATCACTTCTGGAAGCAAAGGTGCTGAGTCATTCAGAGCAAAATGGAAGCCAGGATGTACGACCTATTTCCCAGGAGAGCAGCATTACAGAAGGTGCTGAAGTACCACCAGTGGAAAACTTCATCTTTTTAGAGGTATGCACTGGTAGAATCTAGTATGTTTCCAAGGTCTCCATTTGCATCTTAAGACATGTGTATCTCTTTCCCTGATATACAGGTTTACATCTCTATGGCAGCACAGACTTGGAAGGGTCTATATTACATTTTCAGTGTATCATTGTCTTGATGTAGAAATGGAGTTCATAATGCTTTCTTATTCTGTTACAGAGCTGTATTTCATATGCTTGATTAAAATAATTTTGACATATACAGAGCAGTGCCTGGCCTTGCTTCTGTGGCCCTACTTTTGCTGAATTTTGAACATCATTTGAGGGTACTAATACAGATGTTGAAAGCTGGCTCATGATTGCTCTAAAGAATAATGGAGCCAGTTTCCCTTATTGTTGGAGGTGGGGGACCAAGTTGGTTACTTGGGAAGTAGAGAGAGAAAATATATATCTTTCTAATCTACAATTTCAAGCAGTTAATCTGAACTGTCATCTTCATTTTGTTTTCTTTAGCTCTTGTGAATCATAGATTGGTTGTAGGGGAGGCTTTCAGCCAGACAACACATAACAAGTGGGAGGTCCAATCACACAGCCCTGTAAAGCTGTTGTCATGCTATATGGGTAGAGTTAGCTGGTATGTCCAAACAACTTGTCAAAAGCCCCATCCAACACTTGCTTGGGTTACATTATAGGGCAATGCTAACAGGCTAATATGGTGCAATCTGGTTGAAAAATGCCAAAGCGATTCCCAGTTGTTACCAGGCATGCTCAGTGACACACAAGGTAATATTTACACATGGGGGAGCAACATGTGTGTAGGAATTGTGACTGAAAACTAATGTCACACCCCTGTGGAAACTGGCATTTAACTAAGATGAGAAAGACAGATGAGGTCAAACACAGTACAGTCACGTGTCGCTTAGCGACAGAGATGTGGACTGGCATCCCCATCACCAAGCAAGGCTTGATGCTAAATGAAACCTCCAAAGATGAGGGGAAGCTGTGCTCCCCTTGCCTCTGGAGGCTTTTATGAGCCTTGGAGAGGCAGCACACATACCGAGGAAAACGGAAGTCACATCTTCCGTGCGATTTGGGCATTCTTTCCCTTGGAGAGGCAGCACATGTACGCACACTGCCGCTCCTCTCTGCTTCAGAGGCTTGGGTGGCCTGTGCAGGGATCAGTGGTGGCGTCACATATGCGGCCTGTTGCTAGTCGGAGTGTTGCAAAGTCGCACTAAGCTGTGGTATTCTTACTGCTAATAAAAATTCTCAATTATTGTGCAAATAAATGTACAATAAGAGGGAGGGGAAATAAAGTGCGGTGATATGAAATAGTGATTTGAACGGCTATTATAGAGGTATTTGAACAAACCCCCCCACACAAAAGTAGCACGTGGACTCTAGGAACGTGTAGGGAATTTATCAAGGGAATGGAGACTAAAAAGTTGACGGAATAAGCGTTAAACTGTATTGTCAGTGTGAGTTTTCACAAGGAGAAGGGGTGGGGGAGAAGCAAGTCAAGAGTGCATTCCTATGGAAAGCCACAGGAAGAATTTTCAGTCAGCAGCTAGACTGAAAATGGCAGACTGGCACTTGTGGATCAGAGTCGCATGTTGAGGCACCTCCAAAGTAATGGAGCATATGTCCTCATAAGGTTGCCTCCTTCTGTACGCTCAGCATTTAATATTCATCCCTCTCTAATTAAGATGAGATTTTGGGAGAGCGGTGGAGGCAAATCGTACATATAAAAAATGTACACCTAAAATTCAGAAAGCTAAATTTAAAAAGAGAAAGACCATGATATTTGAAGAAGGAAAGAAACAAAAGAGAATTGGCAAGTACTAACCCCATTTTTGTGTGTCTTATTAATGGACAAGATGTCAGTTGACTGTGGTCATTGGGGTGGGGAATATGCTAGTTTTAATTGCAGATGGTCCTGCAGGCTAAGCATGTTCACCATACGTTACAAAGGGGTTTCACCTTCTGCTCTGCCATTTGAATGATCTAAAGCTGAGGGGGAAGTGTTGCAACTGTGTGATGCATTCATGGGAAAAAAAGCTGGTTTCTTTGACCTTTTCTTTTCATTCAGGATACAGAGGTTCTTGACAGCACTATGATTCGTGACCGAGCTAATGTGGGCCGTAAGCGAGGTCATCGGGCACCAGTAACCAGGTCTGGAGGTGCCCTTTCTGAAAGTGACAGAGACAGCTGGATGTTCAAAGATTCCACAGGTAGGATGGAAATGCCACAAGGTGGGCAAGGCATCCAGTATATATGTGACATTCCTTGCCAGATTATTTGCACTTCTTACCTAAGTTGCTTTGGAAGTGTTGTGTCTATGAGCACCATTTGACATGTGTCATTTATATATTGAGGCCTTATTTCTACCCTGCCTCACAAGAAGTGCAGAGCAGCTTAAAATATTGTTCCCACAGTCTGCTACCTAGGGGCAATAGAATCAGGCTCTCAGCTTTAGCAGCTGGGCTAGATAATAGCCTGTCTGGTTATGGTAAAAATTTGTGACGGAACTTCCCTAAGTTGCCTATGTTTAAGCACTGTGTCTTAAGTTGTGGCTTTGTTTTTCTCTGTTGTGGCATGAATTGAGGTGTGTCTGTGTAGCATTAGCATGAGTTTCCCTGGATTATGATGTCTCTTCTCTCCTCTTTTAGAGCCTCGAATAGCTTCAGCAGTCTCTGATGAAGAAGCTGCTGAGGAGCCAAGGAGCAGGAAGCTACAAAACTTTCCATTGCCCAAGGGTGTGAAGGTGCCCCTCTTCCCTGGCCTCAACCCCTCAGCATTGAAGGTAGTACCTGGTGGAGGAAAGAGAAGTAGGATGAGGCATGACAGTGGGAACAAAATGTGTTAGGATGGGTTTCAAGCATGGTGATTACTAATTGGAATGTGTTGCACTCCCTTCCCAACTGGAACCAAAGTATTAACTGGGGGAGATGGGTAACATGTATGTTAATATCTGATTTCCTGAGCCTGGCAGTAAAAGGTATTACAGGGGACAGGTATGAGAGAATGCAGAAGGTTACTGATAAAGACTGGGGAGAGGGGGGACAGGAGCTGTAAGCAAATGATAGGTGCGTTGCCAATTGCCTGCTTAGCAATTGTATTGTTTTTGACCTCAGGCCAAGCTAAGAGGTCGAAACCGTTCTGCTGAGGAAGGAGATACACAAGGTGAGGCAAAGCAGACTTCTGCCAAGGAGGCCCATGTACAGCGCTCTAAATCATGCAAGATTGCTAATGTCAGCGGGAAGCCTCTCGTGCTTCCACCCAAGCCAGAGAAATCGTCCGGGTAGGTGTGTGTGTTGGTGATAATGCAGGGGGCATTAGAAAATGACTACTAGCTTGTGGCTATTCATACTAGATCTCCCTTCCTCCCCCCACAAAAAAACCAATTCTTCTTGTCTGCTTGGGTCAGTGCTTGGAAAGTTCCTTCTTTTCTGAAGAAAATTGAAAATACTGTATAGGGACATGGGACAAGGAATGTGGGGTGAAAACATACATTTTGATTTTTTACTGCTCTAATGCAGGCAACTCCCCCCCCCCATACAGTTGTAGTACTTTATTGCTTTAACCATTTCCTGACCGTCCCCAGGTCAGAAACATCCTCACCTAATTGGCTGCAAGTTCTGAAACTGAAAAAGAAGAAATCTTGAAATGAAGCATTCAGGCAAGTATCACATCACAGATGAAGAGTTTGGGTCTTGTCTCTCCTTCCTGTAAGGGTCTAGGCTCTGAATATAGAATTTTTGTACCTTGCCAGGTACAATGCACACAGCACAATTGGCCTTTGGGCCTGTAGCTGTAAGGAAAGTTTGGCATTTGGTAGCTTGTCCAGGATATCCATAGAACAATGCTTGTGACTGCCATATGTCAACCAAGAAGACCCCTCCAAACTGCTAATTAGAGAGGAGGATTGGGTGGTTAGCAATCCTAGAAATTAAGGCACCCTTTGTAGTGGACTTGATGTTTGGAGGAGTCATATAAAGAATGTGAATTTCTTCATTACCAGTATCTATCTACTCCAAATTCTCTTCCATTGTGTAACTCAGTACTGTTCTTCTTGAGCGCACACAGTGCATGTGCACACAGTGCACACTGGTGTAAAAGGTATGTTTTAAAGTAAACACTTTCTCTTAGGTTTGCAGTGTTTTCCTGGGAAAGGGGGCCCGTGGAGTCCTTGTACACATTGTTGACTCATGTCAGTGTAGTAAATGCAGTAGGGTTGTTGAATTTAGACTTGTGCTATGCTTTTATCAATCTTCTCCCCACCCCCCTGCGGGTCTTCCCCTGCCCCAATACGCCTGTTATGCCAATATTTATTTATTTTTGTTTATATCCCACTGGATAGTCTCAAAGTGGCTATTGAGTATACAATGAGTAATCTGGTGCCAGATGTCAGAGAAGCGCTGGATTGAGGGGTAACAAGGTGAACTTTTAAGTCTGAACAACACAGAGGTGTATTGGTCTGTTCTTGACTGGGTTGTGCTTTCTCTGAGGGCTCAAGCATACAGTTTGGGTGTATTCCTGGACCCAGTGTTGTTCTTGAGTGTACAGGTGGCAGCTGTGGCTTGGAGTACACTTTCTCAACTGTGGCTTTTCTGTCTGAGGTAGACTTAGCTATGATTACCCATGCCTTAGTGTCATGTACAATTTATTGCAATGTGTTCTGCATGAGGCTGCCACTAAGATCCTTTGTAAACTTCTGCTAGAGCAAAATGCAGCTGCTTGAGTGCTGATGGGTACTCAATTGTATAATCATGTCTCACCATTGTTGATGCAGCTGCTTTGGTTACCAATGTTTCTGAGCATAATTCAAAGTACTTTTCATTTCCTTTAAAGCTCTACATGGCTTAGGACCAAACTATCTATAGGACTGCGAAGTCCATGCAAGTCTGCTCATCATAGAATATTGTTTACAGAGGTCCGCTTGTAGGTTTCACCTTCTTCCAAAGTGCAGTTGCAAAGGAGTGTTCTCTGTGGTTGCTCTTACCCTGTGGAGTTCTCTGTCTGATGAAGCAGACATATTTGTTATCAGTGCCTTGATACTAGCTAAAGACCTTTCTCATTTAGCAAGTTTTTGCTGCTATGTTGTATGTGCTGCCTGATAAGTGATTTCCGTGTGTTGTCTGTTTGCTTTGAAATTTTAGTGTTTCTGCTGATAAACCGAAGCCTAATCTCGTTTTTGTGTGTGTGTGTGTGTGTGTGTGTGTGTGTGTGTGTGTGTATATAAACATTTGAGCAGGTACAGAAACAACTCATCTTCTTAGCCCAAAAGCTTGGTAGAACAGTTAAGTTTTGAGTGCTTTTTTAGTAGCAAATGATGAGAGGGACTCTCAAATGATCTAAGGGAGAGAATTTCATGGGAGGGGAGAGCTATTGCATAAAAGCTCTTCTGCCTCATACAATTAAACCTCACAGAGTGGTGAGAATTGTCCCTGAGGATTAGATTCGTATGGCAGAAGGTGATTATTAGGATACTGAGGGCCTAAGATTCATATGGCTTTAAAAGTAACAACCTGGATGTTGGCAACCTTTAGTCTCGAAAAGACTATGGTATCGCGCTCTGAAAGGTGGTTCTGGAACAGCGTCCAGTGTGGCTGAAAAAGCCGATTCGGGAGTGACAATCCCTTCCACACTGGGAGCAAGTGCAGTCTGTCCCTGGTCTGTCTCCCTGGCTATGGGCCTTCCTTCTTTGCCTCTTAGCCTCAGACTGTTGGCCAAGTGTCTCTTCAAACTGGGAAAGGCCAAGCACCTTTAATTGGACATGAATGGGAATCTGGTGTAACTCCTCCAAGATGGGAATGTATGCTGTCTGCCTTGCATGGATTCCATCAGCAGTGTAGTGCAGCATTCTGATTGAGATGCAGTTTCCAAATACTTTTCAAGGCAGCCACATGTAGAGCATGTTGCAATTTGATTGAGATGTGACCAAAAGCATGAATGACTGAGGCCGGACCTGTTCCAGACCAGGAATATCCATAAGCTGCACATCCATTCTTTTCAAGAAAGTGTCATCCCATCAAGAACAGTCTGAACTCCCATTCCTGGATGAGCAATTCTGCAGGTCATCAGCACCTCTGTTTGGATTTAGTTTCAATTTGTTAGCTGGTGGCCAGCCCATCACCTCCTCCAAACACTGGTTCAGAACATCCACTGACTCCCTGGAATTAGATGACAGAGTGACATAAACTGGTGATACCACAGCCCAAGTCCCGTGGTTTCGTGCAGATGTTAAAGCCAGGGTTTCTGCCTTGTTCAGGATAAAGCTATAGTAGAATGGAATCCGTTCAAGAGGCTGTAGAGCAGTGATTTTCAACCTTTTTCATCTCGTGGCACACTGGCAAGGCGCTAAATTGGTCAAGGCACACCATCAGCTTTTTGCAATTGACAAGGCACACTGTGCTTTCAATGGGAGCTCACATCCCCAATGGTTCTATTGATAAATGACCCTGTCCCAAATTCCCATGGCACACCTGGGGACCATTTGCGGCACACCAGTGTGCCACGGAACAGTGGTTGAAAATAGCTGCTGTAGAGGTTGGTAGTTTGGTTCTCCCACTGCAGAACTATGTGTTAGTTTGCCTCCTGGCATCCTTTGTACGAAAGCCATCCCCTTTACGTTCATGATGACTTTACTGTCCTGGCTGCTTGAATCCCTACAGGCAGCCTTTTGCGATCAGCCAGAGGTTCCTTCATTATAGCGTGGCACTATAGCGTGGTCTCTTTTTGGATTCTGATGTGAATCATAAAGGCAAGAGAAAAGTTCTCCGTCAGTACAAAGCCATGCCTGGGGGTGCCTGGTTCAGTAAGGGCATCACTGGCCTGGGGGTGCCAGTAAGGACATCACTGGTTTACATAGGAATTGTGGTGGGAAATCTTGCTCTTGTAAATGAAAAAAAAAAGTGATGTGAAATGTCTTGGAACCTGACTGGATTATTCTAGGAACTCTTTTTGCCACCTAGTGGATATGGTTGAGTATGACCAGCCTTTTCATTGGGAGAAGTGTACAACTGGGTGGAGTGCGACCCTTCTGTCTCTAGGATTTTTGCTGGCCACATGTTCCATCTGTTTAGATGGTTTGGGGAAATGGAGTTGCATTTTTTGCTTTTGAATCATGCTTAAATGCAAAATTGGTAGGGGATTTTGTGTAACATAATTTATATTTGCTATACATTTACAAAAGTTGCTATAATGCAGATATGCTGTTCCGGGGGGAGAGGGGGAGGAGGCAACTCACCTTTAAAAATGCTGTGTTGTTGACCCTAAGGTAGGCAGCTTTTCACACTTTTGCAAGTGAATTCCCTACATGGTGGCAAGCAAATCTGAGAACCTTTGTAATTCCTGTTTGTGTTCTTTTTGTTGCAGATGTTGCTGTCTTACCATTGGGACCTTGACAACAGATGTTCCAATGAGATTTGCATGGGTGGGAGGCAGCATGGTGGGTTCAGAGTCCCCATCTAACATCTTCGGGGGACTTGGGGGGGATGGAGGATGAGGCACATTTATGCACTTTGTATCACATTCACTCACTCATGCATATGGCGGTCAGATTCTCTCTGTCGCTGTCCTGTATTTCCTTCTTTTTTCCCCCTGTATACCGCATACCATTTTATAAAGTCTTTATTTTTTTGTAATCAGTCAAGGAGCTTGGCAGTGGCCCCATTTCTTTCACCCTGTGATAAGGAGGGAGGGTAAAGAGGTGAGGCTTCTGCTCTCTCTGCTGCCATATAATGCATTTCAGACAAGAGGAATGAATTTTTTTCTTTGACCACTTGAAACAAATAAAGGTTTTATGATAACAGAAGGACTGTGGTCGTAGTGTGTTTGTGTGTGATTCTGTGATCTGTATCTTCAGCCTGACCTTGTTACTTGGCAATGGATTCCTAAGATAGGGAGAAGGCAAGGTTTGTAATTAAATGCTGGTGAAATTTTTTTTTTTGCCTTTTAGTGGGCAAAACAGAAGGCTATTCTGTATAATTTTTCTTCTTAAAAGTGACTTAAAGAGAAATTTAATTTGTCTATATAGGCATTTTGACTGTACTGAAATATTACAAGACATAATTGGCTTTCCTTGCTGACTTTGAATATGCTGGAGGGAGGGAAAGAGGGGCCTAACTATTCCTCTCATTAAGCACTGATATACATAAAAAGAAGGGTTCCTGCATTCTTGAACTGTGCTCAACACATTGTTATATTGTGTATTTAATCTTTTCCAAAGAAGCCAGTTGTGCACAGTTCTGATGGGCTGCTTCTTTGTGACAGCATGAATCCTTCCCCAGAGCACTTTTTCTGAGAGCTGAAGTGACAAATAACTCTTGATTTTATTGAGCAAAGCACTGCTTGTGCATGTAAGCAAAAACAAAGGCTGTATGGCCACCTGAAATATGGGGGTGACTGGGTGGCAAGGCAGGAATAGCAGTGGATCAAGCAAGGAAATTGATGACCATGTGCACTACATTGTGAAGTCAGGAGAGGCTAGGCTTGTTGGACAGGAAGAGGAAAAACTACATGACTTTTTTTTAAGGCAGGGGTCTCCAAACCCTAGCCCGGGGGCCAGATGTGAACTGTGGAGAGCCTCTATCCGGCCCACGGCCAGCCTCTGATCCCCTGAGAGCCTCTGGCCCAGTTGACCAAACACAACCAGAGTTGTGCTTGTGGGGTGGGAGAATGGGGGTCCATTGAAGTGTGCGCTTTATTTCTTGGGCTGTGTTGATGCTTGGAGAAATCCTGGACATTTGAGCCCATTCATTCATCTAAGTTCCATCTCTAATGTATTAAATTCTATATTTAATTTTTTTTTCTGGCCCTCCACACCATGGCAGATATTTGATGTGGCCCTTTGGCCAAAAAGTTTAGAGACCCCTGATCTATACCTTAAAACAGGGGTGTCCAAACTTTTTGGCAGGAGGGCCACATCTCTCTGACACCGTGTTGGGGGCCGGGAAAAAAAAATTAATTTCCATTTAAAATTTGAAAAAATTTACATAAGTGAATATATTAGAGATGGAACTTAGATGAATGAATGAAGGTCTCGCAATAGCTCAAGGCCTATAAAAGGCCTTGCACAAAACAAGGTCGGCCTTTACTTTGCTGCTGCTGCAGCTTCACAGATGTGAAACAGCAGTCTGTGGAGAAAGCCCTTGGTCTGCAGCTCACGCAAGAGGTTGAACAGTCTCCCTCATGCTAAGAGCAGTCACCTCAGGCCAATGCAGGCTCTAGCAAGTCTCTGGAGGGCAGTGGCTCATTGGAGACTGGGGGCTCCCTGAGCTCTCTGTTCACAACTGCTAAGGTAGTCTGAAGTGTTGCAGATATTGTAGGGCAGGAGTGCCATGGCACAACAATCTTCTATTGCAAAGACAGAAAAGGGCTTAAAAAATAAATACAGGTGGAGTCTATTTATGCACGAGAGTTCCATTCCCTGACCCAATTAAGAAAAAACACGTTGTGCTAAATTGCATAGAGTTATGCAAATACACTGCAGCCTGACACTTGGGGATGGAAGGAAACTAAGGCAGCTGTTCTCAATCACCTCCCCCTCATCTTCTTCACTCGGCTCCTTCCTGTCTCTGCTTTCACAGGTGGAATGCTGAGCTTTTAAGAGTCCAGTCCTATGCATTTCTACTCAGAAGTAAGCCCTATTCTAGTCAATGGGGCTTACTCCCAGGAAAGTGTGGAGAGGATTGTAGCCTAAATCTCATGCCTTGCTTGCGGGGCTATTTTATTCCCCAAGGGGAACCTCTTCCAAGGCTCTTCTATGGTTCCAAGGGGAACCTCTTCCATGGCTCCATGGCTATTCCCTGCCTGTTTGTGGTGGAGCCTTTTTGCAGTGTTTTGGGCTGCCTTGAAACTGATCGAGAGGCCAGCACAGGGCAAAGGAGGCAAAGGTGTGTTCTTCTTTGAATTCCCCCCACCTGATTTGAGTTGAGAGAAATCTGTGGATAAATAGGTTGCACCTGTACTAGGCTAGTTCCAAGCAGGGTAGCAATGCAAAGGAGTAGAGATTGTGTTCTGGGAAGGAGGGGGTTGTGAAACTGCTCAAGGAGTGCTTGAGCAGTGACTTACAAGAGGAATGGCTACTTGGCAAGCACTGGAGCATCAGCTTATTGATTGTACTCAAGGAAGGGAAGTGGAAGAAAAGAGGGAAAGATTGGAAAAGAAAAGAGGAGTCTTACCTATCCTATTGGAACAGCAGTTCTTGGATGAATGGGGCTGCTTAACACAGCGTGTAAATGAATGCAGAAAGAACTCAAAAGTCTGTGACCTGATTCTTTATATTCCTAATTCCTACAGAGAAGCATATAGGCCAGTGGTTCTCAAATGTTTTAGCACCTGGACCCACTTTTTCGAATGACAGTCTTTTGGAACCCACTGGAAGTGATTAACCTGAAAGGGATGACATGACTGGAAGTGACATCATAAGGTCCCATTACACAGCATGCTTGTGCTGTTACTTTGTATAGCTTGGAATTGGAGCATTCCAGTCCAGAAGTCAAAGCAGAACACAGACTTGGATCTTTCTCCAACCACACAGCCTTTCCCCCTTTCCAGCATCCCATCTTCCCAGCTATTCAGGGCAAAGCAACAGGCATCTCCCATGGGGAGCCTGCTCTGCCCTGCAGCTTTCAATTTTCATTGGTGGCTGAGCTAGGTGCTTTGCAGCCCACCTGAAATTGTCTCATGACCCACCTAGTGGGTCCTGACCCACAGTTTGAGAAACACTGATTTAGGTTATTGTGAGATGATGGCATCAAAGGACCATTCCTTTGTGCCTTGGAGGCCCTTAATGGCTCACTGTTGTCTCAGGATGGGTGGATGCTTCTATTTTGCAGCTTGAAGAGGACAATGAATTCTTGATTTGCTGTAGGGGTCAGGGCCTCAATATACAGTTCTTGATTAGTGTTGGCCATGGAGCTGGTGACAAGAAGCTAGAGTCTGCGTCCCTCCCTTTTGTGTTAACTGCTTTGCTCCAAAGTTAGAAAGCTCTCAGGATGTGGCTTTTACAGGTTCAGATTTGTTATGCAGGGAAAGTGGCTGGTCATGGAATTTTTCCAAAGAAATGAATAAAAGGCAAGTCTTCTCTTTAAGCAAATACATGTGTATTTGGTGATGGAGGAGTAAGATCGCTTGAACGAACCAAGCTGTATCCTGTGTAACCAAGCTGTGTAACCAGGCCTGTGGGACCTGACGTCTCTTTCCATCAACCCAATTCAGATGCTGGCCTGGGTTCATATTCTCCTGGCAAGTAGCAGTGCTATGTACATGTGCAAATGAGTTGGGCAGTCGCAGTATTGGTCTGCTATTCATTCTCTGTTGAAGAGTTAAACTTGGGCCTACAGAATTTAGCTTATCTTTGTTCTCCCTGAGTTGGGCACATAATTTGTTAGTTACTTGGCAGAGGCATAGCAGGAAGGTGTATTTTGACCCTATGTGTATTTGAATATCCCCGCAGTCTCAAGTGCCTCTAACCTGATGCCACTTCCTAAACTGTACTGCCAGGGGATGCTGGCTCATTAGCTCCAGTTGGATACAACATTAACACACTGTTTATATACTTATTTAAGAATATACTATATACCACTTTTCAACAACAAGGTTCACACATCACTTTACTCAGCAATGTTTGACACTGCTGTTTGGTTTTTGTTTGTCTGTAGAAGCTATGGGGGGCTCCAGATCAGGACTGTGGTGGGGGCAAGGGATTAAATCCCCTTCCCCATGCCACTGTCCCTGCAGCTGCTACTTGGAAAGCAACAGCAACACCACCAAAGGCAAACATGTTTTCAGTCATGTCTAGTTTGTCCTTTAGATGTGCCATTTGATGTCTGGATTTCAGGATTTGCCTGCAGCTATGCCTTGCAGCCACTAGAGGACACTGTGACACCTTCTAAATGAGCACCAACAAGTTGTTTTTTTTTAATTTCTGCTCACGATTCCAAAATTGTAGTAGATAGCCATGTTGGTCTGTTAGGAAAAAATCCAAAGCCACAGGGTAATAATTTTATTAGGGCTAACTAAACAGAAATCATGACTAAGCTTTCCTGAACTCTGCTTTGGGCTGGATGTTGAACAAAGCAACTGTGGCAATGTGGTGACAGTGATGGTGGTCAGAGAGAAAGCTGGGCAGGAAATTGAAGCCACAAAGTTTGCTGTATGTACCAGCTGAAGGAGGAGTGCAGAAAGTGTTAGGCAGATTCACTTCGACTGCTATGAGCAAAACTTATTTCATGTTGCATCAGGGGCTGCTGGGTTGAAGAAAAAATAATGGTTATTCTTTAGGAGTTTTAAAATATAACATTTAGCAGTTATTCAAATCTGTCCACAGCCCTAAAGACGGGATGAGGTTGCTGCCCGTCACAATTATATGCAAATAAAGACTGATGTGGTGTGGCATTCCCTTCAACCATCTGATCCAGCAGGGCTAAAGAGAATATGGAAGTCACTTCACAATCCCTGTCTTTATTATTAGAGCAGAAATTAATTTTGGAACAATCTTAATAATAATAATAAACTTTATTTATATCCTGCCCTTCTCCCTAAAGGGACCCACAATTCTTTAATAATTGTGTAAAGAATTATTGATTCAAGATTAGAATTGAATTTCATTTCAAGTGTTTTGCTATCAAGGGGGTAATGCAAGAGCACTAGCAATTAACACTACTCCTCTTCTCTCCCCCCCCCCCCAATGTCAAACAGGAAGCTATGATAAGGGCAGAAGTCTCAAAGTGCCTTTGTAGCACTATGCCTGTCCACATTAGGAGGGTGTCACCCAGGGACTTACCCTGGGCAGCGATCCACAGCAGGGAAGGAGGAGGACGAAGGAAGGTGAGCTGAAGGAGGGGGAGCCCAGTCCAAGGGAACCTCCAGGGGAATTCCCTGGGAGGACACGGAGCCAGCCAGAGAGGGTAAAGCTCCTGGGCCATCCCTACCGGCAGCCTACTCATCCACTGGGCAGGGCAGGAGCCTCCCAAGAAACAGCAGCCCAGGTGCAGCTACCCCTTTTAACAGGTGGGGTGGGCCTGCAGTAGGAAGACCTGAGATCTCACCAGATCTCAGGCCCAGGTGGGACCAGGAAGAGGCAGGGCTGGAAGGGCTGCCCAGGAGGAGAAGAGGAGAACAGGCAGCCAAAAGGGGAGGAAGCACCTTCCTGAGCTCCAGGAGGGAGGAGATAGATAAGGCAAAAGAAAGGAGGAAGACCGGACCCCTTGCAGCTTGGAGGCAGACACAGCCTGGAGGCAGCCACAGGCCGGCTGAGGCCAGGATCTACAGCCCAAAGAGGGGAGACACTCCCCAGGGCTATGGGAGAGCCCCAACGGGAAGAGATCCCAGGAGCCCATCTAGCCAGACCCCACTTACCTGGAGGGAGGACTATTCCCCATCTTGCCGGGCAAGGAACCTTGAGGCCTCTGGGCCAGAAACTACCTGGGGGATCGAGGAAGGGACGAGAACGCAATCTTGACCCCCAAGGGGACGGCCCTGACGTACCTGCCTTCCAGCGGGGAGCACAACGTACCTGGCACAACTCGTGGTAAGGATTACTGGAGAGGGGACCCGTGAGGTCACTGAACCCTTTTCGGGGATTGTTATGGAACTGACACCGTATGGGGGATGCTCCGGGGGTCCCGGTGATGAAACAGGGCCCCTCAGATGAATGTAAAAACCACAACTAAAGTTAAAAAAAGGTCAACAAACCCCTTTTTGCGGCTCCCTGTTCTTTGCGCAGATCAGGGAGAGACTGGGCGGGCCTGGACCGCACAGTAGACGACGCACCCCTTGATTCCACCCCCAAGATGGACATCAGAGGGCTTACCCTGCAGTTGTTGCAAAGTATCCCCACAGAACCATAAATCACAGAAAACAATATGGGAAGGACAACTCAGAAAACAATGCAATGACATGATTTGATGACATTTCTGTAAGAAGGGAGTGAACAAAACATCAGTCCCTTGAATAGAAAAGGAATGGCGTGGAAGCCACCAGAAATGATCTGAGACTGAAGCAAGAAGTCTGAAGACACTTGATAGTGTAACTGCAGCCTTCTGCTTCTCCATCTGTGCTGTATAACCCACAAAAGATTTCAACAGCTGCTGTTAAGTTTAAGGAACCACTTGCCTGAGCACAGCACTTCAGTCACCATTTCCTGCCCTCATGGGTAGCATATGAAAGTGTGGCAGAGATTCAGTAGATGTAGTCTCTTTATCTCTTCAGTGTTGTCATGCATTTCACCTACTCTCCAAAATGACATTTTCCATCGAGGAGTCATGCCTGTTTTGCTTCTGACCATGCTACAGGATTTAGAGATTTTGTTTGGTGATGCAATTCAGGAATCTGTCACAGTTTTAGGTAATGGTTTTTGTGTGGATCTAAGCACAAGAATTGGTCGCAGTGCTGGTTCCATTTCAGAAAAATGTGATCTGTGAGTTGGCAATGTTCTGGTGGAGAAGTGACCAGCTGCACCTTGTTGGAAGGTGCTACCTGTTAGATTAAATTTTGGTATACAGATACCGTGATTTGGATTACAGATATCAGTAAAATTAATAACCCACAAAAATGTTTGCTCATCTGCAACACTGCCCATCATAGTCACTTGTGCCCTAAAAAGGGCATAGGAGCCAACTTTTCTTAAGATTCCCCCCCCCCCCCCAGTGTACCTGGAGGAAATCCAAAGATGACAAACCATTTCCTGGACGGAACTGTATTAATTTGCTGCATTTAATCAACTAGTCTTCCCATGCAATTGAACCACCACAACAGAGGTATTGCATTTTCTGAGCAACTTGATATATTAGGGTTTCTAGGTTAGGCAAGTGCAATTACTTTGAATAGAACATTGATTTTTGTTGAGAATTGTTGTGTAACACAAGCCCTTAGTGCTATACAACAGAAATGGTGACCAGCAGCAATCCCTTCCACTGGCCTGTGGCACCTTTTGCTTTCAATTTTTACAATTGTAGAGGCTGTTGGTTTCTCTGCTGTACTTATGAAAATTGAAACACAAAATCCGGAAAAGCTTCTTTTCTGTTTCAGTGTACTTTCTCTTTTTGGGTCTGGGCATTCTTCCTCCTGGAATATACATTGTTCAGAATTCTGAATGCTGCTCCAATGAGGCTATTGACCAAAGTGTCACTACCCCTTCTATCTCCGGTGACTGCAAGGGTTATAGAGCATTGTAGAGACTTGTGGAGTTCCACAAAAGTGTCAGGGCCATGCTTTTTCTTGTTTATGCTGAAAATGCCTTCCATAATTACCACTGACTTTGGGTGGAAGGAGATACAGTACATGAGTTCCATGACTTCCTAATTCACCAGTTGCTCCCCATCCAAGCAGGGATTCTCTGATGCTCACATCCTTTCATTGTTTAACAGTGAGACAAGTTATAAATATTCTGCTTACGGGACTCTTAGCCTAGCATCTATTTCTTCTTTTCCTGCCTTCCCTTCCTGTCTCCCCTCCACTTCCTTCCCCAAGACAACCTACCAGGCATCGTTTCTTATGTTGTCAGACACACTTGCAGTGCTGATTGAAAGGTGAGAGAAATGGGTGATTGATAGTCAAATTCTTGGTGTGAGACCTCCACAGCTTTTTCTGCACATTTCACTCCAAAGGGCCCTGATCCACTCCAGCTGGATACAGGGATTTTCCACTTCACCCTGATAAACTGGGGAGTTAACTCCATTTTAGAAAGCCACCCCAGTTCCCTTCATCGTCTCTAACTTTCCCTAGCATTCTCCCTCTTGCATAAGTAAATCAGGTGCCTTCTCTCTTCAAGTAAAGTATCTCAAGTCATGTCTTTTCCACCTTGCACTATCTAAGGCAGTCTTTCTCAACTAGTGGTACGATTACCACTTGAGGTGGTGTCTGGTGGTACTCACAGGATCCCTGGACACCAGCCACATGGCAGCAAGACCAGGAATGCGACATAAACAGCATCAGAAGGCCCAAAAGCATGCACTTGAAAAAGCCCTCCCATCTATCCAGCTGTCGAGCTGCTGGGGTAGGAAGTTTCAGGGCTAGAGGATGTCATTCTGGGGGGGGGGGGAATCCCCTGTGGGAACTCCTTCAGAAATGGGCCAGTCACATTATCCAGTCACATTAAGGATACTCATTGGCAGGAGGGGGTCAGGGACTTCTTGTCAGGAACATGGGTGTGTGTGTGTGTGTGTGTGTGTGTGTGTGTGTGTGTCTGTGATAGGGGTGAGGAGCATGTGGTGACTTGCTTGCCTGGTGCAAAAGTTGCAGACATCATGTCTTGTCTAGATAGGCTGGTAGATAGTGCTAGGGAGGAGGAAGCTGTTATAAGTATATAAACAATATGCTAATGTTGCATCCAACTGGAGCTAATAAGACGACGACAACAACAACAGTATTTATATACCACTTTTCAACAAAAAGTTCACAAAGCGGTTTACAGAGAAAATCAAATATCTAATGGCTCCCTGTCCCAAAAGGGCTCACAATCTAAAAAGATGCAAAGGAATACCAGCAGACAGCCACTAGAACAGACAGTACTGGGGTGAGGTGGGCCAGTTACTCTCCCCCTGCTAAATAAAAGAGGAGCACCCACTTGAAAAAGTGCCTCTTACCCAGTTAGCAGTTAGCAGCAGTTAGAAGACAGTGTCCCCTGGCAGTACAGCTTTTGGAAATGGGATCAGGGTAGAGGCATGTTGGCATCAAGGACTTTAAATGTAGCTGGGAGGTCCTGGAGGTCAAATTTAGGCTGCTTGGTAGGACATTCAAAGCCAAGACCCCAAATGTAGCATTCTTTGAAGTGCTACCTGTTCCATGCACAGGGCCAACTGTTGCATCCAGCTGGAGGTAATGAGCCTGTACCTGGCAGTACAGCTTTTGGAAATGGGATCAGAGGCATGTCAGTACCAACGATGTGGGGAAATAGAGCTGGGAGGGTCTGGAGGACAAATTTAGGCTGCTAGATAGGAAATTCAAAGCCAAGACCCCAAAGGTAGCATTCTTGGATGTGCTATAAGAACATAAGAACAGCCCCACTGGATCAGGCCATAGGCCCATCTAGTCCAGCTTCCTGTATCTCACAGCGGCCCACCAAATGCCCCAGGGAGCACACAAGATAACAAGAGACCTCATCCTGGTGCCCTCCCTTGCACCTGGCATTCTGACGTAACCCATTCCTAAAATCAGGAGGTTGCGCATACACATCATGGCTTGTACCCCATAATGGATTTTTCCTCCAGGAACGTGTCCAATCCCCTTTTAAAGGCGTCTAGGCTAGATGCCAGCACCACATCCTGTGGCAAGGAGTTCCACAGACCGACCACACGCTGAGTAAAGAAATATTTTCTTTTGTCTGTCCTAACTCTCCCAACACTCAATTTTAGTGGATGTCCCCTGGTTCTGGTATTATGTGAGAGTGTAAAGAGCATCTCCCTATCCACTCTGTCCATTCCCTGCATAATTTTGTATGTCTCAATCATGTCCCCCCTCAAGCGTCTCTTTCCTAGGCTGAAGAGGCCCAAACGCCGTAGCCTTTCCTCATAAGGAAGGTGCCCCAGCCCCGTAATCATCTTAGTCGCTCTCTTTTGCACCTTTTCCATTTCCACTATGTCTTTTTTGAGATGCGGCGACCAGAACTGGACACAATACTCCAGGTGTGGCCTTACCATAGATTTGTACAACGGCATTATAATACTAGCCGTTTTGTTCTCAATACCCTTCCTAATGATCCCAAGCATAGAATTGGCCTTCTTCACTGCCGCCGCACATTGGGTCGACTTGGGTCGACACTTTCATCGACCTGTCCACCACCACCCCAAGATCTCTCTCCTGATCTGTCACAGACAGCTCAGAACCCATCAGCCTATATCTAAAGTTTTGATTTTTTGCCCCAATGTGCATGACTTTACACTTACTGACATTGAAGCGCATCTGCCATTTTGCTGCCCATTCTGCCAGTCTGGAGAGATCCTTCTGGAGCTCCTCACAATCACTTCTGGTCTTTACCACTCGGAAAAGTTTGGTGTCGTCTGCAAACTTAGCCACTTCACTGCTCAACCCTGTCTCCAGGTCATTTATGAAGAGGTTGAAAAGCACCGGTCCCAGGACAGATCCTTGGGGCACACCGCTTTTCACCCCTCTCCATTGTGAAAATTGCCCATTGACACCCACTCTCTGCTTCCTGGCCTCCAACCAGTTCTCAATCCACGAGAGGACCTGTCCTCTAATTCCCTGATTGTGGAGTTTTTTCAGTAGCCTTTGGTGAGGGACTGTGTCAAACGCCTTCTGAAAGTCCAGATATATAATGTCCACGGGTTCTCCCACATCCACATGCCTGTTGACCTTTTCAAAGAATTCTATAAGGTTTGTGAGGCAAGACTTACCCTTACAGAAGCCATGCTGACTCTCCCTCAGCAAGGCCTGTTCGTCTATGTGTTTTGAGATCCTATCTTTGATGAGGCATTCCACCATCTTACCCGGTATGGATGTTAGGCTGACCGGCCTATAGTTTCCCGGGTCCCCCCTCTTTCCCTTTTTAAAAATAGGCGTGACATTTGCTATCCTCTAATCTTCTGGCACCGTGGCCGTTTTGAGGGACAAGTTGCATACCTTAGTCAAGAGATCTGCAACTTCATTCTTCAATTCCTTAATAACCCTTGGGTGGATGCCATCAGGGCCCGGTGACTTATTGATCTTTAATTTATCAATGAGGTCTGAAACATCTTTTCTTTTAACCTCTATCTGACTGAACTCCTCGGTCAGGAGGGGCCGTTCGGGCAGCGGTATCTGCCCGAGGTCTTCTGCCGTGAAGACAGATGCAAAGAACTCATTTAATTTCTCTGCCATCTCTAAGACTCCTTTTATCTCCCCTTTCCCTCCCTCACCATCCAGAGGGCCAACCGCTTCTCTGGCGGGTTTCCTGCTTCTAACATACTTGAAGAAGCTTTTATTATTCCCCTTAATGTTGCTGGCCATGCATTCCTCATAGTCTCTCTTGGCCTCCCATATCACCTTCTTACATTTCTTTTGCACAGTTTATGTTCCTTTTTATTCTCCTCATTAGGGCAAGACTTCCATTTACGGAAGGAAGCTTCCTTGCCCTTCACAGCCTCTCTAACTTGGCTGGTTAGCCATGCGGGCACCCTCCTGGATTTAGTGGAACCCTTCTTTCTTTGCGGTATACACCTCTGCTGGGCCTCTATTACTGTTGTTTTAAGCAGCCTCCATGCACTCTGGAGAGATTGGACTCTTTTTACCCTCCCTTTCAACCTCCTTCTAACCAGCCTCCTCATTTGAGGGAAGTCCGCCCGTCGGAAGTCAAGGGTTTTTGTTAGAGATTTGCCTGGTATTCTTCCCCCAACGTGCACGTCAAAACGGATCGCAGCATGATCACTGTTCCCCAATGGCTCAGTAACGTTTACATCTCTAACCAGGTCCTGCGTACCGCACAATATTAAATCCAGAGTCACCTGTCCTCTGGTGGGCTCCGTGACTAGCTGATCTAAGCCACAGTCATTTAGCACGTCAGAAATCCGGTTTCCTTATCGTGACCAGAACACAAATTGACCCAGTCAATATGAGGATAATTGAAGTCCCCCATGATTACAACCCTGTCCCTCCTTGTCACCTCCCTGATCTGTTTCCTCATTTCAATGTGTTCCATGCATAGGGTCAGCTAGGTAGGTGGAGCTCGAGGATCTCAATGTTTGGATGAGACAGTGGTGTCAGGAGGAGGATTTAGAATATTAAAAAGGTGGCAGAGCAGCTTTTAAACTGACCCCTGGGGGGGAGCTGAGAGGTATCCGTTTGGAGCTCCTCCTCCCTATGGAATGAGGATGGGAAGTTAGAGAACAACAAGGCAGTGACAGAGTAGGAATTGGGAGTGGAAGCATGATGGGATGGGATAGCCTATCTAACAGAATGAAAGGTTGCAGGGATAAAGGAGAAAAGAAGCAGCCCATCTTGGGGCTCCATATGCAAGTGCTTTTATGCAACTGTCTGAAGTCTCCAAGCAAATATGGGAGAACTAGAACGTTTGGTGACTAGGGAAGACATTGATATAGTGGGCATAATGGAAATCTGTTGGAATGCAGAGAATTGGTGAGATACCACAATCCCAGCTATAAACTCTATAGGAGGGACAGGGAGGGGCATGTTGAAGGTGGTGTGGCCATCTATGTAAAAGAAGGGATAGAATCCAGCAAAGTAGAGATTGAAGGCAGGTCCATAGAATTGCTGTGGGTTAAATTACCAGGCTTGATGTAATACTGGGGGCATGCTATCATCTTCTGGACCAAAAACCTACAGGGGACCTTGAAATGAAACAAATTAGGGAGGCATCAAGGAGACATAGGGTTGTAATCATGGGGAACTTCAATTATCCTCATATTGACTGGATCAATTTGTGCTCTGCTCATGAAAGATAGACCAGATTTCTTGACAGGCTAAATGTCAAGAGCAGCTAGTCATGGCGCCCACCAGAGGTGGGTACTCAGGACCTGGTTAGAGAAGTAAATGTTACTGAGCCATTGGGGAACAGTGACCATGCTACAATCTGTTTTGTCATGCATATTGAAGGAAAAGTGACAAGCAAATGTGACACAAAAACCCTTGACTTCTGAAGGGCAGAATTCTATCAAATGAGGAGAATAGTTAGAAAGAAGCAGAATCCTCACGCCACCTATCCCAGTGCCAAACTGGTGCTATTCCTTGGGCAGACCTGCACATATGCACTGTACTATATATATGTACCAAGGTCACTGAGCTTGGGCGTAAATGGATAGCCTGCAGAAGGTGATTGGATTGCATGGCTAGAGATGCCATCTCTTGAAACTCTATTGCATTTTCTATCTCCTTTTGCTGTCTTTCTCCCCCTCCCCCCATTTCCTTTTTTCTGTGCTGCTTGAGAGGATTTCCATGTAGGAGTCCTTTCACCCTGAGCTTGATTTGAATCCGCAGTCTGTCAACTAGATCTGATTCCGTATTTGCTTTCATGAAAATGTGTTAAAATGCAATCTGCTGTTCTAAGTCCAGGTGAATAGTTAGCACAGTATCATCACCTATCTCTTTTAAACAGTAATTGCAGTGGTAAAGTCTCATGATGTGCCTATTTTGCTATTCCAGAATGCTTCCTCCCCATTGTTCCATTAAAAAAAAAAAATTCAAACTTTGAAGGATACCATCCTATAAACATTTCAGTGAGAGTAAGACTGATTAAAGACAATTGGATTTACTTGTGAGTACATGCATGTACAGTAATGCACTGACTAGTAGCATAGAAACTGAGCTATGAAGCAGAAATTTCTCAGTTCAGATTTCACCTCTGCCATGAATTCATTAAGTGGAAAGTCTCTCTCTGAGCGGCAGAGTACACACTACATGGGAATCTGTGCTTTATTTTCTCAGTTTTTTAAAAAACTAAAATCAGTCTGCACCGACAACAAGTTGTGGGAAGAGAGAGGGCAGATGGAGAGGCTGCTTTAACCTTTCCTCTCGGATCCTTTTCCAGCTCACAAATCGTCCTTCTCAAACTGCTTTTTCACTTGTGTATTTGGGGGATACTGACCTCTCTAGGGTTGTTGTAAGGTTGTTGGGTGAGATAATATGTGAAGTGCTGTGAGCTTTCAAAAACATTGTACGGGTGCAATATATAGCATATTATTTATCTCAGCTACTGTTTTTGGAAATGAAAATACGGGTTTGGAAACTTGAATGGAAAGATAAAGTAAAAAAATGCAGTGTATCAGTTATAAAATCTTAGTGCTTCTGTGAATGTCTGTAATTTTTTGGGCATCTTTACAACAATACTATGGGCTGTTCAAATTGCTTTTCTACCTAAGTTGTATGGCCAGTTGTCCACTGCAATCTTGAAGGGCCAGTGCAGATGTGAAAGACGCTATCTGTAGCAACTCCAATTAAAATAATCTTGTTTGGGATGCAGGAACTGAAGTTAGGTTTCATTCCTCTGCAGTTCCCTGAATAGCTCAAGTGTCAGACACAATTATGACACATTTTAAAGCTCTTTAAAGACAGGATGGGATTGTTAGCACCTGCTCAACTCTTTCTTCAGCCTCCTTTAGTCCAAGGACATGCCCATATCAGCCTCTGTACTTCAGGTGAGAAGGTTTATTGGCCTGTGTAGTGTTACTTTGAGGAATTGTGGAACATGAATGCTCATTTTGATTTGAAGACTAAAGTGGAACATAAGGGAGATAGCAGTCTCTAAAGCAGGTAGAGTTCAGGGATGGGCCCTCTATAAGGCTGACTGAGGGCCCAGTCCTATCCAGTCTTCCAGTGCCGGGGCAGCTGTGCCAATGGGGTGTGCACTGAATCTTGTGGTGGGGAAGCAGTCACAGAGGCCTCCTTAAGGTATAGGGACATTTGTTCCCTTACCTCAGGGCAGCATTGCAGCAGCACCGGTGTGGGAAAGTTGGATAGAATTTGACCCTCACAGCCCAATACTATCCACCCTTACCTGAAAGTAAACCCCATTGACTATAATGGGACCTACTTCAGAGTAGACATGCATAGGATTGGGCTGTCAGTCATTTGCCTCAGGCAGAAGATTGACAGGGGACACCTGCTGCTGCTTTTCCTTCTCAGGAAGAGAGTGGGGAAGCAGAAGTGTGGCGGAGGGGTCTAACTCTGGAGCCCTGGTCCAAAGGTATGCTCTCTAAGCAAGCCCTGAACAGAGGCAGGCTTGTTGCCCTGTTATGATCTATATCAGGGGTGCCCAAACCCTGGCCCTGGGGCCACTTGCTGCCCTCGAGGCCTCTCAATGTGGCCCTCAGGGAGCCCCCTGTCTCCAATGAGCCTCTGGCCCTCTGGAGATTTGTCGGAGCCCCCACTGGCCCGACGTAACTGCTCTCAGCTTGAGGGCGATTATTTGACCTCTCGCATGAGCTGTGGGATGAGAGCTCCCTCCACTGCTTGCTGTTTCACATTTGTGATGCAGCAGTGGCAGCAAAGGAAAGGCCAGCCTTGCTTTGTGCAAGGCCTTTTATAGGCCTTTTATTGCAAGACCTTCATTCATTTATATAAGTTCATCTTTAATATATTCATTTATGTAAATTATGTAAATTAATTCAAATTTTAAATGTAAATTAATTCCTTTTTTCCAGCCCGGACACAGTGTCAGGGAGATGATGTGGCCCTCCTGCCAAAAACTTTGGACACCCCTGATCTATATGCTGCTGCTTTTAGAAGTGTTTGTGTGAACAAGACTTTTTAGTTGCGTGCGTGTGTCTGTGTCTTGTGTCTGTGTCTGTGTCTGTGTTTGTAGTATCTGAGGGTTGCATCATGTAAGCTGAATTTCCTGTGTGTGCATGTAGTGATACAGACACACACATCAAGCACAATGAAGTTCATATGGGTCTTGCTGGTTTCCAGGAAATCTCATCATGTGTCATATGAAATGACTATTAGTAGCTGTGAGTTGCTGCAGTAGTTTTTTACATTACAGCTGGGGGAAACTTGGAGTTCTTTAGAAGTAAGAGGGTCCTACATAAATACCCTCAAAAGACAGCTTGCCTCTGGCATTGTACAGCTGGAGGGACTTGCTCTAAATCAGGGGTGCTCACACTTTTTTTGACTCGAGAGCTACTTTGAAACCCAGCAAGGCCCGGAGATCTACCAGAGTTTTTTTTGCAATGTTTGCGCCATCATAACATATAACATTTATGTGTACAATGTATGTTGGTGTACCTTGAGCCCCACTGAGTATAACAGGACTTACTCCTGAGTAGACATGCCTAGGATTAGGCTGTGAGGCTGCAATCCTAGCCACACTTACCTGGGAGTAAGCCCATTGAGTACAATGGGCCTTACTCCCGGCATTTCCTCCCAGAGGCACCTGAAGGGGGGGGGGGTCGGCACTCTGAGATCTACTCATTTTGCCTCACGATCTACCGGTAGATCGCGATCCACCTATTGAGCACCCCTGCTCTAAATCAAACTGTCAGGTCAAATGAGGTGAGGACAGTGCCTGGTGCATCTTACACATGCTCCAGAATCTTCTGCTGTATTCTGGGTTTCTGTGGCAGGTGTGGCGGTTCCAGAACTGAACACATGGGCAAGTGTGTTTTGCTGCTATGATCTGCTTGCCTGTAAGCAGTGGAAATTGTGGGTGTGTGTGTGTGGAACAGACAATTGCTTAGGTAGCATCTGAGCTCTGTAGGGTAGACTGACCACTGCAGTGGTTCTCACACGTTTAGCACCAGGACCTGCTGTTTAGAATGAGAATCTGTCAGAACCCACTGGAAGTGATGTCTTGACCGGAAGTGACATCATCAAGAAGGAAAATTTTTTAACAATCCTAGGGCTGCAATCCTGCTCACACTTACCCAGGAGAAAGTCCCATTTACTAGCATTGTTAAAAGAATATTATTTATTTTTCACAGTTTTATACCGCCCTTCCTCTAAAGAACTCAGGGCAGTTTACATAGCTGCTCCCCTCCTTCATGTCCTCACAGCAACCCTGTGAGGTAGGTAAGGCTGAGAGAAAGTGACTGACCCAAGGTCACCTAGGAAACTTTGTGGCTGAGGGGGGATTTGAACCTGGATCATCCAGGTCTAAGTCTACCTCCTAAACCACTACACCACTCTAGCTCTTTATGTAATATACATATTAGCTTGCTAAAAGTGCGGGTCTGTAACATTTCTCCAAATGCAGTCACATATCATGGTAACATCAAGTCTAATATATTAAAAATAAAATATTGAAATGAATGGGTACCCACCTGAAATTGACTTGCAACCCACATGGTGGGTCCTGACCCACAGTTTGAGAAACACTGAACCACAATATAAAAAGCTTGCTGTAAGTCCAGGAAAAATTCATGTGGGGAAGGAAGCCATTCATTGGTTGTTTTAAGGCATCAATCAGAATCTCAAAAACTTAAGAAATAATATGGCCTACATATCTGAGGGAGCTAAATAAACTTTTGAGATGGTATACTTGAAAGTGTCTGTATAACAGTAACAGTCACAGGCTGCAGCATAGGGAGAGGGGGAGAGGCAGCTGTTCGTTTAAGATCTTTTCACTGCCACATCTTCACTTCATGTTGTTCCCACAGCAAGCCTGTTAGGCTGAAAAACAGTGATGCCCAAAGCCACCTAATCATCTTAATGGCTAGTGTAGCACTGGGGCTAAATGATGGAGCATCATTATTCCTTGATTAAAAGGTCACTTTTGACATGAATTCCCCAGGTGGTCTTGGGCAAACTGTTAGCTCTAAATCAGCCCTTGTACCCTGCAACCATGCACAACAGGGGGATAATACCACCAGCTTACCTTACAGGAGGGTGGTTGTAAAGTTTACTGAAATACTGTATGTGTATGTCCCGGTGTTTGGGACACTCTGAAAGGCTAGCTAACTGCTAAGCATGATGATGATTAGGGGCTCAGGTCTTCCACTGACACTTTTCATGGCATCATACTTGTGCCCTGGTGTGAGGAAGTGAATGGGCTGCCTACAGGCACAAGCACCCAGACATTATACTCTTCCAAACCACAACCAATATGGTGGTGATCAAAGGCTAGCCTGATGTACTGGAGGACCTGGTGGCTGTTTTGTTGTATTGATAGTATCACAGTGTGTAAGCCCCTGTGATACAAACATAGGATGGATAGATGATGACCAGAATAGATATGTTATCTGGTCGGCCTGCAAAACACTGATTACTGAATAGCCAGATCAAAAGCAAAAACCATGTGTGGCCAACAGGAATACCATTATGATCTACACAGAAGCCCATTTCTGGTCCCGTTGTCCAGATGTTCTTGGAAAAGCAGATGATAAACCTTCCTCAACAGGCCAGATAGATTGCTGGAAGTGCCATTTTGGAGACTTTTATAGATGCTTGTTGTTTTAGCAAGTATCTGCTAGGACTGATAGTAAAAGGGGTCTGGTCCTTTTCTGGGCTTGTTTTGCCTTGTTCCTCAGTGTAGATTTCATATGTGACCTTCTGGCAATCCAGATCATAAGGATGGGGCACATTTTAGATTTCCTACAAGCACAGCTCTTCCAAAATTTCTGCATGTGAATTATGATATTCACCTGTCAGATGGAAAAGGAACAAAACATGGTGACCACGGGTGTCTTTTCCACTCTGTGCAAGGATATTCATCCCTCAACCCTCAGGAGCAAATACAGTAGTTGGGGAGGGCAGGGACCTGCAGAGGGAAAGGGAGATCTGAAAAAAATCATCCTTCCTCCCCCTTTGTGCAAACCGAGCTGCTTCAGCTGAGCACCTCAGCATACAATCTTAGAGGCTTACAAACCGCATTTTGGGATTCCTCAATAAGATGATGCCATCATGCATATGCATGAATAATGTCATCTGCGCTTCATGTTCTTGCTGTGGGAAACACTAGAGCGCCTGCAGCAAAAAGTAACTAGAGTTACACAAGATTGCAGAGTTTTAGATAAGAGACTGGCTCTAGTTGATCTGGGCCACAATTTCTGACAATTGAGTGGATTTAACACTTTTTAAAAAAATGATCTGGATTGCAGGACTGCAATTGTAATTCAGTTTTCCCTCAATGTCTTTGGAAAAAGATGATTTTTATATTAACAAACAGTGCCATTCTTGATCTCTGACAATGTAAAAGAGCTAATTGAAGAAGGAGGCACCTTTCAAAGTGGTAGTCCTTCTATACAGATTTAGCAGCTTGTAGTTTCTGCTAGCAGCTGTTTGCTGGTGTTACTGCAACATCTTTTTTGGACTGTGAGCTCTTTGGACAGGGAATCTGTGGTAAACTGCTTTGTAAACTTTGTTGAAATACTGTATATAAATATTCTTAATATTAGATAAATCAATATAATCTGCTGTGTGTATCTGGGGGGGAGGGAGAGGGGGAGGTTCTATTACTCCAAACTGTTGTTTCCACAATTCCCTTCAAAGTTTTGGTAGGCCCTCCATTGAGCCCACCTCCTGCTTGAAGCTTGGAAGCTCCCCATCCGGATGCCCTTTGTACACCATGCCAGGACAAATGCTGGCCTCCTTCCTCCCATATGTGTGACCTCCCACACTATTAGCATGCAAAGTATAGCTACACTTGTGGTGTTGCTGGAAGACCAGGCAGCAGCTGCAATTTCCCTAAGCTTGTCAAAGTCCCCTGCTAAGCTCCTTCTTTTCCAGGAACCCTGTCTTGAGGCTGAGTGTATTCAAAATTTGGAGTGGCCGTTGCATAGGGGGAGACTTGCTCATAAGTGCACTGCTGACATTATTGCCTCCCCATTCTCAGTCTGTTTGTGTGAACAAACCTTGCTCAAAGGAGACAAATATCATGAGATCTTCCATCAGCCTGTAAAAGAAGCATACCTTTTGGACTTGCTGGCTAACCACTGAGACAGTGCTACCCCATGTGGCTAAAATTAATCTCCAGACTATTTTTATTTCCTTCTGCTTCACAAGGGACTCATTGTTCTGCTTGGTGCTTGAGACAGATAGGAATCAGATTTTAAGTGTGCCATTTAATATTTTCAAAAACATGGGAAATAATCATTATTGTTTTTTTTTTGTTTTGCATCAAGCTGAGCATAATCTAATTAGGTCTGCCCAATGCTTCCTGCATTCCATCTTCATGCTGTTGGAAACTGCGGCCTTTAGGGTCTCAACATGGTGCTTACTTTTCGCTCTCCTGCCGCCCCCCCCCCTTTACTTAACATCTAGCCTGAAAAAGAATTCTGGAGGACTCCAAAGTTTGTGTGCTGCTTGGTAATATTTTACCTGCTCTCAAGAAAGGTATTACCTTGCTGCAGCTTTTCTGTAAAATATTGCTGAGTGTCCCTGGGCAGTAATACTCTGGCTTTGTATAAATCTTTTGCTCAGACCCAAATGCTCCTGCCTTGGGGAAAAGCTGCTGCTGAAACTTCCTGACAGAGCAGACAAGGCTGATGAGATTAGAAAGGCAACCACATTCACTTGATAATTATGGCACTGCTTTCCTCCTGCCCCCTCCTCTTTCCTCCAAGCATCTCTGCTCAGCCTTGAGCTGCCTTCCTTTTCTCACTCTAGGAAACTTGGGGTAAATGCATATGTGATGTGTGTGTAAGTGGGTGGATACAAATGACAAATGGAGCTGCCCAGCACCGTAGGGGTCAATTCATCCAATTCACATAAGGATGTTGAGTGGGGGCAAGAGGAGGGGTGGGAAAGGGGGCTGGAACTTACCAATTTTAAGACAAGTTAAAAGAAGGAACTGTTGTCTGTGGGTGTAAGAGAGGGAGATGACACATAGCCTGAGCAGGGCACTGGACAGAGCTGCCTAAAGTTTTGAAGAGGAGAAGCAACAGGAGAGGCACAAATGAGCTGAGAGACTGGGAGAGTTTTCCTCCCAGTAGAAGGAAGCAATTTTAACAGTGTGGATCCAGGACTGTGAAGGGATTATACAGGACCGCTGGTGAATCCCTGACCCAGCAGCCCTTCTAGAGCAGGCATGGAGTTCAACTACGACCCTGATAATAACCAGTCAGCAGATGAAGATTGCAGCTATGATGAATGGAGTTCATCAGTGGTTCTCATTCCTTCCATCTATTTTCTGGTTTTCTTCTTGGGCACAACTGGCAATGGCTTAGTGCTATGGACCATCGTCCGAGGAGGCCAAGAGAAGCGGCGATCAGCAGATACATTCATTGCCAACTTGGCAGTGGCTGATCTAACTTTTGTGGTCACCTTGCCACTCTGGGCTACCTATGTCATCCTGGACTACCACTGGTCCTTTGGCTGTTTTGCCTGCAAGCTCAGTAGCTACCTAGTCTTTGTCAACATGTATGCAAGTGTCTTCTGCCTCACGGGACTCAGCTTTGATCGCTACTTGGCCATCGTCCGGCCCATAGCAAATGCCAAGCTGAGGTCAAAAGCTAGCGGGCTTTTGGTGACTATTACTCTCTGGACCTTGGCAGCCCTTCTAGCCTTGCCTGCCATGATCTTCCGGAGCACAGGGACACTCAGTGTGGATGATGACAGAGTGACCTGCTTCATGGACTACTCAAGTGTAGCAACCAACAAGACAGAGGCAGTGTGGGAGGCAGGGCTTGGCTTATCCTCGACCCTGATGGGTTTCGTGGTTCCCTTTGCCATCATGTTGACCTGCTATTTCTTTATTGCCCAAACCATTGCCGGTCACTTCCGAAAGGAGCGCAATGAAGGACTAAGAAAGCGGAAGCGTCTGCTGACGATTATCATTGTCCTTGTGGCCACCTTTGCTGTATGTTGGCTACCCTACCATCTGGTGAAAACCTTCTATATGCTGATGGATTGGGGGGTGATGCCCTTGTCCTGTGATTTCCATGTGTTCCTTAGCAACCTTCACCCTTACTGCACTTGCTTGGCCTATATCAACAGTTGCCTCAATCCTTTCCTCTATGCCTTCTTTGATCCCCGCTTTCGACAGGCCTGTGCTGCTGTTCTTTGCTGCACCCCAGGCCATTTTACAGGAGCTGGTGGGGACAAGTCAGCCAGTTATTCCTCTGGCCACAGCCAGAACCACCTGGGAAAAGCTTTGGAGCCACAGCAAGACAAACAGAGTCCAGACAGCCAGGAGACTCTACTCAGTGGGTAAACATTTGGGGGGCAATATCAAGCAAAAATTCAGGACTTTGGAAATATAGCCCCCCTTTTTGTGTACCCCCCCTTGATGCCTTGTGACTTTCCATTTATAATGCCATTTTCTCAGTTTTTTTCCTTATGATTCCCATCACATTCTGTCCTCCTTCCTCCTCTTGCCACCATCTTTGCTAGGTAGTCCATTCTAAGTTGTCTGTTACTTGACCTCTGTTAATAAGAAAAACCTTGCAATGCTAGGGTATGCTAATCTTCCTAGTAACAACTGGAGCTGTCCCCTTTGCTGTGCACCTCAAATGGCCGGGTGGTTCACTGATTACCATGCTGGAGTGTGGACCCACTTGGCATTCACTGTGTCTGTGTCCACTGACTTGGAACTTTTTTAACTCTGTCCATCCATGCCTTTGTTAGTGAACAGAATAAAAACAAGGCAGGACCTCTCATAGATAGTGTGCATATGCCTTAACACTTATGTGACCTGGATATTTGAATACAGTATTATTGCAATAGAAAGAGGTGGCAATAGAGATGAGTTTGGGAAAGGTGACCAGAATTCCCAGGAGGGCAACCCCCTTTTGCATTGTAGTCTGGCATAGGGTTTGCTCACCTGAGTTTTAGAAAAGTGTCTGAGACTTTCCAGTCACCCAGTTCTGATATCTTTACATAGAACTGTAAGGTGGTGATCCTGTGTGTAAAAGTCCCTTTGGAATCAGTGGGGTTTCCTTCTGAAAAAAGATGAATATAGTAAATAAGATGGTGCTGCAAGTCCCATTGAATTCAGCTGGACTTCAAGGAAGCATGCTGAGGATTTCCACCTTGGACAAGGACTATAGGCTTCAGTTTTTGTTTGTCTTTCTTCAAATTGACTCTCATTCTGTAGTAGAAACGTTTTCCCTCCACACCTGGCTTCGTTTTTCTTGTGGTCAGCAGGCACCTATCACTTTGTGGCTCCCAGTTATCCTACACTTTTTATGGGGAGAAATGATCACAGCTCCAGAAATGGGGACATTTTAATATCCAGCAGTAAGGCACTCACCTGCTGTGAGCCCCTTCCTTCTGATGGATGAAACTTGCTTCATGAGGCAAACTGGAACAGATAAAACTGGGCTTCTCTTTGTTCTCCCCCTTTTCCTTCCCTTAAATTCCCTCCAAGTAGTTTCTTGCCACTATGAGGTGTAAAAGACAATTGTTTTTCCACATGGATGTTGTAGCAGCACTGTTTTTCTTTTGTTTTTCAGTTCCTTAAGTCCTTAGTTCTTTTATCCACAATTCACTGGGAGCTGGTTTCTCCTGGAATAGGACGGAGTGTGTACAGTACACTACTTTCCTTTTGCGATTAATATAAGGAGAAGTGTTGGACACCATCATATTTGTGTGGGCAATAAAGGTGTCCTTTTAAGGATGGGTGGGACCTGAGTTGCAACTTGTTCAACATTTTCTTGTTTTTATGCACCAGTTTAATGTATTAAGCCATGTAGCAAAATGCTGTGAGTTCTTCCCCATGATACTCTGGAATCTATCTTGTCACAGGGTTTAATGTGCAGGATAGCTTACTCATATTATTTTTTATTGTGCATTCACTGTTCTTATTAACCAAGAGACTTGGTACAAAACGGGACAAAAAAAATTGTCACTCTCCCCTACTATATTTTTATATCCTAATAATGTCTGAGAATTCACTTTTTATTTTCTGAAACTTTTATATATATGTATAATACTTTTGCTGAATCAAATGCTGAAAATTAGGGGGAAAAGGCTTTTAGCAATGCAATATCCTGCCTGACTAAAGATGAATAAACTGGGAAATGCAAATAGTTATTGTTTTTATTGAACTAAAGCATTTGTTATGGGGGGGGGGTGTTTCCTATATAATTACATTTATTTACCATCTGTACCTGTGGAATTAAAGGATTCTGGAACCTGTGAAATTAAAAGATTCAGCCTTAAGGTCTTGTCTCATTTGCCCTTCCCACCCTACTTGGGGCAGGTTTAATTAAAACTAAATCATTGCAATCATTATAGGGGGCTGCCAGTCTCCCTGGTATACATTTAATGAACTCTGTTAATCAAGCAGTAGAAACTGCTGTTCAGATAGCTTTTGTGCAGAGGGAATGTGCTGCTGACTGTGGTCTGGTTTATACATTTCAACAGAATCAAGTTTCAGTTCACACTGTGACAGAGTATGACAAGGAGATCTCATGTTTGAATAATTCCTCATAAACATTTCTGCATGTAGAAAAGTGGCATGTCAGGGTGATGACTAGGTTGTATCTTTTTTCCTGACAAGCTAGTTTTTTTGTGTGTAGGGTAAAGGTGGTTTTAGAAATGGGGTAGAAATAGAAAAACAACCTCCAAACTGAAGTGCTATAGTCCAGGAGAAGCTTGACCACTTGATTCGTCTGAGTGTATACAATGACCCTTTGTGTGTCACCTGATTTCTCATCCTAGGTCAAAAAATGCAGCATAGACAGGTTATAGGGGTAAAATTCTGGACCTACTTTTAGGATCAGTGATGTGCAGATTAGATGCACTAAGCAAAAGCAAGAGGACAGTCTCTAGGAGGAGAGAAAACACTTGATCTCATTCAAACTGGTCTCAAAGACTAGGGAGGTAAGGAAAAGGCCCATGCATTCATGTACAACCCAGAAAGGTAACTTTTGCGCCTTAGGGCCCGATCCAGACCCATGTGCACTGTTGCAAACATGCTGTAAGGCACATTTGTGAGCCTTTACTGTGGACCAAGCAAAGGAGCGAGCCCAGCAAAGGAACAGCACGAGCCTGTGCTGGGCCAGCTCTGGCACTGGGCCCATGTTCCACCAACAAGCCATTGCCTGAACCACCTGGTGGTGGAGAGGTGAGTGGGGGGTGTGGAGGGAGGTGGGGAGGAATTGTTCCAGGGTAGGAAAGGCAGGCAGAGGGAAGGAAGAGGTGTGGCAGGGGAGGGAGTGGGGTGGGTGAGATTGGTGGAGTGGCAGCCATTTTTGGTACCACTGCAGTCCTGTGCGCCAGGTAGCTCAGGATTGGGCTGCCCATCTGCTTTTTATGTGCTGGTATGAGTTTGCAAGAAACTGAATCAGCCTTGTCTGAAGATAGAGAAAACTAGCTCTTCACTCACCAGAATAGATCTGGCACTGAGGAAGGCAGAGTAAAACCTAAAAATGTACATAACACACTTAAGGAGTGCTTGCTCCTCTTTCTGTCCCATTTTTAAGTGCTTAATGTACACTTGTAGGTTTTGTACAACTTTATCAATGCCACATCTATTCTGGTGGGCTACCTTTCTTTATCTTCAGACAAGCCCTCATTCAATTTCTTGCATATGTGGATGGAGTGGCCTCAATGATCTGGACAGTGGTCAAAGTAAGATGGTTTCAGTTGAAATTTAGCCAGTCAGTTAAATCCATTGAAAAGAGTTGGGGTAGCATCCCACCCTTGCTTAGAGCACTATCTGCAGAACATCTGAAGATAAAGGAAGGAGGTAGAGCATTTGGACTGGATAATGAGAAGTAACTTTTGCTTCAGAATGTTCCTCACAAAGAGTGGGAGCTGAACATTTTGCTTGTTTTCAGTGGTACAGAAAGAAAATGGTGTGTATGTGAAAGGTGAAGAGCACAGCCCTTTTCACACTGGCTCTTGCCCATGAGCTGAGCTAGTTTTATGGGTCAGTCTGTTGGTAATGGAACCCAAGATCACAATTCAGACTGGAACAGTGGCTGTTGTATTAGCACATCGAATTATAGTTGTACATAATGATTACTTTGACTATTGGGTGGACTCTCAGTAGCTACCCTGAGAAAATATAACATGCAATATTGAAAACTCTTGTATTTATATGTTCATTTGAGCTGGAGCATAAAGAGCATAAAGAGATACAGGATAGTTTAAATGAGGGCTGAAGGGAGATGAAAGTTGGGAATGGAAAAAAGAGGCATGCAAGTTGCCAGAAACAATGGAAGAAAGAGGGCAGTGATAAGGAAGAATTTCATTTGAGTTTGAGCTCCAACAATGTCTGAACAGGTTTAATGGTTACAAAGTAACAAGGACAAATGCCTTTTCTGTAGAGCAGTGCTTCCCAACCTTTACAAGACTATGGACCACTGAGACGAAAATTAGAATTGGCACAGACCACATGCACCCAGAGCCTCGAAGCAAGATTCTATCAGAGAGTACAATGTTTCTTTTGGGCCCCTTCCCAAAAGGAGAAGGAGATAAATAGAATGGGGAGGGTAGTCACAAGGGTTGGCAGCATAGGGGTGGGGGGGGGGGCAAAACAGGGCAGGGGGAGAGTTGCCAAAGTAGGAAGAGTTTTTGGAGTCCTGGTCTACTGGGCTTCCCAATGCAAAGCTCATGTCTACCTGCCCAAACAGTGCCAGCAGCGAGATACAGTAATACAAAAAACCAAACACACTCCTAAATCTCTAAAAAAATTTAAATATAAAAAATCATTGCAGAAAATTATATCATCACATTTAGGCTCACAATAGACTGGAAAATGTCCTGTGTGGACCAAAACATACTTCTGCAGCAGCTGTAATTCCACATCTGTGTGTGTTCTTGATACACTGCTTCATGGTAAGCAGATCCACAAACCAAAGAGCTACTATAACAGGCCAGTTTCCTCCCAGATTTGACACTGTTCAGGAGTGTCATGTATGCATTCCTTGGCCTAGCACATGGCTTGTGGCAGCTGCAGCCGCCATACACCCAGCATTCCACTCAGGCAGCAAGTTCAGGCGAGAGTGGAAATTTTGGGGGGCCCTCCTTTGGCTCTTGGGCCCTCTTTTTGACACTGGGCAGGGGTAAAAATTACCCCCTGTACCCCCCTCATGGCCCCTGCATGCAACCCCCACAATTTCACATAATTAAAAAAAAATACAATTAAATGTGTAGTAGAGGTTTTTCAGATGTATTATTTATAGTGAAGAATTGTGGGTTGCTGCTTTTGTTGCTGGCTGTAGGCAGTTCATTCTCCACCCTCTCTGGTGGACTGTACTGGAAGTGATTAAAGGAAATCTTTTTTTTCCCCCTGAGACTTCGTGGATCACTTCTCAGGGTCACCTGTGCTGTAGAGTATCCTTTCAGTGTTCAGTTTCTCAAGTATTCAGTTCTGCTTTGTAATATGTTGCTTACCCCTTGTCTTCACCATTATCATAGTGGAAATGGAAAAGGTGCAAAAGAGAGCAACTAAGATGATTTCTGGGCTGGGGCACCTTCCTTATGAGGAAAGGCTACGGTGTTTGGGCCTCTTCATCCTAGAAAAGAGGCGCCTGAGGTGGGACATGATTGAGACATAAAAAAATTATGCAGGGGATGGACAGAGTGGATAGAGAGATGCTCTTTACATTCTCACATAACACCAGAACCAGAGGACAGCCACTAAAATTGAGTTTTGGGAAAGTTAGAACAGACAAAATAAAATATTTCTTTACTCAGCGTGTGGTTGGTCTGTGGAACGCCTTGCCACAGGATGTGGTGATAGCATCTGGCCTGGATGCCTTTAAAAGGGGATTAGACACGTTTCTGGAGAAAAAATCCATTACGGGTTACAAGCCATGATGTGTATGTGCAACCTCCTGATTTTAGAAATGGGCTATGTCAAAATGCCAGATGCAAGGGAGGGCACCAGGATGCAGGTCTCTTGTTATTTGGGGTGCTCCCTGGGGCATTTGGTGGGCCGCTGTGAGATACAGGAAGCTGGACTAGATGGGCCTATGGCCTGATCCAGTGGGGCTGTTCTTATGCTCTTATATTCTTAACTTACACAACAATTCTGTTGAGGCCCTTCAGTCTGGGTGCCCAGTTCTGGATCCCACAATGCTGGCTTTCGGTTTCCATCATTTTATTACTGGTCTCTTGTAGCTCAGGCTATTCAATTTATGCTGATTTGACAGCCTTAATGTTCTCTCTGATGTGGGAGGAACTAATCTCAGAATTTTGTGAATAGGTGGTGATTAAAAAGCTTTTTTTAAATGTTGGGGAGTGAGATATCAGCTAATAACAAGGTACACAGTTATCAGATCTAAATATAAAATTGTGCTTTCTAGAGTGTAGGTAATAGTGTATTTTAAAAGAAACAGCCCACAAATTTGTTGGAAGAGCGTGCTAATAGATTCCAGGAAGAATCTGATTCATTTGACAAGCTCACTGTAACACTAAGATGACAGGTGATGAGTTGATTGACAAAACAGTACCACTGTAGATACTGCTTTACTATAATGTATTCTCACAAGTTTATTTTGGGCATAAATGGTATTCACGAAGTGAGTGCTATCCTGATATCCCATATGCCCTGAGGGTTTATCCTGGCACAGATTCTCTGCCTGTTCATAAAGTTCATAGAGATAATGTTAGAACCAGTGTGTGATGTGTGGTCTAGATAACAGATTTGCCAGAACTAGCATATGGGTGCTAGTGGAAAGAGTCCACCCTTTTCCAGAGATGTGGCATCCATGCTGCTTATAATTCAGCAACAACTCCAAATTGGGAGCAGGGCAGCTGCTAAATGGACATCTGCTTAATCCAAAATGAGAGTCAGAATGCTTTGTTCCCTCTGTCAAATGCTGGATAATATGCAAATCTTTCACTCCTACCTAGGGAAGGTGACTTAATGAATTCATGCTCATAAATAGCAATGTCAGGTGAGGATAGCTTGCATATGTGAACCAGCTGTCAACCACTGA
Source organism: Tiliqua scincoides (assembly GCF_035046505.1). Lineage (NCBI taxonomy): Eukaryota > Metazoa > Chordata > Lepidosauria > Squamata > Scincidae > Tiliqua > Tiliqua scincoides. The sequence continues at coordinate 67,340,393 of NC_089821.1, forward strand.
AGAAAGAGCTCTCACATCACTTGAAATACAGTGTTTTACAATAGAAGTATTCAGCTGCAGGTCTCCCACTGAAGTGTGTCCATGTCTGTCCCCAGTCATCTGCCTGATGGTTCTCAAGTCTCTTCTGCAGCAAGTCTATCTTCTCATGTTCCCTGTAGCCCTCTGACCTATCCTGAAAATGAAAAGGTGCAAATACTGCTAAAATCTTCAAGTGGTATCTTTCTAGTGCATTTGCTGATCAGAAAATGGTGCGATCCTGTCAAGTCAGCTGTGGCTGGAGAAAGCTCTCTGTGATTTCCATGAGATGGAGCTGACAAAAGGAAACCCATTTTTCCATATTTGTCTTATTAATTCAAAGGACAATTGTCCCAGAAAGGCCTTTACAGCAAATCTTGAGACCCTCTGGAGGCATTCCTGTTTCTGCCTCATTCTAATGAAATTCCCACAGGTTGCCAAATTTCCTCATGCATCAAGAGAAAATAATCAGCTCAAGAATCCCAAAGCCGGCCACTACTCTGACACCTTTCACCGCTAATAAATTACTTGACTAGACCAGAATTGGATGTAAGTGTACATCAATGTACATTTTCTTGCAAGTCTGGGTGTCCATGCCCATCAGAGAGCCAGCCAGACCAAGCCTTAAATCCTCAGTACTGGTGGTAGTGGCAGTGGCGTCACTAGGATTTGAGTCACCCGGTGCGGGAGGCCTGTGCATCACCCCATGTAGTGGGCGGGGCAACACCCCAGGTGGGTGTGGTGATGTACCATTGCCCCGCCCCCACTGGTTTTTTGGCTGTACCTTTTGTTAGAACACAGATATTTCAATGTGGATTGTTTCATTGCAGAAATTATGCATTGATTGATATATAACATAATAGTCTTATTCCTCCAAACTCTGATTTTAGTGATTTTGAAAACTTGTAGAGTCTCACACACGCACACCCTGTGTCAACTTACTAACACCTTATTGCAGCAGTTCTCAAACTTTTAGCACTGGGACCCACTTTTTAGACTGACAATCTATCCAGGACCCATTGGAAGTGATGTATTGGCCAGAAGTGACATCATCAAGCAAATTAAAATAAATAATTATAAATAATTAAATTAAAATAAAATAATTAAATATGGGGGAGCCAGTCCTGTTCCACCAAGTGAATCTATTCTGAAGTAAGTCCTATTGTGGTCAATGGGGCTTACTCTCAGGAAAGTGTGGGTAGGATTGCAGCCTGTGAGCCCAAGCCTATGCATGTCTACTCTGAAGTAAGTCCCATATTGGTCAATGGGGCTTACTCTGTAGTCTGCCTGCAATAACAACCCCCCCAAAAAGAATCATTGAGATTTTCAGCCCTCCCCAGAGCCCAGTTTAAAGTTCTTTTATTTCAAGCATATCAAGATAAAGACCCACCTGGCTTTGCAAGTGCAAAATAGAAAACATGCCCCCTAGCACTTCAAGCCACTTTTTTGTCCTTTTTAGTGGGGGGGAGGCTGCCTCTGGACATTTGTTGCGCTCCAGCTCCATTGGATCAGGACCATTCTGGTGTCCTCACATTCCCCTTTGCCTGGCCTGACCACCAGCCAAGGCACGTCTGCCTATTCACAAGTAAACGCGACATGAGTCTGCTTCACTGTCCAAAGGACTCCATAGACTCGCAGCCGGGAGGGGGGACCTCCTCCATGTTTTGGGGTGCTGCATTCATTGGATCAGGACCATTCTGACCTCTTTGGAGTCCTCTCAGCCTGCCTCTCAGCCTGCCTAGACTAAGGCAAGTCTGCCTACTTGTGAGTGAACGCAACCACGTGGCTTCGTTTTGGGCTCAGACTCGTAGCTGGGAGGGGGGAGATTCTTGGCTGTTTTTTGGGGGCTGCATTCATTGGATCGGGACCATTTTGGTGTCGTTGGATTCCTCTCAGCCTGCCCTTTCTGACAGACTATGGCAAATACACCTACTCACGAGTAAATGCGCCATACGGCTCACTTTCACTTTCCATAGGGCTCCATGCATTTTTTCCTTCAGGGTTTTTGGCCATAACTTTTCAATGAAAGGAGCTATTTCAATTCTGTTTTTTGCATTGCACTCTGCTGGGAATTCTGCATCCAACAGTGTATGGCATGACAGGGTAGCACCTAACACCGCGAAGTTAGCGTGTCTCCCGCACCCCCTAGAGACGCCAGTGGGTAGTGGTAATGTCTACCAGGGAACCCAATGTACGGCTTTGTCCTAGGTCCCCCAACAAGCTGGCGCTGACACTGTGTAAGTCATACACATCATTCCACATTCTCTGAATGACTGAGATGAATCCAGGCACCCAGTTTCCAAGAGGTCACATATTCTAGCATACATGTAGCCACTTGCCACATTTGCACTTGATATGTGAACAAATTCTTCACCCCTTGGCAGAGTGATTTAGGGCCCAATCTTATCCAAATTTCTATTGCTGAGGCAGTCATGCCAATGGGGCGTGTACTGCATCCTGCGGTGGAAGTGCAGTCCTGGAGGCCTCCTCAAGATAAGGGAATGTTTATTCCCTTACATCAGGGCTGCGTTGGCATTGGAAAATTGGATAGGATTGGGCCCACAGATAACCAAGCTATTCTGGGGTGAGTGTATCCTAGAATACGTAGTTTGGTCATCTGTGAGGATGGCTCAAGCTCTACTTCATGCACTGCTCGCTCTCTCTATCCATTCATTTATGGGGTGAACATGCCATGGGTGTGCATGCTGCTTGCCCACATACTGGAACTTTTTTACCTTAATTGCTGGTAAGTGAATGGAATATTCCCATGGCCAGGGCATTCGCTCCCAAATGCACAAGGATAGACTGACAAAGTGGCCCAGCACTGGATGGGTTTTTAAAATGTGGTTAGAATTGTTCTGGTTTTATTTGATGCTTTATTATTATTTCTTTCTAATGTTTTTGTTTTGTTATATGATAGTTTTTTGTTTTTTTTTGCATATCTTGTAAAGCCTTCTTGAGGGCCCTTTTGCAGTCAAAAAGGTGGGATAAAAATCCCAGAACAAATAAAATAAGATCACATCTGTAGGAGAGAAGTTTATTGCTGATAAACCTTTATTCTCACCCTTTCTCCAAGGAGCTGCACATAGTTCTTCCCTGACCCATTTTATCCTCACAAATATCCTAGATTGACAGGCTAGGTTGAAAGCGCAGTTGGCTCAAGGTCGTTCTATGACTATTAGACCTGAGGGGGCTATGAATCCAGGTTTTCCAAGTCTTAGTCCAACATGCTGTCCATGGTACCATGCTAGCCATCGTGGTTTGGCTTTCCTACATCTCTAATAAGAATGGAATTGTGGTAAACAGTGTGGCGACAGAGGGTTAATACCTCTGTGCCCCAGTTCCAGTCCAAAACCTTGCACCAGGCTGCTGCTCCTGCTGAGAATAAAGGCAAGCCTCTTATTACATGAAGTTGCATTTAACTCAGGACTGCCTGCATGTATCACTTGAAAAGGTCAGGGAGTGTCGTCGTCCCCCCCCCATCATCACTCCCCTGTTGGGTGGACCTGAGCCAAAGAAATGACTGCTGTAATGGGCAAGGGATGCCAGCTAATCTGCTCCTGCCTACAATATATGTTTATGTAAGGCCTCAACATGCTCTTGTGAGCCTAGTCAGGCAATTACTGCCTACGCATATGAAAGCTGGGCCTGTGGGAGTAGTTGTGCTGTTGTTTGTGTCTCCTCTTAAGAAAAGTTTGAAGGCTACAGCTGGGTTAATTCAAGTGCTTTTTGTTTTTTCTAATGAAGCAAAACAGCCGATGCTGACAGTTACTTATGGAAATCATACTAAAGATAGGATCTGGAAAGGGAAAACAACACATCCTACTGAAACCAAATAAGGCAATGAGATCCCAGAAGTAAGCCAGGCCAGGCTAATTGATCTAACTAGGCCAATAGGACGGGGAAGGAAATTAAGACTGTTTTGAAGTATATTTAGGTGTTGATGGACAGTGCTCTGGGATCTAAGGTCCTCTGCTTACCAGGTGGTGGCAAACAGCAAAGTATGATTTTTTCAGGCCTGATCCTGTTGTCTGCTGACAGAAATGAATAAGCTGGTGTTATGAGAGACTTGTATGTCTAAACAACCCCTCCACCCAGATTCCTGTGTCAGGCTGTATTCCTGGGAGGGGTAGTGTTGTTTCAGGTTGAACAGCCATAAGTGCACTTTGAGTACACAAGTACCCCCTGACAAGTAGGAGGGAAAAAAAGAACTTTGGCAAGAGTTGTTTTGACTCCTAGGTGTATAGGGTTGCTACCTAGATTTATGTCTCTAGTCCAGTGGTTCTCACACATTTAGCACCAGGACCCACTTTTTAGAATGAGAATCTATCATGACCCACCGGAAGTGATGTCATGACCCGAAGTTACATCATCAAACAGGAACATTTTTAACAATCCTAGGCAGCAATCCTACCCACACTTACCCAGAAGTAAGTCCCATTTGTTATCATATACACAATAGCCTGTTAAAAGAACAGATCTGTAACATTTCCCCAAATGCAGTCACATACCATGGTAGCATCAAGTCTAATATATTAAAAATAAAATATTGAAATGAATGGGGACCCACCTGAAATTGGCTCACGACCCACCTAGTGGTCCCCACCCACAGTTTGAGAAACATTGCCTAGTCAATGCCTCACCATTCTAGTGAAAATGGTGAAGAGATTACACCTCCCAACCAGTGTGTTGCTAGCAGTTGTTCAGATATATATTTTTTTCCAGCTTGAAACTGCTGACAATGATTCAACAGAGGTTTGACTGGAATCTCAGTCTATGCCTTTTAAGCAGAGGTGTAGCGGAGGCAGGCGAGGAGATGGAGCAGAGCTCCAAGATTTCTCCTAAAGTGTGTCATCATCAGCAGGAACATTCAGATGCTTCCTCCTAAACCTTTCTTTGAAGGACTTCAGCTGAGATGAAGCATGAGGCTAACTGAGAAATGTGCCTAGGGGCATGTGTTAATGTTTCTAAGCCACTGTTCTTCCCAAGGACTAACTGAGATATAGGCTAATGTTATGTTATGTGCTTGTGTTCTATTAAGGTTACAATCCTATGTATATTTACCTGGGAGTAAGTTCTGTTGAACACAGTGGGACTTCAGTGTAGATATGCAAGGCTTGCATTAATACCTTTTTTTTATTTATGTAGGATATTTTTAATCTCATTTTTCAATTTTATTTTTATATTTGTTTTACACTATTGCAAGCCATTTTAAGAATGTGGGGATGAAATGAGCTAGATCCTTAAATGAAGTTGAAAGCAGAAAAAGACTGTAATGAAGAAATAGAAAGTTGGTATTTTATATACAAAATAGTCTTAATGGGGTGTGTCTATGGTATGGGGGCCTTGTGTCATGATGAGTTTCTAAATGCTAAAATTTTACCACTACACCACTGCCCTTAAATCACTGCAGCCTCTGTGTCGGTCTTGTGAAATCCAGCCTTCAGTATTAAGTTCCACTGACCAAAACTAGCTTTCGAACTACACTGTAACCATAATGGGGATGGACAAGTCCAGCGTGGCTTGAGTCGAGTCACAAGTCACTGCCCCCCACAACTCAACTCGAAAACGAGTCCTATCAGGGGTACTTATTCTCTTAAAAAAACAAACCCAGCTGTGGGGAAAAAAAACCAGGACTGCTACTGGGGTGTGTGTCGGAGTTCTCTTTAACCACTCCCTTGCTGTCCTATGTCATCTGTAAACAAGGTGAGAGGAGAGTGGGCACAGAAGTGGCAAGAGGGAGAAGGGTCATGAGGCTTGCCAGAATGAACCAATCCTTGGCAGCTCTACTCAGAAGTAGTTCTATTTGCAAGAGTTGTTTAATGAGGCTTCCTCCTCCCAGTAACAATGGAGCCCACCAGTAGGGTAGCTAGAGTGGGTGCAAAGCACTAAGTTTTGCAGGGAGCCTCACCTTGGCTTGCAAAGCACGACATATTGCATGGAGACTCACTACAGGCGTTCAAGCTGCCCTCTCCCCTTCAGAGTAGAGCATGCAAGCTGCCCTCTCCCCAGGACGTGCAGTGCAAGGGTGGCAGGTGACACAGAACTGCCCAGTAGTTCATGGAAAAACACCACAGCCAGCTGCCCTGCCTGCTTACACCTGAGGAGGCTTTGCTTGCACCAGCTTTCTTAGGTGTAAGGAGAGCCTCCTCTGGTGTAAGCAGGCAGGGCAGCTGCAATGTTTTTCCACAGACAACAACAGGTCAGTTCTGCCTCACCAGCCATCCCTGCACTGCATGTCCCTGCTCTGAAGGGGTGGGGGCCGCTTGCACGCCTGCGTTGAGACTTTGGGCAACACTTAGTGCTTTTCCAGCAGAGGTGAGGCTCCCTGCAAAACTTAGCACTTTGCACCCACTCTAGCTACACTATTGGAGACCACAGGAGCCAGCCATGAGGCTGGAAAGCATGATCACTATCCTTCCCCTCCCTGGATTTCTCCAGCCAATTATAAGAACCCATTTGGGTTCCTCCTTTTGCCCTACCTCAGCCAGAGAAAAAAATCCAACTGTCCATCCTTCATCCAATGATCATTGAAGGAAAAGAGAGCAGGCTCCTGCCTTCCCCCCCTTCCAAAGCAAAACATTAATCCTTCCCTGCCTCCTGGCTGGAACTACCCTGCTGCTTGCCTGGTCTGAATGATGGCTCCATGAAGTCTTTCACTCTGTGATAAAAGTAAGCAAGCACACCCAGACTCCAGTGCACATGCATAGGGAATCAGTGCCAAGTCAAGTGGCCTCAGACTCAAATCAGTGCCTGAGTCATCAGCACAGGTCACTGGAGTCTCCACAAGTCAGTGAAAATGCTGATTTTTGTGACTCAGACTCAAATCACCTGACTTGAGTTCCCATCCCTGAACCATAAGACCTCTGAACAACTAACCCTCTCAACTTAATGAACACAGTGGAAGCTAGGTGTAATGGAAATGTGCAAGTTCCCTGGTGGAGAAAGGGTGTGGTGTCAACAGTGACCCCTTGCTCTGGCAGGCAAAGATGGGGTTAAAACCTGGGCTTTCAGCAGTGCGTGTGCTACACAGCTGTAGCCACTAGAAGCAACAAGGTCTTCAGGGATAAAAGTAGCACCTGGAGGTTGGAAAGGCTGTGTGTGTAGTAGAAGGAGAAGAGCTTGGAGGAAGGAAGGAAGGAAGGAAGAAAGAAAGAAAGAAAGAAAGAAAGAAGAGGACTAAATTGACTGATGGATGGACTTTGAACTGGTGGACTGACTCATGAACTAACTGATGGCCTGGCAAAATAGTGGAACAGAGACTGCTAGAGACACTGGAGACTAGTGGCTGCTATGCCCAAGATCTGCTGCTTGGAGAACTGGGAAGAGGGACCTTGCAGCCTCACAGGCCAGCTATCTGCTAGTTACCTTCCTGCTGGTGCTGGGGTTCAGCAGTAGTTTTATATGCTACTAGAGCAAAGTGGTTTTGAGTCAGGGGGACTAATTAGTTTAAAGTGGGCATAAGTTCTCCAAAACAAGCTTGGAAAGGGACTGTAGCAAAACACCAGGTCACTGTCACACCCTGCCACTTGGGTAGAGAAGGGTAGAGAAACACTGAGGGAAGTACAGGGATAGCCCCATTTGCCAAAGCATGGTAGTTTCAATAGTGGGAAACTCTAAAAGGAAAAAGGATCATGGAGTTAATCTGAGGATTTTTGTAGCTTAAGTTTTGGGAAGCGGACATCATAACTTAGTGGACAAGTATGTCCTTTCTCTGCCAAAAGCCCCAGCTTCATTCCCTGGCATCTTTGACCCCCTGTCTGAAACCATGAAGAACTGCTTTCAGCCCATGTGCGGAACTGGTTGGACCAGGGGTGCCCAAACCCCAGCCTGGGGGCCACTTGCGGCCCTCGCAGGCTCCCAGTCTCCAATGAGCCTCTGGCCCTCCAGAGACTTGCTGAATCCCGTGCTGGCCAGATGCAACTGCTGTCAGCAAGAGGACCTCTCACCTGAGCTGTGGGATGAGGGCTCCCTCCACTACTTGCTGTTTCATGTCTGTGATGCAGCAGTGGCAGTGAAGGAAAAGTTGGCCTTGCTTTGTGCAAGGCCTTTTATAGGCCTTGAGCTACTGCAAGACCTTCATTTATTCATATAAGTTCCATCTCTAATATATTCATTTATGTAAATTTATGCAAATTTGAAATGGTAAATTAATTCTTTTTTCCCCAGCCCCTGACACAGTGTCAGAGAGATGATGTGGCCCTCCTGCCAACATGTTTGGACACCCCTGGGCTAGACCAATGGCCTGACTGAGACTGAGACAACGTCCTGTGTTTGTGGGAACCGTTACCTCTTTACAGAGTGGCACAGTGTGAATGGAGAGACACAGCTTCCCATGGTAGCTATTCCCAGGTGGTTTCAGTGTATAGTGTGACAACAGCTGGGTAACATTCAGTACTGCTTTTTGGTAAACTCCCAGTGTAGACGGGGCTCGCTGAAATTGGCAGCTTAATCCTTGAGCTAAATAGAAGCCAAGCTAGTATGAAAATTCAGCTTGTGTCCAATCTCAATCCCTTCAGCTAGTTTACCTTCACCGTGTAACTGGCATGAACATTCAAAAGCACCAGACTTGACAGTCCTTTGCCTGGAGACAAGGCTTCCTGGTTACTTTACATCTGATGCCATTTTTATTCTCATTAGTGGAGTACCACTGACAGCTGCTCATAGGAGACAATGGAAAAATCCAGGATTTGATCATAGCTGTGATTTTGCAGCAGCTTGTCATCAAACCCCAAGGAAAGTAGAAGCAAAAGCTGGAGTTCATGTTCTTACATGCCCAAGTCTCAGAGCAAGTGAACTACCTGCAAGTGAACTTTTTCATTTTTTAACACTTAAACTTTGCCCTACCAATGCAAAATACTGACCTATTAGCCTCATATTGGAGGCTGGGAGAGGAAGGTCATGGCTGAGAGACATAGAGGGGTTTATGAGAACCCTGCATTGCAGCTTGTAGGTGTTCTCTGAGGGCCTGGACCCAAGATTTATGCTGTGACAGTGATGCTAAGCAAGGCAGGTTCTGATCAGGGCCTTGAATGGGAAGTTGCCTGGGAGCCACATGTATGTATGCTGCCTTGAGTTCCATTAAGGAAGAAACGTGGCTATAAGTGTAATAAATAAAGCAAAATGACAGAGAGATGATACAGAGTGGTTAATAACAATTCTGCAATTCAGTCTAGTGCTATTATGTACAGTATGTGGGGAACATATAATCCACCTTTACTACAGCTTGTTACTTAGGGGTCAGTATGCTGCAGTGGAGTTTATTACCATCTCCACACCTGGTCATTTTGGGGTTAATGTCTGGTTTGAAATCCTAGCAAAAGAGATTCCACCTGGAAACATAAGCATGTGTGCCTTTATAGGAATAAAACTTTTAAAAAGAAACAGAAGGAAAGAAATTCTGTAGCTTAGTGCTCTTTGCTCATACCTGGAAAGGATGCAGGGCTATCACTAGCGCTAAGCTTCCTTTTGTTCAGTCTTGTTTGTGCAACTTTTTTTATCACAGTGATCTAATGATTTTGGCAGTTTGTGCCAAATTTGTTCTTCCACAGGGACTAATTTGACTCATGATCTAACACTTATTGAAGTAAAACATTAGAGGAAGGGCAGTTCTTTTATTTTTAAGTTACTGTACTGGGATTCAAGTAGCAGTCTGACGACTGACTCACACTTTATACATAAGACGCAGTAGTTGTGTGTACATGGTGTGTCTTGTTGTGAATTGTGTGAATGGTGAAGGGGAAATGTGTGTCTGTAAATACACAGGGACACACAAACACATGCCAGATATAGCATTGGCTCCAGCTCCTTGGCATGTATTCATCCCACTGACAGAATATGTGCCTTCCCAGCATCCTTTGCAGCATTCACCACAGCAAACAGTGGTGCATGTATGACAGTCTGCTATGTCAAGTGCAAGTAGGCCTTCACTTGTATCTATAACCCTGATTTCAACCCGTGTAGATTAGCTCCTGCTGGGGATGTTTGTTTCTTTCAAGATGTGTAATAATTTCTAGGTCTCACTTTGATAGTTTTCTAAGGGTATTGACCTCCTTGTAAATATTATTGGTTCTCTTTTGTGCTGGTGAGTCAACTGAAATGACTTCCAATGTACAGGGAATATCTGTCACCTTTAGACACACATCTGTGGTAGGATGGAGACATCTAGTATGAGAAACTCAGGAAACCGAAACACTCTTTTAGGCTGGTGTAGAAGTCTCCCCCTTCCTCTGCCCTATATTGCTTTGCACATATAAAGTCAAAGAAATCTACCTATGTTCATGTGACAACTTTTGGAACTATGTCACTATTTATGAGCATCATGTCCCACTTAAAAATATAAGCACTGTGAGAGAGCTTGTGAGACAGTTCCTCTCACCCTCTTTTAAGTCCAAAGTGATGTGTTTGGTCAACAGCTCTTCATTATTGCATTTCCTTCAAAGAGGGAAATGGTCAGAAACCATTTGACTAACTAAATGGTTAGTCACTACGAGAGAGAATGTAAGTTCTGGGACAGAAAAAGAACAACAGATTCTAAAGCTGTGTGCACTGACCAAAGAAGCAGCAGGGGAGGAGAACAGAGGTGAGAGGAAGTAATAACATACAACAAGATATTAGAAGGAGATCAGAGAGGAGTCAGCATTCTGAGACATGGTAAGCAGAGGCAGGGCAAAATACCTGGGAGATGTGCAGAGAGAGACAGACTGATGAAGGAATTAAGTAAATATGCATTCTGGTCTATGCTTTACATTCATATTATGGCTGTGAGATAAGCAAATGGTACACTAGCGAAATGCATAAAACTCAGTCTCCAGTAATCATTTCACTAGCTTTTATGGGTGCAGTAATTGACAATATCTTCTATTTCTATCTACACATCCACCCTGAAATGCACAAACTGCACATGTACTACAAATGGCTGCAACTCAGTGGGTTTTAACGTCCATTTTGGTATTTATTTGCAGCACTTATACCCCACCCTTCAACTGACAAGGCTCCCAGGCATAAAATCAAACACTGGGAAATCAATATACCCCCCAAAAAGGTGGTGGTGATGCTGTACCTCCCTGGCTTCAGACAGGTTGATATGGATTAGAGAGGTGGTGTCCAGGGAGGAAGAGTCTCTCCTTCCTTCCCTGCCACTCCTCAATTCCATATCACACACTCTTTCCCCAAATGGATTTTCCTGAAAGAGTTCTTAGGGTTTGGCAGTGGGGATGAACACTTAGAGCCCAATCCTATGCATGCCTACTCAGAAGTAAGCCCCATTATAGGCAATGGGGCTTACTCCCAGGTAAGTGAGGATATGATTGCAACCTTAGTCCCTTATTCATGCTGTTCATGCAGCTCTTTGTCTCTGTATTGAATAAGGAACTGGAAACTAGGAACCAAGCATTATGTTGGTTGTAGCATTGTGTGTGATCCTAACCAACTAGGATCAACCAACTAATCATTGCGATCCTTCCTCTGTTTTTCACAGATGCAATGTATATATTTTTCACATTTTTATAGCATCCTTTCTCCAGGGAACTCATGGTGGCGTATGTGGTTCTTTTCCGCCTTTTGTCCTCATAACAACCCTGTGAGTTAGGTGGGACTGAGAGATAGTGACAGGCCCAAGGTCACTCAGGAAGCTTCGTGGCTGAGCAGGGATTTGAACCTGGATCCTCCAGGTCTAACACCAGAACTACCACACCGTACTGGCTCTCTACAGTGGTGTCTGTCACTTGGTGGTGGAGCAACTACTTTGCATGCAGAAAGCCCTCTGTTCAATTAGTATCTCCAGGAAGGGCTGGGAAAGACCCATTTCTGAAACTTTTGAGAGCCATTGCCTGTCAGTGCTGAGAATATTTAGCTAGATGGATCAAAGGTATGACTCACTAGAGGTAGCAGCTTTCTATGTTACAGTGGGTGCAGAAATGATCACAAAACTGAACTGCACGCGCTGGTGCAAAGGTGATCAGGGAGCTCCATAGAAATACAACAAAATATGCCTTCTGCAGGGGGAAAAGATGCAAGCCTCCTTTGTATAATAATTATCTAGAGCTGACAATGATAATCTCTGGTAAGTGCTGTACTTCTCTCTTCTGCCCACATTTAGGGAAATAAAAGGAAAAAGGAAGAATGAGGGCTTCATAAACCTAGAGCTGGCTTTAAGCAAAAGCACTGCTTAGTGTTAAAAAATTTTTAAAAGCGCTTTCCTGGCTTCTGGAGCTGCTAATGAAGGAGGACAGAAGCTATTCAAATTGCAGTGACCCGGCATTCTGCCTCATCACCCAAACTGTGGGCCCAATCCTCAGGGCCTCTGAGAGGAATTTTATCAAGGGGTACAAAGTTTCTTTTGGGGCCCCTTCCCAAAGGGAGAAAGGGCAATGGGGTCAAGCAGAATGGAGGGCAAAATAGGGCAGGCGGAGGGTACTGAAAGCCAGAATTGTCTTTGGAGCCCAGGTATACAAGGCTTCTTGATGCGGAGCCCAGGTCTACCCCACCAGGTGGCATTGGCAGCTTGATATAGTAATATGGTAAACCAAACACACTCTCTTTAAAATCTTTGAAATATAGAAAATCATTGCAGAAAATTTGCATCTTTGTGTTTGGGCTCACACTAGAATGGACAGTGTGCTGAGTGCACCAAAAGGAACTTATGCAGCAGCTGTAGCCCAGCAGTGCTGTCCCTGAACTCCTATACACTCCTTCATGGTTATCTGATCCACATGCCAAAGAGCAACTTAGCAGGCCAGTTCCTGCCAGATATGACACTGTGTTAAGGAGGGTCATGGATGCTTTCTGGTGTGTGTGGCTTGCAGCAGCAGTTGCCGCTGCATGCCCACAGTTGTACCCCCAGCATCATGTGCAAGCAGTGAATTTGGGTGAGATAGGAAATTGTAAGATCCCAGGAACTTTCTGGGCCCCCTCCTTTGGCTCCTGGGCCCCCCTTCTGACCCTGGGCCCGGGTACAAATTACCTCCTTTACCCCCCTCTCCTAGGCCCTGCCAATTCTAACTAGGCTCTGTGATGTCATAAAGGCATGTATGACAGTGTACAGACCTTTATGACATTGCAAACAGTGCAATGTCAGTGGCCATTTCACTGCAAATGATGGTGGCAGCCCCAATACACTTCTGAAGACATGATCTGTGCTGAGGCAGGTGAGCTATTGTGGGAGGCAGGTGATGGGGGGCAGAATGGGTTGGAGGAGGAGGAGGAGTGGGGGAGGGTGTGGGCAGGGAAGGGAGGTGTGGATCTTATGTGCCAGGATCCTATCTCCTTTCCCTTACCCTCCACAGTTCTACAGCAACAAAATGGCTGCCGCAGATCAGGGGAGACCCATTGGGGCAGTGGAGGTGTATACCCCAAGGTAAGGGAATGAATGTTTCATTATCTGGAGGAGGCCTCCAGGATCCCCTCCCCACAGGATGCAGCATGTACTCCATTGATGCAGCTGCATCAGCAGGAGGGGGTTAGCTAGGACTGGGCTGTGAGTCTGGAAAGAATTTGCACCTACCATGACAACTATACCTCTGCAGGTTAGCGCCCATTTTCACACGTTTGTCAAAAACTGTGGAAATCAAGAGTGCAGATGTGTGTGGTGATAATTAGCTTTTAACAAAGGCTTCAATAGGTTGTGTAATCCAGGAGCATCAGATAGTTGTTTAAAAGTGTTGCCAGCTTTCAAACAGCATGAGATTCAGTGATAGGTGTTTGGAACAAAAGTAAGTCAGTGTAAGAAGGAATAAATTCTTATGTGTCCAAGTATGTCACCAATGGGTCTTTTGAGAATAAAAGGAACTGTCTGACCCTACTGTGGTTGCTGCAATTTCATATGTGCCTATACTCGGGGACATAGCTTGAGGCTGAAATGTCTTTTCCTTTCAGCAAGAAATGGCAAAAGACAAATGAATAGGTTTGAATTTGGCATGTCATCCTCAGTAGCTCCGTTTGGGTTCTGTAGGACCTTTCAACTGAGAGAATGAAGGAGTCCAACCAACATCAAAACTAGAGGCTAATTTGCAAAATATGTCTTCTCTGAATACGGCTACAACTCAACATCACCCAGTGAAATGGAGGTAAGTTCAGAATGGTCAAAAGGAGATACTTCACAGAGCATGTAATTAATTTATAGAATTCACTGCTACAAGATGTGGTAATGGCCATTGGCTAGATGGCTTGAAAGGGGATTAGTTAATTTCACAGAGGAGAGATCTATTTGCGATCAGTCATGATGGCTAACTTGAACCTCCAGATTCAGAGGCAGTGTATATTATTACTTACTGAAGTGCAACAGCAGAGGAGGCTATTCTGTCCTTACCTCTTGTAGGTTTCCTAGAACCATCAGGATGGCCATTGTAGGAAAAAGATAGTGGCTTATGTTAGCTTTTGGTCCGAGTCAGCAGAGTTTGTCATGTTATGCTAGGATGATCCAGGGCAAAAGAGTAATTGATAAATTCCAGAGGTGTTTGTCTAGAAGGGATAAAGATTCTAATGAAGTTATCATGATGTTAGGTGCAGTAAAGCCAAATCTTTTCATGTGACTAGCTCTATTGGTTCCTGTTGCTCCAGTGCTGTTTCTTTATATTTAAAGCAGAGTTAACTTTAATAGTTGTGTAAAGGAAGGACGTCTCTAGGTGCAGTTTGACATGTCAGAATGCTGCAGAGGAGAGAAAAGCCACCTCAATGACTCTGGAATGCTCACAAGGAGGCCATGAAAGCCACAGTCATCTGCTGTTTTTTGTCCTCACACTCCTGCTGATCAGAGGTTTTCTGAAATGCACAGACTTCATTCTTAGATTTGGCAACACAGGAATGGAACACAGGTTCCATTCCTGGACCCCTTGTGAGTACCAAATTCCGCATGATATCAAATCACATGGATTTCAGGGTCCATTGAGCTCCAAATGCATCTGAGACCTGTGAAGGCATAGCCTCCACGGGCCTCGGAAGAGCCTCTGGAGGCCCGTGGAGGCACAGCTCAACCTGTAGATGTGCACTTCATGAATTTGTCTAATTAACCAATAGAGTGAAACCACATATTTAAATGTGGATATGTTCATTTTAAAACACATAAACAGCAGCTGCAGGGGGATCCAGAATGGACCTGGGTGCCTGAGGAAGGGGGTATTTAACCCTTTCTCTCTACATGCTGTTGATGAAAATGCCCCTCCAGCTGTCTTGAGCTCCAGGATGGAAGCTCCCATTAGTGCCAATGTGAGCTTCCCTCCTGAAGCAGCTTAACATGGAGCCGTTTTTGCTGAAGTTGTAGCATGAAAGGAAAGGATGAAATACGCATGAAAGGAAAGGATGAAAGGATGAAATACCATGGTTTCAATGCTGATTGGTCCCCCAGACTTCAAAGTGTCTTTGAAGAGACACTTTGCCAACAGTCTGAGGCTAAGAGGCAAAGAAGGAAGGCCCATAGCCAGGGAGACAGACCAGGGACAGACTGCACTTCCTCCCGGTGTGGAAGGGATTGTCACTCCCGGATTGGCCTTTTCAGCCACACTAGACGCTGTTCCAGAACCACCTTTCAGAGCGCGATACCATCGTCTTTCGAGACTGAAGGTTGCCAATACAAGGTCCCCCAGAAGCTGTTATTTCAGTTCAACACACGCACAGGCATGTATGGATATGCACGTGTAGGAGGACCAAGGGCCCAATCTGATCCAACTATCCAGCACTTATGCACCCATGCAAATGGGGCATGTGTAGCATCCTGTGGTGGGAGGAAGCAGTCACGGTGGCCTCCTGAAGATATGGAAATGTTTGTTCCCTTACCTTGGGGCTGCATTGTGGCTGCATCATCACTGGATAGGATTGGGTCCCAAATTACCTCATTAATGTACCATGCAGTTTGGTCCTAATAGGTGGAGCAAAATAAGTATCTTCTGAACTGTGAATAAGCAAGCAAGCAAGAAGCAGAAAAGTAATTGCATTATGAAGCTGCTGCATAGAGGACAGTGATGAGTAGACACACACTAGACTGTGCACTAAACAAAGGATGTATCTACAATGTCTGGTAGAGTTAAATGGAACATGAATGCTTTGGAGTAAGAAATGGCTCTCAAAATAAGATGCAGCTGGCAAGGCAGTCCTAGGTGTGATAACACCCTGAAATGGTCACATATGGCTTTGACAGAGACCTATGGCTTGCAGAGCTGCTCTCTTGCTATTAAAGTGCCATTGAACCAGATTAAATGTGTGACTTCAGGAGGCCTTTCTCTGAGCAAAGTGAGATCTAGGCATTTTGTTTTTCTCTTCTGTGGAAGACAAGGTGAGGAATTTCAGACTTGCTTTCACACTCTCCTTCCCACATCAAAGGAGCCCACAAACACTTGTGAGTGTAGGCCTAGCCCCAGCTGTTAGGGATCAGGCTGCCCTGTGGGAAATAAAAGGGCTGACTGTTAACCAGGAAAGAGGGCTCAAGAAAATTAGCTTCCAGGCCTCTCACTTACACAAACAGGAAAGACAAATATTGCTTGGCAGAGCAAATAACACACAGATGGCAATAAAAGTATTTCTGAGTTTTGCTGCTTGGGTTAACAATTGGGAAAGACATTTAGATGGTGACAAATTCTGTTATGCAGGATGAAGAAGTATGACTGAGGAGAAGAAGTAGGTGATTAGGTCTCCCTGTAAAGAAAAAATAGCATGACACATTTCTTTGTCTATGAATGCATTGAAATACATGCTGATTTTAAACTGACAGTGGTCTCGGACTGAGGTTGGGTTCAAGCCTACTGATAACACATGAGGTGGCAATTCTGAAAACTGGGTCCACTTGCTATGGATTCCCTGTAGTGAATCATGCTGTCTTGGCCACAAAATGTAGGCATATTCTCCGTGGCAGTGGAGAACATCATGAGTCTCCATGCCCACCAGAAGTTGCTCAGAGTATAGAGTGGGATGGCCCTGATCCACATGCTGAACTCATTGGCATATTAAGGCCAGAGCAGGAAGGAATCACAATGAGGAGACTGTTTTCAGTGGAATCACAACCACCTGTAAACTCAAGCTCTGAGATCAAGGTTGAAGTGATAGGAACCATTTCCATCTCCTCAGATCAGCATGGAGCGGAGTTGATTGCACACTTACTCAGTTTCATAGAGAATTTTGGGGTCAGTTTTTCATTGTACGGAAGGGTTGAAGATTACTCTCAGTATAGGGCACATGGAGCCCCATGCGGCTGCAGCATTATGCTGTGCCCTGGGATGTAAAGAAACAACATATCTCTCCTTTTGGCTGCTTGGTGAAGATCTCACTGCCAGGTTTGGATGGATGCTGGCAGAGACAGAAGATCCCCTCTGGCCTCCATAGGAAGCCCTGGGGAAAGCCAGGAGTTTTAAAGCCAGGAAGAGAGACAGATGGGGAGCAGGAGGGAGGGAGGGAGGGAGGGGGGAATGGGAGAGAACTGAGAAGGGAGCCTTGGATGGGATGAAGAGAGTGGATGAGGTAAAAGGCAAGGGAACAAACAGGAAAAACAGGCAGAGAATGGGAAAATCAAAGGAGGGCTGAAGGAGAAGGCTAGAAGGACTGAGAGACAGCAAAGGAAGATAGGATGGAGAGCCAGAATTTGGAAGAAGGTGAAGTTCTCCAGGAAGGGGAGGTGGGGAGTGAAGGAGCAGCAAGAGCAGACACTATGGAAAGAGGAAGGGATATGACTGGGAGTGAGGAGGCAAAGCAACTATTCCCTGGCCTTGGCTAGTCCCTGCTGCCAGGGGCCCCAACTGACATCCAGGCCCTTTCAGCACATCGGTCCTACTTTGATCCCAGCCTGGGGTGCTTTAACTGGATTCAGGAGGTCCCCTAATAATAATAATAATATACAGTATTTATATACCGCCTTTCTTGGTCTTTTATTCAAGACTTTATTCAAGGCGGTTTACACAGGCAGGCTTATTAAATCCACGCAGGGATTTTTACAAATTGAAAGAAGGTTCTCTCTTTCAAGAACCACCACATTCAAGATGTTACACTCCGATCTGGTTTAACATTCTGGCCTCCATCCTCCCACGCTCCGAGCAGATGGAACAGCTCAGCTGCAGCTTGCCAGCTGCTTCAAGGTCGCACGGTGCCGGTGGCCTCGAACTGGCGACCTTGTGGATGTTAATCTTCAGGCAAATGGAGGCTCTACCCTCTAGACCAGACCTCCTGTCCCCTAACCAAGTCCATACCTGCAAAGATAAGGAACTCCCTCAGATGGGCTATAGTGAGAAAGCCCATGAATTCAGGCTGGCTGATGGTTAAAAGGGGCACTTGAAGAGGTATTCAGGGAACCCCAAGTGTCTATAAACAAAACTGCAGATAAGCCCATCCTGAGCAGTATCTGATCGCAATGTGCCCGTCATTCCCTCCCTTTTGACCCTGGGACAATCCCAAACCCCTGAGATGATGAACTACTCCTGTGGGAGGAAGTGGACCGAGGGGGGACTATTACAGGGTACCTAAGACATCCATGGGCTTGAAAACACTTGATTTTTGCAAACTCATACATCTGAAATGTATTGGCTATGATCATACCAGATACACATTTGTATGAATCTCTCTGATTATTAAGCTCTTCCCAGTATTAGCCTGCCTAGAGGAGCTGCCAGTCAGTGGCTTACTAAGCTTATTAGCTCAATTCTCAGAGGTTTCATTTTGAACCCCAAACTACTTTTCAGAGTGTCTAAGCATCTGGCTCTGAGAGGCTGCCCTCATTCATCCTTCTCAACCCCTCGTAGAAGCATTCTCTGACCAGATCATGGCCCTAAGCATGGGGAGTGAGGTACAGGAAGATCACCCAAACTAACTTTCAACATGAAGTTCTACTTTAAAGTAATATTTAAGCCATGCATTAAGGGGTGGTTCAGACAAATTACCCTTGTGTGATGAGATGCCTGAAAGGCAGATTGGGGCAGTGGGATGTGCATGCCCATTTGAGAGGGTTTGTGGGTTTATCATCCAAGCTGGTCCAGAAACGATGGAGATTCCTATTTGTCATTGAGTTCCTGTATATTTGGAGCATTTTTCTATACCAAAAGGGCAGAACATTCTGCAATTCCCCTGGTCAGGAGATTTGTCTTGGCCAGAGTACAGCTAATAAATTATCCTGAGCTGATATCACTGTGTCTTCCTGCCTGGTCTGTGTGCGGTTGATTCCCAAGGAACCCTTTCCTTGTTCCTGTGGAGTATTTCTGACATCAAATGTTGAGTGATCTGGTCTTACTTGCAAGGTCTACACAGAGCAAGCTCTGCTTCAGGTTTCACATCTATGGGAACTGCCATGGTGTGTGTTGCAGCAAGGCCTTCTCTGTTGTGGAACTCACTTTCAAAGGAGGCCTGCCTGATCGCTCTCCTTGACAACATTTGATATGTAGCTCAGGCTTTTCTGTTCAGCTCAGCTTTTTTTGCAGGGAGGGTGGATGGAGAATGAAGGATGACCTAATCGGCTGATATGGATTGTTAAGGGATTTGCTGCTGTAGTGTATATCTGGTTTTATCATTGTGTTTTATTTGATATTTTCTTGTTCATCATATTGGTCATTACTGAATAGAAATGTAGTTTATAAACATTAGAAATCATCAGCTGAATAAGTTTCTTTCAGACTAACAGAAGGTTCTCTTCAAGAATGTGATCCAGCCTGACCTTATTAGGTTAAGAAGGTATTCAGGTCTCTGGTATGACAGGAGAGTGGGTAGATGGTGATATGATGTATCGCATCATGTCCAGTGTGTCCCAGTCTGCCTATATGCTATTTATAGGAGTCTATAAACCATCAAGGTCTATAAGAGTTTATAAACCATCAGATGTATCAGGGATTGCTAGCAGCAAGCCTATGCAGTGATAGTCAGGGAGAGTGTGGGGGGGGGGAATTACACCTCCTCCCCTGGATTTTAGACCACACATGATTCATCTTCAGAAACACCTACATCTATGTATATGACAGGAGTGGCCAAACCATGACTCTCAAGCCACAGGTGGCTCTTTGACATATAATGTGCAGCTCTTGGAAATATGCTGGCTGAGCTCCTTTTGCATTACAATTAATATGAAAGGTAAATGAGAAATGTTCAGACTTTATAATTTACCAGTATAGACTGTGAGTCCACTGGATTAAAACATAAGTTTGATGTTCGTACAGAGTAAATTTATTTAAGAATTTAAATGCTTCTTAAATATTGTAGCTCTCAAACATCTGAAGTTTATTGTGTGTGGCTCTTATGTTAAGCAAGTTTGGCTGCCCCGATATATGAGATATAAGAAGTAACCACTACAGAGGCTCTTAAAATACACGACTGCTTTGCAAGTTAGTCTTTTGAATACATTCAAGGACAAGCTTTTGGATATGCTGTGAGTCCTGCCCCCACCACTAGCACCTCTCCTCTGCCCAATTCCTGGCATTAGAAGTGAGACCCCTCTGCAGCCGCTTAGGAGACAATGCCAACCCCCTTTAGGAAGGAACAGTAGCTGTGTGGCTGATAAGTAATTGGCAGACTTGCAACAGGAACCTTCTGCAGTCAGCTCTTCAGTTGTTGATGCTTCCCTTGGGAAGAGACCTCTGTCTCATTCAGCATCCGTGAGCCGATGCTACATGGCCTGTGGTCAGCGGCACTAAGTCAATCAAGCCCATGACATGGACAAACAGGAAGAACAAATATCTCCAGGGCTGTGAGCAGGATAAGGTGACAGCCAGAAGGATGCAAATGTAATTCCGAAGTTCCTCTTTCAGTTACGTGTGAGGTCTTCCAAGTTGAAAGCAGCAGGTGTGAGAGCAATGGCAAATGCCTTTTGAACCCGGGACAATCAGCAAGATTGGACCTACTTCAGGGGTTCAGAACCTATTTTCCTCGCTGGTATTTTATGCTACTTTCAAACATACCTGCTGGGAACATGGGTCTTGGGAAGTCGGCTCCTGAAACTGGAGGTCCATCATGGAAAAGGTACTTCCTATGGCAAGGGTTTTGTGCTACTGCAGGCGTGTTGCCACAGATAGGGTGTAACCCAAGAATCACAATGCTGTTGCTGATAATAATGATATAGCACCTCTTAAAGTTTCAAAGCTCATAGCTCTCATCTTTACTACAACCCTATATGAAAGTCAGCATTATTACCCCTCCCCCCCAATTAACACCCATGACTACCATATGTATGAGTAGCCTTGGAAGAAGATCCATTATCTCTGAATTAAATTAATTAACTCAAGTTGGGGAGGACAGACATTCAGACAACTGCAGCATTCCTTTGGTTTCAGTGCCTTGGTTTCTTGAGGAAGAATATGGGGTGGCTTAAGAGCATTCACTGCAGTTAGTGAGGGGGGAAAAAGAAAGAAAGTGTAGGCCTTATTTGTTTTATTTTTCAGATCCATATAGTACTCTTCCTCTGAGGAGCTCAGGGCAGTATGGACAGCTTTTCCCTCTCATTTTGTCCTCACAACAACCTTGTGAAGTAGGCTAGCTGAGAGATGGTGATTAGCGATTGGCCCAGACGACTTCATGACTGAGCGGGGGCCGGGGTGGCAGTTAAATGTGATTCTTCCTGCTTCAGCATTCTCACTAGCACACTGCATTAGCTTATTTATCAGACCCCATGCTAACGGGTTAGCTTAGAGCTAGTGCTGGCTTGAGATTCAGGACTAATTAGTCCAGCATTATAAAGCTACAAAAGGAAGCACCCTAGGTAAGGTGCCATTTTCAGGTAATGGCAACATTACCTAGGTAACAATAGCCATTTTCTCCTTTGTTTGCCTTTTCTCATATTACTTTCATAGGCTCATGGGCAAGATCTGGCCTTTAGCTCCAACGTCAGAAATGTCTGATTCAGATGAATGAACAGAGATGTGAATGAATGGATCTGTTGCCAGCAAACAGCATCTGGGATGATAACATATACTGTTGCTCCCTGGGGGGCGGGGGGAGCAGAGCAAGGCAAATCTTAGTGAGGCAGCCTTCATCAGGACATGAGTGCCAGCTGCGGTTTGACCTCTCAGCCCTTTTGACTTCCAAAAACACAATGTTTGCAGTGACCCCTGACTGCTGCTAATGTTCAAATGCTGACTGGAGTCCAGAAGAGAAGAAGGAAACTTTAAAATAGAAACCAGTTGTTCTCCACCCAACCCCACCTTTTCTAGCCCCAGTGCCTGTTGCACTATATTCTGAACAATCTTAGCTAGTGGGGAAGTACCAGCTGGTTAGGCTCAACGCAACAGTCAGCAAAACCTTTGTCTTTTAAAATCTATGCAACCAATAGCTTTTCTAAATACTTAAAGACAGAAACATTGCATAGCTTTTATTAACTTATTTTGAGTTTCTAGAAATCCATACAATTTTTCTAAACTTCAAGGTTTGGGGTATTCTAAGCATTATTTATATCAGGGGTGCTCAATAGGTGGATTGCGATCTACCGGTAGATCGCGAGGCAAAATGAGTAGATTGCGGAGCCCTGTCTCTCCAAACTGTTAATATGTCAGTCTAGTGACTAGACGAAACTGACATATTTAGCTGACACTAAACTGACACTGAAACTGACACTTTAGCTGCTCTTCAGGCATGCAGCAACAAAACTGACGAAACTGACTAGACTCCAGCAGGGGCTCCATACATTAAACGGGGTGTCTGTCAGACGCTTCCTTCCCCCCTGGTAGATCTCCGGGCCTTGCTGGGTTTCAAAGTAGCTCTCGAGCCAAAAAAGTGTGAGCACCCCTGATTTATATCATTTATTTTTCACATTTTTATACCACCCTTTCTCCAAGGAACTCAGAGGGGTGTACGTGGATCCTCACAACAACCCTGTGAGGTAGGTGAGGCTGGGAGATAGTGACTAGCCCAAGGTTATCCAGGAAGCTTCGTGGCTGAGTGGAGATTTCTGAACTTGGATCTTCCAGGTCTAAGTCCAAATCCAGAACTGCTACCATTATTGCCCTAATGTAATTGTTTAGGGTTATGGACTGGGGCAGTCCAAAGTCTTTGTGAACACCCGGAGTGAGGCTTTGTGAACATTTGGAGTGAGGTCAAATGCTGCCCCTGCAGGCATTAAAAGGGACAGGATGAGAAGAAGAGCAGCTGTGCTTTTCAAAAGGATGCTAGATGGGAAGAGAACTGGTAGCCCCTCCTCACTGAACATGCCTTTCAAAGCCTGCAAAATGTCCTTGAAGGCTTTGGTGGGAATGTCTGATGAGGAAGGCAGGAGCCTCCCTGCCACTGCTGAAGTAGCCAGCCCAACTTTTCAGCTCCTTCTGGAATGGAAAAATGTGGTGGGACCTCACTGCTTGGCCTCACCACTTTCTTTCTCTTCAGGAAGGAGAGGAGCAATAGTGGCAACTGGGGAGCACTGCACCCAGGAAGGGGGAAGCAAGAGAGAGAAAATGAGGGTGGTGAAGAGGCAGGTGAGTTGTGCCTATGATAGCAGGGGCAGGGAGACCACTCTTGCTCATGCACAATGTGGACTGATGAGGTCTCCTTTGGTAGCAGTTTTGAAAGGGGTGCCCATGCCTGTCCACCTACACTGTTCTTCCCTCTTCTCCTTTCATTCCCTGAACTGGAAAGGAAGAGGGGGTGGAGCAGAAGCACTCTCTTCCTCAGGTCCTCTTTTGCTCCCTCGCCCTCTTTTTTTTCTTTTCCCAATCCAAGGCATGAAAGGAGCTAAGGTGGGTAGGTCAGGGAGGGCAGCATTTGGTAGGTCACCTCAGGTGCTAGAAGGTCTTGGTCTGATTCTGGAGTCTGGGCATTTTCTCCAGCAGGTCACAAATGTAAACCCAAAGCTGATTAGAATTTGTGACTTACTGGAGACTACAAAATGTTCTTTGGCTTTGTGCAGATGATAGTGTTTCAAAAACTTGGGGACTATGCTAAAAACTTCAGTGTTTTTATTGATTATTTTATTGATTATTTTGTTTTTATCCTGCCCTTCCTTCATGTGATTCCCACCCATGTGGGATGGATGACCCACTCATGTCATCCTCCTAACAATCCTGTAAGATAGATTAGCTGGGAGACAGAGTGACTGGCCCAAGATCACCCAGTGTGCTTCATGGCAGAGTGCAATTTGAACCCAGGTCTTCTTGGTCTCAGTTTGGCACTCTGACCACCACGCCTCAGTGGCTGTCTAGTGTGAAACTCTTGTGAACTGTGAAACATGGTCTGCCTGCCACATTTTGATAAGTAGCATGTGCTCAATTAGGAGAAACAGTAATTTCAGTGATGTACCTTGGAATCCTTGAGCAATTCAACCCCTTTTCAGACATTAAAATGTGCATAAAATGAATGTATAGAGAGAATAAAAAGGAACATAAACTGTGGCAAAAGAAATGTAAGAAGGTGATAGGGGAGGCCAAGCGAGACTATGAGGAACGCATGGCCAGCAACATTAAGGGGAATAATAAAAGCTTCTTCAAATATGTTAGAAGCAGGAAACCCGCCAGAGAAGCGGTTGGCCCTCTGGATGGTGAGGGAGGGAAAGGGGAGATAAAAGGAGACTTAGAGATGACAGAGAAATTAAATGAGTTCTTTGCATCTGTCTTCACGGCAGAAGACCTCGGGCAGATACCGCTGCCCGAACGGCCCCTCCTGACCGAGGAGTTAAGTCAGATAGAGGTTAAAAGAGAAGATGTTTCAGACCTCATTGATAAATTAAAGATCAATAAGTCACCGGGCCCTGATGGCATACACCCAAGGGTTATTAAGGAATTGAAGAATGAAGTTGCAGATCTCTTGACTAAGGTATGCAACTTGTCCCTCAAAACAGCCACGGTACCAGAAGATTGGAGGATAGCAAATGTCACGCCTATTTTTAAAAAGGGAAAGAGGGGGGACCCGGGAAACTATAGGCCGGTCAGCCTAACATCCATACCGGGTAAGATGGTGGAATGCCTCATCAAAGATAGGATCTCAAAACACATAGACGAACAGGCCTTGCTGAGGGAGAGTCAGCATGGCTTCTGTAAGGGTAAGTCTTGCCTCACGAACCTTATAGAATTCTTTGAAAAGGTCAACAGGCATGTGGATGTGGGAGAACCCGTGGACATTATATATCTGGACTTTCAGAAGGCATTTGACACGGTCCCTCACCAAAGGCTACTGAAAAAACTCCACAGTCAGGGAATTAGAGGACAGGTCCTCTCGTGGATTGAGAACTGGTTGGAGGCCAGGAAGCAGAGAGTGGGTGTCAATGGGCAATTTTCACAATGGAGAGAGGTGAAAAGCGGTGTGCCCCAAGGATCTGTCCTGGGACCGGTGCTTTTCAACCTCTTCATAAATGACCTGGAGACAGGGTTGAGCAGTGAAGTGGCTAAGTTTGCAGACGACACCAAACTTTTCCGAGTGGTAAAGACCAGAAGTGATTGTGAGGAGCTCCAGAAGGATCTCTCCAGACTGGCAGAATGGGCAGCAAAATGGCAGATGCGCTTCAATGTCAGTAAGTGTAAAGTCATGCACATTGGGGCAAAAAATCAAAACTTTAGATATAGGCTGATGGGTTCTGAGCTGTCTGTGACAGATCAGGAGAGAGATCTTGGGGTGGTGGTGGACAGGTCGATGAAAGTGTCGACCCAATGTGCGGCGGCAGTGAAGAAGGCCAATTCTATGCTTGGGATCATTAGGAAGGGTATTGAGAACAAAACGGCTAATATTATAATGCCGTTGTACAAATCGATGGTAAGGCCACACCTGGAGTATTGTGTCCAGTTCTGGTCGCCGCATCTCAAAAAAGACATAGTGGAAATGGAGAAGGTGCAAAAGAGAGCGACTAAGCTGATTACGGGGCTGGGGCACCTTCCTTATGAGGAAAGGCTACGGCGTTTGGGCCTCTTCAGCCTAGAAAAGAGACGCTTGAGGGGGGACATGATTGAGACATACAAAATTATGCAGGGGATGGACAGAGTGGATAGGGAGATGCTCTTTACACTCTCACATAATACCAGAACCAGGGGACATCCACTAAAATTGAGTGTTGGGCGGGTTAGGACAGACAAAAGAAAATATTTCTTTACTCAGCGCGTGGTCAGTCTGTGGAACTCCTTGCCACAGGATGTGGTGCTGGCGTCTAGCCTAGACGCCTTTAAAAGGGGATTGGACGAGTTTCTGGAGGAAAAATCCATTATGGGGTACAAGCCATGATGTGTATGCGCAACCTCCTGATTTTAGGAATGGGTTAAGTCAGAATGCCAGATGTAGGGGAGAGCACCAGGACGAGGTCTCTTGTTATCTGGTGTGCTCCCTGGGGCATTTTGTGGGCCGCTGTGAGATACAGGAAGCTGGACTAGATGGGCCTATGGCCTGATCCAGTGGGGCTGTTCTTATGTTCTTATGTTCTTAATGTAGAGGGGGGATGTCAGTACTGTGGCAGCAGTATCTGCCTCTGGCCTGGTTCATTAGAATGCTAGCAAAACAAGCCATGTGTGTACACGTGTATGCTCATGGGCTCATTAATGTGCCTAGGATGGGACCAGATTCCCCCCCCCCCAACACACATTTATTTATTCATTCTACAATCAGAATCGTATTTGAATAGGTTACATTTTGGCTGCCAAAATAGTGTGGCAACTAAGTGAAAAACCAGGAAGCACCATCTGCCCAATAAGTGTTGCATATTTTCTTTATATTGCAGGTGTGCCTATCAGAATCATGAATGAGTGGCATCATGGAGCAGTTAAAAAAAAATGCCCAACATGGTAATTATGATGAGTTGTTGGCTGAACAAAATAAGGCCTTTGCTTAATTGCCCCACCCCCCATGGTGCCTTTTCCAGTGGCTGTTGCTGGTGTCTCTTCTGCATCTTTTTTTTTTTTTTTAAGATTGTGAGCCTAGAAAAGGAATCATTTATTGATTAATTTGCTATGTGAACTACTTTCTGTTGAAAAGCAGTATATAAATATTTTTAATAATTCTAATTTGCTTGTTTGACATACAGTATGCTCATGATGATATTTCCATTCAACCTTCAGAATGACATTTGGCACGCATGCCCAGCCCAACCCCTGAACTCATTTTTGGGGGTGAGGGTTAAGTGAGAAGTAGGTGACATGTAGTATGCAATGTGAATCGATACCTGAAGTGAAACAGCGTTCGTGCTTTATTGATGCATGATCACTTTAAAATATGCAGCTCTTTTTACAGTGCTGGTATTGAAACAAATGGATTATTTCATTATATGTGACATCAAGAACAAATCTTTATCAACCTATGGAGTTAAATTAGTTTGCAGTCACATGCAGGGACAAACAAGGTCAGTGGATAGAGAGATGCTCTTTACACTCTCACATAACACCAGAACCAGGGGACATCCACTAGAATTGAGTGTTGGGAGGGTTAGGACAGACAAAAGAAAATATTTCTTTACTCAGCGTGTGGTTGGTCTGTGGAATTCTTTGCCACAGGATGTGGTGATGGTGACTGGCCTGGACGCCTTTAAAAGGGGATTGGACAAGTTTCTGGAGGAAAAATCCATTATGGGGTACAAGCCATGATGTGTATGTGCAACCTCCTGATTTTAGAAATGGGCTATGTCAGAATGCCAGTGCAAGGGAGGGCACCAGGATGCAGGTCTCTTGTTATCTGGTGTGTTCCCTGGGGCCTTTGGTGGGCCGCTGTGAGATACAGGAAGCTGGACTAGATGGGCCTATGGCCTGATCCAGTGAGGCTGTTCTTATGTTCTTATGTTCAACTTTTTTTTTTTTTCTGGCAGGAAGAGATCTTAATGATTTTTCTTTTCTTCCATGGTCAAGGTTTTTTGCAAAGGCATAACCGCATGGTCAGGTTTTTGTTCCAACACATTTTATTTTTTAAAATTCACCTATTTAAAATATGGTGAAATATAAATCTGACCTCATGTGGTGGCTACATTCAGAAGAGCGCTGAGTTATCAGAGAATAAGGGGTGGGGAAGTAAGGCACTATCTTGTGACATGATCTTTCCTAAAGTTTGCCAACAGCAATTTTTATAATTTCTACACCCCTTTCTTGCTTTCCTCCTACTTTTTAATTGAGGAAATAGTAAGGAAAGAGACAAGGAACCCCAAAATTAACATCTTGGTTGAAGCTGATGAAGTTTTCAGATCAGCTTCTGCAGAGTTTTGGAGGCTGATTTTCTGTGCCATGACAGCACTATCTGTTTAATCCATCCAGTTCCTTTCTAGGTTGGCTGTGATTGTGACTCCGTTATAGCAATAACAGGAAGTGTGATTAGGAGAAAGGACCAGAGAAAACACTCCTAATTCCTTCTCCAGACTACATATGGCTTTTGTTTTTTCCCTTTATAGCTGCAGGAGGACTTTTCTTTCCGGTTGACTGTTGGGACCTTGTGTGAGCAGGAAGACACATGTACAGTAAGGAAAAATCTGTCCATTCCCTGTAGGCATTTGCTTCTTTGAACATCCTCTTGCTTACAGAAGACAAAGGCACTGAGTGTGCCCAAACGACTGCATGCACACATACAGGCATCATGCATAATGTTATATGCACTCAGGTTGGATAGGCAGACACACACACACTTGCATGGATTGACCCTGACGTTCCATTCTCATGCAGATGCCAAACACCATTTTGTGTGATGTCCACACATAGTGGGTTGGTTCTTCATACCATGCATTGATGCACATCACTTTACTTCTCAATCACTTGATTTTTTCATCATGCTGATCATGTGAACTCTTTTGACTGTTGTGTTTTGAGGTGAGGTGAAATGACATTAATGTTCTATCTGTGTTCTTGAACCTGTGATGGCTCAATCACCCATGAAAGCCACCATTTGGTCCTGCAGTCTAGTAAGAGATAATTCTTTATTGTCCTTTAGCCCAAAAGCCTTGACACAATACACAAAAAATGATAAACTACAAGTAGAATAGTCCTCTTATACACATGAACACTCTTACGAATTTTGCAAACATAGGATGCACATACAGGACTAGTGGGACATGGGCAAGAAGAGGCTGGATGGAGAACACAGTAGCCATCTGGAGAAGACTTGTCAGAACAACAGTTTGGAAGGTGGGACTAAGAGTTACGACAGCACAGAAGTGCTCCATCACACTCTTAAAGCAGGCTTTCACAATGTTTGATCCACCAAGCTGATCAAGTCCAACCTCTTGTGCATGGCAGCTCACCAAGAGCTTGAGGAATGTTCTGTGTTTGCTTTTTACTTGTCACTGCAAAAAATGGCTGCACAATCACAATCCATGGGTGGTGGGCAATATTTGGCTTGGTGGGTTGCAAGTTGTGCACTTCTATCTTAAACATGAGTGATTTTCATAATCTCAGTCATGATATTTACAAATCTTTCTTTTTATCTTGTATACATTCAAGAACACCTGCACCTCTTTAAACTAGTCACTTTTTATTGTTAATATACATTTATGAAAAAAATGTAACAGTTACAAAAGTTCACATGTATAAAATCTACATACAAAGGTGCTTGCCTTCCCCTCGCCCTCCACCCCAGCCCGCCATCATGGCACAAAATGCTCGTAGAACCATGACAGTTCCACTGAGTTCACTAGTCCAACCACAGTGGGATACAGCATTTCTTCACAATTTTTCCACCACTTGCCTGACAGTACCTTGTGGACTGATGTTTCCTGTGGTCTTACTGGAGAGCAGGCGACACTGGGAAAATCCTTCATCCATTACTAATGCCCCTGTTCATCCCCTTACTCCCAATCTCTGATTGCTTGTGGTAGCATCTGCTGTTGGGAGCTCCCTCTCCGAATGGAAGGAGACTTCTACTCAGGCAAGGATGCCTGGTGCAAGCAGAATGCTCCTTCTGTCAGGTTTGAGCTGACAACAGATGTGCTAGTTGAGATGCTATCCTTGGTGTATTTTTCTCTTGAATTTTTCATAGTACTATGAAAGCGGTTGCATTTTGAAATACTATGTTTCAACTTGTTTTATTTCCAGTTGAATGTTTTATGTCATGTTTCAAACATGAAGTATATTTTGACTTTTTTCATATTTTTGCTTTCTTTTTTTATTCCCATCCCTGTCATGGGAAACAGATGAGAAACCAGCAAAGTGGCTTTGGACTGAAAGATACAGGGTGAGTTTATAAATTTCTGAGAGGAAAACTCTCCATGTGGTAACCTTTCCAAGTCACTCTCAAGCAATGAAGGTTTATTGTGAAGGTACCCCCACGTGGTTTTAATACTTCAGCATGTTTTAAATGTTGTTCCGACATAAAGCTTCTTGTTTCTTTTGTTTTTTGCAGTTGAATAAAATGTAACTTGACAATGCAGAGGAGAGAAAGCTTAATGAAAGTTTATTACAGGGCCCGAGCATGACAGAGAAAAGTCACTGTGTGGAGACAATTCTTTCTGTCAAGAATGACAAACATAAGGCCATCTGAATAAGCAGAAAACAGACTATTAAATTTCCACTTTTTGTGTTCTTGCTGTTTTCTATTGTGAAAGGGAAACATGGAGGGAAGAGAATGCTAAGTTTGTCCTTCTCACTTAAAGCTTCAGATCAAAATGTCTTTTCTGATTTAATTTCTATGAATTATTAGAGCACAGACATTTATAGTACAGATGATTTGATTACAATAGCTACAATAGGTGAGACTATCAGCCATATGGACTATTAAACATCCAGTCATACCCAAATATAAATTCATCTGTAGTGATCACAAAATGGAATGGTTGCTTCGGAATAAAAAGAGAAGCTTGGGGGGTCCTATATGCATGGAGAGTAGAATTCACTGGCCCTGTGCCCTAATTAGCCCTGACCTCCATGTGTTTAAGACCCCATTGAATGGGGCCTTTGTGCACCGAGTCCAACACTTGCCAGCTCTATATGCACAATATATCGCCTCTTTTTTTTTTTTTGGTAAGACACAGATTGTGCTTTCATAGTCTACATGGAATGAATGCATATAGCCCCCCCTCTTCAAACACTCATAGAATGGGTCAGTGGGCATGATCCTTCCTCCTCCCCTCTCTACATGTATGGATTTCCATAGACCAGTGGTTCTCAAACTCTCTGGGAGAGTTTGAGAGCCACTAAGTTCCTGCGTGGGCGGGAGGGGGGAGGCAGCAGGGATTGTGGGAAGGCAGCGGCACGATCCCCAGGTGCAATCCTCCAAAAAGTGGAGGTGGGGCGCGATCACTCTGCATGTACTTTCACTGCTGCGGGGAGCCCTACTGCAGGTCGCACTGGGCTCCCCGCACCCCCGGGAGGCTGAGTGGCACAATCCTGGGGATCGCGCCGCTGCCTCCTCCCTGTCTCCAGGCTGCCTCCGCCCCTTAGGGGGCAGGGGCCAGGGCCGAGCCCTGCCATAGACCAAATGTCTGTATGGAGCTAAGGCAAATCTCTTATTTATTAGCAGACAACATAAGAGAAATGGATTCATTTTGGAAAACATTTACATGTTTCAAGCCACATTAATTTATGTGACCACTTATGGAGCAGAGCCATAAAAAATAGGTTAATGTAGAGGGGCAGAGAGTAGGAAGGGATGACTCAAGATACTCAGAGGAAGCACAATAAAAACAAAAAAATATTTTTAGAATGAATTTTAAAAATACTCTGTAATTCATCTTAGAATGCTATCTGTTTTTGGATTTAATTGTTGACAGCCATCCAAGCCATACTCTGAAATTTTCGCTTATACATTTAGAAATATACGTATTTGACTGGGGAAAAGAAAGTTGATTGTCAGTCCTACACTTTATTTTTATTTTTTATTTTACTTATTTATTTTTGGGGTGACTTGGGACAATTTACAGTTTTGACTTCAAGAGCTAAAATTTAACAAAAGAATCCCGTAAAAAAAAAAAAAATGACCAGCCAAAATGATCTGAAAATGAAATTAACTGCTCCAGTTCAGAGTCCTCTGTGCATTAGGATGTACATATGGAGCTCTTGTGTACAAAGGTTCTCATACATCTTAATGGAAGAATCCAGCCTGGATGTACCAAAAAAATTAAATAAAAATGCTTGCATAGCTTACTTCTGCCTGTGTAACACAAACAAGAAACCTTTCATGGGTGGTTAAGATGATCATATGAAACTGCCTTACCCTGAATCAGGCCATTGGTTCTTCTAGCTCAGTGTAGTCTGCACCGGCTAGCAGCAGCTTTCCTTGGTTTCAGGAGATAGTCTTGCCCAAGTCTACCTGCAAATGCCAGGAAATGAAGCAGGAACGGTCTGTATGCAAAGTAGGTCCTGCTCTATCACTGAGTGATGGCCCCTTGCAAGTGTGGACTTGTTGCATATTGGATGATTATATTGACCTCTTTTCAAGTTTTGCTGCCAGGCATCAGCTCATCACCCTCACTTTCACCAGGTTGTTTGGCTTGTTTGACAAGTCAAAACAAGTCATTATTTGTATAGGTTCTCGGATGGTCATAGCCCCTTGTGCAATCGCACTCATAGTTAAAATCTCTGGGTACACTAGCCGTAAAATTTGAAAACAACTAATGTTGTTTGATGATTTTTTTTAAATTCATCAAACATTAGTTGTTTTTGAATTTTATGGTCAGTATACTCAGAGATTTTAACTATGAGAGTAATCATTTGCGTTTTTAAAATGTTCTCTTTCAGTCTGCCAGCTGAAGGCTAAACTAAGTGTTACGGCTGCATGATCTGCCATGCTAGTTTCCTGTGTTGTGGGATGGGGTGATTTAGAGGCATACTGAGAACAGCATGCACATGTGGGTGTATAATGAACCCTTACCCAGCCTGGGCTCCCTCCCTCCCATCATATCTTTTCAGGTGTCATTTCACCAGCAGGGGTAATTTCAGTGTTGGAGCATGAAGAAAAATGTCTTGAAAGAGACTGTTTAAAATTGTGTGTGCATGTGTAGCATTTTCTTCCTGCCATTACATGTTGCGTCTTAAATGTCCCCTTGTGCTTTCTATGGCTCAAATCATATTGTGACCCATGGGTCTTACTGCCATAAGGTTTACAGCCTTTAAAAATAACTGTATTGTTAAAAAAACCAAAACAAAACTTTTCTACTACAAAAACTCTTTCCATACTTTTCAAATCTTCACATGTGGCTTCTCTTTAGACTTCTAGATGTTTACTTCCCCATCCTTTGCCACAGATTGTCTCATTGCAAGATGCTTCAAATTTTAAGGGGGTATTTAATTATGTCTCACCAACAGGGCTCTGTGAAGCAACCAGACCAATTACAGATCCACAGAGCTTCATAGAGTAAAAACAAGTACTCTAGCAAAAACATTTACCCATGTTTTTGACAACTTTCCCTAATTTACAGTTGCCAAATGTGGATAAAGAACTTTTTTATGTGGATAAATAAATTTTTGAGACATCCTGAATTTCACAAAATTCTAATTCCAATGGCAATAGTCAGTTTCTGGGCTATGAAGTTCTTATCAGCCCTTTTACTGGTGCCTAGATTTATGCACCTAAAGCTGGGTTTCATATTAAAAGTGGGTTTCATATTAAAAGCTGAATATTAACATTTTTTTTCATTCCAAAGGGCACATTTGAATTAAATCTTAACAAGTCTGCTTAAGCTCTATAAAAGGCACCATGACTACTCCCTATATGACTCCAATGAACAAGCAACCCAGCTATCCTTATCTTCAGATAACAGATGCCTCTCTCTCATTTGTACAGCTCCAATGACTTCACTGAAAATCCTTAGAACTAATTTCAAAGGTTAGAAGAGCCTGGAAGAATATGCATCGGGATCCAGAGAGCAGACTCCTTGCAGCACTAAAGTTCATGGAACAGACACCCAATTCCAAAACATTTTGGGGGGAGAAAAATCAATTTGGCAACTGAAGTCCCAAAACAACACCATCACATATTTCAAAAGGAAAAGGTGAAATATCTGGAGTTGAAGGGGCAAGTGTTGCAAGTGATACACAAGGTTGCAAAATGCAGATTAGCTGTCTTCAGGAACCACCAGTGATTACCTAAATAACACCCAGCTAATCATAGAAAGTGAGTGCACAGACCAGCCCAAAGTCTTTCACAATCACTGCAACTACAGCAGTGGAACCAGAGCAAATTTCCTTAGTGGTACTAAGGTCTGGTAGGTCATAGGTACATGCTCTTCACTTGATGACTACCACGTAAGTGGAGTCTACATGTGTGAATGAGCCATGCTGAAGGTTGTCTGCTCTAGCTTCTTCAGCCTTGAGAAGTATGGCACAGGAGATGGCACAGCACATTCTCTCTTACCATACCACAAGAGAATCAGTGGCACTTGACTGTGCACTAACAGTTGTGTGCTCACTTAAATGTGCACAGACAGGCACATTTTAAGCAACTCACACATACCCCATATAGCTATGCAGTGGACATGGGACTTGTGATTTCATTCACAGCATCACATTCATGAAACATACCTTACAGAAGTGCTCTGGCAAATGTGCTCAGTTTATAAGTGGAAGAGTTTCGTTTTCATCTGACCAGGAGCCCTAAATGCTCAGCTGCTGCTTTTCGTTGGATATTTTAAAGTCACAAACATCCTTTTGCCATTGTTTCCTAAATCTGAAGGCATACATAAAATGTCTAAAATGATTGAAGGACAAATATGCAACTAGGTCAGAGGAAACAGCAAAGCTTGTTCTCTTTGTCTTCTTTTATACTCACAGAGCTATTTGTTGTTTTGTCATCATAGGCTACATTTTCTCCTCCATAGACTTGACATGTAAGAAGGCACTCACAACTTTAAATAATGTAATGTAAGAAGTAGTTTTCAGCCTCTGGAATCAGAGTACAGGTATCCAATTAGGTTTTTTTCCCAGGAATTGTAATTTCACAGTATGTCTGTATCACCACAAAGTTGCAGGTCAGTTGGACACTGTCTGCTTGATTGTTCTGTGTCAGCTGCACTGCAGAGGGTTGTGATTGGTGTTGGTTCCTGCATTGTATCTGGGACAATTCACTGGATTGAACTGGAAGGTGAGAAGATCTGTGCCAAATTTGGCATGTGCTGAGATGGCTGTGTGCAACACCTGCCCAGCTCAGAACCACCCACATTTATTGCTCCATGGTGCAATAAATGTGAGTTGTCTTGCACATTGGGCATGTCGTGAACTATCACACGACCACATGATAACACTCACCACATGATCAACTCTGAGTTGATCTATTCCATTTATGTTCTTAAAACTTCATTTTGGTAGTTGTTCCTCAAAGCAGAACCAGAGCAGAATTTTCTTCTCTTTTTGTAAACCGTATCACTCCCTTTTGAATAGGTACCAACAATGCCAACACAATCAAAGATAAGGATAGAGCCTAAAAGACATATGATTGCATCCTGATGTATAAATGATCCTTGTTATTAATGAGAGTTTAGGTGAGACAGATTTAGAATCAAACACTTCTTGCTTAGGAATGGATGAAATCTACCTGTGCAAAACAAGAAGGAATAACACAACCTCATAATCATTGGCCAGCAGATGTAATTCTCTCTCTCTGTCTATAAAGCATTAGATATTATGCTACTGTATATGTCACTTTCCAGGGTAGAAGTATGCTCTTTTTCACTATTAAAAAGATCTCCAAAGAATCCTTTCACTGGAATGGCATGAACTCTTTGGACTAGAGCTGATTCTAATATAGCCATAGAGATAAAAAAAGACTAGAATAACAAACACAGCCCACATTTCTGATACCAAAATGGAAAGCTGCAGCTAGCCATGGCTCTCTATGGACACAAATAAGGATATTGCTCTGCCCCTATACTGAAAGTCCTGCTTGCTTGGCATGGCATTTGGGGTGGCAGCCACTTTGATATACAGTAATACAGATAAAGACTGCACTGGGCCTGGCATCCCTTCATTATACCTTGAAGTGATGTTCTGCAGTTCATGAGGACTAACACATACATAGGTAATTCATGAGGGTCTTGGGGACAATAACATGATATGATTCTACCTTGCAAATGATGGCCTATATTGTATTAACCAGTGTTTGGACACTTCTGAAAGCCACATAAAAACAAAGTTTTAGGATCATTTGATACAAGTCCCCGAACCTCACAGTGTTATTTTTCCCCCAGTCACTCTTCAGTAAGATCAGCATTAAAATGATTTTTCAGAGGCCAGAATGAAAAAGCATTGTTACATTTCCTGGATGTATGATAGTGGGCCCAAGGCATTTTGGTGCCTGAGGCCATGTATCCTAAAGGTGCCTCTGAAATCTTCCGCCTGAGGCTGGCTGCCTCACTTCCCCCTGGTTGGATCAACCCTGGATGGCATATGCGTCAGTTCCCAGTGGGCTGGGACTCCATCTCCATCTTCCCATGGAGCGTTTGGGAAAAAATTGCAGCATGGTAGGAAAAGAAGGGTACTGACATGATTGCATTCTGAAAGGGCTCTGCCCTTAAGGTCCATTTTACCTGCTATCTTTCTGATTCTGGTGAGGGGGAACAGTGGAAGGGGTCCTCCGTCCCCTCCCTGTCCTCAGCCCCCCCACCCCCGCACAGCATTCAGTATCTTGTTTGGTCCTATTTCAATGCAAAACTAAAAACATTACAGGTTTCAAAATACATTAACTATAATCAGCGCACACAGAAATCTCTAGGAGATAGTTATTATAGGCTTTATGAGGTGGTTCCCCTGCTCGGGAACATTGGCTATGGGCTTAAAGGTTAATCTGCCAGCCAGGCTTTGAATCCTCATGTCCAATGTCATCGTTAAGAGCATTATGATGGTGGGGCTGGATGCAGAAATGATGTAGGCAATGAATGTCCTTGGAATGTCCATCCAATCTTCAGACCTATTTCTAGGAGTTAACTGTTCAAATGGACGACTGCCTAATGTCATGGTCTGACTCTAATGTGAGATGCAGTTTCTGCCCCTGTCTTGGCTTCCTTTATGGTCTGGAGAAATGGATTGCCCCATTTTGCCCATGTAAATTTTCCTCTTTACTCATGGCTCGGGGTTGTGAGGATCAAGATAAATGAGATGTTCTTGCGATGGGTTTTATACTCAGAGAGTAATTGGGGCATAAGAACCAGATGGAATTGCCATCTGCCAATCACTCTCCCTTCTTTTCAGTGAAAAAAGACTTTCCTCACTTTTGTCCATTGTTTGCGACTAAAGGAAACAGAGAGACTCCACCCAAACTATGTACTTCCTGTCTCCACCTAGCCTCTTACTCCTGGTGTCCTGCCATGAGAATTTCAGTCCTGACTTACAGCACCACCTGCTGCTGCAGTTTTGCACAAGACAAAAAGCAAAATACCCGGGAATGCTGCATTCCCTGAAGCATACAAAAGAAGTGCCTTATCTCTCCACTAGAGACCTAAATCCCTCAGGGGCTATAATTCCCAGGATTCCTTGGAGGAAGTCATCACACTTATAGTAAATGGGTAGAAAACTGATACAATTTTGTAGTGTAGATGGCAGAGGGGTCCTGAAGAAAAACAATACTGTGAATTCTTCACTATATTGTGTGATGTCTCAGCAATATTCTTGTCAGCAATATTCTTGTCGGACAACATTTTAAAATGTTATTCCCATTAAACACTTATCTCTAGCAAGTTGTACTTGCAGCTGAGTTGGCACTTCCTGCCTCCACAGCGAATTGATACCTGGTCGCACCTACCCCAGCATATCTTCAAATATTGTCAGTCCTGATCTGCTGTCCTGGCCCAACTTTAACATGGTGCTCTGGTTCCTGTCTGAGTGACACACCTACAATGGGACTTGCTTCCTCCCGTGCTATAAGGATTCTCTGTGTGCCATCTACGTACTGGGATTTTTCTGAGAGCAGCACCCTGACAGACCACAACCCCTCCCCCCCAAGCCATGCGTCTAGCAAGGAGCTAGTCATAAAAAAGCAGATACTTGTGTAAATTGTAGCAACATCTGTGCCAAAAGATTAACAACTGAGAAATACTTTGGGTTGGAGGAGGCTTATCTGCCCCTCATTTTTGTCTTCAAAATCTAGGCGATTTTGACAGAGTTGCAAGCACTGTATGTTAAAATATCAAGACTGGGTTTCTAGAACTTTCTGGAGTAGTTCAAAATTTAGCCTTTCCACCCTCCCAAACGTCAACTATCCCAATTGTTTCCCCATATATGCAATAATGGGATGGGATGATGAGGAAGGTTTCCATTCCCCCAGGAGGAAAATTTTGATTTTTTTCCATGGTGTGATAGGAACTTGCAAGTATGGGTGGTGTATGTATGTGTGTTACAGCTATGAATTCAAAGTATTGTCTAATAAACATGCTACAAGTGCATGGGAAAAGGCCTGTGTGTGCGTGCATGTGTGAATGTATGTGTGCACGCACATATGTGTAGGCAACGAGCAAAGAGGAAGTCAATGAATGAAGAATGGTCTGAACTATCCAGTACGTTCACATCATCATTATTCCAGACATGGCTCACTGCTGGCTGTTTCCAGTGCAAAGAGGATTGTACAAGGCACGCTTCAATCTCCCTACCCTTGCTGGCCCTGTCCCCTGCCCATGGTAGAAAGACTTGTGAGTGGCAGTCTGGTGCTGCTGTACAGGGGTTGGTAGGTGGGAGGCTCAAGAAAATAGCGGTGCAGGGAAAAGACAAGTGACTTTCCATACCCTGAACTTGATAGCCCTTGGCTCCCCCGCTGACAGTGGGCAATGCAGGAGCAGGCAGGATCAGGCCATGTGACTACATCTCCTCATCCTCACTCGCCTTGCTCCAGCGGTGGCAACAGTTGGCAGTGATGCCCAGCAAAAAGTTGGTGGCAACCGAAGCAATGGAGACCACAAAGCCCACAAAGGCAATGAAAAGGTAATCATCCAGTGTTAAGGTCAGGTGGCAGGCCTTGAAGCTCTCCTCTGTCAAGGAGAACAAAGGGGCTCCCTCCACTTCCGGTGGCTCCCGACACTCGGCCAACTGAGTATCTGCAACAAGAACCAGTTGGGATCACAATGTAAGTGTACAGATTACACACAGCAAACTTTTGAAAGAAGGGAGAATTCCTGTCCCTCCCCAGTCCTCTCAGACTTCATCAGGAATGCTGGAGTGGAGTGGATACTACAAATGAAGCAAAGGCAAAACAAAACAAAAAACTATTTCCATTCATTTTATAACATTTTCATGACACATGGTGACCACCAATTGTTTTAGTTATAGGCTATGGCAGGGGTGCCCAAACCCTGGCCCTGGGGCCACTTGCAGCCCTCGAGGACTCCCAATAAGGCCCTCTGAGAGCCCCCAGTCTCCAATGAGCTCTTGCCCTCCAGAGACTTGCTGGAGCCTGTGCTGGCCCAACGCAACTGCTCTCAGCGTGACGGCCAACTGTTCGACCTCTCATGCGAGCTGTGGGACAAGGGCTCCCTCCACTGCTTGCTGTTTCATGTCTGTGATGCAGCAGTGGCAGCAAAGGAAAGGCCAGTCTTGCTTTGCGCAAGGCCTTTTATAGGACACAGGCTATTGCAAGACCTTCATTCATTCATATAAGTTCCATCTCTAATGTATTAATTTATGTAAATTTATTCAAATTTGAAATGTAAATCAATTCTTTTATTTTCCTGGCTCCTGACACAGTGTCAGATAGATGATGTGGCCCTCCTGCCAAAAAGTTTGAACACCCCTGGGCTATGGGACATGCAAGCAATAATCAGATGTGGGTCCTTAATGTCTGGAAATGAGCATATTTAATACAGGCAAGCAGACACTTTTGTCTTCTAGTAGGCTCATTTCTATAATTTCTCTTAGGTTGCTCATTATGTCTGCAACAGCCACACTGTACTCTACACTGAAATCACTTCCACTCCTCCTTGACTAGGGTTATTATCACTGTCAACCAGCAAAACGTCTTTCCGGTCTTTACATTTGCCTTCAAAAGTGCATTCCACAGTTGGAGAACTGAGGCCAAGATACAGTGGTTTGTCTGCTATTACTTCAACAGACATAGACATTGCAGATCCCTTTCTAACTTTCTATCTACTGGACCAGTCTGCTCATTCAGTGGTTCCTCCAGACCCACTTCTTCAATACCAGAGATCTTTTGTGGGAAAGGCACCACTAGAATCTTTTTTTTTTTTTTTTAAGGAAGGCTCTTCCTGAATGACCCCAGGCTCACTTTAACGACTCTTTCATTGTCATTTTTCTTTTCTGTTCCATCTCCATTACTGATCATCCATCTCTGACTGCTGCCCAATTGCCTTTCTTAATTGCAATATAGACTATAGCAGGGGTGTCCAAACTTTTTGGCAGGAGGGCCACATCATCTCTCTGACACTGTGTTGGGAGCCGGGGGGGGGGGGAAAGAATTAATTTACATTTCAAATTTGAATAAATTTACATACATTAATATATTAGAGATGGAACTTCTATGACTGAATGAAGGTCTTGCAATAGCTCAAGGTCTACAAAAGGCCTTGCACAAAGCAAGGTCCGTCTTTCCTTTGCTGCCACTGCTGCATCACAAATGTGAAACAGCAAGTAGTGGAGGGAGCCCTTCATCCCACAGCTCATGTGAAAGGTTGAACAGTCACCCTCGTGCTAAGAGCACTTGTGTCGGGCAAGCATGGGCTCCAGCAAGTCTCCAGAGGGCCAGAGTCTCATTGGAGACTGGGGCTTCCCGCGGGCTGCATTGGGAGTCCCTGAGGGCCGCAAGTGGCCCCT
This sequence comes from Tiliqua scincoides, assembly GCF_035046505.1. Taxonomy (NCBI): domain Eukaryota; kingdom Metazoa; phylum Chordata; class Lepidosauria; order Squamata; family Scincidae; genus Tiliqua; species Tiliqua scincoides. Next base: position 67,380,913 of record NC_089821.1, read on the forward strand.
GGGCCGGGGTTTGAGCACCCCTGGACTATAGGAAGGAGCCAATTCATACATGCAGAGAAGGATTAAAAGTGAATATTCTCACTGATATAGTAACTTTTGCATTCACACCTACAACCCTCATCTGTAGTTCAAAGTACCTGCAGTCCAGGAAAAGCTGTATCAGGCAATGGCTTCAATGTGTTAATGTACTGCTTCCAAGTATACCCTGTGATCTGTACAGAGCCCACCACATGGTAAAAATTGTTAGTATTACATAGAAACAATACTAATGGGAACTCACTGGTAAGTTTTATCTTGGTATCCCAGCAAAATGGAGGCAGATCTACAAGACAGATAATCTGGTTGTATGGTCATGGTGCATTTTAATTAGAAGGTATCAGTGACTAGACACAACTCTGTGGTGCAAGTGTTTGGAGAAGGGCACCAAATCACCAAATCAAATCTAAAAGTCTTACATTTCAGCTGAGAAAATGCAGCCAAAACTGGAGATGGATGGTATCCTTCCCCTTCATTGTCTGCAATGCATCAATCAAAGAGATGTTTGGAAAATATACACAGAATCAGTACTCTAAGGATGCTCTAAGGAGATGAGGGTGATTGTTATAGCAGGACTGCCTTCTGCTGGCTCCACACAAGCAGGATTTCCTGTCCCCAGGCCTTTAGTTTGCTGCTTGTGAGATAAGCAAGAAGGTCAGGAAAGAACAAATGTCAAAAAAAATCAATAGAGAGTAAGAGGGGGATGCTGATTTATGATTCCCTACACAGGCTGGGGATCTGTCACTACAAGGACACAGAGCTGAGTAGCATGACAGCACCTCACCAGTCCAGCTTGTACAGGCACACCGCATTTTCACCCAGCTCTGACAGCGAATGGGATAAGAAGCTCTTGAGTGGTGTCACAGGATCATTTGCAGTGTGATGATGTAGCTAAAAATTCTCTGTGTGGCACCTGATGGTTCACAGTAGCTGCTTAAAATGTGATGAAATGAGCATGACCACCACCATTTCCCCCCAGGGGTTTTTCAAATGGCTAGTTATCCCTTAAAAACTCACTATCAGGTGGCAGCTTTAACTGCCGAAAGGGACAATTGTCTGTAACCTCCAGCCCCATGCTGAAGTGACCATTACTATGTTCTTGGAGATCTGCAGATGTGAAGTATCAGCGTGACCAGAGGTTAAGGATGACTGGCTCTCCATGTGGCTAGAGTTGCCACATGGTTTTACAACACCACTCCTGTTTCTTTGAAACCACCCTCATTCTGTTCTGCCACTTGCTTCAACCCTGTTCAGCAGATGTTCCTTCTCTCCCGCATGCTCTTTCACATCCATTCAGTTATTCCACTCCTGGGTTCTAGATGATCTTGTCAACACCCTGGAGATTGTCCTTATCCTGACCTGCACTTCGAGAAAAGCACTTCTTATGGCAGTTTAGAAAGACCAATCAAAAAGGAAGAAAGTGAATGACACGTGGCTTTAACCAAGTGTAACATATTCTCAATCTCATTTTTTAAAATTAGATAGTTGCAACTAGAGATGAAGTATGTACTGAAATCTGATGATTTTCTTTGACTGTGTGCTTGTTGAGACTACAGAAAGTCACCCCCTGTGAGCATTGCTCGGTTTCACCTACCTGACATGCATCTCTGGATCCTGTTTCTCAACCATTTCAGCAGTGGCTCCATGGTGCAGCCACACACCCAGGGATTACCTCCAATCTGAAGAGTCACCAGACCTGTGAGACCCTCCAGGGCTTCAAGGCTGAGGAAAGTCAGGCCCCCATAGCTGAGATCCAGGTCACGTAGCTGGGCCAAGCCTCGGAAAGCTTGAGGGTGCACCTTTCTCAGCCAGGGGTTGTGGCTCAAGTCAATCTGCACCAGACTGTAGGCTTCATGGAACATATCCGCAACTACTTGAGTCAAGTTGTTGTAGCTCAAGTCCAAGTGGGACAGGCGCTTGGATGTCAAAAAGAGTCCAGCAGGTAACTCAATGAGGGAGTTGTTCCTTAAGTCTAACACCCTCAGCTCAGAATAGCAGGTCAGGTATCCAGGAGGGATGGCTGTGATGCGGTTGTGTGCTAAGCTTAGGTTTCTCGTGTCCAGGGGAAGATCTGGTGGCACTGAAAAGAGCCGAAGCCCACTGCAATCCACTACTTGGCTGCGACACGTGCACAGGACAGGGCAGCCTGTGACGGCACCGGCAAAAACCACCAGCACTGCTACAAGGAAGGGGCTCAGTATCATGGCAGGGTAGCAATGGGGTGCAAACTGCTCTCCTCCCAGTGGGACACAGTCTACACTCATTTTAGCCAGCCTGAAGCTACATGGCACAGGGAGGACAAGACTTCCGGAGAGCTTGGCAAATGGGAATCACGAATGCAGAAAGCCTGCTACATTCTGGCTAGGAGGAAGGAAGGACCTAGAACTCCAGTTTGTCCTGATCTTGAGGCACCTGTAGAAGAAGGCTGGACCATAACAGAACTCTGAAAGGGTCAGAAGCTGCAGGTCTTTAGTCATCTGTTTAGCTGCCTGTATAACTTTTCCCCTGGAGGAGGGTGAAGTAGAAGAGAAAGATCTACCTGCATCTGCATGCATGTAACTGTCTTGGCCCACTGAGATACTGAAAAAGGAATTGTCAAAAGAAAAATACATAAATAAAGATGGAGGCTTTTGTCCAGGGTTTGTTAATACTTAGATCTCCTGCCTTTGAGTTAAGAGACAAAGTGTTCCTGTTTTTTCTTTTAAAGCTTGTGTTGTCTGTTAGAGGCATTGGCCTGCTCATGCCTCTCACAGAGGTTCTTGTCACACTAGCAAAATATAATCAGGCCGATACATTTTGCTGGCCAATAAATCCACCTAGAGTTCTGGAGAACCGAAAGGATCTTCTTGTGGAATTAGTGAGGTGCCTTTAGAAAGGAGTGTTGAATCTGAAACATAAGTTTGCAGGGTTCTGTGACCCCCCCTCTTTCCCAGCAAGTTGCGTCTTGACAATGTACTGCTGAGCTGGAGTAGCTGAGGCCCTGTTAGGAAGGTCAGGAGGAACTAAGGCTCCCGAGGAATGTAGGAGTCCATGGTATCTGTTGTCTGGGAGAAAGATTAGCAGTCATCACTCAGTTGAAGAGAATGTTCTGTACTTTGGAACTGTCAAAGGGTCACTGAGTCCTGCAGAATTGGATCCATGGAACTGTGGTGTTCCTTTGAACTGCTGACTTGGAAGCCATATATGGGAAAGAATGATAATGTCTACAGGATACCAGTGCAACCAAAGGGCTTGGAATTCATAGACAAGAGGTGTGATGTTAAAGAGGTTTCCTTTAAACCTGATCTTCTTTCCTAGCAGGCAGCAACAGGTTTCCTACTGGGTAACCTGCCCAAAAAATGTAACAGGAATCAAAAACTCAGCAAATATATCATTGATCAGCTCTCTTTCATGTTTGCCCAAACCCTGCTGGAATGAGTTTCCCCCCCATTGTCCTATTCTTTGTGCATTCAACCTGACATCATTCTATAGTCTAGTTCATCTTCAGCTTCCTTTGCATTCTTTGTAAACCACACCGGAAGTCCCTCATTTCTGATCTGGAACCGAACCCCTTAACTATATCATCATTCTGGGTTCTCTGCACAGTTGTGCTCATGTACTGCTTCCTTCGCAGTCATGAACCTACATGCAGAGAAGAAATGAAAAAGTGACCTTGGGCAATGTCCATTGGACCAAGGTCTGAATTTATGATAATGATCTAAGGGGCAAATTAAGTACCAACTTCAGCATTCAGCTAGCGAAAGGAAAGGCCTCGCAGATTTCACTTCTGCATCTAACTCCTACTTTTCTAGCCATGGTGTCCAATGCAGCTTTGCCAACATGCCTCAGCCAGAATGACCTACATTAGCTCTGACTATTCCAGGCCCAACGGAAGGGCACCGCCCAGCCGTAACAGCCTGCTCAAGCACCTCTGGTCTTCTTCCAGCACCTGTAGTTGTAAAGCAGTTTGGGGCCTTCACCCAAACACGAAACTTAGGTTTTATTCTGCTGGAGAGTTAGCCCTGTGTTTTGGAATTGCTCCTATAGCCCTCGCCATTACTGCTGAGCTCTAAGGATGCACATTTTGGACCTTAAACCCATTTCCACGCCTGCCTTTTTCTGCAGATGTCCTTCTCCTTCCGTTGCTTTCTCCTTCCTGCATAACCCTTGCCTCTCACAGGGTCGCACGCTTCTTCTCTCTCTTTTGCTTTGTCTCCTGTTATCCCTGAACAACCAGCAAGCAAAAGCTCTGCTCCAGATGCCCTGGAGAGGTCACATCCTACATGCCCTTACCACTCACCCTCTCCATGTCCTTGCACCAGCTGCCCTCTCTTCTGACACCAGAGCACACCCATCCTTCAAATGCATTGTCCATCCTCATCCACTAGACACACCCTGCATGCAAGACACAGCACACCAAAATTGTACTTTTCTCAGAGACACACAGCAAGCAGGCATCCCCTCTTCATTTCTCCCCGTTATATTATGTCTTTTTTTTCCTGTTCAAAGGAGATACTTACTCTGAGCAGTGGATTTTTGTAGCTCAGCTCTGGTGCTGACTTAATCCATTAGGAGTTCCTCTTCTTCATGACAGTGACTGTTCCTTCCGCTTCCACGGTGCCTCTCGCCTTCTCTTCATCTGCACCTACAGAAGGCAGAGAAACTGAGGGAATTTCAGACCCTTGCCAAATTGCAGCTGCTGTTTTGTGTGTGTGTGTGTGTGTGTGTGTGTGTCATTTCAGCCAGGTCTTTCCCCACCTCCTGGCCCCTTCTCTTCCTCCTCCTCTTCCCTCCTCTCCCTTTTTCCTTGAGGGCCAGGTACTGACGTTTCACTGTCTCTTAGCAACTGCCTCCTCATCTCTGAGCAACAGGAGAGCTGGCTGCAGACCCCACTGAGTGGAGGGAAAAAAAGGATGAAGCAAATGATGGCATAAAAAAAGCCCACCCACGGGATCCCAGAGATAGTGAGGACACACATCCTGGGGGAGGGGGGAAGCAGGCAGACAGGGGGGCGTCTGGAGATCTGAGAGACAGGCATGGGCAGAAAGGATGAGGCAAACAGGGACACACACACACAAATGGAAAAAAATAGATTCGAAACAAATAAGATATGTCAGAGAGGCAGCTTCTTTTTGCTGCTGGCGATTCTCAGTAGGAGGTACAAATCTATGGCCAGGAGGAAATCCCTTGCATCTTACTACAAATGACAGCCTTAACAGGGTACAGCCTTGGCTAGAGAGCAGCTCCTCCCCTTGCCAGGAGCCTGAGAGAGCAGACGCACTGCCCAACAGCCATCTTGGTGCCCTTTTCTCCTCTCCAGTCTCTTGGTGGCCTGCCACAGGGAGCTTTTGATTAGTTATTTATCATCTCCCACTTGGGGGTTATTTTTCTTCTTTCCCTGTGGGGGGATTGGCACCTATTAGGGATTGTTTCATGTCTATTTTCTCATTCCTGTCTTGCTGGCATCTGGTGGAGAGACAGATGGTGCAAACACCCAGGAGAGAGGTTGGCTTTTGTGGTTTACGTATGGAGCTCTCCCTGGAGTAGATATTAATTGGATCTCATGTCACAATCCCACTAGGCTGTAAAGGAATCTCCCGCATGAAATGGACTTCAGAAATGCAGATGTACCATTTGACAGATAACCTTCAACGGGCACAGTAGTAGGTAAATGGCTCCAGACTTCCTCCTTCAGTTGCACAACTTTCTGCTTGTGCTAATTTCAAAATCTCACTAGGTAAAAAGACTTGAGCTAAGCCTGCTAGATGTTCCCAGATATCCCTGATAGCTTTTTCCACTCGTCTGGCCTGCAGTGAGTGAGAACTATACCCTTAAAAAATTATAACCAGGGTATTTGTGCTACATAAGAAGAGCCCTGCTGAATCCAGCCAATGGTCCAGCAAGTCCCATATGCTGTTCTTACAGTGGCCACACGATGTCTTTACACATAGCTCCATGGATACATGTACAGTATCTGACCTGAAATACACTTCTCTTCTTGTTTCTACCTAGCATTCTACCTAGCACCATTCTACCTAGCAGGCTGTTTTATAAAATGACTAGTTTGGGCATACAGCAAGACATTTGTCTGTGGATAAAGGACTTTTTGACAAATAGGCCACAGTCAATTAGGATGGGCTCTTATCATTCTTCCACTCTGATATTAAATACAGGAGCTCCCCAAGGCTCTGTGCTGAACCCCTTCCTCTATTCCCTGTATACACATGATTGTACCCCATCACATAACACCAATGAAATTATAAAATTTGCAGACGATACTACAGTGGTGGGGCTTGTTAGTGGGAATGATGAGTCTGCTTATAGCAGGGGTGTCCAAAGTTTTTGGCAGGAGGGCCACATTATCTCTCTGACACTGTGCCAGGGGGCAGGGAAAAAAAGAATTAATTTACATTTAAAATTTGAATAAATTTACATAAATTTACATAAATGAATATGTTAAAGATCAACTTATATGAATGAATGAAGGTCTTGCAATAGCTCAAGGCCTATAAAAGGCCTTGCACAAATCAAGGCCGGCCTTTCCTTTGCTGCCACTACTACATCATAGATGTGAAACAGCAAAGAGTGGAGGGAGCCCTCATCCCACAGCTCACATGAGAGGTCAAACAGTCACCCTCACGCTGAGAGCAGTTGCGTCAGGCCAGTGTGGGCTCCAGCAAGTGTCTGGAGGGCCAGAGGCTCATTGGAGACTGGGGGCTGCTTGAGGGCCGCATTGGGAGTCCTCGAGGGCCGCAAGTGGCCCCAGGGCCGGGGTTTGGGCACCCCTGGCTTATAGGAAGGAGGTACAGGAGTTGTTATTGTGGTGCAAAGAAAATAATCTCTCACTTAACATCAAAAAAACTAAAGAACTTATAATTGACTTCCAGAAAAAGGGATGTACACACACCATTATACATAAATGGTGAGGAGGTGGAGAGGGTTTCTAATTTCGAATTCCTAGGTATTTACATCACAGAGGACCTCTCATGGACTATTAACACCAGCATGTTGATAAAAAAGGCACAAAAGCGTATATATTTTCTGAGGAAGCTTGGGAAGTTAAATTTGTCACAGCAGCTGCTTGTGTCTTACTATCGTTCCACCATTGAGAGTGTCCTAACCTATGATATCTTGGTGTGGTACGGAAATTGCTCTGCAAGGGACAAAAAAGCTCTGCAAAGAATTATTAAGATTGTGCAGCACATCATCAACCTTCATCTACCAGCTTTGGAGGACATCTATACATCTCGCTGTCTGCAGAAGTCACATGGTATTCTGAGAGACCCCCTTCCATCCGGTTCATAAGTTCTTTGAACTGTTGCCTTCGGGTAGACGATACAGAACTATCAGAGCACGCACCACATGATTCCTGAACAGTTTTTATCCCACAGCCATAATTACGTTGAATAAGGTGATATAGTTGTTACCATGTTCCTGGGCATTATGGTCTGTTATACTGTTTTTATATTATGATGCATGTTGTATAGAATGTGTGGGTGAGTGTGTAGAGTGCGATTGTTGGAATTGTAGTATACATTTATGCTTGTATCTCAAAGGTGCATAAATTTCATTGTGCTGTAGCACAATGACAATAAAGTTACTACTACTACTACTAGTGAAATACACTTCTCTTCATTTTTTTTTTAAATTAAAATGCCAGTCTTTAAAGAAGAAGAAGGGAGAGGAGACTCAGGAAACCACAGTCCAGTCAGCCTAACATCTGTCCTAGTAAGATGATGGATGGTCTAATCAGGGATAAAACCTTGGAGCCTCACAATTTTTTTTAGAATTCTTAGAAGAGGTCAAGAGACATGTGGATATGGGTGAATCCATCTCTCTCTCTCTTTCTCTCTCTCTCTCTCTCTCTCATCTGAACTTTCAGAAGGTATTCCTCACCAAATGCTCCTAAGAAAACTCAGCATTCAGGAAATAAGAGGCAGGTCCTCTTATGGGTTAGGCAGGTTCTCTTATGGATGAAGATCAGGAAACAGAGAGTGGGTGTAGAAGCTCTATTTTCACAGTAGAGAGAGATGAAAAGTGGTGTGTTCCAGCAATCTGGTCTTAGAACTAGTGCTTTTCAATTTGATCATAAATGGAGTTGGGGATAAGCCTAAATTTGTGGATGACACTAAACTTTTCTGAGTTATGAAATCTAGAATTGATTGTGAAAGGCTCCAGCAGGATCTCTCTAAAGTGGGGGAATAGGCAGCAAAATGGTAGTTGCACTTCAATGTAAGTAAGTGTATAGTGATGCATAGTTGGGCAAGAAATCCAAACTTCACATACACACTGATGAGATCTGAGCTGTCTGTGATGGACAGAGATCTTGGAGTAGTGGTGGATAGTTCAATAAAATTGTTGACTCAGTATGTGGTGGCTATGAAGAAGATAAATTCAAAGCTCGTACTTGTTAAAAGAGGAATTGAGAATAAAACAGGTAATCTTATTTTGCCATTGTTCAATTTGATAGCATCTGGAGTATTATGTCCAGTTCTGGTTGTCGCATCTCAAAAAGATTATAGTGAAACTGGAAAAGATTCAGAAGAGAGAGACCAAAATGATTTGCTGGTTGGGGAACTTCGCTTCAAGCAAAGGCTGCAATATTTGGGGCTCCTCAATTGAGAAAGAAGGCGCCTGAAGGGGGGCATGATTGAGACATATGAAATTACGCATGGGATGGATAGAGTGAATAGAGGGAAGTTCTTTTCCCTCTTGCACAACACCAGAACCAGGGGACATTGCTAAAACTGACTGGTTGAAGAGTTAGAGTAGATAAAAGGAAATATTTCTTTACTCAGTGCATAATTAATATGTGGAACTCCTTGCCACAGGGTGCTGTGATGGTACCTGGGAATTGTCCAGATTTACAGAGGAAAGGTTCATAACAGATTACAAGTCTTGATGACTGTATACAAGCTCTTTGTTTTTGAGGTAGCCCATCTCTGAATGCCAGATGCGAGGGGGTGGCATAGGATAGATATCTTGCTGTCTTGTGTGCTCCCAGAGTATTCTGGTGCACCACCCTGAGATACAAGAAGCTGGACTAGATGGGCTCTTGGTTCTTCTTATGTTCTTATATGCCCCTGGCAAGACCAGAAGCAGGACATTAAGACCATAGCTTGCTCCTGCTTGTTTGTAGCCAATCTTCTCTGCCTCAGGGGAGCTTCATGTTATATGACCTGTGCTTGCTCTGTCCAGAGCCATGAGTGGTTGTGGATGGCAACCTTCAGTCTCGAAAGACTATGGTATAAGCCTACAGCACCCGGTATTCCCAGGCGGTCTCCCATCTAAGTATTAACCAGGCCTGACCCTGCTTAGCTTCTGAGATCAGATGAGATCAAGCCATGAGTATTGTGCTTCAAAAAAGAAATGCAAATTCTGCTTCAAAGTAACTTAGGGTGCAATCCAAATGCGTCTTTGGGCAAGTCCCTTGTGCCAGCCCAGGAGGGTCGCAAACATGCTTTAAGGCACGTTTGCACCTTCTCAAGACGAAGCTGGGCCGGCATGCTGAGAAGCACCAGCCTGCGGAGGCTGACATAAGCCTCTGTGCCAGCGTCCTCTTGGACACTAGCATAGGCCCAACTGGGCTGACACAAGGACAAATGTAGGCAGGGGGAAGACGGGAGGGAGGTGTTCCTGGGTGGGGGGAGGGCAGGCAGTGGGCGGCCCCAGGGGTGGGCAAGTGGGTACTGGGAGGCGGGGCTGGAATCTGGCAGTTATGCTGGATCCCAACCCCCGTTCCCTGGGAGAACAAAGTGGCTTCAAGCTGCTCTACTCTCCTCAGACTTGTGCCACCTCTTGAGGTGGTGGAAGTCCGAGGAGACCCATAGGGGCCAGCAGCCCTTACCCGGAGCCAAGGGGAAATGTTTCCCTTTGCCTCTGGCTGAGCTGCTTATGGCCACTATCCTGCACTGGATACAGCACAAACCTCCTGGCTTGCCTGTTCCAGTGCAGGATAGGATTGCGCTCTTATTTATTTTGAAATAACACTTTTCAACAAAAATGTTCCCAAAGCAGTTTAAATAGCATAAGAAAAAAGGGTTTCCTGTTACCAAAGGATTCCGAATCGTAAAAGAAACACAACATAGGGGACACACCAACAACAGCTACCAGGAGGAATGCTGGGTTGAACAGGGACATTTGCATTACCTCTGATAACTGCCACTTTAAAAGATTCGACATTCCCAGTTAGCGGAGGTTTTGCTAGAGATAGGAATAGGACAAGAAGAACGATAAATGGTCAGATACATTCAAGAACTGCTTGAATGCTTGTCTTCCAGAGCACTAGAAACTGAATATTGAGCCAGACATTAAGGAATGGCAAATTAATATGAAGCATGTCTAAACAAATTAAGTTTATTTAAATGCCTTTGGAATACACAACCCTCATTTGTAGTTTTGAGGAAATGTGCGATCCTTTTGTTTGGTACAAGGACACTGAATATCATAAGGCCTTTGTAAATGTTCTTCTTTCATTTCTGAAAGAAGCACTCTGAAAACTGAGTGCTAATTAACTGAATGAGTTTCTGGTAATACTGTCATAATCCAAACACTGGATTGATCTTCCAGAACAGCAGCTCCCTGTCTCATAGACATTTATCCTCCAGTAGTATCATTACTCCTTTACTCCACACATCTTCCTTTCCTTTCCCCTTTCTTTCCATACCTGCCATTACCCTTCATGGACCAGCAGTTTTATGATAGCCTGGAAACAAAACTGCGCTGGCACCAGCTAAGCGCCTCTGAAGCCCAAGGGTCCTTTTCAGACAGACGTATGGGGCCAAGGAGAAGTGAGAGACTAAGAACAAGCACTCAAGGGTAATGGTAGGAGAGCAGTTTGAGCCACAGAGTAAGGAAGGTGGAATGAGGCAAGGCAGGCAGCCTGGAATCCAGCTCTTTTACATGGGACGAGAAATCTGGGGGAATCAGGTGTTGTTTACGCTATAAGGAGAAAGCAGATGTGATGCACCAAGCTTTGGTCTAGGACAGGGGTTGGCAACCTTCTTCCGCATAGGCCATGCCTGCAAGTTGATGGTGGGTCACATTTACGTCTAAAGCGAATAAATTAGGGCAGTGGTTCCCAAAAGCTTTAGCATCAGGACCCACTTTTTAAAAACACTCTATCGGGACCCATCTAGGTTTACCAGACATTTAAACAAGGAGACCGAGAAAGAAATAATTTTATTTATTTATTTATTTAAGTAATAATAACCAGAAAGAAAGACACACAAACATTTATCTCTGTATATTTACACGTGCTTGCAAACTGCAGGAACTTAGCTTCTTGCGGGACAGTTAGCAGCTACACAGTGTCTGATGTTTGAATAGCTTCAAGGCTTAAGCAATTAGATATGAATATTTTCATCACCCTTTTGCAACCCACCAAAAATCAGGTCGCAACCCACCAGTGGCTCCTGCCCCACAGTTTGGGAACCACTGGATTAGGGTAATAATAATAAAACAATTTACTAATTTACTAATACTATTTATGAATCCTAAAACTATTTAGACTCTATAGTTTATTATGTTTTATTATTATTACCTTCATAACGACACCTTCAACTCTATATTTCCAAGTTCAAATTAGTCTGCAACTGTGCACATTGCCTGCTCTAGGCACTGTCTGGAGAGGTCCATGAGAGTAACATCCCTGTTCCATTTTATGCCTGCAAGATCACTTTGCAGATTGATGCTTAGCTCTCCACAGAAAGGAAGACCCGAGTTTCTAACAAGCAAGAGGTCGGTCTTTGCTCACAGATATGCCAAAAAAACCAATTCCTGCATTGCTCCTTTGACCTCACAGGGGGGGAGAGAGATATGCATCAAAACGTTACCCAAAATCTGGTCTCTGGACAACAGAACTCTAATTGTAGATGACAGAGGGCCCAATCCTATCAAATTTTCCAGTGCTGGTGCAGTGGGATATGCACTGCATCCTGTGGTGGGGAGGCAGTCACAGAGGCTTCCTCAAAGTATGGGAACATCTAGGACAGGGGTGCTCACACTTTTTTGGCTCGAGAGCTACTTTGAAACCCAGCAAGGCCTGGAGATCTACCAGGGGGGTAGGAAGCGTCTGACAGACACCCCCTTTGATGTATGGAGCCCCTGCTGGACCAGGTCAGAGGAGGCCCACCAAGTCCAGCTTCCTGTGCCCCACAGTGGCCCACCAGATGCTTCAGGAAGCACACAGGAGGCCTCTCCTCTCTCCCCACCCCACATACTGGGGGCAGCCACAGGTCCCCCCAAGAGGCACATGCCCAGCCTTGCTGCACTACGGGGGGAGGAGCTCCCCACTCCCTGCCCCCCCAAACTCTCTGTGGCTGCGCCCCGAGACCAGCAGGGAGAGGGAGGTGTCACAGGTCCTCCTCCGAAGGGGCGGGGGGCTTCCCCGTTTCCATGGAGAGGGGCTGCGTGTGCAGGCGGCAGGCGGGGGAGACACTGCTCCCACTGGCCCTCCTCCTGCAGCGGCAGGGGGGCCAGGGGGGTCGTCTCACCTGTCAGCCCCGACTGAGAGCGGCAGCAGCCACAGCACTTACCTCTGGGCTCCTACAGGGGCGGCTGGGCCGGGCATGGCTGGGCTGGGTTGGGCCGGATCTGACTGGAAGGGAAGGGGAGGGTCACTCAGGGCCTCCCGCGGCAACCGCCATCAGAGCGACTCCATCTCAAACTCCTGCCCCTCCCCCTTCTGCTACGGAGCCCCAGGAAGTGCCTCAGCTCCCCCTCAGCTCCCCCTCCCGCTGCCACCCACTTTAGCTCCTGCTCTTCTGGCATGCACCACCACAAAACTGATGAAACTGACTAGAGTCTAGTCAGTTTCGTCAGTTTTGTTGCTGCATGCCTGAAGAGCAGCTAAAGTGTCAGTTTCAGTGTAAGTTTAGTGTCAGGTAAATATGTCAGTTTCCTCTAGTCACTAGACGAAACTGACATATTAACAGTTTGGAGAGACAGGGCTCCGCGATCTACTCATTTTGCCTCGCAATCTACCAGTAGATCGCGATCCACCTATAGAGCACCCCTGATCTAGGAAATGAAGCTGCCACTTCTGTATGGCAAAGGGGAGGGGCTTATTTACAGGGGAGAAGCAGCATATGTGATTAGTCTTACCTGTACCGCATCTGTTGCGTTTCTCCTCCACCCTCCAGCTACTTTCCCCCACTTGATACTGGAAACATGCAACTGGAACCTCCAGTTTAAGGAAGGACAGGGAAGGCAGAGGAAAAGTGGTGTGTGGGGAAGGTGGAAGTCTCTCCTCTTACCCACCACTTCTCACTTGCAAACCACTCCCCTGTTGTTTTGCAGCAGAGAAACTGTATTGCAGTGGAGAAACTCATGGCTGCTGAGCATCTATTTTCACCCATAAATGTCAATTATCTGCTTTCCCACTTCAAGCAACATCCAGAACGGCAACGTTCATGTTTTGGAGAACAGCACTTGTTGTGTGTGAATATTCTATTATGTTCTGTTCACACAAGCGAATGGGACATAGTGGGTGGGCAGTGCATAGTTGTAAATCTTGCTTTTCCTTCTCTCCCCCCCCCCACCTGCCGGTAGTTTCTGTTCCTGAAATTGCAACGTAAATCTTAAAATGGCAGATTCAAAATGTTACAGAAAATCTTAAAGTGACAGAATTGCAGCCTTTAGGCAGCAAAGATCTGCCCTTTGATGTGGTTTTGTGGTACCCTGCCCCAAAGGGCAGCACCAGTTGGTAGATAGGGGTGGGTCTGTCCAGTGCCGCTGAGACCAAATAAGCAAGACACTGAGAGGTGGAAGGCTATGAAGGCTGTTTATTGTTTCAGCAAGACATGTCTGTGGCCTCTGGGAGACTCAGCTCAAATCCAGAAGGCCCTTTTCAGGGGCGTGGGACACTTTTTAGATTCTCGGCTCTTTGTCTGAAATCTAGACTTCCTATTTGCTGAAAATCCACATCATAGGTGGGGCAAACTCTTAATAGGCTGTAGATAACCTTAGAGACACCTCATAGGTGAGTTTCAAGTTACAGGTTTCCAAAAAAGGTGAAATTAAACAATTAAACATATTGAATTACAAAGTTTTCAAATGCCAGCAGGGGGTGCTATAGTATCATTTTATCCAGTATTGACCCAGTGTTGACCCAGTGCTGAACCTTCCAATTATACAGATTGTTTGACGGGTAACATCATTAAAAGAGATGACACAATGTACTTTGACTGGCACCTTATCTTATCTTATCTCTGCATACCTTTCCCTTGTGTTATCTTTCCCTTGTGCATACCTTTCCCTTATCTCTGCATACCTTTCCCTTGTGTTAATCCTAACATTTGAACACGTGTGAAGCCTTCCTGCAATGTTAAAGCTTTAGTCTGTTCTTAAGACTTTTCTAAAATCAAGCAAACTTTTGGGTCCTTAAGACTTACTTCGAATGACTACTATGTCCCCATATGTGGGTTACACTTACAATACAAAGACTATTTTGCCTGTATGTGCCTTTTCCTTTGAAAGCATGGAAGCATAACAATTTTTAAAGTGGACACAAGCAGACTGTCCTTGCTAAGACATGTTTACTTCTGGCAAAATGAGGCATATCTGCTCATTGCCTAGCATCTTTATCTATTTCAGTTGCAATTCAAACAGAGAGCCTTCAAAGGCAAAAGTTTCCCTGGTACTTTCCACTTTTCCCTTTCATCTTCTTTCGCCCTCCTTTCTTTCAAAGAGGGAGTAGCCTTGTCTCACTTTGACTTGTTCAAGGATGCTTTTCTGATTAAAATGTGTGCCTTCTTCTAATGTTCATCTCTTGCAGGTGTCTGTGGTTAGCTAGCTAGATGCTTTGTTAGTTTGCCAAGAAACAACCTTGACATTTAGCAGAGCTGCCAACTCAGCAGAGCAGTTAGTTTTTATTTTTTTTAAGCTTTCCCCTAAGTTCATGCTTTCCCTGTCTTCTACTTTCCTCATCCCCCCCCCCTCTCTGTTACACTGTACTGATGGTTGCTACAGGTTTGGCTTCTTGGGAGGGGGTCTGAGACAGGTAAGCAGGCATCAGTTTAAAGAGCTGCATTGCTACACTCCCAATAGTTGCAACTATTAATCAATTCAAGTTTTTAAAAGAAACCCTTCAGTTTAAGATAAATAAGTATTAAAGTGCTTACTATTCTTCATCATGCTCCCCCCCCTAAAAAAAATGGGAAATTGGAAATTAAGTTGGTCATCGTAATTTCCTGACCATGTAAACAGTAAAAATTTTGTACAGTTTTATTAAATATTATGCTGCCTTCACCAATTAGACCTCCTGAAGTTTCTTTGCTTTGGTTTGTCAGCTTGGCACTGGACTGGGGAGGAATGTGTCCAATCAGAAATTCAACAGGTGAAGCCTCCCTAATTACTTGGAAGAGATGCACCTGATGAATGTGCCCGATGCATCTATACAAGTCTCCGTGCTTCCCAAAATGTCATCTACTAACATAGTATATGTCCAGGAAGACATTTCACAGGAGCAACAGTTGCTCTCACTTCACTGGCAAACCTGTCTTCTCCTTCTGTTTAGACCAGTGGTCTCCAAACGGGAGACTGCTGTGCAATGGGAAAGGTGTCCCTGGTGCTACTGGCGCTTACCGTTCCATGGGGGTTTCATCCTTCCCTGCCACCGATCTCCCCCAACTACCCCTGCCCACTGCACCTGCCCAGAAACACTGCACTGCACCTGCCCAGGTGCGGTGGCTGCTGGGACGACGGAACCCAAAAGCAGTGGGCCAGAGCTTAGTCTGGGAGAGATCGGTGGCGGGGAAGCTCTCCCATGGAACAGAAGATACCATTCATGTGGGGGAGGGAAAAGGCAGGGTGTTGGATCTGGCCCACAGGACAGGGTCTGGAAAGCCCTGATTTAGACTAATGACAATGAAAGGGTGTTCAGTCTGAAAGAAAGATTGCCAGCTTCCAACTCCTCCTTGCTCTGTGCTCTCTATTTTATTGCACATCCTTGGAGTTTAGGCTGTTACTTGTGAAGTGAGTCTAGTCACATTTTTCAAATTTAGGGAACACGAAAAGAACAAAAAATTTATATAGAATAGACTGATCACAAAAGTGAACCAAGTCTGCCTTTCTCTTTGTTTAAAATAAAGGAAGTCATTAAGAGAACTCAGAATTTATGCAAAGCAAGTTACGAAAACAGCTGAGCCCAGCCACGACACAATAATTGAAATCAAGGCAAACAAATAATTAAAAAATAGAACCTAGGTATCATTCTCAGTCACAGCCCAATGTTTCTGAAGGAGTTTCTGCGTCTTTTACATAGCAACTATAGACAGGTAGAAAAACAGCATTCTACCATTATAAGCCCTGAACACGCTGTCACTTGGAAAAGCTGAACCTTCCATTCAATCCTCCTGAATTTCTCAAGAAGAAACTTGATCGCAGTCTCCACCACTCCTCAGCACCTTTTGGGGATGTTTAAATATTTAATTTCTGCAATTACTACAACAACCTTGCGAGATAGCTAACACTGCCAAATAACCTGAGATGCCTTCCTCATCTGTCTGTTATGTTACTACGAGTGTAGCACTGAGCATTTATATAGTTCTCTTTTGCAGTTTCCAGTTACATAATCTCCAGAATGCTGACAACACCCATTGTGAAGGAAAGTGTTGCTCTTTGTCACAATTGTTTTACTCACAGAGCTACTGTACCTTTCAACAATGGTGCGGCAGACAGACATTCAAAGACAACAAATTTCGAACTTAAGACACTTCTTCTGAAAGTGCTCCTGTGCCTTTTAGCCACTGTATGGAAGGCAGACATTCAACCAGCAGTGCTTTCCCCTACCATGGCATGGCTGAGCTGGGGGAAAGTTTCACTTGTTGCCAATTCTCTTTCTGGCAGAGCTCCTGTGTCTTTCAACAATGCTGTAGAAGGCAGAAGTGCAATGAAAGCTAACTGCAAACACATGGGCTTACAGAGAAGTCAACCTAGGAGCTTACTCTCAAGAAAGTATGCTGCAACCCCATGCACTCTTATCTGGAATAAGGTCCATTAGCAATACTCTGGGACTTAGTTCTGAGTAAACATGCCTCTACTGCTGCCCATAATAGCATGTGCTGCCTCTTCCTTGGTTCTGGCAATCTTCCTGCTCTGCTCTGGGGATTGAGAACATGCCCCATTATTCCCAATGAAGCAGAGAAACAGTATTGAAGTATTCAAAGCACTGGAACACAGCCGTTTAGTAATGGCTCTGCACCAAACATTGGGAGCTGGGGGAGCTTGAATCACACATACTCAAGGTCAAATTTCAGGAAAATTGGAGCAGGAGTTTCATTTTGGGGAAACAAAAGTGTAGCCAGGTTTGAAGGTGCTCTATCTTGTTAATTTCTCTGTGAATTGGGAGGTGGTGGATCATTACCTCTATGGTTGATCCACATCATATTTCAGAATGATGGAACAAACAGTGTTGATTTTATGAACAAAAGGAACTTTAAACTCAGTCTGCTCTTATTTCTCAGGTGGCAATCATGTTTGTTGAGGGCAAAGAAAAGTTCTAAACATAATCAGCCCATCAAGCAGACATGCATGATGTACAGTATGTTGCTAATACAGTCCCCGGTCGATAACAATGACAACTCAAAAAGTTCTTTGATGGATATTCTTCAACATAGCAAAAGAACGTATCACTAATCAAATCCAAATTTTTGAAAACAATTTGAGGGACATAAATCCAAAGGGAATGGGTTTCCCATGATGAAAAATGCCACACATTTTTTGAAGTCCTCAGGATTCATGCAATATTTTAAACTGCAGTGTCTTTTACACTTCTTGACAGATCTGCACAACTTTTGGAGAGGTAGTAGAGAGTGTGATCTAATTACTTCATACCAAATTTCAGAACTATTGGATGGAGGGTTTGGAAGTTAAAACAAATAGAATGTTCAGTGCTTATAATGGTGTCTGTTCCCCTTGTCTTAAGACTGCCAACATTGCTGGGCATATATAATGTCAGTGGCATAGCTAGAGGGGGTGCAAAGTACTAAGTCTTGTAGGGAGCCTCATCACATTGTGCAAGGGCCCATTCTCCTCCTCTTCAGAGCCATTCCAGGCATACACCTCCATTTTGCTCCCCCCACCCAGAATGGCTCCAAAAGGGAGGGACCCCTTGCACACTGAAGTGAGGCTCCTTGCAAGACTTAGTGCTTTTTGTACTCCCTCTTGCTCTTCCACTGATAACTGTGTTCTGAAATGGTTTCCTCCTGTCCTATATCTACCTACTAATTTCCTTAATCCCAGTAATTGCATGTCCTTAAAAAAAATATTCACACAATTTCACTTTAGCATTGCATTCATGTCATCCCCTGCTAATTGGGTAAGAGGCACTTTTTCAAGTGGGTGCTCCTTTTTTTTAGCAGGGGGAGAGTAACTGGCCCACCTCACCCCAGCACTGTCTGTTCTAGTGGCTGTCTGCTGGTATTCATTTGCATCTTTTTAGATTGTGAGCCCTTTTGGGGACAGGGAGCCATTTAGTTATTTGATTTTTCTCTGTAAACCACTTTGTGAACTTTCAGTTGAAAAGCGGTATATAAATACTGTTAATAATAATACATGAAGGTTAGGTTCTGAAATCAGCAAGGATGGGCAATTCCAGCACAGCTTGACTTGAGTCGAGTCGCGGGTCTCTGCCCCCTGCAACTTGACTCAAAAATGAGTCTTCTGGCAGACTTTCCGAGTCACCCAGAGCATTTTGGCAATTTGAAAAGACTTGAGTCACAAGTCTTTCTTTTTAAAAAGGCAGATGGAGCTCTGCAGAAAAAACAGAGCTGCTGCTGGGGTGTATGTGTGGATTGGAGTTCTCTTTAACCACGCCCCTGCTGACTCCCTCCCCTGTAAACAAGATGGGAGGGGTGAATGTACTGTGAGAGAGTGGGGACAGAAGTGGCAAGAGGGAGGAGGGTCACGTGCAGTAGCTGGGAAACTTTCCAGTATGACCCAATCCTTTGCAGTTCTACTCTGAAGTAGTAGCATTTGCAACAGTTGTTCAATGAGGCTTTCTCCTCCCAGGTAACAACAGAGCCAAAAGGAGCCAAGTATTTGGAAAGCGTGATCACTACAAACCGCCTCCCCCCAGCTTCCCTCCCCCTCCCCCTCCTTGAGCTTCTCTAGTCAGTTCTAAGGCAAGAACCTGCTTGGGCTCCTCCTTCTGACCTACCTTATCCAAATAAAAAAATGAGACTGCCCATCCTTCATCCAATGATCACTGGTTCCTTCAGAGACGAGAGCCCACTCCCACCTCCCCCCTTCCTGTGCAATGCAAAAGCAAAACATTAACCCTTTCCTGCCACCAAGCTGGAACTTCTCTGTTGCTCACTTGGTCTAAATGATGGCCCCAGGAGGTCTTTCATGTCACAAAAAAAGTAAGCAAGCACACCAGACACATACAGACTCAAGCCTGCATGCACTTGAGTCTGCACAAGTTTGCAACTTGGACTTGAGTCACCTGACTTGAGTTCTCATCCCTGGAAGTTAATGTGTAAATATAGTTGAAACTACTTTAAATGTGAAAAAATACATACTGTCTCTTTAATAATTGAAATCAAACTATGAGAGGCATGTGGAAACTGAGACAGAGGGGATAGCAGATTCCTTGTTCTATCTTATGCTCAATCAGGGCATATAATCAGTGAGTGGGAGGGCCAGTGGAATTGCCTGAACAGTTTAAACCAGTGTTTCTCA
Source organism: Tiliqua scincoides (assembly GCF_035046505.1). NCBI lineage: Eukaryota > Metazoa > Chordata > Lepidosauria > Squamata > Scincidae > Tiliqua > Tiliqua scincoides. Next base: position 67,400,611 of record NC_089821.1, read on the forward strand.
CACTTTCAGCACCGGGACCCACTTTTTAGAATGAGAATCTGTCAGGACCCACCAGAAGTGATGTCATGACCGGAAGTGACATCATCAAGCGGGAAAAATTTTTAACAATCCTAGACTGCAATCCTATCCACACTCACCCAGGAGTAAGTCCCATTAACTATCATTGTTAAAAGAACATACATAGTAGCTTGTTAAAAATAACAGGTCTGTAACATTTTCCCAAATGCAGTCACATACCATGGTAGCATCAAGTCTAATACATTAAAAATAAAATTTTGAAATGAATGGGAACCCACCTAAGATTGGCTCACAACCCACCAAGTGGGTCCCAAGACTGGTTTAAACTGTTGGGGTTTTTTTTTGTCAAGCGCTTATACAGTCATGCTTAACGACACGGATGTGGATCGGCACCCCTGTTGTCAAACGAGGTTTGACATTATGTAAAGCCTCCGAAGGCGAGGGGAGCCATGCTCCCCTCGCCTTCAGAGGCCTTTCCGAGCCTCACAGAGGCAGTGCGCATCTGCATACTGCCTCTATGAGGCTTGGAATGCTCACTTTGGCGAAAACATGCGACTTCTGGTTTCCTGGAAACTGCCTCTGTGAGGCTTAGAAAAGCCTCCGGAGGCAAGGGAAGCATAGTTCCCCTTGGCTTTGGAGTCTGGGGGAGTGAACAGGGACCAGCAGTGGCCACTGTATATGTGGGCTGTTGCTGGTTGGAATATCGCTAAGTGACGCTCACCTGTACTTGAAATTGCACGTGTTAACTGTGCATATGATGAAACCTGACTGTATTATATGAGTACTTTCGTGTTTCAAATAACAGTACTGAAAATGAATTATAGTGCTAGTTTTAAGACATTAAAATAAACATGCTGTTAAAATGGCACTAGAAAAATATCGGTGACTATGCACCCAGCTATGAAGGTAAAGTGGGGTGGCAACAGGACTCCACCTCTAGATATGTCACTGCACATATCAAGATCACAAGTCTTAAAAAGATGAAAGAGCAGCCTCTGAGAAACTGTGTTTCAAAAAAAGGTGGCTGTCCTGAGCTCCCAAAAGGAATGAAGTAGTTCAGGAAAAATACAGGAGAACCATGTTGCTGATGACGCCATGCAGGTGTTCCATAGAAAGTAAGTGCATGATGAGTGACAATTCCACAGCAAACATTAAGGCTGCAATCCTAACCACACTTTCCTGAGAGTAAGCCCATTGAACAAAATAGGACTTACTTCTGAGTAGACCAGGTTAGGCTTACTTCTGAGTAGACCAGGTTAGACTGATTTAAGGTTGTAGAATAGGTATCCCCTTACAGAAATCAACAGAAAACCGATGACTTAACAAAAGAATTGTTGCTAACATAATTTTTCAGATTAATCTTTCAGATTTATGATATACTCTGCTTCATTCATGTTGCTGTATTAGGGTGACCTGGCTGGATACTGGGTTATATTCACCCTGTTCAGATCTTCAGAGTCAATGCATGCTCAGAGCAGGCCCACCCTGGCCCCCCTCTAGCTACAGCCCTGGTTCAGAGTCAATGCATGGCAGGCCAGGCCTCACCTCCAACCTCTGCGTACTCATCATTCCTTAGTGCATAGCCTAGACCTATGTGTGTATAGCTTGTTGGGCATAGGCTTGGGTTCCCTGGGCAATCCTGATCCCCATCCATGTGTTGATTCTAGTTTTAGAATCCCTTTAGAATGAAAAGGGTGGATGTATTGTAATTTTAAGGAGTCGTGGATTGTGCTAGAGCAGGGGTGTCCAAAGTTTTTGGCAGGAGGGCCACATCATCTCTCTGACACTGTGTCGGGGGCTGGGGAAAAAAAGAATTAATTTATATTTAAAATTTGAATACATTTACATAAATTAATATATTAAAGATGAACTTATATGAATGAATGAAGGTCTTGCAATAGCTCAAGGCCTATAAAAGCCCTTGCACAAAGTAAGGCTGGCCTTTCTTTTGCTACAGTTACTGCATCACAGACGTGAAACAACAAGCAGTGGAGGGAGCCCTAATCCCACAGCTCAAGCGAGAGGTGAAAAAGTCGCGGAGAGCAGTTGCGTCGGGCCAGTGTGGGCTCCAACAAATCTCCGGAGGGCCAGAGGCTCATTGGAGACTGGGGGCTCCCTGAGGGCTGCATTGAGAGGCCTCAAGGGCCGAAGTGGCCCCAGGGCCAGGGTTTGGGCAGCCCTGTGCTAGAGCACTGGGTTTATGCTAATGTGTTACGCAGACATCCATGCATGTGTGTTGTTGTGCTGTCATCTCTGAATCTGTAGTGTGTAGTCATTTGTTGTGTCCATGTACATAATTGTGTTGGGTTGTCAGTTCTGAGTTAGTTTGACAGATGGATCACTGCTGGAAAGTTATTTCTGTATTCCTAGCAGAAAAGCTGTCTTGTATATATGTGGATTTATGTTAGTTTGTTGAGCCTATCAGTTTGGATGTTGACGATATGCCTCTGGGAGGATTTCCATCACTGTGCTGTAACTGGGCAGAAATATATGTTGGCAGATTGCATGTCGAGGCTGCTTCCGATCAGACATTTTGTACTTGAAAATGGATTACTAAGAACAAAATAACATGCAGTTACTAAAGGTGGTCTGTTCTTACCTTAAAAATAAACATGAGCACTGATCAAGGAAAGTCTGCAGGAATGTTGATAGGAAAAACCACTGTTTCTCTATGTGGGCTTTCCCTGTAACTCATGTGATATGCACAAATCTGTTCCTGAGAACAAAATGTCTCACATGAAGCGCCTCTGAGTTTATCCCAATATGGGGGAGTCTTTAACTATATGTACTTGCCAAATATGAGAGATAACCATCTGGCAAGACTGTAGGGTTGGAAGAGACCCAAAAAGAAAGGCATTGTGACACTACTATGTGAGCAGCTGACCTGCAGGCACATCATTGGATGGCTCAATCCTATGAGGGCCTTGCTCTGCCAGAACAAGCATTCTGGCAGCGTACAGTTCTTTATGACTGTTGTAAGATGTGACATGCCATTTTATGCAACTGGGCCACCACTGCAAGTGGCAAGTGGCTGCAGTAGTAGGCCAGTGGTCTGTCTACAAGCCCTGGTGCTGATATGTCAGTGTGGGTGGTGGGTGGGAGGGAGATAGCTGGTAGGAGGGAACTAATGTTCTGGCAGAGTAAGGTTCTTTATGGCTGTCACAAAACATGACACGACATACAGTATAGTTTGGCTGATGGTGGCCACAATCAGCAAATGGCTGGGTTCATGTGCTAGTGGCCTTCCAATGAGCCAGGTACAGGTATATCAGTGCAGAAGGTAAGGGGATAGGCCAGGAGGAACCAGGAGGGTTGATCAAGGCCAGGAAGGGGGTAGTAATGGCAGCAATTGCATTGCCAATATTCTATCCCCCTTCCCAGCCTTGATCTGTGTTTCTGGGTCCACACAGACAGGTCCAAGTAGACACAGTAGACCAAGTAGACTGTAAAATTTTCCCTTACCTTGAGGAGGACTTCACAGCTTGAAACTCCCCTGCAGGAAGCAGTGCGCACCCTGTGACACAGCTGCATTGGCACATAGGAAGGATTGGTCTGCCCCTCAGCCAAGTGGTTCCTGACTTGTAGGAACGTCCCCTGGTCAACTGACCTGCAGAAACATCATGTGGAGAAAATTTAGGAGGGGGGAGCTAACTAAGGACACAATCCTGAGGTGGCGCAAGTCTGAGGAGAGCGGAGCAACTTGAAGCCACTCTGTGCTGCTCAGGGAACGGGTTGGGATCTGGCATAACTCTGGGTTCCACCCTGCCTACTGCTCCCCACCTGCTTGCCCGTCCGCCCTGAGGCCTCCCACCACCAACCCTCCCCCTGCCCTGGAACTCCTGCTTCCCGCCTCCTCCTGAATTCAGCCTCTGCGCACTGGCCTAACTGACTCACAAGGAGGTACAAATGTGCCTTTTGTCATGTTTGTGACCCTCCTGGGCCTGCGCAAGGTGGGGCTGGGACCCAGCAGTTCTGCCGGATCCCAGCCCTGTTCCCCGAGCCACTCCGCTCTCCCCGGACTTGTGCCATCTCAGGAGGTGGTGCAATTCTGAGGAGACCCATAGGGGCTGCAGTGGTTTACCTGGGGGTAAGAGGAAGAGTTTCCCCTTACCTACGTTTGAGCCACTGTGGTGCACTATCTCGCACTGGATACAGCATAAGCCTCTGGACTTGCCTATTCCAGAGCAAGATAGGAGTGCGCCCTAAGTGCCTATTCCTATCCAACTTTCCGGTGCCAATGCAGCCACAGTGCAGCCCTGAGGTAAGGGAACAAATATTTCCTTACCTAGAGGAGGCCTCTGTGATTGTCCCCCACCCTCCAACTCAGGCTGCATAACACATCCTGTTAGCATGGCTGCATCAGTACTAGAAAGTTGGATACGATTGGACTCTAAGACAGGGGTCTCTAAACTTTTGGGCCAAAGGGCTGCATCAAATATCTGGCACAGTGTCGAGGGCCAGAAAAAAAAATTAAATATAAAATTTAAATAAATACATTAGAGAAGGAACTTGAATGAATAAATGAACAGGCTCAAATGTCCAGGACTTCTCCAAGCATGAACACAGCCCAAGAAATAAAGCACACTCTTCAATGGACCCCCATTCCCCCACCCCACAAGCACAACTCTGGTTGTGTTTGGTAAGCTGGGCCAGAGGCTCTCAGGATTAGAAGCTGGCTGTGGGCCGAATAGAGGCTCGCTGCGGGCTGCATCTGGCCCCCGGGCCAGGGTTTGGAGACCCCTGCTCTAAGAGATAAAAAGGAGGACATTCCTTGGGGGGGGGGGAATGTCTTTGCTTAGGAAGAAGTTCCAACTCTAGTTGCTGAACTTAGAGCCCAGGAAGGTGGCAACAGCTCTTCTATTCGATTTCTTACTGCACAACTGCCAGGTAATAAGAGTATATGCAAGGACAGCGCCAGATACCATAGTCTTCTATAGTCCATTTTCATTTCCTGTTTCAAATTAGAGTGTGTATTGCCCTGCCCCTTTCTGCTTTCCCCCCCATAGGGGAAGGTTCACATCTCAGGGGCTTGGAATGACATTCCAGGGACCAGACACACTTGCACATGTTAACCCAACCTCTGTGTTTCTTCAGTTTTTCCCCCCACTCTTTTTTGCAAAATGTATAGGGCCAGAGACGCATTCATGCGTTTCCTTTGCCTTGATTAATTTGACTCTATCTTAATTTTATATTTAAAATTAAATTGTCAGTTACATTTTTACAGGGTTTAAAAAAAATGAATCTGTATAAAACTGTGCCCCTCAAACATCAGGGTTGCACCCCTCTGAGGTCTGAGCCCAAGATGGCTTCCTAGTTAGCCTAATGATAGCGCCTTCCCTAGATAATCTGTGTGGACAAAATGTGCATATTGAGAGCAATTGCACTCCAGTCATTGCCTCATATGAGCTTTTAAGGAATCTGAGGCTATCAGCTATCATCAACATGCAGCATCAAAACAGGAAGCATCAAAAGACGAAGCCCAACTGACGCCAATATTGGCAGCATGAGTGATCCTGGCACTGGTGCTCTGGATTGGGCTGGCACATGCAAATGAATAATGTAACCCATGGACACCAAAATGAAATGGTGGTGTGAATCACTCCTGAGATAACAAGTCAAAGAATAAACTCAGAGGTGTTTCAAAGCATTTCTAAACAATGTGATTATAATTCATCAGCTAGAAAAACACACTCTTTGTGCTTCCATTTCCATTTTCGCTTGCTAACTGGTACTTAAAAAAAAACAAAACCTGTTCTGTGTGAGAATCAAAAACCCTCTTTGCAGATTTTTAAGAATGCAAATGTGAACCCATAAAACTGCTGACAGCAAACCATATACACGTTCCAGTGAACATGTATATGAAAATATTACAGATACTGATCACTGACATTGGACTGAAAGTATTCCTGATTACTGAAGTATTACTTATATTCCTGACAGTTTTTTATTATGCAAAACACAAAATGAGAATATAGGAAATATTCAACAATTTTTAGAAAAAATTAGAGCTATGCAAAAAATAAAATTAAGCCAAGAAACATCTATGTCCATTCAAAACTATATTATATTTGCTTTTCCAATAATCTACATGTGGATGCCATTGTATCATAAATTTCACCCTCATGTGTCAACTATCTCTTAGCTTTACAGACTGACAACCCAATCCTAATCTGATTGCTGCCCTGTTGCTAGCCATTGCAAACATGCGGTAAAGCACATTTGTGATGACTTAGGAGTAAGAAGCGCTGGCCCACTGGCACTGAAGCCAGTGGAATGGTCACTGGGGCAGGTGAGTTCTCCATTGGGTGATGAAGGGGCAGGGGGAGGGTGAAATAGAAGCAGGGAGGGTGGGGGAGGGCGGAGATGGTGGCGGTTCAGGCCCAGTAGGGGTGTGGGAATGATGGAGAAGGTCTCTGGTGTATCCTAATTCCCTTCCTGAGCCTGAAAGCCCTCCATGGGGCTTCTTGGACTTGCGCCAGTGATTTAGACGGTACAGGTCTGACTAGCCCTGCGGTTTTCAAACTCACAGGGAGTTTGAATCCTGCAGTAAGTCTTTGCAGGGGCGGGAGGGAGGCGGCGGCGCGATCCCCAGGATCGTGCTGCTCAGGGGGGGCTGCAGGGGCTTGGTGCACTTGCCCAAGCCCCCTGCAGCCCCCTAGGGGTGCGGGAAGCCCTGTGTGACCTTTGGCAGGGCTCCACGGGTCAGGGAAGGTGACAGCGGATCTATCGCGCCCCGCACCGCTAAACCGGAAGCGGTGCGCGATTGCCCCACTTCCCCTTTTGACCGGGCTGCAGGGACTGGGGTGCACCCTCCAGTCCCTGCAGCAGCTGCCCCTGGCTGCGGGGAGCTGGGCCCGAGTGCCTGCAGGTCAGGGAAAGTGAGAGTGGAGCGATCGCGCTCCGCCTTTGCAAAACGGGAAGCAGATTGGGTTTGCTCCGCTGTCATCTTCTCTGGCCCAGGGAGCCCTGCCGAAGGTCACACAGGGCTCCCCGCACCCCCAGGGGGCTGCAGGGGGCTTGGGCAAGTGCACCAAGCCCCTGCAGCACCCTTGAGCTGTGCAATCCTGGGGATCACTGACTCCTCCCTGCCTCCTGGCTGCCCCCACCCCTTAAGGGGAAGGGGACCAGGACTCTCAGGCTGGGGCGTTGTGACACCCCAGTTTGAATACCACTGGACTAGCCTATTAAGCAGGCTGGCCCTCAACACGTGGGTTGTTCCCTTACCATCCACCCATAGGAGACCTCTGGCCTGCCCAATTTCAGCACTGGGTATGGCGTGGGCCATGTGGCCCCACTTCACCAGAGCTGAATAGGATTGGGCTGTCAGTTTCATCCTTTGAGCTACCTTCCAGACTTTCACAACCATAGTTTCCCTAAACTTCTTAGCTGCTGTCAGTAAATTGCATTTAAAGCCCAATGGATCTTTAGCACATTTGCATCTACTAATCCATGCACCCAAACATCACCTTTGGGTCCATTGGCAGCTCATAATTTGTCATTCTCTTTTTGCTTGGCTCCAAAATGATTGCATTACTGGACATATCCATCACATTTGCCTAGAATTGGCTACATTCAAACCACATTTCCAGCATAAGATTCTTTCATCAAAGGTAATGTTCTGTCATTAAAGGTAACAAAATATGTTGCCAGAATAAGAATTATCCTTTAAATTAATATAAATAGAGTATACCAGTGACTCTCTCACATTTAGTACTGGGACCCACTTTTAAAAATGAGAATCTGTCAAGGCCCACCGGAAGTGATGTCATGACTGGAAGTGACATCATCAAGCAGGACAATTTTTAACAATCCTAGGCTGCAATCCTACCCACACTTACCCAGGAGTAAGTCCCATTTACTATCATTGTTGAAAGCATGTACCTGGTAGCCTGTTAAAAGTACAGCTCTGTAATATTCCCCAAATGCAGTCATAGACCATGCTGACATCAAGTCTAATATATTAAAAATAAAATATTGAAATGAATGTGAACCCACCTGAAATTGACTTGTGACCCACCTAGTGTGTCCCAACCCACAGTTTGAGAAACACTGGAGTATACAGTCTTGCTCTGAAATATTGTATTCCATTCTGTTTCAGTTATTTTAGAACCACTCCCATTATGATTTCACACTGTCATCTTTGTACAAATCCTTATTTATAATATAGAACAACATTTAGATAATACTTCTTCACAATCTCTCTCTCTCTCTCTCTCTCTCTCTCTCTCTCTCTCTCTCTCTGTGTGTGTGTGTGTGTGTGTGTGTAAAACAGGGTATCTCAAGAAAATGTACACATGCTTTATATATTATACCAGTGGTTCCCAAACTTTTTAGCACCGGGACCCACATTTTACAATGATACTCTATTGGGATTCATCTAGGTTTACCAGACTTTTAAAAAGGAGATCGAGAAAGAAATATTTTATTTATTTATAAGTAATAATAACCAGAAAAAAGACCCACAGACATTTATCTCGCTATATTTACATATGCTTGCAAACTGCAGGAGCTGAGCTCTTTGTGGGGTAATTAGCAGCCATAGTATCTGATTTTTGAACAGCCTCAGAACTTCAGCAAATTAATGATCTGATCTTTTCATCACCCTTTGGCAACCCACCAAAAATCAGGTTGTGATCCACCAGTGGATCCCTACCCACAGTTTGGGAACAAACAAACAAACAAACAAACAAGATGAACAAGCCTTGCTGAGAGAGAATCAACATAGCTTCTCTAAGGGTAAGTCATTCATTTCATAAACCTTTATTGGCATTAAAGGTAAGTCTTGCCTCACAAAACTTTTAGAATTCTTTGAAAAGGTCAACAGGCATGTGGATGCGGGAGAACCCGTGGACATTATTTATCTGGACTTTCAGAAGGCATTCAACACGGTCCCTCACCAAAGTCTGCTGAGGAAACTCCACACCCAGGGAATTAGAAGGCAGGTTCTCTCATGGATTAGGAACTGCTTGAGAATCAGGAAGCAGAGAGTGGGTGTCAATGGGTAATTCTCACAGTGGAGGGAGGTGAAAATTGGTGTGCCCCAAGGATCTGTCCTGGGACCAGTGCTTTTCAACATATTCATAAATGAGCTGGAGACAGGATTAAGCAGTGAGGTGGCCAAGTTTGCAGACAATACCAAACTTTTCTGAGAAGAGATTGTAAAGAGATTTGAGATTTGAAGAGATTTGAAGAGATTCAGATCTCTCCAAACTGTGAGAATGGGCAGCAAAATAGCAGATTTGTTTCAATGTAAATAAATGTAATGTAATGCACATTGGGGCAAAAAAATAAAAACTTCACATTTAGGCTAATGGGTTATGAGCTGTCTGTGACAAATCAGGAGAGGGATCTTGGGGTGCTGGTGGACAACTCGATGAAAGTGTCGACCCAATGTGCAGCGGTGGTGAAGAAGTCTAATTCTATGCTTGGGTTCATTAGAAAAGGTATTGAGAATAAAACGGCTAATATAATGCTGTTGTGCAAATCAATGGTACGGCCATACATGGAGTACTGCGTCCAGTTCTGGTCACCACATCTCAGAAGGGATAGCATGGAAATAGAAAAGGTGCAAAAAAGAGTGACTGGTTTACTGAACTGGGGCACCTGCCTTATGAGGAAATGCTACAGCATTTGGGGCTCTTCATTCTAGAACAGGGGTGCCCAAACCCCGGCCCTGGAGCCACTTGCGGCCCTCGAGGCCTCTCAATGCGGCCCTCAGGGAACCCCCAGTCTCCAATGAGCCTCTGGCCCGCCGGAGGTTTGTTGGAGCCCATTCTGGCCCGACGCAACTGATCTCAGCTTGAGAGCGACTGTTTGACCTCTCGTGTGAGCTGTGGGATGAGGGCTCCCTCCACTGCAGTGGCAGCAAAGGAAAGGCCAGGCTTGCTTTGCGAAAGGCCTTTTATAGGCCTTGAGCTATCACAAGACCTTCATGCATTCATATAAGTTCATCTTTAATATATTCATTTATGTAAACTTATGGACATTTATTCAAATTTTAAATGTAAATTAACTCTTCCCCCCCCCCCGGCCCCTGACAGTGTCAAAGAGCTGATGTGGCCCTCCTGCCAAAAACTTTGGACACTCCTGGTCTAGAAAAAAGGTGCCTATGGGGGGACATGATTGAGACATACAAAATTATGCAGGGAATTGATAGAGTGGATAGAGAGATGCTTTTTCCCTCTCACATAACACCAGAACCAGAGGACATCAACTAAAATTGAGTGTTGGGAGAGTTAGGACAGACAAAATAAAATATTCCTTTACTCAGCGTGTAGTTAGTCTGTGGAACTCCTTGCCACAGGATGTGGTGATGGCATCTGGCCTAGATACCTTTAAAAGGGGATTGGACAAATTTCTGGAGGAAAAGTCAATCACAGGTTACAAGCTATATGTGCAACCTCCTGATTTTAGAAGTGGATTACCGCAGAATGCCAGATGCAAGGGATGGCACCAGGATGTGGGTCACCTGTTGTTTTGTGTGCTCCCTGGGGCATATGGTCAGTCACTGTGAGAAGGAAGCTGGACTAGATGGGCCTATGCGGCCTGATCCAGTTGGGTTGTTATGTTCTTAATCACTGTATTATGCTTTAATTGACACATATATCATAATTCACACTTATACTGCATATGGTGTACACAGAAACAGTTGCTCAACTCAGTTAACTTATTACTTAGTTAATGAATTAGACCAAGTGCTCGAAATGTTCCCCATTGATATCGATACACTGATGACATCATTGACTAAGGGATCTGCATTGTGAGGAGATCCAGAAAGATCTCTCCAGACTGGCAGAATGGGCAGCAAAATGGCAGATGCGCTTCAATGTCAGTAAGTGTAAAGTCATGAACATTGGGGCAAAAAAACAAAACTTTAGATATAGGCTGATGGGTTCTGAGCTGTCTGTGACAGATCAGGAGAGAGATCTTGGGGTGGTGGTGGACAGGTCGATGAAAGTGTTGACCCAATGTGCGGCGGCAGTGAAGAAGGCCAATTCTATGCTTGGGATCATTAGGAAGGGTATGGAGAACAAAACAGCTAATATTATAATGCCGTTGTACAAATCTATGGTGAGGCCGCACCTGGAGTATTGTGTCCAGTTCTGGTCGCCGCATCTCAAAAAAGACATAGTGGAAATGGAAAAGGTGCGAAAGAGAGCGACTAAGATGATTACGGGGCTGGGGCACTTTCCTTATGAGGAAAGGCTACGGCGTTTGGGCCTCTTCAGCCTAGAAAAGAGACGCCTGAGGGGGGACATGATTGAGACATACAAAATTATGCAGGGGATGGACAGAGTGGATAGGGAGATGCTCTTTACACTCTCACATAATACCAGAACCAGGGGACATTCACTAAAATTGAGTGTTGGGCGGGTTAGGACAGACAAAAGAAAATATTTCTTTACTCAGCATGTGGTCGGTCTGTGGAACTCCTTGCCACAGGATGTGGTGCTGGCGTCTAGCCTAGACGCCTTAAAAAGGGGATTGGACAAGTTTCTATAGGAAAAATCCATTACGGGGTACAAGCCATGATGTGTATGCGCAACCTCCTGATTTTAGAAATGGGTTATGTCAGAATGCCAGATGCAAGGGAGGGCACCAGGATGAGGTCTCTTGTTATCTGGTGTGCTCCCTGGGGCATTTGGTGGGCTGCTGTGAGATACAGGAAGCTGGACTTAGATGGGCCTATGGCCTGATCCAGTGGGGCTGTTCTTATGTTCTTATGCATACATGTGTGTACTGGGATGGTTCCACACATCTTTTCAGTTGCTCCCCTTAAATGTTTGAGTGTTGAAGTTTTCTACAAGTATGTCTGTATGAGTTAGAGCTCACTGAAATGTTTGTACAGGTGGTGCCTCAGTATCTACTGATTTGGTATCCACTTATTTGATTCACCATTGATACCAGGGTCCACATTTAAATGCCTTGTAACAAGGGGAAAAAAGCACCAAAATCCAATTTCCTACCTTTGCCCTGTTAAATCACACCAGTTGCAAATTTCATGGGGTTAAAGATAGCTTTACAGACCCACTTCCAGGTTTCTTGCTCCTCCAATCTCACCCCAGAATGTATAGGTATAGATGCTATACTGCATTCAGCCACTAGACAGGGTGAATAATGGAATCTAATGGAATGAAATTATTCCATTAGGAGCAACAGAGGAGCAATAAACCCAGAAGTGGCTCTTTAAAGCTATTTTTTCCACTGATTTAGTATCCACTGGGGGTTTCAGAACAGAACCCCACTGGATAACGAGGCACAACCTGTACATTTTTTGAGATACCTGTGTGTGTATGTGTGTGTATAAAATTTTGGTATCAGTAAATTGGATTCTGAGTTTGCTTTTGCTTGTGTGATACAGTTCATGAACTGCAGGTGTTGAAACCAGGGGCAATTCTAACTCTTCAGCTTCATTTCCACATTCCCAGGTTCAACAGTGATCATCCTCTACAACTGGGGTGTCAAACATAAGGCCTGCAGGCCAGGTGTGGGCTGTGGAAGGGCTTTATCTGGCCCATGGGATCTCCCAGCACAACAGTCAGCTGCTCTCAGCTGCTGAGCTTGAAGTGTCACTGCTGAAAGGGCAGCCCCCATGATAATATGGGCTCTCATATATCTTGAAAATAAGAATCAGATTTGTGTATTTTCTCTTCTGTTATGTGCAACTAATGAGTTCCTAAGTGAGGAAAAATGTGCTTTATTCTGGTCATGACCCACTTAATGACACCACTTCCTGCTTAAAGACATTACTTCCAGCCCTCATCAGGCATCCTGAATGCTATTTGGCCTGCTATATGAAACAAGTTTGACACCCCTCTGCAATATCTCTTGTTACTCGTTACTTTGCTCAGTTCTACTATTTGCCACCAAAAAACTTCTTGTTAAACTTAAAAGATGTTATAAGTGGATATCAGCTAATATTCATTTTGTCCCATACTTCTACTATTACTGCAACCAAAGGGTTCCTGTATCAGAACGGCTCAGCTTCATCAAAGGCCCATCATGGGCTGCCCATGGATAAGACCAAGGGAAGCTTCCAGGAAGTAGTTTTGTACTATTCTGTTCAATGACATACCTGACAATATGTTCTAAAATCCCAAAGCTGACTGCAGTGAGCTCTACTTCGTGGTGACATTTGGAGATAGATAGCACAGTAGCTGGAGGAAGAGCTGGCTCTTGTCATACTGACAGAGAGCATCACCAGCTTGGCCTCGGGTTGCCAGGCTGCCATTTGCCCACTGTAGCCTACTTCTGTATGATGCTCAGTGGGATGTTTCCATGGAAGCTGGTGGGTGGCATCGCTTGGCCTTATTAAAGAGCAGATGTCAGTTCCGGGGGGAGAGATCTGTATGCAAAATCAAACCAACTAACCAGCAAAACAGGAGGAAAGAAATGAATGACAGCATATTTGGTTTAAAAAGGCAGCTTCTTCAAAGGCCTCCCTAGAACATTTGTGTGCACTTGGGGTAGTTGGCTGTTTATTTTAATTCTGAGTTCACCAAGAGATGCTCACAATACAGACTTGTTTGTCAGTGCCCAGGCCTAGAGCGATTCGCATCAGTTGTCCTCTGATACAGGACTTGACAGGCTGACAGCAGTCAGGCACTCATGTGAGTAACAATGTTGCCAGGACTGAGGCATCAAGGGATGGCATGTCTGTGAGCTTCATCTGTTGTAGTGCACTACTGCCACCTGCTGTATGTGTCTGTGAACAGCAAGCACATGTAGAATGTGCCAGTTTAAAGGCAGAAGAGTGTCTTCCCATATTGTACGGAGGACGAGCTGAAGGGTTGTGTCTTTCAGTCACATTTGCGACGTCAGACACTTAAAAAGAGTCTTGCTGCTCTTTTAAAGTTGCTGCTATTGATAGCCATCAGCTGTCAAGGAATTTGATTGTATTAACATGTATTGGAAAGTCACCAGAGAGGAATGAATTGGAATGAATTGTGGTACTCTGTTTAATTTTTATCTCAATAATAAATGACTCTTTGATTTTAACTAGTGCTTTTCTTGCCTTGCTGACCTGTAGTTATCCACTTCCCAATATATTGGGTCTGTAGAGTCTTGTCTTTTACTGGGCTGCATCCTTCTATCCTATCAGTGACAGGCCTTTTAATCCACTCTATTTTATTTACTCTTGCCTGAAAAGTTGCCAAGAGTTGCACATATTTTATTTAGGTTTGTCATCAGCCAACTGCAGTCCCTCATCATTCCCACCCTTGTATAGCTCTCCCCTACTAAGCCTAGACCCTTCATCATTTTTCTGTCAGCCACACTTGACTCTGAAGCCCCTGCTCTGGATTCCCTCTGACACCAACCCCAGGAACTTTGCTATCCACCAAGTGTTCAAAGTCACCCTGATGTCACTTCATTCATTTTCTCTAGGCTTCTGACCTGCTAAAGTACTACCTCCTCTCTTACCCCTTCCTTGCCATGCTCTTCCTATTCTGAGTCCTCTTACAGCCTTTTGCTTGGCAACCTCCCACATGCTGGCTCTCAGCCTCCTTACCTCTTACACCATAAGAAGGCTGAGGGTAGTTCCTAATTCCTTATTTGAACAGAAGTATGTGAGCAGCCTGAATAAGGAACTCAATTTTACATCCCAAATAAACTTTGGGACACCCCATAACTATGGCAATAAGAACAAAGGAAGGTGCCTTCTACTGGGGCATTTAGTTAAGCAGGTCCACCCAAAATGGTTGTGCAAGTGGTGCATGGCACAAGATCCTCACCTGTAAGGGGGTGCCATTCACATTGGAAGGAGAAGGACTGCTGGTGGAATGTCACTTCCGGGGGGGGGGAGGAAGGGATGCCGTTTTCTAATACACACGAAGACTAGGGGTGGCCCTGTGGTTAAGTGTTGCCTCCACTAATTGGCAGCTGTTCCCCAGGATTTTAGGCAGGGATCTTTTCCAGCCCAACCTGGAGGTGCTGGAGAGTGAACCCGGGACCTTCTTCATGCAAAGAACAAGCTCTACCACTGAGTTTAGCCCCAAGGGAACCCTGAACTCAGCTCAGGGAAGCCTGGGTAGGGGACTGTGTTGGAGTTTCGAACACAAAGCACAAATCTGTGCAATGTCCCTCTGCCAACATCTCAGCTGAAACACTAATTGGGACATGCTAAAAGAGGGTTGGAGTGTGGACTTGATGAGCTCCTCCAGGTACGTTTGGGTAGGAACCAGGTGAAGAACAAACGGGGCAGGCACATCCTTCAGGGTGGCAGTGGGGCTAGAGACTGTGTGGCTGATCTATTTCCCACTGAAATGTCTGTATCATTCACATCTTTTTGGTTTTGTTTTATGCCAAATGAGGTGATTTGGAAAACTGTCAGCATAGCTCTTTGCCAGCATGTGTTTTAAAAACACGTTCTCATGTCTCACCTTGTTTTTGCTTTCACTTGTTTATTTGGCAACTACACAAGGAACTGAATGAAAAATAGTTACGTGCATCTTCTGCAATTTTGCCACAGGCAGCTGTTCAGTCCTCTAAACCTCAGGGAACACATGCCCCTGCTGCTGCCACACGCCTAACCAACTGGAATCAACGATAAGTTACCGTGATGCTGCACTCCTCCAGCCTCTCCTACCTGACCCTGGGTGTAAGGCTGCCATTTTGGTGGGAGATGAGAAGCCAACATGGCTGCAACTTCTTTCCAACTGCTTCCAGTTGAAAATGGGAGAGCTGATGAAATGACCAACACTGCATCTCTTGCAGCTGCTATAGGGTGGGGAGGGGGAGGAATGAGGAGGAGACCAAGACAGGGAGGAAGGGTGGTATCAGTGGCAGCATTGCCGATATCTTTTCCTCCTTCCCGGCCTCAATCCACCTTCCTGGATCTGCTCAGACTAGCTTCAGTTATATAGCTGGTGTAGGGTGGCAAGGCTACAACAAATGTTCCCATTTCTTGATGAGGCCTTCACTGTGCTGAAACACCCTATTGATGTGGCTGCATTGGCACATGGGGAGTTAGGTAGGACTGGCTGTCCATCTCATTCATCTCTTTCCCTTCAGACTTGGTCCTGGAGACCTTTGCCGTCCCACGTCTGCTAACTTTGCCGCCCCTTTCTTTCCTTGGTCACAGATTCTCCTCTCCACTACATTAGAGGCTGCAGGCAGCACAGACCAAAGAAAGGCCTGGCCTGAACACAGGCACCACTTGAAGCAGGTGCAAATGTTCTGCCATGCAACCGCCCCCTCCCCCCAAGTAGCTGCATGGAAGGCAGCAGTCCAGTCACCTATCGCTAGCATGTTCCACACTTCTGGATTTAAGGGACTGAGTGAGGAAGGAGCAAGGTGAGGAGGTAGGGAAGCAGATTGCTGCCTTCTGCACAAATTCTTCAGGGAAGCAGGCACAGTGGCAATCCTCTTCCTTACCCTCTTCCCTTGCTTCTTGGGAGCTGCTGTCAGGAGCAGAGAGACAACATGGAGAAGTGACTGCTTAACCCTTTCCCTTCCTGCCCTTTGTTTGCTCACAATTGTACTTGTGTTCCCAAGCTGCTTTCCATACCCCAAGCTCATTTACACCCCACAGCCACATGTACATATATCATTTTCTCTTCAGGATAAAAAAGCAGCTTGGGGCATGGGCATGATTTTGAATGGAAAGAAGGTGCAAAGGCAAAGTGTTAAGAAGCACCTTTCTCACTTTTTCTCCACTGAGGTGGCATTTGATTTAAAATACAAAAAGGAGAGAAAAGAGGGATGTGGTTGCGTGTAGTATGTGCTGTGATCCTATTGAATCCACCGTAAAGATGTCCACATCACTGCATCATGTGCAGAGCTAAAAATGTAACCAAAAGAATCAGTTTCTAATTCCCCCCTCCATGATTCTTCTTATTCAGACAATCCAGTAGGGATGCACTGAGTATTATTGTTAATACTATCAAGAATATGTATATACCACTTTTCAATATGAGCAGTTCACAAAGCAGTTTACAAAGTAAAATAAATCAAATGGTTCCTTGTCCCCAAAGGGCTCGCAATCTAAAACAGAAATACAGAAGTACCACCAGCAACAACCACTGGAAAAGACACCCTGCTGGGGTGAAGAGACACCCTACTTTCCCCCTGCTTGAAAAAGTACCTCTTTGCCCAGTTAGCAGATTAGCGGTTAGCAATGATATCTATTATTCTTATATCGATAGTTCTCCCTCTGCATCCAAATGATCACACTGTCTCTGAATAGCCTCCTTTGTTTCTCTGATGATCATAGAACATCGTCACCATCCATTTTAGCCAAGTCTTTTCCATTTTTGAGGGTTCGCTTCATAAAGCCATGGTGGGTTTCTTTCAGCTGTGATAGGTTTCATAAATGTGGAACAGCCTTCCCATTTAATGTGCAAAAACTTAAAAGGATTTATGAGACCACATCTTTAAGTGTTGCTTGTACTAATCCACTTAATGCTGAACACAGCACAGAAGGATGCATACAATACATTTTTAAAACTGAAAAAAAAAGACCTAGGAAAAGGAATTAGGTAAAACTGCACAAAACCTCTTTAACCCAGGAACTGTCACACTGCATCATATTACAGACTTTCGATATGCCTCCTTTGTGGAAATCTTGATAGGGGTCATGCCTCAAACACAGGATGTTGAAAGTACTCATTTTTTGCACAAAAATTGAAGTGGTTGGTTGGCAACCTTCAGTCTCGAAAGACTATGGTATAAGCCTACAGCACCTGGTATTCCCAGATGGTCTCCCATCCAAGTACTAACCAGGCCTGACTCTGCTTAGCTTCTGAGATCAGACGAGGTGAGATAGCAGCCTAGGCAGGGTTAACCTGAGGAGCTGGGTTATAAGGTAATCCCATGAAATACATGCAGTGCATGCATATGTATGTCTGCTCAGAAGTAAGTCCCATTGAATTACATGGAGTTTAATCCCAAGTAGGCAGGCACAGGATTACACTTGTCTTACTGTCTCATAGAAAGAAGCCCCTTTCTCTGGATTACTCTCCACACAGCATCTTTCACTTCCTTGTTCCTGACACTGTAGATCAAGGGGTTCAGCATGGGGATCACCACTGTGTAGAACATGGAGACTGTCTTACCCTCATCTACGGAGAAGCTGGAGTTGGGTCGCACATATATAAAGAAGAGGGTGCCAAAGAAGGTGGAAACAGCAGTGAGATGGGAGGAGCAGGTGGAGAAAGTCTTGCGACGACCCTCAGCCGAGCGGATCCTCAGGATGGCTGCAAGGATGTAGATGTAGGAAACAATAACCACAGAGCTGCTGACAGTTCCAAGTGTGCAGGACATCACAAAAAGCACAACCTTGTTGATTCGTGTGTCGGAGCAGGAGAGTGCGATCACGGCAGGAATGTCACAGAAGAAGTGATTGATCTCGGACGTGCAGAAGGTTAACTGGAAAGTTAAACTTGTATGTGTAATAGCATTTAAGAGCCCTACAAAATAGGGGCCAGCCAACAGCTGAGCACGTACGTTCCTTGACATAATGACTGTATACAGCAGTGGGTTTGAAATGGCCACATAGCGATCATATGCCATTGAGGCCAAGAGGTAACATTCAACACCCAAAAAGAGACCAAAAAACCACATTTGTGCTGCACACCCCGCCAAGGAAATAGTCTTGCTTTCCACGACAAAATCCATCAACATCTTGGGGGTGACCACAGAAGAATAGCAGAGGTCCACAAAGGACAGGTTGCTGAGAAAAAAGTACATAGGGGTGTGGAGTCGGGAGTCAAACCTGATTAACAGGATCATCCCAAGATTTCCCATTATGGTAATAAGATAGACTATTAGGAAAAATATGAAGAGAGTGAGCTGTAGCTCTGGAGAGCCCGTGAATCCTAGAAGAATGAATTCATAGGTGACCGTGTGATTTTCTTTTGTCATTTCTTCTCTTTCTGGGTAGAAAAGAAGTAGAAAAGTTCCATTATTGTGCTGGTGGTGTGGAGAATGTCACTCACAAAATACTGATCCTATGAATGTTTCTGGCTTTGTTTTCCAGCTGTGGAATCTTTTCAGTATTTTTCCTTTCTAAAGAGCTTCTTAAAGCATCCAGGTTGCGAGAGTTGCAAGAGGACAGACGGAAGAAAATATTTCTTTACCCAGTGTGTAATTAGTCTGTGGAACTCCTTGCCTCTTTTCTGGAGGAAAAGTCCATCATGGGTTACAAGTCATGATAGGTATATGCAACCTCCTGATTTTAGAAGTGGGTTACCTCAGAATGCCAGATGCAGAGGAGGGTACCAGGATACATGTTGTGTCTGTTGTCTTATGTGCAGCTGAAGGATTTAGAGGGTCACTGTGAGATACAGGAGGCTAGAGGGGCCTTTGGCCTGATCCAGTGGGACCCTTCTTATGTTCTTAAACCTAAGATACTTAAAATCAAAATGCTTTCAGCTTCCCTTTAAGCATGGTTTCTCTTTGCACCCCCCTGTTGGTTGCTTAACAGCGCAATCCTATATGTGCTTGCTCAGACTTACTCTCTGGTATGTGTTTTGAGGATTGCAGCCCAATTCATTTGTTTCTGCCCTTTTCAGAAATGCAGGCTCAAAACTACGTTAGGAGCAGTGAAAAGAAAGAAAGATCAAGAGTGGATGGAATGAGGCGGAAATGAATACATTCCGGTTTGAGAAAAAAAGAAAACATGTCTTCTCAGACAATCCACATAGTGCAATTTGAAGCAAAAAGGAAATATTCCTCCATCTTCATATGATTCAGTAGCCACCTCTCTTTGACATATTCTGACATGCTTGTCCCATACATGTCTTGATCTCTTTAGCATTTTGACCAGGGCTGGCCCACAGCCTCCTGGTGCTTGAGGAGGTGTGCCAAATATTGCCCCCCTACATGGTGGTGCACCCAGGACAACTTCCACTGGTCCTCTTCATCCTGCTCCATAGATGGAGTGGAAGTGTGGAGAAGAGGAGAGAAGGGGTCTAGAGTGTAACTCTCCTCCCCTCTACATTCTTTTCTCCTAGTCCTTTCTGGATCCAGAGAGCAGAAGGAGAAAAAGCAGTGGAGAAAGGCATTTCTCACTAATCTGCCCCCTGAAGTGATTCATGGATGGGCCAAGCCCGCATCCTGCCACTGAATCCCTGTTGCTTCATCTTTCACTTCTTTCTTCTACTGCAACCTACAGTATATTGATGGGAAGGATGAGTGAATTTACCTGCTGGACCTCCTTGTTCTTGGGATGCCTCAGTCTCCAAGATGACAGTTCTTTAATACCTCCAATGTTGCACCACAGACAAAGAGCTGTTGAGCTTGGGGTTTGGAGACTGTTGCACTTATCTTTTGTTCCCCTGGGTATGGAAATTAATTGCACTGAAAAGTGTTTTCACTGGAGGTGTTTCAGCCATGGGACAGTGTATCTGTTTCATTTGCTGTCCTTGCAAAACAAGAATCTGCCTTGGAACACCATTAGCATTCCTTATCTAGATTGGACAAATCTGGACTTGGGAAGTCTGGGAAGTTTCATTTTCCTTTGACACTGATCCCCTTTGAGGCCTTCAGCTGCCCAGTCTTTAATCCCTTCCAAAGAACAGGAAGCAGCTCTCTCTTTGTCACTCACTCTTTTGGGGGGAATTTCAGTTTAAATGTGTCATATTTAATTTTAATGTTGAGATCATTATTATGATGGTCCTGCCTGGGTTCCAGGTTTTTAGGGGAAGGTAGACAAGAAACGCACACAGAGTGCAATCCTAAACAAACTTTCCAGATCTGAGGTAAGGGAACAAATATTCCCTTACCTTGAGGAGTCCTCCATGATTGCAATCCAACTGCAGGATGCAGCACATGCCTCATTGGCACAGCTATGTCAGTGTGGGAACGTTAGTTAGCATTTGCGACACACACACACACACACGCACGCACGCATACTTCCTCCCGCCCTCTCTTTCCCATTTTATGAGTGATTCTTTCTGGTGAGTTTTGAAATTCTAGGAAACCAAAATGTTCATAGAGGGAAGGTGTGGGACCATTTTCAATGCCAGTCTGTAGCATTGGAACATGTGATAGAATAAGAATATAAGAAGATCTCTGCTGAATGATACCAACAGCCCATCTAGTCCAGCATTCTGTCTCCAATGGCATTCGGACAAATGTTTCTGGGAAGATGACAAGCAGAGATGAATGGAACAGCCCTCTCCTTTTGCCTGCCCCGATGATAGGAGTTCTCTTTATTAAATTATTGTGATACAGGGTCAAACAGAACACGCATGCAAATTAATGGTGCATAGGTGAGTGTGTGCCATTGAGCTAGAAACTGCGGTGGGGTCTAAGAGCTAAAGACCTGCCCACACCCTCTCAATTTTGGGCTTCTCTCTCTCTCTCTCTCTCTCTCTCTCTCTCTCTCTCTCTCTCTCTCTCTGTGTGTGTGTGTGTGTACAGAATGTATGTGCAATGTATATTTAAAGCACAATCCTAAATCTTTTTAAAGCACAATCCAAAATCTGTCCGTGTCCCCCCAGAAGTATCATTGTATTCAGTGAGGCACACCTCTTAGTAAGCATGTTTAAGAATGTAACCACAGCCTACCTCTAACCTCTGGGATTAAATGCTAAACATTCAGGTTAGATTATGTTTCAGGTGGGCCTGTGTTCTAACATTACATTTTAAAAGTGCATGTAGAAACAAGATCTATTTCTGGACAGTCTAAAGCCCACTAGATGGCAGTCCTAGAATGAGGGTTTTTCATTATTGTGTAGCTTTTTTGTTTGCTACAATCAGATTTATGTGATGTGTATCACTCTTTTGAATTGTTCATTTGAATGGTATGAAATTGATAGGTGGGCTGTCTTATCTGAGTTAGTGGTACATGAACCTCACCTTGCCAGACTGCTGATAAAGTACAACAAAACCTTTCCTTGTTGCCTAGGCATATTCATCAACAAGCTGTTAGATTCTATTTCATGAGCTGTGCCAGAACCACCTTTCAGAGCGCGATACCATAGTCTTTCGAGACTGAAGGTTGCCAATACAAAAATGGACAGAATGTAATCAGGAGAGACTTGGGTTCAAGCCCTAGCCTTGAAAGTGAGTACGAAACTGAGTGTGGGGATGTGCTCCCATTAGGCAGTGCATCCCACACAGCCACTTCCCAGAGTGTATAACCAAAAATTTTGGCATGGATAAAGAAATATGGTCTTAATGGACGTGGTGCGTATAAGTGAAAATCTGTATAGTAAATGTACAGATTGTGGAGGAAGAATGTATTTAATTTTTACATGCAAAACGTACATATTGATGAACCCTGGCTGTGCACTTACAGATTTGTGTAAGACTTTCTACCAAGTTGCCTACCAAGTTCATATGGAAATACTGGCCAGCTGAAAGGAGTCCTTGGAACAAAGTTACAATATAAAGCCTATGCACATCTACTCTAAAGTAAGTCCTACTGTGTTCAATGGGGCTTACTCCCAGGAAAGTGTGTATTAGATTGCAGCCTTACTGCCCAAACATGTCTCCCACCAATTTAAGTGAAATGTAAAACCTTTCTTACTTACCTCTGGATAGACTTTCTGGCCACCTGTCGGTCTCTTTGGACCCATGCCAGCTATGCCAGCTATGTAGCTGGCTTATGTCTGAAGAGAGGAAGGGGTGCAGTGGGAGGGAAAATGGCAGATAGGATTGAATGTGTGCTTTTGCCTCTGAGATCTACCCCTCCAGCCCAGTCCCTTCCCCTGTCCTCTTCCTCCCTGCCCCAAACCTCCCCTTTCCACTCATGAATTGCCCCCTCCACCAATTTATCTGGAACTGGGGGCCACCCCTACCAATGTTGGGTGCATGGTGCAATGTTGGGTGAAGCTGCTGACCGGCTTCAGTGGTGGCTCCAAATCACCTTGCAGTGTGGCAGGCCATGTGCTGTGGCCCCACTGCATTTATGATAGTAGAAGGTGACTTCCGCTGTCGTAACTGGCCCATAGGATTGGGCCATCAATAAACTATTGTGTGCACAACACAGGTTACCAGAATGCTTGGTCATAAAGAAGAGTTCTGGTAGCAATTGAGTTATCTTGGCTATCTTAATTTGGTTAAATAAAGTCCATTCAAATGTTTAATAAGCCTGAGCCACACCTTTCTTCATTTTAGGATTTATTCTTTCTTTTACCAGAGATTGGTTAATAACTTACTTTCCATAAGGGAACATTCATAAATAAATTTTTGTCCTATATAAAGTTTTTCCCTCTGATCAGTCTCCGTACTGCATCTTTCACCTCTTTATTTCTCAGGCTGTAGATTAAGGGGTTCAACAAGGGGATGATCACGGTGTAGAACATGGAGACCATCTTGTCCTCGTCTATTGAGGAGCTGGAGCTGGGCCGCACATAGATGAAGAAGAGAGTCCCGTAGAAGAGAGACACAACTGTGAGATGGGTTGAGCAGGTAGAGAATGCTTTGCGCCTGCCTGCTGTGGAGCTAATTCTCAGGATGGCTATGACAATGTAGATGTAGGAGATGATGATGATAGAGGTGGTCACTATGCCAAAGGTGCAAGACAGACCAAACAGAATTCTTTTGTTCAGCTGCGTATTTGAACAGGAGAGTTCAATGACTGCAGGGATGTCACAGAAGAAATGGTTGATCACGTTGGAGTTACAGAAGGTTAGTTGGAAAGACAAGGTTGTGTGTGTCATGGCATTCAGCACTCCTAGAAGGTATGGGGCGATTATCAGCTGGACACAGACTCTATGGGACATAATTACTGGATAGAGTAGAGGATTGGAAATGGCCACATAGCGATCATAGGCCATTGCAGCCAATAGAAAAGACTCTGTGGCTAAAAAAAGACAAAAAAACCACATCTGTACAGCACACGCAGTCCAAGAAATTACCTTTCTCCTCCCCACCAAGTCCTTCAGCATCTTGGGTGTGACAACAGTAGAATAGCAGGCATCCACAAAGGACAGGTTGGTCAGGAAGAAGTACATAGGGGTGTGGAGCTGTGAGCTAATTCTGATTAAAAGGATCATCCCCAGATTTCCAGTGAGTGTGAGAGTGTATACTACCAGGAAGAATGTGAAGAGGGGGATCTGCAGGTTTGACGAGTCCGTGAATCCAGCAAAAATGAATTCATACACTGTGGTATGATTCTTCATGACCACAACTTCTTGTACTGTGCAACAGGAAAAAAAAAAGATATATTCTCTCTTTACTCTTTATGGCCCATTAGGATCTGGGGAAAGGGAATGTTCCAGCTCCCCTCTATTAGGAAAGTGGAGCTTCTCACAGAAGAGCTTTCATAGCCATTGGCTTGAAATTCCAGAAGAGTGCTCAGAGAAAGTGCAGCGATGAACCTGCATTGCAAGATTTTGTGAGCAATGTAGGGAGAACATTTTAGAGCTGAATTTGGAGAGTAATTTTCTGCCATCATGTCACTGAAAAGTGTGTATGTGTGGGGGGGGAAAAAGACAGTGGGATCATACAAAGTAGTCATCATGACATGTTGACAGTTGAAGGGTGCAATCCAATCCACTTTCCAGTACCGACATAAGGGCAATGCCGTTCCTGTTTAAGGAAACAAACATTCCCTTATTTTGAGGAGGCCTCTGTGAGTGCCCCCCAACTGCAGGGTGCAGCACACATCCCATTGCACAGCTATGTCAGTCTGGAAAGTGGATAAATTTGGACTGAAATGTCTCTTTGGGGCAAGTCATTCTGGTACTGCTAGCATGAATTTGAGGGGTTTTCCCTCAGAGCCTTTTCCAGTATTTACCTAACAGCCATTCTGCTCTCCATGCTGGGCAGGCTACATGTATTTACATATGAAAGTACAAGAACTCTTCCCATGTCAGGTGGCGATTTTCCTCAAATTTAAACTATAACACTGGTGACTTCTCTGTAGTACTAAGTCACAAACAAGAAGAAGAAATTCTGTTCTGTTGATACCTTACAGGGGTGGCATCTGACTGTGCACCAACTGAATCCACTGCCCTTTTCCACCTCTGCTCATATGTACCTGCTTGCACCCCTCCTATGTTAGGTGTGGGGGGAAAGAGCAGGTGCACTTCCATTGCCTCTTCCTTTTATGCTGCCATACAGCCTCCTTAGTCCAGGTCTCTTCTGTTTGAAATGAACATGTGCAGGGGATGCTGGGAAGCCAGGATCCCTAGCTGATGCTCATTCCAAACAGTAGAGGGGAAGAGTTGGGAGCCTGCTTGCAGTAATCTCCATAAGTGCAGAGAAGGGGCAGGCTCCAAATCATCTTCCCTTGCCTTCTTGGTGCTTCATAAGCATTATTTTTCTTTTTGCTACGTCTTCCTCCAGCAGTATCAAGAGCTGAAAGGCAGGGCAGAAATGTAGGGGCGGGCAGACAAGAGCAAAGATATTTTATCTTTCTCTTCCTGTTAAACCAATTTGGGAAGGGAGGGATGAAAGGAGCAGGCAGGGCTGGCCTCTTGACACCTGAGATCACATGCCAAATGTTGACCTCACTGCCTCTCCCATGTTCCAATATTCTAGCCCAGCGCTCTCCTCCGCTCTACTTTTTGTCTTCCTCTCTGTTCCCTTCTTCCTTTTCCAGTCCAGGGAGTAGAAGGAGAGGGAGGAGCAGTGGAGGCAAGCAGGAGGACAGAGGTGGGTGCCTCCACCCAGTGGCATAGCTCCGGGGGTGCAGGGAGTAGCAATTGTGCCAGGCAACAAGCTTTACGGGGGCAACAACCTGAGCTTGACACTAGTGGCCTAAATTGTGAAAACCCTGGTATTTTTGAATAATACTATTATGATATATACTATTCAATGTGGAATTTAAAGCAGAGTGCAATGAAACAAACCATGTCAAAATATCTCTATTCTTTCATAAGTTATAGCCAAATAAACAGAAAATAAAAGCACAACTGTAACAAAAACTGGATTTTCTTAACTCAAAACTGACCAATGCGACTGATTGTTCTGAAAGCAAATGAGGTGTTATTATGATACAGCAGAGAACCAACAAGGTGTTAAGATGGGGGGAGCCTGGGGTGAGGTGGCAGAGCAAGTGGGCAGCGAGCTGCTGGGGGGCAGATTTTTCTCTCAATTTCACTTTTTTAAAAAACCCTGGATGTGACTTCACTTTTGGGGCATCATTTTGAGCTCAGCACTGGGCTACATGATCACTGGCTACGGCACTGCCCCCACCCATCTGCTGTCTGAATGACCTATTCAATTGGCCCTGTGGATGGGATGGACCTGGGAGCTGGGAATGCCTGGAGATGAGCACACTGGAAGCAGGTGGCTTGGGAAGAGGAATCTAGCCATCTGTGATGAAATGCACTTTAAAGAAAGAGGAAAAAAAAAAAGACGTGCTCTCTCACTTACCCATTTTCTTGCCTCGTTAGCAAGAAGTTTTTCCTCTTCTAATAGTTTTGAAACTCTTGTCTCTGATTAGTTCTGGTGTGTCGGTGGGGCTGCGCATGAAGCGGAGTCTCTATTATTTGCCCAATTCTCTGCCATAGGTGTAGTTTTAAGTGAGAAGTCCAAGGATGGCTGAAGGAGATGGCTGAAGGACACTTTAGATTGCCGAGTACTGCTGCACTGTACTCACATCAGTACTACTGTCTGATGCGAGTGTCTGATTTTCTCGGAGGCTGCGCTATTTACAAGAGACTTTGTCGTGAGAGTTTGGCACTGGGGATTTAGTCCTTGGAAATAAATCAAGCCTCAGGTGGCAATGACAAGGAGTTCTGTGCCTGGCGGGGGGGGGGGGATAAATTCCACTGAAATGTCACTGGAAGATGGTCTTTTGAAACTAACGTTGCTTTGAATGTAGGCAAATGGGGATCGTGCAACGGATGCAAAGAGCAGGCCTGGGCCACAATTCAGTAAGATGTGAAGAGCACTGCGACCCATTGTATTGAACAGGCTTGAGTGGTTGGGGCCTGTGGAGTCTCAGCTCCAGGTTATAGATTCACTATGCCAAATGGAAAAAAAAGCTTTCTTGATGCTAGAATATCTGCCCGTTCCCAAAGATGCTACTTCCACCCCCCTGAAGCTCCTTTTCTCCCTGCAGATGAAAAGATATTTTTCTTTCCCCGGGGAGGGGATGGGAAGATGATGGGAAGTAATTTTTGGCAGGAAATGCACCAGAGGTGAATGGGTTCTAAACCGCCACGTGCTGGTTTTCCATTGCACGCTATGGAGCTTCTATGACCTCATTAGAGTTTTTTGAAGTGTACTTTGGGCCTGAGTGATCACTGAGGCTGCTCTTGGGGACAGAGTAGGCCATAGAACATAATATATAGAACATAATATATAGTGTGAGCAACCAGATGGGAAGGAAGGTCTGGCTCCAGGAGCTCTAATAGGGAGCTAAAAGAGGAACTGGTGGTGGGGTGCGGAAGGGTGGGAGGAGGAATTGGGGGTGGGAAGTGGTTCCTGGTGGCAGTAACTTGTGCCGGGATCCTCTCCCCCTTCCCTTACTCTCCTCTGGTCAGTTTGGAGATCATATCCTGCCGCAGTTCATTTTTGGCTCCCCATATGTGTATACAGCACACCCTCCTTATCCATGGGTTCAGCACCCATGGATTTGACTCAGCATGGGTGCTAACCCACGCTGGAGGGCCTAACTTACCCTCCAGGATGTGACCAGAAGGCGCTTCTGGTCATGTCCAGGAGATACTTTAAGGCTTTCCATGGATACCACTATCTGCAGAAATTGGTATCCGCGGGGGATACTGGAATGGATCCCCCATGGATACCAAGGGTCCACTGTTTATATCTGCCCACTGAAGATTTCACTTCATACGTCTGACAAAATGGACTGTAGATATGCATCTGATGGAGCAGACTTTATTTTAACTTATGCCAAAATAGTTTTTTCTTCATGGTGCTAATGGCATTCTATCATATTATCTTATTCTGAAGCTGTGTCTTCAGCAATCTGGTGAGGATGTAACAGGGATGGGAAAACCCAGTGAAACTTGATTCGAGTTGAGTTGCCAAGTCACCCCCCCAACCCAACTTGAAAATGAGTCATAATGGGGGCACTTTCCAAGTCATCATGTCACTCTTTAGTTACTCTAAAAGACTTGAGTTGAGTTGCTTCCCCTTTAAAAAGCCTGCCATGTCTTGCTGAAAAAATGGGACTGCTGCTGGATGTGTGTGTGTGTGTGTGTGTGCAGGAGTTCATGGTAAACACTCCCCTGATGTCCCTGCCTATCTGTAAACAAGGCAGGAGGGGGTGGGACAGACTGCTAGAGAGCAGGGACGGAAGCGGCAAGAAGGAGGAGGGTCACAAGCAGCAGCTGCAAGGCTTTCCAAGATGACCCAATCCTTGGCAACTCTGCTTGGAAGTAGTCCCACTGTAGCTGGTCATTCAATGAGGCTTCCCCCTCCCAAGTAAAAATGGAGCTCAGTTTACAGCAGCCTGACATGCGGTGGAAAATGTGATTGATGCTACAAACCTCCCCCCTTTCCCCTTTTCTCCTCCTCCCTGGGCTTCTGCAGCAAATCAGGTAAGAACACCCTTGACTGCTCCTCCTGCTCTCCCTCAACCAAAGACAATATGAGAATGCCCATCCTTTGTCCAATGTAAATCAGCTTCTTCCTTCCTATCAGAGACAGCAAAAAGTCCGCTCCTGTCTCCCCCCTCCCACACGGCTGGGAAAGAGACATTAACCCTTCCTTGCCTTGTGGCTGGCACTCCCTGCTGCTTGCCTGGTTGGAATGCTGGCCCACGAGGTTTTTCATGCCGCGAAAACAGTAAGCAAGCACACCCAGACACAGGCAGACTCGAGTCAGCATGTATGGGGACAAGAGTTGAGTCAGGGGGTCCCTGACTCTAGTCTTTTTCAGAGTCTTCCTTGCATACAACTCATGAGTCTCCAAGTCAGCAAAAATCACACATTTTCATGACTAGAGTCCAAATCACTGACTCGTTTTCAACCCTGGGATGTAACACAAACAGAAAATAGAAGGGAATGAAGTATCCCAAAACAGGTACTAGTAATGTGCTAGAAAACTGCTTTTCTACCCAGGACTTTTCTGAAGGCATTCCTTACTTCTTTGTTCCTTATGCTGTAGATCAAAGGGTTCAACATGGGAGTCACAGCGGTGTAAAAAACAGAGGCTATTTTGTCTAGGTTTTGATTGTTTCTAGAGCTGGGTTGTGCATACATGAAGCTAGCAGATCCATAGAAAATGATTATGACCATGAGATGAGAGGTACAAGTTGAGAAGGCTTTCTGTCGACTTTTGGCAGAGCGAATCTTCAAAATAGTGACCAGAATATAGATGTAGGAAGTGAAAATAGTCAGATTGGCTGATATCATATTGAACCCAACAAGTACAAACAACAGAACATTATTGAGACTGGTGTCTGAGCAGGAAAGAGCTAACAATGGGGGGACATCACAGTAGAAATTATTAATAGTATTTGGACCACAGAAGGATAGTCTAGATGCAGCAACTGTATGCACCAAGGCATTTGTAATCCCAGCAGCATAGGATATCGCTACCAGCTGAAAGCACTTTGTTTGGGACATAGTGACAAAGTAGAGTAGTGGGTTGCATATAGCCACATAGCGATCATAGGCCATCACAGCCAGGAGGTAGCATTCAGTGGTGGCAAATAGGGCATAAAAGTAGAACTGAATCAAACAATTAGCAAAACTTATTACCTTTTTCTTTTTCAAGAGATCAGTTAAGAATTTGGGAGTGACAGACAATGAATAACAGATGTCCAAAAGAGACAAGTTGCTGAGGAAAAAGTACATAGGAGTGTGGAGCTGAGGACTGGAGTGGATCAGGATGATCATGCCGAGGTTCCCCCCCAGGGTGATGGCATAAACAGCAAGGAACAAGACAAACAGGGCGATCTGGAGCTGCGGAATGTCTGTCAACCCTGTGAGTCTGAACTCGGTCACCTGAGTGTGGTTTCCCATTGGCACTGCCTGTAACACTGTGGAGATCAGAGAAATTCAATGGTCATTGTTGGCCCTGCTTTGAACAACTCCAGTATTAGTACCTTGTTACGGCATCTATAGTTTACATTTAAAACACGAAAAATTGAATTGTTCATTCTCTCAATGACAGTGTCCTTTGTTCCCAAAGCATTTCAAGAAATATTGTTCATCAAGACATGTAGTCTTTACCCTTAATTGGACAATCTCTTTCTGAAGATCACGTCAAACCTTGGCAACTATCATTTTTTTTTAGTCTTATTGTGACTTCCCACAATTGGGACATGGCCCACCCCTGTACAGGCTAAACTATTCGCCTTGGCGAAGTGCTGTGTTCTTCATGACTAGCTCCACCTGTGGTGATACAGCTGGAAGTCAGAACCAGGGATGGCGAACTCATTTCATACATTGGGCTAAATTGTATTCATGGCACCTGCTGAGTGCCAGAATTGATGTCATTAAGCAGAAAGTGATGTCATTAGACAAGTGATGACCAGAATTAGATCGTTTTTCCTCATGGGAATTCATTAATTGCAAATGACAGAAGAGAAAATACACAAAGCTTGATCACAAGACACCGCTGAAAAGGTTGCCTGCATGATGCGTGGGTTCTCTTAGCACTGCTCTTTCAGCAGTGTCACTTTCACAAACATGTCCCTTCTCAGCTTAGCAGCTGTGAGCAGATGGTGGTGGTGCTGGGAGAGCCCAATTATTATGCAGGTTGGATAAAGAGCTTCCATGGGGTGCATCTGGCCCACAGGCCTTATGTGTGACAACTCTGGAACAGGTTGATGGAAACACATGTTCTTGGGTACCAAAGGGGTTCTGAGAATTGAGCCCTATTTGAAAGGGGCGGTTGTTCCTCAATTCTCTTTTTGTTCAAAGGAAGCCCCACACTGGTACAATCCTCACAGTCATACACAGACACAGACACACAGACACACACACACACAGAGAGAGAGAGAGAGAGAGAGCGAGAGAGAGAGCGAGAGAGAGAGAGCGCATCTGGACTTACTTCTTTTGTTTTATTTCAGATGCATCAGATGCATCTCCACTATTTCTGAAGAAATTTCTTGCAGTTATGACTGATGAAGTCAACAGCAGAATCATACTATTAGTGTGATGAAAGTCATCCTTATACCAATTCCAGATTGCTCAGGAGATTTTACCATTGCAGCAACAGTAATGTCTAGGGAATGATGGAGAAGGCAGTTCTTCTGGGGCAAGTGTTTACTTTGGAATATACTCCCTGAAGTGCCTCAGTTGTGGAGTAGATTGATTTGTGTTCAGTAGGCAATGTGAGCCAGATCACAATTACCTGAAAGATTTACTGGATTGAATGTAAGGCATGTAAGGTGGTGTGAGATACTCAATTCGTAATAAAACATCCAGCTGAAAGAAGTGACCTAACCTACCAAGTTACTCATAGTCAAGGCCATGGATGGGCTCTGTGAGTTTGGATCTTGCTTGGCCTGATCCTATCAGGCTGCGCCGGCCCCAGCGCTGAGTGTTGCAAACGTGCTATAAGGCATGCTTGCTACACTGCTGGGCTGGCACTGGTTCAGCACAAGCCCATGCTGAACCAGTACCGGGCAGAAGCCGGTGGAATGCCACGCGGAGCTACAGGCGAGCGCTGGGTGGTGGAATGGTGAGTCGGGGCAGGCAGGAGGCATTCCAGGGTGGGGAGAGGGTGGGGTGAAGGCAGGTCAGGAGGTGGGAGTGGGGCAGGAGGGGGGTGGAGATGGCAACAGACCCTGTCACCATATCCTAACCCCCTACCAACCCAGGAGACCTGACATGGGTCTCCTTGAATCTGCTTCCATCAACAGTGGGCATAGATCCAAGGAGACGCACTGGGGCTGCCTGGTCTCTATACGAGGTAAGTGAACGTAGGCTTCCTTATCCTAAGGAGACCTGGCACTGTTTCCCAGCCCCATTGGATGCAGCGGTTGCCATTTCGGTGCCACTGCAGCCCTGGGTGCTAGGGAAGCATAGGATTGGGCTGCCCGACAGCGTTGCGTGTATGTGATCACTCACCTCCCAGCTCTTTGGAAAGGTGTAATGGAGTCTGGAATACTGATGCCCAGAGTGAGTATAATGAGGGATCAGTTAGTTTAGACATGTACAGGACTTCCTTTGATTTAAGTGTTTGCCTGTCTGACTTTTGCTAAGATCTGCACCTGGACTGTTCCAGTGCCCAGGCTGTGCTATAAGCCTGTTTGTCACTTTCCTTTCCTCCTTGTATTATTTTTCCCCAAACCACTCCCTTTTTCCCCCATTTCAGCTCTCCACCTGCCTGTGATCAGTTAAACTTAAGTCAGAGCTTTCACATAATCCTCTGGGACTGCTGGTTGTATGCTGCTATACAGGTGTTTTGGGAGACCCCTGGAAGATCTGGGGCTCCTCCAGAAAACTTTCCTCTGGCTGTTTTCTTATCTTCTTGGTGGCAGTGTAAGTACCAGGTTTGACCCTAAGAAAAGGATGAATGTGGAGGATAGAAGGAGACACAGGCTCAATACCACTCGCCATAATGCATCATTTGGAATTTCTCCCAGGAAGGTTTTGGAGGCTCTCCCATTGCTCACCATAATGGATCATAATGCAGCTTCCCAGTAGGCCTGAATTCATGACTATTAGAAAACCCTGCAACATTGGCCACGGCCCACCCACCACCCAGACTGGTGCAAGGAAATGAGGAGTAAAATAGAGGGATTCCGAGACAGGAAGAATGAGCCATAAAAACAATGTTTTGAGAGGATTTGCTACAGACAAAGAGGAAGGGGAAGGTACCCAGCTGCCAGTGTATGAGTCCTTGGTGCTGCTCAAGGTTCCTCAGCTCAAGGAAACTGAGGAAGAATGAGAGGACAAACAGCAGCTGATTGCATCCCCAGCTAATGGCCTGGCACACCAAAAGTTCTCTTGGCTCTCTAGGGTTCATTATCCATGATATCTGCAGTCACTGACAGAGTTGCATAAGTTTTATTGTTTCTGGGCATGTTCATAAATGCCCAGTTATCACCACATCACATTAGGGAGTATACAGATTATTTCTTCTCTGACTGGGCATTTCTTTCCTCAGACACATATTTCAGCAAGTCTCAAATGAAACTGACAAAAGCAAAACACTCTGATGGGTTTGGAGTTCATATCCTGTTGCAGTTCATGTTGGGCTCCTCGTATGTCTTCGCCTGCCCTATGAGGATTTCACTTCATACCAGGGATGGGTACTCAAGTCAGGTGACAGAGTCACAAAAACACAAGTTTTTTGCTGACATATTTACACCTGAGTCACTTGAGTCCACGACTTGGGCATTGACTTGAGTCTGAGGCCGCTGACTTGGCACTTGGTCCCAACATATGCAGACTCGAGTTGTCTGCATCTGAGTGTGTTGGCTTACTTTTTTTTTTTTTTTTTTGGAGTGTAAAAGACCTTGTGGGGCCAGGCGAACAGTAGGAACATTCCAGCCAGGAGGCAGGGAAGGGTTAATGATTTGGTTTTGCATCAAGCAGGAGAGGGGGGAACAAGAGCAGGCTCTGTTTTCCATCTCTGAAGGAATCAATGGTCATTGGGTGAAGGATGGACAGTCTGATTTGTTTCTTTGGATGAGGGAGGGCAGAAGGAGGAACCCAAGGGGGTTCTTGCCTTGGAATTGGCTGGAGAAGCCAAGGGAGAGAGAGGTGGTTTGTAGCGATCACGCTTTCAAACCTTATGGCTCCCTTGTTACTTGGGAGGAGGAAGCCTCATTGAATGACCTGTGCAAATGGAACTACTTCTGAGTAGAGCTGCAAGAAATTGGATCATACTGGTAAGCCTCCCAGCTGCTTCACGTGACCCTCCTCCATCTGGCTGCTTCTGTCCCCGCTCTCATGCAGTTTGTTCCACCCCTCCTGCCCTGTTTACAGATGGAATGGGAACATTAGGGGAGTGATTAAAGAGAATCCAAAACCCATACACCCTGGCAGCAGCTCCGTTTTATTTCCACAGAGCCGCAGCTGACTTTTTAAAGGGAAGGACTTGAGTCTTTTTGCTTTGCCAAAACTCTCTGGGCGACTCGGAAAGTCTTCCCTTTAGGACTCATTTTCAAGTCGAGTTGTGGGAGGGGGCAGAGACTCTTGACTCAACTTAAGCCAAGCTGTGCTTAATTCACCCAGCCCTGTTTCATATGTCTGATAAAATGGACTGTAGATATGCATCTGATGGAGAGGAATGTATTTTTACATATGCTAAAATAAATTGTTTAGTCTTTGTGGTGCTATAAGATCCTTTAATGATTACAATGGCATTCTATCAGTACAGTATTACCTTATTCTGAAGCTGTGTCTTCAACAATCTGATGAGGATGTAATATGTACAGAAACTACAGGAAAATGAAGTAACCAAAACCAGATACTTCATATGTGCTAGAAAAGAGCTTTTTTACTCAGATGTTTTCTGAAGGCATTCTTTACTTCCTTGTTCCTCACACTGTAGATCAAGGGGTTCAACATGGGAGTCACTATTGTGTACACCACAGATGCTATTTTGTCTAGGTTTTGATTGTTTCTAGAACTGGGTCGTGCATACTCAAAGCTTGCAGCTCCATAGAACATGGCAATGACCAGGAGATGAGAGGTGCAAGTGGAGAAGGCTTTCTGTCGACTTTTGGCAGAGTGGATCTTCAAAATGGTGATCAGAATATAGGTATAGGAGGTGAGAATAGTCAGAATGGCTGATACCACATTGAAACCAATAAGTACAAACAACAGAACATCATTGAAACTGGTGTCTGAGCAGGAAAGAGCTAACAATGGGGGGATATCACAGTAGAAATTATTAATAGTATTTGGACCACAGAAGGATAGTCTAGATGCAGCAACTGTATGCACCAAGGCATTTGTAATCCCAGCAGCATAGGATATCGCTACCAGCTGAAGGCACTTTGTTTGGGACATAGTGACAAAGTACAGTAGTGGGTTGCATATAGCCACATAGCGGTCATAGGCCATCACAGCAAGGAGGTAGCACTCAGCAGTGCCAAATAGGCCATAAAAGAAGAACTGAATGAAACAATCAGCAAAGCCTATTACCTTTTTCTTTTTCAAGAGATCAGTTAAGAATTTGAGAGTGACGGATGATGAATAACAGATGTCCAAAAGAGACAAGTTGCTGAGGAAAAAGTACATAGGAGTGTGGAGCTGAGGACTGGAGTGGATCAGGACAATCATGCCGAGGTTCCCCCCCAGGGTGATGGCATAAACGGCAAGGAACAAGACAAACAGGGCGATCTGGAGCTGCGGAATGTCTGTCAACCCTGTGAGTCTGAACTCGGTCACCTGAGTGTGGTTTCCCATTGGCATTGCCTGTAACACTGTGGACATCAGAGAAATTCAACGGTCATTGTTGGCCCTGCTTTGAACAACTCCAGTATTAGTACCTTGTTACGGCATCTATAGTTTACATTTAAAATAAGGCAATTTTTCATTCTCCCAATGACATTATCCTTTGCTACCAATGCAGTGGGAACATTCCCTGCATAATCCAGGCCTTGTGACACTCCTGGGACAGCCTAATGGAATTAAACTCTCTAGGATGCTGAAGAGGTTCTGAGAATTGACCTCTAGTCAAAGAGAGCTGTGGTTCCTCAGTTCTCTCTTCATTCAAAGGAAGGCCCACACTGGTACCTCTCTCTCTCTCTCTCTCTCTCTCTCTCATACACACACGGATACACCAAGCACCTGGACTTACTGCTTTTCTTTTGCTTCAGATGCATCTCCCATATCTCATTAAGAATTCCTATTCCTTCTCTCCTTTTTCTTTCTTTCAGTTGCAACTCATGAAATCAACAGCAAAATCCTTTGAGTATGAAATATGAAAATCATATTTATAACCAGTTCCAGATGACTCAGGAGATTTTACTTTTGCAGCTAACAGTATTGTCTTGGGAACGATGAAGGACAAGGCAGTTCTTCTGGGGCAAGCATTCACTTTGGGACTTATGTAGGCATCAGATACACTGATTTGTGTTCAGTAGACTGGGAGGGCAATGTTAGCAAGATCACAATTACCTGAAAGGTTCACCATTATCAATATAAGGCATAATGGAGACCGAACCTTTCTGAATCATGGGAGACTCACTGTGTATTTTCTTTCACCTTCCAGAACTTGAAATACATTTGCATTCACTGAGGTTCCAGTGGGTATAGCCAAACATTTATTTACTGTTCAATGCTAACTAACAACCCCTCACCAATGCAGCTGTGTCACCTGAGCACGCAGGGGTGACAGTCACAGAGGTCTCCTCCAGCTAAGGGGGCATTCCCTTATCCTGGGGTAAGCTTCCCTATTGACCCAATGGGTCATATGGAATATGGGCATTCAAGTTTAGCCCCTTCTCTCTAGTAGAGGTTACTTGAGATCAGTAGCCTCTTATTCTCCTAGGGAAGTTTCCCATTAGGAAATATCATGTTGGACAGTCCTCTGTATGAGAGAATGCAGCTGACTAGCCACTATGCCTGGTTGCAGCTCCAAACCATCAGCTATAAAAAACGGAAGTACAGGACCGCAGATGTCTTCACTCATCACTCCACATTCTGCACTCCGGCTGTTGGTTGATCATTGAGCTGAGACTAGCAGGCCAATTTGCTGGGCCCTCTACTACCCCCATCTGCATGAGGAACTCCCATGTCCTGCCTTCCTTGCTGACTTATTTGCATCAGTGCAGCCATGACAATCCTCTGGCATGTGAGGAAAGCTCCGCATACTTCTGAAAGGGTTTCTGACTTCTGTAAGGCAGTTAATGCTGAGGGAAAGTTTCTATCGCTGTGTTACAGCCTAATAGGAATGCCCTCTAAATATATGTTTCACTCCAAAATTAATGTTTAGCTTCATAACAACAACAACAACAACAACAACAACAACAACAACAACAACAACAACAACAACAACAACAACAACTCGATATTTATATACCGCCTTTCTGATCATCTGATTATTCCTCTGACTTTATTCAAGGCGGTTTACATAGGCAGGCGTTTCTAAATCCCTCAAGGGGATTTTTACAATCATAGAGGTTCTGTCTTTCAAGAACCACAACATTTCAGAATGGATCTTCCTGGTTTGGTCTCACTTCTGGCCTCCAGTTCTCCCACGCAGGCTGACAAGCAGTTCCGTCTCTCACATGGAGGGCAGCCAAGACGCTTCTTGCTCACACCAAGAGCAGGTGGAATCACTCAGCTGGGTTTGTCAGCTGCTTCAAGTTCTCGCCATTCTCAGCCGTTCAGGGAGCTGCTGGTGTCCTTGAACTGGCAACCTTCTGATATTATCTTCGGGCTAATGAAAGCTCTACCCTCTAGACCAGGGGTGCCCAAACCCCAGCCCAGGGGCCACTTGCGGCCCTTGAAGCCTCTCAATGTGGCCCTCAGGGAGCCCCCAGTCTCCAATGAGCCTCTGGCTCTCCAGAGATTTATTGAAGCCCGCACTGGCCCAACGCAACTTCTCTCAGCGTGAGGGCGACTGTTTGACCTCTCATGTGAGCTGTGGGATAAGAGTTCCCTCCACTGCTTGCTCTTTCACATCTGTGATGCAGCAGCAGCAGCAAAGAAAAGGCCAGCCTTGCTTTGTGCAAGGCCTTTTATAGGCACTGAGCTATTGCAAGACCTTCATTCATTCATATAAGATCATCTTTAATATATTCATTTATGTAAACTTACGTAAACTTATTCAAATTTTAAATGTAAATTAATTCTTTTTTCCCCCCAGCCCCTGACACTGTGTCAGAGAGCTGATGTGGCCCTCCTGCCAAAAACTTTGAACACCCGTGCTCTAGACCAGACCTCCTGCCCTGGGCACACCACAGTTCAAGGTACCTGAAGTCTGTGGTCAACAAGTATGATCCTTGCAGACAATTTTTTATGCACTAAATAAAGACCTTAATGGTGGAGTTACACATGATAAGATACCAGTTTAATTACTTAGAGATCAACAGCCCAAACCTATGCATGCCATCATAGAAGTATTTCCAATTTCATTCAATAAGACCTAGGGTGTGTGTAGGATTGTACCCTGGCAGCCCAATTCTATCCTGCACAGAAACAGGTAGGTTGGCTGGCCTGCACAATATCTAGGTGGCTGTGCACAAATCTGAGCAAAGGGGTATATTTCCCCCTTACACTGAGCACTGCCCCAGACATCGCAGTGGGGCTATTTGGAGTTGTGCCAGCTAAATCGCTGGCGCAGATCCAAGCAGCCAGGTGTTAAGCCAGGCTGCTTGGGAGGGGAGTTCGGATTTGGCCTAAGTGCTGGAGGCCTGTCCCACCCCCCCTTCTGGGCCCAGCCTCCCCACTGCTTGTTCTCCCCCACCCTGGAACACCCATAAAACGCCCTCTCCCTGCCCTCCCCAAACCCCTGCGCCGGAGGCCCACTGCTTGCATGGACTTACCCAGGGCCTCTGAGAGGAATTTTACCAGGGGGTACCAAGTTTATTTGGGGCCCCTTTGTAAAGTCAACGAAAGTGTCGACCCAATGTGCAGCGGCAGTGAAGAAGGCCAATTCTATGCTTGGGATCAATAGAAAAGGTATTGAGAACAAAACTGCTAATATTATAATGCTGTTGTACAAATCGATGGTAAGGCCACACCTAGAATATTGTTTCCAGTTCTGGTTGCCGCATCTCAAAAAGGACATAGTGGAAATAGAAAAAGTGCAAAAGAGAGTGACTAAGATGATTACGGGGCTGGGGCACCTTCCTTATGAGGAAAGGCTATGGCTTTTGGGCCTCTTCAGCCTAGAAAAGAGGCGCCTGAGGGGGGACATGATCGAGACATACAAAATTATGCGGAGGATGGACAGAGTGGATAGAGAGATGCTCTTTACACTCTCACATAACACCAGAACCAGGGGACATCCACTAAAATTGAGTGTTGGGAAAGTTAGAACAGACAAAAGAAAATATTTCTTTACTCACTGTGTGGTTGGTCTGTGGAACTCCTTGCCACAGGATGTGGTGATGGCGTTTGGCCTGGACGCCTTTAAAAGGGGATTGGACAAGTTTCTGGAGGAAAAATCCATTAGGGGTTAAAAGCCATGATGTGTATGCGCAACCTCCTGATTTTAGAAATGGGTTATGTCAGAATGCCAGATGCAAGGGAGGGCACCAGGATGAGGTCTCTTGTTATCTGGTGCGCTCCCTGGGGCATTTGGTGGGCCACTGTGAGATACAGGAAGCTGGACTAGATGGGCCTATGGCCTGATCCAGTGGGGCTGTTCTTATGTTCTTAAGATGCATACACCTCAACAGGTGGTTATCCTTTAAAGCCTCAGACACAGAAAGGCTCTATGAACAAGCTTACTACCATGAGGGTGAGAGAGAATCAAGCGCAATTGCTGTCACTCAAAAGAAAGATTCAGAAGAGGGCAGGAAGAGGAATCTTTTAGAACAACTCAGGCTGTAAGCAGCTAGGCACTCAAGTTAGATAGGTTTTTCTTGGTTATAAGGAAAGCACGGATTTCTAAAATTATTTTATTTATGTATTTATTATTTTAACAAATCAGAAAAAAGCTGCAGGATTACAAAAAAAGTGTAAATTGTATTAACAAAATGAACGAACGACAACAAAACAAAAGTGAACAAAAATATGGTGGACCCTCTTTTTTTGTGGGCAGATTTGAGCATCTACCTGTGGATTTGAGCATCTATGAATTCTGAGCCTGCCTCAGAGGACCTCCCAGATGCAACTGGAAGTCACTTCCAGTTTGTGTTGGTGACTTCTGGTCTTAAGGAAGCAGAGGGTTACTAGGGTTTGTGTCATCCAGTGCAAGAGCTCATTGCATGATCCCCGTGGTGGACCTCCTTCCATTCCAAACCATACAGAATAAATTACAATATCATATACACAACCTAAATGCAATGGTTTCACTAGGGTTGATGTAACCCCCATTAACCCCCACTGTTTTGTTTTTTTTCTTTTTGGGAGGGTTACTGATTTGTTGGTTGTCCTGTACTGTTATATATTTAAAAAACAAACAAACAGTACAGAACACCCAACAAATCAGTAACCAAC
Source organism: Tiliqua scincoides (assembly GCF_035046505.1). Taxonomy (NCBI): domain Eukaryota; kingdom Metazoa; phylum Chordata; class Lepidosauria; order Squamata; family Scincidae; genus Tiliqua; species Tiliqua scincoides. Next base: position 67,440,519 of record NC_089821.1, read on the forward strand.
AAAAAAAACCACTGGCAGTTTAGGATTGGGTTGCCCAGCTCACAGTTCTCTGCTGGATCTTTTATTTGTGCTAATGGCTTCAACTCCGTCCATCTACATGCTAAGCAATGTTTTTGTTCTGAAAGGCTATCTTCAAATTACACTTCAGTGGAATTAATTTCTGCACCCAAACACAGGAAGATAGTCTTCATGGCCACTTGAAGTAAAAAAAAAATGTCCTCCTGAGATGTGAGCTATTTGGAGGACACCATCTCCAATGCCGAACTGTCAATATGAAGTCCCTTCTGAATAGTACAACCTCAGAGACCATTCCATGCTTACAGCAGGCAGTTCAGCAGTACTCCACATCTGTCGGTTTTATAAGTGGCAGGCATGCAGCCAAGTTCTCTGGGTTATCACTAGAAATTGCTCCCATGTCAGAGAACAGAACAACAGAAACTCAACTTCAGGCCTTTCCTCATCAGGCAATAAAACAAATTAGAGACAAGGATATCAAAATAATTGGCAGATGAAAAAGTGCTAGCAACTCATAGAAGAATGGGTAAGTTAAAAGAATTCCTTGTTCTTGTTTTAAACATCATTTTACCATTGATCTCTATATCCTACTTAAGTCACGTTCTAGTATGTTCCTATATACCAGTCATTTCCAGTCATTTTCAGCTCATGGCACACTGACAAGGCACTAAAGTTGTCAAGGCACACTACTAGTTTTTAATAACATTAAATTAGTAGGTTACTATCAATTTAATTGATATAACTAATACAATTAGATCATTACATGACAATTAAAGAAATTCACAAGAAGCTTGGAGAGGGAAGTGTATGTAGTTTCTGGAAAGGTGGAATAATGTTTTGAAATAGAGTGATTAAATTGTTTTCAGAAGTGCCAGAAAGTGTTGGCAAAGACAGGTCGGACTGAGCACATTCTGGAGAAATGTGGGGTGAGGGGCAACAAGAAGATGTGACTGATATTGGGTGGGGGGAGAGTGCGAGGCAACTGATTCTGGATTTTGGAAGGTGGGAACAAGCCAGGGGAGGGGCAGTAAGAGAGGTGTTAACTGCGATTATGAGATTGGGGGGAATGTGCGTGTGGGAGGGGAGGGGGAGGGGACAATAGAGAGAGAGTGTCAACAGCATGCTCATGTGTTCGAGAAAAAGAGTGTGACCAAGAGCCCAAGCCTCTGTACATCTACTCAGAAGTAAGTTCCATTATAGTCAATGGGGCTTACTCCTAAGTAAGTGTGGATAGGCTTGTGGCCTAATGTCCTGACTGTAAACGCCCAAAAGTGCCTTGTCAGTAGAGGCAACACTGGAGGGAGGGTCACTTTGGGGTTTGCTTGCTCAATACCTGCTTCCCACCTTCTGGCTCGCTCACTCTCACCCCCTTCACAGCTCCCACCTGCCCGCCCTTCTGGCAGGAGTGGCACTCTTCCAAGAGCTCCTCCAGGCTGCTCTGGCTGGCTGGCTGCCCAATCAGCACGCGCGAGCAGGCATGAGCAACAGCAGGAGCTTCAAGGCCCCTTTGCGGGCTGCTCCTTTTTCTTCTGTTGCCACACAATGCTCCAAGTGGTCACTTCTCCCATACATGCGGCTGCTGCCTAATCCTCTGGCTCCCTGAGGCTGCCTTGCGGCCTACCAATGTACCTCGGCACAGCAGCTGAAAACCGCTACTCTATACTGAATATCTCCTCCATCCCTCCTTCCCTCCCTTGATAAATTAGATGAATTAGAGATGAAAGATGAAGGATCTTCGCTCCTTTCTCTCCTCTCCAACATCTCTGCCCTGCCCTTCAGCTCAGCTGGACACATTTAAGGAACAGAACTGCCATACCTTCAGGATGTACTTAACTGCTGGGAATTTTATGTGAAAATATAGGAGTAAATATTGACAAGAAAGAGAGTCTACGGGTGTGAAATATATCACTGGTTCAAATTGGGTATAAATATAAGGTTGCAATCCCCAAACACACCCTATGCTACATAATGGAAATTATTGCCAAGCAGTCATTTACAGGACTGTGTTGCACAATCTAAAATCATTTCATTGTCATGATTTCTCTAAAAATAGTCTTCCAAATGCAGCTCTCTAGAGCTTATTTTGGCCGCTAGGACCTGAAAGGGTCCATTAGCCACAAGGAGCTCATTCCAGGTCCTCATGGCCACAGCTATCAAGCCCCTTCTCTGAGAATTTGTTTGTCTTATTGTCACACCTGGAGGGAGGCTGGAGCAAGGTCTTCACATCAGACCTCAACACACATAGGGGAGCAATTTAACTTATTTGCTTCTTTTTGGTTTTCCCAGGGAAAGAAGCAATGGCAGTGGAAAACGGCACCACTGTGTATGAATTCATTTTTGCTGGATTTAATGACTCTTCCAAACTGCAGGTCCCTCTCTTCATATTTTTCCTAGCGGTGTATGTTTTCACCCTGATTGGAAATCTGGGAATGATCCTTTTGATCAGAATTAGCTCGCAACTCCGCACCCCCATGTACTTCTTCCTGAGCCACCTGTCCTTTGTGGACTTCTGCTACTCCACCGTTGTCACTCCCAAGATGCTGCTGGATTTCCTTGCAAGGAGAAAAGTGATTTCATGGACAGGATGTGCTGTGCAGATGTGGTTTTTTGTTCTCTTTTTAGCCACCGAGTGTTTCCTCTTATCTGCCATGGCCTATGATCGCTATGTGGCCATTTCTAAGCCATTGCTCTATTCAGTAATGATGTCACAAAGAGTCTGTGTCCAGCTGATAATCACTCCCTACCTTATTGGGGTGCTGAATGCTGTAACACAAACAACCCTGTCATTTCGGCTGACCTTCTGTAACTCCAACGTGATCAACCATTTCTTCTGCGACATCCCTGCAGTCATTGCTCTTGCCTGTTCAGATATCCGACTCAACAAGAGAATCCTTTTTGGCCTGTCTTGCAGCTTTGGCACTGTGAGCACCTCTATTATAATTGTCTCCTATATCTACATCCTCGCTGCCATCCTGCAAATTCGCTCCAACAAAGGCAGGCGCAAAGCGTTCTCTACCTGCTCAACTCATCTCACAGTCGTGTCAATCTTCTATGGGACTCTCTTTTTCACATATGTGCATCCCAGCTCCAACCTCTCAATACATGAGGATAAGGTGATCTCCATGTTCTACACAGCGATCATCCCCATGCTGAACCCCTTGATCTACAGTCTGAGAAACAAAGAAGTGAAGGATTCAGTGAGGAGACTGATCTGGAAGGGGAAACCTTATTAAAAAAAAAACAAAAAATTTTGTATTGGGTTCAGTACAAATATTATTTATTATGATTATTAGCCACTGATAAGAAATTGTTCTATGATACATAATACCCAATTTTTCATATAGGGAAAAATAGTTTTGTAAAAAATGTCAATTTATAGTGTAAATAAGATCACTCTTTTCAATTTAGATTTCTGAAGCTTTTTAAGAAGTGGGTTACTGTTAGGCATACTGAAGAGGCCTAGCTCGGGCTTATCATCAAAGGCTGAAAGACAGGATAAATGAAAAGAAATGGTTAAGAGGCCAGGAGCACAATTCAGAGATATGCTTAAGTGGGCGCAAGTCCATCGCACTGGTTTCCAGGTTTCACAAACTTGCCATAAAGTACATTTGCACCACCACAGGAGTCAGGGACACCAGCACAAGGATGCATGACGGTCTCCCTGTGCTGGAGCAAGCCCCAACAAAGGCAAGTCCAGGGCCTAGGAGAGGGGAGTAAAGGAGGTACTTTGTACCCAGGCCCAGGGTCAAAAAGGGGTCCCAGGAGCCCAAGGAGGGGCCCAGAAATTTCCTGGGATCTGACATCTTCCTATCTACTCAGACTTGTTGCTCTCATGGGATCCTGGAGATACTACCACGGGCGTGCAGCTGCAGCTACTGCCGCTATTGCCAAGCTATGTGTGCTGGGCTGAGGAATGTGTACATGACACTCCTTAACACAGCATCAGATCTGGGAGGAAACTGGCCTGCTCCAGTAGCTCTTAGGCTTGTGGACATGCTTACCATGAAGGAGTGGGTAGGAGCTCAGGGACACAGCTGCAAGACTACAGCTGCCACAGAAACCAGTTTTGGTCTGCACAGGACACTTTCCATTCTAGTGGGAGCCTAAATATGATGATGCTCATTATCTGCATGATTTTCTATATTTGAAAGATTTGAGAGAGACTAAGGGCACTGGCATCGCTAGAAGGGTGCAGGGGGTGCGGGGCGCACCAGGTGACACGCTGTGGGGGGTGACATGCCACGCACCCCTGCCCCCTGCACGCTTACCAAGCACATGACGCCACAGCCTCAAACCTGCCGCCAAGTTCATTCCCTTCCGAACTCAGCTGCAGTTACATCTAGCGTCGTGCGCATGCGTGAGCCTTACACATGCACACAATGCCTGAGGCACCGCCCACTGCACAGAAGGAGGTCCATCATAGGGGTGATGGGCTTTCCGCACCAGGTGATACAAAGCCTAGTGACACCACTGACTGAGGGCACAATCCTCACCCACTTTCCAGTACCGACATAAAGGCACTGCAGCTCCAAGGTAAGGGAGCAAACATTGCCTTACCTTGAGGAGGCCTCTGTGACTGCTCCCCAAATGCAGGATGCAGCACATGCCCCACTGGCACATGCCCCACTGGCACAGCTATGCCAATGCTGGAAAGTGGGTTAGGATTGGGGTCTAAGGAGTGTTTGCTTTTGCATATTACTGTCTCCAGCTGCTGATGCCACCTGAGTGGGTAGAGCTGGACTCCAAAGGCTTTTCCAGCTGTCTCCATCTCCCCACCCTGTTTTGCTCCTTCCTACCCCCATTTTGCTCGCCCATCCCAAACCCTCCCCCTTTGCAAAGGGGCCCCAAATAAACTTGGTACCCCCTGGTAAAATTCCTCTCAGAGGCCCTGGGTAAGTCCATGCAAGCAGTGGGCCTCCGGCGCAGGGGTTTGGGGAGGGCAGGGAGAGGGCGTTTTATGGGTGTTCCAGGGTGGGGGAGAACAAGCAGTGGGGAGGCTGGGCCCAGAAGGGGGGGTGGGACAGGCCTCCAGCACTTAGGCCAAATCCGAACTCCCCTCCCAAGCAGCCTGGCTTAACACCTGGCTGCTTGGATCTGCGCCAGTGATTTAGCTGGTGCAATTCCAAATAGCCCCACTGCGATGTCTGGGGCAGTGCTCAGTGTAAGGGGAAAATATACCCCTTTGTCCAGATTTGTGCACAGCCACCTAGATATTGCGCAGGCCAGCCAACCTACCTGTTTCTGTGCAGGATAGAATTGGGCTGCCAGGGTGCAATCCTACACACACCCTAGGTCTTATTGAACGAAACTGGACTTACTTCTATGATGGCATGCATAGGTTTGGGCTGTTGATCTCTAAGTAATTAAACTGGTATCTTATCATGTGTAACTCCACCATTAAGGTCTTTATTTGGGGGATGGACCCAAGATGGCGACTGAGCTGGTTGTATGTTACGATTGCTCTGGCTTTTAGCTCCTGTTTTTTAGCTTTTTATTCTATTTATCTAGCTGCTTTTAGCTTATTAGCAGCTTTTTGATATCATTGTTTTATGAAGAACCTTCGTTATCTGTAAGTTTTCTCTCCCCCTTAATTTATGAGAGTGAGTTCAAAGACTAACCGAGACTGAAATTGGCTGGCAGCCATTGCAATGGGGAAGAGGCGTCGTTCAAGACATTCGTCTGAAGTTGAGTTGCAATTATCCAAACAGGTCTTTATTTAGTGCATTCAAAATTGTCTGCAAGGATCATACTTGCTGACCACAGACTTCAGGAACCTTGAACTGTGGTGTGCCCATCATTATGAAGCTAAACGTTAATTTTGGAATGAAACATATATTTAGAGGGCATTCCTATTAGGCTGTTACACAGCGATAGAAACATTCCCTCAGCATTAACTGCCTTACAGAAGTCAGAAACCCTTTCAGAAGCTTTCCTCACATGCCAGAGGATTGTCATGGCTGCACTGATGCAAATAAGTCAGCAAGGAAGGCAGGACATGGGAGTTCCTCATGCAGATGGGGGTAGTAGAGGGCCCAGCAAATTGGCCTGCTAGTCTCAGCTCAATGATCAACCAACAGCCGGAGTGCAGAATGTGGAGTGATGAATGAAGACATCTGCGGTCCTGTACTTCAGTTTTTTATAGCTGATGGTTTGGAGCTGCAACCAGGCATAGTGGCTAGTCAGCTGCATTCTCTCATAGAGAGGACTGTCCAACATGATATTTCCTAATGGGAAACTTCCCTAGGAGAATAAGAGGCTACTGATCTCAAGTAACCTCTACTAGAGAGAAGGGGCTAAACTTGAATGCCCATATTCCATATGACCCATTGGGTCAATAGGGAAGCTTACCCCAGGACAAGGGAATGCCCCCTTAGCTGGAGGAGACCTCTGTGACTGTCACCCCTGCGTGCTCAGGTGACACAGCTGCATTGGTGAGGGGTTGTTAGTTAGCATTGAACAGTAAATAAATGTCTGGCTATACCCACTGGAACCTCAGTGAATGCAAATGTATTTCAAGTTCTGGAAGGTGAAAGAAAATACACAGTGAGTCTCCCATGATTCAGAAAGGTTCGGTCTCCGTTATGCCTTATATTGATAATGGTGAACCTTTCAGGTAATTGTGATCTTGCTAACATTGCCCTCCCAGTCTACTGAACACAAATCAGTGTATCTGATGCCTACATAAGTCCCAAAGTGAATGCTTGCCCCAGAAGAACTGCCTTGTCCTTCATCGTTCCCAAGACAATACTGTTAGCTGCAAAAGTAAAATCTCCTGAGTCACCTGGAACTGGTTATAAATATGATTTTCATATTTCATACTCAAAGGATTTTGCTGTTGATTTCATGAGTTGCAACTGAAAGAAAGAAAAAGGAGAGAAAGAATAGGAATTCTTAATGAAATATGGGAGATGCATCTGAAGCAAAAGAAAAGCAGTAAGTCCAGGTGCTTGGTGTATCCGTGTGTGTATGAGAGAGAGAGAGAGAGAGGTACCAGTGTGGGCCTTCCTTTGAATGAAGAGAGAACTGAGGAACCACAGCTTTCTTTGACTAGAGGTCAGTTCTCAGAACCTCTTCAGCATCCTAGAGAGTTTAATTCCATTAGGCTGTCCCAGGAGTGTCACAAGGCCTGGATTATGCAGGGAATGTTCCCACTGCATTGGTAGCAAAGGATAATGTCATTGGGAGAATGAAAAATTGCCTTATTTTAAATGTAAACTATAGATGCCGTAACAAGGTACTAATAGTGGAGTTGTTCAAAGCAGGGCCAACAATGACCGTTGAATTTCTCTGATGTCCACAGTGTTACAGGCAATGCCAATGGGAAACCACACTCAGGTGACCGAGTTCAGACTCACAGGGCTGACAGACATTCCGCAGCTCCAGATCGCCCTGTTTGTCTTGTTCCTTGCCGTTTATGCCATCACCCTGGGGGGGAACCTCGGCATGATCATCCTGATCCACTCCAGTCCTCAGCTCCACACTCCTATGTACTTTTTCCTCAGCAACTTGTCTCTTTTGGACATCTGTTATTCATTATCCGTCACTCCCAAATTCTTAACTGATCTCTTGAAAAAGAAAAAGGTAATAGGCTTTGCTGATTGTTTAATTCAGTTCTTCTTTTATGGCTTATTTGGCACTGCTGAGTGCTACCTCCTGGCTGTGATGGCCTATGACCGCTATGTGGCTATATGCAACCCACTACTGTACTTTGTCACTATGTCCCAAACAAAATGCTTTCAGCTGGTAGCGATATCCTATGCTGCTGGGATTACAAATGCCTTGGTGCATACAGTTGCTGCATCTAGACTATCCTTCTGTGGCCCAAATACTATTAATAATTTCTACTGTGATGTCCCCCCATTGTTAGCTCTTTCCTGCTCAGACACCAGTCTCAACGATGTTCTGTTGTTTGTACTTATTGGGTTCAATGTGGTATCAGCCATTCTGACTATTCTCACCTCCTATACCTATATTCTGATCACCATTTTGAAGATCCACTCTGCCAAAAGTCGACAGAAAGCCTTCTCAACTTGTACCTCTCATCTCCTGGTCATTGCCATGTACTATGGAGCTGCTAGCTTTGAGTATGCACGACCCAGCTCTAGAAACAATCAAAACCTAGACAAAATAGCATCCGTGGTGTACACAATGGTGACTCCCATGTTGAACCCCTTGATCTACAGTGTGAGGAACAAGGAAGTAAAGAATGCCTTCAGAAAACATCTGAGTAAAAAAGCTCTTTTCTAGCACATATGAAGTATCTGGTTTTGGTTACTTCATTTTCCTGTAGTTTCTGTACATATTACATCCTCATCAGATTGCTGACGACACAGCTTCAGGTAATACTGTACTGATAGAATGCCATTGTAATCATTAAAGGATCTTATAGCACCACAAAGACTAAACAATTTATTTTAGCATATGTAAAAATACAGTCCTCTCCATCAGATGCATATCTACAGTCCATTTTATCAGACATATGAAACAGGGCTGGGTGAATTAAGCACAGCTTGGCTCAAGTTGAGTCAAGAGTCTCTGCCCCCTCCCACAACTCGACTTGAAAATGAGTCCTAAAGGGAAGACTTTCTGAGTTGCCCAGAGAGTTTTGGCAAAGCAAAAAGACTCAAGTCCTTCCCTTTAAAAAGTCAGCTGCGGCTCTGTGGTAATAAAATGGGGCTGCTGCCAGGGTATATGTGTTTTGGATTCTCTTTGATCACTCCCCTAATGTTCCCATTCCATCTGTAAACAGGGCAGGAGGGGTGGAACAAACTGCATGAGAGCGGGGACAGAAGCAGCCAGATGGAGGAGGGTCACGTGAAGCAGCTGGGAGGCTTACCAGTATGATCCAATTTCTTGCAGCTCTACTCAGAAGTAGTTCCATTTGCACAGGTCATTCAATGAGGCTTCCTCCTCCCAAGTAACAAGGGAGCCATAAGGTTTGAAAGCGTGATCGCTACAAACCACCTCCCTCTCCCTTGGCTTCTCCAGCCAATTCCAAGGCAAGAACCCCCTTGGGTTCCTCCTCCTGCCCTCCCTCATCCAAAGAAACAAATCAGACTGTCCATCCTTGACCCAATGACCATCAATTCCTTCAGAGATGGAAAACAGAGCCTACTCTTGTCTCCTCCTCTCCTACTTGATGCAAAACCAAATCATTAACCCTTCCTTGCCTCCCGGCTGGAATGTTCCTGCAGCTCGCCTGGCCCCACAAGGTCTTTTACACTCCAAAAAAAAAGTAAGTCAACACACTCAGACACAGACAACTTGAGTCTGCATATGTTGGGACCAAGTGCCAAGGCAGTGGCCTCAGACTCAAGTCAATGCCCAAGTCCTTGACTCAAGTGACTCAGGTGTAAATGAGTCAGCAAAAAACTTGGTGTAAATTCAGTCAGAAATGCCCAATCAGAGGAGAAATAACCTGTATACTCCCTAATGTGGTGTGGTGATAACTGGGCATTTATGAACATGCCCAGAAACAATAAAACTTATGAAACTCTGTCAGTGATTGCAGATATCATGGATAATGAACCCCAGAGAGCCAAGAGAACTTTTGGAGTGCCAGGCCATTAGCTGGGGATGCATTCAGCGGCTGTTTGTCCTCTCATTCTTCCTCAGTTTCCTTGAACTGAGGAACCTTGAGCAGCACCAAGGACTCATACATTGGTTGGCAGCTGGGTACCTTCCCCTTTCTCTTTGTCTGTAGCAAATCCTCTCAAAACATTGTTTGTATGGCTCCTTATTCCTCTCTCGGAATCCCTCTATTTTACTCCTCATTTCCTTGCACCAGTCTGGGTGGTAGGTGGGCCATGGTCAATGTTGCAGGGTTTTCTAATAGTCATGTCTTTGGGTGCATGTGTTACCCCCTCTCTGGATAACAGCATTGAGGTAAAAATGACAGCTCCCACTGACAGCTGTCACATTTCTTGCAGGGTGCCATGGAACAATGCTATATCAGGGCACTGTGGGGGAAAATGACAGTCACCAGAGAAACTGTAGTTGGGGCCCAGATTCCCCAGGAAATTCCGAAACAACTTTCAGAATTCAGGCCTACTGGGAAGCTGCATTATGATCCCTTATGGTGAGCAATGGGAGAGCCTCCAAAACCTTCCTGGGAGAAATTCCAAATGATGCATTATGGCGAGTGGTATTGAGCCTGTGTCTCCTTATGTCCTCCACATTCATCCTTTTCTTAGGGCCAAACCTGGTACTTACACTGCCACCAAGAAGATAAGCAAACAGCCAGAGCAAAGTTTACTGGAGGAGCCCCAGATCTTCCAGGGGTCTCTCAAAACACCTGCATAACAGCATACAACCAGCAGTCCCAGAGGACTATGTGAAAGCTCTCACTTAAGTTTAACTGATCACAGACAGGTGGAGAGCTGAAATGGAAAAAAAAGGGAGTGGTTTGGGGAAAAATAATACAAGGAGGAAAGGAAAGTGACAAACAGGCCTATAGCACTGCCTGGGCACTGCAACTGTCCAGGTGCAGATCTTAGCAAAAGTCAGACAGGCAAACACTTAAATCAAGGGAACATAAGAACGTAAGAACAGCCTGACTGGATCAGGCCATAGGCCCATCTAGTCCAGCTTTCTGTATCTCACAGCGGCCCACCAAATGCCCCAGGAAGCACACTAGATAACAAGAGACCTCATCCTGGTGCCCTCCCTTGCATCTGGCATTCTGACATAACCCATTTCTAAAATCAGGAGGTTGCGCATATACATCATGGCTTGTACCCCGTAATGAATTTTTCCTCCAGAAGCTTGTCCAATCCCGCTTTAAAGGCGTCCAGGCCAGTCGCCATCACCACATCCTGTGGCAGAGTTCCACAGACCAACCACACGCTGAGTAAAGAAATATTTTCTTTTGTCTGTTCTAACTCTCCCAACACTCAATTTTAGTGGATGTCCCCTGGTTCTGGTGTTAGGTGAGAGTGTAAAGAGCATCTCCCTATCCACTCTGTCCACCCCCTGCATAATTTTGTATTTCTCAATCATGTCCCCCCTCAGGCGTCTCTTTTCTAGGCTGAAGAGGCCCAAACGCCGTAGCCTTTCCTCATAAGGAATGTGCCCCAGCCCCGTAATCATCTTAGTCGCTCTCTTTTGCACCTTTTCCATTTCCACTATGTCTTTTTTGAGATGCGGCGACCAGAACTGGACGCAATACTCCAGGTGTGGCCTTACCATCGAATTGTACAATGGCATTATAATATTAGCCATTTTGTTCTCAAGACCTTTTCTAATTATCCCAAACATAGAATTGGCCTTCTTAACTGCTGCCGCACATTGTGTCGACACTTTCATTGACCTGTCTACCACCCCCCAAGATCTCTCTCCTGATCTGTCACAGACAGCTCAGAACCCATCAGCCTATATCTAAAGTTTTGATTTTTTGCCCCAATGTGCATGACTTTACACTTACTGACATTGAAGCGCATCTGCCATTTTGCTGCCCATTCTGCCAGTCTGGAGAGATCCTTCTGGAGCTCCTCACAATCACTTCTGGTCTTCACCACTCAGAAAAGTTTGGTGTCGTCTGCAAACTTAGCCACCTCACTGCTCAACCCTGTCTCCAGATCAATTATGAAGAGGTTGAAAAGCACTGGTCCCAGGACAGATCCTTGGGGCACACCGCTTTTCACCTCTCTCCATTGTGAAAATTGCCCATTGACACCCACTCTCTATTTCCTGGTCTTCAACCAGTTCTCAATCCATGAGAGGACCTGTCCTCTAATTCCTTGACTGTGGAATTTTTTTAGTAGCCTTTGGTGAGGGACCATTTCAAATGCCTTCTGAAAGTCCAGATATATAATGTCCATGGGTTCTCCCGCATCCACATGTCTTTTGACCTTTTCAAAGAATTTTATAAGGTTTGTGAGGTAAGACTTACCCTTACAGAAGCCAAGCTGATTCTCCGTCAGCAAGGCCTATTCGTCTATGTGTTTTGAGATTCTCTCTTTGATGAGGCATTCCACCATCTTACCCAGTATAGATGTTAGGCTGACCGGCCTATAGTTTCCCGGGTCCCCCCTCTTTCCCTTTTTAACGATCGGTGTGACATTTGCTATCTTCCAGTCTTCTGGCACCATGGCCATTTTGAGGGACAAGTTGCATATTTTAGTCAAGAGATCTGCAACTTTATTCTTCAATTCCTTAATAACTCTTGGGTGGATGCCATCAGGGCTCGGTGACTTCTTGATCTTTAATTTATCAATGACATCTGAAACATCTTCTCTTTTAACCTCTATCTGACTTAATTCCTTGGTCAGGAGGAGCCGTTTGGGCAGCGGTATCTGCCCGAGGTCTTCTGCCGTGAAGACAGATGCAAAGAACTCATTTAATTTCTCTGCCATCTCTAAGTCTCCTTTTATCTCCCCTTTCCCTCCCTCACCATCCAGAGGGCCAACTGCTTCTCTGGTGGGTTTCCTGCTTCTAACATATTTGAAGAAGCTTTTATTATTCCCCTTAATGTTGCTGGCCATGCATTCCTCATAGTCTTTCTTGGCTTCCCGGATCACCTTCTCACATTTCTTTTGCCACAGTTTATGTTCCTTTTTATTCTCCTCATTAGGGCAAGACTTCCATTTACGGAAGGAAGCTTCCATGCCCTTCACAGCCTCTCTAACTTGGCTCATTAGCCATGCGGGCATCCTCCTGGATTTAGTGGAACCCTTCTTTCTTTGTGGTATACACCTCTGCTGGGCCTCTATTACTGTTGTAATAAACTTAAAAAAAAAAAATCTTAAACTTAGGGCGCAATCCAAAGTGCACACTTGGCCAGTGCAAGACCCTTGCACCGGTCGATGAATGTTGCAAAAGTGCCCTAAAGCACTTTCTCGCCACTCTTGGGGGAGATAGGCCAGTGCACAGATGAATGCACAGGTGGGCAGGAAGTGGGAGGCTGGGCCAGCATCCAGCATTTATGGATCCTAGCCCTGTTTCCAGGCAGCCTGGGCCAGCCCTGGGCTGCTCAGATTTGCACTATCGATTTAGGTAGCATGAATCCAAGTAGCTCCATTGGGGCTGCTGCAGTGTTGCCCAGGGTAAGGGGAATTATTTCTCCTTTCCCTGGCTGGCCTGCAGACAGCCCCAAACTTGCACTGGATACAGTGCAGGTCCACCAAATTAGGATTGCGCTATAAAGAAAATAAGGGCAATGCAGCTTCTAGACAAGGAAACAAACATTCCCTTACTTTGAGGAAGCCTCCATGAGTGCCCCCCAACTGTAGGACGCAGCACACATCCCATTGGCACAGCTATGCCAGTGCTGGAAAGTGGGTAAGGATTTGGGTCTAAGATAGAGAAAAATGCTATGTATAATAGGACCCATTTTCTCCTATAGTCATTTAAGGGCACAATCCTAAGTGCGCTCTGGGCCAGCACAAGACCCTTGCACTGACCTGGGAGGGATGCAAATGTGCTGTAAAGAAGGCACATTTGTGCCTCCTCAAGTGCCAGCTGGACCGGCACTGGGATGCACGGTGGCTCACAGATGCTGCATCCAGCCTCTGTGCCGACGCGGAGAGGTAAAGCCGAGCTCAGCCAACACAGGGGTCTGGGAATGGTGGGGAGGAGGCAGGGAGGAGGTGGGAGGGAAGCATTTTGGGGTAGGGGGAAGGCAGGTGGAGGGCGTTCCAGGGGGCTGGTGGGAGGGGATCGGGATGTGGGGTTGGGACTCGGCAGTTATGCCAGATCCCAAACCCATTCGCTGAGCAGCGTGTAGCAGCTCCAAGCCGCTCTGTTCTCCTCGGACTTGCATAACCTCCTGAGGTGGTGCTGGTCAGAGGAGACCCATTGGTGCTGTGATGGCTTACCCTGGATTAAGGGGAAGAGTTTCCCCTTGCTGGTAGCTGAGCCAGTTCTGGCCCCAATCTTGTGCTGGATACAGTGCAGGCCTCCTGGCCTGTCTGTTCTTGTGCAAGATAGTGTTGCAAGGTGTTGCAAGGTTCAAAAGCAAGCTCAGTAGGCAAGAATGGTGATCATCTGCAAGCTTTATTTTGTTGCCAGCAACGGGCGTCTCAAGGGACTCCTGTCCGAAGCAATGAGAGAAATTTTCCCAGTCTGAGCTTGTCCCTTATATTTCATTTTGGGTCCTTTGTTTGAGGAGTTTTACACTTTTCATTGGCTGGAGTTTGACATCATAGATGGGGCTTTCTCTGGGTTGGCCAGAGATAGCTTTGCAAACATTTGATTGGTGAGCTTCAAGTTACAGGTTTCAAATAAGGCAATTCCATACATTTAAACATATAGAAAACTTTGTTTTCAAGTACCAGTAGAGAGCACTGTAACCTCATTTTTATCCAGAGCTGGCCTTTTGGTAGACACTTTGTACTTATCTCTTGGCATTCTTAACTTGGTTGGCCTTTGCAAGAGCCACCTGTTTAACATTCTTTCTACCAGACACCGTGGGGCTCTCTGCCAACTTTGTCTGAGCTAAGTCTTCTGACTTGCCTCTATTCCATGTTGTGATCCCATATGTGACCTGTTACCTTTGGATGCATAGTGGTGTATAGTGGTATACTTTAATACAAGACAAACCAACCTCTTATTGTAAAAGAAAGGATTTCTTTTAGAACTCTTTTCTTATTTACTTTAACCAAATTTCAGCTCCCTCTGTCTGTTGTAGCTATCAGTTCTAATTTTCAACAGGGCTGGCCCGCCCATGAGGCCGACTGAAGCAGTCAGGCACCCACTTCTGTTCCCCCACATGCCTCCACTGGGAGGAGCAGAGACTGGCATATCACCTGGTAATAATAATAATAATAATAATAATAATAATAATAATAATAATAATAATAATAATACAGGTATTTATATGCTGCCTTTCTTGGTTGTCAGATTTCTCCTCAGACTTTAATTCAAGGCGGTTTACATAGGCAGGCTGTTCTAAATCCCTGTAGGGATTTTTACAATTGAAGAAAGGTTCTGTCTTTCAAGAACCGCACATTTCAGAAGCATCTTTTCTGGTCTGGTTTCACTTCTGGCCTCCAGTTGCCTCTCACACAGGCTGACAAGCAGCTCCTTCATCTCTCACTTGAAGGGCGGCCAAGACACTTCTTTGCTCACACCAAAGAGCAGGTGGAATAATTCGGCTTGTCAGCTGCTTCAAGGTCTCACCATTCACGGTGCCGGTGGCCTTGAACTGGCAACCTTCGGATGTTATCTTCAGACAAACAGAGGCTCTACCCTCTAAACCAGACCTCCTGCCCCTGTTAAGAGCAGGGGCAGCAATTGGCACCCTGCCTCAGGTGCCATGAGGTCTTGGAGCAGCCCTGATTCTCAATTTCAGGAAGTGACTTTTGAATTCAAAGACTTTATGGGTGCTCAATGGACACCCCTTTTCTCCTTACAATCCTTTTCAAGGCCTCCTTCACTTCCTTATTCCTCAGACTGTAAATCAGTGGGTTCACCATTGGGATCACCACTGTATAAAAGACAGCAGCAACTTGATCTTGCCCTTCAGAGTAGCTTGAGGTGGGCTTCAGGTAGATGAAAAGGATGGTGGTATAGAACAAGGTGACAGCCAACAGGTGGGAGGCACAGGTAGAGAATGTTTTCTTTCTTCCTTCAGAAGAGTTGATCCTCTGAATGGTGATGAGGATGTACACATATGAGACAAGGATGGTGACGAAAGAACAGAGGCCTATCAGGGAAGAGATAATGAAAAGCAGCGTGCGGTTGAGCAGAGTATCAGAGCAGGCGAGCTTCAGGATTAGGGGTACGTCACAAAAGAAGTGGTCAATGACATTGGACCTGCAGAAGGGAAGACGGAAGGTGGTGTTTGTGTGTATCATGCCGTTGGCACACCCCACCAGATATGAAGCCAGCACCAGGCAATTGCAGACCTTCCTGGACATGACAATGGGGTACAGCAGTGGGTTACAGATGGCTACATAGCGGTCATAGGCCATGGCAGCTAGAAGGAGGCACTCTACAGTGGCAAATACAGCATAGAAATAGAACTGAACAGCACAGCCTGTGAATGAAATGACTTTCTTCTCAGCCAAGAAATTCACCAGTGTTTGGGGGACAATGACTGTGGAGTAACAGAGGTCAGAGAAGGACAGGTTGCTCAGGAAAAAGTACATGGGTGTTTGAAGATAGGAGTCGAGATGAATCAGAGCAATCATTCCAAGATTTCCCAGAACAGTGATCACGTAGACGATGAGAAACACCACGAAAAGAGAAATACGGAGTACTGGGTCATCTGTGAATCCTACTAGAATGAACTCCGACACGGTGGTGTAATTCCATTGGACCATTGTATATGAACTCAAAGTCTGCCTGCGGAAGAAAGAGTACTCAAACATCAGGACATGTTTTCTGTAAATCCTCAAAAGTTAGGGATATCTGAGGGTCAAACTGCGTATTACTTTAAGCACATGTGGTACAATTCGTGCTGTTTTTCCTTTGTTAAATGGAAGATGTGAGAAGGCTGATCAGGACTGGAACCATGATGGGGGAGGGACGGAACTCTTTGCCCTTGCTACAACCTGAATCTGCCCCCCCCCCCCACCGGTGGTTGCTATGTGGCCAGTGAGAATAGCACCACTGGTGCTAATGGGACCTTTACTTCTTGGTGAAAGAGCAGCTTCAGGGACCCCCTGAACTGGATAGAGTTAATGACCCTGCCATGATCTTAATGTGATGCCCCAATCCTACTGGGCACTTAGGGCAATTGATCTGCTGCCATTAAGTTCGGTTGTGGAAGGCAAATGTGGTGCTGTGGTCATGTGCTAAGGATTCTCCCCATGTGAGCACCAGCGGCTCCTGGTTGCATCACTGGAGCAGGTAAAGTGGCAGAGGGGGAGGTTTGGGGGAAAACTGGGGTGGGGAGCAGGCTGAACCAGGAGCAGGAGGGACAGGATCTCAATAGCTGCACTGCACCCTAAGATCCTATCCCCCATTCCTGGCCCTGGTCCAGCCCTAGGAGTCTCCTCAGACATGTCAGCACGAGAGATGGTATAGGTCCAAGGAGGACTATTAGAGACCAGGAGGTCTACAAAGAGGTAAGTAAAAAAGTTTTACCTTTTCCAGGCTGCCTGTTCTCCCCTTCACCACAGCATGCTGCGTGTGTACCATTGGTGGCACTGCATGCTCTTGATTGGTGGCAGATAGGATTGTGCCGTGAAAGGATTAGTTCTCTGCACATGTTGTTTAACAAACAAGCTACTGCATGCCACATGTTTAAAGTCAAGTCTAGTTTGTCCTGACAGGCTACAAATTACTAATTTATCATTTTTTATAAAAAATTATATATGTTTCTGGTTATTTCTGCAATCAATCCTTCTTGCTTCTGAATTATATTTGTGGTTATGAGTGGTTTTCTGAATTCATAAAACCCTATTTCTCTTATTTCTCTGCTTATGTGCCAATTTGTATGTTTGTAGGCTGGAAGGTAAAGTGGCAGAGGGGGAGATCTCTAGAGAACAGAGAAAATCCTAGACCTGGAAAAAATATATCACTATTCACTGCATATGGAATTATTTTTGCTGATGATGGGAGCTGATCTAAATGGTCCAAGGCCCCAATCCTAGCCCCCACCATCAGCACTAATGCAGCCATGCCAAAAAGGTATGAGCTGAATTCAATGGTGGGGGGAACCCGAGGGCAAAAATTATTTTTACTTCTAACCACATAAGGCCCCATACCACCTATGGTATGGACATACACTACCTATTTGAGTGGTATATGTCCAAGGAAAGAAAAGAGGTGGGAATACTGAAAGGCTACTGAAAGGCTACTGAAAAAACTCCACAGTCAGGGAATTAGAGGACAGGTCCTCTCATGGATTGAGAACTGGTTGAAGACCAGGAAACAGAGAGTGGGTGTCAATGGACAATTTTCATAATGGAGAGAAGTGAAAAGCGGTGTGCCCCAAGGATCTGTCCTGGGACCGGTGCTCTTCAACCTCTTCATAAATGACCTGGAGACAGGGTTGAGCAGTGAGGTGGCTAAGTTTGCAGATGACACCAAACTTTTCTGAGTGGTGAAGACCAGAAGTGATTGTGAGGAGCTCCAGAAGGATCTCTCCAGACTGGCAGAATGGGCAACAAAATGGCAGATGCGCTTCAATGTCAGTAAGTGTAAAGTCATGCACATTGGGGCAAAAAATCAAAACTTTAGATATAGGCTGATGGGTTCTGAGCTGTCTGTGACAGATCAGGAGAGAGATCTTGGGGTGGTGGTGGACAGGTCTATGAAAGTGGTGGACAGGTCTATGAAAGTGTCAACCCAATGTGCGGTGGCAGTGAAGAAGGCCAATTCTATGCTTGGGATCATTAGGAAGGGTTTTGAGAACAAAACGGCTGATATTATAATGCCATTGTACAAATCGATGGTAAGGCCACACCAGAACCAGGGGACACCCACTAAAATTGAGGGTTGGGAGAGTTAGAACAGACAAAAGAAAATATTTCTTTACTCAGCTCGTGGTTGGTCTGTGGAACTCCTTGCCACAGGATGTGGTGATGGCATCTGGCCTGGATGCCTTTAAAAGGGGATTGGACAAGTTTCTGGAGGAAAAATCCATTATGGGGTACAAGCCATGATGTGTATGTACCACCTCCTGATTTTAGAAATGGACTATGTCAGAAGGCCAGATGCAAGGGAGGGCACCAGGATGAGGTCTCTTGTTATCTGGTGTGCTCCCTGGGGCATTTGGTGGGCCGCTGTGGGATACAGGAAGCTGCACTAGATGGGCCTATGGCCTGATCCAGTGGGGCTGTTCTTATGTTCTTATGATGTTTAAGACTTAGGGGACAGGATGCAGTGTGCACCATTGCCACCGGATCCACCCCTCGCACCTGCTCTCCATCTCCAGTTCCTCCCCTCTCCCTGACCAGTTAAGCCCCCAGTCCTCTCACTCCACCCCTCCTTGCCCACAGCCTGCCCCAACTTATAGGTGCAGGGGCTCCAGGCAGGCCACTGGCCCATGCACAATACAGCATGGCATTTTGCAACACCATAGGTTGGGCCGCACTACCAGAATGCTAGGCAGTGCAGTCTGATCACATGATTGGGCTGTGAGCTATCTAAAGCAGGAATGTCATACTCAAACTGAGGGCCGGAATTAGCATTCATGGTGGCTGCTAAGGGCTGGAAGTAACATAATTAAGCAGAAAGTGACATCATTAAGCAGATGATGGACAGAAACAAGCTCTTTGTCTCATATAGAAATTCATCTTCTATTCATTAGATAGAAGAGAAAATGTGCAAATCTTTTATAATTTCAAGGTATGAGAGAGCCCAATTAACAAGCTGGGAGAGTCCAATTATAATGGGGCCCAGATAAATTGCTTTTGGAGGCTGCATTTGGCCAGAGGGCTTTATTTTTGACACCACTGATCTAAATGGTTTGATGTTCCGAAAGATCTGATGGTTGGAAAATGAATGGCAACTGTAATGTCCTAACTATCCTCCTGAATTAACTCAACAGATCAAATCAGGTGAGGAAAGCCAAGGAAGTCAGCTTATATGTACCTTTATTAGTTCAGTAGTTGAGAGAAAATAATCAGAAACTGTTTTCCTGCTTCCTTTAAGAGGTGGTTTACCTGCTGATATTCCTGCTTCACCTAAAATCTAAAAAGTCACACATTCAGTTTAAGCATGAGAAGCTTCCCAGTCACATTGTCTCATCAAGCCCTTGCAGATGACTCTGCAATATCTTGCTAAAGCAAACCAACTTTGAATTCATTCTAATTCCTGAGTTAAAAGTACTTTGCTTCCCAAGAAAGAAATGAGAGCCAAGAGCTGTCCATAATTCATTCTACTTTCTGACTTTATCTCCTGGTCCTATATAAAAAGCCAAATCACTCTTTTTCAGTGCAAACCTATGCATGTCTACTCAAAAGTAAGCCCTACTGAATTTAGTGGGACTTACTCCCAGGTAAGTGTGTATAGGATTGCAGCCTTTGTTGGAATTGTTAAGGAGAAGTTATGATTCTTGCTTTGCTTCCTCTTTAGGTTTTGACTCCGAGAGATTTTTGCACTTAGCAGCTCTCTCACAGCTGATCTCCTTGCTTGCTTCTTGTGTCTTCCCTTAAGGGCTGACTGTCACTAGCAGAGCCCTGAAGCCCATTTCTTCTATGGAAAGAAATCCCACTGTTCCTCCTTATGGTTCTATGGTGGGGGTGAGCCCTACTCACCCATGGATTTCTGAAGGGTCCTCCTGCAATGTGCTGATCTTCTGCATGTGGAGTTACATCACATGAAGAGGACTACTAATATGGAGAGTCTGTGACCTTTGGGACTTGCTCCCTGAGGTGTGTCTTACCTTGGCAGCGCAGATGTGCAAAAGTGTATGAATGGCAGCCCATGATAAATTTCTGTCTTGGGAAAGAAAGAAATCCAGAGTAAATGGTGCATCCACATCCAGGGACCCAGAAGAGGAAAGGCTGCCAATACAAACGTCTGTGGCTCAGACTGTGGCTCTAATGAGATCCCATTTGTTCAGTTCTTCCCAAATGGATATAGGAAGCCAAAGGTCACTTATTAAAGTCACTTATTGAGGTCACTTATTTTTAGATTAGTTTTCAGAGTTCATGGTTTTAACTCTGGATCTTACTTCAATGCTGTTTTAGATTTTAAGGGTTATTAAAATTTTAAGGGTTCTTATCATTAGCCTTTAGCACATTCTAATCAAGGGGCTTGCTATCTTTCAATCTCGTTGGGTGACTGAGTTCATACTCACCGGGCTAACAGACCTTCCACAGCTCAAGACCACCCTCTTCATGTTGTTCCTTGCCGTTTATGCCATCACCCTGGTGGGGAATTTGGGCATGATCTTTGCAATTCAGTCCAGTCCTCAACTCCACACTCCTATGTACTTTTTCCTCATCAATTTATCCATCCTGGACATCTGCTATTTGTCATCTGTCACCCCCAAGTTTTTAACCCATTTCTTAAAAAGGAAGAAGGCTATTTCTTTTGTTGGTTGTTTCACTCAATTTTATTTTTAGAGTGTATTTGCCACCATTGAATGCTACCTCCTGGCTGTGTTGGCCTATGACGGTTACATGGCTATATGTAATCCTCTGCTGTATTTTGTCATCATGTCTCAAAGAAAGCGCTTTCAGCTCATAGCTCTGTCCTGCAGTGCTGGGGTGATAAATGCCTTGATACACAATTGCTGCTGCTAAATTCTCCTTCTGTGGCCCCAATGTCATTAACAATTTCTACTGTAAAGGCCCTCCACTCTTTGCCCTTTCTTGTTCCGACATGATGCTTGTTCTCAATGATATGTTGATGTTTATATTTGTTGGCTTCAATATGATAGCAACCAGTCTGACTGTCTTCACTTCCTATACCTACGTCCTTGTTACTATTTTAAAGATCCACTCTGCTAAAAGCCGGCAGAAAGCCTTTTCCACTTGCACATCTCATCTCACAGTCCTCACCATATTCTATGGGTTCTGTGGCTTCATGTATGCACGGTCCAGCTCTAGGAAGCATCGTAATCTAGACAAAACAGCCACTATGTTCTACATAGTGGTGAATCCTATGCTGAACCCCTTGATCTACAGCCTGAGGAACCAGGAGGTAAGGAATGCCCTTAGAAAAGTCCTGTGGAGAAAAGCTATTTTCTAGCATGTAACTGAATCCTTGTTTATGAGACTTTGGGCACAATCCTATCCCCTCATGTCAGTGCTTTCCAGCACTGGCATAGCAGTGCCAATGGGACGTGTGCTGCATCCTGCAGTTGGGTGTCACTCACAGAAGCCTCCTCAAAATAAGGGAATGTTTGTTCCCTTACCTCAGAGCTGCATTGCCTTTATGTCAGTGCTGGAAAGAAATCATCATCAAGGAAAAGGTCCTTTGAGGGCCTGAGTATACTGACTGGTAGGACTTCTCATAATCTATCCTTTAGGTTGACATAGACAATGGAGTTCATCTCCAGTGAAATCCTGAAATGGCAGTGTTCTCATACTCAAACTGGAGACAGGTAGCAGTAGCTGGGATTTTTCCCCCCAGTGTTGTATGAAAGAGGTGTCGCTGCTCAAGATGTGTACGCTCACTTCACCTACTCTGCAGAACTGGTGTTGCAGACCTCTGTAAAAATCTTACAAAACTTTTTGGCTGCACTTGATGTGGGGAAAAAAGAAAACCGTACACCTTGAGGCTACAGTGTTTCTGTTTGAAGCTTCTGATATTCCATCTTCATGTCTCTTGAACAGTCTGCCTCCACTTTGAATTGGTGCATTAGATCTACTCATTACTCATTACCCCTATGCAGCCCACCCGTTGCCTGCCCTCCCACTACCCTGAAACACCCCAGTTTTGTCTTTTTGTGACACCCAGAGACCGGCACAAAACAGAGAGAGAGAGAGAGAGAGAGAGAGAGAGAGAGAACACATTTTTAAATCAGAGATAAATCACTCAGCAAAAGTTAACCATATTAAAGTCACTTATTTTTAGATTAGTTTTCAGAGTTCATGTTGTTTTTTTATAACTCTGGATCTTACTTCAATGCTGTTTTGATTTTAAGGGTTCTTAAAATGCTTGGGATGCCCCTGAGTGAACCAATCCTCACCAACCCCAAACGGTCAAGACAGCTGGACTACACAGGCCAGCAGGCAGAGCCTTATAATTAACCTCTAGCACATTCCAATCAAGGGGCTTGCTGTCTTGCCATCCTGCCAGCTATGCCAATTTGTCCTGTCCAAAAAATGTTCTGTCTTCCAATGCCCACTTTTTTGGCTAATTAACATGTCCTTATCTCTAGAAACAACAGCTGTGGTGTGCAAAGGAAGGAACACAGAACTCCTTATCTATAGCAATTAACCAAATTTATTGCTATAAACACGTTCCCTGCAATCCCTCTTGTCCAGAGGCTTTCCCTCCACAAAACTCCACTTAACTCAGTGGGAAAAGGTCCAAAGACTCCAGTCCAAGTCACAGTCTCCAGAGCACAGTCCAGTCTTCCCAGTCCGGTCTTCTGCAGCAGAGTCCCTTCGTCTGTGTCAGAGTCCTCCAGCAGAGTCCCCTTCTCCGGTGTGTCCATTCAGTAGGTCTGGCATGTCCCGTATGTCCCGTACATCTGGGTCGCCATAAGTCTGGGTCAGGCAGTGCTGAGCTCCATCTGAAGCTGCTTTTTATTCTTGGATGTCCCATTATCCAAAATGCAGCTCAGCTGTGAGCTACCTTGTTAGCCCCTTGTTAAGACCAAATTAGGCTCAGGTGAGCCATCTCTTCAGTCCATGTCCATTCAAAGTCCCATCAAGGTCAAATGCAGCTCAAGTGTCCATCCAGGTCTCCATTGGCCTTGATTGATTACAGCTGTGGAGCCAGCCCTGCCCTTCCCAGAGCTGTCAAACAGCTGTCAAAACATGGAATCATGTCAAGACCACATCACACACCTGATGATCTTCTGATCTTCCATTACACTTGCCAACCAGCCTCTTCAGGCCAATTTAGCGTCATTGGAATGGTCCTGAGTCACACCTTGTCTTTGCTTATCTTACAGTTGACACCATATGTTGATGCCTACCTACCCACCCAGCATGACACCTGCCACATGAGGGTGTCAGATTCGCACTTGATCCTACCTATCACAACACCTATAAAATATTCTTTAAGCCCTGCTGCCAGTCTGCAAGAAAAATGTCTGTGCAGGCTGTTAACAAGTGAACCCAGTTTGTTTGAAACAGGTCAGGTGTTCGGCTTCAATCTCTGGGTGCCAAATGATGGCCCAGCCCTGTGACAAAACAAGCATCCCAAAATGGACATTAAGTCTTTTCCTGGTCACATGAGCCGTGCGTATCCTCCTAGTGCCCCTGCAGACCCTATGTGGCAGGAAGTTGGACCAAAGGATACCAATCCCCAGGAACCAGTGCCATATGAAAGATAGTTCCCTATGAATCTGCAGCCTCAAGGACATGGATCCAATCTCTGGGTACTGAATGACAGCCCCAACGTGCAATGAAACAAGCATCCCAACATGGCCATTATGCTTTTTCCTGGCCACAGCAAGTCTATGTATCCTCCTAGTGCCCCTACAGACCCTGTGTAGCATGAGGTTGGACCAGAAGATACCAATCCCCAAGAACCAGCACCAAATGAGGGACAGCTCTCTGTGGACCTGCAGTTTCAAGGACATGGTAGACCTCTGGTTAAGAAAGAATCCAGCTTCTTCTTGATCAGCTTCCTAAAAGTTTCTTTAACATCCTTGTTCCTCAGGCTGTAGATCAGAGGGTTGAGCATGGGGATCACCACAGTGTAGAACACGGATGCCCATTTGTCTTGGTCCAGGGAATAAACTGAAGTGGGTCGTAGATACATGAAAATCATAGTTCCATAAAATATAGTGACCCCTGTGAAGTGGGACCCACAGGTGGAGAAAGCTTTGAGCTTCCCTGAGGCAGAGGGCATTCTTAGGATAGCCACTATAATGAAAGCATACGAGACAAGGATGACTGAAAGGGAGCTCACATTGAAAAAACTACCAGAAAAAAAAAGCAGAATCTCATTGATGTGGGTGTCTGAGCAAGAGATTGCCAGGAGGGGAGGAACATCACAGAAGAAATGGTTGATGAGGTTGGAGCAGCAGAAGCGAAGGCTAAAATTGGCCGTTGTGTGTATTATGGCATTAGCTGTGCCGGCAATGTATGATCCAAGTGACAGCCATGTACAGAGAGATTTGGACATGGCAGAGGAGTAGAGCAGTGGGTTGCAGATGGCCACATAGCGGTCGTAGGCCATTGCTGCCAAAATGTAAAACTCAGAACTAATAAAGACTACATAGAAATAGAGCTGGGCAGTGCAGCCAAGTAAGGAGATAGTTCTGCTGTTAGATAATAAGTTGGACAGCATTCTGGGGGCAATGGCAGAAGAGTAGCAGAGGTCACAGAAGGACAAGTGCCACAGGAAGAAGTGCATGGGGTTGTGAAGTTGGGGATCAAATGAGATCAGGATGATCATGCCCAGGTTTCCCACCATGTTGACCAAATAGATGAGCAGGAAAGCTACAAAGAATACGATTTGCATTTGTGGGTCATTTGAGATCCCCAAGAGGATGAACTCATTGACAGTAGAACTATTTCCCTCGATCATTCTCAGGATGATATGACAGTTTCAGTAGATGTAGGAAGTTAAGATTGCTGTGTTCCCTGGAACTGAATGTCTGGGTCTTTTTCTATAAACCAGGTGTGGGAGATCCCTCTTTTCTCTCTGAACTGTCTGGAATATCTGTTAGGAAAGAAGAGAAAGAGGAAAAAATGGGTGAAGAGAAGAAGAACAAGAAGAAGCAAGGAAGTTATCAAAAGTTAAGGCTGCAATCCTAACCACACTTTCCGTAATCCCCATTGAACAAAATAGGACTAACTTCTCAGGAGACAGAAGGGCAAGAGGTCTGGTCTAGAGGGTACAGCCTCCATTTGCCTGAAGATAACATCCACAAGGTCGCAGTTCGAGCCACCAGCACCGTGTGACCTTGAAGCAGCTGACAAGCTGAGCCGAGTTATTCCATCTGCTCTGAGCATGGTAGGATGGAGGCCAGAATCTGAAACCAGATCACAAAGAAACATCTGAATGTTGTAGTTCGTGAAAGACAGAACCTTCATTCAATTGTAAAAATCCCTATGGGGATTTAAATAGCCTGCTTAAGTAAACTGCCTTGAATAAAGTTAAAGTCTTGAATAAAGACCAAGAAAGGCAGTATATAAATACCTGTATTATTATTATTATTATTATTATTATTATTATTATTATTAGACCTGTTTAGAATTTTGCCCTAAGGCAAAGATTGCTCTATGCACAGTTTTCATATGTTGTAAGTGTTGGAAAAGAATGTTTCTGTGTACAGAAATTAGATCAGTTCAGTGGTAGCTCCTGCTGCAATTCGGAGCACTGCAATATAAAAGGGAAATTCTCACTTCTTACTGATTTCTCCTGCATAGGAAGCCCTTCATGCTGCATCCCACTTCCTTCAGGTGGATATATACAACTTGGAGGAGTCCACATTGGGGTGCCTTGTAGAAGAGGGTAGAGCGATGCACTCTTGCAGAAATATCTTTCCATGCATTTGTCTTGAGAATGGATCTCAGCCCGGTAATCCTTTGTCTGCAGTCCTATGCTTACCTGATAGAAGATCCCATTGGAATAAATGTTGCTTCTGCCTAGACCAGCATAGGTGCTGCTTGTTTACCTACACCAGTTGTAATCGTTTCCTGAAGCTATAGCACTGATCGGAAACCTATCAAGAAAGTTGTTTTTGGCAGAAGGCTAAGCTTACTGTATACCAAGAAAATGTCATTGAGCTTCTGGGGCCCATCTGACAGTGACAAGCACTGAAGCAGGTTCAATAGCCTTGGGATTATTTGAACATAGGTTCGGGCCCTCAGTCACTCATCACCAATCTTGGGTCAGATCACCTGGATCCACTCATGGTGTCATGTGCACTTTCTATAGGGACATGGTCACTTTTAAAGGCACAACAACTGGTAAGACATTTTATTTTTAAAACAGAATAACAGAATGCAAATCCAGCCATGTAGTATACATTATCAAAAGCAAGCTCCCTGAATTCCACTTTCAGTATGTTGACTACAGACCTTTGCATGCACTTCAAAAATCACATCAGTCAAAACAGTAAAGAAGCTCAAGCAGCCTGTTCCTAAACATTTCCAATCTGGTTGCCAAAACCTCTATGGAGATACTTCCATAGAGAGAGCTGGAGAAAGTATAGATTCTTGGAGATACTTCCACTTGAGAAAGCATCAAATCCTAGGATACTGAAAGTAGAATAAAATGTCTCGATATAGAAACTAAAGACCCTAACCCCTCATGGTCTCTATCTTGAGGACAATACACAGGCTACCATAGACTGCAATCCCTATACACACTTACCTGAAAGTAAGCCCTATTGAACAGAATGGGACTTACTTCTGAGTAAACATGCAAAGGATTATGTTGTTGTTTTATCTCTCTTTAAATCTCTGGCACCAACCATTCTGTTGAGGATTCCAACACCGCTAACAAGCTCCAGATTGTCCCCACCTTGGCTGGTGACACCTTAACTGTGTTACAGATGAAGGTGGAAGTTGAACTATTTAAAATTAACATTCTCTCTGGTCAATCACTAATTTAGACAATGCTTTTTAGTGTTGGATACTATTCTTCAGTGATCCAGAGCCTACTTCTCTGCAGTGCTCTCTCTCTCTCTCTCACGCGCTCTCTCTCTCTCTGTGTTGGGATGATGGATGCTGAAATCTATCAAAGCTGTGCTTGACCTTCAGTAGCTTTAGAAGGCTAGTGATGCAAGGATTCCAAGTCATTGACTTCTACTTCATTTGCTTTTCTCCTTAAAATCTCTTGTAGGTGAGAGGACTAACATCCAAGTGTTGACCTCAATGTCAGTAGTATTCTTATGATCCCCCTAAACTCCTGAGCATCTTCAGTTGCCCAACTGCCTAGACACTATTTACTGGATGCTGGGTTTTCTGCCTCAGAAAAAATGATGTCATTATAGCAGAGCAGGAGGTGCTAAGAGCTCAGCTCTCAAAGGATCATATGATTCCCACATCATGGGATGCATGTTCTTGCATATAGTGTTATTAGGTGAATATTCATCTTATTCCATTTGTTCTCCAGTTTGTGGCATTATTTTTTCTTGTTCCAGGAACATTGAATTTTGACCTTCTTATCTGTTCAGGAGAATAGATGATATCACAGAACCAGAAGGAGAAAAATGGAGTTTCAACCTCCATTTTCTATGATGAGTCATCTGGCACATACAAAGCACAGAAATCTTTGACAATCACATTGTCTCATTAAGCCCCTGCAGATGACTCTGCATTATCATGCTACAGCAAACCAACTTTTAATTCATTCTAATTCCTGAGTTTAAAGTACTTTGCTTCCTGAGAAAGACAGGAGAGCCAAGAGCTGTCTATAATTCATTCTACTTTCTATCTCCTGGTCCTATATAAAAAGCCAAACCTATGCATGTCTACTCAAAAGTAAGCCCTACTGAATTTAGTGGGACTTACTCCCAGGTAAGTGTGTATAGGATTGCAGCCTTTGTTGGAATTGTTAAGGAGAAGTTATGATTCTTGCTTTGCTTCCTCTCTAGGTTTGGACTCAGAGATTTTTGCACTTACCAGCTCTCTCACAGTTGATCTCCTTGCTTGCTTCTTGTGTCTTCCCTTAAGGGCTGTCACTAGCAGAGCCCTGAAGCATAAGGTGTTGAAGCTTCAGTACCAATCCTTCTATGGAAAGAAATCCCACTGTTCCTCCTTAGGGTTCTAAGGTGTGGATGAGCCCTACTCACCCATGGATTTCTGAAGGGTCCTCCTGCAATGTGCTGATTTTCTGCATATGGAGTTACATCACAGGAAGAGGACTACTAATAAGGAGAGTTTGTGACCTTTGGGACTTGCTCCCTGAGGTGTGTCTTACCTTGGCAGCGCAGGTGTGCAAAGGTGTATGAATGGCAGCCCATGATAAATTTCTGTCTTGGGAAAGAAAGAAAGAAAGAAATCCAGAGTAAATGGTGCATCCATGTCCAGGGACCCAGAAGAGGAAAGGCTGCTAATACAAACATCTGTGGCTCAGACTGTGGCTCTAATGAGATCCCATTTGTTCAGTTCTCCCCAAATGGATATAGGAAGCCAAAGGTCAATGAGGGCCTGCAAATGAGAAGTGCAACAGGAAGCACCTCATTAAAGAGACACTCCTAGCTGCAATGTTTAGAGTTACTACAGCTGTTTTCATGCAAGGACTGGCTCTATGTCCATATGGGGACCCCAGTGTCTGTGGTATGAATTCTGAAGTTGGTGGTTCCAGTTCTCCCTTCTTCTCAGTCATTTCCCCAACTTCTGGAAAGGCAGAAACTGGTCAACGGCGGAAGAAGGAAATTGGGGAGAGCAGTAGAGACTATAGGTGGCAGACCATCCACTATACTAGTCTCTACTACTTTTTCCAGGCTCCTTATTCCTTCCGTGTCTACCTGGCTGGAAGCAGAAAGAGATGGATGATAATTGCAACCCTTGCCCAAAGAAGGAGCCAGCCCTAAACGTGGGGGGGGGGGGGGAAGAGACAGAGTTGTCGATCTGCCTGTGGCCCAAGGAAGAAAGGAAGGAAGTGCTTGATGGGGATGGCTTAATGTAGCAGCAGCGGGTCAAATGCACAAACACAGAGGCAGCAAGTCACACAGAAGAGTGAAGGACAAAAGACATATGGGGTCCTGTGATGCAGCTTTTTGTATCTTTTTCTTCCACAGAATTCTATGTTGTGGACTGAATGCTCCAAAGAATGGGATAAGCAATCAATGGTTTTTGACATTTATGGCACAGTCCTATCCCCCCCCCCCCAATATAGCCATGGAGCCAGAGCACATGCTGCATCCTGCAGGGGAGGGGGAATCTCAGAAGTCTCTTCTGGGTAAGCCTCCAAGGTCCAGATGGGTCTACTTGGACCTGTGCCAGTGAATTGCTGGGAAGGTCTGACCTGGAATCCTAGACCTGGGACCAGGACTGGGAAGGATGTTTGGGTGCTGCTGAAGCTGTTCTCTTCCTGTACTGATCTGCACTTCACCCTGCCCCTGTCACCACCGCTTTCCACCCACCCCCACCCCATTCTTCCTCCCCTGCAGGTTTCTCTGGGTCAGCAGGCCTTCTCAGATTCACCACCACATACAAGGCAACTCTGGTCTCTCCACCAGCACTCTGCAGCTTCACACACTACTCGAGAGAGTTTTATGACTGCTGTAAGGTAGTGTCTGCTGGCGGAACACTAGTTCTTCCAGTGGATAAGCCAATAGGAATGGGCTGTTAATGGCACTTGATGGCTTCTATACCTAGTCGTAAATGAGTGTTCCTGGTTGTTGTTGCACCTGGTTGAGGGTGAGGGAGCTAGCCGAGGAGACCACTTGCTCCATTAGCATGGCTCCTTGATGAAGTCTGACCATGGAGATGGTGAGGGCAGCTAGGGTCAACATCCTTCTTTTGTGTTGCTACCAACTCATTTTTCCCAAGTTAATAAGGTCTTAGGAGGTCCTTTTGTTCACAGGGTGAAATGTGCTGTGCAAGCAAGATGAGATGACCCATGGAATTTCCCAAGGAGCAGGTAAGAGTCCATCCAAGAGAGCCTGAGGGAGCGAGGGGGGATGATTGACCTCACTATTAAAAGTGTGACCTTCCTCTTGGCCTGTGGCTTTGAGGCCTCTCGCCCTCAGTTCTGTTTTAGCTAGATCACAATACTGGCCTGGGTTGTGCTCTCTTGGATAGCACCCAGCACACATATGTGTGTGGCCATGCACCTCCCTGCATGCATCAAATATAAAAGTGAAATAAAAAGACTCATCAGGCAACAACTATGTGCCAGCATTATGTCCTCCCCCTCTTTTTTAAACTTCACAACTTTTCTTGACAGCTGCTAACTGTTGGGAGACTTTTTTTTTTACTACAATGCTCCCCAGGGCAGTGTGGGAAAAATGATGCTCTCACAGACAGTTGCCATTTCCCCCACAAGTCTTAGAACAATGAGATATCTGGATATTGTGAGGAAAAATGCAATGACCTTCCAAACTGTGGCTGGAACCAATGTGCTCTGAGAAGTCCCGAGGGCAGGTTTTGCTGGTGGGCCCTGCTGGGATCCTGGAAACTGAACCTGAGGGAGCTTAATTACAGCACCATTAAAATGCATGTTTCATCACTTTCACTATCTACTGGGCCCAATCAGTGTATCTGGGGCCTGAGACACTCCAGGGAGTATGTTCCAAAGTGAACACTTGTCCCAGAAGAACTGCCTTCTCCTTCATTGTTCCCAAAACATCACTGTTTGCTGCAATGGTAAAATCTCCCGAGTCATCTGGAATTGGTAAAAATATGACTTTTATTACAGTACTAGAAGGATTTTGCCGTTGATTTCATGAGTCTCAACTGAAACAAAGAAAAGGAAGAGAAAGAATAATAATTCTTATGAAATATTGAAGATTCAACTGAGGTAAAAGAAAGGGAGCAGATCCAGATGCATTTTTTGTTTAAGAGGCATAAGCAAGGTGACCAGATACAAGGAGGACAGAGCGCCTCTACCTTTAACTATTGTATAGAAGAGGGTATTTTGGCAGGTGCAGTTCAACATGGAAGGGTTTAGAAAGTTGCACCTGCTAAATTTCCCGCTCCTATACAACGTTTAAAGGGATAGCCACTCTGTCCTCCATTGTATCTGGTCACCCTGGGCGTAAAAAGACCATTGCCAATACTAATTATTACTAGGAGAGTTTTATAGGTGCTTTGTTCTTTCTTGCTTCAACCTCTATTGTGACACATGTCACAGAAATAGCTGTGTGAAACTGTTCCCCCCCCCCCCGAACATTAAGGAAAGAAGTAAAAAGAGTTTTAATTGGATCTTCAGAGAAACACTGACTAAAGTTCTGCAGATGTAGCACAAATGATGATAAACGATACCAGCTGTATTTAATTCCTGAGAAGGGGAAAATCTTGACAATTGTTTTTCTCCCTGAAAAGTGTTGGAATCCATATTCTCTCAAAGGGGTGTGAGATGCTACACAAACTCCTTAGGTTGCTGCGTGGCATCCTGGTGCCCTTTCCTGATGCACAGCAATGATGTCACATGTCATTGCCGGACTTCAGGGAATACTGAGCTCCATGTTGGGCTCAGCTTCTCAGAGCTTCAAGCTGCATGGTCACACAACTATGTGGGTTAAACGGAACAGTGGTTGAAATATGCAGCAATGCCCTATTGTTGCAGTTGTGTGGGCAGGGCATGTTATAGCTAGCTAGCTAGTGGTAGGGAGATGGGTTCTCTCTTTTCTATTGTCCAGTAATGCATACTCTTTGATTACCTAGGGTGCTATTCTCTCTCTCTCTCTCTCTCTCTCTCTCTCTCTCCCACCCATTCACCCATACCCCCCCCCCAGAGTGCAATCTTAATCAGCTTTCCAGTGCCGTTACCTCTGTGCCAAAAGGGCATAAGCTGCAATGGGGGCAATCACTGAGGGCTCCTCAAGGTAAGGGACAATTTGCTCCCTTATCTCAGGGTTGCATTGCGGCTGCATTAGTTCTGAAAAGTTGGTCAGGACTGGGCTGCCAGAGATTTAGCTAGGTAGACAAGATGGAGGATCCACTTGAATCATTGTTGTTTTCGCATCCATCAATGACTCCCAGCACTCCATTTGAGAAGCAGATTGCCCCGATGGAATCCTTGTTCATATTCTCAGTCAACTTCATGGGCAACAGCCTAACGCTGATGGTAACACTGCTCAGATATCCCACAACAAACAAAGATTTGTTTGTGACAAAGATTTTAGAAGAAACTAGGGCCATGTTTTACTGAAAGTTAGAAAAGTTAGAATGCTAGGCATTGGTACAATGCAGCCAAGTACAGAATGGCTTCAGGAGGCTCCAGAGCTGCGGAGTAGCCTGACAAGGCCCTCCCCTTCCAGCCTGTTGGATAGCAGCCCAGCCTGTCACAAAGCGGGGGGGGGGGGGGAGAGAAACTGCACCAGGACACTTCCCTCCACATTTCTGAATGGAGCCCTGTTGTTTAGGCAATCACAGTGATCAAAGCAATGGTTCTGCTATAGTAGATTGGGGGTTTCTCACTGTACGTATGACATCTACTTCTATCCTATTCTCCTGTCTCACTTTGCTTTGAGACAGTGTTCCAAAAGCAGATTTGGTTTCAGACATTTATATCCCTACCAGGCTACTAAAATCTGAGTTAAAGCAGGGTCCACACCAATGACTGAGTTTCTCTGATCTCCACAGCATTACATAAGAACACAAGAAGAGCCCTGCTGGATCAGGCCAAAGGCGCATCTAATCCAGCTTCCTGTATCTCATGGTGGCCCACCAAATGCCCAAGGAGGCACACAAGACAACAGAGACAATCTGCGTCCCGGTGCCCTCCCCTGCATCTGGCAATCAGAAGCAGCCTGCCTCTAAAACCAAGAGCTTACACTGATGACAATGGAAAACAACACTCAGGTGACTGAGTTCATACTCACAGGGCTAACAGACCTTCCACAGCTCAAGACCACCCTCTTCATGTTGTTCCTTGCCGTTTATGCCATCACCCTGGTGGGGAATTTGGGCATGATCTTTGTAATTCAGTCCAGTCCTCAACTCCACACTCCTATGTACTTTTTCCTCATCAATTTATCCATCCTGGACATCTGCTATTCGTCATCTGTCACCCCCAAGTTTTTAACCGATTTCTTAAAAAGGAAGAAGACTATTTCTTTTGTTGGTTGTTTCACTCAATTTTATTTTTATAGTGTATTTGCCACCATTGAGTGCTACCTCCTGGCTGTGATGGCCTATGACCGTTACGTGGCTATATGTAATCCTCTGCTGTATTTTGTCATCATGTCCCAAAGAAAGCGCTTTCAGCTCATAGCTCTGTCCTGCAGTGCTGGGGTGATAAATGCCTTGATACACACAATTGCTGCTGCCAAACTCTCCTTCTGTGGCCCCAATGTCATTAACAATTTCTACTGTGAAGGCCCTCCACTCTTTGCCCTTTCTTGTTCCGACATCAGTCTCAATGATATGTTGATGTTTGTATTTGTTGGCTTCAATATGATAGCAACCAGTCTGACTGTCTTCACTTCCTATACCTACATCCTTGTTACTATTTTAAAGATCCGCTCTGCTAAAAGCCGGCAGAAAGCCTTTTCCACTTGCACATCTCATCTCACAGTCCTCACCATATTCTATGGGTTCTGTGGCTTCATGTATGCACGGTCCAGCTCTAGGAAGCATCGTAACCTAGACAAAACAGCCTCTGTGTTCTACGTAGTGCTGACTCCTATGCTGAACCCCTTGATCTACAGCCTGAGGAACCAGGAAGTAAGGAATGCCCTTAGAAAAGTCCTGTGGAGAAAAGCTATTCTCTAGCATGTAACTGAATCCTTGTTTATGAGACTTCGGGCGCAATCCTCACCCCTTATGTCAGTGCTTTCCAGCACTGGCATAGCGGTGCCAATGGGACATGTGGTGCATCCTGCAGTTGGGTATCACTCACTGAGGCCTCCTCAAAGTAAGGGAATGTTTGTTCCCTTACCTCAGAGCTGCATTGCCCTTATGTCAGTGCTGGAAAGCACTGGTATAAGGGGTTAGGATTGCGCCCTTCCTTTCTATTTTTTGTACATTTTCTGACTTCATCATCTTGCTGAAGACACAGCTTCAGCATAAGGTAACCCAGGCAGAATGCAACTGAAATCATTAAAGAGTCTTGAAGCACTTTCACAACCAAGTAAATTATTTCAGCAAATGCTTTTGGGGACTGTACAGTCTACTTCATCAGATGCAGGAAGTGAAATCCTCAGGGGGAAAGTACATCAGCGCATGAGGAGCCCAGTGTGAACTAGACAGGATATGACCATGAACTCCAAACTCATCTGAGCATTTTACTTTTGTCATTTTCATTTCACACTCTAGCCCCAGAGGCTTGCTGAAGTATGTGTTTGAGGAAGGAAATGCCCAATCAGAAAGAATTGGAACGGTCACACTTCCCAGCACTGTGAGCTGACAACTGGGCAATTATGAACACGCCCAGAATTTTTTTTTTTTAAAAATCTAATGAAACTCTGGCATTGACTGCAATAGTCACTGAACATCAGAGAACCCAGGCAGCCAAGGGCCCTTCTGAGGTGCAGAGCTGCCAGCTGGGGATGCAATTAGATGCTATTTTTTTTCTTTTCCAGTTTCCCCTCCTATGTAAGCCTTGAGCAGCACCAAGTATACCTACACTGATTGTCAGCTGGGTATTTCCCCCATTCTTTTTGTTTGTAATTAAACCCCCGCAAAACGTTGTTTTTATGGTTCATTATTTCTGTCTTGGAATCCCTCGATTTTACTCACCATTTCCTTGCACCAGTCTGGGAGGTGGGTGGGCCAAGGCCAATGTTCCAAGGTCCTCTGACATGCATGCGTAGGGGTACAGAGTGGGGGTACCCACTCTCTGCAAAAACTGCAGCTCCCACAGGCAGATGCCACCTTTCCTACATAATGCCACAAAACAATGCCATATCAGGTACACTGTGGGAAAAATGACAGTCAGCAGTTGAATTATGATGATAATTTATATACCGTTTTTCAACAACAACAAAAAGTTCACAAAGCATTTTACAGAGAAAATCAAATAACTAAATGGCTCCCTGACCCAAAGGGCTTATTCGAAAAAGATGCAGAAGTAACACCAGCAGTAGACAAGACACTGAATTAAGGTGAAAAGGGGTAGTTACCCTTCCTCTGCTTAATATAAGAGGAGGACCACTTTGAAATGTGCCTCTGTGCCCAGGTAGCAGGGTATTGTGAGTCAGCTGTGGGGGTGAGATTAAGAAGAGGTGGCAAGACTACACAGAGGGACTCTACAAAGAAGATCTTCATGTCCCTGATAACCATGATAGTGTGACAGCTGAACTTGAGCCAGACATCCTGGAGTGTGAAGTCAGGCTGGACCTAGGAAGCAACACTAACAACAAAGTTAGCGGAGGTGACAGTATTCCAGTTGAGCTCCTTAAAAGTTTAAAAGATGGTGCTGTTAAAGTGCTGCACTCAATCTGCCAGCAAATTTCAACAGTGGCCTAGGGACTGGAAAAGATCAGTTTACATTCCAATCCGAAAGAAAGGCAATTCCAAAGAACATTCAAACAACTGCACCATTGTGCTTATTTCACATGCTAGCAAGGTTATGCTCAGTATCCTACACGCCAGGCTTCGGCAGGATGTGAACAGAAAACCACCAGAAGTACAAGCTGGTTTTCAAAGAGGCAGAGGAACTAGAGATCAAATTGCCAGCATTCACTGGATTATGGAGAAAGCAAAGGAGTTCCAGAAAAACATCTACTTCTGCTTCATTGACTACACTAAAGCCTTTGACTGTGTGGATCACAACAAATTGTGGCAAGTTCTAGAAGAGATGGGAGTACCAAACCACCTAATCAATTTTCAGAGAAATCTGTATGCGGGTCGAGAGGCAGCAGTTAGAACTGGATATGGAACAACTGGTTGGTTTAAAATAGGAAAAGGAATACGACAAGGCTATATATTGTCACCCTGCTTATTTAACTTATATGCAGAATACATCATGCGAAAGGCTGGGTTGGATGAATCACAAGCCTGAGTTAAGATCGCTAGGAGAAATATCAATAACCTCAGAAATGCAGATGATGCCACTCTAATGGCAGAAAGTGAGGAGGATCTAAAGAACTTCTTGATGAGGGTGAAAGAGGAAAGTGCAAAATGTGTCTTGTAACTTAACATTAAAAAAGCTATGTTCATGGCATCCGGTCCCATCACCTCATGGCAAATAGGAAGGGGAAGAAATGGAAGCTGTGACAGAATTCATCTTCTTGAGCTCCAAGATCATAGCAGATGGAGATTGCAGTCAGGAAATTAAGACGCTTGTTTCTTGGGAGGAAAACTATGGTAAGCCTAGACAACTTAATGAAAAGCCCAGACAACACCATGTCAACAAAGGTCCATATAGTCAAAGCTATGGTTTTCCCAGTAGTAATGTATGACTGTGAGAGCTGGACCATAAGGAGGGCTGAGCACTGTAGAATAGACGCTTTCGAATTATGGTGTTGGAGAAGACTTTTGAGAGTCCGCTTGACTGCAAGGAGTTCAAAACAGTCAATCCTACAGGAAATCAACCTTGTCTATTCTCCAGAAGGACTGATTCTGAAACTGAAGCTTAAATACTTTGCTCATCTCATGAAAAGGGAGGACTCGTTAGAAAAGACCCTGATGCTGGGAAAAATTGAAAGAAAAAGGAGAAGGGGCAGCAGAAGATGAGATGGTTAGATAGGGTCATGGAGGCAATGAACAAATGAATGAATTTGGACAAACTCCAGAAGTTAGTGGTAGACAGGGGGGCCTGGTGTGCTGTGGTCCACGGGGTCATGAAGAGTAGGACATGACTTAGGGCGCAATCCTAACCCCTTATGTCAGTGCTTTCCAGCACTGGCATAGCAGTGCCAATGGGATGTGTGCTGCATCCTGCAGCTGGGTGTCACTCATGGAGGCCTCCTCAAAGTAAGGGAATGTTTGTTTTCCTACCTCAGAGCTGCATTGCTCTTATGTCCGTGCTGGAAAGCACTTACATAAGGGGTTAGGATTGCTCCCTTAATGACTGAACATCAAAAAAATGGGGGAAGAACCGGGTGGGGGGGGAGGGCAGAATGGGACTTACAGGGAGAGGGTGAGAGGCATGTCAGGAGATGGGAGAGAATGGCACGCAGCATGGATGACTTATGCCTGATGCTATTCCCTTCCTTGCCTCCTGACACTCTCTCCTTGGACTTGTGCCAGCTAAAGTGTGGGTGCAGGTCTGAGGAGATCTGTCAACAAGTGGGAGGCTTATGAGGGGGTAACGGAAAATATGTTTTCTTACCTCTCCTAAGCCTCTCAATCAGCCTCACCCCACACCATGGCATGTAACGCAGCCCGTTTTGAAGCAGCCACATGCTATGGCGAAAGAAAGGATATGACTGGGCTGTAAGTAGACTAGCATGATAACACATAGTATTTTTTTTGAAGTTTCCCTAAACACTCAAAGTGCTTCACGTACTTTAGCTAAGGAATCCTTACCATGAACATGAACAACGACTCTGTAGGATAGCCTGGTATTATATATGTAAAATTAAGAGCCCAATTCTATCTGGGCCTTATGCTGCCACTGGTGCAGCAAGCACTGTGCTGTTCTGTGGGCCACTGCAAAGCCCTGGCGGCTGTGAGCAGGCAATTTCAGCCTTCAGAATCTCCACTGTCAACTGTAATATGGTGGCAGAAATGGATCAGGGCAGACTGGGGAGGAAACGGACTGAGTTGGGGGTAGGAGTGGAGTAGATCCCAGAACAGCCATGCCCATCAGATCCTATTGCTCCTTCCTGGCCGAGACCCACCACCAGAGTCTCCTAAGACTTATGCCAATGAACAAAATCAGTAAACAAAATTTCTAAGTAAATATTTTTTGCATGTGCTATTTCTTTAACCTTTCAAGTACCAATTGTGTCCATGCACGTAATCTGAATTAGGAAAAAGCCTGTTGTGTGCTTTATGTGGAACTCCCCAATTGTCTGCTATCAGGTTCTCTTTCCATTTTGACATGCCTGATCATTTTCACAGTGACAGTAGTACCTTTGAAAGTTTTCATCTTCTTACAGTGTGCTAATCAGCCCCTAAAGAGTTTGCTTACAAGAGTAGAAAAAGTCCCTTGGCAAGCTGGTCTCATAGCACCATTGCTCTTAACTAGACCCAGGATAGATCGTCAGAATGGAAGTCAACAAACCTATCAGTCCCAGAGAGCTTTTTCTTTATTCACCAGGGCATGAGAATGACTAATTAGTCATCTGGGTTATCATAGCTCTTGAATTGATGTTCATTCCTTCATCACGAAAAAGATCCTTTGAAGGCCTACTGACTGGCAGGACTTCTCATAATCTATCCTTTAGGTTGACATAGACAATGGAGTTCATCTCCAGTGAAATCCTGAAATGGCAGTGTTCTCATACTCAAGCTGGAGACAGATAGCAGTAGCTGGGATTTTTTTCCCCCCCAGTGTTGTATGAAAGAGGTGTCGCTGCTCAAGATGTGTACACTCAGTTCACCTACTCTGCAGAACTGGTGTTGCAGACCTCTGTAAAAATCTTGCAAAACTTTTTGACTGCACTTGATGTGGGGAAAAAGAAAACCGTACACCCTGAGGCTACAGTGCTTCTGTTTGAAGCTTCTGATATTCCATCTTCATGTCTCTTGAACAGTCTGCCTCCACTTTGAATTGGTGCATTAGATCTACTCATTACTCATTACCCCTATGCAGCCCACCCGTTGCCTGCCCTCCCACTACCCTGAAACACCCCAGTTTTGTCTTTTTGTGACACCCAGAGACCGGCACAAAACAGAGAGAGAGAGAGAGAGAGAGAGAGAGAGAGAGAGAGAGAGAGAGAGAGAGAGAGAACACATTTTTAAATCAGAGATAAATTACTCAGCAAAAGTTAACCATATTAAAGTCACTTATTTTTAGATTAGTTTTCGGAGTTCATGGTTTTTTTTAATAACTCTGGATCTTACTTCAAAGCTGTTTTAGATTTTAAGGGTTCTTAAAATGCTTGGGATGCCCCTGAGTGAACCAATCCTCACCAACCCCAAAGGGTCAAGACAGCTGGATAACACAGGCCAGCAGGCAAAGCCTTATATTTAGCCTCTAGCACATTCTAATCAAGGGGCTTGCTGTCTTCCAGTCCTGCCAACTACGCTAATTTGTCCTGTACAAAAAATGTTCTGTCTCCCAATGCCCACTTTTTTTTGGCTAATTAACATGTCCTTATCTCTAGAAACAACAGCTGTGGTGTGCAAAGGAATGAACACCGAACTCCTTATCTATAGCAATTAACCAAATTTATTGCTATAAACATGTTCCCTGCAATCCCTCTTGTCCAGAGGCTTTCCCTCCCCAAAACTCCACTCAGTGGGTAAAGGTCAAAAGCCTCCAGTCCAAGTCCACAGTCTCCAGAGCACAGTCCAGTCTTCCCAGTCCAGTCTTCTGCAGCAGAGTCCCTTCATCTATGTCAGAGTCTTCCAGCAGGGTCTAGCAGACCCCTTCTCCTGGTGTGTCCATCTCGTAGGTCTGGGGTGGCCCGTACATCACATATGTCTGGGTCGCCATAGGTCTGGGTTAGACAACTTTGGGCTACTTCTGAAGCTGCCTTTTATTCTTGGATGCCCATTACCCAAAATGCAGCTCAGCTGTGAGCTACCTTGTTAGCCCCTTGTTAAGACCAAATAAGGCTCAGGTGAGCCATCTCTTCAGTCCATGTCCATTCAAAGTCCCATCAAAGTCAAATGCAGCTCAGGTGTCCACCCAGGTCTCCATTGGCCTTGATTGATTACAGCTATGGAGCCAGCCCTGCCC
Source organism: Tiliqua scincoides (assembly GCF_035046505.1). Lineage (NCBI taxonomy): Eukaryota > Metazoa > Chordata > Lepidosauria > Squamata > Scincidae > Tiliqua > Tiliqua scincoides. The sequence continues at coordinate 67,480,416 of NC_089821.1, forward strand.
TTCCCAGAGCTGTCAAACAGCTGTCAAAACATGGAATCGCTGTCAACACAACATCACCCACCTGATGATCTTCTGATCTTCCATTACACTTGCCAACCAGCCTCTTCAGGCCAGTCTGACATCATTGGAATGGTCCTGATTCACCCCTTGTCTTTGCTTACCTTACAGTTGACACCATATGTTGATGTCTACCTACCCACCCGGCGTGACACCTGCCACATGAAGGTGTCAGACTCACACTTGACCCTACCCACCACAACACCTATTAAAAATTCTTTAAGCTCTGCTGCAATTCTGCAAGAAAAATGTCTGTGCTGGCTGTTAACAAGTGAACCTAGTTTGTATGAAAAAGGTCAGGCATTCGGCTTCAATCTCTGGGTGCCAAATGATGGCCCCGCCTTGCAACAAAACAAGGATCCCAAAATGAGCGTTAAGTCTTTTCCTGGTCACACTAACTGTGCATATCCTCCTAGTGCCCCTCCAGACCCTGTGTGGCAGGAGGTTGGACCAAAGGATACCAATCTCCAGGAACCAGTGCCATATGAAAGATAGTTCCCTATGAACCTGCAGCCTCAAGGACATGTATCCAATCTCTGGGTACTGAATGACAGCCCCAATGTGCAATGAAACAAGCAACCCAACATGGGCATTATGCTTTTTCCTGTCCACAGCAAGTCTATGTATCCTCCTAGTGGCCCTTCAGACCCTGTGTAGCAGGAGGTTGGACCAGAGGGTACCAATCCGCAGGAACCAGCACCAAATGAGAGACAGCTACCTGTGGACCTGCAGTTTCAAGGACATGGTAGTCCTCTGGTTAAGAAAGAATCCAGCTTCTTCTTGATCAACTTCCTAAAAGTTTCTTTAACATCCTTGTTCCTCAGGCTGTAGATCAGAGGGTTGAGCATGGGGATCACCACAGTGTAGAACATGGATGCCCATTTGTCTTGGTCCAGAGAATAAACTGAAGTGGGTCGTAGATACATGAAAATCATAGTTCCATAAAATATAGTGACCCCCGTGAAGTGGGACCCACAGGTGGAGAAAGCTTTGAGCTTTCCTGAGGCAGAGGGCATTCTTAGGATAGCAACTAAGATAAAGGCATAAGAGACAAGGATGACTGAAAGGGAGCTCACATCGAAAAAACCACCAAAAACAAAAAGCAGAATCTCATTGATGTGGGTGTCTGAGCAAGAGATTGCAAGGAGGGGAGGAACATCACAGAAGAAATGGTTGATGAGGTTGGAGTTGCAGAAGCGAAGGCTAAAGGTGGCCGTTGTGTGTATTATGGCATTAGCTGTGCCGGCAATGTATGACCCAAGTGACAGCCACGTACAGAGAGATTTGGACATGGCAGAGGAGTAGAGCAGTGGGTTGCAGATGGCCACATAGCGGTCGTAGGCCATCGCTGCCAAAATGTAAAACTCAGAACTTACAAAGGCTACATAGAAATAGAGCTGGGCAGTGCAGCCAAGTAAGGAGATAGTTCTGCTGTCAGATACTATGTCAGACAGCATTCTGGGGGCAATGGCAGAAGAGTAGCAGAGGTCACAGAAGGACAAGTGCCACAGGAAGAAGTACATGGGGTTGTGAAGTTGGGGATGAAATGAGATCAGGATGATCATGCCCAGGTTTCCCACCATGTTGACCAAATAGATGAGCAGGAAAGCTACAAAGAATATGAATTGCATTTGTGGGTCATCTGAGATCCCCAAGAGGATGAACTCATTGACAGTAGAACTATTTCCCTCAATCATTCTCAGGATGATAAGACAGTTTCAGTAGACGTAAGAAGTTACGATTGCTGTGTTCCCTGGAACTGAATGTCAGGGTCTTTGTCTATAAACCAGGTGCGGGAGATCCCTCTTTTCTCTCTGGACTGTCTGGAATATCTGTTAGGAAAGAAGAGAAAGAGAAAAAAATGGGTGAAGAGAGGAGGAGGAGGAGGAGAAGAAGAAGAAGAAGAAAGGAAGTTGTTAAAAGTTAAGGCTGCAATCCTAACCACACTTTCCTGAGAGTAATCACCATTGAACAAAATAGGACTTACTTCTGAATAGGCGTGGTTAGAATTTTGCCCTAAGGCAAAGATTGCGCTATGCACAGTTTTCATATATTGTAAATGTTGGAAAAGAATGTTTCTGTATACACAAATTAAAGGTTCAGTGGTAGCTCACGATCTTACCTTTGAATCAGTCGGCCTCCCTCCTCTCCTGGTTGTACGAAAGTGCCTTACGGTAATTTCGCGACACCTCCAGGCCGGTGCATGTGACTTGCGCCAGCCCAATGGCCGGTTAGGTTTGGGCCCTCAGTCACTCATCACCAGTCTTGGGTCAGATCACCATGGATCCACTCATGGTGTCATGTGCACTTTCTATAGGGACATGGTCTCTTTTAAAGGCACAACAATTGGTAAGACATTATATTTTCAAAACAGAATAACAGAATGCAAATCCAGCCATGTAGTATACATTATCAAAAGCAAGCTCCCTGAATTCCACTTTCAGTATGTTGACTACAGACCTTTACATGCACTTCAAAAATCACATCAGCCATAACAGTAAAAAAGCTTGAGCAGCCTGTTCCTAAACATTTCTAATCTGTTTGCCAAAACCGCTATGGAGATACTTCCATAGAGAGAGCTGGAGAAAGTATAGATTCTTGGAGATACTTCCACTTGAGAAAACATCAAATCCTAGGATACTGAAAGTAGAATAAAATGTCTCAATATAGAAACTAAAGACCCTAACCCCTCATGGTCTCTATCTTGAGGACAATACACAGGCTACCATAGACTGCAATCCCTATGCATACTTACCTGAAAGAAAGCCCTATTGAACAGAATAGGACTTACATCTGAGTAAACATGCAGAGGATTATGTTGTTAAGTCTTCATATCTCTCTTTAAATCTCTGGCACCAACCATTCTGTTGAGGATTCCAACACCCCTAACAAGCTCCAGATTGTCCCCACCTTGGCTGGTGACACCTTAACTGTGTTACTGATGAAGGTGGAAGTTGAACTATTTAAAATTAACATTCTCCCTGGTCAATCACTAATTTAGACAATGCTTTTTAGTGTTGGATACTATTCTTCAGTGATCCACAGCCTACTTCCCTGCAGTGCTCTCTCTCTCTCTCTCACGCGCTCTCTCTCTCTCTGTGTTGGGATGATGGATGCTGAAATCTATCAAAGCTGTGCTTGACCTTCAGTAGCTTTAGAAGGCTGGTGATGCAAGGATTCCAAGTCATTGACCTCTACTTCATTTGCTTTCCTCCTTAAAATCTCTTGTAGGTGAGAGGACTAACATCCAAGTGTTGACCTCAATGTCAGTAGTATTCTTATGATCCCCCTAACCTCCTGAGCATCTTCAGTTGCCCAACTGCCTAGACACTATTTACTGGATGCTGGGTTTTCTGCCTCAGAAAAAATGATGTCGTTATAGCAGAGCAGGAGGTGCTAAGAGCTCAGCTCCCAAAGGATCATATGATTCCCACATCATGGGATGCATGTTCTTGCATATAGCGTTTTTAGATGAATAGTCATCTTATTCCATTGGCTCTCCAGTTCTTTGTGGCATTATTTTTTCTTGTTCCTGGAATGCTGAATTTTGACCTTCTTATCTGTTCAGGAGAATAGATGATATCACAGAACCAGGAGGAGAGCAATGGAGTTTCAACCTCCATTTTCTATGATGAGTCATCTGGCACATACAAAGCTCAGAAGTCTTTGACAATCACATTGTCTCATCAAGCCCCTGCAGATGACTCTGCAATATCTTTCCAAAGCAAACTAACTTTGAATTCATTCTTATTCCTGAGTTAAAAGTACTTTGCTTCCCAAGAAAGACAGGAGAGCCAAGAGCTGTCCGTAATTCATTCCACTTTCTGACTTTATCTCCTGGTCTTATATAAAAAGCCAAATCGCTCTTTTTCAGTACAAACCTATGCATGGCTACTCAAAAGTAAGCCCTGCTGAAACTAGTGGAACTTACTCCCAGGTAAGTGTGTATAGGATTGCAGCCTTTGTTGGAATTGTTAAGGAGAAGTTATGATTCTTGCTTTGTTTCCTCTCTAGGTTTTGACTCTGAGCCAGAGTCAGAGATTATTGCACTTACCAGCTCTCTCACAGCTGATCTCCTTGCTTGCTTCTTGTGTCTTCCCTTAAGGGCTGACTGTCACTAGCAGAGCCCTGAAGCATAAGGTGTTGAAGCTTCAGTACCATTCCTTCTATGGAAAGAAATCCCACTGTTGCTCCTTAGGGTTCTATGGTGGGGGTGAGCCCTACTCACCCATGGATTTCTGAAGGGTCCTCCTGCAATGTGCTGATTTTCTGCATGTGGAGTTACATCACACGAAGAGGACTACTAATAAGGAGAGTCTGTGACCTTTGGGACTTGCTCCCTGAGGTGTGTCTTACCTTGGCAGCGCAGATGTGCAAAGGTGTATGATTGGCAGCCCATGATAAATTTCTGTCTTGGGAAAGAAAGAAAGAAATCCAGAGTAAATGGTGCATCCATGTCCAGGGACCCAGAAGAGGAAAGGCTGCTAATACAAACATCTGTGGCTCAGACTGTGGTTCTAATGAGATCCCATTTGTTCAGTTCTCCCCAAATGGATATAAGAAGCCAAAGGTCAATGAGGGCCTGCAAATGAGAAGTGCAACAGGAAGCATCTCATTAAAGAGACACTCCTAGTTGCAATGTTTAGAGTTATTACAGCTGTTTTCATGCAAGGACTGGCTTGCATATGTCCATATGTGGACCCCAGTGTCTGTGGTATGAATTCTGAAGTTGGTGGTTCCAGTTCTCCCTTCTTCTCAGTCATTTCCCCAACTTCTGGAAAAGCAGAAACTGGTCAACGGCAGAAGAAGGAAATTGGGGAGAGCAGTAGAGACTATAGGTGGTAGACCATCCAGTATACTAGTCTCTACTACTTCTTCCAGGCTCCTTATTCCTTCCGTGTCTACCTTGCAGGAAGCAGAAAGAGACGGATGATAATTGCTACCCTTGCCCAAAGAAGGAGCCAGCCCTAAATGGGGGGGGGGGGGAAGAGACAGAGTTGTTGATCTGCCTGTGGCCCAAGGAAGAAAGGAAGGAAGTGCTAGATGGGGATGGCTTAATGTAGCAGCAGCGGGTCAAATACGCAAACACAGAGGCAGTAAGTCACACAGAAGAGTGAAGGACAAAAGACATATGGGGTCCTGTGATGCAGCTTTTTGTATCTTTTTCTTCCATAGAATTATATGGAGTTGAAAGAATGGGATAAGCAATCAACAGTTTTTGACATTTATGGCACAATCCTATCTTCCCTCCCCCCATCAATACAGCCATGGTGCCTGAGTACGTGCTGCATCCTGCAGGGGAGGGGGAATCTCAGAAGTCTCTTCTGGGTAAGCCTCTAAGGTCCAGATGGGTCTACTTGGACCTGTGCCATTGAATTGCTGGGAAGGTCTGACCTGGAATCCTGCTAAAATGTAAAACTCAGAACTTACAAAAACTCCATAGAAATAAGGCTGGGCAGTGTAGCCCACTAAGGAGATGTTTCTGCTGTCAGATACTAAGTCGGACAGCATTCTGGGGACAATGGCAGAGGAGTAGCAGAGGTCATAGAAGGACAAGTGCCACAGGAAGAAGTACATGGTGTTGTGAAGTTGGGGATCAAATGAGATCAGGATGATCATGCCCAGGTTTCCCACCATGTTGACCAAATAGATGAGCAGGAATGCTACAAAGAATATGATTTGCATTTGTGGGTCATCTGAGATCCCCAAGAGGATGAACTCATTGACAGTAGAACTATTTCCTTTGACCATTCTCAGGATGAGAAGACAGTTTCAGTAGATGTACGAAGTTATGATTGCTGTGTTCCCTGGAACTGAATGTCAGGGTCTTTTTCTATAAACCAGGTGCTTCAGATCCCTCTTCTCTCTTTGGACTGTCAGGAATATCTGTTAGGGAAGAAGAGAAGGAGAAAAAAATGGGTGAAGAAGAAGAAGAAGAAGAAGAAGCAGAAGAAGCAGAAGCAGAAGCAGAAGCAGAAGAAGAAGAAGAAGAAGAAGAAGAAGAAGAAGAAGAAGAAGAAGAAGAAGAAGAAGAAGAAGAAGAAGAAGAAGAAGAAGAAGAAGAAGAAGAAGAAGAAGAAGAGAGAAATATCAAAAGTTAAGACAAAGATTGCTCTATGCACAATTTTCATATATCTGAAATGTTGAAAAAGAATGTTTCTGTATATAGAAATCGGGTAAATTCAATGGTAGCTCCTGCTGCAATTAGGAGCTCTGCCATATAGAGGGGAAATTCTCAAGTCTTCCTAATTTCTCCTGCATAGGAAGCCCTTCATGTTGCATTCCACTTCATTCTTGTGGATCCCCCAACTTTGAGAAGTTCACATTGGGGTGCCTTGGAGAAGAGGGTAAACGGGTGTACTCTTGCAGTCTTTCCATGCATTTGTCTTGAGATCCAACCCAGTAATCCTTTGTCTGAAATCCTATACTTACCTGATAGTAGATCCCATTGAAATAAATGTTGCTTCTGCCTAGACCAGCATAGGTGCTGTTTGTTTACCTATACCAGTTGCAATCTTTTCCTGAAGCTATAGCACTGATCGGAAATTTATTAAGAAAGTTGTTTTTGGCAGAAGACGAAGCTTGCTGTATACCAAGAAAATGTCACTGAACTTTTGAGGCCCATCTGACAGTGACTAGCACTGAAGCAGGTTCCTTAGCCTTGGGATTATTTGAATATTCCCCTATGGACTATAATGACAGGATCCCTGAATGCACACAGACAGCCAAGTGCGCATATGGTTGCTTGTCTGGAGACTCTTTCAGACTGTATAATTGATGCTCGGAGGTTTGGTGCTTGGGATTCTACTTCTCATCACATGTTCATATAAAGTCTGAAAAGTACTAGTGAAGGATGCATGAAGGTGAGTTAAATCATTAGGTTTATAGAGATGTTGTTTGCACCAGGTGTAATGTCCTTATACAGGTTGAGCCTCATTATTCACATGGGTTTCCTTTCCAATCAGGCACGTAGATGGCGAAAAATGCACAATAGCAAATCAATTTTAAAAACAAAGTTTCTTTGCTCTGGTGATTGAAAAACAGCCTTGCTGACCTTTGTGATGTAAGATAAGAATCATTACGAAGACACTCCATCAATCAGTCATCCTCCAAGAGCTTACAAAGGCTTAGTGCCCTTCACCCCTCATTGCTCACTTCACCCCTCCCTTCACCAATACAAAGTGATCACCTTTCTTTCACGTGCTCAGGGGAAGGGAGGGGTTGCCTGGAGAGAGAAGGACTGATGGATTGTCAGCCAGTTGCCCTCTCTCTCTCTCTCTCACATTAAGGAGGCTCTTGTTAAAGGACTGTTCAGTTTTTTAAACTGATTTTAAAGGGATGCATTTTTCCCCTTCTCCGGGGATCAGCACATTCCTTCTCATTTGCAGTGGTCATTTGTGTTGATTCAAATTGTGTATAAAAAAATCAGTGTATAACAAGGCTGGACCTGTATATGGAGAGCACTAGTGAAAAGTGAAACGGGCAGCCCAGTCCTAACCTGTGCTGAAACAGGGAGGCCGGTTGGCCTGCCTCGTATCCAGAGCAGGGTTGGGGCTGCTCGGCCAGGGCAAAGGGAATGCGTTTCCCTTACCTTGGGTAATGCTGCAGCAGCCCCATTGGGGCTACTTGGATTTCTGCCTAAAGAGGTGGTACAGATCCAGCCCAAAGCTGTGCTGGGTCAACTGGGAGTGGGGTAAGGATCCCTCCTAAGTGCCAGATCCTGGCCCCAATCCCTGCTCTCCCCATGGGCCTGCCTGCTGCCTGCCCTCCTGCTGCCCCAGAATGCCTCTGTTCTGTTCCTCCTCCCCCCCCCCCAAGCCCTTGTGCCGGCCAGACTTGGCTCTCAAGATCTTACTTTTGCGTTGGTTCTGTGGGCCCCGGGTTGGCCTCCCTCCTCTCCTGGTGGCACGAAAGTGCCTTACGGTACTTTTGCAACACCTCCAGGCTGGTGTATGTGACTTGCGCCAGCCCAAGGGCCGGTTAGGTTCGGGCCCTAAGTCACTCATCAACAAACTTGGGTCAGATCACCATGGATCCACTCATGGTGTCATGTGCACTTTCTATAGGGGCATGGTCACTTTCAAAGGCACAACAACTGGTAAGACATTTTATTTTTAAAACAGAATAACAGAATGCATGTCCAGCCATGTAGTATATGTTATCAAAAGCAAGCTCCCTGAATTCCACTTTTAGTATGTTGAAAGCAGACCTTTACACACACTTCAAAAATCACTTCAGCCATAACAGTAAAGAAGCTTGAGCAGCCTGTTCCTAAACATTTCCAATCTGATTGTCAAAACCTCTATGGAGATCACTGGCGTAGCTAGACGGGGGGGGGGGGGGAGCACTAAGTTTTGCAGACAGCCTCACCGTGGATTGCAATGGCCCCTCCCCCTCATCTTGGGAGGCATTCACCTCCATTTTGCCCCTCCCCACCCAAATGGCTCTAAAGGGGAAAGGAGGAGCCACTTGCATGCTGTGGTGAAGCTAAATGGAGGCTCCCAAGGGGAGAGGCCCATTGCACACCATGGTGAGGCTGTCTGCAAAACTTAGTACCACGCCCCCCCACTAGCTATGCCAGTTATGGATATACTTCCATAGAGAGAGCTGGAGAAAGCATAGATTCTTGGTGATACTTCCACTTGAGAAAGCATCAAATCCTCGGATACTGAAAGTAGAATAAAATGTCTAGATATACGAGTATAAACTAAAGAACCTAACCCCTCATGGTCTCTATCTTGAGGACTACACATGGGCTACCAAAGGCTATACCCTATACACACTTACCTGAAAGTAAGCCCTATTGAACAGAATGAGACTTACATCTGAGTAAACAAGCAGAGGATTATGTTGTTAAGTCTTCATATGTCTCTTTAAATCTCTGGCACCAACCATTCTGTTGAGAAACAAGCTCCAGATTGTCCCCACCTTGGCATGTTGGATATTATTCTTCAATGATCCAGAGCCAGATTCTCTGCAGTGCTCTGTGTGTGTGTGTTGGGAAGCTGTGCTTAACCTTCAGTAGCTTTAGAAGGCTGGTGATGCAAGGATTCCAAGTCATTGACCTCTACTTCATTTGCTTGCCTCCTTAAAATCTTTTGTAGGTGAGAGGACTAACATTCAAGTGTTGACCTCAAAGTCAGTAGTATGATTGTATGATTCCCATGTCATGGGATGTATATTCTTGCATATAGTGTTTTTAGGTGAATAGTCATCTTATTCCATTTGCTCTCCAGTTCTTTGTGGCATTATTTTTTCTTGTTCCTGGAACATTGAATTTTGACCCTCTTATCTATTCCAGAGAATAGATGATACCACAGAACCAGAAGGCGAACAATGGAGTTTCAACCTCCTTTTTTCTATGATGAGTCATCTGGCACATACAAACCACAGAAACCTTTGACAGACAAAAGCAGATGGGTCCAAGAGAAAGCTGCCTTGTTGTTGACCATAACCTAAGTATTTCTCTCTGGATAAGGGAGGAACATCCTGAGATCCATGAATGTTTCAGCTGTATTCTCAATGTCAGCCTGACTCTGTTTTACACTTACCAACCTGTCAGCTAATTGCTATAAAGGCCTGCTTTTACTAGACCAGGGGTCTCCAAACTTTTTGGCCAGAGGGCTGCATTAAATATCTGACACAGTGTTGAGGGTTGGAAAAAAAAATGAAATATAAAATTTATTTAAATAAATTAGAGATAGAAATTAGATGAGCGAATAAATGAATGAATGGGAACATTCATTTAATCTCTCTGGCCCTTGAACATCCTCCAGACGCAACCACAGCATAGTTCCAGTCATGTTTGGCCAAGGGGGCCAGAGATTTTCAGGGGACAAGAGGCTGGCTGCGGGCCAGATAGAGGCTCACCATGGGCTGCATCTGGCCCCCGGGCCAGAGTTTGGAGGCCCCTGTACTAGACAATTCAAGAGAAGCATTGAATCCAGACTTCCGGTTGAGTCGCGGAGCTCTGAACAAGCCCTGGTGAGAACGGGGCTAACGGGAACTTCTGCTTTCTTTGGTTGGAGGGCATTTAAAAGCCCACTGACATCCTCCCCCAGGTAGGGGAAGGGCTGGGGATGCCTGAGACCCGAGGGGGGTGTGAGTTTGGCGATAGAGGAGCTCTGAATAGGGGTTTCTCTATCTGCTTTGAACTCCCCCCCAGTGAAGGCTTCGCTAAAATCGCAACAGGAGTTACCTGGGTCAAGAAATTTGGCTTAAGATCCTGGCTGATTCAGCCTCTTAATTTATATGTGAAAAAAAATTGGCAAAAAAGAAACAGCGTTTGAACCGGAGATTTAACGGTGATAAGGAGGCTTTGGGAAGGAGACGACAAATGCGAGATCTGAGGAGGAGGAGGAACGAAGAAAAGACATCAAGCTGATTGGTCAGTAAGGAGTGAATTCCGGTGGCACAAGTATTAGCACCCTGCCCGCACAGGAAGACACAGGAAGGGCCAGCCTCGCAGCCGATTGGCTGGGGGCTAATTGGTCTGGGGCCACGTGCAGGCTGCTCAGAGAAGCCCGCGCAGTCGGGACCAGGCAGCGGTCAAGGAAGGATCCCTGCTTGCTGCTCCCCAACTGAAGGCCATGTGGGGTGGCCTCCGAGCTCAACCGTCTCTGCTGTGGGAGCCTTGCCTGCCCACCTGCCCTTCAGGGGTTCCACCGGAGGGCAGTGAGCAGTATCAGGCAGTTGTGCCCAGCAGAGGCTGCTTAGTGTGGCTTGGGGGTTCCCCCCCGCTTGCTTTCAAGCAGGGGTGACTCTTCACTCCCCTTGGCTGTGAGCCGGTGGCTGGAGCTCCTGCGCTACCTGTTTGGGTTGGGGGTTGGTGTGCTTCGTGGGTGGCGAGCGGGACTGAGCGCCTCGCTCTCAGGCTCAGCGGCTGCTGAGCTGTGGCTATCAGCGGAGCCGGGCTGGTGCCGCCTCCAGTGTCCTGCCCCACCCCGCCAACTCTGGTGAGCCGGACCTGAGCCTCCCGCTGGGTGGTTAGGGTGGCGTCGGGGTTTGGGGGTTGGCGCGCTTCTGTGGGTGGTGAGAGCGGGACCTGAGGTCCTCGCCTTCGGGCTCGGTGGCTGCTGGGCTTCAGCTACCAGTGGAGCCAGGCTGGTGCTGCTTGCGCCCGCCTTCTCCCCCGCCCCTGCTTTTTGCCGGCGACCAGCTGCGCCTGGCGAGGGGCCAGGCATGCCTGAGCCCAACCTAAGCCTCCCGCTGGCTGGGGCTTGCGGGGCTGTGTGGGCCTGAGACCCATCCTCCCGCTGGCTGGCCGGAGGGGCGAGCCTGCTGTCGGTTGGGGGCAGCTGGAGTGTACTGCCTGAGCTCCCCCCTGGCTGGGTTGGACTGTGGGCCTGCCCTCCTGCCCCACGCTTGTTTTCCTGCCTCCCACCTTAGTGGAGAGTGAATGGCAGGCAGTGTTTGCTGCTGGCTGAAGCTGTGCGGGCTGTTTGGAGCTGAGCAGTCCTAGCTACGCTTCCTGGGAGTAAGCCCCATTGAATAGAACGGGGCTTACTTCTGAGTAGACCTTGTGGGGATTGTGCCCTGAGTGGAGCCCGGGGTGGTTCAGCAGGGGATCAGTGCTTTGTGAAGCAAGGTTGAGCAGTACTCACTGCAAACCGCCCCCCGCTTGACCCTCCCCCCTTTTTTGGCTATTAATAATAATAATTTAAAAAAAAATACAATTGTTGTTAATTAATGATTGTTAAATAATAAGACGGTTATGATAAATAAGACTTCAATCTTGTCTACACTTTCCTGGGAGTAAGCCCCATTGACTATAATGGGACTTACTTCTGAGTAGACATGCATAGGACTGGGCTCTCAGAAATAATATATATATATTTCTCTAATAGAAATATATTGGAGGGGTGAGAGGTGGCTGTCAGTTGCCACCACCCCCCCCCCCAGGTTTTTTGTTGAGACGTCTGTATGCCCAATGAGGAATAAGAAATCAGGGGGGAAGGCCCCCCCCCCAGCTCGCACTGATTTCTTCCTCAGAGGAGGAGGATGATACAGCTGAGCTGTGGGCTCTGGTTGCACAGGTAGAAGCTTTTAAGAAGGAGAGTGCAATGTGCAAACGCTGGTTTGGGTGATGGTCAATGCATCAGGTGCTTCCCTCCCCAGGGAGGTCTACCAGGAAGGGACGTGGGGCGAACCTAACGCAAATCCTCTCTTCCAGAGTAACCATTGGAGGAGCTTAAGGAGTGACAGGCTCCAGCCAGACCTCCGGTTGTGCAAGCACAGTGGGACCCTGATGAGCAGCAGCAGCCACAGGTGGGCATCTTCCCAGGTTCCTGGGTAGGGACAGTTCAGGTTCTTATCTGTGGGCACTCCGTCATTTTCTGGGCACAGAAGAGATTAACCGCTTTGGACAAGCTCATTGAGCGACAGGCTCTGGGACCTCCAGTTGTTCAGGTACAGGCATCGGATCTTGATGGTCTCTGGTGTCCCTTACAGCCTAGCTCCTTATGCTGATGTCCTGTATGGGGTTTTCTCTCAGGGAGCCACGGAAGGGTCAGGTGAGCGTCCACGGGTGGCCTAGTGGGATGTGGCCCTGCCTTTGGGTGGTCAACTCGCCTTGGCAGTTAAAGGAAAATTTAGCGGGGCGAGTTTGTTAATGTGTTTAGTTTATTGTGTGTAGCAACCTGAGCCAGCCTTGAAGGTGGGTGACCCAGTGCCTGTCCCCCAAGTGGGGTGAAGGCAGAAAAATTGATAAAAATTGGAATAATTGGTTGACCTGATATATTATTTATGCTGCAGTAGTTATTCAAATGTAGGCAGCACGGGCAGCTGCACTTTAAGTACCTGGATATTATCCCCTCGACTGGCAGGTTTCAGAGCAGGATTGTGGGTTCAAATTATCTGGCCGGCCCGGTCCAATTTGGGCGATTGATCCTTAGTGGGCATTTGCTCTGGGCGCAGCCAGGCCAGTGGCAGGGATGTTAGGAGTGTGATGCGTTCACCCCCCGCTCCTGCTATGAGTTTAACTCCATGGGGCGGTGCGGCAGGGCAGGTTGCACCCTTGCACATGTCAGCGGGCAGTACAACGGCCAGCACTCGGTGTCCGTGTGCCCCAAGTTGGCAGGATTTAGGAGGAGTCCCAGGCTCCGAGCTGGGCAGGCCAAAAGTGGGGGTGGTCAGCCCCCTCAAGCTGGGAAGGTGGCCCACCCTGATTAGAGTAGAGGTGTGGGCTGTATTTTTGTAGGGGTATCCAAAGTTTTCGGACACTCAATCATTAGTTGAAGGTAGTGACAAGGGATTTCAGATTCCTGCGGCCCCTCCCTCCAGGTCTACCTGGGCCAGGAATCTCCTGTCGGCAAAGGGTATGGAAGGAACAGTTTAAGCTAAGATAGATAAGGAATAGGGAGCCGGCCATCTGGTGGGCCCCTTTAAGTCTCCTCCGTTTCCCAATGTTTAGGTGTTCCCGTTACGTGTAGTTCCAAGAAGGTCCCTGGACCTTCCATCTCATTCACCATCTGTCCTATCCTTATGGGGGTTCAGTTAGTGATAGGATCCCTGCACACCTTAGTTCATTATGATATATTCTTTGGACCAAGCTATCAGGGTAGTACGTGGCTGTGGCCTTGACGCCCTTACGGCCAAGGCGGATATTGTGTCTACAGTCAGACTCTTGCCCGTCCACCCTGATGATTTTTGTTTGCTTGGTTTTCAGTTTAATGGTTCCTTATATCTGGATAAAGCGCTACCAATGGGATGTGCAATTTCCTGTGCCCTTTCGAGAAATCTGCCTCCCTTTTGGGGTGGTTAGTGGTGAGCAGAGCACGACTCGCCTCAATGGTCTATTATTTTGAGGGCCCCGCAACTACCCTTACGTTTTTGGTATTGAATTAGACACTGTACAGCGGTGCAGTACAGCGGTGCAGTAGGCCGCCTGGCAACAGGTTGGTTAGGCTGCAGCAGCTAATACGTGCTGGCCTCCAGGCTCCGAAATTGTCCTAGAGACATTTGCAGGTTCTCGTGGGGCATCTGAATTTTGCCTGCAGGGTAGTTGCCCCCGGCCAGGCCTTTTTTCAGGGGCTGCATGCCTGCATGGCGGGTATTAGAGGCCTCACCATCACCTGCGGATCACCCAGGACATGAAGGCAGATTGGGTAATCTGGTTACAGTTTTGGAGTTTGATAATGGTGTATCCTTTTGGCAGCAGGAGTGTTTACTTGGGGCGGGGCTGCAGGTTCACTCTGATGTTGCGGGTGGTTTTGGATTTGGAGTTATTTTAGAGAGAGATGGTGTTCTGCCCCTTGGCCGGATACATGGGTTTCAGAAGAGGTTACTGTAGACATGATTTTTTAGGGCTGTCCCCCCCCTTGCGGTGGCAGTTCAATTATGGGCAGAGGAATTTGCCAACTCCACCGTGCGTTTCTGGTGCGACAACCAAGTTGTGGTTTTTGTCGTTAACCAGCAGACGTCCACGGATAACGGGACTGGTGAGGGTGTTTGTTTTGCATTGCCTTAAGATTAACACCTTGTTTTTCATTAGGCACATCCAGGGTCTTGATAACGGCATAGCCGACACCCTATCTCGTTTTTTAGGTGGAGCATTTCCGGCAGCTGGCTCCAGGGGTGCGGCGGGATCCCGACCCGATGCCCCTTTGGCTTAGGACCCTTGGCTGTGCAAAGTGCAGCATGTAATTTTGTCTGCGCTTGCGCCTTCTACCTTCACAGCTATCAAAGGGAGGCAAGGGAATTTGAGGCCTTTTGGGCAGCCCTGGCCGTACCCCAAGTCTGGCCTATTCCGCCAGAACACCTGATGCGGTTCTTTTATACCTGCAGGGCATTAACGTATTGTGTGGGTCTTTATCAGTGTACTTGGCGGCATTGGCGTTCTGTGCCAAGGCCTCAAGATTTGCTGATGCTGGTCTTGTTTGGCTACACGTCCTGTGGTTTGGGATGCCTTGTTCTGTCATGTTGATGCCTCACCTGTTATGTTTTTCCAGTTTAGGGTCCTTTTTCGCAGGGCAGTGGCGGACCTTGGGTTTCGGGCGGAAGATTACGGCCTGCACTTTTCGGGATTGGGGCTGCATCGGCTGCAGCTGATATCGGCCTCCCAGCCTGGGACCTTTAGAGGATTGGCTGTTGGCACTCCTGTGCATTTTCATATTCCGTCAGAGAGCCTGACAAGCGCTGAGCGGGATTCGTTCAGCTATTCCCCCTCGCCCTGGTGGTAGGGGCGAGGGGTGATGCAGATACCACAGAAATTTCCAGGCGGTTGGGCGCTCTTTATACTGGCATTGCCAGGTGTTTATAGTGGCACTGCCACAAGTTCCTGTATTGCATGCTATATTTCCGGGCTTGTCCCGTGACAGCGGTTGGGCGCTCTTTGTACTGGCATTGCCAGAAGTTTATAGTGGTACTGCCACATGTTCCTGTTTTGCATGCTATATTTCCGGGCTCGTCCCGTGACAGTGGTTGGGCGCTCACTTGCACTGGCTTTGCCAGGTGCTATATGGTTAAGTGATGCATGTTTCGGGAATTGTGATTCCTGTTTTCCTGTCCACAGGTTCCAGGGCAGGAGCAGTTCGGGTCATTATCTTCAGCCACTCCATCATTTTCTGGGCAAGGAAGAAGGCGGCATCCAGTAGCTTTGGCATGCAGTTGCAGCTTGGTTCCTTGGCTACTGTGCATTGGGTTGCACGGCGGGGAATGCTGTGGGATCAGCTTCTTCCTGCTTTTTATGAGTTTGTGCATGCCCATGCCCAGCCTCACATCGTCGTTATACATTTGGGAGAGAACGACCTGGGCCAGAGGACGACTCTGTCCTTGAGGCTTCAGACCTACAGCGATATTCTCCACATTAATCAGCATCTTGCGGGATGGTCATCTTATGGTCTGACCTCTTGCCTCACAGTGTTTGGTGTTATGCCTCTGATGTTAAAAAGATTGAACTGGATAGGAAGAAGGTAAATTCGTATGTGAGGCGGGCGGTACCCCTTTACGGAGTCGGTGTCATTTATCACCCAGGCATCAGCTATGATGTGCCCCAGTTGTTCAGAAGCGATGGAGTACACCTTTCGGTGTTGGGCAATTATACTTTTCTTCTTGAATTGCAACTGGGCCTGCGGAAATTTGTTTCCGTGTGGGGCGGTGGGGCCTAGCGCTAGGCTGACCCCCCGGGTGGCAGGTGTCGTGCGGGTTTTGGGTAGGTAAGGTCATATTGGTGTATACCGCAGGGTGGCAAGGGCCGGGTGGACTCCACGCTTGGTCATGCTGGCATTCCCGGCTGGGTGGCACAGGCTGGATGAACCTCGGCCTGGTGGTAAAGGCGCACCGCGGGTTCGCTCGGGTGGCCTGAGCTAGCCTGCCACCCTGCCCCTTCGGGGTGACAATGAAGGGGGCGGCAGGCTTGTACTGATGCTGCCCTGAGTCTGGTGTGGTCGCCCATATCACTATAGGGGGAAGTAGACGGGCAGCTCCGTTTCCCCCATGTAGAACCCGCATGACTTATTTGTTAGGCCCTGTTGCAATCTGAAGTATATTTAAATAGTTAATAAAGTGGCCCTTTGTACCATATACCCTTGCCTGTGTCTTTATTGGGGGGTGCTGGGTAAAATATCATGAGATTGTAGCCTGGAAGTGAGATTTCGCCATTGAGAGAATGTCATATAGCAACAGGAAGTGGAGGAGCGGCCATTTTAAGAGGGTCAGAAGATTGGGAGGAAATATTTGAGTGGACATTTTGAAAGAGGTCAAGAGAAGACAGGAAGTAAAGAGTACTACAAAGAAGTCGCGTCCGCCGTTTTGACTAAGGGAAAACTTAATGTTAATATTAAGTTGACTATACAGCATTATAGAAAGTGGGAAATACTGAGTTTTGATAGGGAAACGCTTGCTACATGTCGTATGACTTTAGAGTGAGACAAAGAGCACTTACCTGGAGCGGCTCGAAAATGGCAAAAAAGGGAGATAAAGATCTGCAAATGGCAATGGAAAGTTTAGAGAAGAAACTTAATGACTCTATGAAAGAAATGTGTACCAAAATAACAGAAAATATGGAGAAAATGATGGACGGAATGAAAGGATTGATAGGAGACCTCAAAAATGAAGTGATACAAGTTAAAGTTGAGTTGAAGACAGTAAATCAAAAAGTACAAGATATGGAAAAGAAAACACAAGAAGTAGAGGGAAAGATTGACAGAGTGACTACTGATACTAAGAGATTTGAAGATTATATGCTGAAATTGGAATGTTATGCTATGGAGACCCATCTAAGGCTGAGAGGTGTGCCAGAGAATTTAATGGAAGATACAAAAGAAGATAGAAAAGAAGTGATTAGAATCTTGGCAGAATTTATAGATTTACAACCTGAGGAAATGGAATATCAATGTGACATGGTGTACCGAATAAATTCCCAGTATGCCCGCCAAAAGAACCTGCCAAGCGATATAATAGTGCAATTAATAACAAAGAGAACTAAAGAAGAAATATTGAGAAAGCACTATAGGGACCCTTTGAAGGTAAAAGGGGTAGAAATTGGGATCATGAAAGAACTACCAAGGAAAGTGGTGCAAGATAGGAAAAAATACAGAAAATTGACAGACAAGTTGAGAGGTAAAGCCGTAAGATATAGATGGGAAATTCCACAAGGATTAAGTTTTTATTTGAAGGGTGCACGGATTACAATTAAAACAGTTAGCGAGATGGAAGAGTTTTTGGTGAATAATAAAGATTTGGACTAAAAAAGAAATAAAGTTTAATTTTATATCAATGATGGAATACAAACTAATTTCTTGGAATGTGAATGGACTAAATTCACCACAGCGACGAAAATTAATTTTTCATTGGATACAAAAACAAAATGCAAATATTGTTTGCTTGCAAGAAACACATATTTGTAAAAAGGATTATAAACTTTTGAAAAATAAGAATTTGGGGGAAGAATTTATCTTGGCAACCACAAAAAAGAGGAATAGTGATGTATTTAAAGAAAGAGCTAGAACCAAAATTAATTTTTAATGATGCAGAAGGAAGATATTTGGCAACAGAAGTTATGTTGAACTACAAAAAGACATTATTAGTTGGAGTATATGCACCAAATGGAGCTAAGGATGGCTTTTTCGAAGCGTTAAAATTGGATCTGGGTCAGATCTATTATGAACAAACAATATTGATGGGAGATTTAAATGGAGTTGTGGATTTAGAATTAGACAGGAAGACTAAAAGTAAACAAAAGGAAGGCAAACTACCAGTATCTTTTTTTGAATTGATAGAGCAAGAAAACTTGGAAGACATATGGAGGAAATTAAATCAAGGAGTGCAAGATTATACATTTTATTCGGCAAGGCATGAATCTTTTTCGAGAATAGATGTGATCTGGATGTCTAAAGAGTTAACCTTAATAACTAAGAGTGTAGATATACTGCCTAAGCAGAATTCTGATCATAATCCAATGATATGGAAGGCAGCAACGAAGGCTAGAAAGAAGATATGGAGAATTAACGAAGACTTATTAACAAAGCAGAAAAATGTTGAATATTTACAGACTGAGACCAAACACTTCATTCAAGCTAATATGGACAATGATGTAGAAATTAGGAAGGTTTGGGATGCATATAAGGCTGTGATAAGAGGAAACCTAATAAGTTTAAATAGTTGGGGAAAAAAGAAAAAGAATTTAAGTATAAAGACATTCAGGAGAAAATTAAGCAAAAAGAAAATGATTTAAAGAGAAGGCCAGGGAAAAAGTCTATATTAAGAGAAATAAAGATTCTACAAGAACAACTAAATGCATTAGCATTAAAAGAAATGGAATGGAATTTGAAAAGACTCCAACAAAAATATTTTGAAGGAGGAAATAAACCAGGGAAGTATTTGGCATGGCAATTGCAGAAAAGAAAAGAGAAAAAAATTGTTACGAAGATCTGTCAAGATGGTAAAGATATAGTGGATCATTATGGAATAAAAAGAGAGTTTTATAAATATTATGCCAAATTATATGGAAAGCAAAAAATAGACAAAGTGGCAATTGAGACATATTTGTCAAAGCTAGATGTGCCAAAGATAAAGGAAGAAATGAAAGACAGATTAAACGATAAGATTACACAAATGGAGATATTGAAAGCCATACAAGATACCAAGCTGGGAAAAGCTCCCGGCCCAGATGGCCTAACGATAAAATTCTATAAAGCTTTAAAATTAGACCTGGTGGTCATGTTAGAGAGTCTCCTGAACGAGATTTTAAAAATGGGATCTATTCCAGACACATGGAGAGAAGCAAATATTTCTTTGATACCAAAAGAGGCGCAAGACTTAAATGTCAAGAACTATAGATCTATCTCACTTTTAAACAATGATTATAAGCTTTTTGCAAAGATAATGGCGGAAAGGTTGAAGGAAACGTTAAGTGAGCTGATATCGGAAGAACAAGCAGGTTTTTTGCCAAATAGGCAAATAAAAGATAATTTGCGAATGGTGATAGATGCTGTAGAATTTTATGACAAATACCCAGAGAAAGAAGTTGCCTTTTTTTTTGTTGATGCTGAAAAAGCATTTGACAATCTGAATTGGGACTTCCTGTTGGAATTAATTGACAAGATGGGTTTGGGCGAGAACTTTGCAAAGGCAATTAAGGCAATATATAGTGACCAGAGAGCCTCGTTGACTGTAAACTCTGACAACACAGAAAAATTTAAGGTTGAAAAATGTACAAGACAAGAGTGCCCTCTGTCTCCATTGCTTTTTATAATGGTGTTAGAAATTTTATTTTTACAGGTCAAAGAGGACTCTGAAATCTCAGGTTTGATGTAGAGGTTTTTCATATAAATATAGAGCCTTTGCAGATGATGTGTTGTTTATAATAGAGAACCCAATGAAATCACTGTCAAATCTGTTAGTAAAAATAAAGGAATTTGGAGATTTAGCAGGCTTTTATGTAAATAAATAAGAGTTCAAGATTCTATGTAAAAATGTCAGTAAAGATAAACAAAAAGATATAGAAAACCTGATCGAATGTGAAGTAGTGCAAAGAACGAAATATTTAGGGGTGGAGTTAACAATGAAGAATATAGAGTTGTATAAAAATAATTATGAAAAACTGTGGAAACAAATCGACAAGGATATGTTAAGATGGAATAAGTTGAATTTATCATTACTAGGTAGAATCTCTGTGATTAAGATGAACGTGCTACCAAGAATCCTGTTCTTTTTACAAACGATACCGATAATTAGAGACTTCAAAATGTTTGAGCATTGGCAGAGGAAGCTTTTGAATTTTGTGTGGGCGGGAAAAAAAACCGAGAATTAAGATGAAGGTGCTGTGTGATGCTAAAGAACGAGGAGGATTTCAACTACCAAATTTGAGGTTGTATTATGAAGCAGTTTGTCATGGCTTAGTGAATGGTTAAATCTAAAAAACAGAAAACTTTTATCTTTAGAAGGTCATGACAAGATTTTTGGGTGGCATGCATATTTGATGTACAGGAAAAAACAAATGGATGGACACTTCATGCATCATTTCATAAGAAGGAGTATTTACATGGTCTGGGAAAAATATAAAAAATGCCTGGGAGAAAAAAAGCCGCTATGGATTGTTCCAGCGGAAGTTATAAAACCGACATCAACCTCTCAAGGAGAAGATTGGTTACAGTACAAAGATATTTTGGACATGGAGGGAGGGAAGGTGGAATTAAAGAAAAAGGACGATTTAACTTTTAGGTATGACTGGTTTGGGTACAGACAAAGACCTATTTGATGCAGATAAGAGAACTGTTGGTTTTAGGGGAAAAAATTCTGAACTAGAAGAGATACTGCTGGGAGAAAAGAAAAAGCAAATTTCAAAGATCTACAGACTGATAAATGAATGGTACACTGCAGATGAACTTGTAAAAGTACAAATGGTGAAGTCGGCAGTGAATGTAAATAAAGAAATAATGATGACATCTTGGGAGCATCTCTGGAAGAAATCATTAAAGATCTCGATATGCAATAATATAAATGAAAATTGTAATAAGATGATGTACAGGTGGTATTTAACTCCAAAAAAAACAAACTAGCAATTATGAATAATAAGTTATCTAACAAATGTTGGAAATGTCGTGAGTATGAGGGGTCTTTCTACCATATGTGGTGGACTTGTAAAAAAGCAAAGCATTTCTGGTCAGAGATATTTATAGAGGTCATGAAGGTATTAAGATACACAATTTATAAGAGTCCGGAATTGTTCTTGCTAGGTTTAAATTTAGAGGTAATAGCAGTCAATGATAGAACTTTATTATGGTATATGG
Source organism: Tiliqua scincoides (assembly GCF_035046505.1). Lineage (NCBI taxonomy): Eukaryota > Metazoa > Chordata > Lepidosauria > Squamata > Scincidae > Tiliqua > Tiliqua scincoides. The sequence goes on from NC_089821.1 coordinate 67,501,703, forward strand.
TGACAGCAGCAAGGATGATATATGCAAAGTATTGGAAGCAAGAAAAAGTGCCTGCTATAGACGAATGGCTACAAAAGATGATATATATGATGGAAATGGATAAAATTACGAGAAGTTTGAATGATGAAATGCTAGAGAAATTTCATTTGGAATGGTATAAATTTGAAGACTACTTGGAGAAAAATTGGAAGGTCAAGGGTTCATTAATGTTATTAGAATGATAATAAGAACTATACAATGAACAAAAGTTTATCTTGGTAAAAAAATAAAATGATAAATGGTTAAAACATTGTGGGAAGTCCGGGGTGGGGAGGGAGGGGGGAGTGGAAATGAAATTTATATTGAAGTAAAGAAAAATATGTAGAAATGTAAGGAGTGAATTGTAACTTGATGTTTTGGATCTACTATAGATATAATGTATTGTGAAAATTTTAATAAAATGTATATACAAAAAAAAAAAAAAGAGAAGCATTGAATCCATCTTCTCTGCTTTTCTCAATTGCACACAGAAAAAATAAATTCTCTCTCGACTAGGCTTGTTTGTAATTGAGTTTTCTTCATCAAACCCAATGGGTCTTCTGTAGCCAGGCTGGTCATCTTGCAGGTACAGTGAGTCCTCAGTATCCACAGGTTTCAGGACACAATGTGGATACCAATTTCTGCAGATAATTGAATCCACAGAGAGCCCTCAAAGGACCTTCCTAATGCCATTAGGTAACATCCAGGAGGTGTTCTGAGGCACAAGGAGGCTGTGTGAGGCCTACTCAGTGTCGTACACTCCCAGGGTTTTGGGGTGCTCAGAGTTCTTAGTTCTCGAACCCTAGAGCCCTCAAGGACCACTGTTCAGTAGTACTGCCACCACCCTGTACATGCCAGTGTCTCAGTCCAGGGACACCGAGACCCTCTAGGCTTAATTCTATCCCTTGCAGGCACTGAGCATTTTCTTTAATTAAAGCCTCAGTCCTCAAGTTACTAGTCTTCAGTGAGGATTTGGTAGCTTGCTGAACGGCTAGGCAGGATTCTGAACCTTTGTCCCCAACAGACAATGAAACAACTTAGTAAAAGGATTTTTACTTTATTAAATACATAGGGTTACATAAAGTTACAAAAGGCAGCAAATGCTAGATGCATAAAACTTCTAGGAAACATATCAGCATTAAAATAACAAAGCTAACTGGCTATCTCTATTATTCCCTAACTCTCACCTGGATCAGCTTTCTTTTGTAGATCTTTCCTCCAGGTTACCTATGAGGCCACATGGCCCTGGTGGAGCAGGCTCTCCCTGCAGGATGTTGCAGCCACAACCTTTTCCACCAAAAGATGAAGACCCAACACCCCCTTTGGGCTTTGTTCTTATACTTTTCAGGCTAACAGGATGGAGGTGACTCTGTACTTATTTTAAACTGTCCAATCAGAAACTCTTGGGGACAGAATTTTCCAATGTGATGTAGGGGACACAATCTTCCATGTGATGTAGATCTTATCTACATCACATGATTCTATGTACAAAACTAAATTGCTCTTTTTGTTGGTTTTTTTAAGAAGTGGGGCTGGATGCTAGCCCTCTCAGCTCTCTCCTCCCCACTGGAGGTCCACAGCTGCATTCCATCCTTGATGGGCGCCTTTCTGTCTGCTTAGGTGCTACACTATCACCTTCCATTGAGTTGTTAATTCTGTTGGCAGTTGTTACTCACATCCTTGCAGCTAGGAACTGCAAGCCACTTCTCTGTTACTGGTTAAGTTTGGTTCAGGCCCTACATGCTACTAGGCCTAAACTGTACATTCATGACATACCCAGGGCCTCAGAAAGCTTCCAAGAGGTGACCAGAGGCACTTCCAGTTTTTGCATTGAAAAAAACTGGTATATTTTATTCTGGTATTAGATAGTTGCAAATCCTGTGATGGAGAGAGTTGCATCTCTCACTTTGATGGAGGCAAGAAGGATTTTAAATCTTTGGATTAGCCAGGGAACTATGACAGAATATCAGACTAAGGGCACAATCCTGAAATGCCCATGGACTGTGCGCCTTGCGTCTGCCCAGGTGGGTTGCAAATGTGCCATAAGGCACGTTTGTGCCTCCTTGGAAGTAAGCTGGGCTGGTGCTCAGAGGAGTGCTGGCCTGTGGAGGCTGACACAAACCTCTGCACCGGTTTCCTCAGCAAGACTTGCATCAGCCCTGAGAGTCCAATTCTATCCAGTTTGCCACTGCTGATGCAGCTGCAATGCAGTCCCAAGTTAAGGGAACAAATGCTTTGTTACTTTGAGGAGGCCCTTAATCATTGTGTACTTGCATGGATTCAGGATGAAAATGGAACTTTGCCTCCTGAGATCAACTCAAGAGATCAGATGTGAATCTGCTCATAATTCATGCCGTATTTTTGTTCAATGTTTTGTCTACATCACATGATTCTATGTACAAAACTAAATTGCTCTTTTTGCTGGTTTTGATAAGAAGTTATGGTTTTTCTTTGCTTCCTATCTAGGTTTTAATTTTGGGCCAGTGTCAGAGATTTTTACACTGACCATAGCTTAGGTCCTTGCTTGCCTCTTGTAACTTTCCTTAAGTCTTCACTGTCAATAAGATATTCTTTTCCATCTATGGAAAGAAATTTCATCTGGGGGTTGGAGGGGTAGAGAGACTGTAGGATGTTGTCATCACTCCCTGGTGGTGAATTTTCCAATAACATCTGACTGGTCAGAATGCTTGTTCAGATTCAGTTAACAATAAAATCTAATACAAGTGAGAGATGGAAACTGAGGCAGAGAGAGAGAGAGAGAGAGAGAGAGAGAGAGAGAGAGAGAGAGAAACTAAAAAGAATTTAAGCCACCCAATATGAGTGAGCTGAGATTTGGACAGGGCACAGTTAAAAATCTTAGGCTGTCTTCAACCAACTCTTTTTTTCTCTCTACTAGTCAGATTTAGAATTTTTGCTACAGTCATGCACAAGGTCCATGCACTCCATGGTCATGCACAAGGTCTAGCCCACTGCTGTATGTTGACTGGGATCATCTAGGAGTTCTGGCAGACTGTTTCCAGCCTTCCCATCTATGATTCATTAAACAGGGATTTCAAGGACTGAAACTGGGACTATTTGCATACAAAGAATACTATACTATCTCCACACAGGTACCCAGTTCACAAAGGCTCCCTTTCTGCCTAACAGTTGCCTGATAAAGGTGCAATGCAATCCTATTTTGTGCTGGAACAGGCAGGCCAGGAGGCTAGCACTGTATCCAGCGCAAGATAGGGCACCAAAGTGGCTCAGCGGGAAGCAAGGGGAAACTCTTCCCCTTACCCCCAGGTAAGCCACTGAAGCCCCTATGGGTCTCCTTGAACTTGCCCCACCTCGTGAGGTGGAACAAGTCAGAGGAGAGAAGAGCGACTTATAGCCACTCTGTGCTGCTCAGCAATGGGGGTTGGGATCCGGCATAAGAGCCAGGTCCCAGTCCCCACCCACCCGTCCCCGGGATCTTCCTCCTCCCGACCTCTCCCTGCCTTGGAATGTCTCCCACTTGCCTCCTGCCCTCCTCCTCCCTGCCCATCCCAGAGCCTTGGGTTAACTGAGCTTGGCCAATGCAAGGCTCCCCCATGAAGTCGGCATGGAGGCTGGATTCAGCCTCCCTGGGTCACTGTGCATCCTTGTGCAAGCCCAGCTGACTCCTGAGGAGGTGAAAACATGCTTTATGGCACTTTTGCAACCCTCCTGGATCGGCCCAAGGGACTTGCGCTGGCCTAAAGGCGACTCAAGATTGTGCCCTTAGAAACATAGCTTTTCCTAGTTTGCATCACAAGGAAAAGCTTTGCCTCTATGATACCATCTGTTCTCTGCCCATATGAAGTCAATGTTTGTTGTTCTAGTAACTAGAAAAAATAATGCCACAAAGAAGTGGAGAGCAAATGGAATAGGATGACTATTAACTTAGAAACACTGTATGCAAGAACATGAATCCCCTGACGGGGGAATCAAAGAGCACAGTCCATTGGGAGCTGAGCTCTCAGTGCCTGTACTTCCTACTCTGCTAGAATGACATCATTTTTCTGAGGCAGAAAACTCAGTGCCCAATAAATAGTGTCTAGGCAGTTGGGCAACTGAAGGTACTCAGGAGGTCCAGGGGATCATCTGAATACTACTGATCCTGAGGACAACATTTGGGTGTTAGTCCTCTCACCTCCAAGAGAGGCAAACACTGAAACAGAGAAGACTTGGAATCCTCTAAAATCCCTGCCAAGAGCCTGGGTAAGTCTTATTGCATCACCAGCCTTCCAAAATTATTGAAGAATAATATGCAACACTAAAAAGAAATATCAAAGTAATTGACCAGAGGTAATGTTGATTTTAAATAGTTCAGCTTCCACCTTCATCAGTAACTCAGTTACTGTGTCACTAGCCAAGGTGGTGACAATCTGAAGCTTGTTAGAGGTGTGCGAATTCTCAGAATGCCTGACTTGGGAGAATTAAAAATATATATGAAGACTTAACTACATAATCATTCGCATGTTTATGCAGAAGTAAGCCCCCACTCTGTTCAAATGTGCTGGAGCCTTCTCAGTTTTGCCCCTATTTTTTCTCTTTCTCTTTTTTCCTAACAGATATTCCAGACAGTCCAGAGAGAGAAGAGGGATCTGATGCACCTGGTTTATAGACAAAGACCCTGATGTTCAGTTGCAGGGATCACAGAGATCTTATCTTCCAACATCTACTAAAAGTGTCTTATTCTGAGAATGGTTGAGGGAAATAGTTCTACTGTCAATGAGTTCATCCTCTTGGGTATCTCAGATGACCCACAAATGCAAATTGTATTCTTCGTAGTGTTCCTGATCATCTATTTGGTCAACATGGTGGGAAACCTGGGCATGATCATCCTGATCTCATTTGATCCCCAACTTCACAACCCCATGTACTTCTTCCTGTGGCACTTGTCCTTCTGTGACCTCTGCTACTCTTCTGCCATTGCCCCCAGAATGCTGTCCGACTTAGTATCTGACAGCAGAATCATCTCCTTCTCTGGTTGCACTGCCCAGTTCTACTTCTTTGCAGCCTTTATAGATGCTGAGTGCTACATTTTGGCAGCGATGGCCTACGACCGCTATGTGGCCATCTGCAACCCACTGCTCTACTCCTCTGCCATGTCCAAATCTCTCTGTACGTGGCTGTCACTTGGATCATACATTGCCAGTACAACTAACACCATAATACACACAACAGCCACATTTAGCCTTCGCTTCTGCAGCTCCAACCTCATCAACCATTTCTTCTGTGATGTTCCTCCCCTCCTGGCAATCTCTTGCTCAGACACCTACATCAATGAGATTCTGCTTTTTACTTTTGGTGCTTTTGTAGAGGTGAGTTCCCTTTCAGTCATCCTTGTCTCATATGCCTTCATCTTAGTGGCTATCCTAAGAATGCCCTCTGCCTCAGGGAAGCTTAAAGCTTTCTCCACCTGTGGGTCCCACTTCACAGGGGTCACTATATTTTATGGAACTATGCTTTTCATGTATCTACGACCCACTTCAGTCTATTCTCTGGATCAAGACAAATGGGCATCTGTGTTCTACACAGTGGTGATCCCTATGCTCAACCCTCTGATCTACAGCCTGAGGAACAAGGATGTTAAAGAAGCTTTTAGGAAGCTGATCAAGAAGAAAATAAATTCTTTCTTAACCTGAGATGCAACATTATCATCACTTTGTGTGAGCATGATATTGAAACTTTTTTAGTTTCTAGAACTGTTATTCAGAATATTAATATACCACTATTTTTACTTATAGCTAGCCCTCAATTTTTTTGTTTGCAACTTCCAAATCCCAGTTGATAGACAGGAGATTGACTGAAGCTTTTGGAATTGCTCCAATGTAAGTGATCTGGAGATGATGCGTTCCAGCCAAAGACATGTGAGCACAGAAAGGCACAGTAATCAATAGTAGTGTGCACAGTCCTACCATGCAGACTCACTTCTCCATGGATATTGCAAAAGAAGCCTGAATAGCCTTAGTGCATCATCCTTGTGCCCTTTCCTACTTATCCCACATGTTGTCCAAGCAAAAACATATCTATAGCTATAATTACCCAATGACTCATTTGTCATTCTCATGCCCTGGTGAATAAAGAAAAAATTCTCTGGAACGGATAAGTTTGTTGACTTCCAGTCTGACAATCTGTCCTGGTTCTAGTTAACAGCAATAGAGCTTTGAGACCAGCTTGCCAAGAGACGTTTTCTTCTCTTGTAAGCAAACTCTTTAGCAGATAATTAGTACATTGTAAGAAGATGAAAAGTTTCAAAGGTACTACTGTCACTGTGAAAATGTTCAGGCATGTCAAAATGGAAGAAGCACGTCCCAGGCTTTCTTTCTAATTCAGATTATGTGCCTGGACACAATTGGTATTGGAAGGGTTAAAGAAATGGCTCATGCCAAAAAATTTGCTGTGAGATTTTATTTACTGGTACTGGGGAACTGGGACTGAAAGCACTAAGTGAAGACCTGAAGGTAAAAGGTGGCTCCTGAGGCTGTGTTATTGCTGTAACAAAGGCACTGGGTGTGGGGTGGCACACAGCTTTTTGCTAACAATCATTTCAAGACCAGAGGCAAAGTCAGTGAGCTGATACTAAAATGGCATTACTTTGTCCACAGCTTAGTGCGAGCTCTTGGCTAATGATGTCATAAGTGAAGATATTTTTTACTTACCTCCCTGTAGGCCATCTGATTCCCAAAGGGTGTCCTCAGACCTACACCAGCTCTTTTGCTGGCATAAGTCTGCGGAGACTCTGGGTCTCAGCCAAGATGGGGGCAATAGGAGCCAGTATGCATGGCTGTTGCTGTGCTCCACACCACTCCTACTTCTAGTCCAGCTTGTTTCCTCCTTGATCAGCCCCTGATCCATCCTGTCACCATATTACCATTGACAGTGGAGATTCTGCAAGCCAGTATCACCTGCTCACAGCTTCCAAGGCTTTGCTTTGGTAGCAGTGGACCACAAAACTGCAGAGCACTTGCTGCACCATGGCCCAGGACTTACAGTGTGCCAGCATAAGGCCTAGACAAGATTAGGTCCTTAATTTTACATATAGAGATGTGTCCCATGGGGGTGCATGCAGGCACCCCCGTGGACCCAATCTGCAGATAAATGGATCTGCGGATACAACAGGCTTGTGCATGCGGGAGAATCTGCGGATATTATATACCTGGATTTTCAGAAAGCATTTGACACGATCCCTCATCCAAGGCTGCTGAGGAAACTCCACAGCCAGGGAATTAGAGGGCAGGTCCTCTCCTGGATTAGGAACTGGTTGAGGATCAGGAAACAGGGAGTGGATGTCATTGGGAAATTCTCACAGTAGAGGGAGGTGAAAAGCAGTGTGCTCTAAGGATCTGTCCTGGGACTGGTGCTTTTCAACCTGTTCATAAATGACCTAGAGACAGGGTTAAGCAGCAAGGTGGCTAAGTTTGCGGACGACACCGAACGTTTCGAGTGGTGAAGACCAGAAGAGATTGTGAGGTGCTCCAGAAGGATCTCTCCAAGCTGGGAGAATGGGCAGCAAAATGACAGATGCATTTCAATGTCAGTCAGTGTAAAGTAATGCACATTGGGGCAAAACATCAAATCTTCACATATAGGCTAATGCAGTGTTTCTCACACTGTGGGTTGGAACACACTAAGTGGGTCACGAGCCAATTTCAGGTGGGTCTCTATTCATTTCAATATTTTATTTTTAATATATCAGACTTGATGCTACCAAGGTATGTAACTGCATTTGTGAAAATGTTACGGACTTGTACTTTTAGCAAGCTGCTATGTATATATTTTTTAACAAAGTTAGTAAATGGGACTTATTCCTGAATAAGTGTGAGTAGGATTGCAGCCTAGGATTGATAAAAATGTTCCTGCTTGATGATGTCAGTTCTGGTCATGACATCACTTCCAGTGGGTCCTGACAAATTTTCATTCTCAAAAGTGGGTCCCGGTGCTAAATGTGTGAGAACCACTGAGCTAATGGGTTTTGAGCTGTCTGTGACGGATCAGGAAAGGGATTTTGGGGTGCTGATGGACAGCTCGAGGAAAGTGTTGACCCAGTGTGTGGCAGTGGTAAAGAAGGCTAATTCTATGCCATTCCTGGCATAGAATTGAATTAAGAATTAAGTGCCAGGAAACACTCTTCAAGGAATTCTGTGCTCAGCTCTGAGGATATTAAAAGTAACGGTGATGTTCCTCAGCACCCGTCTAACAACCTTCCTCAAACTATCATGTCACCTCGGAAAGGCTTTCTTAGCCGTGACACAAGCCTCCAGTCTTTAGATTTTGTTTCGGCACTGTCCAATGAACACTCGAGACAACAGATATGGGAGAAAAGGGCCACTTTATTTCACATTAGCAAGAGAAGCAGAGGCTGAGACCTGCAGCATCCGAGGCAGCGAAAGCCCCTGTGGTGCGGGGAGGGACCTCTGGGCGGTACCAGAAACCTCTGCCCCCAGGCGGGCATGCACCCGACTCCAAGTCACGCCCCGCTGCTGGGCAGCGTGTCTCATCCATGTCTATCCCTTAAGGGGAAGGCAGCCGGACCGTGGACTGCGCCACCTCGAGCCGCTGAGCCTCTGAGGTGTGCCCCGCGGTCCCGGCCAGGGCCCCGTCTACGTCCTCGTGCCGCCAAGCCCCTGAGGACTGAAATAGGGTTCCGCCCTGCCTATGCCACCTGAAGGTGCATGCCAAAAGTCCCATTCACGCCTCCTAACCTGCACCACCTGCCACAAGGAGGGGTCAGCCTAGCGCTTGACCCCCCCCCGCTCCCAACCAGGGGGAGACGCGCCTTAAGGCAATCCTGCAGGTCTCTCAGAAAGATGTCCGCCCTCTGCTCAGACAAGTGCAGCCATCTCCTCTGTAGAGAGCAGGCATTGAGAAGGCAATGGCTGGATGCACAATGACCCGTCCACCGGTCCATGCCACAAACTGGCCAATCTCTTTGGCAACTTTCCACCTCATCCTCTCCACCTCAGCACAGTGGCTGGCACTGTTCTCCTTCAATTACTCCGCCATTGCGGGTAGCAGCTGGCCCCACCACATCTTCTGCTTGGCCAGTCAGCCAACTTGCATGGCAGGGCCGTGCCCAAGCTGCATTCCAAAATGCCTCATGGCTGCCCACTTGCGGGCCCAAACTACCATGGACTGGCCACAGACAGTTCACGAACCAGCTTCTCACCACATCCTGCAGAAGAAGAAAGATAAGTTACTGCCACAACCCCTGCCCATTGCAGTGCCCCCCCATAAAAGGGGGGTGCCAATGAAGGAGCCTGCCTCTAAAAGATCCAAATGTAGTGTCTATAAGCTGTAGAGCACCAAGGATCTACCTGGAATGAAGGCTATACTCCTTTGGCTGCAACTCTAGGGCTATGAGGGCATGTGAAAAGACCACCCTAGACTGGGATAAAGTCAGCGGGGAGCTGTCCGCGTGCTGGAACAGGGCTCCCACTCGTACTCCTGCAGTGCCTTAACTGGGCACAGCGGCAACCCACCTGTCAAGCAGGTTGGAAAACCTCACCCCTCTCTTAAAGGTGTAGGGGTAGCTGAGCAGGTTGTTACCCGAACTTCGCCCCTCCCTCACCAGAGCAGGGACCGTCTACCTGTTAAGTGAGTTAGCCGCATTGCCCCTCTCTACAATGGAATAAGGGCTGCGTACCTGTTAGCAGGTTGTTGACAGCATATCCCACCTTTCCCACTGAAGCAGGGATAGCATGCCCATTAAAGTGGTTGGTAACACTGCCTGTTAAGCAGGTTGGTAGCAACTTTGCTGACATAACCTCACCCCTCCCCCGCTGGAGGAGGGACCACTCATCATTAAGTGGGTTGGTAACCTCGCCCTTCTCTCAAGGAACAGGGGCAGCATACCTGCCAGTGGGTTGTCAGTCCTGACAAGCGGGCTGGTAACAGAACATTACCCCTTTCCCAGTCGGGGGCAGAGCACCCATTAAACGGTTGCTAACAGAACGCCCCCCTCTCGAAGAAGAAGGGGCCACAAATCCATAAGGGGGGTTGTAACCAAACATTGCCCCTTCCCCAGGAGCCGGGACAGTGCACCCATTAAGTGGGCTGGTAACGAAACATCACCCCTCTCTAAGGAGAAACGGCTATGCGGGTTGTTAACAGAAACCTCCTCCCCTCTTCCAAAGGCCTAGTGGCATTATGCCCACTAAGTGGGTCTGCACCAGAACACCCCCCCTCTCTGAAAGGAGTAGGGGCAGTACTCCTGGTACGCACATTGTTGACAGAATACCACCACCCCCACAGAAGTCGGGTAAGCACACCCATTAGGCAGCTTGGTAACAGATCGTCATCCTCCCCTAAGGAGAAGGGGTAGCATGCCTGTTAAGCAGGTTGGTCATGGAACGCCACTCTTCTCTTAAAGGCGTAGGGGGCAGCACACATATCTCCTCTCCCAAGGAACAAGGGCAGCATGCCCACCAAGTGAGTTACTAAATGCCCTGCTGATGCCCAGGGAAAACATAATATTAAATGCTATACTCTCATATTAAATGCCCCATCCACTCTGCCCCATTCCTTGGGTGCTGAAGCCTGGCCAGGCAGCTTTCAAAGCGGCTCCCACATAGATGGAGTGTATGCTGTAAGCAATCTGAGATGGCCAGGGGCTCCCCATATGCCTCTAAATATCCTCCAAAACTGAGGAAGTATTAACAAGGAGGAGGTCAGGTGCCTGGGAGGAGATCATTGCGGGTGGTTGGGCTGGTGTATCTGTACTGGCTTGCACTCATTGGAGCTCATTTTATGCCCGTATACTCATCATTAAGTCCCATTAAAATCGATGGAACACACTCCCAGGAAAGTGTGATCAGGATTGTAGCCTTAAGTCCAGCTATGTCTACCTGGATACAAGACCCCTTATACTCCTGGGACTTATTCCTTGGAAGTTGGAGCCAGGATCTGAGCCCTATGCTCTAAGCCTCTGCATGCCCCATCAGAAGCAAGCCCCCATTATCACCCAAGGGGCTCACTCCCCGTAAAGTGGGCGAGGACTGCAACCCTATGACCAAGTCTCTGTGTGCCTGTTCAGAATCAAGCCTCCTTATAGCCCAAGCAGCTTACTCCTTGGAAAGTGGGGTGAGAACTGCAGCCCTATAATCCGGAAGCAAGGCCCCTTATAGTCCATGGAGCTTACTCCCAGGAAAGCGTGGCTAGGATTGCAGCCAGAGTCCAAGGCTCTGCCTGCCTCCTCAGAAGCAAGGCCCATTATAGACTATGGGGCTTACTTTCAGGAAAGTGTGTCTAGGATTGCAGCCAGAGTCCAAGGCTCTGCCTGCCTCCTCAGAAGCAAGGCCCATTATAGTCCAAAAGGCTTACTCCCTGGAAAGTGGGGCGAGGACTGCAGTTCTATGGTCCAAGCCTCTGCATGCCTACTCAGAAGCAAGGCCCCTTAAGATCCAAGAGGCTTACACCCTGAAAGTGGGACAAGGACTGCAGCCCCATGATCCAAGCTTCTGCATGCCTACTCAGAAGCAAGCCCCATTATAGTCTAAGGGGCTTCCTCCCTGGAAATTGTGGTTGGGGTTGCAGCCCCAGCATTTAAGCCTCTGCCTGGCTCCTCAGATGCAAGCCCCATTATGGTCCCTGGGGCTTACTCACATGAAAGTGGGTGACGCGGAGGTGCTGAGCTGGCGCCCGCCTCCCATGGCGACTCCCCATGTGCCTGATCCTGCATGCAGCAGGGATCCGGGCTCGGCAGGACACCTCCTGGAGGTGCTGGCCTGCAGCCACATGCAGGTAGCTGCAACAGTCCTGCAGCTCGAGCAACATGCGGCCAGGCATCTGCTCCGTGCCATGCAGATCCTGCTCCCATGTGGAGTGCACTGGGAGCCCTGAGTTTGCCTGCCAGCTGCATGCAGGGAGCTGCAACAGTCCTGCAGCTGCGTGGTCCACAGTCAGGGAATTAGAGGACAGGTCCTCTCGTGGATTGATAACTGGTTGGAGGCCAGGAAGCAGAGAGTGGGTGTCAATGGGCAATTTTCACAATGGAGAGAGGTGAAAAGCGGTGTGCCCCAAGGATCTGTCCTGGGACCGGTGCTTTTCAACCTCTTCATAAATGACCTGGAGACAGGGTTGAGCAGTGAAGTGGCTAAGTTTGCAGACGACACCAAACTTTTCTGAGTGGTAAAGACCAGAAGTGATTGTGAGGAGCTCCAGAAGGATCTCTCCAGACTGGCAGAATGGGCAGCAAAATGGCAGATGCGCTTCAATGTCAGTAAGTGTAAAGTCATGCACATTGGGGCAAAAAATCAAAACTTTAGATATAGGCTGATGGGTTCTGAGCTGTCTGTGACAGATCAGGAGAGAGATCTTGGGGTGGTGGTGGACAGGTCGATGAAAGTGTCGACCCAATGTGCGGCGGCAGTGAAGAAGGCCAATTCTATGCTTGGGATCATTAGGAAGGGTATTGAGAACAAAACGGCTAATATTATAATGCCGTTGTACAAATCGATGGTAAGGCCACACCTGGAGTATTGTGTCCAGTTCTGGTCGCCGCATCTCAAAAAAGACATAGTGGAAATGGAAAAGGTGCAAAAGAGAGCGACTAAGCTGATTACGGGGCTGGGGCACCTTCCTTATGAGGAAAGGCTACGGCGTTTGGGCCTCTTCAGCCTAGAAAAGAGACGCTTGAGGGGGGACATGATTGAGACATACAAAATTATGCAGGGGATGGACAGAGTGGATAGGGAGATGCTCTTTACACTCTCACATAATACCAGAACCAGGGGACATCCACTAAAATTGAGTGTTGGGCGGGTTAGGACAGACAAAAGAAAATATTTCTTTACTCAGCGCGTGGTCAGTCTGTGGAACTCCTTGCCACAGGATGTGGTGCTGGCGTCTAGCCTAGACGCCTTTAAAAGGGGATTGGACGAGTTTCTGGAGGAAAAATCCATTATGGGGTACAAGCCATGATGTGTATGCGCAACCTCCTGATTTTAGGAATGGGTTAAGTCAGAATGCCAGATGTAGGGGAGAGCACCAGGACGAGGTCTCTTGTTATCTGGTGTGCTCCCTGGGGCATTTGGTGGGCCGCTGTGAGATACAGGAAGCTGGACTAGATGGGCCTATGGCCTGATCCAGTGGGGCTGTTCTTATGTTCTTATGTTCTTATGAGCGCACTTCAACCTGCTACTTGGGCAGGCGGGAGCCTGGAGCAGCCCTGCGATCACAGCGCCCCTCTCCAGCAACCCTTGTGGGCACCCTCCCAGGAAGCAGCAGCAGGAGCTGCTGTGCACTGCAGACCCAGGCAAGGTCAGCAGGGAGAACTGGCTCTGAGCTAGAAGGCGGCAGCCTGCCCCCTCCACCCAGCAGGCCAGGGACTGAGCGCACACTCTAAGCATGTCTGCTTGGAACAAGTCCCCCTGCACTCCCCGGGGCTTACTCCCAGGAAAGTGTGGGAAACTCCCCGGGGCTTACTCCTAGGAAAGCAAGTCCCCCTGCACTCCCCGGGGCTTACTCCCAGGAAAGTGTGCCTGCACTGCACCTGATCCTTCCTTGGGCAGAGCCTGCCCAAAACCCCATCCCCACCTTACAGATCAAACACACTGCACATGAGATCCAGCGCAGGAGGCCTCCTCTGGAGTTGCACTGGTCCTAAGGTGGCTGGATGGGGTCAGGTCCACTCTGTTCCCACGTTGCCCACGTGCAAAGAAGGAAGAGGGCTGGGTCTCGTGCCCTTTTAAAAGGTCCGCTGTAGCTGCCAGACCCAGCCCCTTTCTCCTCCCCTTTGGGGAGGGACTCTCGTGTCCCGGCCAGGCCAAACAAACTCCGATCACCTTTTAATTGGGTGATCAGGATACTGCTGCAGTTGGACATCGATGAGGACGAACTGACCAGGGAGGCCCTGGAGACATTTAGAGTTCTTTCCCCACAGGAGCAGCTGCGGATGGTCAAGAAGGTGGAGATGGTCTGGCAAAAATTGTGCTGACCCCCTGTTCTTCTGCACCACCCAAGAGCTTACTTCCTTCACAAGACTGTCCAACATCTTTCTCAGATGTGGCCCCCCCCCAGAGGTGGTCTCTCCTGGCTGAGATCCACCAAGAGCCCCCAGCTGGGAGAGGTTTGTCCTCCCCTTTTTATGGGTGCTCTGCCTCCTCAGGGTCATCATCTGTCAATGTGGCTCGGATCCTGAGCCTATGAAATTGCCTTATAATCCTATGGATTTACTATCTAAGATGTCCACTGTCAGTGGCCCTTGCCAACTGGATGTGGTGTTGGAGGAAGCAGCAGCAGAGACATTCAAATCACCTTCACCAACTAAACAACAGTCAACACCTGCTGATTTAGAGAAAGCTACAGTACAATCACCTCAGCTTTCATCAAAGGATATTCAGTTTAGTCAGCTGCTGCAGATATCTTCTACACTTGACCATACTCAATCCCTTTTAGTAACTGGAACAGCCCCAGAAGGAGCTAATCTGCCGAACAACTTGGAAACCAAATCAAGACTGTCTGAGGACTCTATCCCTGAGTCTGGGACACAGCAACTTGTTATAAGTAACCAGAGGGGTCTAGACACTCAAATCCCCTCAACTTCAATTCCATCAGATTGACCCTTACCCAACTGCTCCCAGAGCATCCCACAAGGCCAGCTGAAAATCCTATCCTGGAATATCACTGGCTGGTTTGCAAAGACACGGGGAAAAGAGCTAGACACTGTCTTAAGAGACCAAGATGTTCTTTTACTGCAGGAAACTTGGGCAATTATACCTATCGAGTTTGAAGGGTTTTCTTCTATATCTTTGCCTGCACAGAAGAATGCAGTAAAAGGCCGACCAGTTGGAGGCCTTGCTATATTAGTGAAACGTGCTTTCAAGTATTAGTTGTTATTTATGGCTGATAGTTGTTACAAAATACAAGTGATCAAGCTGAAGTTAATGCCACAAAGTGGCATAATGATAATCAATGTATACATGCCTCCTTTAAAAGATAAATCTGCAACAGAAAAGCAACGGGTATATCTTAGTGGTATAATCAATGACCTGACTGGTAAATTCCCATCTTATAAATCACTAATCGCAGAAGATCTCAACTCCAGGGTGGGGCAAAATTCTGACATCTTTTATCAACTTTGGGATTTACCTACGGATATGATGTTGCCTGAGCCCTGCTTATTTGAAAGGCAATCGAAAGACAGAACAATCAATGCTGCGGGGCTGTTTCTAGCCAAATTCTGTGTTACCTATGACCTTATTTGGCTGAAAGGCCTAGATATATTGGGGGATAATGGAGAATTCATTTACATCTCATCTAGAGGTGTAAGTGTCATTGATTACATTTTGGTCCCCCCTCAACTCCTTCCACAGATAGCTAACTTTTGTGTTGGATACCCTCATTCTAGTGACCACCTACCTCTGATGTGTGATTTAGCTTATTTTCCAAATTGTTATCATAACACTAATATCCAGAAGGAAGCTGGCTACTCAAGCATAACAAAAAGAATTAAATAGGACCCAGATTCTAAGGATTCATTTTGTGCATTGATACAGACAAAGGAAATCCCTCAGTTGTCTACTTTGGATCAACCAGGGATTATCCTCTTTTTTGAGGACCTAATATCCACTCTCTTGAATATATTAGGTCAGATCCCTTCACCCAGTAGAACTGAGGGTTGGTGAGATGATTCTGCCAAGATTGATCAGATCTGCTTATATCTGAAAACTGCTGTTCGCAGCACTTATAAAAAAAATTCAGAGATACTCATAGTAGACCACTTTTACACCAATATTTCAAGCTGACTGCCCGCCTGAAGGATGCTGTTAGAGTTTCAATCCATCGCATTGCAGAAGCAAGATGGCCACTCTTAATTAACGCTGTTAGATCTAAAAATGTCAAGAGTTTTTGGCAAATAATATCAGGCTGTTTTCATAAAGAGCCAATCGGTATTACCACAATTTCTGCTAATCTGTGGGAAACACATTTTAAATCAATTTTTTTTTATGAATCCAAATCTATCTCTGTTGTTAAGGCACATATCCTGCCAGACCTCCCAGACTGGCCCACAGTCTCAGTGGATGAGATCATTTCAATTATTAACCAGCTGAAACATGTAAAGCAGCTGGCCCAGACACAATTCCATCAGATATCTATAAAGCAGCACCGGATTGGTGGGCCCCAATCATTGCAGAATTATTTACAAGAATTAATAAATTTGGAGTAATTCCAGAATCCTGGACTAGATCAAATTTGGTCCCTATTTTCAAAAAAGGAAATACGAACCTTCCTTCCAGTTACAGGCCGATAAGCCTTCTGGATGGATCAGACAATTGGGCAATTCACATAAAACACATAAAATGTAGGCTTTCTTTCCAATTCAGGCTACACAGGTCAACACACATTTTGCTTCCAACACACAAGTGCCTCCTAGTGGACAAGACCTCCTAGTGCCCCTACAGACCCTGTGTAGCAGAAGGTTGAACCAGAAGATACCAATGCCCAGGAACCAGTACCAAATGAGGGTCAGCTCCCTGTGGAACTGCAGTTTCAAGGACATGGTAGTCCTCTGGTTAAGAAGGAATTCAGCTTCTTCTTGATCAGCTTCCTAAAAGTTTCTTTAACATCCTTGTTCCTCAGGCTGTAGATCAGAGGGTTGAGCATGGGGACCACCACAGTGTAGAACACGGATGCCCATTTGTCTTGGTCCAGGGAATAAACTGAAGTGGGTTGTAGATACATGAAAATCATAGTTCCATAAAATATAGCGACCCCCGCGAAGTGGGACCCACAGGTGGAGAAAGCTTTGAGCTTCCCTGAGGCAGAGGGCATTCTTAGGATAGCCACTAAAATGAAGGCATATGAGACAAGGACGACTGAAAGGGAGCTCACATGTACAAAACTACCAAAAGTAAAAAGCAGAATCTCATTGATGTGGGTGTCTGAGCAAGAGGTTGCAAGGAGGGGAGGAACATCACAGAAGAAATGGTTGATGAGGTTGGAGCAGCAGAAGCGAAGGCTAAAGGTGGCCGTTGTGTGTATTATGGCATTAGCTGTGCCGGCAATGTATGATCCAAGTGACAGCCATGTACAGAGAGATTTGGACATGGCAGAGGAGTAGAGCAGTGGGTTGCAGATGGCCACATAGCGGTCGTAGGCCATCACTGCCAAAATGTAAAACTCAGAACTAATAAAGACTACATAGAAATAGAGCTGGGCAGTGCAGCCAAATAAGGAGATAGATCTGCTGTCAGATACTAAGTCGGACAGCATTCTGGGGGCAATGGCAGAGGAGTAGCAGAGGTCACAGAAGGACAAATGCCACAGGAAGAAATACATGGGGTTGTGAAGTTGGGGATCAAATGAGATCAGGATGATCATGCCCAGGTTTCCCACCATGTTGACCAAATAGATGAGCAGGAACGCTACAAATAATACGATTTGCATTTGTGGGTCATCTGAGATCCCCAAGAGGATGAACTCATTGACAGTAGAACTATTTCCCTCGACCATTCTCAGGATGAGAAGACAGTTTCAGTAGATGTTTGAAGTTATGATTGCTGTGTTCCCTGGAACTGAATGTCAGGGTCTTATTCTATAAACCAGGTGCTGCAGATCTCTCTTCTCTCTCTGGACTGTCCGGAATATCTGTTAGGAAAGAAGAGAAAGACAAAAAAAATGGGTGAAGAGGAGGAGGAGGAGGAGGAGGAGGAGGAGAAGAAGAAGAAGAAGAAGAAGAAGAAGAAGAAGAAGAAGAAGAAGAAGAAGAAGAAGAAGAAGAAGAAGAAGAAGAAGAAGAAGAAGAAGAAGAAAGGAAGTTATCAAAAGTTAAGGCTGCAATCCTAACCACACTTTCCTGAGAGAAATCCCCATTGAACAAAATAGGACTTACTTCTGAGTAGACATGGTTAGAATTTTGCCCTAAGGCAAAGATTGCGCTATGCACAGTTTTCATATATTGTAAATGTTGGAAAAAATGTTTCCGTATACAGAAATTAGGTAAGTTCAGTGATAGCTCATGGTCTTACCTTAGCATCAGCCGGCATCCCTCCTCTCCTGGTGGTACGAAAGTGCCTTACGGTAATTTCGCAATATCTCCAGGCCGGTGCATGTGACTTGCACCAGCCCAATGGCCGGTTAGGTTTGGGCCCTCAGTCACTCATCACCAATCTTGGGTCAGATCACCATGGATCCACTCCTGGTGTCATGTGCACTTTCTGTAGGGACATGGTCACTTTTAAAGGCACAACAACTGGTAAGACATTTTATTTTTAAAACAGAATAACAGAATGCAAATCCAGCCATGTAGTATACATTATCAAAAGCAAGCTCCCTGAATTCCACTTTCAGTATGTTGACTACAGACCTTTACATGCACTTCAAAAATCACATCAGCCAAAACAGTAAAGAAGCTCAAGCAGCCTGTTCCTAAACATTTCCAATCTGGTTGCCAAAACCGCTATGGAGATACTTCCATAGAGAGAGCTGGAGAAAGCATAGATTCTTGGAGATACTTCCACTTGAGAAAGCATCAAATCCTAGGATACTGAAAGTAGAATAAAATGTCTCGATATAGAAACTAAAGATCCTAAGCCCTCATGGTCTCTATCTTGAGGATAATGCATAGGCTACCATAGACTGCAATCCCTATACACACTTACCTGAAAGTAAGCCCTATTGAACATAATGGAACTTACTTCTGAGTAAACATGCAAAGGATTATGTTGTTTTTATATCTCTCTTTAAATCTCTGGCACCAACCATTCTGTTGAGGATTCCAGCACCCCTAACAAGCTCCAGATTGTCCCCACCTTGGCTGGTGACACCTTAACTGTGTTACTGATGAAGGTGGAAGTTGAACTATTTAAAATTAACATTCTCTCTGGTCAATCACTAATTTAGACAATGCTATTTAGTGTCGGATATTATTCTTCAGTGATCCAGAGCCTACTTCTCTGCAGTGCGCTCTCTCTCTTGCTCTTTCTCTGTGTTGGGATGATGGATGCTGAAATCTATCAAAGCTGTGCTTGACCTTCAGTAGCTTTAGAAGGCTGGTGATGCAAGGATTCCAAGTCATTGACCTCTACTTCATTTGCTTTCCTCCTTAAAATCTCTTGTAGGTGAGAGGACTAACATCCAAGTGTTGACCTCAATGTCAGTAGTATTCTTATGATCCCCCTAACCTCCTGAGCATCTTCAGTTGCCCAACTGCCTAGACACTATTTACTGGATGCTGGGTTTTCTGCCTCAGAAAAAATGATGTCATTATAGCAGATCAGGAGGTGCTAAGAGCTCAGCTCCCAAAGGATCATATGACTCCCACGTCATGGGATGCATGTTCTTGCATATAGTGTTATTAGGTGAATAGTCATCTTATTCCATTTGTTCTCCAGTTCTTTGTGGCATTATTTTTTCTTGTTCCTGGAACATTGAATTTTGACCCTCTTATCTGTTCAAGAGAATAGATAATATCACAGAACCAGAAGGAGAACAATGGAGTTTCAACCTCCATTTTCTATGATGAGTCATCTGGCACATACAAACCACAGAAATCTTTGACAATCACATTGTCAAAGATCTGATGGTTGGAAAATGAATGAGAACTGTAATGTCCTAACTATCCTCCTGAATTAACTCAACAGATCAACTCAGGTGAGGAAATCCAAGGAAGTCAGCTTATATGTACCTTTATTAGTTCAGTAGCTGAGAGAAAATAATGAGAAACTGTTTTCCTGCTTCCTTTAAGAGGTGGTTTACCTGCTGATATTCCTGCTCAACCTAAAATCAAAAAAGTCACACATTCAATTTAAGCATGAGAAGCTTCCCAGTCACACTGTCTCATCAAGCCCCTGCAGATGACTCTGCAATGTCTTGTTGCAGCAAACCAACTTTGAATTCATTCTAATTCCTGAGTTAAAAGTACTTTGCTTCCCGAGAAAGAAAGGAGAGCCAAGAGCTGTCCATAATTCATTCTACTTTCTGACTTTATCTCCTGGTCCTATATAAAAAGCCAAATCACTCTTTTTCAGTGCAAACCTATGCATGTCTACTCAAAAGTAAGCCCTACTGAATTTAGTGGGACTTACTTCCAGGTAAGCGTGTATAGGATTGCAGCCCTTGTTGGAATTGTTAAGGAGAAGTTATGATTCTTGCTTTGCTTCCTCTTTAGGTTTTTATTCTGAGAGATTTTTGCACTTATCAGCTCTCTCACAGCTGATCTCCTTGCTTGCTTCTTGTGTCTTCCCTTAAGGGCTGTCACTATCAGAGCCCTGAAGCAAAAGGTGTTGAAGCTTCAGTACCATTCCTTCTATGGAAAGAAATCCCACTGTTCCTCCTTAGGGTTCTGTGGTGGGGGTGAGCCCTACTCACCCATGGATTTCTGAAGGGTCCTCCTGCAATGTGCTGATTTTCTGCATGTGGAGTTACATCACACGAAGAGGACTACTAATAAGGAGAGTCTGTGACTTTTGGGACTTGCTCCCTGAGGTGTGTCTTACCTTGGCAGCGCAGATGTGCAAAAGTGTATGAATGGCAGCCCATGATAAATTTCTGTCTTGGGAAAGAAAGAAAGAAAGAAATCCAGAGTAAATGGTACATCCACATCCAGGGACCCAGAAGAGGAAAGGCTGCCAATACAAACGTCTGTGGCTCAGACTGTGGCTCTAATGAGATCCCATTTGTTCAGTTCTCCCCAAATGGATATAGGAAGCCAAAGGTTAATGAGGGCCTGCAAATGAGAAGTGCAACAGGAAGCACCTCATTAAAGAGACACTCCTAGTTGCAATGGGTTAGAGTTACTACAGCTGTTTTCATGCAAGGACTGGCTCTATGTCCATATGTGGACCCCAGTGTCTGTGGTATGAATTCTGAAGTTGGTGGTTCCAGTTCTCCCTTCTTCTCAGTCATTTCCCCAACTTCTGGAAAGGCAGAAACTGGCCAACGGCGGAAGAAGGAAATTGGGGAGAGCAGTAGAGACTATAGGTGGTAGACCATCCACTATACTAGTCTCTACTACTTCTTCCAGGCTCCTTATTCCTTCCGTGTCTACCTTGCAGGAAGCAGAAAGAGACGGATGATAATTGCAACCCTTGCCCAAAGAAGGAGCCAGCCCTAAACGAGGGGGGGGGGGAAGAGACAGAGTTGTCCATCTGCCTGTGGCCCAAGGAAGAAAGAAAGTAAGTGCTTGATGGGGATGGCTTAATGTAGCAGCAGTGGGTCAAATGCACAAACACAGAGTTAGCAAGTCACACAAAAGAGTGAAGGACAAAAGACATATGGGGTCCTGTGATGCAGCTTTTTGTATCTTTTTCTTCCATAGAATTCTATGTTGTGGACTGAATGCTCCAAAGAATGGGATAAGCAATCAATGGTTTTTGACATTTATGGCACAATCCTATCTCCCCACCCCCATCAATACAGCCATGGTGCCTGAGTACGTGCTGCATCCTGCAGGAGAGGGGGAATCTCAGAAGTCTCTTCTGGGTAAGCCTCCAAGGTCCAGATGGGTCTACTTGGACCTGTGCCAGTGAATTGCTGGGAAAGTCTGACCTGGAATCCTAGACCAAAATGTAAGGTCTTACCTGGAATCCTGCTAAAATGTAAAACTCAGAACATACAAAAACTCCATAGAAATAGAGCTGGGCAGTGCAGCCAACTAAGGAGATGGTTCTGCTGTCAGATACTAAGTTGGACAGCATTCTGGGGACAATGGCAGAGGAGTAGCAGAGGTCACAGAAGGACAAATGCCACAGGAAGAAGTACATGGGGTTGTGAAGTTGGGGATCAAATGAGATCAGGATGATCATGCCCAGGTTTCCCACCATGTTAACCAAATAGATGAGCAGGAATGCTACAAAGAATACAATTTGCATTTGTGGGTCATCTGAGATACCCAAGAGGATGAACTACTGAACTGACAGTAGTTCTACGGGGGTTTGGAGTGAGGTGCCATCAATATGCTGATGACACCCAGCTCTATCTCTCCTTTCCTCCAGACTCCAGGATGGCGGTTGAGGGCCTGGAGCACTGTCTGGAAGCAGTGAGGATCTGAATGGGGGCTAACAAGCTGAAATTAAATCTGGATAAGACAGAGGCTCTCCTGGTTCAGAAATCCTTGATGCAGGTGATGGATTATCGGCTTGCTCTGAATGGGGTTGCGCTCCCTCTGAAGGAGCAGGTTCGCAGCTTGGGGGTCCTCCTGGACTCGCAGCTGCTCCTGGATTCCCAGGTGGTGGCTGTGGCTAGGGGGGACTTCGCTCAGCTTTGGCTGGTGCACCAGCTGCGGCCGTACTTGGATGGTGCAGACCTGGCCACGGTGATCCATGCCACGGTGACATCGAGGTTAGATTATTGTAACACGCTCTATGTGGGGCTGCCCCTGAAGACGGTTCGGAAACTGCAATTAGTGCAGAATGCGGCAGCCCGTTTGGTCACTGGAGCTAGGTGGTTTGACTCTGTCAGTCCGCTTCTCCGGGGGCTACATTGGCTGCCCATTCGTTTCCGGGCACAATTCAAGGTGCTGGTTTTGACCTTTAAAGCCCTATACTGCTCTGGGCCAGGATATCTTAGAGATCGCCTACTCCCATACAATCCGGCTCACCCTCTCAGGTCATCAGAGAAGGCCTTTTTACAAGTGCCGCCACCCAAGGAGGTCCCGGGGGCGGCTGCAAGAAATAGCGCCTTCTCGTTAGTGGCACCAACATTATGGAACTCCCTTCCCCTTGACTTGAGAATGGCTCCCTCTCTTGAGAGTTTTCGGCAAGGCCTGAAGACACTGCTGTTTATACAAGCCTTCTGATTTTTTGGCCTTCTTAACATTTTTTATACATCTTTTAGTTTTTTACAGGCCTGATTCCTCTGTGACTTGCTCTTTTGTGCTCTTTTTATTCTGTCTTTTAATCTGACTACTGTTTGTCTGTCTGAAACCTTTATTGGCATATCAACACAACACAATTAAGACATATTTTACAATTGTCGCAACAACTTGCATACTGACCCAACAACTTAAAAACAAGATACCAGAATTATTTAAATTCTGACAACGTTATTTTAAGAATCTCAGATAAATAACCAGCAACAGCTGCGGTTAAAGAGTCACAAACATCACTCATGAACCTAGAGAGGGTAATATCAGAAGGGGTTAGGTCAGGAGAAATCCAAGAATTTAAATAATGTTTACGAATGTCAAGATGAACTGGACAAAAAAAGAGTATATGAAACAAAAAATCAGGTGACTCATGACAAAAGAGACAGAGCCTTTTCTCCCGTGGAATGTTAAAAAAACGGCCAGAATGAACTGCTGAGGGGAAGATGTTAAAACGAGCTAACATAAAGGCTCGCCTATGTAATGGATTGATTAATGTATAAAAATAATTTGATACATGATTAAAGGATGGGGCCAAGCCAAAAGAAAGAGGAGAACAAATAGGGTTAAGATTAATACTTAAATAATTAAATTCAAATGCTAAAAGCTTGTCTTTTATCAATGAGTATGCTCTTGTAAGACTCAAATCTGCCAAGGATTCTAAAGAGAGATCAAGAGAAACAAGTTTATTTTCAATCAACCGAAACCAAGGAGAAGAATAAGAATCGCTTAACAAATCATATAAAAAAGAACCTGAATGAGAATTTAAAAACAATTTAAGCCAATATTTAAAGGTAAGTAACCAGGCTGTAGTTGATGGTAAATGAATACCTAATTCTAGGATAATTGTGGATACCCGAATTAAATTTGGGATCCCTAGAATTCTGCGAAAAAAAGATGTTGCAATCTGGTCAATATCCTTGTTAATTGCTTTAATCCAAATTGGAACACCATAAAACAAATGGGAGAGAATTTTGGACTGAAAGATCTGGATAGCAGCTGGAACATATTGATTACCTTCATTGTAAAAAAAAAATTTAATATTGCTTTAAGTTGAGGGGAAAGAGACGAAATGATAGCTTTCTTATGAAGAGACCAAGAAAGTTTGTAATGAAAAATAAGACCTAAATATTTATACGACTGGACTTGCTTATATATGTTTGGCCCTATCGTCCATGTTATAGGGGACCAAGAACGGGAAAACACCATAATTTGAGTTTTGTTCGAATTAATTGTTAGGTCATTTAGTTTGCAGTACTCCTGAAATGTAGCCAAGATGCAGCGAAGTCCCGATTTAGTTAAGGATAATAGTACTGCATCATCTGCATATAAAAGAGTAAAGACAGGGACCCCATTTAAAACTGGAGTAGAATGAATAGAAGAAGAAAGAAAAGAAGGTAAATCGGATAAAAATAAATTAAATAATAAAGGAGCAAGAATACAACCCTGGCGGACACCATTGTGAATAGGGAATCTGTCAGAGAGAGTATTAGAATTTGGAATTCGAACCTGACAAAAATTCTGGGAATGTAATTGGCGTAACAAAAATAATAATCGCAGATCTATTCCCCATTTGAGTAGTTTGGACCATAAAAGGTCTCGGTTCACGGAATCAAAAGCACCTTGAAGATCAACAAAGGCAACAAAAAGGTTAGCTTTATTATAAATGAAATACTTCTCAGCTAAATGAGTCAATGTAAAAATATGGTCAAGGGTAGAAGCTCCTGCCCGAAAACCAATCTCTTCCTTTCCAGGGAGGTTTTTAGAGGTTGCCCAGGAAGAGAGTTTTGTTAAAATGTACTTTGAATACAATTTCCCAATATTAGATAATAAACTTATTGGGCGAAAATTTGAAGGTAATGAAGGATCACCTTTTTTATAAACTGGAATAAGGATGGATGACAACCAGGCATCGGGAAAACGACCAGTGGAATTAACCAAAGTAAAAAAAGATGCAAGTGGTTCAGCCCACCATTTGGGATTATTAGTCAAAGTCTCATTCAAAATGTTATCGGGCCCAGGAGCTTTACCAGGTTTTAAAGAAAGAATTAACTCATGTATTTCATCGGGGGAAACTGGAGGCCATTCCAAAAGATCCTGTGGAACATTATTAGAGGAAAAAATTGGAGTCAGAGATGAAAATTTTTTTGAAAAAAAATCAACCCAAGTAGCTGCAGAAATAGATGGAAACAAATTTGAGATTGAGCGGGTTGATCTGGAGACTAAAGACCAGAAGGCCTTATGATTATGAGAAATAATTGCAGAATATAATTGATCCC
Source organism: Tiliqua scincoides (assembly GCF_035046505.1). Classification (NCBI taxonomy): domain Eukaryota; kingdom Metazoa; phylum Chordata; class Lepidosauria; order Squamata; family Scincidae; genus Tiliqua; species Tiliqua scincoides. The sequence goes on from NC_089821.1 coordinate 67,526,810, forward strand.
ACTTACGCAGGGCGTACTGATGTCTTTTCTCATCAAATAAATCATAGCATGATCTGCGCAAATAAAAGTAATCTCTTAAAAATGATGGGATTGGATGGGAGCGAATGAAAAAAAAAAGGGAATGTATTTGTTTCTTTAATTGCCAACAGTCAGCATCAAACCAAGAATTATGGTTAGAAGGAGCTCTGGATGACTGAGAGGGACTAGAAGAACTAAGAAAATTAACTAGAGAATCAATTAAAGCATTATAATCTCTTATAGCTGAGGATGGGGAAGAGAGGGTAAAAAGATTACTAATAAGAACAGTAGTCTCCGGGAGACGAGTCCACTGAGAAAAAGCTTGTTGTGAAATAGAAGACCATTTATAAGAACGACTGGAGTTAACAGAAAGTGAAGAAGAATGAGGGACATCATAGGGAAAAGAAAATGTTAATATAAGTGGAAGATGATCTCCCTCAGAACGATGGCCCACTGAGAAGTCAGAAAGAAAAGGTAAGAGATCAGGGGAAACAAGGGCATAATCAATAACACTCGGGCCTCTCACTGAAAAATGGGTAAACTCTCCTGAGGAATCATTACCTCTAGAACCATTTAATGTAACTACATTAGCAGAAGCACATAGATCAATAAAGGAAGCAGCATAACTATTAAAAGATAAATCTTTGGAAACCCTTGGAAAATGAAACCAAGGGGGGATTTGGTCATCCGATAACCAATTCATGTGTTGAGCGAGCGCAGTATTACTGGGGCCTATTCTAGTATTAAGGTCTCCTATTATTATCAACAGAGCAGAAGGAAAAGCTTTTAAATTATCTTCTATAAGTTTTTCAAGAGATTCCCATAGATTAGAAGGAGTAATAGCAGCAGGGGGGATATACACATTGAACAACAAAATCTTAAAAAGATTAATCTGTAAAAGAAAAATTTGAAAATACACAGATTGAGTTGGAATATGAAAAAAGGAAAAAGGAAATGATAACTTTACAAAACAGCAGAGTCCAACACGTGGACGTCCCAAGATGTTGGTTTTGAAAGCAGGTAAATGATAGGGAACATAACCAGGGATGGTCGGAGAAGACAAAGACCATGTCTCTTGAAATAAAATTATATCAAAAGTTTTCAGATAACAGATGAAATCTTTATCTGAAGCTTTTCTGGACCACCCCGAAATGTTCCAGGAGATTAAAGTAATAGTCATAACATTATGCAGAGAAGAAGAACAACAACAATCAGTTAGTCAACAATTAGAAGAAGGAACGATATAACTTTTAGGAGAAGCTTGAGGATCATAAGAAACCTCTAGCTGGTTTATGGTTGGAATAGGGGAGGTGTTCTGGATATCTAAAGGAAGTCCAGATGTAAAATTGTTACTCACAGTATTATTTAACAGACTAGATCCAGTAAAATCGAAATTTAGAGGTGGGGGATATTGGGAAGTTGCATCAATTAAACGAAAAGAATCAGTTAAAGAAGTTTTCTTAATAATACAGGTAGGAAAAAGGGATGTATGTGGAAGGGGTATAGGATTAGGATTAGAGGAAACAGCTGGAGGAGATAAAGCATCATTTAAAACCATAAAATCAGAAGGGATTTCTAAATTCGACATAGTAGGTATTAAAGGAGGCTGACTGGAGCAAGGATCATTCGACCCTACAGAAGAAATGGACAACAATTTTTTTTTTGAACATACAATTTCTGGTTTAGCAGCCTCCAAAGGGCAAGGAAGGGGAAATACTTTGGAAGCAGACAGAGAACAATCCAAAAGAGGAATAGAAAAGGAACAGTTCTTTGGCGAGCAGGGAGACTGTACTGACGCAGGAACGTCCATATTTCCTCCCTGAAGAGAAGTTTTAAATGGAACCAGTTTAGTTATGGTGGAATCACGAAAATAACGATGAGCAGATATACCTACTTCCTGAAGAGATCTAGTGGAAGCAAATAAAAGTCTCGGAATATATGAAGAACGAAATTCCAGGAGGAGACGAAGAGGGCGACGAAACGAAGATAAATGAACAAGATTCCGTAAATCAACCTTAAAAACAGGAATATTCAGCAGGGTAGCTAGATGTCTTCTGGCCAAATAGATTGTTGACCAGACTGGGTGCCTCCTGCGTGCCAGTTGATCGAAAGATAGCACAGCAGCAGAAGCTTGATAGACAAGTTGGCTTGAATGTTCCATCGGAATTGCAGAGGCGAACTTAGGATGAGATGTTAAGGATAAAGCAGAGTGTCTCGTCTCCAATACAGATTGATGAAGATTATTAACAAAAAAGTTTGATAACTGGGAAATCATTTGGTGTTGCTCCTTTAAGAGGCTCGATATATGGGAAGTCTGAGAAAATATAGAAGATACCGTCTGGGCCGTCAATTGGGAATATTCCTTAAGCTTCTTGAATAATTCGCAAGGCTTTCCATCAATCATTTGTGCACTCCCCTCAGACTGAGCTGGCTGCTGAGCTTCTAAAGTTTCCAGCAAAGGTTGTTCTTTCGAAAGGGGAGACACAGGCTGGAAAAACTCTTGCAGAGAAGGCTGGCTCAAAGGAAGTTCTTTAGAGATAGGAATGTAGGAGGACATAAACTTCTCTAATTTAGTTTGTTTCAAATAAGGTAATGATGGCTCAAGGTCGGGACTTGTCGGAGACAAAGCTCTTTTACGCCTCGTTTGGAGAGATTAATTAACCGCAGTTATACAAACAGTTGAGCTCTGCACAAAAAAATGGCGGCCAGATAACTTCCAACTGACGGAAACAATCTCAAGGACGAAGCATAATAAACTTGCACATTTGAAGTCAATAAAGCAAAAAAAGTGCGGGGAAGAAGTTCCTTAGTTCACGAGTAATCAAAAATAAAACAAAAAACTCTCTAATTTGGCAAGGAAAATTTAAAACAGAGTACTGTTACCGGAGCTCCAAATTCCAACGTCCTGTGGCTTGGACTCTCCCACGTGACCCCCCTGACTACTGTTTTTATGGTCTCTGTCAATGTGTTTTTAATATGTTTTTTTTATCTGCTATTTGTGCTAATTTATGTTTTTTTAAATCTGTTTTTTTACATGTTGTTAGCCGCCCTGGGTCCCTTTTAGGGAGAAGGGCGGGATACAAATAAAGTTGTTTATTATTATTATTATTATTATTATTATTATTATTATTATTATTATTATTATTATTATTATTATTATTTTTATTATTATTATTCATTTATTTATTTCCCTGGACCATTCTCAGGATGATAAGACAGTTTCAGTAGAAGTTACAATTCCTGTGTTCCCTGGAACTGAATGTCAGGGTCTTTTTCTATAAACCAGGTGCTTCAGATCCCTCTTCTGTCTCTGAACTGTCAGGAATATCTGTTAGGAAAGAAGAGAAGGAGAAAAGAATGGGTGAAGAGGAGAAGAAGAAGAAGAAGAAGAAGAAGAAGAAGAAGAAGAAGAAGAAGAAGAAGAAGAAGAAGAAGAAGAAGAAGAAGAAGAAGAAGAAGAAGAAGAAAGATCTCATCAAAGATAAGATCTCAAAACACATAAACGAACAGGCCTTGCTGAGGGAGAGTCAGCATGGCTTCTGTAAGGGTAAGTCTTGCCTCATGAACCTTATAGAATTCTTTGAAAAGGTCAACAGGCATGTGGATGTGGGAGAACCTGTGGACATTATCTATCTGGACTTTCAGAAGGCATTTGACACGGTCCCTCACCAAAGGCTATTGAAAAAACTCCACAGTCAGGGAATTAGAGGACAGGTCCTCTCATGGATTGAGAACTGGTTGGAGGCCAGGAAGCAGAGAGTGGGTGTCAATGGGCAATTTTCACAATGGAGAGAGGTGAAAAGCGGTGTGCCCCAAGGATCTGTCCTGGGACCGGTGCTTTTCAACCTCTTCATAAATGACCTGGAGACAGGGGTGAGCAGTGAGGTGGCTAAGTTTGCAGACGACACCAAACTTTTCCGAGTGGTGAAGACCAGAAGCGATTGTGAGGAGCTCCAGAAAGATCTCTCCAGACTGGCAGAATGGGCAGCAAAATGGCAGATGCATTTCAATGTCAGTAAGTGTAAAGTCATGCACATTGGGGCAAAAAATCAAAACTTTAGATATAGGCTGATGGGTTCTGAGCTGTCTGTGACAGATCAGGAGAGAGATCTTGGGGTGGTGGTGGACAGGTCGATGAAAGTGTCAACCCAATGTGCGGCGGCAGTGAAGAAAGCCAATTCTATGCTTGGGATCATTAGGAAGGGTATTGAGAACAAAATGGCTAATATTATAATGCCGTTGTACAAATCTATGGTTAGGCCACACCTGGAGTATTGTGTCCAGTTCTGGTCGCCACATCTCAAAAAAGGCATAGTGGAAATGGAAAAGGTGCAAAAGAGAGCGACTAAGATGATTACTGGGCTGGGGCACCTTCCTTATGAGGAAAGGCTACAGCGTTTGGGCCTCTTCAGCCTAGAAAAGAGACGCCTGAGGGGGGACATGATTGAGACATACAAAATTATGCAGGGGATGGACAAAGTGGATAGGGAGATGCTCTTTACACTCTCACATAACACCAGAACCAGGGGACATCCACTAAAATTGAGTGTTGGGCGGGTTAGGACAGACAAAAGAAAATATTTCTTTACTCAGCATGTGGTCGGTCTGTGGAACTCCTTGCCACAGGATGTGGTGCTGGCGTCTAGCCTAGACGCCTTTAAAAGGGAATTGGACAAGTTTCTGGAGGAAAAATCCATTACGGGGTACAAGCCATGATGTGTATGCGCAACCTCCTGATTTTAGAAATGGGTTATGTCAGACTGCCAGATGCAAGGGAGGGCACCAGGATGAGGTCTCTTGTTATCTGGTATGCTCCCTGGGGCATTTGGTGGGCCGCTGTGAGATACAGGAAGCTGGACTAGATGGGCCTATGGCCTGATCCAGTGGGGCTGTTCTTATGTTCTTAAGAAGAAGAAGAAGAAGAAGAAAGGAAATATCAAAAGTTAAGACAAAGATTGCTCTATGCACAATTTTCATATATCCAAAATGTTGAAAAAGAATGTTTCTGTATACAGAAATTGAGTAAATTCAATGGTAGCTCCTGCTGCAATTAGAAGCTCTGCCATATAGAAGGGAAATTCTCACGTCTTCCTAATTTCCCCTGCATAGGAAGCCCTTCATGTTGCATTTCACTTCATTCTTGTGGATCCCCCAACTTTGAGAAGTCCACATTGGGGTGCCTTGGAGAAGAGGGTAAAGGGGTGTACTCTTGCAGGAATGTCTTTCCATGCATTTGTCTTGAAATCCAACCCAGTAATCCTTTGTTTGCAATCCTATGCTTACCTGATAGGAGATCCCATTGAAATAAATGTTGCTTCTGCCTAGACCAGCATAGGTGCTGTTTGTTTACCTACACCAGTTGTAATCGTTTCCTGAAGCTATAGCACTGATCGGAAATCTATTAAGAAAGTTGTTTTTGGCATAAGACGAAGCTTGCTGTATACCAAGAAAATGTCAGTGAACTTCTGGGGCCCATCTGACAGTGACTAGCACTGAAGCAGGCTCCTTAGCCTTGGGATTATTTGAATATTCCCCAATGGACAAATTTTGTAGGTGAGAGGACTAACATCCAAGTGTTGACCTCAAAGTCAGTAGTATGATTGTATGATTCCCATGTCATGGGATGTATATTCTTGCATATAGTGTTTTTAGGTGAATAGTCATCTTATTCCATTTGCTCTCCAGGGGTCTCCGAACTTTTTGTCCAGAGGGCCGCATCAAATATCTGACACGGTGTTGAGGGCTGGAAAAAAATGAAATATAAAATTTATTTAAATAAATTAGAGATAGAAATTAGATGAGTGAATAAATGAATGAATGGGATCATTCATTTAACCTCTCTGGCCCTTGAACATCCTCCAGACGCAACCACAGCATAGTTCCAGTCATGTTTGGCCAAGGGGGCCAGAGGTTTTCAGGGAACAAGAGGCTGGCTGCAGGCCGGATAGAGGCTCACTGCAGGCCGCATCTGGCCCCCGGGCTGGAGTTTGGAGACCCCTGTACTAGACAATTCAAGAGAAGCATTGAATCCATCTTCTCTGCTTTTCTCAACTGCACACAGAAAAAAATAAATTCTCTCTCGACTAAGCTTGTTTTAAATAGAGTTTTCTTCATCAAACCCAATGGGTCTTCTGTAGCCAGGCTGGTCATCTTGCAGGTACAGTGAGTCCTCAGTATCCACAGGTTCCAGGACCCAATGTGGATACCAATTTCTGCAGATAATTGAATCCACAGAGAGTCCTCAAAGGACCTTCCTAATGCCATTAGGTAACATCCAGGAGGTGTTCTGAGGCACAAGGAGGCTGTGTGAGGCCTACTCAGTGTCGTACACTTCCAGGGTTTTCAGGTGCTCAGAGTTCTTAGTTCTCAAAACCTAGAGCCCTCAAGGACTGCTGTTTGGTAGTACTGCCACCACCCTGTACGTGCCAGTGTCTCAGTCCAGGGACACCGAGACCCTCTAGGCTTAATTCTATCCCTTGCAGGCACTGAGCATTTTCTTTAATTAAAGCCTCAGTCCTCAAGTTACTAGTCTTCAGTGAGGATTTGGTAGCTTGCTGAACGGCTAGGCAGGATTCTGAACCTTTGTCCCCAACAGACAATGAAACGACTTAGTAAAAGGATTTTTACTTTATTAAATACATAGGGTTACATAAAGTTACAAAAGGCAGCAAATGCTAGATGCATAAAACGTCTAGGAAACATATCAGCATTAAAATAACAAAGCTAACTGGCTATCTCTATTATTCCCTAACTCTCACCTGGATCAGCTTTCTTTTGTAGATCTTTCCTCCAGGTTACCTATGAGGCCACATGGCCCTGGTGGAGCAGGCTCTCCCTGCAGGATGTTGCAGCCACAACCTTTTCCACCAAAAGATGAAGACCCGACACCCCCTTTGGGCTTTGTTCTTATACTTTTCAGGCTAACAGGATGGAGGTGACTCTGTACTTATTTTAAACTGTCCAATCAGAAACTCTTGGGGACAGAATCTTCCTGAAGTGGGGCTGGATGCTAGCCCTCTCAGCTCTCCCCTCCCACTGGAGGTCCACAGCTGCATTCCCTCTTTGTTGGGCACCTTTCTGTCTGTGTAGGTGCTACATTATTACCTTCCATTGAGTTGTTAATTCTGTTGGCTGTTGTTACTCACATCCTTGCAGCTAGGAACTGCAAGCCATTTCTCTGTTACTGGTTAAGTTTGGTTCAGGCCCTACAGGCTACTAGGCCTAAACTGTACATATTCATGACACCCAGGGCCTCAGAACGCTTCCAAGAGGTGACCAGAGGCACTTCCAGTTTTTGCATTGAAAAAACTGGTATATTTTATTCTGGTATTGAATAGTTGCAAATCCTGGGATGGAGAGAGTTGCATCTCTCACTTTGATGGAGGCAAGAAGGATTTTAAATCTTTGGATTAGCCAGGGAACTATGACAGAATATCAGACTGAGGGCCCATGGATTGTGCGCCTTGCGTCTGCCCAGGTGGGTTGCAAACGTGCCATAAGGCACGTTTGTGCCTCCTTGGAAGTAAGCTGGGCTGGTGCTCAGAGGAGTGCCGGCCTGTGGAGGCTGACACAAACCTCTGCACTGGTTTCCTCAGCAAGACTTGCATCAGCCCTGAGAGTCCAATTCTATCCAATTTGCCAATTCAATTTGCCCTGAGAGTCCAATTCTATCCAGTTTGCCACTGCTGATGCAGCTGCAATGCAGTCCCAAGTTAAGGGAACAAATGCTTGTTACTTTGAGGAGGCCCTTAATCATTGTGTACTTGCATGGATTCAGGATGAAAATGGAACTTTGCCTCCTGAGATCAACTCAAGAGATCAGATGTGAATCTGCTCATAATTCATGCCGTATTTTTGTTCAAAGTTTTGTCTCCATCACATGATTCTATGTACAAAACTAAATTGCTCTTTTGGTTGGTTTTGATAAGAAGTTATGGTTTTTCTTTGCTTCCTATCTAGGTTTTAATTTTGGGCCAGTGTCAGAGATTTTTACACTGACCACAGCTTAGGTCCTTGCTTGCCTCTTGTAACTTTCCTTAAGGCTTCACTGTCAATAAGATATTCTTTTCCTTCTATGGAAAGAAATTTCATCTGGGGGTTGGAGGGGTAGAGAGACTGTAGGATGTTGTCATCACTCCCTGGTGGTGAATTTTCCAATAACATCTGACTGGTCAGAATGCTCGTTCAGATTCAGTTAACAATAAAATCTAATACAAGTGAGAGACGGAAACTGAGATGCAGAGAGAGAGAGAGAGAGAGAGAGAGAGAGAGAGAGAGAGAGAGAGAGAGAGAGACTAAAAAGAATTTAAGCCACCCAATATGAGTGAGCTGAGATTTGGACAGGGCACAGTTAAAAATCTTAGGCTGTCTTCAACCAACTCTTTTTTTTTTCTCTACTAGCCAGATTTAGAATTTTTGCTACAGTCATGCACAAGGTCCACTCTTCTGTCTAGCCTGCTGCTGTACGTTGACTGGGATCATCTAGGAGTTCTGGCAGACTGTTTCTAGCCTTCCCATCTATGATTCATTAAACAGGGATTTCAAGGACTGAAACTGGGACTATTTGCATACAGAGAATACTATACTATACTATCTCCACACAGGTACCCAGTTCACAAAGGCTCCCTTTCTGCCTAACAGTTGCCTGATAAAGGTGCAATGCAATCCTATTTTGTGCTGGAACAGGCAGGCCAGGAGGCTAGCACTGTATCCAGTGCAAGATAGGGCACCAAAGTGGCTCAGTGGGAAGCAAGGGGAAACTCTTCCCCTTACCCCCAGGTAAGCCACTGAAGCCCCTATGGGTCTCCTTGAACTTGCCCCACCTTGTGCGGTGGAACAAGTCAGAGGAGAGGAGAGCGACTTATAGCCACTCTGTGCTACTCAGCAATGGGGGTTGGGATCCGGCATAAGAGCCAGGTCCCAGCCCCACCTCCCAGTCCCCACCCACCCGTCCCCGGGATCTTCCTCCTCCCGACCTCTCCATGCCTTGGAACGTCTCCCACTTGCCTCCTGCCTTCCTCCTCCCTGCCCATCCCAGAGCCTTGGGTTAACTGAGCTTGGCCAATGCAAGGCTCCCCCATGAAGTCGGCATGGAGGCTGGATTCAGCCTCCCTGGGTCACTGTGCATCCTTGTGCAAGCCCAGCTGACTCCTGAGGAGGTGAAAACATGCTTTATGGCACTTTTGCAACCCTCCTGGATCGGTCCAAGGGACTTGCGCCGGCCTAAAGGCGACTCAGGATTGTGCCCTTAGAAACATAGCTTTTCTTAGTTTGCATCACAAGGAAAAGCTTTGCCTCTATGATACCATCTGTTCTCTACCCAGATGAAGTCAATGTTTGTTGTTCTAGTAACTAGAAAAAATAATGCCACAAAGAAGTGGAGAGCAAATGGAATAGGATGACTATTAACTTAGAAACACTGTATGCAAGAACATGAATCCCCTGACGGGGGAATCAAAGAGCACAGTCCATTGGGAGCCGAGCTCTCAGTGCCTGTACTTCCTACTCTGCTAGAATGACATCATTTTTCTGAGGCAGAAAACTCAGTGCCCAATAAATAGTGTCTAGGCAGTTGGGCAACTGAAGGTACTCAGCAGGTCCAGGGGATCATCTGAATACTACTGATCCTGAGGACAACATTTGGGTGTTAGTCCTCTCACCTCCAAGAGAGGCAAGCACTGAAGCAGAGAAGACTTGGAATCCTCTAAAATCCCTACCAAGAGCCTGGGTAAGTCTTACTGCATCACCAGCCTTCCAAAATTATTGAAGAATAATATGCAACACTAAATAGAAATACAGTGGTACCTCGCATAACGAATGCCCCGCGCACCGAAAAATTCGCAGAACAAAAGCGTTTTGCAATTTTTGGTGACTCACACAATGAATTTTTATGACCCGTGCTTTGCAAGACGAATTTTTTTTTTTGGTTTGTTTTGGTTTGTTTTAAGGGTGGGATCTTCATGCCCGTTTATGCTCACGTTCACCCTAAGGAAGGATGATGAGTTCTTGGGGTTTCCTCGCGCAGCAGTGGGTCAGTCAGCATCCCTCCCTCCCTCTCACACACACACTTATGCTCTCTTCACCACCCCTTACTCACTCACTCACAGGGCCAGGCTCCTGTGTGCCTGTCAGGGGTTGCACGTTCTTGCTCCCGCCCATTTTTGTGCCCCCCGCAAGCCTGGAACATCACAGCCCTCTCTCTCCCCAAGCCTGGAGCATCCCAGCCTCTCTCCCCCCAAGCCTGGAGCATTGCAGCCTTTCTCTTCCCCCCCCCCAAAGCCTGGAGCATCACAGCCTCTCTTTCCCCCCACCCCAAGCCTGGAGCATCACAACTTCTCTGCAACACAAACACTTTCCCCCCTCTCTCACAGACACAGGCTGCCCCCTTCTCTTACACACACAGATGCTCTGCCCCCCCCACACTCACACAGCAGGGGAGGGGTGCCTTCACTCACCTCATCCAGCATCTGAATGTAAGCCCCCCCCAGCAACCTGCCATTGCAGCCTCCCCGCCCCCCGCAAGCCTGATCCCATTCACCCTAATAAGGGGGGATCTTCATGCCAGTTTATGATCCCGTTCACCCTAATAAGGGGGGATCTTCATGCCAGTTTATGATCCCATTCACCCTAATAAGGGGGGATCTTCATGTCAGTTTATGATCCCATCCACCCTAGTAACGGGAGGATCTTCATGTCAGTTTATGTAAGTAAGTCCCATTGTGCTTGCTCTCAGGAAAGTGTGCACAGGATTACAGCCTTCAAACTCCCCACTCAGCATCCCCCCCATCGCTCATTCACCTTCTCACTGCCCCATTTCCTTCACGTTTCCCCCCATGATCACGGCAAAAGCAAGCAATTGAGTGTAGCTGCTCTGTCCTCCTCCCCAGCTTAGAGCACAATCCTGTGTGTGTCTCCTCAGAAGTAAGTCCCATTGTGCTTCCTTGTTTCCCTCCATGATCACAGCAAAAGCAAGCAATTGAGTGCAGCTGCTCTGTCCTCCGCCCCAGCTTAGAGCACAATCCTGTGCGTGTCTACTCAGAAGTAAGTACCATTGTGCTTGCTCCAAAGAAAGTGTGCACAGGATTACAGCCTTCAAGCTCCCCACTCAGCATCCCCCCCTTTTTGAAATCCTCAGTACAGTATGTATGCCTTTAAAGAGCGCTTAATAAACACTTTGTAAACCAAATTTGACTTTGTTCTGACTTTTCTTGCCCATAGGAACGCATTAATTAAATTTCAATGCATTCCTATGGGAAAACGCGCTTCGCAAAACGAAAAACTCGCATAACGAAAGGACTCGCGGAACGAATTAATTTCATTATGCAAGGCACCACTGTATCAAAGTAATGGACCAGAGGTAATGTTGATTTTAAATAGTTCAGCTTCCACCTTCATCAGTAACTCAGTTACTGTGTTACTAGCCAAGGTGGTGACAATCTGAAGCTTGTTAGAGGTGTGCGAATTCTCAGAATGGCTGACTCGGGAGAATTAAAAATATATATGAAGACTTAACCACGTAATCATTTGCATGTTTACGCAGAAGTAAGCCCCCACTCTGTTCAAATGTGCTGGAGCCTTCTCAGTTCTGCCCCCATTTTCTCTCTTTCTCTTTTTTCCTAACAGATATTCCAGACAGTCCAGAGAGAGAAGAAGGATCTGAAGCACCTGGTTTATAGAAAAAGACCCTGATGTTCAGTTGCAGGGATCACAGAAATCTTATCTTCCAACATCTACTAAAAGTGTCTTATTTTGAGAATGGTTGAGGGAAATAGTTCTACTGTCAATGAGTTCATCCTCTTGGGGATCTCAGATGACCCACAAATGCAAATTGTATTCTTCGTAGTGTTCCTGCTTATCTATTTGTTCAACATGGTGGGAAACCTGGGCATGATCATCCTGATCTCATTTCATCCCCAACTCCACAACCCCATGTACTTCTTCCTGTGGCACTTGTCCTTCTGCGACCTCTGCTACTCCTCTGCCATTGTCCCCAGAATGCTGTCCGACTTAGTATCTGACAGCAGAACCATCTCCTTAGTTGGCTGCACTGCCCAGCTCTATTTCTATGGAGTTTTTGTAAGTTCTGAGTTTTACATTTTGGCAGCGATGGCCTACGACCGCTATGTGGCCATCTGCAACCCACTGCTCTACTCTTCTGCCATGTCCAAATCTCTCTGCACGTGGCTGTCACTTGGATCATACATTGCCGGCGCAACTAACACCATAATACACACAACGGCCACCTTTAGCCTTCGCTTCTGCAGCTCCAACCTCATCAACCATTTCTTCTGTGATGTTCCTCCCCTCCTTGCAATCTCTTGCTCAGACACCCACATCAATGAGATTCTGCTTTTTACTTTTGGTGGTTTTTTAGAGGTGAGTTCCCTTTCAGTCATCTTTGTCTCCTATGCCTTCATCTTAGTGGCTATCCTAAGAATGCCCTCTGCCTCAGGGAAGCTCAAAGCTTTCTCCACCTGTGGGTCCCACTTCACAGGGGTCACTATATTTTATGGAACTATGCTTTTCATGTATCTACGACCCACTTCAGTTTATTCTCTGGACCAAGACAAATGGGCATCCGTGTTCTACACTGTGGTGATCCCCATGCTCAACCCTCTGATCTACAGCCTGAGGAACAAGGATGTTAAAGAAGCTTTTAGGAAGCTGATCAAGAAGCAAATAAATTCTTTCTTAACCTGAGATGCAACATTATCACTTGGTGTGAGCATGATATTGAAACTTTTTTAGTTTCTAGAACTGTTATTCAGAATATTAATATACCACTAGTTTTACTTATAGCTAGCCCTCAATTTTTTTGTTTGCAACTTCCAAATCACAGTTGATAGAAAGGAGATTGACTGAAGCTTTTGGAATTGCTCCAATGTAAGTGATCTGGAGATGATGCGTTCCGGCCAAAGACGTGAGCACTGAAAGGCACAGTAATCAATAGTAGTGTGCACAGTCCTACCATGCAGACTCGCTTCTCCATGGATATTGCAAAAGAAGCCTGAATAGCCACAGTGCATCATCCTTGTGCCCTTTCCTACTAACCCCACATGTTGTCCAAGCAAAAACATATCTATAGCTATAATTACCCAATGACTCATTTGTCATTCTCATGCCCTGGTGAATAAAGAAAGAATTCTCTGGAACGGATAAGTTTGTTGACTTCCAGTCTGACAATCTGTCCTGGTTCTAGTTAACAGCAATGGAGCTTTGAGACCAGCTTGCCAAGAGACGTTTTCTTCTCTTGTAAGCAAACTCTTTAGCAGCTAATTAGTACACTGTAAGAAGATGAAAAGTTTCAAAGGTACTACTGTCACTATGAAAACGATCAGGCATGTCAAAATGGAGGAAGCACACCCCCAGGCTTTCTTTCTAATTCAGATTATGTGCCTGGACACAATTGGTATTGGAAGGGTTAAAGAAATGGCTCATGCCAAAAAATTTGCTGTGAGATTTTATTTACTGGTACTGGGGAACTGGGACTGAAAGCACTAAGTGAAGACCTGAAGGTAAAAGGTGGCTCCTGAGGCTGTGTTATTGCTGTAACAAAGGCACTGGGTGTGGGGTGGCACACAGCTTTTTGCTAACAATCATTTCAAGACCAGAGGCAAAGTCAGTGAGCTGATACTAAAATGGCATTACTTTGTCCACAGCTTAGTGCGAGCTCTTGGCTAATGACGTCATAAGTGAAGATATTTTTAACTTACCTCCCTGTAGGCCACCTGGTTCCCAAAGGGACATGCTGGCATAAGTCTGAGGAGACTCTGGGTCTGGGCCAAGATGGGGGCAATAGGAGCCAGCATGCATGGCTGTTGCTGTGCTCCACACCACTCCTACTTCTAGTCCAGCTTGTTTCCTCCTTGATCAGCCCCTGATCCATCCTGTCACCATATTACCATTGACAGTGGAGATTCTGCAAGCCAGTATCACCTGCTCACAGCTTCCAAGGCTTTGCTTTGGTGGCAGTGGACCACAAAACTGCAGAGCACTTGCTGCACCATGGCCCAGGACTTACAATGTGCCAGCATAAGGCCTAGACAAGATTAGGTCCTTAATTTTACATATAGAGATGTGTCCCATGGGGGTGCACACAGGCGCCCCTGTGGACCCAATCTGCAGATAAATGGATCTGCGGATACAACAGGCATGTGGATGCGGGAGAATCTGCGGCTATTATATACCTGGATTTTCAGAAAGCATTTGACAAAGGCTGCTGAGGAAACTCCACAGCCAGGGAATTAGAGGGCAGGTCCTCTCCTGGATTAGGAACTGGTTGAGGATCAGGAAACAGGGAGTGGATGTCATTGGGAAATTCTCACAGTAGAGGGAGGTGAAAAGCAGTGTGCTCTAAGGATCTGTCCTGGGACTGGTGCTTTTCAACCTGTTCATAAATGACCTAGAGACAGGGTTAAGCAGCAAGGTGGCTAAATTTGCGGACGACACCGAACATTTTGAGTGGTGAAGACCAGAAGAGATTGTGAGGCGCTCCAGAAGGATCTCTCCAAGCTGGGAGAATGGGCAGCAAAATGACCGATGCATTTCAATGTCAGTCAGTGTAAAGTAATGCACATTGGGGCAAAACATCAAATCTTCACATATAGGCTAATGCAGTGTTTCTCACACTGTGGGTTGGAACCAGTGGTGGGATTCAACCGGTTCTACCCGGTTCTACAGAACCCTTTGCTAGCTTATGGGTCAGTTCTGCGAAACGTTAGCTATGAGCGCGGCCAGCCAATCGCAGCAGCGCTACTCGCAGGACTGGGAGGGGGGCGCTGGGTGGGAAGTAGAGCGGCTGGGCGCCTGCAGAGTGGCCGGAGCAAGCTGAGCACAAGCAGGAGGAGGAGAAGGTGAGCCCAAGTCTCCAGCACGCCTTGCCCGGGGCTGCCCCCCCTTCCCTGTGTCTCTCTCCTTTGCCATTTCTTAGCAGGGACATGTGATGAGTGGGGAGGCAGGTGAGGCAGAGCCTGGCCACCGGAGTTCCTCAAAAAGCACCACAAACACTGTGTAAGGTGCTTAAGCACACACACAGCAGCGCTTTTCAAAGGACTCTGGTGGGGAGACTCTGCCCACCCACAGCAGGCTCCTGTTTCAGAGCCCCCCCCCCCCTCCGTAGAGCCCTCAGGCCCCTCCAAACCCGGCTGGAGTTTCCCACTGGAAGCGCTTGCTATGCCCCAGTGCTCCCACTTATGAAACGAGAGGGAGGCGCCTCCCCTTTCCATGCCTTTTCTCAGCCTGGCTGGGGAGGGGAGTGAGCTGTGTCGTGGACTCAGGTGAGGGGTGCCCCCCCTGCTGGCAGGACCTCCTCCGTGCTTTGGAAGGGCCACCTTTCTAGCCCCCCCTTCAGTCAGCAGCTCCCCCCCCCACAACAAGGTGGCCTCAGGGGGCACTCACTTTCGCCTTGGGTCGTGCACTCATCTTGCCTCAGGCTGCAATGCTATCCACTCTTTCCTGGGAGTAAGCCCCATTGGCTATAATGGGACTTACTCCTGAGTAGACATGCATAGGATTGTGCTCAAAGGCTGCACTCCTAGCCACACTTTCCTGGGAGTAAGCCCCTTTGGCTATAATGAGACTCTATAATGAATAGACATGCATAGGCTTGGGCTCTCATGCTGCAGTAAGCTTCATTGACTATAATGGGACTTACTTCTGAGTAGACGGGCATAGGGATTGTGTCCTTACTTCCCACAAGCACAGAACTGCACCATGGGGTTGGTTTTTATCCTTGGGGTTTGGGAATGCAGTTTTGTGCCTGGGATCTTTTCATTGCTGTACAACGTGTTTTTACACAATGATTGTATAATAGACACATAGAGGCGATGCTCCCACAGCTGAAATTCCTCAGGTTAAAAAAAGGCAGGAATGTGGCAAAAAAACATTACTTCATTAAGGGCACAATCCTATGCAGGTCTTCTCAGAAGTAAGTCCTATTGTGTTCAATGGGTCTTACTCCCAGGAAAGTGTGGATAGGATTGTAGCCTTTGAGTAGAATCCGATGCATATCTACTCAGAAGTAAATCTCTTTATAGCCAATGGGGCTTATTCCAGGAAAGTGGAAGTAGGATTGCAGCCTTAGGGCACAATCCTATGCATGTCTACTGAGAAGTAAATCCTATTGTGCTCAGTGAGGCTTTCTTCTAGCACCTGTGCAGTCACAATGCAGCCCTGAGGTAAGGGAACAAATGTTCCCTGCCCCCCACTACAGGATACAGTGCATGCCATATTGGTACAGCTGCACTGGCACTGGAAAATTGAATAGGATTTGGTCCTAAGTCCTTTTAACTGTAACTTTCCAGCAACAAGTCCTGGAGGTCTCCTTGTGACAAGGGAATGTTTGTTCCCTTACCTCGGGACTGCAGTGTGGCTGCATTGGCTCTGGAAAGTTGGATAGCCCTTAGGCTGCAATCCTACTCACACCTGGGAAGCAAGCCCAATTGACTATATAATGCAATTTACTCCTGGGTAGGCTTGCATAGGATTGGGCTGCTATTCCCAGGTAAGTGTGCTGAGGATGGTACAGTTAGCATTGCTGCTTCTCTAGCAGAAAGAGGTTAGAGGTTTTAGGTTATTCTCCCTCCCCCCCATGCAAGTGAAATGGCAGGCTTGTTACATGTGCTGTTAATTTTCATTTTTAGGCTGGGTTGTGGGTGCTTGGGCACCTACACAGCTGCAACACTTTCGAAGGACTGTGGTGGGGAGGTTCTGCCTCACCTGCCTCCCCACCCACTGCAGGCCCCTGCTTTGCACTCCCTGGTCAGTAGCAGCCCTCAAATTTGTGGGAGACTCACCACTAGAGTAGACCAAAGTGATAGGTATCTGCTGTTGCCTGTCGGAAACCAACCTAGAAGAACAGTCCCCTCATAGTACTTTTTTGCTCATTAGTGAAACTGTCCTTCAAGGCTGCCATTCTCTCTCAAACCCTGGAAGTCAACAACTCCCCTTGAACTTGTTGGGCTTCTGAGTAGATGTGCATTGGATTGCAGAGTTGGAAGTTGGAGGGGGAAGCTTTAGAGTTCACTGGAATTCTTTTTGGGACTGGGTGGTAAAAGTATTAGAGCAGCATTTCTCAACCAGTAGTACTCATACCACTAGTAGTACTTGAGGTGGTGCCCAGTGGTACTCATGGCAGGACCCCCCCCCCCCAGACCTCCACTGCCTGGAAGTGAGACCAGCAATACAATGCAACAAACAGTGGTAGGAGGCTCAGTTCTGCTTTTCTTGCACTCAAAAAAGACCTCCCATCTACCCTGGGAGCTCAATCCTATGCATGTCTAGTCAGAAGTAAGTTCCATTATAGTCAATGGGACTTACTACCAGGAAAAAGTGGATAGGATTGTAGCCTGAGCCTCTTACCGTTGTTTGTTGCATCATGTCTGGCCTCTTAGTATGGAAATAACTGGTGATAAAGTCATTCCAGTTACTTCCAGTTGTACTTCCCAGAGGTGGGCCATGCAAAATGGTACAGCAAGCGAGAGGCAGATGCTGAGGAATGCTGTAATAGAACAAAAAAGAAGGGGAGATGTAAAGATGTTACTATGCTGTTGTGCTTTTGGTTGATGATGAGGTGTCAGACTATGTGCTCAGTGCTCTTTTGCTAACCAGATGTTCACCACTAAAAGTGAACCAGATCCTTGAGAGGATTGACTGCTCTGGTAAAAATCACCAAGTTCCCACTAAGAAGGAAGGTGGCCCAGCTCAAAGCCCAGTGCAGCAAATTGTTTTGTGCAGATGTGAAGGTGCTATGCTGCTGTGGTGTCTCCAGAGGTTGGTAACCTGGAGCCCTGGCAGTTCCCACCTCCTCTTCTTGGTGCCTTCCTGATTTCATTATACAACTACCTTGAGAATTCAAGAAAAAATGTCCATTTGAAGTGTGCATTTCAGCTGCATGTTTATCCTCCTTGGAAACTAGTGGCCAGAGGCCTGTAAGTATGACTATAGAGGACAGAATTGCAGCCTTGCAATTTGGATTTAGACATTGGGTGCGTGTTAAAGTTACAGTGCAATCCTATGACTGTCTACTCAGAAGTAAGTCCCATTATGTTCAATGGGACTTACTCCCAGGAAAGTGTGTACTATACAGTATAGGAGTGCAGCTATAGTCTTTCAACTTCCTTTGCAGCAGACAATTGAAGCTGAGTTGCTCATTGCTCATTAGGACATAGAACCTGTTGCTAATTTATTTGAATCCCACCACTGGTTGGAACACACTAAGTGGGTCACGAGCCAATTTCAGGTGGGTCCCTATTCATTTCAATATTTTATTTTTAATATATCAGACTTGATGCTACCAAGGTATGTAACTGCATTTGTGAAAATGTTACAGACTTGTACTATGCTACTATGTATATATTTTTTAACAATGTTAGTAAATGGGACTTATTCCTGAGTAAGTGTGGGTAGGATTACAGCCTAGGATTGTTAAAAATATTCCTGCTTGATGATGTCACTTCTGGTCATGACATCACTTCCAGTGGGTCCTGACAAATTTTCATTCTCAAAAGTGGGTCCCGGTGCTAAATGTGTGAGAACCTTTGAGCTGTCTGTGACGGATCAGGAAAGGGATTTTGGGGTGCTGATGGACAGGTCGAGGAAAGTGTTGACCCAATGTGTGGTGGTGGCAAAGAGGGCTAATTCTATGCTTGGGATCATTAGAAAAGGTATTGAGAATAAAATGGCTAATATTATAATGCTGTTGTTCAAATCGATGGTAAGGCCACACCTGGAGTATTGTGTCCAGTTCTGGTCGCTGCATCTCAAAAAAGACATAGTGGAAATGGAAAAGGTGCAAAAAGAGCAACTAAAATGATTACTGGGCTGGGGCACCTCCTTTATTAGGAAAGGCTACAGTGTTTGGGCCTCTTCAGCCTAGAAAAGAGACCCCTCAGGGGGTACATGATTGAGACATACAAAATTATGGAGGGGATAGATAGAGTGGATAGAGAGATGTTCTTTTCCCTCTAACATAACACCAGAACCATGGGACATCTGCTAAAATTGAGTGCTGGGAGAGTTAAGACAAACAAAATATTTATTTACCAAGTGTGTAATGAGTCTGTGGAACTTCTTGCCACAGGATGTGGTCATGGCATCTGGCCTAGATGCCTTTAAAAGGGGATTGGACAAATTTCTGGAGGAAAAGTCCATCACGGGGTTATGAGCCATGATATGTATGTGCAACCTCCTGATTGCAGAAGTGGGTTACCTCAGAATGCCAGATGCAAGGGATGGCACTGGGATACGGGTGTCTTGTGTAGTCCCTGGGGCATTTGGTGCACCGCTGTGAGATACAGGAAGTTGGACTAGATGGGCCTATGGTCTGATCCAGCAGGGCTGTTCTTATATTCTTACAAGAAGTGTTTTCAATAGCTGAGATTGACACTATGGAAGTTGTTGAAGAATCCAATAACTCAAGGAACTTGGAGGATCAGTCTGCACCTCTGGATTTTCCTCTACCTACAGAGTTGACTGCTAAAAGGGTATCAACCTCCTCTTCAGGTTTGAATCAACAACCCCTTGAAACTCCAAATGACCAACTGGTTACAAGGGATCATATGGAGTCACTTTCTACAAGGTACCCAGAGAGGGTTATTAACTCATCCACCAAGCTACAGGATGAGATGCCTGACATAGACACAGAATGTGCCAGGAAACACTCTTCAAGGAATTCTGTGCTCAGCTCTGAGGATATTAAAAGTACCGGTGACGTTCCTCAGCACCCGTCTAACAACCCTCCTCAAACTATGATGTCACCTTGGAAAGGCTTTCCAACTGTGACACAAGCCTCCAGTCTTTAGATTTACTGCTGCAGTTGGACATCAATGAGGATGAACTGACCAGGGAGGCCCTGGAGGCATTTAGAGTTCTTCCCCGACAGGAGCAGCTGCGGATGGTCAAGAAGGTGGAGATGGTCTGGCAAGAATTAACGGACATTGTGCTGACCCCGTTCTTCTGCACCACCCAAGAGCTTACCTCCTTCACAAGACTGTCCAACATCTTTCTCAGATGTGCCCCCCCCCCCCAGAGGTGGTCTCTCCTGGCTGAGATCCACCAAGAGCCCCCAGCTGGGAGAGGTTTGTCCTCCCCTTTTTATGGGTGCTCTGCCTCCTCAGGGTCATCATATGTCAATGTGGCTCAGATCCCTGAGCCTATTAAATTGCCTTATAATCCTATGGATTTACTATCTAAGATGTCCACTGTCAGTGGCCCTTGCCAGCTGGATGTGGTGTTGGAAGAAGCAGCAGCAGACACATTCAAATCACCTCCACCAACTAAACAACAGTCAACACCTGCTGATCTAGAGGAAGCTACAGTACAATCACCTCAGCTTTCATCAAAGGATATTCAGTTTAGTCAGCTGCTGCAGATATCTTCTACACTTGACCATACTCAATCCCTTTTAGTAACTGGAACAGCCCCAGAAGGAGCTAATCTGCCGAACAACTTGGAAGCCAAATCAAGACTGGCTGAGGACTCTATCCCTGAGTCTGGGACACAGCAACTTGTTATAAATAACCAAAGGGGTCTAGACACTCAAATCCCCTCAACTTCAATTCCATCAGATTGACCCTTACCCAACTGCTCCCAGAGCATCCCACGAGGCCAGCTGAAAATCCTATCCTGGAATATCACTGGCTGGTTTGCAAAGACACGGGGAAAAGAGCTAGACACTGTCTTAAGAGACCAAGATGTTCTTTTACTGCAGGAAACTTGGACAATTAGACCTATCGCGTCTGAAGGGTTTTCTTCTATATCTTTGCCTGCACAGAAGAATGCAGTAAAAGGCCACCCAGTTGGAGGCCTTGCTATATTAGTGAAACCTGTTTTCAGGTATAAGTTGTTGTTTATGGCTGATAGTTGTTGCAAAATACAAGTGATCAAGCTGAAGTTAATGCCACAAAGTGGCATAATGATAATCAATGTATACATGCCTCCTTTAAAAGATAAATCTGCAACAGAAAAGCAATGGGTATATCTTAGTGGTATAATCAATGACCTGACTGGTAAATTCCCATCTTATAAATCACTAATCGCAGAAGATCTCAACTCCAGGGTGGGGCAAAATTCTGACATCTTTTATCAACTTTGGGATTTACCTACGGATATGATGTTGCCTGAGCCCTGCTTATTTGAAAGGCAATAGAAAGACAGAACAATCAATGCTGCAGGGCTGTTTCTAGCCAAATTCTGTGTTACCTATGGCCTTATTTGGCTGAACGGCCTAAATGTATTGGGCCATAATGGAGAATTCATTCACATCTCATCTAGAGGTGTAAGTGTCATTGATTACATTTTGGTCCCCCCTCAACTCCTTCCACAGATAGCTAACTTTTGTGTTGGATACCCTCATTCTAGTGACCACCTACCTCTGATGTGTGATTTAGCTTATTTTCCAAATTGTTATCATAACACTAATATCCAGGAGGAAGCTGGTTACTCAAGCATAACAAAAAGAATTAAATGGGACCCAGATTCTAAGGATTCATTTTGTGCATTGATACAAACAAAGGAAATCCCTCAGTTGTCTACTTTGGACCAACCAGGGATTATCTTCTTTTTTGAGGACCTAATATCCACTCTCTTGAATATATTAGTTCAGATCCCTTCACCCCAAAAGAGCTGAGGGTTGGAGAGATGATTCTACCAAGATTGATCAGATCTGCTTATATCTGAAAACTGCTGTTCGCAGCACTTCAGAGATACTCATCTCTGAAAAAATTCAGAGATACTCATAGTAGACCACTGTTACACCAATATTTCAAGCTGACCGCCCGCCTGAAGGATGCTGTTAGAGTTTCAATCCATCACATTGTAGAAGCAAGATGGTCACTCTTAATTAACGCTGATAGATCTAAAAAAGTCAAGAGTTTTTGGCAAATAATATCAGGCTGTTTTCATAAAGAGCCAATCGGTATTACCATAATTTCAGCTAATCTGTGGGAAACACATTTTAAATCAATTTTTTTTAATGAATCTAAATCTATCTCTGTTGTTAAGGCACATATCCTGCCAGACCTCCCAGAATGGCCCACAGTCTCAGTGGATGAGGTAATTTCAATTATTAACCAGCTGAAACAGGATAAAGAAGCTGGTCCAGACACAATTCCATCAGATATCTATAAAGCAGCACCGGATTGGTGGGCCCCAATCATTGCAGAATTATTTACAAGAATTAATAAATTTGGAGTAATTCTAGAATCCTGGACTAGATCAAATTTGGTCCCTATTTTCAAAAAAGGAAATAAGAACCTTCCTTCCAGTTACAGGCAGATAAGCCTTCTGGATGGATCAGACAATTGGGCAATTCACATAAAACACAATGTAGGCTTTCTTTCCAATTCAGGCTACACAGGCCAACACACATTTTGCTTCCTTAAACGTTACACCAATTCCTGAGTATATTTGGGGGGCTGATTCCAAAAATGGCATCCGTTTTTCCCTATCATGTCTAGTTTTGGAGACATTGCATAGCTTCTTTAGTGAATGGTTCAAGCAGCTTCCTCATGAAGAAACCTACACCATGGCTTCCTCATGAGGTCTGGTGATCTTGATTCTGCATGTGGAAAACTATAAGGGGTGCTCCTATGCATAAGCAGCACAGCAACCTCATATACATTAACAGATATGTTTTTTGCATGGGCAACATGTCGGGTAAGTAGGAAAGGGCACAAGGATAATGCACAACTTCAGTTTCTCTTTTGTAATATCCATGGAGAAGTGAGTCTGCATGGTAGAACTGTGGACAATACTACTGAATGCTGTGCCCTTCTGTGCCCATATGTCTTTGAACTGAGCCCATTGTCTCCAAATAACCTACACTGGAGCAATTCCAGAAGCTTCAGTTAACCTCCTTTCTATCAAATGTGATTTGGAAATACTTGTAAACTACTTAAGCTTGTTCAATGATAAGCAACACATGTGGAGGTGAAACTCTGTTCTTCCTGATCTTTTAACTCATCAAAAAAATTAAGGGCTAGCTATAAGTAAAAATAGTGGTATATTAATATTCTGAATAACAGTTCTAGAATCTAAAAAAGTTTAAATATGATCACGCAACATGACAAGTGATAATGATGCATGTCAGGTTAAGAAAGAATTTAGCTTCTTCTTGATCAGCTTCCTAAAAGCTTCTTTAACATCCTTGTTCCTCAGGCTGTAGATCAGAGGGTTGAGCATGGGGATCACCACAGTGTAGAACACGGATGCCCATTTGTCTTGGTCCAGGGAATAGACTGAAGTGGGCCGTAGATACATGAAAATCACAGTGCCATAAAATAAGGTGACCCCAGTAAAGTGAGACCCACAGGTGGAAAAAGCTTTGAGCTTCCCTGAGGCAGAGGGCATTCTTAGAAAAGCCACTAAAATGAAGGCATAGGAGACAAGGATGACTGAAAGTGAGCTCATCTCTACAAAGCCAGCAAATGCAAAAAGCAGAATCTCATTGATGTGGGTGTCTGAGCAAGAGATTGCAAGGAGGGGAGGAGCATCACAGAAGAAATGGTTGATGAGGTTGGAGCTGCAGAAGTGAAGGCTAAAGGTGGCCGTTGTGTGTATTATGGCGTTAGTTGTGCCGGCAATGTAGGAACCAAATGACAACCACATACAGAGAGGTTTGGTCATGGCAGAGGAGTAGAGCAGTGGGTTGCAGATGGCCACATAGCGGTCGTAGGCCATCGCTGCCAAAATGTAGCACTCAGCAACTACAAAGGCTGCAAAGAAGTAGAACTGGGCAGTGCAGCCAGAGAAGGAAATGATTCTGCTGTCAGATACTAAGTCGGACAGCATTCTGGGGGCAATGGCAGAGGAGTAGCAGAGGTCACAGAAGGACAAGTGCCACAGGAAGAAGTACATGGGGTTGTGAAGTTGGGTATCAAATGAGATCAGGATGATCATGCCCAGGTTTCCCACCATGTTGACCAAATAGATGAGCAGGAACGCTACAAAGAATATGATTTGCATTTGTGGGTCATCTGAGATACCCAAGAGGATGAACTCATTGACAGTAGAACTATTTCCCTCAACCATTCTCAGAATAAGACACTTTTAGTAGATGTTGGAATATAAGATCTCTGTGATCCCTGCAACTGAATGTCAGGGTCTTTTTCTATAAACCAGGTGCTTCAGATCCCTCTTCTCTCTCTGGTCTGGAATATCTGTTAGGAAAAAAGAGAAAGAGAAAAAATGGGGGCAGAAATGAGAAGTCTCCACAACATTTGAACAGAGTGGGGGCTTACTTCTGCGTAAACATGCAAATGATTATGTGGTTAAGTCTTCATATATATTTTTAATTCTCCCAAATCAGCCATTCTGAGAATTCCCACACCTCTAACAAGCTTCAGATTGTCACCACCTTGGCTGGTGACACAGTAACTGAGTTACTGATGAAGGTGGAAGCTGAACTATTTAAAATCAACATTACCTCTAGTCAATTACTTTGATATTTATATTTAGTGTTGCATATTATTCTTCAATAATTTTGGAAGGCTGGTGATGCAATAAGACTTACCCAGGCTCTTGGTAGGGATTTTAGAGGATTCCAAGTCACTAAGGTCTCTGCTTCATTTGCTTGGCTTCTTAAAGTCTCTTGGAGGTGAGAGGACTAAAACCCAAATGTTGAACTCAGGATCAGTAGTATTCTGATGAACCCCCTGACCTTGTGAGAGCACCTTCAGTTGCCCAACTGCCTAGACACTATTTATTAGGCACTGGGTCTTCTGCTTTAGAAAAAATGATGTCATTATAGCAGAGTAGGAAGTACTGAGAGCTCATCACCCAATGGACTGTGTTCATTTATTCCCCCGTCAGGGGATTCATGTTCTTGCATACAGTTTTTCTAAGTGAATAGTCATCCTATTCCATTTGCTCTCCAGTTCTTTGTGGCATTATTTTTTTCTAGTTTCAAGAACAACAAACATTGACCTCATCTGCGTAGGGAATAGATGGTATCATAGAAATCAACAAGGCAAAGTTTTTTCCTTGGGCCATGTACCTGGAAAAGCCATGCTTCTAACTTTATCAGGCAACTGTTAGGCAGAAAGGGAGCCTTTGTGAACTGGGTGCCTGTATGTTGAGAGTATAGTGTAGTATTCTTTGTATGCAAATGGTCCCAGGTTCAGTGCTTGAAATCCCTGTTTAATGAATCCTAGACAGGAGGGCTGGAAATAGTGTTTGCCAGAGCTCCCAGGAGAGATTTTCCTAGTCAATGTACAGCAGTGGGCTAGACAGAAGAGAGGACAAACTATCATGGAACCCTGTGGTTGACTCTTGCAAAATTTCTAAATCTGCTTGAAGAGAAAGACAAACACTTGGTTGAAGGCAGCCTAAGAGTCTTATGACCTGCTCACTCAGCTCACTCGTATTGGGTGCAATCCTATCCTGCCCTGGAACAGGCAAACCAAGAGCCTTGTGCTGTATCCAGCGCAGGATAGGAGCCCAAAGTGGCTCAGCCAGAGTTAAGGGGAAAATTTTCCCCTTACCTCTGGGTAAGGTACCCTGACCCCTATGGATCTCCTTGGACTTGAGCCACTTCCGGAGGTGGCACAAGTTTGAGAAGAGCAGAGCGGCTTGAAGCAGCTCCAAGCTCCCAGGGGTTGGGATCTGGCATAACTGCCAGATCCCAGCTCCGCCTCCCACTCCTCACCCACCCGCCCCCAGGGCCGCCCACCACCTGCCCTCCCCCTGCCCAGGAACAACCCCCTCCCACCTCCTTCCTGCCCACACCAGAGTCTTGCTTCGGCCAAGTTTGGCCGATGCAAGACATGGTGCCTCCGTCGGTGCGGAGGTTTATGTCAGCCTCCACATGCCAGCATGCCTCCGTGTGCCAGTCTTGCTGACTCATGAGGAGGTGTAAATGTGCCTTATGGCACGTTTGCAATTCTCCTAGGGTTCATTTCAGATTTGCGCTGCATGTCTCTCTCTCTGGATCAGTTCCCCTATCCCACATGTAACAGATTTAATTGTTTGGCTGAATCACAAGAAGTTCCATCTGATCCAGCCCTCTGACCAGCCAAATGTTTCTGGGAAGTTCACCATCAGGGAGTGATGATGACATCCTGCAGTCCCTCCCCAGATGGAATTTTGTTCCATAAAAGTAAAGGAATATCTTACTGCCAGTGAACCCTTAGCAAAGTTGCAAGAAGCAAGCAAGGATCTAAGGTGTGAGACACGTGGTTAGTGTAAAAATCTCTGACACTGGCCCAGAATTAAAACCTAGATAGGAAGCAAAGTAAAAACCATAACTTCTCCTTAACAAACCAATGAAAAGAGCAATTTGATTTTGTACATAGAATCATGTGATGTAGACAGAACATTGAACAAAAATACAGCATGAATTATGAGCAGATTCACATCTGATCTCTTGAGTTGATCTCAGGAGGCAAAGTTCCATTTTCATCCTGAATCCATGCAAGTACACAATGATTAAGGGCCCAATCCTACTTTCCAGCACTGATGCAGCCATGCCAATGGGGTATGAGCTGCATCCTGTGGGGGTGGTGGGCAGACACGGAGGCCTCCTCAAGGTAACAAAGTATTTGTTCCCTTAACTTGGGACTGCATTGCAGCTACATCAGCACTGGCAAGCTGAATAGAATTGGACTCCAAAACTCTTAACAGTCCAACACCATTTAGAATTGGGCTGTTATGTAGATGCATTTATGACAATGGAACATAATTTGGCTGTTGCAAAATGTCTGCCAATAGATTGCACAGTGCCTGGAACAGAAATGGAGGGATACTTGACTTAGGTCACAATCCTGCCCTTCACTTGGGCCGATGCAAGTCCCTTGTGCCAGCCCAGGCGGGTCGCAAATGTGCTGTACAGCATGTTTGCACCTCCTCAGGAGTAAGCTGGCACACAAAGATGCGCTGGCACATGGAGGCTGAATCCAGCCTCCATGGCTGTTTCTGTGGCGTTGGCCTAGCTGGGCCGACGCAAGGCTCTGGGCTAGGCAGGGAGGAGGTGGGGAGAAGGTGGGGTGGGAAGTGTTCCTGGACGGGGGAGGGTGGGCAATGGGCAGCCCCAGGGGCAGGTGGGTGGGGAGCAGGAGACAGGGTTAGAATCCAGCACAACCTCAGGCAGTGGCACAACTCTGAGGAGACCTATAGGGGCCAGCGTGCCTTACCCAGAAGTAAGGGGAAATGTTTCTCCTTGCTTCTGGCTGAGCCGCTTTGGGCCCCTATCCTGCGCTGGATACAGCACAAGCCTCTTGGTTTGCCTGTTCCAGGCAGGGTAGGATTGCGCCCTCAGTCTGATATTCTGTCATAGTTCCCTGGCTAATTCAAAGGTTTAAAATCCTTTGTGCCTCCATCAAAGTGAGAAGTGCCATCACACAATTTGCCACTATTCAATATCAGAATAGCAGCCCAAATCAGTGCAAAAACTGGAAGTGCCTCGGGAATCTCTGTGAGGCTTTCTGAAGCCCTGTGGAGGCTTCTCTGTGCCTCCCTGTGCCTCAGAACTACTTCTGGATGTGACCAGAATATGCTTCTGGTCACATTAGGAAGGTCCTCTGAGGGCTTTCTACAGATTTACAGCCCAATCCTATCCACACTTTCCTGGGAGTAAGGCCCATTGACTCTAGTAGGACTTACTTCTGAGTAGACATGCATAGGAGTGGACTGTCAATTATCTGTGGAAATTGGTATCCACAGGGGGTCCTTGAATGGATTGGGTTTGACCCATTGGGTTTGATGAAGAAAACTCTGTAACAAACAGGCCTAGCCTAGAGAGACTTTTTTCTCTATGTGGAGAGGAGAAAAGCAGAGTGTCAGGGTGCCCTCCTCCCCACCAGACCCAGACTTACCTTGCAAGGGGGCCAAGGAGACACAAGAGGAAGGCAGCTTGGCCAGGCAAGAGGGAGAGCCGCCTGGCTCAGGCAAGTATGCCCGACAACCTCCCACATCCCCAGCTTGTGGGGAGAGGTCTGCTGACAGGGCGTCTCTCCCTGACTGGAGTACCTGATGTGGGGGAGAAGGTGGGAGGCCTGAAGGACTTGATCCAGTAAGAGGTCAGGGAGGAGGAAGAGACAAGGGAGGTAACACCAGGAAGAGAGGCCCTGGGCAGGGTCCCTTTTGTGCCTTCACCAGTAAGGAAGGAGCGGGACTGGAGAAGGATGCAGCCTATATAACAGACAGGAGGCCCATTATGAGGGCAGAAAGCCAGGACTGGAGAGGCAGAAGGCTGTGTGTCCAACAGCTCCTGCCAAGGACTCAGTCTCAAGGGCTACGCCAGGGTGGAGGAGCAGGGTGATTTAACCCCCTCCCCCTGAGCCAACCTGTGGCCTCCTGAAAGGCCCCAGACCAGGACCATCCCCAAGCAGAAGCTGCCTTCTCCTTCAGCCCACCTGACACCCCCACACAGAGAAGATGGACTCTAATTGCTATAAAGGCTTGCTTTTACTAGGTTTCAGAGAAGCACTTTCTCTGAAAACTAGTAAAAGCAAGCCTTTACAGCAATTAGCAGACAGGTTGATAAGTGTAAAACAGTCAGGCTGACATTGAGAGCACAGCTGAAACATTCACTTAGCTAGAAACACTTAGGTTATGGTCAACAACAATGCAGCTTTCTCTCTGGCGCATCCGCTTTTGTCTGTCAAAGCTTTCTGTGCTTTGTACGTGCCAGATGTCTCATCACAGAAAATGGAGGCTGAAATTCCATTTTTCGCCTTTAGATTCTATGATATCTTCTATTCTCCTGCATGGATGAGAAGGTCAAAGTTCAATGTTTTGGTAACAAGAACAAATAATGCCACAGAAAACTGGAGAGCAAACTGAATAGGATGACTATCCCTCTAAAAACACTATATGCAAGAACATGCATCCCCTGCGGTGGGAATCAAAGAACACAACCCTTTGGGAGCCGAGCTCTCAGCTCCTGCACTTCTTACTGAGACATAATGACATCATTTTTTCTGAGGCAGAAAACCCAGCGCCCTATAAATAGTGCCTAGGCAGATGGGCAGCTAAAGATGCTCAGGAGTTCACTGGGATCCTGAGAATACTACTGACCTTGAGAACTACATTTGGGTTTTATTCCTGCCATTTACAGAACAGTTTAAGTAGGCAAGTAAATGAAGCAGAAGTCAGTGATTCGGAGTCTGCTAAGCTCTCCACCAAGAGCTGGGTAAGTACTGTTGCATCACCAGCCCCCCCCCCCCACTTACTTCAATGAAGGAATAAACAACCACAAACAACATTGCTGAGAAGCAGGCTCTGGATCATTGACAAATAATATCCAATGCAGTATTGGATATTATTCTTCAGTGACAAAACTAAATAGAAATTGTTGTTAATGTTAAAGTTTCCAACTTCCACCTTCATCAGTATCATAATTATGATTTAAGACAATCTGGATTGTGTTAGAGGTGTTGGAATTCTTAGAAAAAGGGTTGATGGCAGAGAATTTAAGAGAGACATAAAGAGTGACAACACGATGCTCTGCATGTTAACTCAGAACTAAGTCCCACTCTATTCAATGGGGTTTGATCTCAGATAAGTGTGTATAGGAATGCAGTCCTTTTACAGCATAAGTAATTCTGTGGATTTTAGACTGTTGAAATAGCTAAATGCAGTATCCAATGTGATCATGATATGATGACTATAATTCTTTGGACAATTACTTTTGCGCACTATTTGGAAATATCTTGATTCAGCTTGCATACAAATCAGGAAATACCACATTCTGAACCAGAATATGTGGAGAGGAAACCAGGAATTTTGGCTGAAGCTATGGTTCTAGATAAACCGAGGTGTATATATGATCATTTGTATGTTCAGAAATGCCTTTAATAGGGAAGGCCCTTGCTTGCTCTGCTTGTGAAATTGTGTGCTTGATAGTACTGCAGTTTTTGTCCCTTTGGCAGAGAAGATAAAGGTTTATCCGTCTAATATACAGGAAGACCATCTATATCAGGAATGGGAACTTGAGTCTCAGAACTTGAGTCAGAGTTGCAAAAACACATTTTTTTGCTTCTTCGTGTACACAAGTCACGTGTGTGAATGACTTGGGCACTGACTCAGTGACTTGGGGACTGACTGACTCTGAAATGAGTCACAAATGTGAACAACTCTGATTCTGTGAGTCTGGGTGTGCTTGCTTACTTTTTTTTGCAGCATGGAAAACCTCATGGGGCCATCATTCAGAACAGGCGAGCATCAGGGAAGTTCCAGTCAGGCGAAAGGGAGAAGTTAATTTTTTAATGTCTTCTCTTTTTCTCTCTCACACCCCCCCCCCGCATTTTTTCCTCCTCTTTCCTAACAGATGCTTTAACGGAGACAGTCAGGAAAGGAAAGGTGGCTCTGCAGCACCTGGTTTTTGGAAAAGACCCTGACATTCAGTTCCAGGGATCTCAGAGATCATAACATCCTACATCTACTCAAACTGTCTTATCATTTTCAGAGAATGGTGGATGGAAATAGTTCTACCATTACTGAGTTCATCCTCTTGGGCATCACAGATGATCCAGGAATAAAAATCATATTCTTTGTGGTGTTCCTGCTAATCTATCTAGTCAATGTGGTGGGAAACCTGGGCATGATCACCCTGATTTCAGTTGATCCCCAACTGCACAGCCCTATGTATTACTTCCTCTGGCACCTGTCCTCCTGTGACCTCTGCTACTCCTCTGCCATTGCCCCTAGAATGCTGACCGACTTAGTATCTGACAGCAGAACCATCTCCTTTCTTGGATGCACTGCCCAGCTCTATTTCTATGCAGTTTTTGTAAGTTCTGAGTGTTACATTTTGGCAGCGATGGCCTACGACCGCTATGTGGCCATCTGCAACCCACTGCTCTACTCCTCTGCCATGTCCAAATCTCTCTGTACGTGGCTGTCACTTGGATCATACATTGCCGGCACAACTAATGCCATAATACACACAACGGCCACCTTTAGCCTTCAGTTCTGCAGCTCCAACCTCATCAACCATTTCTTCTGTGATGTTCCTCCCCTCCTTGCAATCTCTTGCGTAGACACCCACATCAATGAAATTCTGCTTTTTACTTTTGGTAGTTTTGTCGAGGTGAGTTCCCTTTCAGTCATCCTTGTCTCTTATGCCTTTATCTTAGTGGCTATCCTAAGAATGCCCTCTGCCTCAGGGAAGCTTAAAGCTTTCTCCACCTGTGGGTCCCACTTCACAGGGGTCACTATATTTTATGGGACTATGATTTTCATGTATCTACGACCCACTTCAGTTTATTCTCTGAACCAAGACAAATGGGCATCTGTGTTCTACACTGTGGTGATCCCTATGCTCAACCCTCTGATCTACAGCCTGAGGAACAAGGATGTTAAAGAAGCTTTTAGGAAGCTGATCAAGAAGAAAATAAATTCTTTCTTAACCTGAGATGCAACATTATCATCACTTTGTGTGAGCATGATATTGAAACTTTTTTAATTTCTAGAACTGTTATTCAGAACATTAATGTACCACTATTTTTACTTATAGCTAGTCCTCAATTTTTTTGATGAGTTAAAAAATCAGGAAGAAAAGGAAAAACAGAATTTCACCCCCACATGTGCTGCTTATCATTGAACAAGCCAAAGCAGTGGTTTTGTTTTGGTGGTTTTGTTGAGATGAGGTCCCTTTCAGTCATCCTTGTCTCGCATGCCTTCATTTTAGTGGCTATCCTAAGAATGCCCTCTGCCTCAGGGAAGCTCAAAGACTTCTCCACCTTTGGGTCCCACTTTACGAGGGTCACAATATTTAATGGGACTATGATTTTCATGTATCAATGACCCACTTCATCTTATTCCCTGGACCAAGACAACTACGCTTCGGTATTCTACACTGTGGTGATCCTCATGATCAATCCTCTGATCTACAGCCTGAGGAACAAGGATGTTAAAGAAGCTTTTAGGAAGCTGATCAAGATGAAGCTGAATTCTGCCTTAACTTGAGAGCAACATTATCACTTGTCACTTTTTGTCTGCATGATATTTAGAATTCTTATTTTTTTAAACTTTTTAAAATTACTTCTTTTTACTTAAAAATAACTGTCAACTATTGAATGAGTTAGAAGACCAGGAAAGAAAAACCTTCACCCCACATGCGCTATTTACTATTGAACAAGCCATTTAGTTGGCAATATCTGAATCACTTGATAAAAAGGTGAGTGACTAAGGCTTCTGGAATTGTTCCAAAGTAAGTGACTTTGAGATGATGATTTCAGTTGAAAGACATGGGCAAAGAAAGGCACAGCAATCAATAGTACAGGTGTGCACCATTTAATGACAGGGATACGTTTGACGATCCCTGTTGTTATGTGATTAGGTCATTAAGTGAACATACAGTCCAATCTATTGCCTTTGTTGTGTAAACGACACTCCCTGCCAGACACTAGCTGTCTGCACAGGCTACTGGAGATAGATTGCCTCTTCTGTGCATTAAGAGCCTCTCTGTTGTATAAACAGACACTCTGCTGCAGACTATGGGAGACACGATTGCCTCATTAAGAGCATCATACTTGTGCTTTGACCACTGTCATATATTTGGCTTGTTGTTAAGTGAATTATTGTTAAGCACCGCATGCCTATATTGTGCATAGGCTAACTTATCACTTCTCCATGGAGACTGAGAAAGACAGATTAGCCACACTGCATCATCCTTGTGCCCTTTCTTGCATACACAACATGTTTTCATGGAAAAACAAGACTGCATATGTGCTGTGTCTATATATATATAAGGTTGCTGTGCTACTGTATAGGAGGACACCGTATCACTTTCCACACACAGAAGCAAGAGCAGTGCAGCAGTTCAACTTTTCCAAATACAGTGAGATGTTTTCTATTAAGATCATTTGTCCTGCACATGGAACATCTTTCCAGCATATGGAAGAGAACTGCTGGATCAAAATGCAAGTTCTCTATTTGGAAAACAATGTCATCTTCAATCACTTTTCCTGTTTCATGGGGAAAAATCATTCAAAGGAGCAATAATTCAAGACATCTATGAGCTTCTCAGTGCTTTGTGATTTAAGATGCTTCCATTGTTCAATTTGTGTGTTGTGTGATGCCTTTCAGGTATCCCAATCCTACCTAACACCACCTGGAACTGATTTAGTCACACCAATCGGGCATGGGCTGCATCCCATGGTTTATTTTTCTGTCCTAGATGTCCCATTGAGGTAAGGGAGCATTTATCCCTTGCCTATGGGCAAGCCTTCATGGCACTGATGGGTGATGCAGAGCCAGCTCAGAGTAAAAAATAGAATCCCCCCCCCCCAATATTTACACTGGGTATTTAAAGGTCAAGGAGCACCACCTGAGGCCATGCCTTTGCCCCGGGGGCACAGTGCTGGGGAGGTCCACCACTGCTCCAGTGCACATTCCTCCTTGTACTGGCACCAGCAGGATGGTACAGGCCTTCCTGCCAGCACCACTAACTTCTGCATCATTGCAACATGCTTTACAACACATTTGTGACAGTGCATGCCAGTGTAATGGTTGCTGTATCAGTGCAGGGTAAGTTTGGGATTGTGCCATGAGCTGTCTAAAAGTGCTCACAGTCACACACAATCACAAGACTCCCTTGATATGAAACTTGTCTCTGCCAAGCACTCATAGTGGCCATAGGCAGGCTGCTCCTTCTCAGCCTCTCAACTAGGACAGACGTTCTCAAACTTTTTTTTCTTTTTGGAAAAAGGAAGGAGCTTTTTTTCTAAGGAGCTTCTATGGCTCCTTAGAAGCTCAAGTTCCAGGGCCCCCCGTCAAAGAAGGATGCAACACTGATAAACATAAAACCATGTATTATTGAATAGCAAGTCTGTGGCCCTTTTCAAATGTGCCAGGGCTCCCCAAGGGGCCATATGGCCCCCGTTGAAAATGGCTGAGCTAGGAGGTCCAACATAGGACTTGGCTAGTTCTGGAGCTGATACTTGAGCAGTCTTTGGGAGTATCTGTATCCCTGTAGCAGTTCTTTTCATCTGATCTTCCAGAATTTGCCCTAGCCAAAGCTGTCGGTTTTGTTCAGTTTGATAGCTACGTTTTTGATCCTCCTCATGCGTTACATGCCAAGTGTTGGCAAACTTTTCAGATAAGGATAATTTGGTTCTCATTTACTTTGCTGTGTAATTATTAGACAACTGTTTTTATATTATAGGGATGTGCCTTGGGCTGGAGACACTTGGGAATACGTCCCAAATCTCTTTAGTAGATCTTCCCGTGGTAGATCTTTGTCTTCTTTTTCATTGTTTAGGAGACAGCATGTTGATGTCACTATTTGCTGCAAATGCAGAGAGCTCCATTCTGAATCAACTGGAGTTGGAATAAACCTGGATTTCCCCCCCTCCACACACAAAACAGCAAGGATTTCGCTATTGCTTTCACAACGAAGCATCCCGCTCTGCAATCAGAATTCAGTTCAAAAGAAACAGAATGTTTAGAAAATGTAAAAGGTGCAACTGAGCAAATAGGAAGAAAGTAAGTTCAGGAGGCTTCTAAGTCTACAGATTGTGAGAACCCCTTTGTGGTTATAATGGAACAAGGTCACAGTTGCTTGAATTATTATTTATGGGAACATGTTTTAGTCATAGCTATGAAAGCAACTTCAGGACAAGCTTTTTCAAAATAAATTAAGGGTGCAATCCTAACCAACTTTCCAGCACTGACATAGCTGTGCCAGTGGGGCGTGCACTGCATCCTGCAGTGAGGAGACCATCAAGGAGGTCTCCTCAAGGTAAGGCCATGTTTGTCACCTTGCCTTGGGTCTGCTTTGCAGCTAGGTCAGTGCTGGAAAGTTGGTTAGGATTGCGCCCTAAGAAAATGAATAATCTGAGGAGCTATTTGGAAAGCTGTTTTGGAAAGAAAATTGCACACCTGATCTGTGATCTAGCTAGGAAGGGAAAAAGCCAGAGTGTCCAAATGCAATTGGACAATTGATATTCTTAATAGATGGTGATTGGTGAAGTGGCAAACTGGTGTTAGGCTGTGCTGAGAATAAAGGATACTCTCCTTCTCTACGTAGTTGCTTTTTCTATTTGATCCCTTTTGTTGGCTTGATCATGGGAATAAGCCAAAGAGTTGATCAGAGGGGAAGGATGATTATCTCTTACCCCATTGCCCTTCCACATCTGGTTACAGACTCGGTAGCCCGATCCTATGAGCTGACCTATGACAGCAGGAGAGAGTCCTGCAGTCATAAAATGTTTATGGCAGTGTGTGTGGTGTACCTCTGGTGGCCATTTTCAAATTGCTGCTGCGAAGCAGCAGTAGTGACAGCATCATCATCAGAGGCCTGCTGCCATGGCTGGCAGCCTGCACAAAAACAGGTAAGCTGGTGCAGGGGAGGTGTCACAGGTGAAGTGTAAGGAGGTGTAACACGAGGAGTGGAGTGTGGATTGGGGCAGGGTGTCTGGATGTCATAACTGCAAAAGAGGGCAAGGCATCCCAAAATATAGGACATCCAATTTGCTATAGGAAGAGTGTTCTTCTGCTGATTGGTTGCTTATTAGAACACACACATCCCCATCCAAGAAGAGAAGCAAACTGCCATGTTCAGCTTGGAGCTTTTTATTTTTTTAAATGAATTCACAGTCACATGGTAGATCTTTATTCTGCTCAATCCTATCCCCTGCCAGACCATAACATCCAGCTCAGCTGTCCATAACACACTCTGTGTGCTGCATGCTGTGGGGTGGAGCAACCAGACAGAGGTAAAAAATTTTCTTGCTTGCCTCCCTCATAGACCACTTGGCCCCCAATGGATCTCCTCCCACCTATGCCATTGCCAGCTATTTTGCTTGTGTAGATCCAAGGAAATGGGCATTTGGGGGCTGAGAAAGTGGGATAGGATCTCAGCTTGAATGGTTGCCAGTGGGATCTTTCCCCTCCTGCTTTCAAACTGCCCCCGGCCCAGCCTGCTTCGACCCCAAACCATTCCCTGTCCTCCCCCATTTTGCCTTCCACTGACCTATTCACTTTGCTAGTGCTTCTGTGAGCACGACAGTGGCATGGCTTTTGCTCCAGCATTTCACTCTGGGGTTTACAGTGGCAGATAATGAGGTCTGCCACCATAGGACTGGGCTGCTAGTCTGCTCAGAGCTCTGGATGAGCTACCCAGCAGCATTCATGGTGCTCCCAACTTCAGTAGTGCCTGTACAAAGGTTCTTTTGAGAAGTTTGGATTTGTTCCACAGTGATGTGCCTCAGTGAGGTGAATTCATGAATCCTGATAGGCTTTTGGTCAAAGCCAACAGCCCTAAATCATGACTCTATGCCACTTGGGATTCCATGTTAATTATAGTTACGTCCCTGGGTCTTGAATCACTCTTTTGTCCCGTTGGTAACCTTCACATGCCTTACGGATAGGTCTCCTTCTTGAAACTCTTAGTCAAGGTTATGATGCAGCCACTGGACACACTGTGGATGACAGAAATCCCTCAAGTGAAATTTGAGACTTTTTACTGTATACAAGTGCCACCTTTTTTCTTTTTCTGAAAAAAAAACCCTACCCATGGTTTTGGAAGGCAAAAACTGTATCATTGTTTAGGTCCTAGGAAATCATGCCATTGGTAGTGATAGTGTTGTAAATGCAGACTACATTTCCCCTCACTGTGCAGGCAGCATCTACTAAAGTTAGTTCTGACTAATCCGACTTCACTGTGCTTTCATCCCTCCATGAGATTGGATTTAGTGAAGGAATTGAGCCATTATAGTTATAACCTAATTATTCACAGATTTTTCACCAGCAGTTTTAGCCCAAGACGATGAAAAGGGCCCTTAAAGGAAAAAAGTTGTTTAACAATGACCTTGTTAATGCGGAAGAGGGTAGCCAGCAGACAATCAATCTCTCTCTCTCTCTCTTTCTCTCTCCAGTCGCTTAGAACAGCTTCACTCCAAGGAAAGCGACTCCTCCCTTCCCCCTGAGCATGTGAAAGAATGTAAGTGATTATCACCTCCTCTTTGCACTCTTTCCCTGTGCTGTGTTCCTGGTGGAGGGAGGGTTTGCTGCCTTGAAGTGAAGCCTTTCTAAGCATCTGGAGAGAGAATGATTGCCTACCTAAAGCCTCTGTTGTGCATTACAAAGGTAAGTCAATCATTGCGCAAAGAGACATTGTTTTTTTAAAAAGAAATTTCCTTTAACAGGATTTTTGGCATCATATGGATTCTGGAAACAGAGGCCTTGTGGATAGCAAGACTCAACCTGTATGACTTTTCAGATGATAGGTGTGTGCCACTTAACTACAGGGATACATTCTCCGATCCCTGTTGTTATGCTGTTAGGTCATTAAGCAAACATTTAGCCCAATCTAGCGCCTCAGCTTCCTGCCATACACTAGCCAGCTGCACAGGTTACTGGAAACAGAGTTCCTCTTTGTTGAATTAAGAGCCTCTTTGTTGTGTAAACAGACATTCTGCTGCAGGCTATGGGAGACCTGATCGCCTCATTAAGAGCCTAAGAGCTGAAGGTTGTGAAGCAGCACACACCTGTACTATCTTAGATGTTAAAAGCAGGGTCAGCACTGACTTGGTTCATCTGATCTCCACAGTTTGACAGTGCTGCCAATGGAAAACAACACACAGGTGACTGAGTTCATCCTCACAGGATTAACAGAACTTCCACAATTCCAGATGGCCCTCTTTGTGACATTCCTTGCTATTTATACCATCACTCTGGTAGGGAATTTAGGCATGATCATCATAATCCGATTCAGTCCCCAGCTCCACACTCCAATGTACTTTTTCCTCAGCAACTTGTCCATCCTGGACATCTGTTACTCATCGTCTGTCACCCCCAAGTTTCTAGCCGACTTCTTAAAAAGGAAGAAGATTATTTCTTTTGTTGGTTGTTTCACTCAATTTTACTTTTATAGTGTATTTGCCACCACTGAGTGCTACCTCCTGGCTATGATGGCCTATGATCGTTATGTGGCTATATGTAAACCTTTGCTATATTTTGTCACCATGTCCCAAAGAAAGCGCTTTCAGCTCATAGCTGTGTCCTATGGTGCTGGGATGATAAATGCCTTGGTGCACACTGTTGCTGCATCTAGACTCTCCTTCTGTGGCCCCAATGTCATTAATAATTTCTACTGTGAGGGCCCTCCACTCCTTGCCCTTTCTTGCTCCGACATCAGTCTCAATGATGTGTTGATGTTTGTGTTTGTTGGCTTCAATATGATAGCAACTAATCTGACCATTCTCATCTCATATGGATATATCCTCATCACCATTTTAAAGTTCCGCTCAGCCAGGAGCCGGCAGAAAGCCTTTTCCACGTGCACTTCCCACCTCATGGTCATCACCACTTTCTATGGATCTGCGAGTTTCATGTATGCACGACCCAGCTCCAGGAACTCCCAAAACCTAGACAAAATGGCCTCTGTGTTATATACAGTGGTGACTCCCATGCTGAACCCCTTGATCTACAGTCTAAGGAACCAGGAGGTAAGAGGTGCCTTCAGAAAACTTCTAGGGGAAAAAATTGTGTTACAGCACTTATGAAGACCACTATTTCTGGATACTTGCTTTCCTTCCATCTTTTTGTAGAGGTTATATTTTCCCAGAAAACAGAAGACACAACTCCATTTATAAGCAGCTCAAAGTGTTCAAAGACACAGTTCAAATTGTTCTGTGTCATAAATTGTGAATAGGAGCTGCTCTGCTGTGTAAATAATTGTTGCCAGTTCCTACATCTACTATAGTATCTTTAGTTCCATCTTCAGATTTCAAATCCTTTGAAGAAATGTATTGGCTCTAACCTGTTGTTTCTGAGCTTGATGTAAGGTACCAACCTGAGATGCTCGATGAAGAAGAAAATACCCAGTCAGAGGGGGACATCGTCTGAAATCTTTCTCAGCATAAAATTGACAGCAATTGACCTAAGCCACAATAGAAACCATGGACTCTGCCTGCCCATTCTTCTATGGATACAACATAGTGAACCTACCCATCATACTGGGCACAGCTTCATTCTACCTACTGGGGAAGAAACAAGACACATGCTGGGATACTGCAATTGTTGTGGAAGGAACAGAGCAGAGAAGACCTATGGTTATTATAGGAAAATGGGAGCAATCGGAGAGTTTTGCGCTCCTCTCTCTACATGCTAAATGTTAAGCTTTTATGCCAGCAGCAAGAGGAATGAGGAATAGGAAAGGCCAGGGCTAAGCCTGTGTGGCAAGACCAAGACTGAAACCATGGCAGGGCAAGACCTACTCCTTAAAGAGGGCCCAGCTGAGTCTGAACACTCTGTCCTTATGGTCTGACCCAAGGCACTAGTGAAGTTTCATCTAGTGCCCCTGAGGAGCCCAAGTGAAAACAACTATTGGAGTTCCCACAAAGATATGCGTGTGAGAGTGTGACCACTCTTTTGTCCAGAAGCCTCCATTTTAGGAGAAGACAGTCAATAAAATGCTTACTTAGAACTCATC
Organism: Tiliqua scincoides; assembly: GCF_035046505.1. Taxonomy (NCBI): domain Eukaryota; kingdom Metazoa; phylum Chordata; class Lepidosauria; order Squamata; family Scincidae; genus Tiliqua; species Tiliqua scincoides. The sequence continues at coordinate 67,566,201 of NC_089821.1, forward strand.
AGGACTAGTCTGATTCCTTCCCTTTGCAACCCTGGTCATGTCATTTCCCACTCCCTTTGACATGGACCTGTCCTCTTGGGATGAGATGGAAGGGTGAATGCAGCATCCTCATGATAAATGTTCTCTGTTCTTGCATTTGTACCCTTCCCTACCACTTTATATGCCAATCCATTGAGTAGTGATGTAGGTTATTGCATTCAATTCCTGCACAGGTAACAAATTTCCCCTGTGTACACAATTCATGACTTATTGAAAGCACATTTAGGAATACTACTCCCAAGGAGGCCAGAAGCCAGTTCACACTCTGTGAACGAAATGTCTCATGTATATGGAAAATGAGATAAAAGGGCATAACAATATTTTATATAGTATTTTGGTGTGACTTCATTGAAGAAAGGGATGTAATCTAAATCCAACAAATAAGTTTTTAAAAAGGAAAGAAAATGAGTTATGCAGTGAGAAACACATATATGTTTACCTTTAGCAACAGGAATCTCAGTACATTCAGATGTATTTGAAGTTTTAGGATGGGAAAGAAAATACAAAGCTAGTTTTCCAATATGCAGAATGTCAACATTTCTCTTTCTTGTGCTTTACATTTACCACTGGTAAACCTTTCCGATAACTGGGATCTGGCTCACTTGAATGTCACTGTGTACTGAATACAAGTGTTGAAGAAATGCAGAGTCCATTTCTGATGTGATCCTGTGATACTCATTTTTAATCATTTTATTTGGTTAGTTATTGAGTTGAATTATGTGTTATCAATTGTATTTCCATGGGCTATTGGTTTGGTTTTGTAGAACTGAAGTTAAAAGCGTCCCCCTGAGAAACCTGGAAAACCTGATCTTCCCACATTCCAAAGCAAATGCTGAGCAAAAGAGATATGAAATCCTGTGTAGGCTCAAGAATAGGGCCCCTTCCTCAGGAATGCAAAAGTGAGTTCTCAGGAAAGGAGGAATTCGATGATCTATAAGAGGATGCTGTATTCTTGAATATGCATGGATTACTCTGTTGAATATGTGTATCTACCCCTCCTTTACTCAGATAATCAATGTACTATTTCAGGTTCTGATTGGTCCAAATGTAAAATCTTACCTTAGTTGGCATGAAGCCAAATCTCTCTGAATTAATGTATATGTAAAAAATTGGGTGTGAATGAAGTATACAATTTTGAATTATTTTGTCCTATGCTCCTGTTTACTCTTCATGCCTGGCTCAAAGCACAGTTCTGTCTGTGTCTACTCAGAGGAAAGTCCTATCATAGTCAACAGGGCTTGCTCCTGCGTAGGTGGATCAGAAATGTTGAGTAACTGGCAACAAAACAGCTGTTTTAATAAAATAGGAAACTCCTGAAACAAATGCAGCCTAGCCTGATGATTTTTCACTTAGCTGGGAAAAAAACCTGAAGGAAAGTTTTTAATTTTCTCTCACACAAATCTATGTACCTGGGTCTGAGACACTTCAGGGAGAAAATCCCTGAGCCAACATTTTGCTCAGGAGAACAGTACTCATCACCTATATTGTTCCTAAGGCATAACTCTTTATAGAAATGGCAAAAATCTCCTGGGTCATCTGGTGTTGATATAAGACCGACTTCCCCCACACCACTACAAAGAGTCATAAGGATATAGCCATTGAGCTGTCAGAATAAAGTGTGAAGAAATTAGAATGGTCAGAAATGCCACTGACACAACTGAGGTAAATGAAATGGGGTAAGCTCAGATGCATTTTTAAGAGATATGAGAAGACCGTTGTGGTATTCATATGACCGATATAGGTGCTTCTTGTTACTACTTGCTGGAGCACATTAGAATCACAAATATCACAGAAGGAGCAGCTCTGTGAAATGCTTTTTACTGATGTTTTTATGTTAAGGAAAGAACTAAGGAGAAGAAGTGACTGTTCGTCTTCACAGAAACGCTGACCAAATGTCTGCATGTATGTCATGAATGATGACACACAACAATACCAACTGTAAATCATTCTAGTAGATGAGAAGATGATTGTTGTACACTGATAGTCTGGTAAGGAGCCATGTTACAAACCCCTTGCAGGTTGCAAATAATTCTGGGGACCCACATCCAGGGCACAAGCCAGGCTTGATGAATTGTCCAGAGGTGCATGAGATCCTGTTTTGCCTTCCAAGCAGATTTTGGCCTTTCCCCCCCAACACTGGGCTTTTTTGTGATTTTGCCAGCACAGATCAAAGTAGCACGATAGGCAGACTGTGGCTCGACATGGAGTAAGGGAACAAATGTTCCTTTACTGCCAGCCTGCCCCTAAACAGTGCTGGATATGGTGTGGACTTTGTGGTCCCTCTGTATCAGCTCTGGACAGGATGGGACTTCCCATCACCATGTGAACTTCACAAATAGATTGGCCATCAGTACTGAGGGGATGAGCAAGTCTGTCAGTGCTGCTTTCTCTTAACATAGTCTTGACAGGATACTCAGAGAGTTAGAGATAACGGCCTTGTTGAACCAGGCACAAAACCATTGGCACAAAAATTTTGGCCTTTGAACTCTTCAGGTGACTTAATTGGCAAATTAGACAGTAAGAGATGATGGCACATTTGAAGTCGATGGCATGTTTCTCATGGACACTCTACTATTCTCCCATCTCACTTTGCTTTGAGATAATGTTCCAGAGATAGATTTAGTCTTGGTAGTGATTTATATCACTGTCAAATGTTAAATATTTCAATTGTTAAAAGTAGGGTCAACACTGATGATTCTGTTTTTCTGATCTCTACAGTGTTGCAACGATGCCAAAGGAAAACTACTCTCAGGTGACCGAGTTCATATTAACAGGGTTGACAGACCATCCACAGCTCCAGATCATCCTCTTTGTGCTGTTCCTTGCAATTCATGCCATCACCTTGGTGAGAAACCTAGGCATGATACTCTTAATCGTGTCTAGTCCCCAACTTCACACCCCCCATGTACTTTTTCCTCAGTAACCTGTCTGTCTTAGACATCTGTTATTCATCTTCTGTCACACCATAGTTCCTAACTGATTTCTTTAGAAAGAAGAAGACTATTGCATTTGTTGGTTGTTTCTCTCAACTCTGCTTTTATATTACAGGTGCCACTACTGAGTGTTACTGATGACTATGCTCTCTGTTCTCCCCAGTGTTACAATGATGCCAAGGGAAAACAACACTCAAGTGACTGAGTTCGTACTCACAGGACTGACAGACAGTCTTCAGCTCCAGATCATCCTCTTTGTGCTGTTCCTTATTGTTTATGTTGTCACCCTAGTAGGGAACTTGGGTATGATAGTCCTAATCTGGTGCAGTCCCCAACTCCACACCCCCATGTACTTTTTCCTCAGCAGCCTGTCTGTCTTAGACATCAGCTATTCATCATCTGTTACACCAAAGTTCCTAACTGATTTCTTTAGAAAGAAGAAGACCATTTCTTTTGCTGGTTGTTTCACTCAACTCTACTTTTATGCTATAGGTGCCACTACTGAGTGTTTCCTCCTGGCTGTGATGGCCTATGACCGCTATGTGGCTATTTGTAACCCACTGCTTTATTTAGTTACCATGTCCCGAAGGCGGTGTATCCAGCTAGTAGCTCTTTCGTACTTTGCTGGGACTATAAATGCCTTGATACACACAGTAGCTGCAGCTAGACTATCCTATTGTGGCCCAAACATCATTAATAATTTTTACTGTGAAGGTCCTCCTCTCTATGCTCTTTCTTGCTCTGACATCTTTCTCAATTATATCTTGATATTTGTGTTTGTGGGCTTCAATATGATCTCAACTATTCTGACTGTCCTTACCTCTTACACCTACATCCTGGTCACAATTCTAAAGATCCACTCTGCCAAAAGCCGGCAGAAGGCCTTCTCTACTTGCACCTCCCACTTGACGGCTATCTCCATTTTCTATGGATGTAGTGGCTTCATGTATGCACGACCCAGCTCTAAGGGGGCTCGCAGTGTAGACAAAATTGCCTCTCTATTCTACATAGTGGTGACTCCCATGTTGAACCCCTTGATCTACAGTCTGAGGAACCAAGAGGTAAAGGATGCCCTCAGAAAAGTCCTGAAAAGATAAGCAGTTTTCTAGCTTTAGTTGACATTCCTGTTTGGGGAAAACTCCTTTTCCTCCATCTTTTGTACACACCATCAGTTCAAAACAACCTTGATAGAGCAAAACTGAAATCATTCTGTGTAATCACATGTGAATAAAGTCTATGCTGTTTTGTAAAGAATTGTATTATTCTTTAGTTGTATTGTGCCAAAAATTCAAGGTCAGCCTTAGATTTTCAGATTGATTCATTTCTCTGCATAATTTCTCTACATTTATTCCACATCTGTAGGGGTTTATGGGACTTTTTGGGAGTGCTACCTTTAAGCTTGTTCCATTTTGTCTCTGGATAATGAGCTTATCTGAAAATATGTAGAACTGCATGCAATACTTTGTTAAAGTTGCACCTACAGAAATTGATCCTTAAAACCACCAAGGTTTTTTGTTTTGGGTTTTTCAGCACTGAAAATAGGTTTACCAGTGCAAATAGTGGAGTGGTTTGGACAAACCTCTCTTCTACAAAATGAAAGAAAAATGCTTAGAATCACCCTGATATAAATAGAGGACCAGTATGCCCAAGGGATTCTAAGAATTGACCCCCAAAGGAGGGTATCAAGTCCTCAAAATGATGCCCAGAGTCTTTATCATGTTCAACACATTTCAAATTGCCATCTTCTCCAGGAGCAAAAAGGTCTGATTAAAGCAGATCACTTGAAGAAAGCAGTGGTATCACAAGGCGGAGGCAATGGAGGTGGGCCAACTCACATGTGATGCCTGCCAGGGGGTGACACAACACCACCCAAGTCTCCCTTCAACTATTTTTGGGCCACTTCAGGCCCAGCAGCCATATTCTCTCACTTTTGATCATGTTTTTAATGCTCACCTGCAAAAGTGTTCTGCGGCTGGGCCCAAAACAGCCTGAAAATCGCCAAAGGGAGGCAGGCTTTTTGCATATAAACCAATGCAAGAGATGGGAATGTCAGAGGTGACATAATTATGTCATTAAGGGCGCAATCCAGAGGCACCCTTGGGCCAGTGCAAGTCCCTTGTGCCAGCTCAAGAGGATTGCAAATGTGCCATAAGACACGTTTGTGCCTCTTTGGGAGTTGGCAAGGCCAGTGTGCAGAGGCGTGCCAGCCTGCGGACGCTGACTTCCGCCTCTGCGTCAATGGAGGCAGTGAGCCTTGCGTCGTCCCAGCTGGACCAACACAAGGCTCTGGGGTGGGTGGGGAGGAGGCAGGAGGGAGGCATTCTGGGGCAGGGGGAGGGTGGGCTGTGGGCAGCTCTGGGGGCAGGTGGGTGGGGAATGGGAAACGGGATTGGGATCCAGCAGTTATGCTGGATCCCAACCCCTGTTCCCAGGGAGTTCAGAGCGGCTTCAAGCGCAAGTCTCTTGGCTTGCCTGTTCCAGCGCAGGGTAGGATTGTGCCCTAAGTCCTCCCTGAACTTCTTGTATGCCACTAAAAGTAAGCACCTCTGCAACCACCACTGCTCCGGGTGTACTCCAAGGCAAGAACTACTCTGTGAGAAAGTTGTATCAGAGTAATTCAGGGGCTGTGCAAATCACAGTGAAGCAAGAATGACCTGAGAGCTGGTGTAGTGAAGCAGCTAGGAGACCGAGCTGTGATTCAAGATTCCTTTGTTATGAATCTTGCCTCTGCCATGAATTATCTTGGTGACTATAGGCAAGCTAATCGTCTGTGAGCCTCAGTCTTCCCCTCTGCAATATAAGCTTAACAATTCCTACTCACCATACATAGGGAATCATAAAAAAAATGGGAAATGCTTTGCACACTCAGATAATAAGTATTTTCAGAAAAGAACAAAAAAATGAGAGTCTGCGAAGATTCAGCAACATTTAAGAACATAAGAACATAAGAACAGCCCCACTGGATCAGGCCATAGGCCTATCTAGTCCAGCTTCCTGTATCTCACAGCGGCCCACCAAATGCCCCAGGGAGCACACCAGATAACAAGAGACCTCATCCTGGTGCCCTCCCTTGCATCTGGCATTCTGACATAACCCATTTCTAAAATCAGGAGGTTGCGCATACACATCATGGCTTGTACCCCATAATGGATTCTTCCTCCAGAAACTTGTCCAATCCCCTTTTAAAGGCGTCTAGGCTAGATGCCAGCACCACATCCTGTGGCAAGGAGTTCCACAGACCGACCACATGCTGAGTAAAGAAATATTTTCTTTTGTCTGTCCTAACCTGCCCAACACTCAATTTTAGTGGATGTCCCCTGGTTCTGGTATTATGTGAGAGTGTAAAGAGCATCTCCCTATCCACTCTGTCCATCCCCTGCATAATTTTGTATGTCTCAATCATGTCCCCCCTCAGGCATCTCTTTTCTAGGCTGAAGAGTCCCAAACACCGTAGCCTTTCCTCATAAGGAAGGTGCCCCAGCCCAGTAATCATCTTAGTCGCTCTCTTTTGCACCTTTTCCATTTCCACTATGTCTTTTTTGAGATGCGGCGACCAGAACTGGACACAATACTCCAGGTGTGGCCTTACCATAGATTTGTACAATCTATGTAAACAACATAGATTTACTGCTTTGAGCCAGGAAGCCAAACCCTGGGATGGCACAGAGGTCTGGCAACTGTCCTTGTACCAACCCAGCAGCAGCAACAACAACCATATTCACTTGGGTCAACTCGTTACCAGTGCTGGATGGTATGCTGGATGAAGCCTCTTGTATACATGTAGCTCACTTTTAACATCAGTGTTGCCTAGGATGGAATTCAGGGCTGGCAAGGGAAACATGACTCTCCTTGCTGGAACACAGAGCCCTGGAAGTCAAGTGGCCCTAACCAAGTCTCAAACTAGTATCAGCAGTGGGGACATTCGTTGGTTGGCAATCTTCAGTCTCGAAAGACTATGGTATAAGCCTACAGCACCCGGTATTCCCAGGCGGTCTCCCATCCAAGTACTAACCAGGCTTGACCCTGCTTAGCTTTTGAGATCAGACGAGATCAGGCATGTGCAAGTATACTGGTATTGGTGCTGCCTGAGTTGGAGTGGCTGCTTCTGGAACTGCTATGGGAAAAGTCTTGAGGAGGTTGTGCTTGAAATCCTGCTCTGAAGATGTTCTTCTCATCTACTCTTCTGGGAATTGCCCTCACTATAGGTCTTTTCAGTCTAATAACTTCATCACTTTATTTTTTATCAGGAGACCCCATCAGAGTGATGCCATATTATCATGTAGTGTCATTCTCAGAGGTTTGGAGATAAAAATAGTGATTACCAGTCCAAGGTCTCCCAGCTCTACTTTCTCAAGCTTATCTGCCACATGGGAATGAAACTGTCAAACCACAGTGCTCCTTGTTCCCATTTCTGGTAATTGGTCCTGAAGGATACCACAGCTGATAATATCAAAAGGTGATACAAGGTATAGGAGAAATAGGAGGGATGAACTCCCCCTGCTGTTAATGGAAGCTGTTCCCCCAAGACATTCTGAAGACAAAGGAGCAAAGTTTTAAAGCAGTGGACCCCAGACTTTTCAGCCAGAGGACCGCATCAAATATCTGGCAAGGTGTCAAGGGACAGTGAAAAATTAATTTTAAATATGAAATTTAAATAAATATATCAGAGATGGAACTTAGATGAATGAATAAATGAATGGACTCAAATTTCCAGGATTTCTCTAAGCACCAACACACACCATAGAAATAAAACACACACTTAAATGGACCCCTATTACGCCACCTCCCAAGCAGCTTACTTAAATACACAGGAGTAAATCCCATACCTGGAGTGTGTTCTGAGGGCCTGGGAGGCTTCCCGGGCCCTCAGAAAGCCTTCCAAGGCTTTCAGAGGACACAATAGTTACTTCTGGTTTTTTTTTTTCCGGAAAACCAGGAAGTGATGTTTTTAGGCTCAGAACATGCTCTGGATGCGATCAGAGCACAGCTCCAAGTCGTGTTCAGTTGAGTGGGCCAGAGATCCTCAGGGGACCAGAGGCTGGCTGCGGGCCTGATAGAGGCTTGCTGCAGGCCACATCTGGCCCCTGGGCCAGAGTTTGGAGACCCCTGTTTAAAAGCCATGCACTATTCCCAACAGGTCCCCAGATGGGCTTACAACTCATATAGCAAGAGGTGGCTTTTGTTTTTGTGATATTGAAATAAAAACACACAGTGTTTCTGCACTTTTCTGCTTTCTGCACTTCTCATTTTTGTAAAAAAATAAAAAAATAAAAAAGGAAAAAATCCTGAAATTTGTGAAAAAAAGAAAAACATTCGCTAACGACTTGTAAGTCCATGGTTGTGCCCAGCACCCCCCCCCCGGGGGCCCAAGTGGAATTGACAGGAAACCCACAAAACTGCAGACTTACCCCACCACAAAAAGGACCACAAGGAGTGCTGACTGGTTTGGCCAAGCCAATTTATTCTTGTGAGATTTTTTATACTCCTCAGGGCTCCCAGTTATGTCACTGGGACCCATGTCCTCAGGGCAGTCTCCCTGGTACGTATATAGTCCACAGTTCATATAGCTTTCCCCAGGCTGAGGTAAGTAAGAGTCTCAGGAGCCACGTTTGCAAAGTCCTTCTGGCGAGCTGGTCAGCAGGAACTGTGGCGCTGCCATGAAGGGTGCCACTGGGTGTCTACTGGAGCTTCAGTGCAGTGGGTGGGCGGGAGCTGAGGCCAGCACCCCTGCTTCCTTTCCTTGGATGTGTGTGGTGTGGCTCCCTGGGGGTTTCTTTCTGCTCCCTGCCTGCATCCCTTTGGGCTCCTCCAGCAGATATGGTGCCACCTGGACACCTTCACTCCTTCTACATGAAAAGGAGCTATCCCTTCTGTCCAGGACTTGGAGCAGCTCTGTCCCTGAGCAGCTCTGTCCCTGAGTCCCTGAGCTCTGTCCCTGAGCTCTGTCCTCCAGCCCCTGCCGGAGAGGTTAGTCCTGCCCCGGGCAGAGGAACAACTGCCGCTCCTCGCAGGCAAGGGTTAGGCAAGTGTAAGGCAAGAGGCCTGTCAGAACAACCCCGTCCGTCTTCCTGGAGCCTGAGCCCTGGGAAGAGTGTCCTCTTTTAACTGCTGCTAGGCTCCTTATGAACCCAGCAGCCAGCCCCAAATTCTCCATCCCTTCCGGTCATGTGATCTGCCTCAGGTCTCAAGGGCTCCCATGCCCTGCTCCCAGGGTGACCCCCTGACTGGGGGCTGGATCCAGGCAGTACTTATCCCCTGCTCCTGGGGACCCTCTTATGCTCATGTAGCCCCTTGCTCCCAGGGCGCCTGCACTGCTGGGGCCTGTCCCTGGTGACATAGCTTTACTTTGAGTGCAATCCTGCCCTTGACTCGTCCCTTGTGCCTCCTGAGGAGGAAACCAGGCTGGTGTGCAGAGAAATGCTGGCCTGCGGAGGCTGACAGAAGCCTCCACGCCGGCTTCCTCCAGCGCCTTGCATCGGCTTGGATGTGCCAACGCAAAGACCAAATGTAGGCGGGGGAGGCGGGGAAGAGGCGAGAGGGAAGGAGATAAATGGCAGTATCTCCTGAGTCATCCAGCTTCGATGTAAGCCTGGCTTCCCTCACACACTAGAAAGATCAAAAGATTTTATTAGGATACATCCATTGAGCAATCAGAAGAAAGCTTGAAAGAATGGGAATTCTTTAGAAATGCTGGCAATGCAATTGAGCTGAATGAAATGGGGTAAGTTCAGATGCATTTTTAAGTCTGAGAGATCGGAGAAGACCATTATTGGTACTCATATGACAGATTTCATGTTCCTTCTTGCTGGGGCATATTAGAATGACAAATATCACGGAATGCACAGTTGTGTGAAAAGCTTTTATTGACGTTTTTATTTTAAGGAAAGAACTAAGGAGGAAAACTGATTTTTTTTTTTTGTCTTCACACAGATGCTGACCAAAGTTCTGGTCATATGTCATGAATGAAGATGTACAATATAAGCTGTAATTCACTCTACTAGATGAGAAGATTGTGACATGTTGATAACCTGGTAAGAAACCATTCATATGTTCTACAAAACCCTTGCAGGTTGCAAAGAATTCTGGGGACTCATATCCAGGGCACGCGCCAGGCTGGATGAACTGTCCAGAGCTCCATGTGATGTGCAGATATGCCCCAGAACACCAAACAAGACTCATGATGGCTTCTTGCAGGTGCATGTACTTCGTGGTGATTAAACCATCTTGGAGGGAAGGCACATGCAATTTGGTCACTGAAACGTAATGAGAATCAGTGTGGGACTGAGAATGAGTTTGAATGATCAGAAAATCCAGAAGCCACAATCCGTTTTGCCTGACTGTCACTTGTCAGAACTCCTTGGGCACATACGACATGCTGGCCCCTCTCTTTGCCTCTGAGGTAATTCAGAACTTTTTTTTTCATTTGTTCTGTGAAAGTGTCCAAACCACTTCTCTATGTGCACTGGTAAATGTATCTGAAGAGCACAATCCTATGCATGTCTCAGGTCCTCTGACTTTCCTTACACCTAGGTAAGCAAACACTGACTATATTTCTCTGATCTCCACAGTGTTAAAACAATGGCAAGGGAAAACAACACTCAAGTGACTGAGTTCATACTCACAGGATTGACAGACATTCCGCAGCTCCAGATCATTCTGTCTTGTTCCTTGCCGTTTATGCCATCACCCTGGGGGGGGGGGGGACCTCAGCATGATCTTTCTGATCCACTCCAGTCCTCAGCTCCACACTCCTATGTACTTTTTCCTCAGCAGCTTGTCTCTTTTGGACATCTGTAATTCATTGTCTGTCACTCCCAAATTCTTAACTGATCTCTTGAAAAAGAAAAAGGTAATAAGTTTTGCCAATTGTTTAATTAAGTTCTTTTATGCCCTATTTGCCACCGCTGAATGCTACCTCTTGGCTGTGATGGCCTATGATCGCTATGTCGCTATATGCAACCCGCTACTCTGTCACTTTCTGGGCACATACATGCTGGCCCCTCTGCTTGAATCTGGGGTATATCAAAGCATTTTTTGTTTAAGTTAAAAAGTGACTTTTCCGAATCACTCCTCTGGTAAACCTAGTTGAAGAGCAAAGTCCTATGCATATCTACTCAAAAGTATGTCCCACTGACTTTCCTTATTCCCAGGTAAGTGTGTAAAGATTGCAGCCTAAAGAAGCTTTATGATTGTGCATGGAATGGTGGTTCAGATGAACTGCTCATCCCCATGCTACAATGAAATCTACATGCAGGCCCTGGGTAGAAGGGAAGAAGACAGATGCGTGTCTTCCTGAGAACTTATGTTTTTTACATGGGGCTGGTTGGGCTGATAAGTATAATTTCAACCAGCCCTTAGTTTGTTTTGCTTTCCACCCACTCTATCATTGGTCAAGCCACTCATGTGCATTGTGATGCATAAAGTACAATTTAAGGTTCAGCACATAATCAAATTTAAAAGTCAATCTGTACATGTCATTAGTGTGGCTGTATTCAGCAACACAACTGCAAGTCACAATAGGCCATCAAAAGCATCTTATTTTCTATGGGTTTGAGCTGATGTTCAGAAATAGACTTGCATCAGTTCTGACAGGATGAATATTTCTTACTGTACACATAACATGTTCTGCTAGCTTCCCATCTCACTCTGCTCACTTTGAGACAATGTTCCAGAGAGAGACTTGTTGTCAAACATTGATATCACTATCAGAGTTAGCTAAAAGCAAGGCAAACACTGCTGACTATGCTCTCTGATCTCCACAATGTTACAACAATGCCAAAGGAAAACAACACTCAAGTGACTGAGTTCGTACTCACAGGACTAACAAACCGACTTCAGCTCCAGATCATCCACTTCGTGCTGTTCCTTATTGTTTATGTTGTCACCCTAATAGGAAACTTGGGTATGATAGTCCTAATCTGGTGCAGTCCCCAACTCCACACCCCCATGTACTTTTTCCTCAGCAGCCTGTCTGTCTTAGACATTGGTTATTCATCATCTGTTACACCAAAGTTCCTAACTGATTTCTTTAAAAAGAAGAAGACCATTTTCTTTGCTGGTTGTTTCATTCAACTCTACTTTTATGCTATAGGTGCCACTGCTGAGTGTTACCTCCTGGCTGTGATGGCCTATGACCGCTACGTGGCTATTTGTAACCCACTGCTCTATCTGGTTGTCATGTCTCAAAGAAAATGCATCCTGTTAGTAGCTCTTTCATACTTTGCTAGAATCGTATGTAATTTAGTACACATAGTTGTCAGAGTTAGACTATCCTACTGTGGCCCAAACATCATTAACCATTTTACTGTGAAGGCCCTCCACTCCTTGCTCTTTCTTGCTCTGACATCAGTCTCAATTTCTTTTTCATATATCTTTTTGTGGGCTTCAATATGATATCAACTAATCTGATTGTCCTCATGTCCTACACTTGAAATTTATGGCCCAATCCTATAAGGGCCTTCCGCTGATGCAACCTGCATTCTGCTAGCTGAAGGCATGGGTCAACAGCCTGTTACACAGGCCAACACACATTTTGCTTCCTTAAACGTTACACCAATTCCTGGGTATATTTGGGGTGCCAATTCCAAAAATGGCATCTGTTTTGCCCTATCACGTCTAGTTTTGGAGACATGGCACAGCCTTTTTAGTGAATGTTTCAAGCAGCTTCCTCATGAGGAAGCCATGGTGTAGGCTTATCTTCCTTATCTTTCTTATCTTTTTCCTCAGCTTTGTTCAGTATACATAAAACCAGTAGTGAAAAGATATTTCAGCTAATGAACTCTGGGGGATTTAATCCCAAACTCCAGAAGAAAAACTCCAAACAAATCATATTTGGCCAGCATCACAATAACCTTTAATCCCAGTGGAGCACAGATGTCTTGTGGCTTTAAAGAAGCCATTGGGAAGATATTCCTTAGAGTGACAATGGAATGTTCTGTATAAAATGCCCACCTTTGTTCTCTACTCAGGATCTACTGATGCGATGAGGGGAAATTGCTGTTTCACAGAAGGTAGTCCTGGTGCTCAACAAGCCAAGGTTTGTTTTGTTTAGGCGTAACACTGAATCATGACTACTGGATACTAGCAGTGAGAAATAAGTTTTACTCTAGACCCCTATCATGAAACAAGCTCATTTTTTTAAACTCTACAAAACTTCATCAAAGATAGCCAGAAACCCCTCTTCTCCTTTCATGGGTCGTGCGTTGTCTATTTCAATGCAAAGCCCACCAAGGTCAGCAAACAAACAACCTGGAACACATTTATTAATTAAGGAACACCATTCTCTGAGAAGATCATGCTTTCTTTTGACTCTAAAAAGTTTCCATTGAGTAGCATGGACAGGGACGACATGACTGGGCTTGATAAGGTAAGACTACTAAAGTGAAGACAATTTGTGGGAATTCGAGGCTCAGACTGAGGACATAAAGATGGCGCCAATCATGTGAATGGCTTCTTGCAAACAGGGGCAAAGTTATCAGAGTGAGTGTAAAATAATAAAGTGAATTGGTAACAAACTAGAATATGAATGGGAAGAGAATGTAATGATAAATACGGCACTTAGCCATCTTCCATTAAGGTGAGTTATCTATTGTGTAGACTCCAATTCTGTGAAGACCCCATTTTGTAAGAGCAGAACTGGGGAGCTTCCAAGGAGAACGCACGTCTATTGTCTCCCTCTTTTAATATAGTATTTGTGTTCATATTATACATGCTACCTTTAAACCTCCAAGCTTGCAAACGAGGGACAGAATTTTTAAAACGTTTGGGTGTTGGTTGTCCCCAGTTGTCCTTGGAAACAATGGAGGCAAACCATACCTTTCCTACAGCACTTCCACTGGGGGGCTTTGGAAGAATTAGGAATTGAATTGAGCTACAGCAGCTGTATAAATGCTTGTTTCTGACATAAAATGTAGTTTCCATGTTTGGAAAAAGCACATGGTGTTTATTGTGTGAATGGCAGGGTGCACATGCATAAAACCCTTTTCTGAGGTCTGCACCTGAAGCAAGAAAAAGACACACTACAACCACTTTTGATAGACTATAGAGTGCACACTATTTTCAGAATAGAAAATAATTAGGAAAACTAGGATGTGTTACTTTCTCAGAATATATATTCCTTGGTATTTTAGGCTGCAATCCTATCCACACTTACCTGGGAGTAAGCCACATTGGCTATAATGATAATTCTGAGTAGACATGCATAGGATTGGGCTGTTAGGGCCAAATCCTAACCACCTTTCCAGCACTAGTGCAGCTGTGCCAATGGGGCATGCGCTGCATCCTGTGGTTGGGGGGGGCAATCACAGAGGCCTCCTCCAGGTAAGGGAATGTTTGTTCCATTGCCTTAGGGCTGCATTGCGGCTGCACCGGCACTGGAAACTTGGATAGGATTATGCCCTTAGACAGGTAAAGGTAGCTATTTTATGGATCAAACATACTCAAGATGAAACTTAACTTGATGTTAATAGTTCGGCTCTGCATATCTGCTATTTTCAGACCATAACTAGAACTGTCGGGGGGGGGGGGAGGAAATCCTGATTGGGATGATTGTGGCATTGACAAAGAATCGAACCCTCTTCCCCACACCATAGTTCCAGTCTGGTGCACCCCGATGGCCACTATTTTTATGGAGACAGTGTGATTGATATTACTTATGACTTGGTTCTCGGTTAAATGCCATTTCCTAGAAGTTGTGCACTCCCAAGAGAAGGTAACACTGCTTGAGATGTCAAGGCATGTGTGTAGAAGAGTAATGGATCCTTCGGAAAGGTAACAGCAATAGCTTTTAGAAGCTGGCTCCTCACATCAGGTCTTGTGGGTCTAGGAGAACTGAAAATCACCCCCACTGTGCAAGTTGAGCACAGCCATCATTTTGAGCTGCACTTGCTGCTACTTCTCAGTGTGTTACTCCCTTTGTGATGCAAGTATGATTTTCTCCACCAAACCACAGGGTTGATGAAAGCCAAATGATAAAGAATGCCCACCAAAGGACCCAAGGCTGCAATCCTATCCATACTTTCCTGGGAATAAGTCTCATTGGACAAAATGGGACTTAGAATTAAATCTACTCAGAATTAGACATGCATAGGACTGTGCTCTAAGAAACAGAAGGCTGTGTTTTAATTACGAGAAAGATATGAAATGGCAGCAGCATCTGCAATAGGCTGACTGAACTCTAGTCTTATGTACTGGACACCCTCCACAATGCCAGGTTCCTATAAGAAATGCTCCTAAAGTGTCTGTTATTATGCTGTAAAAAAGATCTTATTCATCTTCCACTGCTGGCTTGATTCCCTCTTGTTGGCTCTCCTTTGACTTGGAGGCGTAGCCAAATGACCTTATTAGTGCCGCAAAAGATGTACCTGCATTTCATCCCTAATGCTTACCCCACACTGGCCCTAACTCCATTGCAGGCAGATCCCAATGACCTCCCACTATACTACCTCAGCATATGAAGAACCCCCAAAATACAGCTCTTTGATTCTGCTGTAATATCAATAACTTTGATACATACTTTCAATTTCCTTATGATTTGATTCCTGCTAGATTCATGGAGGAAGCAAATCACACCACAGTAACAGACTTCGTCCTCCTGGGATTTACAACCAACCCAAAGCAGCAGCTGATCCTGTTTGTGGTGTTTCTCATCTTCTATATAGCTAGCCTATCTGGGAATATCACACTCATTGCAATCATCTGTTGCAGCTCTCGCCTCCATACACCCATGTATTTCTTCATCACTAATCTATCCTTCTTGGACCTCTGGTATTCCTCAGTCTACGCCCCTAAAATCCTAGTGAATTGTATCTTTGAGGACAAGAGCATTTCCTTGGAAGGGTGTGCTGCCCAATTCTTCTTCTCAGCAGGCCTTGCATACAGTGAATGTTATCTCCTGGCCGCGATGGCCTATGATCGTTACATGGCCATTGCCAAACCACTACTTTATGCCACAGCCGTGTCCAGGAAGCTATGCACAGGGCTGGTGGCCCTCTCGTATCTAAGTGGTTTTGGCAATGCTGTAATCATCACCTCAGAAACCTTCACTCTGAACTTCTGTGCTGGCAACATTATCGATGATTTCTTCTGTGACCTACCCCCACTGGTAAAGCTGGCCTGCAATGTGCCCAGGAGCTACCAGTCTGTACTCTACTTCATTTTGGTTTCTAATGTCATTACCCCCTCTGCACTTATCCTTGCCTCCTATGCCTTCATCCTGGCAGCCATCTTGAGGATCCGCTCCACTGAAGGCAGACTCAAAGCCTTCTCCACATGTGCTTCCCATCTGACAGCCGTGACCTTGTATTATGGCTCCATCCTCTTCATCTACTCACGCCCAAGCTCCAGCTATGCTTTACAAAGGGACAAAGTAGTGTCTGTTTTCTACACAGTAGTGTTCCCTATGCTGAATCCTCTGATTTACAGTCTGAGGAACAAGGAGGTAAAGGATGCTCTGAAGAAACTGACAAAGAAATGGAGGGTGGAATAAATAAATGGGCCTAGAGACATGCATTTTGCTCTATATTTGTGCATAGAAATATCCTCAGAATTCCCATTATATAATGCATTCTTTGTAAGTCACCATATTAATGAAATTTCCATTTTTAATATGAATAGAACCCATTCTCTCAACACTATTTTTATCTAATCTGAGAATATGAGAATTAGTATATGCAAATAGTAAAAGAACAATAACTAAAGCTGAGTGATTACTTCCTTCTTTGTGTTTTAGGGCCATTATTATAATACCATTGTACAAATCAATGGTAAGGCCACACCTGGAGTATTGCATCCAGTTCTAGTCGCCACATCTCTAAAAGGACATCATGGAAATGGAAAAGGTGCAAAAGAGAGCGACTTAAGATGATTACTGGGCTAGGGCACCTTCCTTATGAGGAAAGGCTATAGCGTTTGGGCCTCTTGAGCCTAGAAAAGAGGCACTTGAGGGGGGACCTGATTGAGACATAAAAATTATGCAGGGGATGGACATAGTGGATAGAGAGATGCTCTTTACACTCTCACACAACACAGGAACCAAGGGAAATCCACTAAAATTGAGTGTTGGGAGAGTTAGGACAGACAAAAGAAAATATTTCTTTACTCAGTGTGTAGTTGGACTGTAGAACTCCTTGTCACAGTATGTGGTGATGGCATCTGGCCTGGATGCCTTGAAAAGGAAATTGGACAAATTTCTGGAGGAAAAATCCATCACGGATTACAAGCCATGATGTGTATGTGCAACCTCCTGCTTTTAGAAATGGGCCATGTCAGAATGCCAATGCAAGGGAGGGCACCAGGATGCAGGTCTCTTGTTATCTGGTGTACTCCCTGGGGCATTTGGTGGGCTGCTGTGAGATACAGGAAGCTGGACTAGATGCGGCTTTTCTTATGTTCTTATAATGGTGATGGGGCAGAAGAGCTCCCCCTCCAGCAGCAGCTTGTCCAACCCTTGATAAACATAGCGTAATCTGCCCCGTGGTTTCCATAAACCACCAAAAAGTAGGTCATGACCCACTGGTGGGTCCAGGACCCACAGTTTGAGAACCACTGCTCTAGAGGCTGCGGTCTGATTCATTAATGCCAAGGGGTATGGCTATAATTTAATGGTGATTGGGCAGCAATGCTCTCCCCTCCAGGTAGCTGCCTGTTTAACCCTTGATGTACATAGCCTAATCTGCCCTATCAGTTTCACAAGCCACCAATGGGTTCCGGGACCCACAGTTTGAAAACTGCTGCTCTAGGGCAGGGGTCTCCAGACCCCGACCCATGGGTCAGATCCGGAGTTTGGAAAAGCCCTCCTCCCCATGAGCTGCGCTTACCATTCTGCTACATAACCACTTCTCGTTCAAGCCAATCTGTGCACAGGGATGCTCTGGACCAGTGGTGCTCAAAATGTTGCTCGCGATCTACTGGTCGATCCCCAGGCAAAATGAGTCGATCGCGGAGCCCTTAGTCTAGTCACTAGCAGCGAAGAGGAAGGAAGGCGGGAGGAGCGCGCGCGTGGTGGGGGCGAGGAGAGGAGCGGAGCGCGCTCGAGGACGGGGCAGTACACAAGGAGCCCCCTGAGAGGGCGGTGGGGAGGTTGGAGCAGGCAGGGAGATGAGGGGCAGAGAGAGAGTGTGAGAGTGTCCCCCTGGAGGAGCTGAAGCTGCGGTCCTGTCCACGCTTGCCTGGGAGTGAGCTCCAGTGACTCTAATGGGACTTTTCTGAGTAAGCCTGCATAGGATGGGGCTCTGGGGCTGCAGTCCTATCCACACTTGCCTGGGAGTAAGCCCTAGTGACTATAAAGGGACTTACTTCTGAGTAGACAGGCTTAGGATGGGGCTCTGAGGCTGCAGTCCTATCCACACTTGCCTGGGAGTAAGCCCCAGTGGCTATACTGACTTCTGAGTAGACAGGCTTAGGATGGGGCTCTGAGGCTGCAGTCCTATCCACACTTGCCTGGGAGTAAGCCCCAGTGGCTATACTGACTTCTGAGAAGACAGGCTTAGGATGGGGCTCTGAGGCTGCAGTCCTATCCACACTTGCCTGGGAGTAAGCCCCAGTGGCTATACTGACTTCTGAGTAGACAGGCATATGATGTGGGGCTCCGGGGCTGCAGTCCTGTCCACACCTGTCAGGGAGTAAGCTCCATTGACTATAATGGAACCTTAGTAGACAGGCATCGGACCGGACTCTGAAGCAACATTGGTGCCTGTGAGGAACCTTGGGGCATCTCTTAAAGGGAGGGAGATAACCATTGGGGGGGGCAGATGGAATGAGAAGCCATCTGGACAACATGTAGACATTGTTGTCAGAGGGATGGGTGCCTCCAAGGCAGAGAGCAGACAGCCCAATCTTATCCACACTTTCCTGGGAGTAAGCCCCATTGACATTAATGGGACTTCTAAGTAGACATGAACTGTAAATTGACAGAACTGGAGGAGATGAGGAAGGTAAATGGGGCAGAAGCAGGTGGGAAATTCTGTTATGGCAAATGCTATTATTGTAAAAAAAACTCTGGTAGATCTCCGGGCCTTGCTGGGTTCCAGAGTAGTTCTCGAGCCAAAAAAGTGTGAGCACCCCTGCTGTGGACAGTTGCATCTGCCTGGACATCCTGCTGCATAGCCTGCTCGGATGCTGGGCAATAGATGCAATAGAGTGTCTCTGTGCACTGATCGGCTTGAAAGAAAAGCGGCAATGTGACAGAATGGTAAACGCCACTTGGGGTGGGGAGGGCTTTTTCCCTTTATGCTGTAGGGAATTGTGGGAAAATTCTACCTGCCAACATAATGACAGGTAGGCCAAATCCTTGCTGCAGTGCCTGTGGTTAGGCATAAGGGGGGGCCCTGTTGGAAGGCTAGAGACCAGCAGCTGCCCAAGTGTACCAGAAGCCAACATCACCCTGACCACATTGACCCTGAAAGATGATCCCACTCACCCTCTGGTCTCATTTACACCTGACGGTTGATTGTTATGAACTGGCACCCACTGCTCACTGCCACCATTCCCTCGAAGGCAGTGGTTCCCAAACTAGGTATTGTGACCCAAACAAGGGCCACATGGGTATTCTTGAAAGTCATGGGAAGGTCTTTTAAAATCACCATCATTATTAACATTCACCACACCGAGAGAAAAACTATTTTTAGCGTCATGGTCAAAATCATTTAGGAGACACTCCTCTAAGAGGTCCATGCCAGTGCGTAGTCGCCTTTGGCAGCTGGATGGCATCACAACTCATTGCAACACTGCCTGCAGATTTTCAGTGATGACAGCATCACATCATCACATCATCTCTGAAGTCCTGTGTAGCAAACTCCACGCTGCGTTGCATGGAGCTCAGGTGGGAGGTGTGCACCTTAGCAGGAACACTGCTCACAGCAGAGGAAGGACCCTATTGTATGTCTGCAACTGTGTGAGGTGAGGCCAAAGTGAAACCTGTGAAAGAGACACCATTTCCTTTTCTTTTTCTTGTTGCCTCCAGAATACTCGCCCCTCCTTTTGTTATTACGACCAAAGCCTGGATAGCAGTCCTTATGCTAATTTCAGCAATGTGACTTTAACTTTCAGATGACACCCAGAGTACCTGATGCTGATGCGGATAAATACAGAAAATTCAAGTTCCCTCGATTTAGAACTTCCATAGAATTGCCACTTTGGTCATTATAAACATTGTCGGCCAACTTTTCAGATAATAATAATTTGTCTGTCATTGACTTCATCGGGTAATTATCAGATAACTGCTACTGGATTGCAGGGATATGCCTTGGGTCTGAGATACTTGGGAGTATGTCCCAAAGCAAAAGTTTCCCCAGTAGGTCTTTGTCATCTCTTTTGTTTTGCTCTGAGTCAATGCCTGTGTTTGCTGAAAATACAGAGAGCTCCATCCTAAGTCACATGGAATTGAAATAAGCCCAACTTTCCTCATGGAGCTAGAGGCGTTTTGCTATTTGTTTCACAATGAATCATCCTGTCCTGCAATCAGAATAAGTCCAAAGAAACAGAATGCTTAAAAAATGTAAGTTCAGGAGGCTTCTGAAGGAAGGGATTTTGATTATGAACAGTACACATCCACAGCTGCTTGGGCTATGGTTTACTGGAACATGC